>NW_020884872.1:57485532-58702287 GCF_003945725.1 Corapipo altera | reverse complement strand
AAAGAGATGCCTGGTACAGGGGCAGCAAAATAGAGGAAACGAAAAGGGCCACAATGTCTCACAAAAGCAAGTAAGCTGCAAGTAATGAACATATTAGAGTTTAAAAAATAACTCCTCCAAATGGAACAAGTCACAATACACAGAAGCAATGAAGGTAGCCATCCATTTTCCCTGTAGGAATGCAGTACAGCTTTTATATTGCTAAAACCCCCTAGAGACGCACCTCTGAAGGCCATTATTAAAAATGCTACTTAAAAATGATATTTAATATATCATAATAAAACCTATATGACAACAATTACACTGCAGTGCTACCAAGAAGTTCCATTCAAGAATGGTGCCCTACTATTTTTTGCAGAGACCAGAAGACAAAGGCTGTGCTACAATCTATTTTAATACAAAATGGAAACATCCCAAACAACCTAAAGTGGGAGAATAAGAATACAGGAGAGCTAAGTTTGTAATATTAGGCAGGATTCTCTGAGGTGTACAGTGCCTTATCAACATTATTACACACTTAGATGATCCTCCTAACCATTCATAGTAAGCAACTAACAACAGAGTCCCAGGTAGAAACATATCTTTAAATAAGGAAGATGCAACACATATAGCAACAGTGTAACAGAATATTAAATTGTCACAAGATTTAAATGAATTGATTACATATAAGAGTCCACTAACGGTATGACATTAAACACATGTAATTTAAAGGTACAAATAGTTGGTTCCTAACATTTGTGGACAGAAAGGTTAGCAGAAAAGGAGAATAAGTCAAAGAAAGACATCTGATGCAGGCTGTCCAGTTTATTCAACACTGGGTAACTGTTTCAAACAAAATCAGAAACATTCTTTGTTTTGACCTAACATAACTATAAGTTTAAGATATTTACATTTGAGTGCAATAAGATTAAAATATCTCTGAATTCAGATCAATGTCTCTTTTGATTCCAAGCAAATATCTATTATATAAAAACCTACAATAATTTACAATATTGCATTTATATTTATTATGTAATATATGAAGAAAGGCACTTCATTTAATATTAAAATAAAAATAGAGGAGAATTTGGAGGGGAGGGAATCTGCATTTTAAAAAGTAAACTTTTTCAAATTCTGCATAAATTTTTGCTACGAGCCCATTGACAAAGCTGATGAATGTAGTTTTAATTGAAAAAGAGAACAAGTTTGTTCATCTCAAGCCATTTTATGTTTAGTAGTTCAGATATTCATCTATAAAATCCCTCTGTGAGGCAGGCTAAAAAGCATCTTAGGACAAGAAGACAATGAATGCTGAAAACATTTATAGAAGAACTATATACAAGGAAGCTATATCAAAAGAAAACTATGACAACAATCTCAAATAACTACCTGTGCTGCAAGTAGAAGAAAATATTCCTATCTAAACAAACACAGCTGGAAATCAGCTCAATATTTGCTTTACAGCATTTTCACCGAGGGATGCAAAATGATACCTGCCAGCCTCAGAGAAGCAGCTGAAGGAAGATGAGACATACATAAGTGGGGAAAACCTTCCCATTGATATTTCAAAGACTTCCAAGAAGTTACTGTGAATTTTTTGTGCTGGGGTAGAAGTGTTATATACAATTTGGCAACAGCCTCAGTTGCAAGATAGACTCCCTTCAGTGGTCCTAGGCTACATCCAAATCAAAACGACACTATTTTTAAAACAAGAAGTGACTGGGTGATGAGAAATCCACTGAAGTCTAAGGGTATGCCCATTGAAGGATGTCTCAGAAGAAACAAGCCATTAACTTTATTTTTCCAGGGCATCTGTCTTGGATATTTAGGAGAGTGCTTTCTTTTTGACTAGTACTGATCTGTACCTTTTACTTTTAGCTGGTATTTAGTGACTACATTTAAACTAATACATAATAACATCCACTGGAGCCAAAGTAGAGTAAGTTTTCACAGGTGATACAAGGTAATTATACTCTTTTATGACCCACATCATGTCATAGCGCCTAGGAAATAAAGTTAACACCCCACATCTCTGAATGTATGTACGTATTGAGGATATTAGGGAGAATTCAGAATTTTCTACCAGTTCTAGTAATGCACACCTGCACTGTGTATTTATCATTAGATGATGCCCTAATAACATTGCAGTTAACATAAATGGCAGTCTACTAATTCATATACTGGGGACACACTGAGTTTAAAAGCATAGGCAGTAGGTTATATCAAGAGTCTGAAGAAATCTGAAAGTAGTATCTGAAAAACAAATGAGCAAACACTAAAAACAGTAACAGAAAACCTGCCTGTAAATTCAGAGCACAGGCTTTCTGTAGGTCCTCCTAGCAGAAATTTTTCTATAGATTTTATTTTCTATAGATTCTTCTATATTTGTATAGAAATAGATCATAAAAATGAGAACTTCTCTAATGTTTGTCTGCCTTCAGACTTCTGGTCTAGTCTCTTCAGCAGAATTTTTCAGAGGTTTTGAACTTTAACTGGTGTATTGATATAGTGAGGTGGATGAAATCAAAGAAAGAACACACTCCCAAACCTTCCTGACATGTGAGTTCTACTAAAGCCATTACCCTGATATCCTGACTTGTAAATAATGCTCCTTTTGATAACATCAACAAGAAAAGCATCAAAACCTGTCAAAATAATGGATATTATGGTAATTTTTTTCATCACTCCCATTGCAGAGCATTTTCAATATCAAAAAAAGCCATCTTGCAAGACCCAACTACTTCTTCAAAGAGTTTTGAGTTTGAGGGACTGAACAAATGTGAGTGGAGAGAAATAAGGACACAAAGTTCAGATCTATAAATACAAACAATAAAACTTATCCCTGGCCTCTAGCTAGCCTGCTTGTTTTTCAAATAGGTGAACTGTGAAGCAGTACAACCAGGGGAAAATCAGCAATGAAAATTGTTTCTGGAGGACCTGGAAGGGCATGAATTGTGTTTTAATGCTGTAGAAAACAGGGTAAGTTATGCAATAATGGTATTTGTTATTGGTAAGGAACATGATCTTTGCAGAAATATAGTGTGGATGGTCTTAGGAGATACAGTGAGTGGCATCACTGCCCATGGTAGGGGGTTTGGAACTACATGATCTTTAAGGTCCCTTCTATCACAAACCATTCTATAATTCTATGATTATAACTAGATGGGACCACTGGACCCTCATTCATTTTCACTCTATAAGGCTCTACTTAGTGCTCCAGCCCACAGGAAGTTTAATTTTGCGCTACAGTCAGAGGATCCCATTATGATCACGCAGTGGCAGGGTGTGTGTGAGGGGATGCCACAGACCTCTTGATGTGTATGGGAAGGTTGGGTTTGTAGGAGGTCTGTGAGGTGGTGGAAAGGAAGGCACAGCCCTCCTTGCAGATGGCAAGCTGGATGGCCTTTGAGGTGGAGTGACACACTGAGTAACTTTGAGAAATGCTAACCTATACCTCCAGTGCAAACTGTCACAGCTGACTCACTCTCTGTATTCTCTAATAGTTGTCAGCTCCTGGCAGAATGAGTTGAGGCCATTATTATCTGTAACTGCCCAGCTATAGATCCATGTATCTCACACATAACTTTTGTAAACACTACAATAAAAACTAAACTGAGAATAGATTTAAGTTAGATGTACTCTGTACACAGTTCAAAGGCATTTGGGAAAGCAACTCTGATGGGATCTTCAAAGAAGCTTTCTGGAAGAGTAAGACTAAGGTACACCTTGGTCACTTTGAAGTATCTTCTCAGCCCACTTTACAACAATGTCAGGATCCTGAGTCATCCAATATCTAAAGTGGTTTTAATCCACTGCCTTGAGTTCCCAGAGGACACTTTCTTTTCTTTACAGACAGTTATTAAATACCTGATCACCAGCATAAACAGTGCTCAGATGCCAGTGATGAGTGCGTAGAACTATGTCTGATATTAGAGAACAAAAGCAACATTGTTCCTGTATTGCATTCTTTAACAAATTGTTTCTCTTGTTTTGACAAAAATAGACTATGCCACTTGACTTTTTTTAAAAAAAAACACCCTTTGGTTAAAGCTTGAAAACAGCTAGCTAACTATCCTGAATGAACTCTAAAACCAGAATTAGAATTGTATAAAAATAAATAATTTGGGGCAATTACAAGCTAACCTAGCCACGAACAGTTTTTTCTTTCCCCCTTCAGACATAATGTAACCAAACAATGAAGCAATTTCCACATTATTTTCAAATGCTAAGCACACTTCACTTGAATGTCTCAGTACCTGCAAATTTAAACTCTGAGGGCACTAATTATCCTATACGAGGAGGGTTTATTGTCATTAATGTTACTGGGAGTTAGGCCCCACACACTGAGAGAGAGATTTACTCTTTTGTAAAACCCATTTTATTCAGGTGCAGTTGCTTCAAAGTCCTTCCCTTATCATGCAGCCCAAGTTCAATGCAGAGAAGCTCATTATACCAGTTACACTCATGATGATACCAGATGTTCAAATTGAATACTTACGAGAATTATTTTCAGGCTTCCTATTCACATAAAACTTGCTGGCAAACAATTAGTAAATGGAAGTATGCTGCTAAAAAAGAAAAAAAGAAAAAAAGAAGGAAAAAAAAAGGAAAGAAAAAAAAGGAAGGAAGCCTATGAGAAAGATGGAGAGTGACTATTTAAAAGAGCATGTAGTGACAAGACAAGGGAGAATGGCTTCAAATTGAGAGAAGGTCTAGATTAGATATTAGGAAGAAATTCTTTACTGTGAGGGTGGTGAGGTACTGGAACAAGTTGCCTAGAGAAGTTGTGGATGCCCCATCCCTGGAAGCGTTGAAGGTCAGACTGGATGGGGCTTTGAGCAGCCTGATATAGTGACAGATGTTCCTGCCCATGGCAGGGGGGTTGGAATTAGATGGTCTTTAAGATAGCTTCCAACACAAGACATTCTATGATTCTATGACTATGATTCTATGAAAAGCTGCATCACGTTTTAACTGCAATTTTATCTGTGAAGGAGCAAGATTCAGGATGGGAACAGTTCCAGGTATGGAGGAAGACATACAGCAATTGACAGGACTTTATTATACGGACTTTACAGTTTTTATGTGCTTATAAATATACACATTGTGTGTTGCCCCTATATTTATATTTCCCAGGCATGCCAAGGCATGCCTGCTTCCCTGCTCCCTGCTGCCCCGCTCCCCTCTCTGACTGGCCGGAGAAGCTGCAAAGAGGAGGCAGCCACCATTCACCCTTTCCTTCTCTGGTTCCTCCCACATTCCTCCTCCTTTTGCGTGTGTCCCTATCCTGATTTGTTCCCCTGTTTGTCTGTCTCATGCTCCACCCCATGTTCTGGCACTTTCCCTGCCTGAACTGATAAAAAATCCTGTGCAAGCCTCAATAAAGCATTCCATCTGCACTCCTACCTTGTCTCTGAACTCATCAGTGCTGTGTCACAGCCCCCTCCCCCCTCAGACTATGGCATTTATCCATCCCATCCAGTATAGATCTCTGTCACATTTGAGAAATCATGCCATTTGTCTGAAGAGAGATTTTCTAAGTTTATAAAACTTCTTCCTGCTTAGAAGACATCAGCAATATCACTGCTCTTTCCGAGGTTTACTACACATGTGGCTCACTAGCAATTTATGAAGGCTTATTATTTCTTGTGCAATGAAGTATATCTCTTTGCAAATAGCAGAGAAGGTGTAAGGAAAGGGAGGGCTGATTATTGTCCAGCTGGGACGAGTAACAAAAAGTTGTAGGCAAATACTCATTCTGCAGTGGACTAAAAATTCCCCAGAGAGCACTGCCACCAACTCCTGTGGTGTTATGATGAGTCTCATGATATCTGACGTTTTATTTAAAGCCCTAGAGAGATCATTAACCGAAAACCTCTGCTTTAAGTTTCTGGAATAGTGGCTTGCAAACTTTCTAGACTGTGGATCAGTATTGGCTCTTCCTATTTCACCATGCTCTCACAAACTGACTTTTAATTAAAAACACTAGCAAGGCAATTTAATCTTGCTGTTTTAGCCCATCCAAGGAATAAAGATGTAGACTACTTACTACAGTCTTGCAAGTGATTATTGACTCCAGTGATCAGTTTGGGAATATTGATCTAGATCTCATGGCTGCAGAAAACAATGATCCAACTTCCTCCAAATAGCTGCAAAGGTGGAAGGCTAATTTCCCTCTTTAAGCCAATCTTTATACCCCTGTCTTTATATCTTCCTCTCTTTTACCTCCGCACTGGCTCTGTTCAGTCAGTTCTTAATGTATGAGTCCATCTAGTTGTTCATTTGTAATTCCCACTTACCCAGGTAAATTGCAGCACTAACTGTTTTGGACTTTTCCTACAAAGATATCACATCACGTTACTGAGAGGAATATTTAGAATTTGGAAGAGACTACCTTGTTACAATAATATCAAAGCCTGATACATTTTAGGTCTATTTTACTTGACAGCATCTCTTTGGAGAACAGGAATCTACATAGCTTGTAAATGATATTTTGACAGTTGCTAGCTAGTCTGCCCCATTGAGACCAGTTTCTCCAGGTTACCTCTTTAAAGCAAAGGTCCCTTTTAAACTCTACATTTTGGGCTGCACTTCTTCTACTGCCACCCATGATATGTACTAAGCCCAACTGACTTGGTGTGTATATAAGTTGAGACAGGAAAGAGAAGAGTTGGCTTTGCACAGACAGCTATGATGGTTGGACTTTAGGTGAGTTGGTTAGGAAGAAAGCCATCACAGGAACATATAGGCATATAAGTGATCAAAAATACATGCAATTCTCAGATATTTTCAAAATTCAGTAAAACTACTTCTTTTCTCTGCTTATTACTGTATTTGATTTGTGATGAAGTGAATTTTTCTGATACTTTATGTTTACTGATAACTGCTGCTGAGTTAAATATAATTAATCAAGTATTGAATATCTTCTAGTGGTTCTACTTTTTTCCTAATTGAGAAATAGGACTATTACAGCACTTTTACAGAGACTGTGCTTTAAAGATTCTAGCAAAGAAGTTGCTTTTTCCTCTAATCAATATTAAAAAAATTGCTGCATTTGTGTAACACTAAAAATGAACAGAGGAAATCTTAGTCTCGAAGGTGAAGGAATATGTTCACTCAAATAAGAAAAGTGTTGGTTACTAGGGAGATATCAAGTGGCATTGATGACCATCTCCCGTATCAGTAATGAAAAATGTTGTTTGTATTAATGGTGCTTTGCAACTGAGGGGACAGACATTTGAACTCTGCATAGCAGAAGAGATGCTGATGAATGCTGTTTCATATGCTATGTTCATCTTATATATATTGCATAAATTGATTGCATGTATGTGTGTACATATGATACATAAATCACTTGGGATATTTAAGGATTATTTTACATAGGTGGCCCACTGATGGTTACTTCTTAGGAGTCAAAATGCTTGCTATATTTTTACTCAGACTTAAACAATAAATACTGGCATTTACAAGACACATGGCTGCATCACTGCTGTTGGCATTTGAACTAGGAATTGCATTCAGACCCAGTGCCCCTGCAACAACTCAAAAAAAATAATCTGTAGGATTTATGAAGAAAATGCCATTGCTACTTGGAAACAAACTTGACAGTGTGCATGTGAATCCCTCAGTTTGTCACATTCATTAGGAAGAAAGGGCTGATGGGAGTGGTTTAAATGACTGTGGTGGTTTGAATTGTTCTGATTTATAATAGGAAAATTTTCTTCATAAATGTAAAGTGCTTTCTATAAATGTGAGAATAAACCACTTTTGTACAAAATTCTACTGCACCTTAAATTGCAGGAGAGCATTTATCCAGCTATCTCTCTGATCTTGTACTGAATTGGAGGGCTGAGTTAATTATTCCTTTAAAATTGTACATAATACTGAAATACTTGCTCAGTTACTTCCACCTCAGATAAAAATGGATCTTAAATACGAGAATACATTTTTACCCCTTTATTCCTTAGAAGACATAAGCAAATGATGGCATGAAGCTTCTAATTTTTTGACTCTTACATTCAGAGACAGCATTTCTTGAGCTATTTATCCCTTACGTGAATGGAAGGGTGATCAGAAGAGCTGTATCTGCAAGCCAAAATCTCCTTTTCTCCCCTCCATTCTGCCTTCAGGATATGCCGTATATGCAAGTAGAGACCACTGTGCTTTTCCGCAATTTAACATGTTTAGTAGGAATTTTCTCAGCTTCTGACAAATCAAATGTGTTGCAAACTTGCAGATGAGAGGCTTAGTTAGAGAGCTTAGTTAGCTACTTCTGGGCCTTTCAGAAAACACTGACCAGCAGGGAGTATCTTGTGGGATCAAGGTCTAACAGCACAGACATCTCAAAATCTTTTGACAAAACATGATGAGACAGATAGGACTATCTCATAACAGAACAACATAAGGAGAGTTATTGCTTTTTATCATGTTCTTCCTTGACAGTTAAAAATGCTCACGTCTCCAGAGCTCAGACAAATTTAAGAGGGAAGACAGTCTGTATCTGACACATGACAAAGAAGCAATGAAGAAACGTGTTATGAACTAGCAACCACCCAAGTATCTTCAGAGAGATATGAGGATGATACGTGAGGTGGGCACTTGGCAACTGTAGAAGCAGCTCAGCAATCACCAGATAAGAGTGCTGTACAGACATGCGTGCAAAATTCTTGCACTTTATGAAATGTGCAATTCATCAAATATTTGGAAGGATGAATAAATAAAAACACTGCAAACTATTTTGCCCATTGAAGGGCAAACAACAAAAAAGGCAATTAGAATTCCTAATTAAAAAAACCAAAACAAAACCAAAAAACACCACCAACAAAATGAACCACCTGTCTGTATGCTGGTGTTCAAGGAGTCACATGCTGAAATTAACCACAGAACTGGAATAAAATGGTATGTTATCTAGTTCTTTAGTCTGTCATTTCAAATCCTAGAGGACAGTTCTTTGTTTTCTCTTCTCTCTGCCATGAATCTAAATCCAAGTAAGACTAAAAGAAGATCACTCATCTCCAAGCAGCTTTGAATCCACTTGGCTTTCAACTTCACCAAATCCTACAACATACTGGTCACAAAAATGCTATACTATGGATATGTGTCATAAGCAAGAAGCTTATTTTCTTGAGATGGCTTTTAAACCTAAACAAAAGAGCAGAATATCCTGAAGCTCCTCTGAATCTAAGATTCATTCACCAAAGTAAAATGGCATCACTAATTAGCAGTAGTTTGGGAATTTCTGTGGCCACCCAACTTTAAGAATAAATTCTGCTGCGTGTGTTTTTTACTCCTGGCACACAACCATGTCACAGACTGCCAGTCAGCTGGACACACAAGAAAGAAGCTTCATGCTTTGAAAAGGAAGCTTTTAATGCTTTGGAAGCTTCAGCTAGCCTTGCATGTCTCATGACATAATGACACTCCCTAAACCTGCAATTATGAGCTTAGATGCTTGTACTGATATTGCAAAAACTCTGCTTTCTGATCATTATCTTATCTGACATGTTAGAAATGGCTGATGATGCTTGGATATAATGATGGATAAGAAGGCTCCTAAATCTCCACCTCAAGCAGTATCTGCAAGCTTCTCTAATGTGCTGGGGTGAAAATGGCTTCTAAAAACAACAGGGTGTAAAGGGCAGCGCAGTTGAGAAAATCTAAAATCAAGATCTTAGTTTAAACACTAATAGAAATGATCTTTCAGAGAGTTTTTCAAAGACTTCTTGGAGGTTAGAAATAGTGTTAGGCTAAAGTCACTCTTGAAGGAATCCGTTCATTGTGCTATGTTCAGAATCAACTGCCTTCACTGTTATAAATAGGGCTCATTCTCTTGAAGACTAAATATGAAAGAAAAAGCACAAAAGTTTTATTTTGGAGAGGGCGATATAAGGAAGGTCACTTTATAGAAAGCATGAAAGGTAATTTAGAGAAGAATGCTAATACCAGCTATATCAGATTGTGAGGAAGCTGAAAACAGCATATGTTCTAATATTGTCTTTTATTGATTTTGCTGCCAACATCCCACTTCAACAATGTTACAGCCGCACTTCAGGATTCTTAATGGAGGGGGATGGAGAAAATCAATATACAGAGCTTGCTTCTGCTTCCATTGAAGTCAATACGAGTTTCATTATTAACTGCAATGAGCAGAGGACAGAGTTCAGACTGTTTCATCACTTTGTGTTTGTTTATTCTTTCCCTTTTTATTTAACCTCCTAAGGGGCAATGTGTATTTTTATCCTATATTTTACAAAAGTCCCATTTAAGTAGGGCAATCCCCTATCAAACTGTAAGTTTACACATTCAGAAATGATGCCCTGCTTTATGAAACCTAATGAAAAATTATAGCCTGTATCCTGAACCGGGAAAGTAATAATAAAAGATATAGGATTTGAAATAAATTCTAATAACAAAATAATTTCTTTCTTAAAAATATTTTCATTCTGATATAAAGCAAATAAAAGCAGTTTAGCTTTCACTGACTTGTAAAATATTACTTCCAATATGCATTGTTTTCTCTATTACAAATAGATAGGATGCACCTGAATCTTTTCACTATTATATTAATGCTATTTACACAAAATGAAATATGCTTAAATTATCTCCAAAAATTATAAGCATCATCTTTATTCCAACAACATGCTGTTAATTTTGTTCTAGCACGAATGCAAAACATATTTTAACATGCTGTCAAAATGAGACACTAAGAATGTCAATAAAATAACACTAAAATAAATGTAAATTTAGATTGCTGTCACAAGTGCCTGCTTGGTTTTGTGAAGATGTTAGGTTGCTATAGCATTTTCCATAGCAACTTTGCATCTTATTACATAAATAATCCCTCAGTGTCCTTAAAGCTTACTAAAAACAGGATTAAATCTATTCTCATATGTAATGATCCTGCATAAAATCTTATCAGTATGAAATACCCAGAAAATATGGTAAAATGTAATCTAGATAATAGTATTTCTGGCAGCTGAAAAGCATCAAAGTGCAACAGACTTGTTTCATAGTAAACAGGACATCCTCCTAAACCTCATGATAGGAAAATGCCTTTGAAGCGTCTGTTTCCTCTAAAATTTGGACGTTAGATTAACTCCTTCACTGCTGCATCCACAGGACCACATAGATGTTCATCCCAGAGTCTATGTGTTGTACATGATCCAGAGGAACTGGCCCAGTACCTGGGACAGGAGGAAGCTGTTTTTATTACCCAGGGAAGACAGGTTGGGCAACTACACTCAGCCCTGATTCATCAGGATTTTTCTCTTAAATTCAGCTGCACGAGAAGCACTATTAGAGCCAAATGGACTTAAAACCAGGGGCATAAAATTAGACCCCTGCCTACATGCTTCCTGAACTTCAGGCTGTTTTTGTAAAAGCTGTGGGAAAAATGGAATGCATTTTATGGCACAAAATTGGAACCTGCCTGATGATAACAGCTCTGAACTGGCATAATGTGGAAGACACTAGAGCAAGACCTTCCCCAGCACAGAGAGAATAATCATCTTGTGCTGCTTTCTAGTGATCATCCCTGATGGTCCCAGGGAGCAAAGCTGATTGTCTGCTAGGCCAAAGCATTTCCATTCAAAGGGAAGTTACTCTGCTCACAGAGCTCAAAGGGGTTGTTCAGCTGTCCTCTCTGGACAGAGAGAGGACTGTGTCAGTACAGTGACAATTCAGAGCTTCACATTTTAAATGCCTTCTTTTCTTTGAGATTGCTTCTAAAACCTGGTTAATAGCTTCTATTAACAGGGTTTACTTTCCTCTTCATATGTCTTTCTATGCTTATCAGGGCTGATTATGACACCAGCAGCTGATGGCTTTGAAATGGTACCAATTTATTCAAGGAAAAAAACCTATGCTAGCCCATTAATTTTTAAAGCAAATACATTTTGTTATTTTATGTTATCTTTATCAATAAGTGTTTAAAATTAAAATGGGCAAATTATGGGTTTGTTAAATACCAATATCACTTTCACAATATCTGACACCAGAAAGCTATGAGATGGAGAAGTAATAACAGAAAAATAAATCAGGCTCTTGTTTAAAACAAAATCTCCCATAAACCCAAAAGGTTAGACTTACAAGAAGGGAAGGGAGAAATATCTGATGACTGCAATCAGGAGGAAGATGATGATCTGACATGAGATCTGCCTTGACACTTATCAAGTTGGAAAAAAAGAAAGAGAAAGCTCAGTTCCACACAGCTGGGGCTCAGCAATTTCTATTCAAAGTTTTAACAATCCATATAAAGCTTTCCTACCAGTTTAATCCACCTATAAGACACAGTTTCTATTCCATGTGTGCATCATTGCATTCACAAAAGACTTAGAGAAAGAAAAACGAGGATTAAATTCCAGAGAAAAGATGAATAAGCATCACACAGATCACTTTGGTGTTGTTTCAGGCTTTCCTTGAAAACTTGCCAGGCTTGCAACTTTCAAGACAGGCTTACAAACAATATCCCAAAGTCTGTTTTATACTGTGTGGACCAAGGTGTGATTTTCAAATACTGACTTTCACAAGGCCTTATACTTTTTGTGAGATGGACTACCCACTATTCAGCCTGTTCCTTATGACAAGTGACTTAGCTGATGCTGCAAACAGGACAGATCAGTTCAGGAGAGCATTAAAGATCCAGGCTACCAGATCTTTAATTCAAGAGAGAAAAGCTTCAATGTTTGACACCTATTTTAGGTATGTTTCACAATCCTGTCATAGAGCATGTCCTTCCTAACTTGGAAAGCAGCAGCGATCTTACATGTTCAGATTGGATTTGTACTACATAACTTGCAATTTATTATTTGTGCACAGTTCCTGTGATGTTATTAAGCTACTTCATAACAGGTAATATAATGGTGGTGAAATGCTCCAGGGGTCCAATGAGAAGGCTATTGCAAGTTTGTTGAGCTGGAGAGAGCCCTGTACCAAGAAACTTATTCACCTGGACAGAACAGTCAGTGGCTGAATGAAACAAAGAATCATTTTCTCCATCTGATAATAGAGAACTGAGATAACAGAAGTTCAATGATTAGTCCAGGCAGGAGACATGTAGTGAAGCTGGGATTTGGGCTAGAGCTCTGGGATCCCAGTCAAAAGCCTTAATCAGATAACTATTCTTACTGCAAGCACAGTGCATTTTGTTCTTTTCCACAGTGCCAGTTGCAGTTTGGAGTTGCTAGAATTAATGGCACATTGTCGTGAACTGCAAAAGGAAGAGATTAACCCACCTCCCCTTACAGTAGAATTACAGGTGCCTTCTAGGCATCAACCAAACTTCAGCTCTTCTCTACAACACACATCTTCACTAATTCTTAAAATTACTTTGGAGGCTTTTGCATGTGATTCCTTTCTCCCAATGCCAGCAGGTGGGAGAAGAAGGATCCATAAATCCTGATAATTCTGAAGATTTTTGTATATCCTCTAGACTCTAGCACTGAATCTCCTTTTTGTCCCTCGAGCTAACGCTTCAGTAGCTGCGCCTTGACTTTAAAATATATTAACTGGGTTGCCAATCATCATTATTATTTTTTTCTTAGCAATCTCCCAGCTTTACTTCAGCAATCCTCTTGTCCCTTTCAAACTCTAAAATCCACATTGCAGAAAAATCACTATTTAAAGGCTGAATTTTGAAAAAAACCCAAAAAATTAAAGGAGATTCTAAAGTAATAGTTGATCCCGCAGGTGAGATTCACTCAGTCTCAGGTCAGCCTTGTGCCAGCTTTCCTTGTAATGCAAAGGACCTTTAGTCTGTGAAACCATGTGTATTTCCTATAAACCAAACACATAGGATAGTTCAACCATCTTATTGGATTTCCTAGGGGGTTCCTTGGGGTGTCCTTGCAGCAGTTTGAGAGGCTTTCCAACATAACCAACAAGTAGCGAAGCCTTCCTTTTCCTTGAAGATTCAACTTGCATACGAAAAAGTAGGGTACTGATTAAACCTGGGGAGAATGACCTGTAAAACACCTGGATTAGCAGAAGGTCTTTGTGCAGGAGGCAATGACAAAGCCCTGAAATATGGACTAGAGGGTAGAAGACAGGTTTAGAAGACTGGAGGTCCCAGTTCTCATTCCAACTCTGTCTCCGAGTCACTGACATCAGTAAATCAAGTTAATAAATGACTAGGAGAAGCAGGTTAAAGAAGAGGATTTGAGTCTAGAAAGGAGTTACACACTTTGCCACAAGTTCCTGTTGTGTTGCTCTGCATTGCTGCAAGACCAAATCTTCCCAAACAAACTGTAATTAACAGATTTCTAATAGGTGCTGTGACTTGATCACTTACATGACTGAATATCTAGCAGGACTTGAAGAAAAATGCAAATGATTCTTAGCAATAGCTCTTTCACCTTCTACCCCAAATCCTCAGATCTTATTGTGTAGTAAAGCCTCAGCTACCCATAACATTCCTCTGTGTTTCATCTGGGAGAGTTAATTTTTTTCCTAGTAGCTGGCACAGTGCTGTGTTTTGGATTTAGTATGAGAATAATGTTGTTAATACACTGATTTTTAGTTGCTGCTAAATAGTGCTTACTCTAAACCAAGAACTTTTCAGTTTCTGATGCTCTGCAAGTGAGGAGATGCACAAGAAGCTGGGAAGGCGCATAGCAGGGACAAGTGACCCAAATTAGTCATGTGAATATTCCACATCATAGAGTTACTGGTCTGCTCAGTATATATATTGAGGGTAGTTCATCAGAAGGGGCAAATTGCTGCTGGGGACAGGTGGCTGGGCATCGGTCAGCAGGTGGTGAGCAGCGGTATTTTGCATCACTTCTTTCTCTTGGGTTTTATATCCATCTCTCTCTCTTTTTCATTACTACTACTACTACTACTATTACTACTACTACTGTTGTTGTTGTTGTTACATTTTGTTCCATTATTAAACTGTTCTTATCTCAACCCACAAGTTATTATTTTTTTCTGATTTTCCTCCCCATTCCACTGGGCAGGGGGATTGAATGAGCAGCTGAGTCATACTTCGTTGCCAGCTAGCTTAAACCACAACACTCTGTAACCCAAAGTCCAGTAACTCTGGATAAGCATTCAGATACTGAAGTACTTTTTCCCAGCCTCAGGGCTTAGAGGTGTTGCACTGCATTTTGAAATGTTGGGGCTGGAATCCATCCTCTTTTTTCTCAAGGTTATGAATAGGTTTCTCTTCAGATATCCTAGGGGACAGTTTTCATTCTAACCAGTCCCAGTCTAGCTGTGAGAAGATGTGACATACACAGAAGAAATTATGCTGAGAGACTCCTGAAACTACATTTTAAGAAGACAGAATGAGGCCTTAGAACCCATTCTAAATTGTTGAATTAATTAAGCCTTCTAGTACTAGGGGTTACTTAACCAGGGGAAACAGTGAAAAAAGACCTGACACAGATATTGAAGCCTGGGGGAATCTCTGTTACTTGTTATAGCTTTGGGGATGATAACTTCCCTGAAGTCTTGTTCTCACTGTCAAGAAGGGTAGGCTGAAAAATAATGTCCTCAAGAATATTGTTGGAATGGCAGAACAGGCAGTCCAGAGCTCTGGAACCATCCAAATCAATTCATCGTGTCTCATTGCTTCACTCACTTTCAGATCTAGACTTTTAAACCGTTATGTGTGCGTGCTGTACTTGAAATGAAGAGGCACAATACCTTCTTTGTGTTATTCAAGCCTTGCTCTTCCCATGATTAAGTATTTAGACTAACATTTTAAGAAAAGGGGTGAAAAATAGAGTGCCTACATTTTCTTACTGTGTAGAATTGTTTCTTCGTGATAAAAGATTCTTTAAAAGACATTCTTTGTAGAACAGAGGTTACTGTCATTACAAATAGCCACTCCAGTTAGAAAAAGTAGTAGTTCTGAAATGACATACTCAAAAAGACAGAAAAAAAAAAAGAAAAAGAGAAGGCACCTAATACAAATAGTAACTTTAAAAAAATGCCAAGAGAAGGAAGGAAAATCATTTTTCTGTACATAAAAATAATAGTAAAAAAAAGTCCTTATCTCAGTTTATTTTCATTTACCAATGTTTTCTACCCAATAACTCTTGTGGTTTAACTCCAATTTTCCTCTATTGTCATTGACAGAAGAACCAAATACACTTCTTTAGTTGAGAGTGTAGTGTTGAAAGAAGAAAGCTATAACATTAATTTTAGAACTGGATGACTACATATGCAGCAGGATGGATCAACTCCATGGAGATCAAGAGGATGATGAATGATACAATGAACAATGATGGACAAGTACTCAAATGGATTCATATAGCTAAATTTTGATTTAGAATGCTACACAGTAGTGGGTTTGCTACTTTTATCACTCAAGTGCTCACATTGTAACAGTAAAAATACTGAAATTATTTTGGATGGAATGCTGTAGAAAACTCACATATCAAAGCTTTTGATAGAAATGTCTTTTTTCATGCAAGAAAACCAAACACACTTTCCAATTTGTGATGTTACAAAAGGAATGACCAGCATAGCCCTAAGCATGCATATGTTAAACCTGGTTGTATTGATAGGTGTGACAGTTCAAAACATTGTTGCTCCTCTTCTGGCATGCAGGCTGTAGGTATTTCTGGCTCTACTTTCCTGTTGTTAATTCTAATGACTTTCTTCCATTACAGTGGACACAGCTAAGGTAAGATGATTATACAGTCACAAAAATTGCTGACTGCAGTGACCTACTGTCTCAGCTCCAAAAACCTTCTTAAGTGTTGTCTGGAAAACCCAAATCCACACAATTAGCCAAGCAAAAATTAAGGCCACCCTTTACAGATTTTATTTTTGCATTTTTCTTCCAGGAAAAATATTAAATCTCCCTTCAAGAGAGATGTCACAGTAAAAAATTATTTGCTAGGATGACACTCCTTCCTTTGGTCTTTACTTCTGGAGTCTTTTGACCTCACAGAGCATCTTGTCACAGGAGGAGCCAAAGAGTTCTTTTCTATGTAAGCTTGAATTCACACTTTTTGACTAGCATAATAGGACTTGAAACAGTTTAATGGATGAAATTCTTTCCTTTCTTAATATAGAACCTGTATGCAAAGGATTAGATTAGAATTATCCTAATGGTGACTCTCAGTTTCTTTCCATATTACTCCTTCCTTCTTCATCTTCCTTAAAGTTCACTGCTGGATGGCAGTTTCCAGTCAAGCTTTGGCTTCAGCTCCTGTAAATTTTCTTTCTGTAGATGAGCATCTAAATAAGTAAACCCTTGTTAGCTACTCACAAATTTATTAGCCAATGACAAGAAATAGAGCAAAGCATCCATCCGGATCATGTTACCAGTTAGTAACTCAGGCAGCTTCTGAGCTACCCCTTGGTGTCCACCCTGGATAGCAGTGTATCTGTAGAAGGCTGAAAAAGTTCCTTTTTTTTATTCACATTACATGCCCCCTTGTTCTTTCATCCCTGATACCTATCTAATGAGTGTCAATTCATGCAGAATGCAGTATCATATTGTGAAATAGGTACCCTTAGAAGCGCAGTATGTGACCAAAAACCCTCAGTTAAAATGGTATGGTGCATTTGTTATAGAGATTAGAGATTACTATGTCCTCGTTGAAAAGAAGGGTAAGGCTTAGAGAATACTGACCAAAGTATAAATTCAACTGGTCTCACAATAAGACATTGTTACAATGATGGAATGAAACAATGTCATGCAAGACTGCAGAGAGTGCAGTAAAGAAAAAATGCTTCCAGGTAAGGGCAAAACTGGAGAATTTTCATCATTATAGAACATAGCAGGTAACAGACACCTCATAGAGACAGCTTGCATCATTCAAATAAATAATTTGTGAGGGTTTAAAATAAGATACTGTCTTATCTAATCAGATATTAACATGTCACTTCTCATATATAAGTATTTGTTTGCTTTTGATAAAACAACACTTGTATATACTTGACATTATAGAGGGGTTTGACTTTACCTGAATCATCTACTCTCAGCTTTTTACTGGGATTGTCACCACTGTCATCATCAGACATTTCCATCTCCTCTTCCCGGCGGATTCCCATGAGCTGTTCACTGTGTGCATTTCGGAGCTCCTAAAACCCAAAATTATCTTTTGTCAGTATGAACTTCCAAAAAGTCATTATGTATTATTTAGTATCTGTTTTTAATACTGCTCTGATTTTAATTATACATCATTTATCATTGTAATCATATTTATTTGTGTATGAATATTTAAAACAACAGAAGCACAGGGAATTCTTCCTGTGAAAGAACTGACTTTATCAAAGCTAACACTCAGAGAAAACAAGAGAGAAAGTGACTTTCAGTGTCGAGTGATCTTTAGGTCTGCTAAACATAGCAGAATGCTTTAACAGCAGGGATAGTAGTACTTAAAATTGTGTATAAAGCAGACTGATAAAGATTTGTGAGCCTGCTTAAGGTATATCTAATTCCTGATTCCCAGTGCCACTTGGAGTATGATTCATTTGGCCAAATGTAGGTGTCTCCTTTAAACAAAGTCATTTTAACTGCATCCTAAAAGTACCTCTGCTTATGGCAAAGGGATCTGAGAGCAGTCAGTGCAGACGGAGCTCTCTGTATTGTAGATGCTTAATGCTGGCCAAAGGAATCTCACCCTCTGTCCCTATTGCCCAGATTGCCTCGGCTTTAAAAGACTCAGTCCTGTAACACGGTCCTGAAAATCTTTGCATCTTGATCCAAAATGAGTGCCAGCATGGACAGCTTGGTCTCTGGGTGACCACTGCAAGGGCAGGCAGGCGTGCAGGCAGGTAGGCAGGCAGGCAGCCCCTGCGCATGTCACCAGGAAAACGATCAGCAGGCACGCAGGCTTTGTAGGAGTCTAGACAGTCTTTGTTCTGGGTAGAAAAGCTGGTGCGGGTGTAGCAACTGGTTTTTTAATGGCAGCACTGAGAAGATTGAGAGGACTCTATTTTGTCCTAATAATCCTGTCAGGTGTAACATGGGGATGCTGCACTGTGATTAGTGTAGGCTTTGTCCATCCACAGACAGCTAATTTTTCTGCCAACAAAGAGCTTAATTCCCAAAGAGGTGGTTTAAAATCTTTGAAACAAGGAAGAGTCGTGTGGAAGGAGGAGACAGCATTGAGGAGTCCGACAACTGCTCCGTGCAATTAACAATAAGCTGTCAGAGAGGGACTGTATGAAAAAAGGGAAGGCGTTTCTCTTGAGCTGTCCCATTAGTTCACTCGTGGATCTCAAATATCCTGAAAAATCTATTTGTGCCCATTAATCCCAACAAAGGCAAGGAAGCTAATCAGTGGGCGTTTTACAGGAGAATAATTTCAAATTTCTAAAAAAAATGATTAAAAAGGTAAATTGTCAATTAGTGTCTCATGAAATCAGAAGCATCTCTGGAAGAAACTGGCAAGTCATTTCTGAATTTCTTATTGAAAAAGGCCACCTCTACCTTTTTCTGGGGAAGTATTACTGCATCCATGAGCAGACACTTGCTTATATTTACTCCCTCATTAGGGGACAAATGTCCTTGATGCATAAATGTCTACATTGTCAGCAAAGTCAATAATTTTCCATGGAGAATGTCTGTGTGTATGAGTGTTTCTTTTGGGTTTGGGCTTCTAGCAAAGCTTTCCCAAATTCAGAAAAAAGGAAAGGTGATCAAGAAATTAAAAAAATCAGCAAACAATATCATGGTTAGGAAATACGATTTAAATCAAAGCTACCATTTGGTATATTTTCAACATATTTCATATCTGAAAAACAGGCATTTCCAAAATATATTCACATAGTTTTGAATTGTTTTAGTTGTCCTCTTCTTAGAAAAATGAAAGGCAATAATATTTGAAAAAAATGAGTAGAGAATTAACATTTCCGGAAAGTCTAACTCTTATACATTTCAGTTTATTAAATATTTAGAAACCAGCAAATGAATGTCACACCACATCCCTTTACAGAAAGTTATTTTAAGAAGGGATACTCAATATAATTAATGAACTAACAAATAATATTTTCTTATGTCTCTAAAAGATAAGACAAACATCAGCCCCCAACTCCCCAACTTTCAATTGAACAAAGGCTTTATCCACTACATATATGAAATATTTGTGAATAAAATGCAAAATACAGTTTGTACCAATAAATTATGCTAACATGTTATTTTAAGTGTCCCATTATTGAAGTCATTTGGTATTCACCATAATAGCACTGATAATAAAGTATTCATTTGGTATTCATGTGGATGTTACATTTAGTGTCATTGGTATTCAACTGTAATTTAGCATTAGTTAATGGACACTTAAAACATTATCCAAATGATTTATATCACCGCACTTCAGTGTTTCTCAAACTAAGTGTACAACACTTATTTTACAAGTGTACTACAAAATAATTAAATAAGTGCACCTTACCTTCTAAAGTTTTTATTCTGAGACAGAGAAAAATCATTTAGAGGACTTTGATAGTAATACTCTGTACTACATGAAGGTAAACCAAGTGCATGTAAATTGCCCATATTAAAGAAAAAAAGGAAGTAGAAAGAAAGAAAACAAAGACAGCGGTACTTACTTTTTAAAATACAGGCTCATAGCGTATATACTGAATTAAAAACGAAAGCTGGATGACCAAAACATAGGATGAGGTCTAGCGCTTCCTTTGCTGCCACTCGCAGCAAGGGGAGTTAGAGTCCCATTTCCTCCACTTATGCTTATGACAGCCACATATGCACTCTGTGTGGTAGTATGATTACATTTATATTGGCTTCTTTGCAAGTATAATATTTAGAATAAGTTATGTATCTACTTTTTAAAAGATATGCATAAAACAAATAGGAAGGAATATGTTGTAATTCTGGACTTAATACACTTAAATAGTTATTTAGGAGAGAAATTTTCTATTTTATTTTCACTCAAAGTCATCTTATGATGACCATATGATGGCACAACAAAAAAAAAATCTGTGCTATAGAATACTTCTAAGAACAGATAACGATGACTCTTAAAAAGATATTTTTTCAGGAATAATTCTTAATTCTATCCCTAGTTGAAAATGTTGTTCCTAATTTCACTACTTGAGTTCATTATTTTAGATAGTAAACATAATCTTCCAATGATTTCCCAAATTTTGAATGAAAAATAAAAACACATTGCTCTCTGTCTTAATGTTATTTAACGACTATTATCATAATGAGAGCAATGGGAGCAATTCATACTGTAGATAAGACTGTAAACAGCAAATTGATTAACAGCTAAAATGGTAGCTGTAAATATTGCCAAATACACTCTGTCCAGCTATAATCACACCCGTTCTGTGTCAATCCAGCTGCGAGATGATGGATAGAAGGTAAAAATAAAATCACCAACCTCAGAATGCTTTCGCCAAATGTCTATGTTCTTTCGCTGGGCTTTCGAGAAATGGTCCCAAGCTTTTTGTCTGGTAGAAGCGTTGAAAACGGCGACAATCTGCTCAACTTTGGTGAACAAGGAAGTCAAACAAGACAAGCAATTTATGTTGTGATCACTATAGAGAAGCAAAGCAAAGACACTAGGAGTCTATGGATGATGTCATTACTGAAACAACATCATCAATATCCATCCAATGATGTGTCTTTTGTACTTACATTGTATCAATGTTGGAGATGTCTCCCTTCAAGTCTGTCTCCATAACTTTAGTCTATGCAACTTACAACTCTGTGCCAAAAACCGTGCATGCAGCTGCTTCCCCCTGATGTCTGCTACAACGCCTTGTGCTGGCACATGCCTTTGCGTGTGTGGCTATAGGGGTGTGACCATAGAAATAAAACTCAACACATAAACCTGACACATGTGGCAGCTGTACGAGAGCAGGTTGTACGAACGAAAGCGTGAAAGACAAGCAGGTTCTGTTTTGAAGGGTGACTATCTGATAGTGGGAATTTGTCAGCAGACAGGAAGGGCAAAAGCATACACTAACACTGCGTTCTGTGGCTGCGGCTGCTGCTTCTCTGCTATTTAATATAAATGGGCTCACCTGTGGTAGATCATTCTGTCCTGTGTCCATGGTCTATGTATGGTTACGTACATGAACAGACACTTTTTTTTTTGTATAAGATGAAGAAGAGATGTGAAATGGGCTTCCTTCATTCAATTCCAATGCATTTGTTTTGAACCCAAACATCTATATTTAGTTCAATTACCTAGGACAATTAAGGTTCTTAAGCTTTTAGCTATTTGCTCATCTCAACTGAGAAAGCTTTTCTCTCAACACTCTTTTCTTTCTCTTCACGTCAGTAAGAAGCAACATTGTCTTTCCAAACAGTGACTTGACTAAAAATGGCC
Organism: Corapipo altera; assembly: GCF_003945725.1. Taxonomy (NCBI): domain Eukaryota; kingdom Metazoa; phylum Chordata; class Aves; order Passeriformes; family Pipridae; genus Corapipo; species Corapipo altera. Next base: position 58,680,052 of record NW_020884872.1, on the reverse strand, counting down.
AAGAGGTAAGTTGCTTTGATCTCAGTACAATTAACTGAAGGACCATCAAGAAATTCAGATTTTCTACAAATGACCTGGCCTGTGCTCCTGAATGAGCAGCTGTACCAAACTATGAAAAACTGAAAAATGTTTCAACTCTTTAACAAGGTTCTTGGCTATTTATCTCTTTATATTCCTGGCTTGAAATTATGTCCCCTGTTTTATAAAGTTGCAGCTTGCAGCATCACCCACCCCTCTCACTGAAAAGTGGTGGCAGGCGTTCCTTAGTGCCCTCTGATCTGGTCCCTCATTGAGTTGATCAGTATCTGCTCTCTTCCCGTGAGTCAGAGATGTAGAGAATCTTATTATACATAACAACCTACCCTTGCTAAAATGGTGAACTCACCTACTAAAGCAGTTACGTATCTTCACCTCTAGATCTGAAAATTAACCTCAGTCATTTGAACAGGAGCACATTTATTCTACTCTCTTTTTTTTTACCACTTCTGTTGGGTTCTGCAATATTCAGGAAGATTATAATGTTTTGAATCACATATGGAAGTTTTTCTTTCAGGGATGATTTACCTTCTAAAGTCATAGAAAATAAATGTAGTTAATTTTCTTTTAAATTAATATGTATATGCAGTTTTACTAAAGAATGTGCCTCAACATTACTGTGGTGATCGGATCCATTTGTAATCCATTCAAGTTTTAAAGGCAGGATGTCATAATTTCAGCCCATTAGAACCTGCTTGGACTGAAGAGTGGATGTATCAAGGAAGTTACACTGTGTATATTTATTCAATTAATTTGAAAAGAATGAAAATGGTAAAGCACTCTATTATTATGTGTATAGAAACTGCGGCTAGAATTTAATTACTATCGTTGTGTTGATGACCCAGGTGCTCAGAAAATTTTGCTTAATTAACAATCTGTTTTCAGTTTGCAAGTGGAAATTCAAGTAGAAAAGATTCACAAAGATATGAGAAAGAGCTGGTTTGCCATTTTCCACTAATAAGTATTAATAAGATCATCTGAATTTTGAAAAACATTTGAACTTTAAAGTGTTTAATTTCCATTATGTGAACAGGTGTTAAGATTTATCAAAAGTCATTATCCGACTATTTCAGAAACTCTCCTCAATGGAAACACAAGCTAGGAAGATGTTAAAGAGTTTTTCTTGTATAACTGCAGGAGACAAAGTGAACAGAAGAAGCATCTGCTTCACTTACTCAACTTTTAGGAATTAAAAAAAATATAGGAAGTAGGATAGTATGAGTATCACATGCTAAAAATCAAAGCATTTAAAGAAACTTTATGAAACTGGTAGCTAGGGATTTTTAAAAAAAGGGAAATGTAGAGAAGCATACTAAATTAGTATGTATCAAAGACCAATATCCCAGTATGCTATTCAAAGAAAGTGTCAGTGTACGTACAGCCATTTCAACATTCACAGCTATCTAGGCTATGAAGTATTGCAAATACCCACAGGTAACATCCAAAATAAAAGGCCTCCAACCATTACATTAGAGCTAAACAGTGGCCAAGGCCATGATTTGACAGTACAGGAAAGTGCCTTCACATCTTTTTGTATTGCATCAAAATCTGTATTCACGTGTTATGAGAGGGCAATTCAATATAAACCGGTTCTGCCAGTTCACATTTGCTCATGTTGCACTAAGACTTGTTTATTTTGCCATAGATACTCAGGAAACCTAAAGCTGGCATAATGCTTGTGCTCTGCGTAATTGGAAGACAAGATACAATACACTCACTTCTGATCAGTATCGAATTTGTATGGGTAAGCGATCCAACAGCACACGGCCTGTAGGGATGGTAGACTCATCCCTAAGAGGAAGCCATGAAAGGTTTATAGTATCTGAGAAACTCTCCAGTTAACTAATTTTTTGTTTATATCTGGGTAAAACTTGGGCAAAGAGAGGCCCCAAATTTTGGACTGATATCTGCAGAATCTGAGTGAAACAATTGCTCCCGGTCTTGCTGCTGACCGTAGTTTTCAGATTATTTCCTGATCTCTAGAAAGAAATTTCCAAAACTAAATAAAAGGTCATATCAATCTCTCTAAGGCACCTTGAACTCCAGGATGCACTGTACTGTCAACTGTGACTGATAAGTAGAATTATTAAGTAACATGAAATAATAATTGTCAAACATCTGTTACTGAATTCTGTGCTATATCAAATTTTCACTGACCACATGCAAAGCTGTTTCCTTACTAAATTAGGATTTAAAAAAATGCATTGTTCTGGAAGGATCCATAACATGTCATTGTTTTTCCTATCAATATAACTTACAGGATGTAAGCAACTGCAGCTTTCCTAATGACTTATTCTGTGGTTGGTAATTTCTGTGGCATGTTTCAGACAAAGGATTATTATCTAATTGCTTTTCTGCTGTGTTATAAATAACTAAAAAGACCCAAACAACTAAATCCAGAATGATATGCCAGTGTCAATGCAGTGCAACTACTATACACTTTATTACAGGTGCCAGCTCATAGTAAGTACATTAAAAGAATATTTAAGCCTCAGTTTCTACTACCATAAAAGGTGCTACCAGGATAAGTTATTGTTATCAAGAATAAATGTAAAAACAACCAGAAAAACTAGGAATATCAACAAAAGTGCCTTAAACAACGCCTGATGAAGTTGCATAGAAGATTGTAGTAAAGGGAAAACTAGTATATCTCCAGGGCCAGAGAATATTTGATATAGATTATTTGAAAATTATACTACCAAAGAAGAACAGAAATAAATGAGAACCAAAGCATAGACTCATCTGTAGATTAAGAGGTAGAGAGAACACTTTTAGCCTGCATTATATTTACCAAGTAGGCTATTTTAAATACATGACTGAGGGAAGGCTGAAATTTATCCTTGAGTTCAGGAGACAAGAAGGACTCAGTTTTTCCTTTGCTTATTAATTATAAGCTGCCATACATACTACTTTATAGTATATATAATATAATTTATAATTAAAAAAAGAAACAAAATAGAAGCTGAAAAATAATATGTTAAAATAAAAACAAAAGTCTTTTCTGGTAGATAAAATAATCGGACTCCACATATAATTTCTCTGCAAATTCCACCAATTAGGGATACAGGATGAAAAGTACTTTGCAATAAATTACTGTAAGTGTAAGGGTAGAATATACGGCAATTTAGCTCAGAAAAATTCTATAAGAGCGCGACAGTTGACATGGAGGGTAAAAGAAAAATTCCACCCATAAAATTACATTGTAAAGGAAACTGTTACAGTAAATGCATAACATGCTTTTCAAATATAGATTCACAGCACAGAGAGGATATAGAGTTGGTATGGTTTGGGTCAGAAGCCTTGTTGTTGAATTCTGACTAAGCTGCAGTCTGCCAATCGATTTGGCTTCAAGCCCAGCAAACCAAGGAATTACAGTAGTCAAGGCTAGGTGCTGTAGTGAATGGAGTATCCAGGTCAGTTTTGGATGGGGAAGAAAATATTTCTGGCAACAGTTCTGAAAGGCATTTGTAATGAACTGAACAGAACTCAGCATTATGTGTAAGGCTAAAATTGCATGTAGGTAAACGACGTGACATGAGTAAGAGAAATGTTAGGCAGATTGTAGAGTAATGAAACATATATTATTTTAATTAATTGGAGCCAAACCCTCAGTCTTCTGGTTATGCTACTGTTTACTTTCAAAAAAGACTTTGCCTTTCTCACATTTACAGTTGAAAACCTGCAGCCTCTCCCTTTGACTCAATTCACGTGCCACAGAGGGAGAAACAGATGTGATTGCCTTTGACTAGCAGAGGAAAACAAAAGTTGGGAATACCACCCTGGAGAAGACTGCAGATAATGGGTTCTAAATTAAAGCATACTGTAGGTCATCAGCAGCATATATAAGCAAATGCCATTATAGATTTGTATAATGAAGATATAGATTTTGACAGCAGTGTGAAATAACTTATCTGCTACAAATAAATGGCATAGTTGTTTACTTTGGTTTTGCTGAAGTTTTTTAAAAAAAATTTAAAAAAAAACCAAACAGAGGTATAAAAAAGAAGGTGAATCACAGCTGCAACTCCATCAGAGTAAAGAAAGCTACTGTTTGGTCTGCATGTTGCCTGGATGCCAATGGGTTCCTTAAGACATAGTGTTAAGACACAGCATGATAAAGGAGCAAACCAGAGGACTTCACTATTATATCCCCAATTCCACCTTTTTGGACAGACCAAAAGAATGTTGCCTCCAGTGATTTATCTCCCAAATCATTTTGCTGTGTGGGCGGTCAGCTTGCAAGGATGCCATTCCTCAACCTGCCCTGCTCCTAACAGCTACATCTGTACTAGTGATCAAAACCAGCCAGGGACCATTCTTGTTCCCTGAAACCAACTGGCACAAAATGGTCCCTGCAGCAGCAACCCTTCTCTCTCCACAAAAAAGATGCTGTTCTGGAAAACTACTTGTCCTGCATTAAACTCTGAACTATACCTACAGTGTGTGGGAAAATCCTAGCTGGCCCAGAGCAACAGCTTTCTTCCATTGAACAATATGGGCAAGCCTGCCCTAGCTCAACTTAATTTAATCCTCCAGATAAAGTCAGGGGGGTCATCCTTTATTAGCAGTCTCAACTTTTTTGCTCTCACTCTGATGCAGAGGTGTCAGCGTTGCAGAGAGCAATTACACAATCTACCAAAGGAACAAGGATGTTTTCCTCTTCCACCTACCCTACCAGAGTACTAGAAAGCATGTCCTCTCCCTAAATTATTTTTATATTTCCCTTTGACTAGGCCTACAGTGTTTGAGACCACAGGGAAGTATGCCTGGGTCAATGGTTGATATCCCTTCCTATTCTATCTGACTCAGACCGATTCTAGTCCATGTGCTTGCATGGGTTATTAAGAGACTGAGCGTATGTCGGTGGTCTACACCTGAGTGATGCAGGAAGAAATACTTTTTCGTAATACAATAAGCAGATTCTTCCACACAGACAAAGAACAGAAAAAGTCCTTATACTACAACACATATTATAATCCCTGGTCTTGTAAGAGTATCAAACCTCAGTGTCAGGAGCCATTGTTTTCCTTTCTTCTTCTTTTGGCTAAGAAATTGAGTGAGTAACAGTGAAAGAAGGAGCATTATGGGGATACTAAAAATGCCCTGTTTTCAGTATTTATACTGAAATCTGCACAGTAACTTGTCTGAGGTATGCATATCAACAATTAGTAGTTCTAGAAATAGAAGAACACTCCCTGTTAAACTCCGAAATAAAAGAAAATGCAATTTGATTAAAGAGAGCCCAGCTTGCCCTGCAAGGTTTAGCTAAAAAAATCTGTCTCCAATTTATGTTTGGAAAATCTTTTAGGTTGTGAAATGTGGTTTAATTTACAACAAAGAAACTGACAGCTGAGTGTAACTGTAAGAGCTGGTGCTGTGCCATGTGATAAATCACTTGAACTCAACAAGACCACCTCACCTTCATGTCATTTCTCAACAAACAGAAACCTGACATCAGACCAGCACAACACACTAGGGCAGGTACAAATGTACAGTACCTGCTCTTTCAATGCCACCATCTCACTTTACAGAATAGACTTTATGGACCTTGTGTTGACAATCAGAAAAAAAACTAAGAAAAATCTCCCCATCCCAACTCAAAGGAAGATTAAGTGAATGATGCTTTCTTCATCAGCTTGACAAGAATATAATGTACTGCATTTAATTAGCTGTCCTTTTTGTTATTTATGGTTAGACAGACTTTTATTTTCAGTCCTCAGATTTAAAAATAGCAAAAGCAGGAAAAACTATTTTTGGTAAGTCTGTCCAAAAAGAGAACTCTGTAATGAAGGAACATCATAAATGTGACCAAGCCCTGGCAGGTCCCGTTAAGAGAAGGGACTCTCCTTAAGTAATAACTACACAGAGATCTTGCAGATTAGAATGTTCCTAGGAGATCAGGAGGGTTATGTTTGTTTTGGTCATAGTATAGTTTCTTTTGCTGAAGAAAAAGAATAGGGAGGTGGATGAGGAGGTTTAACAGTCATAGCCTATTCTGGCAATCAAACCAAAAAATCGTCTCAGACATCATATGTGGGAACATTTAGTTCTCCATACTTTATGTTACCTTCTCTGCCATGACTTGTCCTCTTCTCTCTTTTTTTACTGCCTCCAGTCTCATCTTCCTTTTGTATTTTTGTTCCCTCATTCTATGTGTGTCCATCTTTCTCTACCACATAGTCTATCCCTTTCCAAAACTCTTTTCCCGTCCCCATAACATCTCTGTCATCATCATGAACTACCCCATTTGGGACAAATCCAGTGATTCGACAAGAAGCACGACTAGTGCATAATGAAGGGAGTAAGTATTTCAATCGGTCATAGTTGCATAGGATTATTCATATTTATAAGGTTTATTCAATCACTTATAAGCAGTCCAAACAGATTTAGATGTGCAGACCATGTGATATGCACAGCCAACTCAGGAACCCTTTTGGGTGGAACCTTCATCTTTCCTTCCTTGCCCCAATGTCATATTCTCTTCCCTAATCCTTTATTTCCACAAAACATTTACAGCTCTGTTCTGTGAAGCATCAGGCCCTTACCTCCATCTCTACTCAGCAAAGCATTCAAAACCAAGCACACATTTTCACGTGACTAGAGCATATGCTTCTTTGCCTTGAACCCTATGTCATCATCTAGAAATCTGCAATTCCAGGCAAGTGGCATGAGTTGTCAAAATAGGGCCTTAGACTGAAATCTCTTGGAAGGCAGTGCTTTTATTTTGCTATAAAGCACCATGCATATTTAATGGTCCACATTAAAAAAAAAAAAGTCTTAAAAATAACAGAAGAAGAGCTTCTGTTGAAATTCTGGCCACACTAAATCAATACCAAGATTCGTATTGACTTTAGGTGGAGTGAAAGCTACAGACAACGGAAGGAATGCAGAAATTCAAAGAAAATGAAACACAAAGGAATAAGCTACGTGAAACACTACAAGTTGCAACCACAAAAGGTTATACTACCAGAAAATGGGGAGGAACTATAAGAATGCAAGGTAAACTATAAATGGAGTCTTTCATCTCTATTCTCTGCCACTGCCACAACATCCTGGATAGAAATGCTTTTGAGAACATGTGTACATGAGACAGAAAATGGAAGGACGACTGAGAAAGAATAGAGATACCCAGCTGAGCTTTACTGGACAAATTATCAGCACAGAAATGAGCCAAGAGCACACTGATTAAATGAGCTATATCAAAAACTCATGGATGGATTGTGGATGTTATTTTGTATGTAATTTTTTTTTCTTTAGAAATGCACCAAGGTAGAAAGTAATAGTGGCAACTAATGACATGAATGATTAATATTTATATTATAGTGGCATTCTATGACACCAGCTGAGATCTGGGCTGCAATGTAAAAACACATTATATGACTCAATCTCTTTCACAAAGAGCTTAATGATGACCTAAAATTTGCACATAAAGTAAGCTTATATTTTTTAATTAATCACTGTCAAATGAAAGAAAGACTGTATGACTGGACAATCGAAGAGCAGGAAAATCCTTTTAAAAGTTGTTATTAATACAGAGCAATTCAAAGAATACTCGGAAAGCATGATTGTATATAAAAAGCCTGCCTGCTAAGAGAATTTTAACCAGCATGTTTTCAATAACTGTAATGAAACTGGCATCATTTTTAATACAGTGAGAACATGCTAAAAAGTGGAAGGATTACTGGGAGAAAGGAGTACTGTATGGCATATAAAGCAAATCAGATAAGACTATGATTTTAGTAATCATTATTATATCAATGTAAATTTTATCTTTTCTAAAGCAAGAGAGCAATGTCTGATGTGAACCTGTAATGAGAAAAACAAAACTGCTGCAAATCATTTCTGGAAGAAAGCTCAAAAAAGATTTTTAACATTTTCTTAATTTTTTAATATTAAAAATGCAGATTATATCTGTGAAGGCACTGATAATGCTAAAACAGATTAAATCATACCCAGAGAGATCAGAGAATGAAAATGAAGAAACCTGAAAGGAGGAGAACTTTATTCAGTCTGTTGAGAATGCTTTCCCCTTCAGAATTATTTAACTTCTTTTTTTTTTTTCTTTGGTGGAGGGGGATGAGGTGAGAATTCATATTAGATACCTACCAGCTATTTGATAAAAAGTCAGTGTAGTCTAACACAACACTGAAGTCCTTAAGTAAAAAGAGAGGAAAACTCGGGGTGACAATTCAGAGGTTCCCAAAGAGGGGCACATGACACACAGTCTTCTCCCCAGTCTTCTGTTCTTAATGGACAGGCCTACTGAATCAGCTCAAAGTTGTATCTAGCTTCACATCTTGTTTCACAAATAAGGGCTGAAGATGCTTAGCAACAAACTAAGCAGGTAAACTGCATAATCTCATAATCCATAGAATCACAGAATGGTTTGGCTTGGAAGGGAGTTTAAGGATCATCTAGTTTCAGCCTCCTGCAGGTTGAAATCCTCCACTAGACCCGATTGCTCAAAGCCCTATTCAACATGCTCCTGCATGCTTCCAGGGATGGGGCATCCACAACATCTCTGGGCAATCTGTGTCAGTGTCTCACTATCCTCACTGTAAAGTTTTATTTCCTAATATCTAATCAAAACCTACTCTCTTTCACTTTAAAGCCATCTTCCCTTGTTCATGGTTACGCTGGACATCAGGAAGAATTTTTTCACTGGAAGGGTAGTTAAGCATTGGAACAGGCTGCCCAGGGAGTCAGAATCCCTGAAGTGTTCAAGAAATGACTGGACATGGCAGTTAGTGCTATGGTTTAGTTGGCATGGTGGTGTTCATTCAAAGGTTAGACTCAATGATCTTGGATGTCTTTTCCAACCTTACTGACTCTACAAGTCCATGACAAGGAAGCAATCTGGCCAGGGGGCTCCATGATAAAAACCACTGTTCCCCCATGAACACAAGAAACTGATTCATAGACCCTGATTCCTATTTGCAAAGTCCATTGAAGAGTCATTAATTAGTAAAATGGACAAAAATAAATAGGTGTCATAATCTGCTTAGTACCCAGCCATGGGGTACTTCTCTTAACTACATTGTGTAATCTATCCACTTGTATACTGGGACACTTCTACTTCTGTGTCTGACTCTTGAGATATCAAAATAATTTTTGAATGGGATTTTAGATTTTCACTCACCTATAGGTACTTCTGACAATGTTGTCAAGGGAGATTTCACCGAATAGTCTGAAACCTCAATAAACAGACAAAGTTTACAATGCATGGAGAAGAAAGTCAGAGGAGAGAATTGTAGCTTTGGTGTAGTCTAAAAACCGCCCACAGACCAACACAGATGTCTCTAGGGTTCCCATTTTCCTTAAACATGAGGATCAACACTGGTAAATGTTAGGCTGAAAAGGTGGTTTGGGAGGAAATGAAATGGAGATGAATGAAAAGTCATGGAGCAGTGTCACATGTTACTAAGATGGGGAAGCACAGTGGAAGAATTTAGAAATCAAGCCACAGACCTACCCAAAATTCAGGAAAACAATCTGTATTTTAGGTACAGATTCAAATATTAAAGAACTAAGTAATTTAATAAAAAGAAGGAGTGGACATTTTTCTCTCTTTATCCCTTAAATAACTGAAGAAGCACCAGAACAAGACTAAGACTACCTGCAGAACTTAAATCGAGTGCTATAAACTTGTGGTGTGACAGCAGTAATACACTTTATTTCATAGCTCATTCCGCCACAAGTATCTTGGTCAGATAATTAATTCACGTGCTGAACACTTGACACAAATTTTTAGGGGTAATCTGCTTGATAGTCTTCTAAATACCTCCAGGTACAAATCTGTAGCAGAGACTTCAATACCTGTACTTCTTTAGCAGTTGGGCCATAAGCTGAAATGTTCTGGTCACAGTAATCCTCATTAATAAGAAAGCACTTTCTACTGAGACTCGCACTGTGTGTGTGTGTGTGTGTGTGTGTGTCTGTGTGTGTCTCTGTGTGTGTGTGTGTGTGTGTGTGTTTCAGGTGAGTGCACTTGAAGCTCATTTTATTTCTTTTTCACTCTCTATAACATTTTTTGCTACAATGCTGGCATTTTTATCTAACTCCAAGTTCTCCCCTTACGTTATATCCTTCTGTATCAAGGCTATACACAGTAAGTGGGATTAATCTACTCTAAACAAGGCATGTAAAAAGTTGAACATCTGGTTCAGAGCTAGGCCCCTGTGAATCCTCTATGGATAGCAGAGAAAAAACGGCATATCCAAGGGATGATTCATCTCACTGGAAGAGCACCATGAGGTCAGTTTGATGACTCATTCCCTGGAGATTCTTATTTTTCTTTTCTAACTGCAAAGAAATCTCAGAATGGTCAGCTCCAAGTTGGACATCTGACCTAGTTCATGACAGAGTAATGCCACATTATATTTTAAAAATACTGTAATATTTATATCAAATGGCCACACAGCTGCAGCATTAGCCTAGACTTTTGGATCCTTACTGCAGAACAGCAGAAGTGAGTTTTTGTCATGCTGCAAAATTTAATAGACCACACACACCTAATTTGGACATCTAGTATTTTCAAATTCTTCTTCATAAAGCAACTGACACATTGTAACCAATTATGCAGGACTGTGGAAAAACAATGGAAAAGGATGCACGAAAAACGTTCCTCAGATCAATTAAAAGACAGATTAATTCAAATTCCCTTAAAAACGGGAAGCTCATTTCACAGTCTCCATGCTTAGCAATCTTAGGCATATACATGTGTAAAGCAAAAATATCATCCATCTGTTCGCAGCAAGTTTGCAAAGAATTTTAATAAGACACATTAATGTTAATAATGGCCAATGTTTCTGATGTTTATAAAATAACCAATGGAGAGCATCTGGAAAGCTTGTAAAATTTGTTCTTATAATCCACAGAGTGTAACACCTTTCCCTGAGGATGTTTTTTTCCTGACTTTGTCCTCCTAGGCGAGATTCGCCAGAAACTTTCTTCTTCCAGGCATTGCTGGGACTCTGAAACTTGTTTTTAAGCCAGACCTATTTCTGGTTTTGTAAGTTCAGCATTCAGTACATGACAGGAGCAAAACAAGATAGCCAAAACTGCAAGTTTCCACCTGAAACTACAGGCATCTCTATTTCCAAAGTGACAGATGTTCTACAACAGTTGGTGACAAATGGGCTAATTTAGACTGATTTAACTAAAGTTCAGCCTGCTGACAATGAGGGATTTTTTTTAATGCAGCTGAAGAAGGCATTTCTGAATGCTAGAGCTGGCTGTGGCACACAAAACTACAGAGGCCCTGGTGTGAACTGAACAGCACGCCATGCATGGTGTCTGCTTCTTTGTGTCTCACACTGCCTTTTAGATGCTAAATGGAAGACAATAATGCCTAGCAAATTACCAAGGGAATTAGCTGTCTTTAAAATTTACTCACTGAACAGATGTCCACAGAAATCAAATGTCTTTGGCCCAAAATCTTTCTTCCTAAGTTCAGGCATCTAAGCTCTTAAATTAGAAGGACATATGCCCTGGGATGAATTGGCCTTCTGAGATGCTGACCTTACCATAACATAGGCAGAAAGCTTCAGGGGCTTCTCTCCTAAGCTAGGCAAGTCCATCCAAGTATGTGCCTTCAGCCCTAACTTTCGAAGGATGTCCACTGAGGGACCAGAAATGTATTACAGAAAAACCTTTAAGGCTTATTTTTTTACATAAAGATTAGGGATATGATTCAGAAATTACAATGCAACAACTGCATTGTTCTCCATCTGATAAATTGTCTTGGGCTTTTTTCTTAAGTTCAGGCTTCAGCCTTCTGAGTATCATAAAGCCTCTTGCTTGAACAACCATGAGTAGACACATTAAAATCCAGCAAAAATTAAATTTTTTTCTTGCCTTTTCCTTTCTTTTCCCCTTCTCACATTTTCACCTCCTTCTCTTCTCTTCTCTTTGCCTCCCTTGCCTTTGAAGAAAACTTCTTGTCAAGTATCCCGATTATTGTTTTATGAGGGAACCTCATTAAGGTAATTTCATTGATTATATTTCTGTGCTAAGGAAATTGCTGCCAGCAGTAGATATTTAAGACAGTTTATCTGCCAAATTATTACTGACATTGTATCAGTCAAGTAGTCCTGATGCCAGCAGCAGTACAGCATATTCTTCTACTTTGGGGGTGGCCTGCATGCTGGCTCCTACTGTCTTTTACCTAAATCCAGGTTAAAAATATTACCTAATTGTGCTCTATTCTTTAACTGACCTAATTAACTAGCTGCAACGCACAAGCTACACATCCCTTCTCTCAAAAACCCCAAGATATTTTCTCAGAGCAGTGAGGCTTCTGTCTGGTCCATTCTTGAAGTGTCTACAGTAGACATTATGCATAGAGCATGTCTTCATCTAATAATAAACAAAACTGCTGAAATTTTGCTCACCTTGAATAATAAGCTCTTAGGAATGGTCCTTGATCCTCCAAACTGCCACAGAGTATGGAACAGGATATGAAGTAGAATATGACTGTATTGCAACTACTTACCCCCAAACAAACAAAATGATAAAAAAACCACTACCACCACCACCACCATCACTACAACAACACTGGACAAAAAGGGAGTTACTTACATTGAGTGAGGATCCCTGTTAAGGCATTTTTGAAACTCTCCTTGGCTTGCTCCATTTCTTGCTCATGAGCTGCCTTTTCGTTCATGAGCCGGCGGACGTGGCTGTTGGCTGACTGCACCATCGAATAAAACTGGTTTGCAGAGCGACGATTCACCTCGCCTCGCTCAATCCAGGTAAGCAGCACTGTGATGGCCTCTGAAAATTTGCTATCATCTAGAACAATCAAAGCACAGGTTTCAAATTGCAGGCATAAATATCTTGCTGAGAACACATTTTCTGCTCCATGTCACATTAAAATCAGCATAAATCTTGCTTGCAGTATATAATTTTGGGCAACTTTTGTGCCCTTTGTTCTATCAGATGTAAGAAGCCAATATAGCCATGTGAAACTACATAAATCTTCCTTCAAGCCTTGTCTTCTCCTTATTTTAATAGCTTTCTCATAACAAAAAGCACCCTCCCCCTCTTCTCTGTGGCCTGAGTCCTTGCTTTCACAATGTCTCCCTTAAGCCATTCAGTGATATGGAATGACCTTACAGTGGGAGTGAAGAGACCTGTGTGGTACTGGACTCACTGAGGAAATGAAATGTGTCTGTGTTAATCTGATCAGCTGAAAGATCAGTCTTAGAGTTTGGGCATACTTTTGTCAACAGAGTTCACATTTATGTTATTTTTATATATTTACTTAATTAATGAACAATGTTGAGGTTGAACAATTCCTCCTCAAAACACTGATTACTTACAAGGAACTGCTTTGAACAGATGATGTGCCTGTGCTTGGTTTGTATCATTTGTATTATTTGTCTGTGTTTCACTTTATTTATTTTTTTAAATGATTCCAGATGAATCCAGGAAAACACCTGGATTAGAGCTTCATGTTTACCATTCAGGTAACATAAGCTGTATTTTTCTGCAGAAAGACTGCCAAAACTGAAGGCTAGACTTTGTGCACTCCCTCTCCAAGTAATCTTCTTTCCTCTGACAGTGCTCTCAGCTTCCTCAGAAAACTCTTAGCACAGCATCCATTACACTTCAGGCTTCACCAGAATTAAGAGGAAACATTTTCTTTTAAGTCCCATTTAGGCTGAGCTTCAAGAAAATGTTATTACAACAGTATGTTCCTGGGGAACCATTTTTGGGCAATTCAATCTCATTTTTTTCACCAGGATTCTATTCTATAAAACTTCCATTTCTCAACAACTCATTTTAAACATCTCATCTAGTCTTTTTGGTTATATTTCTTTATATATATTTTAGATTGCATGTATACCTTTCTCTAGGAAAAGGTATATGGTTATGGTGGGAAGAAGTACTATAGCTATAATCAACAGATACTTAAAATAAAAACTGGGAAATACTAAAACCAGTCAACTGTGTTACAGAATACAGAATCATGGGACGTAGTTTGTAAGACTCTGCTTTCTATGTACAAAAAATAATGAAGTACTAATTCTTAAGTGATGATTTTGGCTTTTATTCTGAATCAATAATCACTTCCCTAAAATGTGAGGAGCTTAAAGTACAGAGAGGACTAATGCTACACTCTGTGTCCACAGTCTCTGAAGAGATTTTTAACATCTTATTAACTGAAATATGCTTTCAGCTACAGCACTAAGATTTGCTCTCCACAGCTGAATAGGCATGTTCACCCAAGATCCTTGAAAAAAATTTGCAAAATAGGAGCATCATAGCACTCTCCCTGTGTACAATGATGTATCTGTTGTAACTTAACATTAACATGTGATTCATTATCATCATTCATTAAGTAATTGCCCATGGGGAGGAAAAGTCAGATGTGCATCTTTTTATTCGATATTATATTGTCCCTTCAGATTAGACTCCAGTTTGGAGCTTTGCTGGATACATATGGAGCAGAATATATTAAGTGGCTCTGATGGGTGAGGTTGTATGAATATAGACCTCAGAAAAGCCAAATTTAAAGAAGACTCCTGCAAAGTCTCCTCATTGCAAGAAAACATAAAGATAAGGCTCTCCAAAAAACTGCAGCTTGCTGAAATGCAAGGGAACTGGATGTCAAATATTCCATACGGCCAAGAACTCATCTCTGGAACACAATGTTTATTATAATTACAGTAGTAAATAAGAATAACGTGTAATGGCTTCTGGCAATTTTAGAACGCAATTTCCAACAGTCTGTAGTCAGATCACCCTGCGGATGGCGCCAGCCTGTTAACAGCAAGCATTGGGCTGATTGTGAGTAGAGAATAACTACAGCAGAATGTTCCTCTTTTTATCTTGTAGACATTATTATCTAAATCATCACACATAATTTATCACCCAATACGATAGTACCATTCAGCCTAGGTCTAGACATGAACAGCAAAGTTGAGAGAAATGATGCAAAGAAGCACCTCCAAAGAGCTACATCTCTGTGGAGAAACAGTGTGCAGATCTAAGCAAAAATGTTTCAGAGATGCATTAGGAAAATCAGTTGCACAGAAACATTTGCCGTTTTTCTTGCTTTAATCTCTCTCCAGTACACATTTGTGTGTTGTTTTGCTACAGTTTCTATTAAATAAAAACACCTCTTGTTTTGTTGTGTTTTTATCAGGCACAGTAGGTGTCTGTAAGGGGTGTTCATAAACATGCCATCCTTCTGCCACATAGATTCTACCCATTTAAAAGGGCATGCTGGAAACTTTTTTTCAATATATTATACTTCCAGGGAGCTGCAGATGTCTATGGGACTGTTATAGTTAATTCACAGCTCTGTACTAGCAGGAAAAAATCTTTTCATTGGTAAACATCAGCATCTTCATTGATTACACAATTAGAAGACACATTCAAAAATGCTAGAGGGTAATATATGCACAACAGGAGCATATTAGTTAATAAAACCTTTTCTCTACAGTTTTAAAATTTCCTTATTTCATCTTCATTTCTAACTTCTATATTCTTGAGTTCACTACTCAGTGACTGGCATTAGGTAACTCACCATGAATTCATTTTCTTCATCCAGAATACAGCGACTCTTTCTGAGGAATCAGAGGTTCCCTTAGAAAATCAGATTTTTATACCAGATTGTTCATTTATTTTTTATTTAGTAGATAAATAGTAGAAGAAATGCAGCAACGGAATCTAATTTAAGCAGAGCATGAACTGCCTTATGATTGCAGCCATTCATTAAAAAATAAAACAAAACAAAACTCCTAATTCTGTTCAAAATTATTCCCTCATGGTAGGAGGCACATAATTATATACTGTTTAAAAACACACTCTTCAAATAAATTCCTTTATATAAGACATGTTCCCATATGTAATTGTTCATTTAAAATGAACTCACGGCGAATTATTTCTTACGCTTAGAGCTCTTTTCTCCTCCAAGTCACAGCATATTTTAAGCAAATAAGGTAGGTTTTATCATTTCTGTTTTAGTTGTCTATTTAATGGCGAGGTGAACTGTGGCCCAGAAATGTCTGCTTCCCTCAATTGGCTGTAAAGGAAGCCTGGGATGGCCTGCTCATATATAGACATCTCTGCAACAGATGTCTACATTTGGTCAGACTAAACCTAACCATTACACAAGTGCATCTGTTCCAGAACACCTACTCAGCACTTGTTCACCTGTGTGTTCTTGTACTTGGATGTTCAGTCCTAACACAAGCTGTGATGACACTATGTCATTTTAAGATTACCCATCTATCAGCGATGGTTTGCTGAGTGTCTGTCAATAGAGATTTCCAGGTGCTGCTAAACCCATTCACAAGGCTCTAGAGGTAAGGTATTTAAAATTCCTCTTACATCAACTAAGGATATTTGACCTTTAAATCCTAGCTCACAACTTAGATGAAATGAAATATAAAGGAAAGAAAATGCATCCCCAGAGCTGCCCAGGAAATTGTTAACAGGGATATTTCTACGAAAAAAGGGAATAATTGTTGACAAATGTCTGGCATTTTTCTGCTTGTAATTTGACCACCTCTAAGCAACCCCAAATGGAATAAACTTTTTAATTGAAAAAGCTCTGATAAGAACTGTTGCAAAATGGTTTACTGGGAAAAGGTCTTGGAAACAGACATTTAAGTTTTAGCTTACGGAGTTTCCCTGGTGTAACACAGGGCAGAACTCAGCTCAAAGTAACCTGAAATGTGACTATTTATCTCTCATTTTTAAGCACCTCCAAAAGGTGCTTTCACAACTTAGGTGATGGTGTCTAAGGCCTCAGCCACTAGAAAGGAGATAGACTAATCCATCACTCTGAAGCCAGGCATTCAAACACTCTTATTACTATCATTTTTATATTTATAGATATATTGCAAATATAGCTAACTTTATATTTCTGTATTTCAAGAGTAACATTGTATGCTGAACTTCTAGCTAGGAGAAAATCAAACACTGGGCTACAGTTTGCTTTTAGTCTTGTTACTAGATTCTCAACCCTGGGCTTTCTCAGATGTTTGAAAATTATCTGAGATAATTCACACAACACTTGGAACCCGTCTAAATACAGCAACCCTTCTATATTGTTCTATGGGTCATGGTGTTGTCCAGAGTCAGCACTATCTCTTGTCTCTAATCTTGCTCCCCTAATACACTCTCCTATATTTGAGACAGAGTTGTTGCTCTTTACCCTAATGACTACACCTAGACAGCTCCTGTGCTGTCTGTGTATGTTTTGGACTGCATTAATGATCTCATTTTTCTCTGGCCCTTCTGTAAGATGCTAAGTTCTGCCCTTACCAGTAGAAATCCAGTTAACAAACACTCCTGTGAGCACTGAGAATGACTGTGCTGCAGGGCATGCAGTGAGGTGAAAAGAGTGGCGGGATATGTCCCATCTATTTTGCCTCTGATCGACAGCCTGTCCTCTGTCAGTCGTAGCAGTGCCATGGGAAGATGTGTTTCCTGTCTCATTACCACCTGCTCAGCACTACCCCTCTGCTCATGGTTACACTGCCCTCAGGTCTGCCTGAATCTGCTCAGCCGATCGTACTCCAGCTCCAGTTTGTCAAACTGGGCCCAATTCAGCTATTACATAGTCCAGTTCAGGATGCAAACTTCTTCCTTCCATTTAACTGCAGCCAGAGGAGGATGTATGGCCAAAGTTATTGTTAATCTGACTTCTGTTTTGGAAATTTATTATAACTATAACTAAGATTTCTAAACGGTAGAGACTGAATTCAATACAAAAAAGAATAAACCACAGCAGGTGACTGCTGTGGGTGAATCAGGTCAGGATAAAGGTTCACTAATCTCTCTCATCAGAAGATTCAGCCCAACTCCCCTGTGCATCAGGAACAATATTCTTCCCAGGACACACCACTTCTGGTGCCAAAATGACAATCTATTTTTCTCTCAGCTTATGAGCCTCCTCTGTACAGACTGCCTGTCATTGACCTAGAAATGTAACTCTTCAGTCTACTACACTCACCTTCTTTTTTTTTTCCTGCTCAAATTCCTTATATAATTGTGCCATGCAACACACACAACAGTCTGTTACTTTTGGGATTAATAACATTTTTAACTCAGTGGCATTGCATAATAAGCGAGACTCAAGAAATACAAATTCTTACTGCCAAAGGGTTCTTTTAAAGAATGATTAATATCTACCTTACTATTTCTTAAATAGCCTTAACTGTGTGCTATAACCAAGAAACTTTTTCAGTTATGCAATAAATGACTAGCTGACACCAGATTTGACTAAAATATACATACACATTCACTAAAAGATATATTAAAAGGTACTCTCTCCCCTCTGTATCATCAAACTCTTTCTTTCTTTCAAATTAAATCACACAAGATTCTTCCTGGGGTAGGTGTTTCATGTGAGACACTGAAATCCATTATCTTCTCCTGCTGATGCCACTATTTCCAATAAAAAGTAGTTATAAGGGTATTGAGTTTCCTCCCTATTTCTCAAAATCACAGCACGAACTTTAAGATCGGTGAGCTGCCATTTCCCAATTCATAGTAATTAACTTGAGTCATTTTGCAGTGTGGTACATTTAACCTAGAAGGTTTACATTAAAACCTTAAAATCTGCATCAATACAATACAGCTTAGGTGAGGGAGGACACTTTTAGCAAAGCAGTTAATACTGAGTGTACTTCTTGTAGGCTTTGGGAGGAAGGTCCCCAGGGAATTGGGTAACCAGGCTGCTGATAGCTGAGCCCAGCCTTATCCTCTTCTGCCAGCAGACAAAAGTGCCCTTGCACTGTACCTGATCACAGCCCCTGTGCGAGGCTCTCAGAGCCAGATGTATTGTGTCACAGCAGATGTCAGCAACATATGGAAGAAGGAAGGAGAAAATGATAATCTAAAACCAGGAAGGGTGAATGAACAGATTTGATGCTAAAGCGTTGAAACATATCTGTTGTAGGGCTCTGTCCTGATATACCACCAATAAAAAAAGATTTTCCTAAAAAAAGGTCTGGAGTCTTTCAGCAGTAATTAAATCTGGCATTCACTGGATTTGTTCAGAGGATCTCACTTTGCCTCCCCTTCTGATGTAGCCCTGCACTGAATTCGATCCTTTCTGGGTGAGACTTGCCTCTCTGGATAACTGCACTTTTTTTGCTATGCTCTTTGAGTCTGGCTCTGAAGCACAGGGTGACAATGAAAGCAGCCTGGTTTTCTTCTCAGTGAAATATCCTATTTCCCAAGCAATTAAATGTTGTTTATATTTCAAATTATGTGCAAGAGTTGAGATTCTCAGGCTTGATGTTACCTGAATCTTGCACAAGATGCATCCCTGGTTAGTTCATTCTACTGTAACTGCCATCTATTTATTTAAATTTCCAATCTGTGCTCTCTTCAGGGGATAATACAGAGCCTGGCAAAGAAGCAGCTTCCCAATTTTTCAAATTATATTTTTTAAAATTCAAAACCACACAAATAACTTCCTTGTGCTCAAAAAGAAACACTGTATTTAAAATGGAGGTAAATTCCAGTGTATTGTATATAACTTTCGGATATATATGTCTTCTTTGCTCAAAATACTTTAAAAACCGATATTCAGATATAAAGAGATGTCTTTGTTAGATGAAGGAAATATGTAGCTACCCAGAGCAAATAAGATAGATGTAGTATTTTAAAGGAGCTTATTTACAAGAAGTGATTTCTGAAGATGATACCATTAGGTACAAATATGCTTGAATTAAGAAAACCATAATGTTCGAAATTCTGCTTTGAAACACAAATGCCATAAGCACACAAATTAAAATGTTTCGTTCCAATGGACCTGACAGAGCAGCATTCCACTTAAAGGGTTCAGCCTATCTCCAGTTGTGTGATGTTCTGGGCACCACAATATTCAACTGTTTATAAAGCACCCAGGAAAACAGATGTCAGAGCATGCAAATTTGAACCTAAGTATCTACTGACACATTTCACTGTGCAGTAATAATGCATCTGATTTAACACTGAGGAATTAAAATCTCAAAGGCACACACAAATGCTGCAATGAACCACCAGAAAAGAAAGTCACCTTTTTGTAATATAATAGCAGAAGACACAGTATTCTGCTGGTTTTGTCAAAACAAGAACTGAGGGTTTATTCTTGAAGGCTATTTAAGGAGGCAAATAAAATTTACACTTCACTGTAAATGACCTTGGATTCCCAGAATTCACATCTATGAATTTATTGAGGTATTTCTTCAAGGAAACACAAATGAGAAGGAGTACAAGTTGTTCTCCATGTTACCCATCTAGCTGGAATGCTGGAGCTCATTTCATTCTGATAATTGAGGTTCAGGCTAATGAAAGGTGCAGGAAAAAATGTCCACTCTGACAACAAGGAGCGAGTTATGAAGGACTTAATCTGAAGGACTCTGAAGATCTTAATAGATTTGAAAAAAAAAAAAAGGAAAAAGGAAAAAAGAAGAAGGAAAAAGGGAAAGGGACACACACATAAACCGACACTGTCTGCCACACTCGAAAATGGAAAGTGGTGAAAAATTGCACTGGTCCATAGTTTGACAGGTTTTCCTAATTTCTGAATAAATCAAGCATTCAAACTAAGCTCTTTGCAGATATGAAAGGGTTTGTGGTAGTCCACAGGGAGGAGGAAATGCAGATCATGTCATAAACCCTCATGCTTTTGCAAGTGTACAAGGCCTCACATGCAGTGGGGTCCCAGTCCCCATCACCAGGCAGTGCCTTCTGAGGAACGGGTACTTTTTTTCTGAAGGTCCATACCAGTAGAGAACCTGGCTGAAATTTTATAATGAAATTTTGTTTTTAACTGGCACAAAAGTTCCTCTATATTCTCTCACCCACAGTTAATGCCAGGTGACTTCAGCACGTGAGAGGAATAGGAATATGCTGACAACACTGGGGCAAGAGTTTCCAGCCAAGTCTGGTACACAAAAAAATGATTCCTTAGTCTTACACTGCAGTTTCCAGAAGGTGAAAACAGATATTGCCACCTCTGTTACAGACACAGTAAATATCTAGACCACATTAGGGGAGTGGCTGATGAACCTACTTCATCCCTGCTCAACATCAGATTTCCTTGCTGTCAGGAATTTCCAAGGTTATTTTGACAACAAAAGTTGCTTGGATTCAGACCAAGTTGTCTGCATCTGTGATTGCAAAGCAGTATCTTAGGATGAGAGATATTTAGCTATTTTGGCTTGCTTTTCAGGTAGTGCTGCTCTGTGAACTTCTGGAGGCACTGCAGGAGCTGAAACCTGCATATTGGGCACCTGCAGCTCTGTTTCATGAGCTGGCAACAGAGCTCAGGAGTCTTTTGAACTGGGTACCATGGCAAGGTCATGACTTCTTAAGAAAACAACTGCAAAGCATCTGCTCAAAAAACAGTCTTTCAAGGTAAATTCTGCCAAGAGCAGTTATATTCTGATCCTTCTTTACTTTAGGATGAATTGTCCAGGCTTTTGCAGCAGTGCAAATCTGGTGATACACAGAAACCCGAGATTTTGACTCCATACACACACACTCTGTGTGTGTATATGTATATACACATATGTGTATATACATATGTTTATATATGTATGTGTACACACACACACACATACATATGTATGCTAACTTCACTGAAGTTCACATTTAAATTGTGAATGTATGATGATGGTTGGACTCAATCTTAGAGGTCTTTTCCAACCTTAATGATGCTATCCCTCTATGACATGAAATGCCCTTTGCTAGACTTAAAGCATTTTCTCCAGTGTTGCTTTATTTCTTTTTTTTAGGATGTCACAAAGATCTCATGTGGTGAATCCATGTTGCCCAAGGGAGGACATAATGTTTCACACTACTATCTTACAGATACTGGCTAAGATGCCTTAGGAAATGTAGACCAGTATAATGACTGAACCCCACCTCTGCTTTCTATAGTACCTAGCACAGGAGACAACTCAAGCCCAGTGTGAGGAGAGGGTACTTTTCTGCATTCTCCATCCCGAGCTATCTGTACTGATTCAGGGCCGGTGCCATAAATCTCCCTACAAGGTTACTGTTAATTACCAAAGCTTTTAAAATTGCAATGTATTATTTTGCTGGATTTTAGTGATTTTTAATCAATGAACCTAATATTTTGTTTTCTTAATTTTCTTTATATTTAATTATGTATGTTTCTGAAAGCTTATTTCCAGAGAAATAGTCATATACATGGTGTTGGTCTATATTTTGCTCAAAATATTTCTATATTAAACTCGTGCATATATGTCAAGCT
Source organism: Corapipo altera (assembly GCF_003945725.1). Classification (NCBI taxonomy): domain Eukaryota; kingdom Metazoa; phylum Chordata; class Aves; order Passeriformes; family Pipridae; genus Corapipo; species Corapipo altera. The sequence goes on along the minus strand of NW_020884872.1, from coordinate 58,657,785 downwards.
CTGGTCAAATTTCCCTCAGGAGAACCAAAAATATAAATGCTTGGAATAGATTTTAATTAAGTATGGAAACTTCCCAGAATGAAAAGGAAAACCCTTCTAAATATAAACATCTTAAAGATCTTGCAAAAACTCACATTCAGTTGCCCCAGGCAATGAATGACTAGCCATATGGAAGAAATTGTCCGTATTTCTTGCATTTTCTGGCTTAGTTCAGGAAACCTGTAGGCCTTACTACATAAAGAAAAACTTCCCTAAAAAAGATTAACTCCTAAGATATTCAGCTGAAAATAGATGGATCTAAAACTGTATTGGAAGCTAGATAAGAATTAAAAATTCTTATATTAGGGCCTCTTTGCTCCTTTTCTCCTGGTCCATCAATCCACCTGGGTTATGATACCAATCTGCCAGTTACTTAATGAATTATTTAATAGAGGAGTGTATATGGTGAGAATGACAGTCAACCAAACTAATAATACACTGAGGTATCAGCGACAACTAACAGCAATCAATGCAGTACTCAAAGAGACAGTAGGGTGCATCTCTGCTCCATGCTCCAAGGAGGAAACACTTTGCACTGTCCTTCTTCAGCTTCCCAAACATGTTTCATAGTTAGAACAGAGACCAGTGTGATGACAGCTAGATAGCCTAAGTCTGATCTAGATAATTCTGAAACAGTGGCAAGAATCACAGCTTCTTGTGACCTGGCACACAGTAATGTGTTTGGCCATCATGGGGGAAAGAATGCCAAACATAACTGCTAAACACCTAATGAAAACAAATACAATGCTAAGGGGTGTGAAGAGTTGTTTACTTGTTATTTTTTTTTATATTTCCAAGAATAACTTGATTTCTTTGTGTCTTACTTTCTATGCTCACTATTAAAGATGAATCTTCAAAGTGCAGCCTTGAAAAATACTAACTTAATAACTGTACCTAGAAAAAAACCAACCAAACAAGAAAGCAAAAACATACCAAAACACACTGCTATCTTGCACAAGTAATTCTAACCCTAAAGAGGAAATGAAGGAATGGATGGTGTGTGTCAGAGATAAGTTGTACCACTGCATCTGAGGGGCACTTCAAAATGCAGCCTTTGAGGGCAATTTAAATGCCAGGGATAGTCACATGCATGTGAGGTAGTAACCTATATGTCAAGGACTAAAGATATTTTAAGAATCAGGCCTTTAATAATCCTTGCAACAGGTTGTCTTATTATGAGAGCATTTCCAAGGTAGTATTTTGAAGGCTGTGTTTTAGCTGTTAAAGCAAAGATAGACAGACAGATGTCATACATTTCTAACAGGTGGGTGAGTATCATTACCATTGGCATAGAAATGTCAGAAAAAGCCATTTCAATGGGGAAAGCTAACAGGGCAAGTTACACTGGAGGGAAAACAGCTCCTCTGCTCTGACTTCTGGATGGCTCCTGCATTTAAGGAATAATAAAATGAGAAGTAGTAAATGTTGCTTACCTTTCAATTTTTCAGCCAGCAAAGCAGCTTCGTGTTCAGAATAATGCATTATTGCTGGAGGTGAAGGAGGGCGCAGTCTGTCTTCTTCCATTTTGCGTCTGTGGCGTTCTTCTCTGGCCAGCATTCTTTGTTTGCATTCCCATTCATAAAAGTCATCTCTTGCCTGAGCAAAATCAACATGAAGGCGACCAGAGTCCTTTTTGTCTGTGCTAGATCCTAATCTCATGCGGTAACCTGAAATCAACAAGTAGAACTAACTGTTGCAGGATTAATTTGCTTAAATTTTCTTACTTCCCCCCTCCCTTCAAGTGTAGCCAAGTAAAAATGTACATTAGCAGATTCCCGCATATCTATGCAGGATCTATCAATCTTCATATTTTCAGAAGAAGATAAACATTCATCCACTCATTTTTCTTCATAATTTTCCACGGTACCTATCAACACAGTAGATGAACTGAAAAGTTGTCCCAAAGATACAGAATTCACATTCCTGTTTAGAAGTGTCCCAAAATATGTAATTTTTCAGCGTGATGTCCCCAACTATTAAAAGTGTAAAGGTCAAGTAAACAAAAAACAACTACTAAATAATATCTGTTTCAGTCTGAATGTAGTTCTTCTTCTCCTGATCCTACTGAGATCATGTTGGATTCAACGTTTTTCTCCAGCCTGCCAAAGGAATTAGAAGTATGCGGAAAAGCTGAATTTTATAAAAACCAGGACTACAGGTGAATGTGAAAATTGTGCTACATAAATTACTGTGCCACAAAGAGGGTGGTTTCTTAACTATATTGATTCTAGATCTCAAATTTTGAGCCTTTATAGTTGCAAACACGATTTTCCAATTCCCTAGTGGAAATAATCTAGCAGCAAATATAAACCACCTACAAATTAATTGAGTTCATCATTCCTTAAAGTAATTTTTAAAGTACGGACAGATTGATTAGACGTTTGCAAGATCCCTTTCAGAAAAAATAATGAAACCCATTGTGCTTCATCTTTAGGGATATTCTACGTATTCATAATTTGGTCAATGCATCCTATGTTAAAGTTAGCAGACTGCAAAGGTTTAAATCAGGCGCTATGCAGCAGTACTAAAGGGCCCTGCTCTGAACTAAAATCTTTGACTACTGTCAGAGGACAACCAAATCATGCCAAAGCTATAAAGGAGCTTTTTGTGACCATACTTGGTCAACTAATTTTTTCCCAAGTTTTATTTCCAAGTCTTGAAAATATGCACAGAGCAGTTTGTCTAACCTTTAAAATGCCAATTCAGAGAAAGTGTGAGAAAATACTATGTAGAAAGCTGTACACAGAGCCTTCAGATATGGGTGGAATTAATCAGTCTACACAGGGTAGCTCTAATTTATCCATGCCAACCCCCTGCAGTGGACTCAGAAGGAGAACAGCCCAGAATAGACTTCTCAAATGATGGGATGCTGCAGAGATGAACTCTGTGCTAAGCTGGCACATATAAGGCTCTTCAGAAACACAAACTTCTACGACCACTGCGTAGTAACTCCAGGGAGAGGAAACTACTGTTCAAAATGTCAGGAAAAATGGTGTTTGCTGCTTTTAAACAGCAATCCAAGAGAACCTACCTTTCAGTCTTGTGGTTTGCCTGTGGTTTAAAGAGCTTCAGCACCTCACCACCACACTTAAAACTCAGTTCTGAACTCCCTCCAGGAACAGCGAAGCTAAGAATTGTGTAGTAGATTAGGCACATCTTTGCAAAAATGCTTATCTAGGCATACTCTGTTTTACTGCTGGAAAAACATCCTGCTGTATGAGTAGGGGGGGGTCTGTCTGTACTACAGCACATGTGAGACAATAGCTTCAAAGTCCCAAGGTGGTGAAGGGAAGAGTTACGGATACATCATATTCAGTACGACAAAATAGAAGAGTGTGGGTGACCTTTCAGAGCTGGGCCTTGAACTAATGAGGATGTAATTATGTGGGTTTATCCACAGAGGTGTAGGCACAAAGGAGTCAGCCAAAAGGGGTCAGTGGTGCAGCTAACCTGATCACTGTTCCCTGCCAGTTTGACGTGCCAGCTGCATTCCTCAAAGAGTGATTTCTCTGTGCCAAAATAGCATTATCAGCAATGTAGAGGACACTGCCAAGGTGCCAGGTCTTATGAACCTAAAATTAGATCTCCCAGCTGAGCTGTACTTTCCAGGAAGACACAATCTCTCTTCCTCTCCCACACCCCATCTTTCACCTCCATTGGCAAGAACACACCAGGTATGGGCGGAGACAGAAACAGCGCTGCAGAATGCAAAACTCTTGTGGACTTCAAAGCCCATCACATAACCTGAATAAAGAACTAATGAAAAGGCCTGTGCATCTATGGATTGTGTGTGAACCAGAAAAGCTGAGTTCTATTAAAGTGAACCTCATTTTTGAAGTAAATGGGGATAATGGGAAAAAACCTGGACGCTGTACACTGCAGTTCAAAACTCAGTATTCTGTGTAGCACTGGACAAATGGTTCCCTTTAAGTAACCAGTTTAAGTGCCTCCAAATTAACAGATTTTTTTTTTTTTAAACTGACCACAAATCACACTGAAAAAATCTGACTGCTTGTTTAGCTCTAAAGACTGAAGGTGGTCAGCCAGCCAGGTTGTTTCCACCAGCACAGAAACTTAGAATAACCTGGGTCAGAAGGGACCTTGGATGTCACCTAGTCCAATCCCTCTCTCAGAGCAGAGCTAGCTTCAAAGTCAGATCAGATTGCTCAGGACTTGGTATTTTTTTCTCAAAAAAAAAACAATGAATGCCTTTGGGATGGCTTCTTGCACACTCATAAATTAGGCTTTGCAGATACTGCAGGACCAGTGGTCTGGCCAGTGAAGAACAGACTTCTTGACGGGCTGATAACCAGCAAGATACTGTGTAGCAAGGAGTACAACTGGCAGGTCCTAGTCTGTATATGAGATCCTCAGGACCTCATCTGCACTGGAAACTTTGAGCCACAAGGCAGCTGGGAGGCTCACTCTTTTCCAATATCATGTCTCCTTATTGATGTTTGAGTGTGTCTGATTGCATGAGAGGACCACCTGCCACTGTCTCCCCTTCATGCATGGGCAATGAATTTTTTTACCCATCTCTTTGCTCAGGACTGCAGCTAGAATTAACTTTGTACCTGGCTTGCCGTTTTTAATTTCAGTTTTGCACACAATGGCAGAGGAAAACACCTTGGAAACTTGCCAAGATCCTCACTTTAAAGGAGCAGAAACAGGAAAAATTAATGAAGTACTAAATAAAAATCAAACAGTTTTTCATATCATAGGTCTAGTGAGAACTCCATGGCTTGACTTACCTTTGAGTATTTTGGGGACCAGCCAATATCTGCTCCCTAACTGGGGATCTAGATCAGAGTGTTAATGATGATCAGAGAGAACTTAAAATAAAACACATACACGGTATTATAAAGAAACCCAAAAGGGAAAATATCAGCATAGGAAAAATGCATACATGAGCATTCGAGGTATAAACAGGTCTGCCTCAAGCTTGTCCCATGTTTTCAAGTCCAGGGCCATCAATATTTGCAGGTGTTACTGGATTGTCAGCCACAAGAGTAAAGTACATACAGTTTTGGAAAAGTGCTTTCTCATGGGCTGGTATGACAATTTTAGAAAATCTTTTCCTCAGGAGATCAAAATACAACTTTCAGGGCTAAATGAAACCTAGCCTTCCTAAAGTCAACATTTTTTTCACAGTCTTCTATCCATCTCTCAGTCTCTCTTTTCATACATGTTTACTTGGTAATACAAAGGGAAAAATAATCAGTGATTACGCTATTTGAAGGATTTTATAATTCCTTGCACTATTCTGGTGATAAGCATAGGATAAATGCAAAGCTTGATAAGATTTGATGGAGTAGACAGATAAAATTGATTAGGTAGACAAAATTATCATTATATCACAGATATTAAAGGTATGACTTTCCCATAATATAACACACATACTATATTACCCACAAATTCAATTTCTACATCCCTTTTGTATCTTACAGGGAAAATAAAATGCCTTAATGATATGCTTTATTCCCACCATTTAAGAATACATTATGTTTGAGAATGGAACAGACTGGATAAAACCCCCCAATATTTCAGTACAAATAAGACACCCCCGCCTAGTGCCAGACCTCCCTGCTCGGTGGTGGTGGGGAACAATCAGTGCTCTCTGTTTCATCTGCAGAGTTCAGTGATCTTGGTAAAAAGAAGTGAAACTTGGCTACAGAGTACCTCTGCATTTCTTTCTCCTCCCTTCCAGTTCTACTGGTTCTTTACCTGATCTGGTCAGAGACACCACTTTGGAAGAATTAAAAGGTGTGGAAATAAAGACAAACGGGGATGGAGGCTGCAGAACAGACGTAAGAGGAAGCGCAGACAGCAGTGCGACTGTGGCAAAAGGAAATAGAAGAAGGAAGGATGGATCAGGAACTTGGAAATAAACTTGCAAAAAATTCAGAATGAGGAAGAATGAGGAAAGGAATCTTTCACTTCCATTTCTACTTGTTTCTGTTATTCTGAATGAGCACTCTAGTGTGTCATGAATGAGGACACGTGGCAGCATATAGAATTTCCCACCTCTAATAATAAAATCTGGTCTTTCAGGATTTAAGGCAAATGAAATTAAAATAAAACTTGACTTGGAGTGAAGCAAAGGGTGCAGCCAACTGCTGCGAAGCAGAAAACTGAGCTAGAGGAACACTGGCTCTGGCCCAGGGTGGCAGCCTGTACATTTCTGAGCTTTTCTTTGCTCTCTTTGTTGCCACAGTTTTGTTTATCATAATACAGTAATACCAGCTCCTACTGAATCTGGCGTGCCCCTCTTCTGTTCTGTTACTTGTGGAGGTGGGCCCCCCTGGACAGAAGCTGGTAAATGTGCTGCTGCTAATGATGCCTGTAATCTGTCACAATGAACTACAGCATTTTGGAAGCAATGTGAATGAACAAATTAACAAGAAGGCTGGAAATCAGAAAGAGAGGATAAGGAGGGAAGAAGAAATGAAATGAAAATAAAAAACTATAAGAAGAAAAAATGGGGGTGGAATGGAGATCTGCAAGAAACCTGAAACTAGAGCAATATTTCAAAACAATCTATATATAGACCCCATAAAACTCATGACTTTCTATAGCTCTTCAAATAGATACTTAAAGCAAGCAGCCAAGTTAGAAAAAAAAACCCCCACAACCTAACAAAAACCTTTGTGAAGTAAAGGAATTAGTTTTTTCCTGAAAATATATTTCAAAAGTTTCTTTCATTCATTTTAAGGTTTAGTTGATGGTGATTTGAGAGACAAGTTGTTTCTAGCTGTGTGAGCTTCCTATGGACATCTACTGGATGTTGAGATTATGTCCTTACTGCTAAACAGAAGATGGTCAGGGTGGGAGCTCAAACAAAGTATCCTGGATCGTTATCTGCTTCCCAGGCTCAAATGTGGATGGTTCCAGAGGGTCCTTTTGAGGTCACCTTACACATGATGGGTGGATGTAAGCCAGTCTGTGTCAGCTTGTCTTGGTCAAGGAGCAGTCCCTGAACCTTGTTTATTTAAGAATACCTTGCATGGGTTGAAAGTGCTATGCTACACTTGTGGAGCAAAACAATGCTTTTGTGTCTCTCCAGGACCCAGAAAGATAGATGAACCAGCCTGTGGAGTGGAGACAAATACATATAAGGCATGGTATCCAACTCAGAAAGGTGAAAAAGGACTCACTTAGGAAGCCAATTCTGTAATCTTAAGAAGGCAGTGACAGCCATGGAAGCCTGATATGTGAAAGCAGAGTTGCTTCTCATCTTTTTTTCTTCTTTCTTTTTTTTTCTACTGTGAGTTACAGGTTTGTTTTGTTTTGTTTTTCTTTTTATTTTTGGTTTGGTTTTGGGTTTTTTGTTTGTTTGTTGGGTTTTTTTGTTTTGGTTTGGTTTTTTGTTGTTCCTTTATTGGAAAATAAAGAGATGATGAAATTTTACACAGGAGTTTCTATAGCAGTCGTTGTCCTGGGAGGCAACAGACGTAGCCTACAGATGGGGCTCAGAATCTAACCCATGCAGTAGTTGAATACATGCATGCATAAAGACAGACTTTATTCAGACTGCACTGCAAATCTATAAAAATATGGCAATAAATTGCCAGAGAAACTGGCACTGGAAAATAGCAGAGTTCCTGGCCTGGTGCCCTCCTCTTTCCACAACCTGTGAGCAGAACTATATAAACCTGCGTAAATCGAAAATAAGATTATTCTGTAGTGAATTTCAGGATCTGCTGCATTGTTGTGGGATGGCAGGAGATTGCTTCTGGTTAAGTAACATAAAAAACTGTGCATGAGTCTTGGCAGGCACAGAGAAATAACAGAATTGCCCCTTGCCACTCCACGCTACAGCCACTGAGTTCAAGAAAGACTTGCTGAGATTAAAGCTAAGAAAATAAGCAAGCATTAGCATCACAAAATACAAATGGGAAGCAAGGAAAATCCATTAAAGAATGTGAAGTACCAGAAAGGTAAATGGCTTTATCAACCATGAACTCCTCTGCAAAACGAATGTGACAAAAATTCTTCTTGCTTTTCCGAATTGCTGTTATATCTCCACACTGCTCAAAGACTTCCTGAATAATTTCCTCCGTTGCGTTTTCTGGTAATCCTCCAACAAACACTGTTTTACACCCAGGAGGTCTCTCTCTTGTTGAAGGTGGTGGAAGATCTAAGTCAAAACAGAAATCATGTTGGAATACAAAATTTGTCTTTTGATCCATTGGCTCTATTCATCCCCTTAATCAGTTCTGGGCAGCAACAGTTATTTGACATAGAATAGAGGCAGGAGAGAGGGACAAGCAAAATAATTGAATACTGCAGAGATTGTCCAAAATTTATTGCTTGAATCTACACCTTCTCAACCTTTAGGTGGCGTTTCACAAATTAATTCCTGCCACTGTAGGTTGTTCTCCAAGACAGACAGTGAGGTCTAAAAGGATCTTTCTTTTCCCTGAATAGCCACACAAAACCAGAAAAATACTCTGTTTCAAAGCAGGGGAGCTTCTGCAACTGATTTGACCCCGAGCACAGATCTCAAGCACTAGTGCAGTGCATTCAAGGCCTGAACCTCATTGTCTCTGGCTCATTCCCATCACTCGCCATGCTCGCCAAGTGTGTGGGCTCTCTGCAAGCAAGCCCATGCTCCGTACACCCTGTGCACTTGGGCTGGACACCTTTCCCTGGTCTTAGCATAATTTCATTTCTGTCTCAGAGTACAGGAGCACAGTAAACAGAAAAACAAAGTGGGAAACACAACGAAGTGACAGTATGATGAAAATGCTCTGCTGGTTATCTGTTTTGTCTTGTTGTGAGATAATGGAGCAGACTCCAGCACATGGGAAGGATAACCTCACTGTTTACAAGTGCTCATGAGCTGGAGTAGCTAGAAATGTTGTTTTCATATATAGAGAGAACATATACACACTTAAATTGGAAAACTATTACATTTTTGAAGGCTCTATAAAAAATATAAACTGCCATAACATTTCACCTTGTTTATATGTAGATTATTACAGCATTCCTCTATAAGTAATTCTTGAAGAAGGAATCTGACTAATATGACTTAGCTTTTTGGCCCTTTAACACAGTAAATGGGGTTACAACCTTAAAATGTACATATTAAATCGTGATCTAGGTACATGCAAAGACTATTTGCTTCATGTTCTCATTTGACTTCACAGTGATAGTGAAAGTCACTGGTTCGATAGCTCTGAAATTAAACTCATGGGGCCAATATACACCAAATCAGGGTTTGTGCCTGAGCTGGTGTCAGTGGGAAAAGTTTTCCATTTGCACAAAGTCACAGAAGGGACAGAAGGAAGCCTAGTCTCTGGTTTCAAAAAGAAGGAACTCATCTGCCACGTTGACTCCCCTTAAAAATAGCAAGACAGAAGCCGTAGTCCCCTTTTCACTTCATCTCCCCCAAAGAGGGACTGTAGCTAGTCAGTGTTTGGGTGCAAAGTACTGTGTTCGGGGACATGAGCCCAGATTGGTTCCATCTAACTGTGGACACCTGAAAGGGAGCATGGAAAAGAACACCACCATATAAGCATTATGTTTTGTGACATTCTGATCTACAGGAAAGACAGATTTCTACTATGAGCTGTGGAGATCTTAAGGCTCTGTTAATTTTCTTTAAGTAGTATTCTTTTTTGTACAAGATGCACAGTTTTTTTACATGACCTTACAGAGATGAATAAGAATGTTCTGATACCATACCATACTTTACACACAGAATATACCTTAGAAAGAAACACCATACTTGCCTGTAACCTACTTAAAAAACATAATTGTTATTAGATAAGAAATTTCCATGCGGTGTATTTAGGAAAGTAACATTTTTTCATCAGATCTACTTACTTGGGTTTGGAGGGAAGAGAGTGCAGCTTTTGCAGTGAATTATTTCTTTGACTACAGGCACATCTGTTGGTGGTGGTGGCGGCACTAACCCCATGCCTGGTATCATTGGGTTAATCGGAGTGATTCCAGTCATCATACTAAGGCTTGGATCAAAGCCTGGTACACAGATTGAATCTGTAAATATATAACAAAAAATTCTAGCTTTTAAATCTTGAAACTACTTGTTACAAATTTCTTGCACAGAGAGTTTCACTTTATGTTGTTTTTTTTTTTTTTTTTTTGTTTCCCCAAGTATCATTGTTAGAATTAGGAGAAGGGAAAAGAGTAAATGCAAAAAAAGTCACTGGAAGGAAAAATGGAAAAGGCAGAGTAATAGGAAAGAGAGAGGGAAATGGAGAGGGAAAGCGAGAGGAAGGGGGAGAGAGAGAGAGGGAGAGGGAGAGGGGGAGGGAGGTGCATTTTCAGCAAAAAAAAAAAGCTATATATAAAGAAGGGAATGTTACATAATCTGAAATATTAACATGACTGAGTAAATCACAGGATGTTAAAGTTTAAATCATGCACCATGAATATCTGTTATTATCTGGAATACATTTTCTGTTTCATAATGCTACTGTGGTGTTTACATTGCTTTATGACCAAAGAGTACAAAGAATATAATTTAACATTGATATGTCTTCTCCATCTAATTGTCAGACTACTTTTTCACAACATAGCCTTCTCACATAAGTGACCTTGATTTACAAACAGTACACAGAAAAATCCATTTCTGGCTCTGTTATAGAAGTCTAGTTGTTCAAGATTTCTAATCATTTTACCCTGGAATATAAATTTTCAGCTGCATAGAATGGGGTCTTTTTGAACCTTGGAATTAATTCCTTCTTGCCCTTTTATTTAATCGGATTAGTAGATTCTCTTCAACACATGTATTATTAACATATACCACTACAGCCTCATAAAGTAAACTGAATATTTGGCAAACATTACTCTTTCTCCTTCCTGATCTCTTTGCCAAGACTTCCATAGGTATTACTTAAAGTTGAAAGATTTACTGGGGAGTACCAGTGCTGTAACACCAAGAATTGTAATAAGCAGATGTTTCAGAGGAACTGAGAGCCAACTTCTGAAATTTGATTCTGTTAAAAACATGGTTTTGGGTTTCTTGAGGCGTAATGAATAAAATATTTTGAGAGACCGATCTCTTTGTTGGCATAACACTGCTGCTATTTGGCATCATGAATTATTTAAAAGAAGAGAGTTACTTTGGTGTTCTACAGATATTCTACTGAGTTTTCTGGCTAGCAACTGGAAAGTACTTAATGATACATGTAAACATGAGGTTTGGTAGCTCAGGAGCTTGTTTATTTTGAAGAAGCAAAGAGGGAAACAACTCCTTCTCAAGAAATTTATATATATGCATATATATATATATATACACATATAAAATTTGAGCTAATTTGTTACAAGGTATGATCAGTGAAATGTGACCAGAGGGAGACCAGTTTCTTCATCCTAAATCTGCTGGTGAGAAGTTATGTGGCCCTGGGTCAGCCTTTGGACCTTTCTGTATCTTCATTTCTGCATCTACAAAACATGTACAGTAATATATACTTACTGGTGAGTATTAGCTCACATTTTTAGAGCACTTTGCAGGTGTAAAGCACTCTGTGGGGGTTGAAAATTAGCATTATTATTCCTGAGAAACATTCATAATCATCTTCTCTAGGAAGGACAACTGAGGATTGAGAATTTAAACTCTAAAAGACCTCATGTCTCTCTCAACTGCACACTCCCTGCTCTTTGCTCACTGATTGTGAGCCTTCACCACCTTCAGGCAGTTCTGTACAACAAGCGTAGCAAGTGCACAGCAAGCAAGGATTTGCTTTAGGCTTATTGAGGACCAGTATTAATGAAAAGTCATGATATTATATTACTATTTTTTAATAAGTGGGTTTATGAAAAATGACTTGCTCTGGGTGTGATTTTTTTTTTTTCAGTATCGATGTATATGCACTGCTTTTCAGATTAAGCTTTGAAACTTGGAGCCTGTCATTTATTCCATGGGATGCAGTGGTGGTGATATTAAAGATTCATGGTGAATGCTGGGAGCTAACATCAGAGCTGAAAGAGAAACACGCAATTCAAAGAAGTCCTTAGGCTATGCTAATAATCGTAATCTCATTTTTAAAAGTTAAGACTTCTGACTGTCACAGAAGACCATCATGTGCAGCAGTCTCTGGCTGTGGGTGGAATTCCATCATTGCTACTTTCTCCTAAAGCGTCCTGCAGAACTCAGTGGCAGAAAAAGCGGAGCACCAGACAAGCACTCAACACACTGTGTCATGCCAGTCCTCTCCTAGGATCAGGAGATGCAAAGAGAGGCATTTCATCTATTCCTCTGGACATATTAGGGTCAGCTACAGTCCTAACCAGACATTTCATATTGAATCCAATATCCATAGGAGACCTGCAGCATTCTGAAGCAGGTACACAAAATGACGGAGAGAAGGACAAGTTCTCTCTGTCCTGTACATACCTTTCAGGTGCCATGTCACAGCCAAGGAAAAATATCACCATTTGCCAACTGCTACCACAAGTTTTATTTAACCATCCCTGTTCTCTCCTTATGACAACCACTAGACACATGTCAGCTTCACTACAGGACTAGCAAACTGAAATAATAGCAAATTCTGCCCAAATCACAGACACATGCTTTCACCCAGAGCAAAGATAGCAGGTTTCAATAAGGTACAGTTTTCTGAATAGTCCTTTGGCAGTGATGCAGATACAGAGAAAAACAAATCTAAGGGACATAGCAACAAGGAAACTCTGGGCATGGGAAGGAAGAGCTTTTAGGTTGCATACTAATCAAAGCAGGTAGAAAATTATTTGCTACTAATTCCTGGCACCTTCAAGGAAATGTGACTTTGTAAGTAACTTTGCCAGTGTTAAATAAGTATATGGCTTTGTCATCAGTTTCTTTTACAACTGGAATTAATCTACAAGAGCTGGAGCAGAATGCTGGGGTCCAACACTCATAAAATGTCCTTTGAGGTGTACTGGGACTACATGGCTTCAGAAGGTGACTGTGCTGAGGTATACTGAAGAGTACTCAGCCAGTAGTTCTTGGAATCTAATTCCACATCTTGCAGACATTAATCCAAACCCTGCTAAGGTCAATAGCAAGACTAGCGAGTGCATGAACAGCTTTTAACCCTGAACAGGTTTACTTTCTCTGTCCTCTTGAATAAGTTGCTTCAGTTTCCCAATATGTTAAACTGAGAATTAAATACTTTCATACATAACATGAGCACTGGGAGGATGCACAGGTGTCAAGCATCCTGTAAATGAAAATCATTCTCTGAATACTATAAACTATTACCATGCATTGCAGTGATGGAAAATTCAGCTGAATTTATGAACAGTGAAGATCCTGTTCAGACTCCCAAAGAAATGGGTGGTGTTTCTACCTACAGAGAAGCTGATGCATGCCACCTGCATATTTCTGACAAACCATGAAAAGAGACTAGAGATGGGATGTCCAAATACTGGTCTGGACTCTGAGGTGCACAGAAAAAGGAACTGACAAAATCACTGGAAAGTCAATAAATATGCCACATCTGTGATAGGATCTAGAAGAATCCCAAGTTTAACTATATTAATGCTATCAAGTGGTGCAATAATAGAAGTTGGATAGATAGCTCTTGTCTAGAAACAAGGGATGATCATCCATCTGCACCACCACAGCAGACTGCTTCATGTCCTGGCATAACGCCTATTTGGAACAGGGCCAGGACACCAAAGTTAGTACTGGAGGCAACTCCTGATGAACTTCTGGGAAGGCTATTGGTCTTCAGAATCAAAGAAACTGATAGACTTATGCAGGATTCAAAAGAAATGGGAATTAACCCTGTCCATGTATGTTTTTTTTAACAGATCCCTTTAGAGACATAATTATTAAGATTTTGTAGACATGAATATGTTACACGAAACATAGAGCTATATTACGTTTATATACTACACATCTGAAGAGTTAAAAAAGCAGTATTTTATGCTTCCAATGATCACAGCATTATTTTTAAAGCAATCTATACATATATTTATGCAGCTAGGTAATGGTTTGTGATGTCTTGGAACATAAAAAATAACTTGGCAGGAGAGAGAAAATTTTCATTTGAAATTGTTAATAAATAATTAGTAAATGAGATCATTAAAATGGAAAGTAATCAGAGATGTTAAAGGACTTCAAGAGTGGAAAAGCACGCGTTGTTCGAGTCCCTGTGAATACTGTACAAAAGGCTTGAATATTCACGCATTTGTATAAGAAAGTATTGAACATCAATATTTTCAAGTCCATGCATGCCTAAATTTGTGAAAACAAATTAATTCCTGTTTCATCTGATAAGAAATTGGCATGGTGGAGAACAGTGAAAACCTCTGGAAAGCAAATATTTGGAATTGTCACTCAGAGGCAACAAGAAGAATCTTCTTGAACACTTGGAGTAGTTTTTAAAGCACCTTTTTCTTTCAAGTGGAATAAGAGAAGAAGAAATCATTTCACATGAAATATTTGACTCTGGAAAAACCAGAAGAACAATTAAAACCCTTTGAGGATAACTATATTGTAACACAGCATGTAGTGTAAAACATTTGCTTTTATTAGGATCTATATTGGGAGGGCAGGAATAACTTTGTCATCCACAAAAACCACCACACAACTTGGAGAAGCGTCCTCCTTTCCTTCTTTGGCAATGGTTGCTGTCTGAATCACCTGTTGTTTTTGCCATGTTATTGCTCTGCCCAAGTAACATGGATGCAAACTCCTGCCAACTGTGCTTTTGGCTATTGCACTCTATTGCCAAAACTAAGCTACCGCCACATTTCCACCAGCCCTTACAAGTTATTTATCTGCTCAAAATAACTTTCTAAGGGTATAATCCCCTCTATGAGTCACAGTATTAGCCATTGGATGTGTCATTTATTTTGCCTGCAACTGCCAATTGTTTCTGTGGTGTTTTACAACAGCTGCCAAGTTGTATTTCTGTTGGATGCATAAGAACACCCATGTGTGAAAACAAGGATTTGTTTGTGTGCCCCTACTTGCACACATGGAAGGTTTCCACCATGAACATCATCAGCCATGTGGCTCAACCCTGCTGGTCAAACACACAGAGAGATGGTGAGCAGTGAAAACAATGATCTGAGCACAAAACAGTCTACAGAAATAATAAACATTGAAAAGGTCCCCATGGCCTGGGAGTGATAATTTTACACCTACAAAAATAGTCTGTTTTCTGCTAGAGAATGGAGTTGCCTGCCAACATGCACTGAAAAGATTAGGACAGTCCAGGCAGCAGCTGGTAATAAATGTAGTAAGATGCTCATTAAACTTTGTTTTCTGTGGAGGAAAAAAAAGCTTCGGGAGATTAGAGATTTGACTGTGTACTTCAGAAACACCATTGCTGAGTATTTTGAGACTGAACATAGAGTTGATTTCTAAAAGTTGAAATTAAAATTTTCCTGAAAAAGGGCAAACTAATACAGTTATAGCAAATACATATATATATATACATATATGTGTATATATATTAAACGTCAGTAACAAAGAAAGAGTTGCTATTTTTTTTTTCTTTGAAATTAAGAAAGTACATTATTAGAGTAAGGAAAAGCTATTCTAAAAACTTTTTGTATTTCTATCTAAAATTCTCCCTCAAAACTCTGCAGTCTGCTAGTGTCTTTATCCCCATGTTAATCTCATTTTTTCCTTATCAGCAATTAAGAATGAATATTCATCTGCAAGCTAGAGATCAAGGCTGGATCACTGCTTTCCCTGGTCATTGAAATCCTACCATCTTCTGGCTTTCAGGAAGCTTTTGGCAAAGTGACCCATTTGGTCAATATTGTAGGACTTCTCTCATCAGCATCTTCAAGTACATTTCCTTAATCAGTTTAGACATCATTAAACTTCTAGACTTCTCTGTCTCTAAAATAGATGCCACATTGTCTGGTAAACTTCCAGACACATTCCAATAAACAAAGATGGGATAAAAAAGGTCTGACAGCTCCTCCATTAGACCATCAAAACCACTATCATCCTGCCTCAGAGAAAGGACCCTCTGACCGTGGCCAGTAGCAGATGTCCAGGGCATCATAAGAAATAGGCAGGTAAAGAGAATTATATTCTTAGTTATATACATTGAGTGTTTACATATTCCCAATATGTGTGTGCACATGTGCATTTGCATATTTGGAGGAGTGG
Source organism: Corapipo altera (assembly GCF_003945725.1). Classification (NCBI taxonomy): domain Eukaryota; kingdom Metazoa; phylum Chordata; class Aves; order Passeriformes; family Pipridae; genus Corapipo; species Corapipo altera. Next base: position 58,641,659 of record NW_020884872.1, on the reverse strand, counting down.
AAAGGAGTGAATAGAGAAAGAGCAGGAAATAATCTCCTTGACTGCAGCTTTCTCAATCGGCCAGGGGATCCATCTTAACACCACTCGGCAAGAGCTATATTCTGTGAAACAGAGCCTGGTCTGTAGCAAACACAAGTCTCTAAGGGAGTTTTGACAAAAACGGGGGGTGAGGGGGAATCCAGATGAATGTTTCTCATTAATAATAAATGAAGTAATAATTTATGTGAACTCTACAGTGTCTGCCAGACCCACTTCATAAACAAAGCCCTTGTAGCATCATCAAAACACTTGCCACTTGAAAATTACTTCCATGAGACATATATCACTGACAAAGCTTTAGGGCTGTATTATTGTACTTGCTTTTTAAAGAAAGCACTGTCTCTACACAGAGGAATAGCTTACAGCAGAGAATCCCAAAACTTTAGATGCTGTTCTTCAGATCTGGTTATGCTGTGGTTGAAAACACAAAAAGCAAATCTGGCCTCCTCTTGATCCCTTCCCTCAAAATCACACGACAAACTCTATATTTAGAGCAATATATATGACAAAGACTAAATTAAAGAAAACCACCTTCTCTTTTTACAAGCAAATAATGGGGTGAATCACTCCTGGTTCATCCCTTATTGCTGCAGTGCTTGGCACAACAGGACCTCAATCTTGTTTAGAGCTTTTAATGCAATGCAAATAATAGGAGAGAATAACAAATAATAATAATACAACAAAGTGTTGCTACAATGGATGCCAGTCTCCTTCAAAGATGCAATTCAACACTGGTTTGTACAGAAATCTACAAAGCTAATGTTATTTCTATTACTCTACCTGTTTATGGATAGCCATCAGTGCCATTTTTTCTTCAAAGAGGAGTCAGGCACTACCTGCCCATGGTGATTCTATTTCATTTCCCCTTAGAACAGCTCTACAAAAAAGTACCTGACAGGCAAGCCTCAGAATGAGCTGGAAAACCCAGGACTTAAGGCTGAGGGAGTCTGATGATGGTTTGTCAGCTTTTGATGGCTGACAGCTGCATGTGTAAAAAGCTAAGCCAGAAAAAAATGACTAATCTTAGTCTCTATCCACAATCAGCTGCTCTTCGGTGTGTGAAACTCTGTTGCCATTGCAGGAGAAACTTGTGGAGGTGAAAACTGAAAGGGCAAAAAGCACAAAAATAGCAAAGAAGGAAAAATGTAAAGAGAAAAACAAAATAAAGAGGTGAAGGAGGGGGAAAGATGAACAGACAGTAATATTGTCTGGACCCTTTGTGTCCATGCTTTATCCACAGGCTATTTTGACCTGTGCCAGGATTTTGAAGGATTCATGAGTTTATAGCACCTCACAACATCCAGAGTGTTCACCTGCCTGAAGTCCCTGCTGCTTAAGAACCATTCCACACAGTAGGAACAACGGGCTTCTTCCATCTTCTCATCAATAAATCACTTCCTTGCATAGGATCAGTCACCAGTTCATTGTGAAGAAAATAACAAAAATGCAAATTCTGCACAGTGCCACCTGGTCCCCAGCTAATGGCTCCTGGGCTAGTTTGTAAAAATATGGGACTGGCCAATACGCAATACATTGCCTGTACACTGTAAAATGTGCACAGCTGTTATCTTCTGACTTTAAAAAGTCTCTGTGCGCTCACTATATGCTGCCTGCGACAATTCTCTCCCATTTTCAGAATCTTCCTTTCATTTCTCCAGTTCTGGGCTCATCACAGTGGGCTATTTAGTAAGGTTAGCCTTTGCCAAACTAAGTAGCCTCTCTAAGCTCCCTCCATTGGAAGCTGTTCAATCTGTTTGCCAAATGAACCTCTTCCTAAAATGAAACTTTGCCATGTTCCTTGAAAATGAGATCACCTTTCACTTCAAAGCTCTAGAAGATGAGAAAATAAATAAAACATGATTATACAGCCTATGAACTGTTAATGGATTTTTCTTTGCTTGCTATCTAGGAAAGTGCTGTATTCCAGAAATTTGAGAAGCATTTGTATGGGCACAAAAAGAAAAAAAAAAAGGTTATTGGAAGATATAAGCTCCTAAGATGTAAATGAATACTAAAAAGAAATTGGAGAAATAGGAAGAAATTCAATTCCCAAGCCAGACTAATACTGAAATATAACCCTTGTAATAAATGACTCATAAAAAGCCTTCAGTGTGTAAAAGATGGTAAAATGCCATCTTCTGGATATTAATGTGACCTCAGAGAAAATGGGTGAAAAAAATGAAATCCAGACTTTCTATTGGACATTTTCCAAATGAAAACAAAAGGGACTAATTTTTCTCATGAATCACGAAAGAAGTTCTGGCTATTAAGCTGGAGTTACTGTGTGGATCCTTGAATCTGTGGAATGCATACAAACACTCTCCTTGTGTTTCCAGGGTCACAGGAGTAACAACACCACAACAGCCCTGCCATAACTGGAAAGCTGTATAGCCCAGAAAGGTGTATCAACTGCATGGTCAAGTTCTCAAAGAAACACGAGAAAAACTGGACTCTGACATACTGAAGCATCCTTCTAACCCTCTAGTCCAGAAACCTGCCTCTAACAGCAAATCCCTAATTTTGTTTAGTACCAGAACAGAACAATCTGAAGTGACACTTCTGTATAATGTTCGCCCGATTTCCAACACACTGCAGGCTCAGGAGCTTCCTAAGTCAGAGGAAGTTTTGTGCCGCATTTAGGTTTATTTTTGGATGAAAATACCAGTGAGCTTTATTGCATGGGATGTATTTCTCTTGGTGTCATTACAGGAGATGACAGAAAGCTGTCCTGTGAAATCGGCTGGAAAATCTTGTGTGACAATATTTCAAAGTTTTAACCAAGTTATTCTACATGCATGCTTCTCTTTTAAAAGCCTGAGCAAACAACCAAAAGAGAGATTTATGCCATAAATTTAAATGATTGTTACTGGTACTAATTTCCGAGTTTATCTCATGTTAAATAATTTAAATAACAGTGTCCAAATTCCTAAATCCACAGTATCTTTAACCCATGGAGTACTAGGAGATAAGTAAACTAGATGTAGCAAAGTCTGTATATGAATGCAATAAGAAATCTTAATATTTTTTATTATCCTCCACTAGAACTGTTTGACCTCCATACAGTTTATGGCAGCAACTTGTAGGACAATAATTGAATGCTCTGTGCATGAACAGAATACCTGTTGGATTTGAATTTGATTAACTAACTGTTGAGTGAGTAATAGAGTGGTACTTGGTGAATTAATAAACTGTTTATTGGTTAAGAATTAACCAAGAATTGCATCTTGAGAATACTATGCTACATAAAACATGATCTGAAAAGAACTCATTTTTGATAGCAGTAAATAATACTCCTGAGTATCTGTAGAAAGAACTATCTTAATTGAACTCCAATGCACTAGGACAAAGATATTTTTGCTTTCAAAGTCATCTAGCACCTTAGCAACCTGAAAACATTCCTATGTGCTTAGCTTTCACTGCAAAATACAGAGTGTTGGTTAGTACAGCTCTTCAGGAACGTGAGAAACCATTAAGCTTTACATAAGCAGGTACCTTAGCTAATGGCAGGCTCAGGCCATGGGCAGTGTGTCTCCACCCAAAACAGAAGGATTTTTGAATTCACAGAGGTCATAGCCAGATGTGACCTGAGGACTGGGTAGCCACGTGGGGAGGAAGAGAGTGATCTGTGGTGATGAAAGCTTGCACATAGATGGCAAAGGATCTAAAATCAGACACAACAAGCAACTTAAAGAAAAGTATTTTGCGTTGAGGAGGATGGGATGAAAGTTGTAGAAACCAAGAGAATGGAAAGTACCATCCAAAGTACTATTCCTTCTACATTCAAAAGACAAAAAAGGGTAAAAAAGACCATGGAAATTAGTCACAGTGGTCAGTAAATCACCTCTTCTCCAGCTTTGGATAACCCAGAACACCCTCAGCTTCAGATGATTTACAATACCCTCCGCTTTCAGCTAGAGACCTGCCAGAAGGGAAGGTAATAAAGTGTGCTAGACAAAAATGGAGTATGTTGCTTATTAAACAGCAGATTTATTTTTTATCCTTTCCATTGTTACACCTGTGATTTGATCTGTGTTCTCAAACACAAAAAAATAAATAGGAAATATTAAATAAATATAAGTTTCCACATGTTAACACTGCCTTCATCTGCAGCTTGTAAGTCCATGAATGTAATACTGTGCTTGAGCTAAAAATATTCAGTTTTGAAAAATCTCTTCATTAGTTAATGCTTTCTTTGACCACCTCCCCACTTCTCAAATTTCACAGGGTTTGAAAATTGCCTGATGCATTCATTGTAATTCAAGATAATGTTTCAAATTCCCCTTCCAACTATGAATTTTGTGGATTGTTTTTAGATCTTGATGATATAAGCACAAGGGTCCTCTCAGCTCTCTGAAGTGCCTGTTTTAGGCAGCCAGATTCAATGGTCAAATGACTGGCAATAGTGGTAACTGGATTACTCGTCATGGCTAGTAAAGAAATTCCAAATGGGATGCCCCTCACTTCATAAAAAACCAATTCCCTTTCATGCTATTTGAGTACAGTAATTATTCCATTGACCAATTTAGAAGAAGCTTGACATTAAAACAGTGTCAGGAAAGTGTGTATCATGCCAAGGTAAATAAAGGTAGTCCCTACATCTCAGAGCTGTTGTTCCAGGCTTTTAGCAGACTTAGACAGACATTTCTGCATCTTTTGACATCTAGGTCACAACCATAAAGTTTTTCAGCACAAGTACAATAATTATAACATTATAAATAGATTTTTCAGCTCGTCTCCATTCATTTTGTGTCTCCCACAGAGCAGAAAATCCTTCTTTTGAACTATCTGGGCATTTCTCTCATACAGGGAAGGTCATCAGCAGCTAGAGACGCCAGAGTAGCCAGCTGCTCTGTAGACCTTGCTCCCCAAGGCCTCACTACCAGATCCATTATCAATGGAATAGTGCAGACTAATAAACCTTGATTTTGGCAAATAGCCCAGGGGCAGCCAGCTGGGATGGGTTAAATCATCCTGAGGTTCTTTTAAGATACTCTGAGACCTGTGCAGGGCAATGCACAGAACTGGGTTAATGCTTTTGACCCCCAGTGATTCCTTCCCTCTCTCCTGTCTCTCACAGCAATGGGAAATGTATGCCTCAACTAATAATAAACCAGCGCTGGGCATGTGGAGAACACCATGCCATATATAAAACAGCTGGGGCTCTCTGGCCAGCCATCAGCTAGCTCAATCACATCATTGCCTGAAGTCCTCAAGAAAATAGGTAAAGATGAGTATATAAGAAACTTTCAAATCAACAACAACAAAAAAAAATTGTATAAATCTACTTTATTACTTATTATGGAATAGTTTTTATTTCCTAATAAACACAAATCTCTCATCATGTTCTTCACCAAAAAAAGGGATTAAAAAGATGAGAAATGCTTACAGGAGGAAGAAGGAATCTCTCCAAGAACACTTACATCTTTGTACCTCCAAAACAGCTTAAAATACAGCATTGCTCTTGGCTGTCTTCCAGTGTGGGTAAAAAAAAGGGCTATATTTCTCCTTAGAAAGTAGCAATCTTGACAATATTCTTACAATGTTGTATTTCATTATTTAGTTTAACAGGGAAAAATCTTGTCTGAGAAGAAATCAGGTTTTATAAATGAAGAGCATACTACAGGAAGCAGAGTGAGACACTGTGCACAAAATCAGTTCAACTTTTATTCCAATTAAGGAAGATTCCAGGCTTTGTATCTCCTGTGCATAACACATTTTAATTTAGATTATGTTAGTGGTTTTGTGCAAAACTTGTAGCTTAAAATTCTTGCTGCTGGAAAATTTCATCTGTAATTTCTGACAGCCTGCACCAAAGGTTCACCTGCTAATATTTCAGAGCAATGAACCAAATGCATAGCAATTTCACACACACTCATACACAGAATCAACCCCACCATTCAGAAATTAAATTGGCCTTTTTGGTATTTACAGTGCACCATCAGAACACTGACTCTCTTTTACATGTGACCCTCTTTTACAATGCAAGACGTGGGTTTGCAAACACCAAGAACAGAAGATACGTTCATTGTTTCAAGAAGTATCCATTTTTTTGCAAATTAAGGAAAAAGCCAAATGATGTCAGAGAGACTTTGTTTCAAATTGTAATGAATCTTTATCCCATTTTTAGTGAAAATGCATTTCTTTGTAACATTAGTGGGTTAGAATATGTTATCCACATTAAGATGCTTCTTTTGCCTTACCATGTGCATTTCCACAGCTAGGGTTCTGTCAGTAGTTTTATAAAAAAATATTTTTTTTCAGAGGCTTGTATCAGCTATAAAAATAAGTTCCAGGATGAAAATTGCCAGAATGTTGGTTGTCAGTTCAAGGATACATGATAGTATTTTTCTCAATATATTTTTAGCATCTTTTTTAGAATATGAAAAAGAAACCGCTACCCAATCCTCCTTCACAAGCTTTGTTAAGCATTTTTTTACAAGGTGTCCAACTACAATCTCTAGTAGTGGGGCAATATAAAAATAACACAAAGACACTTGCAGCATCCAAATGTATTGGGGATAAAGGTATAGCTGTATTTGACATTCTGTGTACAATAAATGCAGCATAATTGAGCAATGTTCACTAATACTGCGTAATTATTTGACTGAAAAAAATCTTTGCTAAAGTCTTCCCCAAGAGGCTGTCAAAGAAACTGTGCAGGCATAAAGTGAAAGACAAGGTCTTGTCATGATTGATACAGGTCAGAAGATGGCCAAAGAGATGGAAATACAAGAATAGGGACCAACAATACTTTCCATCTGAGATGAGTGGTGTAATTGGAGGTAATGTTGATAATTGTATTGAAAAGAGAGAGAGTAGTGTTACAGCAAAACCCCCAAAAGACATAGAATTGATTGCCTGAAAAAAAAAAAATATATATATATATATCAAGAGGCATTTTAGAGGAACCAAACACAAAGAAAGCAGAACAGCAAAAGGCTGTCAGTGCTAACAAATCCCAAAAGAGTCTCTTTGCAAAGGATAGGCTGAATGGCTCATGCAGTAAAGACCTGGCAGTGTGGCACTGCATTGAAGGGGCCAGGGAAGCCAATTTAAAGGTTTGCCTAGATAAGGGATAAGACAAAAAGGTATGGGAAAATTACTGCAAGTCTCTTAGAAAACTCAGACTCTCACCTGACATACCATATTCTGTATTAGTCACCCCATATTCCCCAAGAAATATAAAAGCACAGCAAAAATAGGGAAATGAGTATTATCAAGAACACTATAAAGTAGCTCATAAGAACCATGGCTGAAGAAGCCTCGGATTGCTCACTGGGGAGAAGAGGCAGTTGTGTAGGAGCATTACAAAGCTCATGAATTTTATAGAGGAGGTAGGTGGACAGATACTGTGAACTCTGTTCCATGGCACAAAACTGGGAAGCATTTAGTGACATAAATAAGGAGGTTGTAAATGAAGAACAGGTAGGTGGAAACAATTCCTAATTGCTGTAAGAATTACTCCCATGGAACTCTATGTTATGTAAAACTTAACTGAATTAAGATATTATCAGAATTAAAATACAAATAAATAAAGAAATACAGACAAAACCACACAGAAAAATACATCATACACCTTAGACAACAAAAGCATTCAAAGTGATAGAACAGGAGGCAGGGTCATCTATTATTAAAGTCACCTGACACTTCCTATTACAATACCCTGTTGTCAGTTGCTCTTAGCTTTGCCAGTCATTAGCAGTTTGGACTGAAATTTTACACATCGAATATCTGCCCGAGGCTGAAATACTCTTCTGGAAAATTTTAGTCTGAGCAATTCAGCTGCTGCTCAAATGGAGCCAGAGAAGAGTCCTTGGCTTTTTAATTTCATTATTCAAAAAAATTGGTGTTATGTCTCGACAGCTGTAGCCCCTTCAGACTTCTGAAGGAAGATGCAATATTTCAGAGGTGAAAAGCCTTTGCATTGTAGCTGTAACATTTGCCATTGTCTTTAAATTCTACCTGAAAATTCAGGTAAATTATGTTTTTGACTAAAATGAAATTCACTCATGCTCTGAAAAACAGATCTATTTTTGGTTTTAATAGCTGAAATCACAAAGGATTACATCTTCCATTGATGTGCTGGCTTATGTTTGTGCCTCCACTCAGCAAACAAGGAAAGAGTTAAAGTGGAAAGATCTCAGCTATTGTCAACACTTGAAATAATTTGTTCTAGCTTTTCATAACTTGAAACCTAAAGTTGCCTTGTACTTTCTCTCCTCTTTTTGCCTTCAGTCTGCAAAGTTTCCAGCTTAGCTGGTGAGGATGAACCTAACCTTGTGACATTTGCTGAGATCAGAGTGGTTAAATCAGAAGATTGTCTGAGCAGTCTGATTCTCCTAAAAGCCTGTCAGGTCTGGCGCAGCTAATTGGGTCTTGCCTCATATGATCTGCCTGTGATTGTTCCAACAACAGAAGACAGAGAACAACAGAGCCAGCAACCAAAATTTTTCTCAAGTCTTGCTATTCTCATCTCTCTTCTCATTTATGGGGAAAAATATCTTTCATAACAATTCTAGGGGACGTTAGCAAAGTTCTGAAAGTTTTGCTTTTTCCACTTACTTGGCCATTTCATGCCTCTCTGCAGGCATTTTAAAGAGAAATCAACTTTTCAGCCTATAATTTGCAGTAGGATACATCATGACCAGGATGTATCTAGTCCACTCTGTTAGCTCTGTTAGCTGTTAGCTCACCACCTAACACCAGTTTTACCAGGGAGGCAGAAAACACCTTTTCAAGCTGTAAGTGAGGGCCAGGTAGATGATGACAGACTTCTGCATGTACTCCATGGTTGAGGAGAGATGTTGTCAGCTGGCGACATCACCTACCCTCCCTTGCCCTTCTCTCCATCAGAAGAGGCTCATTTCTCCTTATGTTCTACAGGTGGCACAGGGAAAGACACTTAGGGAGCTGCTGGTGGGGGAGGAGAAAAGGAATGGTGACTGGCCATGCCATCAGCTTGGTTGGCATGGCATGGATGGCTTAAAATCTGGATGTGGCCCATGTGGTTCAGCTGGATGAACTGAGTAGAGTCAGTAGATTTGCTTGGGTTTTTTTCACAGCAGCTGAACTGGTTAGCTCTGCAGGTTATGTTCTCAGCTGTACTACAGCTGTATTCAGGGGAGCTTAGAGAAGAGGCTTTTATCACCTGGGACTGCCAGTGACTGCTTTGTCCTTCAGTGTGTGCTGAAGTGGCCACGGGACAGTTTTGAGTTTTGTGGGGCTGCAGTACTTAACAAAGGCTGTTAATGGGCCATGTGCCCTGCTGCCCTGCTCTGCGTAATGCCAGCTCTTAACCACTTTTGCCTTGCCAGTGAATTTTTGGCCTTTGACATTTTAGGCAGCTTTATAGCTCATTTGCACTGCTAAAATGGAACAGAAGGACCAGGTTAGAAAAGGCCATTTCTAAGCCTAGCATAAGGACTTTTAACTTAACCGATAAATTTGCTATTCAGAGAGGTTTCCCACTGGTTCCTTTGGTCTCTGGGTTCCAGCACTGAGAGGATTTATGCTTCACACCATGTACTGTAGTTCCAGATATTTAAATCAAGAACAGACTTGTCTGAGCTTCACAGGAAAGTATACTACTTCAGATAGAATTATGGCCAGCATCTTTATGTTTTGTTGTCACTTAAGCATTAAACAGATCCATGCTGCCTCATATAATTCTAAAAACAGTCAGGTTTCTCGGATTAAATGCCAGTCTCACATTATGAAACAGGTTGTGTTCCTGAGAACTAAATCACAAAATAACTATGGAGCTAGGCCAGGAATTCACGTGTTTTAATCTTGCACCCACCTTTTCCAGCATTTCTAGATTATAAGTTTTATGTTATCATGAACAGTCATGGTCATGGTTTCCCTCCAAACATGAACTGATGTCATTCTGAATCACAGATGAGGTATAGCCCATCCATCAAAAAAATACCTGATGTGGCAGAAGTAATGGAAAACTCTTCCCACTTTATTTGCCTCTTTATAAATCTGACTGCACTTGTCTGAATCTTTTTCCCTAGGGCTTGCTAAATTTCAACAGAATTCTCTGTCATGGTGTGAACTGAATATGAAAAAGCAAAGTGACCAAATTGTTACTCAGCAAAGCTAAAATGAATAGTAACACTGATTCCGAAGGTCAGCAAACCACAACTTATTAGAATGATTTTATAAGACAAAAGAAGTTAGGGGGAAAAAAGCCTCTTCAGGAGAGAAAGAATCTCATAGATCTTAAAAAAAAAAAAAAAGGAAAAAAGTGATAAAAGAGAAATGACTGATACAAGTAAAGATGAAATGTAAACTACCCAGGAACTTCTTTGACATTCTCCTTTGAAGGCAATCTGCTGCAAAGCAGAATATTCTAAAATAAATATTTTGGACTGTACTTTGCATCCAGTTCCACCAGCATGACTCCACTGCTACTAGTAGGACTATGTCAGGGTCCCAGGTGGCAAAGATGAAAACAGAAACTCATTATGGAATAAGAAATGTATGAATGCTTTGCCTGCAGAGTGCCACACAAGTAAAAAGAACATTTAAATAATACTGGCTCTTGATTCCCTCAAAAGCTGAAAGCACATTTATTAAGCTTGAATTTCAAAATCCCAGCCACAGTTTATAAAATGTACTTGATCTTTGTGTAAGACCTTTTGGCACTTTCTTTCAGAGAAAAGATCTCCAGATGTTATTTTTACAGTTCATCTTAAGTAAATGTATGTGTTTAGCTAAACAGGCTTAAATGCAAGAGCCACCTAAGAGAACAATGATGAAATGCTTGACTTGATTTATGGACCAACTGCCAAACACTTGTTTATGAACATCTGGCTTGGAAGACAATTTACAAAGTTCTTCTGTCAGTAAATATCAGCACAGTAAGCTCTTCTACCTTACAGACAGCTCTACATTGTGAATGTAATTAGTGGAGAAATGGCATTGGAGTGTACATCTAAAGTCACATTCGGCTTATCCACGCTCATAAAACATTCATTTTACAGGACTTTTAACATGAAATTTGTAATCATTTGCAACTTTTAATTAACAAAATATACAAAATATTTGGTTTGGAACCTAAAGGTGCTACCTACAAGCTGCATAGGCAAGCTCAAGGATGTCTCTCATGACAGCCTTTCAAAGTGAGCTCATGCGCCTCCCTGACAACCTCTCAGCAGCCACCTTGGCCTGCATGTGGTAGCCCAGTTTTCTCCCACACCCCTGTAGCTGTTCCCTCTGGCTTTGTCACACACATCCAGCAGAAGCCCCTGTGAGAGAGGAACCTCACTTATCCTCTGCCCATCTCCATCTGTTTGTTAGTACAGTTTCTGCAGTTTCCCACAACAACAGCTTGCATGGGCCTAAATGCCACAGCAACATTTCTAATTCAAAGGCTGATATAATCTAAAATGTACAAAGCAAGGCTGATCCCAGGAAAACTGAATTTTTCTCTCCATCATTCCCTGTTTCGTGACAATGTGACAACTCAGAGATGACACAATCCAGGAACCCTTTCTGTAATTCAATTCTAGTTCTGAAGAAGAAGTCTACTTTCATCTTGGATATAATCTAATATCAGGAAATGATGAGGTTTTTTGGTGAGGAATTTCTTTGTTCACTGAGGAAAAAAAGCAGCAGCCTTATTGTGGAAATCACTTTCAGCTGAAATGAAGATAATGTCAATCTGGGCCCTCACCATAGATTCAGAAAGATTTGTATCGCCCACATCAAAATGTCTAATCATGGCATCTCAGACAGGAGCCTTTTTAGCTCCTCATATGGAAAAGGTGGAAAAGGTAAAAAAGACGAATATTTTGCAGAGTGATTTGGCCCACCTGCAGCAATCTCTCCATCCCCGAAGGAGATTCTTATCTCTTCCAAAAAGCTATGGCAGAAACATACTGTCATTACAGTCCTTTCTTTGTCACTTCTGTTGCATATTCAGTAACAGGGAGGCAGAACCATGTACATACTTCCTTCCTATAAAAAAACTATCGAGAAATCACTGCAGTGGTTCCCTAAACACCACCAACAAAGAGGAATTAAATTTCAAACTCAGGCTTACTGGAAAAATTACTGTGAACTAGAGAAGCAACTCTGAATAGTCTTGTTTTGGTTAAGTCACATTAGTAAAAAGCTGTTATATTCTTGAGTGGTTATGCATACAAGCAACAGCTAAGATGTTTACTGACAAGGATTTTCAGACACGCTTAAAACATTGAAGAGTTTCATCACATGAAAATTTCACAAAAGACCGACTAGAAAACAGTTGCAAAAGGGACAGATGAAAAATGTGTCAGACTGAAATAGAACAATAGTCCGTTTTGAATGAGGCAAAAGGGATTTGGAAGATAAGGAGCACAGGAGGAGTAGCTGGAACTTTTTTAAGACATTGTGGTTATAAATAATAAGAAAAATAAGTATGGAAGCAGCATATTTGTTTTAATTTCCAAAAGTATTTGACAAGTTTCCATAGGAAAGATAAATGACTAAGAGCACAGAACAAGAACAGAGAAATAAAAAAGTCTTCTGTGTATAAAAACTAGATCAAATTGCTGTTTTGCCCTTAGATGACTACCCCTCTTACACAAGAGATCCTTTCCTTACAGCCATAAATCGACCATTATCCTGTGGGTCTAGATTTGGAGGGCTACTTTAAGAATAATGTCACACATTCGTAATAGCATTGCTCTAGTTGTAGTGGTCTAAAGGCATAAACAGGACAAGGTTTATGCACCAGTATAGTCAGAAAAAAAAAAAAAAAAGAGAAGCCCATGTTCAGATCTAAGAAACAGTGAACTTCCAAGCAGAGCACAAGTAGGGAGCACATCCTTTGAGTTTGATTAAACATGTTAAGTCAGGCAGACAAAAAAGCTAGTTGGCACCTGTAAAATAGAAGGAAATATTAAAAGAAAGTGGTGACACTGACTATTCTGTAAAGGAATAGCTAGATAAGCCTATGGTAGATGAAAAGATTAATAAAGGGAGGAAAATTATAATGCACTGCAAAAACTACTCCTTCCTTTGAATTCACCTTTTTTACTGTCTCTCTATATATTTAGTATAATTAAAGTTTTAGTCCCCTGGTTGCCTCAGATAATCAGAGGGCTGGTGCATATTTTTCTAGGTACATGAGTTGGTCCAAGAAGTCATATAAGTTTTACTCACAAATTTTGCTTCATGCAGAAGGCACGTAGGCCTAGAGCCTGCTCCTAAAAATATGCACCAACTGCTTCCTTGCTCTGTGAGCAAATATATGTTGGAGGAGCCTGCTTTGCCCCTGCCTCTCTCTTCTCCTCCCCTTTGCACTCACAATGGTTTACTTGTTATCAGCACAGTCTCTGAATTCAGGGCAGCACAGGCTGTGAGTGGGCCTGGGCTTTAAATGAGGGGGTTAATTACATGTGATGGAAAAGACTTTTTTTGTTTGTTTTTTTTTCCTAGATTTTCTAATCTAAAAGACAGATGAAGCCTGGTCTTTTATGGTCAGATTAATTTTCCTTTATTTTACTAATGCAAGGTAAAAAAAGTCTCAACCTCTTATTCCTGTTGGCTCTGCAAACCTCTACAAGGGGAATAGGGAAACTGGGTCCTATTCTGGTCTATATTATTGATGGAGGGGCTCTCTCTGCCTAATCCCGGGATCATTTTCTTCTCTATGTTCTTCTCTGGAACTCCAGGAGGGACAATCAAGGCTCCAACAACAATTTTTTCCCAGCGACATTTTACCACTGTATTTTACTGATGCCAGAGTGAAACCAGGTTTGTTACCTTTTAAATCCCCAAATGAGTTTGCAGAGTGGGAAGTACTTGCAAACCTGTAAACTCTATTTATATGCAGCCACCAAGTAACATGGACTTTCCTGATATTTTCAATCTATAACACAACTGTAAAAAAAAACTATGACAAGTTGTCATCTTTTGATCATAAAAACACGGTGAGGAATAAAAAAAGTCCTCTGGAGGATGTCTTTAGTTCATGTTTACTACGTAATATGTGGATGAGGCATTAAATACAGTACTTCGAGGCTACAGATAAAACAAATCTTGGAAGAACAACAAATAATGGGTCATATAATCAAGTCTAGTGAGATGTAGCTCTCATGCAACATGGCCCAGAGAGGCCAGATGCTATCCTGCATTGGAAAATGTGAAATAATTGAGCTAGGATAAGGCAAACAACCTAGGAAATGTCTAAAACCCAAACTGTCTTTGAATTCTAACAAGAAAACTCTGAAAAAATACCACTAGATCCACAACCCAATACCTGCTAGTATTAGGAAGAATTACAGTACCCAGGAACAGTGGTTAGAACAAGCAGATGTATGATAATGTTTCCGTTACGTGATCCTTAGAATAATAGGATCCCTCTGTTACTACTTGAGGGAACTGAGACCTTCATGCCCATTAGTAGGTATCTGTAGCATTACAGAGATTGCATTCAGATCTGTGATAATGCTTTGTTGATAGAAGACTAGAGAACAGGTCAGTGAGAAAGCAGGGAGGTAGGAACACAACTGTCTGCTAAAGAAACTGAGGTAAAAAAGCCCTCCACTGAGAACTCAGGGCCTCCAATCTCCAGATAAATAGTTGGAAGGACAGTTAGCTCTCGTGTCTCTGATGAGTTCAATTACTGAAGTAAAACACTGGAAGAGAGGCAGTCCCTAAGGGACACCAAATGGTGCATATGAGTCATCGGATATCATAATTCTGTTTTCTTAGCATTGCACATTTACATTTCTTTATACTTACGTAGAGACATGTGCTACCCCATCAGGTGGTGCTGAAGCAATTAGTTGTAGGGAGGTATGTGCTGGGATCCTTGATGGAGATGTCTGTTCGCATTCAAGGTCCCCTACTAGAAACTGACAATATACAATAGCCCCCTTGCCTTCGAGAGGACAGCCTTTGTCATGATGGTTACAGGCAAGCCTGTTTCTGCAGAATCAGATGGTTTGGGTTTGTTTTATCTTAATTCCAGCTTAAATTCCATTCAGACATCATCAACAAAAAAACTGCAGAAATACAGTCTGTTTTCTCTTTTTGAAGAGAAAACGTAGGGCACATGTTCCAAACCACATTCAGATTTTAAAGCTCAGAATTAATACCTTGAATTGCAGCCAGAAATGATCTTAGTCTTGAGGTTGAAAGTCTTTAGTCTTGGGAGTCGATAAATCAGTCATGACAAGCCTAAACCGGCTATGGTTTATTATAAAATCAAGTTTGATTATCCATTTGAGGTAATTAGACAGACCAGAACAAAAGGATACAAATTTAAAAGGCAACACATGTATGAAGAACTGGAATAGAAATCTTGCTTTACAGAGGCTGGTGAATAGCAAGAACAAACTTGTACTTGATTTTTTTCATATACTCAATTCTGGCTAATAACATAAAGGGACCCCACGATATTTATAATAAGCAGTTCATTAAATCAGCTACTCAGCTTCTCAGCTGCAGATTCCTCCCATTCCCTAGTACCTGTGCACAGTCCTGAAATCCAGGTGCAGCTTCTGAGCTCCCTCCACTCACAACCCATGGCCCTTCTGTAAGTCCCTAGGTGGTTACCAATGTATTAAAAGCACAGTGAAGAAAAAAAAAAAAGATGTTATGACATTTATTACATTAAAGGACAGCAGCACTGTGTTTGGGTGTAAGCACACAGTGTGAATTAAAAGACCAGAAAATCTGGTCACTTTTCTCTTTCTTTTCCTCTTGATTTAGGTAAGTTTATTGTTATTCTTAATGAATATTTAATTTATTTATGGTACTGGCTATTCTAGCAGATAAAGCTGTAGGATATTCTGCAATGTCTCAAAAATGCTTCAACAAAGCATGCTGAGGTGCCAAAATTGTTATCAAAAGGTGCCAGAGAAAAAGGTCTCAATGATTATTCTTGGAAAGGGCCCTTCATGCAAGTCCAAGTATAGATCAAGTCCTGAAACAGGAGATTTCCAATAGAAGGTTTAAGTACATTTGACAGATGCAGTTCAAAACAGGGTAAAACTTCAAAACTGCAGTTGATTATAATATTCCACATTTATTTCTAAGGAAACAAACCACTCAAAATACAAATGCATCAGAAAGAAGAAAAAGTGTTGGAGAAGCATAGAACTTTCCCTCTCCATTTACTGCAGTCTGGACGTGTCTTTTCTGAAACACAGCTTGTGCTACCAGATCTTCACAAAAAAGTGACATTAAGCACATTTGTACCTTCTCCTATGGTGCTGTCTTCTCTAAATGCTAGCAAAGGTCTTTCCCTTCCCTTTTCCAAATCCTTCTCTAAATATCACAGCAGCATAGTCAAAGAGAAAGAGAAGGTAGGAACTATCTGCCTGTTTCTAATGCGCACAATAGTTTGCCTGGTTTTCAGTGCCTGACTCAGAATATCAGATAAAAAGAGTTAAGCTGCTTTTTCACTTAGCACCATATTACTGCTGTGCCAAGATACCTATAAAAAAGGCTACATAATAGGCAGGCAGCTCCATAATCACTGCTGCTTTTCATGCCAATCTGTATTATCCTATTGTTTCCATGCAGTCCCTTACCTACCTGGTTTATCTAAGTGAATGAAAACAGATCATGTGCAATTTCAGCCAGGATTGACCCTTAAGCGTTCAGGCAGTGTTTAACTTACTGGAGTTCACTATCTCTATGCCCTTCCTGAATTGGAATAACAAAAAATTACTAAATAATGTAGGCACTGTGGTCAGGAAGAGGACATTATTTATAAAGGAAAAATATGCTAGAGTCAAGGAAACCATTTTTTAAGAAAAGAAAAATTGGATTAAGAAATGTGCAAGAACAGGCAAGACAGATAAAGCTGTTCTTGTTCATGAACAGACCTATTAAATTTCTGAAGCTACAGCAACAGAATATCTTTTATATTTGGCAGAATACAATCTAAATCCATGCTACAGCATATTAGAGCATACTGTATGTATTAAGTTTAATTATCTTTCACCTCCATGTCCACTAACAAAACTTCTCCAGTGACCAGCTGCTTCCCATTAGAGAGACATTACTCAGAGCTGCTGATGTCACGCACATCATTTGTCACCACCAGCACATGGGAAGGTGTGGCAAATCCATTGTTTATCTGACCAAAGCCAATGTTAATGAAGTATTCTGTTACAAGCTCCCTTACATGCCTAGGGGTTAGGCTCATTGAAACTCAACATTCTTCTTCAATGCAGACCATCAAAAGACATTTTTCCACACTGATTGTCTCTGCTCATATTTCACAGACAGACCTCTGCAGTGAACTGAAAGTGCATCTTCCTGCACTTTGTCAGACCTGATTCTCATGCAATAAGCAAAGGGTATTTGAAGGACAGGTGTCAGAAAGGAAAGAAAAAAGAAAACCATGCTTATGTCCTTCATCTCCAGGTAAAACATAGAAAGTGAGCTACTCATGTTTGCTCTCCAGGGGCCAGGCTCGAAGCATCAACCTCGTCCATGCAGGCAAAAAGAGAGCCTGACTGGGGAGGAACAAAAGATTTTATAGCCCTTCATTTGGGATGGTTGCCTGGGGATTCATTCATATTTAAGTCTTCCCCTCTCAAGGAAGTTTTGCTCTGGGACTGCCCCAGCCGGTGCTACCTGTGCCATACTGATCTCTACGTCCTCCTGAGAACACTCAGCATGGACCGAGCTAACAGTCCTCTTGGGACTGCTGTCTCCATCCCATGTGGATCATCTACAGAATCTGTAAACAGCTTTTGGCTTCAGGTAGCGTCATCATCACCTTGCCACCTAGACACCACGACTGTGCTCAGCAGGTCACCTTTGAACAGTTTTCCATTCACAAGCCTTTATTATCCCTGAAAATACAAAACGTGGTATTGACAGTTAAAATTGCTTAGTTAAAATGGTTAATCTGCTCTTTCTATTGATTTCTATCCAAAATAACTCAACTTTTCCATCGTCAAACTGTATATCACACAGGGGTTACACTGGATTCCCCATTCAGCCAAGGAACTTGGGATCCTAAGATGGGGAGTGATGTGTGAAGGGAAAGTGCTGCAGACAAGCTGCGCTACAACAGAAGTAAACAGTCAGTAGCAAATGGTTCCCAACAGCCTCTTGGCTTACTTTATGCAGTGGGATGCTCATAATTACTCATGGGCTTTCTTGTCTAGAATAAACAAACACACAAAAAATAATGGGAACGGAGGCTTTCCAAAGCATGACAAAAGATAGGAAAAACTTCTGCAAAAATAAAATATTTCCTTATGTTACTTTACTGTAACATCAAATAAGAACATGCCACACAGATTGTTGGTGGTATAATTACCGAAAGCCAGGAATGAAAAAAAAAACCAAAAACCAACAAACCCCTGCCAAAACACCCAAACAACATTGTTTGCATCATAAATTTATTCCAGTATTTTGAGACCACTAAGAAGAATATGCCAAATAGCAACCAGTCTGTTTTCCTCAACTGTTACCTGATCTGGACAAAAGTTTAACAGAAAGAGAGATACCATATTCCTGAAAAGCCCTTCACTCCACATACAACACAAACTTTTCACTTAGCAATTCCCTTTATGTGGCCCCGCTCACCTCTGAGTCTTGTTTAGTTGTGACATTCAGCCCTTCATACCATCTTAAAAACTACTATTTATCTTCAAGCATGAAGCAGATTTTAATCATTATCTTCATCCCTGGCCTCAATTAAGGTCTAATATAGAGGAGGCACTTGAATGACCTAAGAGGCACACTTACCCCTGATAGCGTGTCAAAGGCACTCAGAGTTTCTGCCACATTTCCTATGGCCGTCAAATCCCTCTCTCCTTTTTCTGTTGTTAACTGACTGTGTTTGTTCCTAGCACTTTAATGTCCCCTGATGTGAAGTCTCCTTGAGTAACACTCACATGATAGAAAGTGTGATTAACTCTGCAGGAGCTTTTCAGGTCAATGAAAAAAATTACTTGTTACACTAGTATATAATACTTTAGAGATGTTCCCAGTGGCTCTATATATTGGGATTCCCACAGTACCTATTCTCTTTTACCTTTGCTGCTCTCCTGTGTCTTGATAATAAAAATATATAGTTTTATCTGGGTAGAAGTTCAATACTAATCCTTTAGAATATGTTTCATACAACTGTAATTATTTTGATTGGTCATTCAGATACTTAAAATGGTGTATCTTTTCCTCTTGACTAAAATGCAATGTTTCTGTAGTGAAGATGATAAGAACAAAGTAGAAAGGAACTAGAATAAACTTAAGAGAACTAGAACAAAATTAGGAAAATCATATTATTTTCTTCAGAGGCTACCTTACTACCTTTCTCTTGCTTTACAGGCTGACTTGTTAACAAAACACAGGGCATAAAACAGGTTGTGAAGCCATAATAGCTGAAAAGACGCCTTCTGAAGATACCTTGTAACCTTGAGAGGGTTGTAAAACCTATAGAAACTGTAGATTTTATTAAGACTTCTGATACCTTCTTTTACTGCTAGACGTCAAAGCCAGTGCAGCGTTCAGAACAGGGGTAAAAATGCTGGACACCACTGTGCTATGGGGCTGCTGAACTCTTCAGGGGCTACTTGTGGTCTGCAGCTTACAAGGGCAGGGGAACGAGAGTGCATGGAGCGCCTTCACCAGCTGCCTGTGTGCACCAAAGCTGACATCTGGAGCGTGCTAAGATTTAGTAACAAACCATAGATTCTCACGCATTTTTTTTCCCTAAAAAAAGTGACTATCATCAGCTCATAATACAAGTGGCTCACTTTAAAAGTTTTGTGGATAGACCCTGTAATTAATTAGCAGGAGGTAAGTATTAATTACAGAAAAGGAACCTATGTTTTGCTAGGCATGTCTTGGATGATTCAAGTTATGTGCTCATTGGCACACTGGTTCAGTGGCTAAGTAATGAAGTGTAAAAAAAGGAAGCTTTAATAGGTAACGGGGTAGCATGGATAGAATGAAATGAGACTGCCAGACGGCTACCAGTGGCTCCAAGCCTCCAGTAATGGAGAGGCCACAGAAGAAGAGATATACACATGAGAGTTGGCAGAGTCTTCTGGTCAGCTGACTTCTTAAGGACTTCAGCACTTCTTAGTGTGCAGTATTCCTTTGGGGAGTTGCTGAACACAATCAAATATACCTTGATTTCCTACTTTATTTGATTCTTCTTCATTAATCCTACAAAAATAGTACACAACCAGAACAATGAGGGATATGTTTACAATTTAGTCAGCATAAGATGACCCACAGTCAACAATAATTAATAAAGGATTCCTGAAAGAAAGACACTGACACTTAAAGGACTTTTCCATAGCCAAGGGAGACAGGTGAGGGGATTCTCAAGTCTCAGACCACATGTGATTTTTCTCAAATAATCCTTAGGTCTTCTCTTCTGTGTAGGAATCAGTGATCTCTTGAGATATGAGTAGGAGAAGGAAAAGCCATCCTACTAGTCCTCCCCCTGATATGCCCATCACATGGGAAAATGTTTGAGACTAATTGGAATCTAAATAAAGTGATCACCTTTAGTTACAATTCTGGATTTCTTTCCCCATCCACGGCGTGGGGCTGGCCCAGTTCTAGTTCCTTCTCCATCTGAAGAACCATTGCGACGCCTTGAGGGATGGGGAAAGGGAAACTCCAGGGGTATCCCAGGGCTTTTTCAGGCCCTGAGCCTGGAGGGGAGAGGTGCTCCCCCCTCCCCCCCCGCACGTGGCCCCATGGCCGGCAGGGAGACAGGTCACAGGACACCGGGCGTGGAGAGGAGGCAAGAGAGAGTTTATTGTGGGGGATGTTACATTTATAGGGTTTAGGAGGATTCACAGAGTAACCAATTAGAAGTCTCAAGGGGTTTACAGGAACACCCAATCACAGGAAGAGGTTAACAAAGGCCAATGGGACACACCTCAGGACACCTTCCCAGGACATTCCTGCATGGATAACAAAGGGGGTGCTGGGAAGAAGAAGCATGTGTTTGCAAAGACACCACCAAAAGCCATTTTAAAACCTGTTTAAACCACAGTTTTCCCATATAATGCAGGTTTAATGCTACATACAATCTTCATTCTGAAGAAAGAGTCTGAATATTATGTCTCCAAACACTTGTAGGACTTGAGCTAATAAAATCTGGGAGGGATGTTTAACCTTGTGTCTTGGGATTTGGGAACCTCTAATCAAAATTTCACAAATTTTTCTGCTATCAAAGAGTAAGTCTGGGATTGCAGTTTCAGGATTACAACTAATTACTGTCACATGTATAATAAAAAGTGACTTGATTTGGATAGATAACCTCTAGTTTGGGGAACCTTGTTCTATTTATTAATGATTGAGAAGAAAGCCCATTGGAGAGAGTTGCACTTCAGTGCTGATTTGCCTTGTACATCGCTCCCTGTGAAGTATCTGATACTAAACACTGTCAAAAGCACAATCCTAAGCGAGGTGACCTGATTGGAACTGACAACTCCTATGTTCCACTGAAATCAGGTCAAAAGACAAGTGTGTGGGAAAAGCAGAGACAAATGGAAAACCAGAAAGGTTGATGTAAGTGGCTAATATTTCAGAACCTCCAGCATCTAAGAAATACATGCCTGAAGCCACAGAAATGGTGTTCTTTTCTATATCTTTTGGTAAGCAAGATGTTAGGCTTCAAAGTTTCCTAGTCTCTGATTTCACTAGGATTTTGTACAAGTGATCAAAGACAACTTTAGCCAAAAAAAAACCTGTGGGTGACAGAACATTTTAGTATCTTGAGGTTGAGGCATGTTGGCCAGACTCACATGGAAAAGTGTGCCTTAATAATTATTCTGTAAATAAGCAGAACACATCCATTTTCGGATACACCCTTGACTTCTAGGCAGACCTGTAACTTTCATCTTGGATGTCTGCTGCTGGGGTTTATTTTACTCTGTAAGAGCACAAACACGCATCACAGGGCATGAGCTTAAAGTCTAAATGAATTATCACTTGTGTACCACTCTACATGTTCATTTGCACCAAGGAACTTTTTGACATACACCATTTTTGACTCAAAAGTATTTAGATAATCTAAATAATTCTGGAAGAAAGCACCTCAAAATTGCTTCATGTTTTTCAGAGCATTGGTTAATTAATGACAGGAGAACCAAACTGAACCAGAGAAGTAAGTTTCTCAATAGAATATCTTCTTTTAGAAAACAGGTGAACTGATGGTATTTGCAGAAACAAATGAAAGCACAAGAACACTAAATTCACGAATGCCAAAACTGCCTTTAGAAGTACCAGTGTGAAAGCAAAATAAAACATTCTCTGTTGTCTTAGGTCACTGAGTATTTCTTCTAGTCCTAAAGCGTAACCACACAGCAGACTTGAATATACTTGAAACATGTGCTTGAATCAGAGTTGCTGAGTGCAAAAAAAGGATTTAGATCTCAAAAAGGTGAACTACAAACTATCCTTTTGCTCTCATCTGACTATATTTATCAAAGTCTTAAAGCATAGGAAACAGCAATTTTAAGGCCTGGGTAATTGAAAAGCAGTTTAACAGATTTTCTCCAACTATTCCAGATCTTGTTTTTTTCTCTGGGCTGAAACCATCCATGAGAAACTTCAGCCTGAAAGGCAAATTTTCATAAGAAATTATAACCTGCTGAAAGGGGAGATTTAGACTGAAAATACTTTTCAGCCATAACTATTCCACATCAATCTTTAACACTTTAACTAATGTATTATTAAAGTACAGTTTATTGTATGAATCATGTATCTGTATAAATGCATATATTAGTGTAGACGTAATGCAGCAGTCAAATATTATGAAAAAAAGGTAAGCTTTCTGCATAACAATAAGTGGAAGCAAAATATATGTAGAAACACAACAGATATTATACAACTATTAACAAGAATTCTTCTTTACAAATTAAAGTCTCTGATATTTGCCCAGATCAAAAATCCAATTTTACAGCACTGGGAGATAAGGAATTAAATACAGTGTAGATATCATCTAAACTGGTATTAAAAGGTTAGCAGTGCTTAAAATTGATTAGTTACCAAGACCAGACAGCCTGCATCCCAGGCTGTGAGAAGAGTATTGGCCAGATGTTGCAGAAGCTTTAGTTGTCATTTTAACAAACTTTTGAGCCAGATAAAAGCTTCACAGATTGCAAACTGGGAAGCATAACTGTTACAAGGCAGGCATCCCAGCATGTTACACAGCAGCAAACCTAAGAACTGTTGGGGAAAAAAAAGTCATCAAAAACCTTTAAAAAGACTGAGTAGTTCATAAGGACTCCATACATGTGAGAACAAAAATGCTCTGCATAGAAATCAGAAACCAGTCAGCTTGTGGAATGAAAGTCCATGAGTGGGTAAGTTCTTTTGAACAATGAAAGACCAGAAGTCTAAGAGATATGTCAGGATACAGATGAATACCATACATCAAATTTCAGATTATGACAGGTTATGCAAAATATCCAGAAAAGATCTCTCTATAAGATTAATCTATACTACTTACTACTTTCCTAGCTGTCAACAAGGCTGTAAAAAAAAATAAATTTAAAGATGGACAAATAATTAGCACTAGGACATTGGTGTGTAATTTTCATCTCAGAGAAATGTAACAGATGACAGTAGCCAAAGCAATACGTGGCTGCTGATAAAGCTCAGTTCAATACTAGGATTACTAGTAAAAAAATTAAAATCACCAAAAATGGCTAAGGACTAACTAGATATTTGGTTGAATATGGTGATGCAAACTCTCACTGAATGCAGATACAGTAAATATATTAGAGGAAATAAATCTGTAAGTCTTTTTGTGGTAAACTGACGTTTTGCCATTATGGATTTGCCATGAAGAAAATGTGTCAAAAACCTATGAATCTGAAGGAAATATAATGAAGTGTCACAGCACCTATTTACCTTGAGAATACAAGGGAGTTTCAAACAAAGGGAAAAAAAGGAAAGAAAAGAAGTTATTCTGCACCTGTAGAGAAATCAGGCAGCACTTCAATAATTAACATTTATTACTTATGGCAGCTTTTATACATTGAAAATGCTGAACAAATATGAACTGACTTGTACAACATCTTTACAATATGTGATACACATAATTATGGAAATTACAGTAGGGGGCTGTCAGTGAAATAAAGTCCTGGAGATCCTTCTTTGTGGAGAAAAGCATTGCACCTGAGATGAGGCTGCCATGTAGGGATGGCACAGCACATCTGAGGACACAATTTACACCAAAACTGAAGGGACAGAATAAAGCAAGACAAAGAGTTGGGCAAATCTCCACAGGATATGCAAGCAAAATGCTTATAAATGAAAGCAGCATAAGCTGATTTTGACATATGGCTATTTTCAGGTTGGAAGTAATCGCATTCAAGTTGACCACAACACCTTCAGGCAAAGCCCCACCAGAAAATAGAAAAAGTTGTTTCCCCATCAGCACAAGGAATCACTAAATCACAGAATCACAGAATACACTGAGTTGGAAGGGACCCACAAGGATCATCGAGTCCAACTCTTAGCCCTGCCAAGGACCATTCCCAAGAGTTACACCATGTGCTCAAGAGTATCATCCAAACACTTCTTGAACTCTGTCAGGCTTGATGCTGTGAACACTTCCCTGGGGAGTCTGTTCCAGCACCCAACCACCCTCTGGGTGAAGAACCTTTTTCTAATATCCACCCTAAACCTTCCTTGACACAACTTCAGGCCATTCCCTCAGGTCCTGTCACTGGTCACCACAGAGAAAAGATCAGTGCCTACCCCTCCTCTTCCCCTCATGAGGAAGTCGTAGACTGTGATGAGATCTCTCTTCAGTCTCCTCCAGACTGAACAGACCAAGTGACCTCAGCTGCTCCTCAAATGACTTCCTCTCAAGGCCCTTCACCATCTTCATTGCCCTCCTTTGGACATGCTCTATTAGCTTAATATCTTCCCTATATTGTGGTGCACACAATATTCAAGGTGAGGCCATACCAGTGCACAGTACAGAGGGACTGAGTTCAAAGGGACCCACAACAGTCATCAAGTCCAGCTCCTGACTTCACACAGGACAAACTAAGAGTTAAACCATGCATCAAGGAGCGTCGTTCAAACACTTCTTAAACAACAGGCCTGAGGAGCTTGTTCCAGTGCTTGACCACCCTCACAAAGAACTTTTTCCTAGTAACGAGTCTGAACAACCCTTGATGCAGCTTTAAGTCATTCCCTCACATCCTATCACCGGGCACCAGAGAGAAGAGATTAGCATCACTCTCTGCACTCATCCTCATAAGAAAGTTGTAGACAGCAATGAGGGCTCTTCTCAGCCTCCTCCTCTCTAAGCTGAGCAAATCTAGTATCCACAGCTGTTCCTCATAAGTATTGCCCTCTAATCCCTTCATCATCTTTGTTGCCTCTCCTTGAACACACTCTAATATTTTTTATATCTTTCTTACTGCACACAGCACTCAAGGTGAGACTGCACCAATGCTGAACAAAGTGGGATAAACACTTCTTTTGACTGGTTAGCTACATTGTGCCTAATGCACACCAGGTTGGCCCTTTTGGCCACCAGTATACATTGTTGACTCATACTGGGCTTCCCATCAACCAAACCCAACAGATTTTTTTCTGCATGACATTCCAGCCTCTTTTCCCCCAGTCCACTCGTACATCCAGGATTACCTGATCCCAGGTGCAGAATCTGGCATTTGTCCTGATTAAACATCATATAGATGGTGATGGGCCAGCCCTCTAATCTATCCAGATCTCTATATTAGGCCTATCTACCCTCAAGAGAATCAGTGGTTTCTCCTAATTTAGTATAATCAGTAAACTTAGGGTGGACTCAGATCCTGCATCCAGGTCATTGATAAAAACATTGAAGAAAATTGGATCCAAAGGAGTGGATGGCTTTGCTTGTTTCTTTTAATCGGGAGCGTGGGGTTAAAGCCAGAGATCACGAATCAGTTCACAGCCTCAACCAGCTAAACTCTCTGCTTGAGACTGATTCATTATAAATCAGCTTTCTTGCAGCTTAATTTACTCGCCTGTAAAACAGGTAATTCAGAGCCAGACCGTCAGCTGTGAACTGGCACAGCTCCACTCAGTTCCCAGTGTCAGGAGGGGGTATATTTGGCCAAAATTAAGAATCATGCATCCCTGGTGAGGCAAGCAGAGTGATTTACATCATGACCTGGCTCACTGCATCCATGTCTACACGGACAAGCACAGATGTGACAGGATGCTGCTCTGATACAGATATTGAACAGCTCTTCTTAAGCTGAAGTGGCAATGCAGCTTCCAGAGGGGATCTGTCATATGCCTAGCATGTGGCTTGTGTCTACAGTGCACCCACTCATATAAAAATGATTTTTCTCTACATCACAGGAGCAAAAAAGTTTTATTAATCTCAACTAATCTGGCCTCTACTGTTAACAATGTAGTCTGCTATATCCATGCTTGTCTGTGAAATATTGCTGGTTTCAAAATACTATTTCTCTGGGTGTTAGAATTAAGTAATCCCTTATAATGCTCTCCCAAACTATGCTTGGGAAGTGAAATGACAGAGTCAAACAAAAACAATCTCTTGAAATTCAATTTATGGAGCCAATCAGAAAGTACATAAGCACACACCTGATAGGAAAGCTTCACTTCACTAATATCAACTAATTAGAGAATTAACTTCATGATTTTCTGCCCAACTAACCTAATTTCAAAATCTCCCTTCAAGAGTTCTCAGATCAGGGTATTTCTTGGTAGAATCTTAAGACATCCTGCTTGAACAGAGAAACAAACCCAAATGTTTCTCTTACATGACCTCCTCCTGGTCTTGACTGAGCGTAAGGGTTGATGGTTTAGTTGTTCAATTTCCCCCAAGAGTTTTAGTTTTTCCATGAGGTTAAAATATAATATGGATTATACTCCTACTACAAGAAGCTACTAATACACTGTATGCAATATTAATCATAGGTGATATTTTCAGAACATAAAAATATAATATCCTCAGAAAGCATTCCATATATTTTTAAGAAGACACAAAGACTTCATGGACAGTGCAAGAGATCTCTTGAAAAAAGAAAAATCTTACCTGTCACAAGCTGTTGTCCTGCTAGTCCTACTGGAACCATCCCCAGATTATTCATAGCTGTAGCCCAAGCTGTCGGATCAGTGACTGACATGTTAAGCTGTGTGGTGTCTATAGCTATGCTTCCCAAACCATCAGCTGCTGCAAGAAAATAAACGAGAGAAGTCAATGCATCACAATTTTTAACCAAAACTTTCAGTGAAAATGAGGTATCGCCACTGCTGATTTTGGGTTTGTTTTGTTTCTTAATTGTGATCCACCTTTAGAACAATGCTAATAGTACTTGGTATTGTACAGCTAAACATAAAGACATTGGAAACATGCAACAGACATAAAATGAAATAAGAATGATTCAGGCTGGTTATATGGAAAACTTTTTCACTATGAGGGCAGTCAAGCAGTGGAACAGGCTGTGCAGTCATCACCCCTGGCAGCTTTCAAGACGCAATTTGATAAAGCCCTGAGCAGCTAGCCTGACCCTATGGCTGGCCCTGCTCTAAACAGGAGGTTGGATTGGAGACCTTTTGAGGCCTCTCCCAGCCTGAATGAATTGCCCTGCAATGCTCTGATATAATTTAATGATACATAAATAATTGTGGCAACTTGTCAGAAAGCTGAGAGAACCAAGCACACCCCAAGGTAAGAATTGTTTTCCATAAGGTGCAATTTTTTGTTTGTAAAAGATTTAAGAACACATTATCCCCTAAATAAAAAGAGATCAAACTAAATCCATTCACTATGGGAAATACCAAGTTTTGTTCTAAAAAAAAAGAGAGAATTTTCATTAATATGGTCAAAATAGACTGAGCCCAGGTGTGGATTTTCCTAGGTTGGGGAAGGAAGAGTGAGTCAGATAGCTAAGGGATGGTACCTTTCTGATACTGAAACACTAAACACAAGATGTGATCACACATTTTTGCTTCTCCCCTCCCCAGTCACAGTTGAAATCAGTTCTTTCCAGCTATTTTCTTATGACCTTTGCAGACCTGAGATATTTACCAGCAGCCATTGCTTCTCCCCAGTTCCTTTTGTTTCCGTTAGACTTCTTCAGCTAGGAATAATGAACTACTGTATTAGCAGCATCTTGAGATGGGATATCACTAAGCACAGGGCCCACATACAGCTCATTAGGCTCTGAAACAGAAAAGACAGAAATCAATTATCAGTGCCACAGTCAGAACACAACAACAGACCACTTCGGGAATCCACTCAAAGCTCCTGCCCACTCCCTCTGGATCACCAGCCCCAGTCTCTTTGCACACATTTAGCAGGTACTGTAGAGGTGTTTCAGCAAACGCTCATCCTTGCCTGCTGAACGAACAGTAACACATATGAATCTGTCAGACCACTGAAAAGCCCTTCACAAATTAGGTCTTATCAGTAGCTACACAGCCTCCTCAGTATGAAGGCATCAGCTGAAAGAACATATTAAGGGATGAATATGATTTATTCTTTTTTAAATGGTTAACAATTAACTGATGTCACGAGTTTCAAGGAAATAGTTGTCTGTTCTGAGATAAAAAGTAAAAAAATACTATGCAATGACTTACAGAATGGATCCTGCACTGATGTGGAAAAGAAAACCTAACAAAGCTGAGGACGATGCCTGCTCCTTAACTAATGCTGTATCTTTGGCTCACAAAGGTTAGTTAGCTCAAAGCAAAAGTGGAGTATCTGTTTCTAGCTGATTGCTCTCATCAAGTATCTGTCAGACCATGAATTTTACATAAGGGCAACTTCTTGCTGTTGCTGTTGTCGTTTGTGAAGCTGACCATGTCAGCGTATTGCTGGTCAGCGCATCACTGGTTGGAAAGGCTGAATGAGCCACTGGTAAGAGGTGTGACCAAAGTGAGTTCCCAGCACTTAAAGCAGAGGAAGAAAATGCTGCACTGAGGATGATCACATACACATACCCATGTTAGTTTTTGTGCCTTAGTTACATGGGACTATGGGCAAAGGAGGGCTACATTATTTTTTTGCTCTCCAGCAGCCTACGAGATCTGATGTAGGGTATTTGGTACCAGAAGCCAGCAACTGACTGTTTTGAACATTTTTTAATGATCAGAAGTCATTAATGCTGTGCAGTTGTATCTTGGTGACTTGTTCAGCCCTAAAATAGTTGTGTTAACTTTAAAAAAGTACTTGAAAGACCTTAATTAAGAGGTTTCCAACATGCAAACCCTAAGGATTCATCCTTAGAAAAGACACAATTAACATAATTACACTGTATTTTAGCTTAGTACCTCCCACACTTTTTCATGTGATGTGCATAAAGTACAAGCCAGAAATCTTTATACTATAGTTCCATGACACTGTATAGATCACTTCATAGGAACATCACCACATCAATGGCTGTAAAATCAAAGAAAGAGTTGAGATCAGGCAATGCTCTACATTTTTTAGTTTGTTGTAATTTACAAATAACCAGTATACTAGGCTAAAAAGCATTTTGTTCAAATCTACAGTAGGTCCATTTAAAAGTCAATATTTATCAACTCTTAATATTTGAATTTGCAATTCCAATTCTTATTTGATCTCCACTATTCATTATACATAACATAAAATATTTTTATGGTAAAATTAGCTTTTAAATAACATCTATAAAGACCAAACAAACATTGAATGAAAGTCATCTGTGGGGAATATCACTACCATAAGGCAAGGCACCCAAGATTTATGTCCAGTTTTTAAAAACTGGATGTCTCCTGTTCAGCTCCTTTAACTTGTACTTAGCTCTTTCCACAGAGGCTATAAACTTCTGACCACAAACATCTATTTCAAGGGTAGGGCTCACTGAATTATTCCTTGTCAATAAGTTATTTCTCCCCTTGCTCTTTGTGAATAATTTCCAAACCAATCCCAATTTACAAACATATGCTGAATAGCTCAGATGAGAGTGGTTCGCTTCTTCCCCTGACCAGCAGCCTTGTTGCCTTGATGAAGAAAGGGGGATTTAAAAGCCAACAGTGATGAAATGCCTCTTCATACCTTGTTGCATGCTAGTTGCTTGCCCTCATAATGCATCACCGTAACCAACGGGGAGGAAGGAGGTACTGCCCCCTGGTTTTGGGGGCATCTCAGGTAGGCATGGACTACTGGGATAAGAGGTAGAGAATGGGCATTGTACTCTCTCTCTGCCACTCTCCTTCCCCCATTTTACTGCATATTGAAGTGTGCACCAGGTGACATAAGCAGATCTGCTGCCAAACTACAGATCTGTTGCTACAATCTCTTCCACCCAAATCCACATTGCAGTTGCACCAGCTCTGCCAGAAATGCAGAGCTGGTGCATAAAGGATCCGACACTGAGCTAGACAAATGCACCTCACCTACTGGGAATTAGTAGGTGACTTTTTGATGTTTGCCTTCTGACAAGTTGTCCACATATTTCAAATTTTGGTACACGTTCATGAATTAGCCACAAGTATTTGTTAAAGTCCTTGCAGAGGAACAAGAACATAACACCATGATTATGAAAGAAAGCGGAATCAGTGGGTTAATTGCTGAAACTTATGTTGTACTATACCACTAGATCTGCCCAATATGCCATAGAATTCTTTGCTCAAAACACACTCTTGTAGCCCACACTGGCTCTGGGCAGCTTTGCTTTCTCTCTGACCATCAAGTCTACTGTTTTATCAGCAGGACCTGGATGCAATGCAAGCTGAACCGGGGAAAACCCATAAAAGAGCACGTGAGAAGCCTAAAGTAAAACTAGTTCTAACCAAGAACTGCTGCAGGCTATTTTGTCAGTGGAAGAGAGCTGAATAACAAGCATAAACGAACTTATGAACACTGAATAATTTGCAGTAAGCTGTAGGCAGAACTAATGCTCTATCCTGAAGGACACAGACTGTAGAAACTAGCTCTTTTAAAAAGAAAAATACTAATTGTGAACATCCCTTCGAGCGACAACTCAGTGGTTACATTAACACAGAGCAATATAATATGGCTAAAATAATCTTACAGGCATTTCACACCTGATTTAGACTCAAACATTAGCTTTTGTTTAAAAGTTTTCAAAAATTTGGATAGAGAAGGTTCCATTAATGCTTAAAATTAAATCAGCTTTGGGCAAATTTCAGCTTTTCATTGTATAGCTGAGACACTGCACTGTTAAAGCCTTCATGGCACTGGAAACAAACCAACCCAGGAAAACAAACCAACCCACTGACTAAGTCATATTAAAAAGCCAAGGTCTAAGTTCAATGAGAAATACATCTACTAGCAAAGATTCTTGCTTTCTTAATAATAAATGGAATCACTGTGCCATTGGTTAAACAGGCAAGAAAGCATAAGCTTATGCAGGGATCTTGTGTAACCTGAGCAGACATTAATCAACACTTTTTACTGACATTGCACCTTTAGAAAGCATTCCTGATCTGCAAGTCATGTGTAAAAGAAATCTGTGTTTATAAACACTTGTGCATGGGAGTAGCTCTACTCGAGGGGAGTAATTTCAGAAGCAAATAAAACTATAATACTGATTTATTTTCACATTTAGGAGAAAATGTCTAGCATGTTCTGGGCCCTGCTATTCCTTGAGATTTGAGAGAACCAAGGTTGTTAATACAAATTTTTTTATTTGAGAACTTCTGATTAACAAAATGTTAATGCCAAACACTTTGTAAAGCAATTTCACGTTACACTTTTTGGGTGGTCTCTCTTTTTGTAGACACAATGCAAGGACTGGTCCTTGGACGGTGGATTGCGAGGGACATTAAGACTTCCCTCAGACAGGTTGTCAGGAAGATAAAGCACCCTCAAGTCCATATCAATGAGCACTTCTCAGTCATAGCAGTCATAGCAGATTGTACTTAGTGTGCATATTTTATACCAGGCAATTAAATGCAGTTACCCAAATGAATACAGAAATCAGCTATATATTGTGCATCAATTATCACAGGCAATGAATGCCATGAGACAAAGAAATTAACGCAACATAAAACTAATTCAATAACACAGTAGATCGTGAAGTTAAAATCCTACCCTTTAGATATCCATAACACCACAGACAATGAGTTACAACACTGAGTGTAGCTGATTAAATGTACCACTGTAATGAGGCTCTGTAGAGCACCCAGGTCAGCGGCCAGCCCTGGGATGCAAGGAGGAGGTTCTCTGCCCAACTCCAACACCAACCTGCTGGGTAACATTTCAGTTATTTCACCTCTTTGTCTAATTTTCATGACCACTACATCCTTCAAGGAAAAGACTGATGGCATCAACCTTTCAAAACCTGAGACTACAAGTTGCGAAGACATTAAATGCTATTGGTGCCAGTTCTTGAGACAACGCAAATGGGAAGCAGCAATGTGGCATCTTGTGAACTGCTACATCTAGGCAAGTTCTCCAGTCCTTAAAAGAATGGCAATTTTAAAGCGTTACTGTTCACTGTGATTCATAGGACAGTGGTCATTAGGTTGGTCACACTCCACCTGACCTGCTGAAGTACAGGTAATTTATTAGGCTATCTCCAGTTGTCTTCTAAAATATATCAAGTGTCTTGTACTGGTTCTTCCCAATATTTTTGTTTGTCCATCTGAATACAAGACTCCCAGTAAAGAAGGGAGAAATAGAAAGAAAAGCTAGACAAGGATATACTATAAATCGCTACCCAATTCTTCCTGACCATCTTACAATGAAGAAAGATGGGAGTAGCAACAAAGAAGGTGATACTTTTGTGCCATAGCAATCCTATATAGGGTACATGAAAAAAAGAGCATCTTCAATGTGATTCTGAAGGTGGTTTTAATTAATAATATTGCATATGCAGTGGTACGAGGCATTGCCTCGTGTTTTTGCGTGGCTAGTGTATATTAACACCTAGAAAACCTCACCTAAATTCTGAAATTCAAAAGGAATTGAAGAAATACACACATTTCTTGCAACAATTTGCAAAAAGACTTTTACTAACTCTAAAAAAATAAATGAGGTACCACATCATTTTTGAAAAAAAAGTCTTATTTTCTGGGATGGGACCCTAACTTAGGCATCTACTGTTTCACCTCCTTGCAATTCTACTGGAGAGGCCTGCTGCTTTCCAGCATCTCCAGAGTCACCCTGTTTATCTGGATTTGTCTGTCATGCCTCTCTCACAGGATGCCTTTGAAAGCAGAGATTGATTCTGCAGGAACTGGCACTTTCCTTAAGAAAACAGCTTCATTAGGCACAAACTAGAGACAATAAGCTCCCTTAGAGCCTAAATGGAAGTTCTAGTTATGTGTTCACTCACATTATTTTTCTGATTTTTTGTCTTATGAATGATTTATAACACCTTTGTTCATTCTATATTATGCCACTAAAAAACTACATCGTCATCTTACAAACTCATAAAATATGTGCTGCTGCATTAAAAGCTCTCACTTTTCACTAGGTACACTGAACATGCAGGTTTCTGCATAGTTGCAAAGGATCCTTTCCACCAATTTTCACTGAAAAATAGTTAATGAGTACATCATGGACATACTGATATGACTAAGACTACTTAGAGAAAAATCACAATATATTTACTATTCAACAAAGCCAATTTGTACAACGCATATTTTCTGGAAGAATTGCTCATTTGAGATGCTGAGTTACTTCAATCCTCTGTCCCAGTGCTTCTTGAAGATAACACATTGTACACACAAAGGCCAGACTTCCCTTGGAAAGCAGAACACTGAAAGACTTCAACAGAGAAAGAAAAATAAAACAGAGGTCACCAAGACAAACAGGTGTTGTCTTGAGATGCTCCTTGAAAGGTCACTCGGTAATATTTCATGGTAAATCCTGAACTTCACTGGTATCTCAGAGCAAAGTCTTAATAGGTTACAAATGCACTTTTTCTTTTGTGTGTATTTTACCAGCTGTGGTCTAAATCTGCTGATGCCTATAAATAAAAGAATCTGGAAGCACATTAAGCAAAGGATTATAGAAGTCCAGTTTACTTACTGAAAAAGCATATGCAGTTCCAAAATCATCTGGAATAGAAAAAAAAAAAAAAGCCATGTTGCTGGCTAGCAATGCAGTGCAGTCTCGATAAAAAGAGGTCTGATTATTCCTTGAACACAAAACACTGTTGTGAACTGATGATTGGTTCTCCATTTTTTACCCTGCCAAGATGGCTTGCAATTGTGACTCACTTGCTTCCCATTTAAAAGAGCATGACATTTAGACATACTGACTAAATGAGGACAATCCTTTATTTAAATGCCTGCATTTAAATTTAATTTATATTTAACAACAACAACAACAAACGTATCCTGAAATCTTTTAATTACTTATAGCGGTATTTTAATAGCAAGCCTTGTATCACACTGTTTTCTACTAAAGGCCAGTGACCACTTTAGAAACGTGATATCCCACACCACTGCATTTCAGTCCAAAGAGGAAGCACCTGAACTGGCTTTTGAGCAAGCATACTTCAGCAATTTTACTGAAAGGTTGAATAGTGAAATGAGAGGTGCTGAAAAGGCTCCTTGATGCCATAAATACCTGGGCCAGTCATTATATATGGGCTATACATGCTATTTCTTATCTTTCTGGGCTTGAGAGAATACGTTTATAAATGCACCACACTTATCAAATACCTTCTCTCATTCTACCATACAATGTCCTTGCTTCGTGTTTACCAGACCTACATCAAGCTGCTGAAATACAAAGGGTTGTCTGGTTGGATTTTTTTTAAACAAAAACAAAGGGAGGGGAGGGGAAAGGAAAGAAAAAGAAAAAAGAACAAAGCAAGCTGGGACACATTTCCAGAAAGAGCATGTTGGCTAATCTAAGTGAAATCACTCCCATGTCACCACCTGAAAAAAATTAATAGCTTGACAGGTAAGCCCTCTCTGTGGTAGAGCCCCACTGACAGTACCATACAGACCATCAGAGGCAGGGGTGCCTCATTACTGAATTTCCAAATGAACACAGACTGCTGTCTGCTAGTCCCAGAAGACCAGGATACAGTTGACTTTCTCATGGTAACATTATGTATGGAAAGTCTATTTTAAGTAACTTTTTAAAAGTTTCTAAAATGCATTCATTATCATTTTTCTACTCCTTCCAAGTCTGTATAATTGAACTCCTGGAGTTAAGGCAGCCTGTCTTTTCAGGTAGAGATTCACGGGGAAGAAAACTCAAACCTGTCAATCAAACTATTTTCATATTTTTAAAATACACTTTTATCACTGGGTCAAACTGTGGCAAGAGGTGATATCTATGTGTCCTTGGTTAAGTGCCTGAGTGACCTGCAGAGCACAGTTTTGCAGAATACTGAAGCAATCTAAAGTCATACTGATCAAAATGTTATGCAATACCAGCAAGTATTTTCTCAGTGACAGCTGTTAGGTGAAACTCTGGAAAAGAGGTTTAGGCTTGGTTGGTTTGTTTTAATTCAAGGTTTCTGATGCTAAATTTTCTTTAAGAGAAAATCTCACTGTCTCTTCTATCAACGTACATCTGTCCTCACTCTGAAAGCTGCCACCCCTTTTAGCACATCACACTCAGGATATCTTCTCCAGCTACAAGCTCTAAATCGCTAGTGTGCTCCCTGGGTTTATTTATCTTGCATTTCTTTTATTTCTCTTAGTTTACCTCCTGTTCTCCATTTACCTCATAATGCTCTTTCTTGCTTTTCTTTGTATTATTTTGTTTCCATTCACTGACTCCACACTTCACCTTAAAATGGAGGCCCATTTCTTGCCTTAATCTGCTCTGGGCCATTCTCTCATCCAAGTATCTCTTCACATTATTGCTTGTTACACTGTACTGTTTTATTAGAATGGGAGGGATTCACCTCGCCTAACTTCTGGCAATGTAGACATATATGCTTGAGCTTTCCTGCTGCCATCATTGCCAATGGGGAGAACCAGATACTTCTGCCAGCCTGTTTCAGACACCTACTTTGCTAGGCAGTAAAGTACACCTTGGAGGTGCACATCTCGCTCCTCTGAGTAGAAGTCTACACTCCAGATCTGGATATGAACATCTGTTTCGTCAGACACCCATGGGATGACATGAGCTGCGCTGAGCAAACTGTGCCTTGGGAGCTCAGCTGTCGCTCTGCTACCTGCATACCATATGAATCCCAGTAAGACACTCAATCCTGAGGGACTTGGCTCTTTTGCCTGATAACTCTGGCCTAGTGAACTGCAGGAGAATAGAAAACATGACTCAGTTTGCAATAACTCATAAGAATGTCCTAAATATAGATACATATAGATATTTAGAGAGAGAGAGAGAGAGATGGTTTGCTTTCTGATTTTATTTTCTGTCCATCTCCAGTGATTATATCAACATATGACTATTAGTGTTTGACAACAGGAACTGCCTACTCTAACACATTTCCTGCAACTGTGATGCGTTACATCTGCCTTTTCTCTGGAGAGAAAATACATCCTGGACCTTTTCGTCCTACTTCCAAATGAATTCCATCTCCTCCGCCTCATTTCTTTACTAGGCACTTAACTTCCTGGCTTCTTCCAACTCCCATTTTAAAGATCAGTGGAAACCACACACACCTCTTGGCTACCACAGTCTTTTGTTTCTGCCCATCAGCCTTGCCACATATAATCGCATTCAAGTTGAGCACAACACCTTCAGGCAAAGCCCCACCAGAAAATAGAATCACTAAATCACAGAATCACAGAATACACTGAGTTGGAAGGGACCCACAAGGATCATCGAGTCCAACTCTTAGCCCTGCCAAGGACCATTCCCAAGAGTTACACCATGTGCTCAAGAGTATCATCCAAACACTTCTTGAACTCTGTCAGGCTTGGTGCTGTGAACACTTCCCTGGGGAGCCTGTTCCAGTGCCCAATCACCCTCTGGGTGAGGAATCTTTTTCTAAACCTCCCCTGACACAACTTCAGGCCATTCCCTCGGGTCCTGTCACTGGTCACCACAGAGAAAAGATCAGTGCCTGCCCCTTCTCTTCCCCTCCCCGGATCTTTGTATTCCCTCATACCCATCAGCTTTCAACAGAAGTTGAATTAAGTTGCTAAGCAGAACCAGGAATTTTGTCTGTTTTCTGAACATTTGTTTATGGGATCACTGGCAAGTTACCTAAATTAGGATTATCACATACTCTGTGGCCACAGAGGGAGAAGCAATCCCACAGTTAACATAAGGTCAGACCAAGAGAATAGCAGCTGCTGAGCATCAGCTATGATCAGGCAACAAAAATTATTGCGATGCTTCTCCCTTGTAACTCGCTGTCAGAAGGTCAGGATAGAGGAGGCTTGAACTGCAGATCATGGTGAATATAATGATGCTAAAACCCCTCCCTCCCTCCAGTTGGTCCTGCTGCACCCTTAGGCAGACAACAATCCTTCTATTCCCCTTTCCCTGAAACACCTTCCTGTATGTGTATTTCTTCAATTTCAGTTATAAGTCTTCAGGGTAGGAAATCATGTGGATTTTTCCTCAGGCAGGGCTAAAACCTACTAGAAACCCATCATTCCTTGTGCTGTAATTGGACTGATACTGGCTTTAGCCAGGAGGCCCCCAGGCAGGGATGTCAGTGAGCCAGCAATGCTCTGAGACCCAGAGGCAAGGCCACCGCCTTGCCAGGCTTCTGCATAGCACCTTGTGCAACAACGCTTTCATCCCTTTTAAGGCTTCTAAAATACTACTGTGTTATAAAACTAGGAATATTGATGATCACAGCATCCCCCTCTCTCCTCATGCAGGCCTTCCGCCCCTTTCATGAAGCTAATAATCCTCTCACAAACCATTTTCCAAAGTGTTTAACGTTTCTTTGTCTTTTCTTATTTGATTTATAAGCTCTTCAGGTCAGAGAATTTACCTTTATCTATGTTGGCAAAGTACAATGTCAATTTACTGCACTATATAAATATTTCCTAATAACAAGGGCAATAGCAAGAATAATGTATTTACTGTAATACAGTATTTCTAGCCTTCAAGATACAATAAGAAACAACCCAAAGTCAACAACAAGACCGAAAGATTTGCAGAACCTTTAACTGTGAAGTGGAAGCCACGAAGTCACTCTGTGAAACTTTGGTAAATTAGTTACTTATATTCATAAATAGCAGTAAAAATCCTTGCAAATTGACCCTCTGGAAAATATAAAGCAGAACATAACCAGTGTAAACCAGCAGAGCACTGCTTCACATGTGTATTATAAGGGTCACAAATGGCTTTCTAGTTACTTTTTAAACAAATGCAATGTTAATACTTTCACTGCAACATTATGAATAAAGCATTTGGCCTGTAGCTATGAATATGGTATCTGATGGCTTTTGACTTGTTTGTTTATATTGTCATCCAGAAAATTTATGTACCGTGCTCTCTTGGACTCAATCTTGACTTCACCTCTTGAACGAGCAGAGGGCATAGCCCATGTAGAGGGCTCTGGGGTGCAGCAGTTTGCCTCAGCTTCCCCAGTGTAGCTTGATGGCTACCTTCAATGCCCTCCCTACAGCAGCACAGAGCTCTTCTGGCACACGTGAGAGAGAACAGGGTGCCAGGGTCAGTGTCCATACCTATTTGGCACCATCTTAGTTCATGTTGCTAATGGTTTCTTTGCTCTTTAAAGCTCTGAGGTATC
Organism: Corapipo altera; assembly: GCF_003945725.1. Lineage (NCBI taxonomy): Eukaryota > Metazoa > Chordata > Aves > Passeriformes > Pipridae > Corapipo > Corapipo altera. The sequence goes on along the minus strand of NW_020884872.1, from coordinate 58,603,065 downwards.
AAATTAATCAAAAAAATGGTGATGGTGCAAGAGATTAAACTGACAGGAGTATGAACTGCCCTTGTTTATCCAGGTGATACTACAGGAAGTGCAATGCCAATACATGTAGAGGACAAAGCCCTGTCCTTTGAATTTACAGCCTGAATAGAAAATGCTTTGTGAGACCACTATATTTCTGTCTAAAATATATGGTTTAATTTAGGAGTGCCCAAGTGACACTAGTGGCCTCTGATATATAAGTGGTCAGGGAAAATGACCTCTATGTACCTTCTTGCCTGAAGCTCAGAACAACAGCAAGTGGATCATTTTGAATGGGCCCCATTTATTATTCTTTTAATTGCCTACTAATACTTCTTTCAGTAGGAAAAGTAATAGAGCCCTTCTAGCTCCAAATGTCTTCCAAACCATCCAAAATTGCAATTCAGCCAAAACAAATAAGGGGTCTTCCATTCTCTATAAATGAAAAAGCAACTGGACAGGGATCTAGGAGATTCCTATTCCTCATACAGCTCTGCAACACACCTTTGGCAAGTAATTTAAACTGTCTATGCCTTCATCCCACATGAAATGGTGTGATTATACTTTCTTTATCCCAGACTTTATTAATTTTGCCTAGTCAGGCTGTTCTCTGCTTATGGGGTATGTCCAGCATCACAGGACTATGACCTGGGCCTGCAAATAACACAGGATGGTATTAGGTTGAGGAATATTTTTTCCCCATAAAAATCAAAACCAAAGCAGAGTAGAATAAAAAAAAAAAATCAATGATCATAATTTCCTTTGGAATCGTTGTCTATCTGAATGTGGAGAAAATAGTAAGTTTCCTTTAAAAGTACTAGCAATGAAATTCACACTCTGTCAGGTGTAAATTACAGCCTCCATCTCATCTTGTTCTATCTACAGCTCCTTTCTTAGTCATGCATAGCACCAGTGTACAAAAATATTTCCTGCATGTGATCAAGCGAGCATGGGCACATAAGACGCAAACAAAATACGAGACTTAAAAAAAAAATATTTACTGGTATCTTAAAAGAAAAGTAAAAGTTTGTAATCATGCCATTTCTCACTGATTTACAACTGTGCTTGGGAAGACAATTCAAATAAATCTATGAAATATGAAATATTTTCTTAAAGAAGTCACAGAGAACTGAAATAGCTAAAAATAAATGACAGAAAGAAATAATAAACCCAGGAACATGATTATATTGTGCAATCACAGATACAGTAGATCACTTAAATTAAGTCTTGATCATAATAGAGCTGCTCAGTGGAATAGCACAGGAAAGAGGTTTTTCATCTTTTTTTTTCCCCAGTGTTTTATACAAGACCTTCTGATTGTTTATGCTTTACAACGTCTAATAGATTACTTCAGGCAAATTTCTATACACCATACTAAACACTGTAGAAACTCAGTTTCATCCATGCTCATCTTTGAAACAGTGAACTCCTCCCCAAGTCCCATGGGTTGGTGACACTGTGAAGTGCATCAATGGCACATGGTGATGTATCACAAAATTTGGGAGGAGTCACCAGATCGAGTTGTAGTGCACTGTTGTGTTAGTCCATATTTCAAGGTACAAACGATTTCAGCTTGGGTAGAAATTCAATGTTCTTAATCTTCTTTAGGACAGCTGTGGCTAGGGGCAAGGAAGCAGCGTATTTAGTTTAATTACATGTCCAGAAATGCCTGAGCTAGGAAATTCTCTCTTTAAAGTCCGCAATTTCCTTTCATTCAGGAATAGTTAAAAACTCTTAATTGTTAAGCTATCTATACAAAGGCTATACCTGACGTTTACTACTGATTAACTCTCCAAATGCTCATCAGTTGGTGAAGGCTTGATGTCTGCCACAGCTCAGAGAGAGAAGCAATAATTTTCTAGATGACAATCAAACACCTTTGGGGGGCACTAAAATTAAAAATTTGCTTGTTCAAATAATGCATGAACAAAACAGCTTTGTATGATTTCTCAGGGAATGAAAAGAGATGCCATACCTGCTATGAATGGCTACAGATGTTCTGAAAAATCTGCAGACAAGATACCAGACTTTCCTGTTGTGTCTGGTACAGTTTTTTGCACTTTACAGGGTAAGACAATCAAGTTCTGACCCTAGCTTCCTATTAATCAACACTTGGGCCAGTAAATGTAGTTTAATTGAAGTCCATTCATGTTTCTAAGGGAAGTTTCATGATGGAAAGATTCATGCTCCATCTCATCTCAGTGGTAGTAAGATTCATGTATGCGGATCCATCACTGAGAATGGCCTGGCCTCTGTTATTGTTAATTGAAGCATATTAAGAGATTTAGCAGAAAAAAAATATCCAAATTTGAAATGTCAAGAGACAGATCCATCTACTTTCATATTCTGTAGTTATATTATACCTTAATTACAGTTAATTGGGAGATATTGTTCCTGGTGGAAGAGCATCTGACAGTTTTTGTGGATGATTAAACATAGAACAGAATTTGATGCATTTGTTGAATGTGGGATCTGTTTATTGTGACTATGCAACTCTATCTAGAGTATCATTCCCACTACATAGCAAAACAAAAGAAAGTCACAGGTCAAAAATATTTCCCTCGCCCTGGGCACAGAACCAATGAGGGCTTCAATACCATTTGTGAAAGAGTATTCTTTGATTGAGTAGTATTAGCTGGACTTCTTTCCCCATACAGTATAAACTACAAAAAGTAGAAACCTAGGCTGACAGCATGAGCTCAGTTTCTGCTGGTGTTGATACGATTTGCTCACACTTATTGACCTGTGGCTGTGTACAATGCTGAAATACATTTTGCTGGGCTGTCTGAGATCATTGCTTATGCTTAAAATAGAAATGGTAGGATTGGTTTTATCACTGAAAAATAAGCATTGCACGTCTTCTGCCTGAAAAGTAACCAAATTAACATTTGTGAAATAATTTTTCTTCTCAGTTACCAAAAAAAAAAAAAAAAGGAAAAAAAGTAACATAATTGGCTACGTTACTGGTATTAGAAAAAGTCTTGGTTTTCACAAACTCTATGCATGCTGGTTTTCTAAATGCTTGATTACTCTGAACTGCAACAATTGTGATAAATCATTTGCTATTTACTCTTTAGTGCAACTACATGCTTTGGGCAAAGATTTTTTTTTGTTCATTATTTATTTAGTTTTAAAAGCAAAACCACTCTTTTAACACATTTTTCCATTCCCAGTGATGGATTTTATCTTTGATATGTGATCCAGTTATTTAACTACCTCTCACTACTTCTCCCATGAATTGTTTATACAGCAACTTGGCAGCATAATTTGCATATCACAGGAAAGATCCCATTACATGTTCCCAGAGGTGCAGTTGCACTAGCTTTATCACTTTCTGCCACCAATGCACATCCCAGAAGCAGAGTGTCTGGTTAATCCAGAAAGGCACTTCTTGGCTGCCAACAGTAATTAAACATTAATGGTGCAGTTACAACATTTTCAGCCACTCAAAAATTACCTACCCATTGTCTTTGCTAAATATAATACCTAAAAATATATTTATTTTTTCATACAAATTTTCCTTCCATAGGAAAATCACAGAGCTTTACCTTTATTATATATTCTGTTCAGCTGTTGCAGACTTGACCTAAAATAATTAGACAAGGAACAAATGCATAAAGAAAAAAGAAGTTGGAAAGAAGTAAAACATACTTAGAAGCAGAGTAACTCAATATACCACAGAAGAGCTGGAGAAGACTAGGAGCTGGACATGCTATTTGCTCTCCAGACTCTTATTTGATGACCGAATGGGACAATGGCTCTAACTGCAGGTTTCATGGTGATATAAAGCCCATATTTGGGTGTATTCCAGATTATTCTTCACGCATTGTATGAAACTTTTAAAAAATGACAGCAACATAACTTTCACTGAGAGGAGCACTTACTCCAAGAGTACTCTAGCAACATCAAAGCATACAACCATTAGGGATCAGAGCACAGGAATTGAAGGGAAGCCAGAAATACACCACAGTCAAACACCAATTAATTTCCTTCCACAAAGCACTGCTGCCTCCAGATGTTTTCCCAACAAGCAGACAAACAGTCCCATGCCTTCAAACAGAGCTGTCTGACATACATTTGGAGAGAATACACATTGTAGGTACCAAATCTTGTCACTTTGATTGTCCCTGTACAATGCCATCAGGTAGTGAAAGACTATGCACTTGAAATTCCAGAAATGCAAACTCTGTTTGGGTGAAATTTGGAGTCTGAGATCTAGATCAGAATTGTTAACAAAAAGAGCCTTCTCAGAAAGTGCCTCACGCAAACATAGTAACACCCTCCAGCTGCATTCAGTGCAATAGCCAACCCAGCACCTTTCTCTCTAGCAATATAACAAACTCACCATAGAGGGTTCAAAGAGAGAAAAGGGGTTGATTCACTTAGAAAACTAATGGGCTATTTAGTCAGTAGCCTTTGAGTCACAAAGTCAACCTCAGAGAAGAGTGATTGAAACTGGTTATATCCCATAGCCCAAGATCGCATTACATAGTGCAATAGCCAGCAGTCACAGTGACAGAGCAAAAGGCAGATTAAGTCTAAGGATAGCCTGGTGGGCAGGAAGGAATATCAGAGCTGTTCCTGCCTGTTTAAAAGTGAGCATTTAGTTTTTAAGCCTATCGACATGATCCTTTTTGAACACATTACTGACATGTTACCCTGATATTTTGGGTTAGTAAAACAAAAAAAAACCAAAACCCCAAAACCCCAAACAAGAGGTAAGGTTATAAAATCAAATATGATGATTTCTGCATGTTAAAAGAAGTATTGCTTCCACAGAGACTTGGAAACTCAAACAGCTGAAGCACTGTGCCAGTACATGAAAACCAAAAATGGAACTGACCTGGGTTTCACGGTTCAAGCGTGCCGTGGCAGGGATCCCGGCACTACTTCCAAATTCAAAGCTTGAATAAACACAGTTGTAGTTTCTTGAAGTGGATGCTTTTAATGTAATCTGAAAAGGGTGTGAGAAAGGGCATACTCCTGAAACGTATGTTTCTTAGGTTTAAATTCTAGAGAAGCCCAGCTCGTGACTGCTTGCTATTAAGACTGTTCAGGAGAGAGGGAGAGTCTTTGAGTTCACATACTTAATGCTCAGTGGTGTGCCTGCAGAGTGGCAGGAAATAAACAACAGTGAGGAGGGGTTAACCAGAGACCTGCTGGCTAAAATCTATATGCCTGGAAACAGAAGGGAGAGGGCTGCAAGGTCAGATACAGTTCAATTGTTTCTAATAGGGCATCAGCCACAGAGCTACCGGTCACAGAGACACCTATCACAAGCTGTACCCACCTTCTATCCCCCCCTAAACTCAAAATAGCAGTTGTGCATCACGTCATGTCAGTCCTTCTGAATTGATCTAGAATGTCCTCCTAGTTCTCAAATACAGCGTCATTAGAAACCACCTGTACAGTAAATAGAAGGAGAAGACAGAGAGATCAAATAAGCCACCTATGCATGGATCTCCATCATAATATCTAAAACTAATCAATAGCCCCCAAGATCTATTCTCCAACTTATTTCCTAAGACAGTTGTGTGCCTTCTGAAATAATGCCACCATTCTGCCATAACTGCATCAAGGGAATATCCACACAGACGGTCAGATAAAAGTAAAAATGTCTCTGAGCCTGAGTAGAAAATCCCTTTACTTAGAGCCTGTCTACCAAAATTCACTACTGCTCCAATAGATTTTCCCTTTCTTCACAATTGACTCAGCAGACAGGAAAGGGCTTTTTGAAGCCACCAGCCGTGTATGTAAAGAGATGTATGGAGTTGGGCATGAAGCACAGCATGAGTCAGAAAATCCAGATGTGGGAAGGCTTGAGGAGGAGACAGAGCAGTTGTCCATTATGCTTGGAAATGTGCAGAGGAAGAATGAGCAAAGCTATGCTTCAGAAGAGCTCATTCTGCTGCAAATGTAAAGGATGCAGCACACATTTTCCACAAGATCCATCCCAAGAACTAACATTGGCAGAAATCAGATACGATTGAAGACATTTTGCTTTAACTTTTTGCTAGCAGCTTTTTTTGGAGAAAGACCTGGGGTACTGTGCCACATCCCTGTCTCCTCCTCCCCCCCCCCCCCAAAAAAAAGCAATAAATTCAACTCTATAATACAATTACTAGACATTGAGGAAACACTCAATAGCAATGGAGAAGCATAAAGTAACACTGTGGTTGCATACATTTTTTCTGGCATATAGACTAGTTACAGATGCTAACCAAGGCAATTTCATATGCCTAGATATTTACTCTATGCTTGTAAAATGAAATGGTATTTTTCATCCCATCTTGACTGGAACAGAGAATATGTTTGGATTATAAATTGTTTAGAATTACTTGTTAATACTGTTGGCTTTTCTGTATCTGCTTGTAGGAGGGACAGGAGGGAGAAGATGGATAATACTTGACAGATAAAACCATAGAAGAGAAAAACAGAAAGCAAGCTTTGTTTTCAACACAAACTGGTCAAATGACAAGAATCAGTTGCCTTGGAAGCAGATCTGCAGCTAAATGAAACTTTTCACCTGTCCAGTATATGAAATATTTATTATCTGAGGGTGACTAGAGATTCAATAAAGCCAGACACAATGCAGAAAGCAGACCCAAGCTCATCACCTCCATGAATTTCACAGGTCCTGTGGCAGCCAGATTAGATTTTGCCACAGAGAAAGGGAAGTGGGCTCAGTTGCAGTATTGGGTGTAATGAGAAATAAAACTAGAGGAAAGCAACTTCTTAACTTTATATTTGATTTAACCAGGTTAGTGAAGTAAAATGATGATCTTATACTGTGTTTAGTAAGACTGGAAAACATTATCATTTCCAATTAGAGAGAAGAGACCACTCTCTCTTTAGATAATTACTTTTCCAATAAATTTTTCTTGGCCACTTGTTTCCCCATAAAAATTGTCCAGTGTTTTTGTTGTGTAGAAGTTGTTGCGTTGGTTTTTATTCTTTCCTTATTTTGTGGGGGTTGGAATTAATTTATTATAGAGATGAAACTTGGCAGAGATCCAGACACAACAATCTGAAAAACGTTCATTCTAAAATTCAATTATGGGATTCCTTGTTTATTTTATCTCAGAATTTGATCCTGCAAAATGGATGACAGTTGATGCAAAAGTGGGCATGTAATCTAGTTCATTTTATTTTTCAGTAAAAAGACTTTAGATATTTCTGTTGCTGCAGACATAATCCTGACTGTGAACAAAAACCAGAGCCATTATTTAAGAAAGTGATAATTTTGCATAGCTGCTTTCATAAGCGAATAACACTTTGAAATAACATTTTTACTCTTTATCACATTCATTTGTTTCTCAGAAAATCCGGATTTCCAAGATCTTTGATGTCCTTACTATTGACAGCTTTAACATCTGCATTCTAAGGTGCTGAAAATGTCAAATTAAGCTAAGGGGTAAAAATAAAGACAACAGTCCATTGTCGTTATATTCTAAATTGTGCCATAATAAAGTATAATAATTCTGCTAGGTCTGGGGAGTGTGTGTGTGTGTGTGTGTGTGTGTGTTTGTGTGTATGTGTGTGTGGGGGTGTGTGTGTGTGAAGTGACTGAAAAGTTGTAGAGAGTTAACACACAACACCAAAATATGATCACTACTTTCAGTTCATGCCATTTCCTTATCACACTGCACTGGGCAATTGCATGAACACTTTTGCAGTAAATATTGGATCAGATAACATCACTTCAAGTCAGAATTTCAGGCTTTTGGGTGCTGCATAGGACTGATCCTGCCCTACAATTAAGATGAAGTGAGTTATGAACAAGATGGGGAGAGGAGGAAGAAGAGCACAAGGAAAGAGGCAATCTGAATTCAGAGGTATCTGAATGGTGCCATTGCACAAAGTGTGCCCCCACAAAATTGATGCACAGACTGCTGGATTACTGTTTTCACAGTGGCATGTAACAATTATCTCCAGCCTCTTTCACAACACCACAGGCCTTAAAACATTAACAAGTCCTCTGTTTCAGTTATGCTACTCTGGCACTAGTCCCGTACCCTTAAGAGTGTGCACCTCTGATCCCGAGCAGGAGCATTTTCCCATACCTAACGCATAACACTTAGTTATACACTCACACTTTTCCTAGACTCAGCCTTCATTTTCATTGCTTCTGTCCAAATTAGTTCTTCCACATCTGTTACAGTCCCTTTGCCCTCTAACAGAGCACTGTGCTTATGCTTCTCCAAGTATGCCAGAAAGAGGTTGCTAGGTTCCAAGTTCCCCAAAAAGCACAGAACGTGCCTTCTTTCCTGCCTTTCCATATGCCTGGAATACCCCCTTCTTTCCCACCATGGTACATCAAGTACCTTCCCTTTCTTTCAGAAAACTGAGAATCCATCTGTTCGTCAAAGTGCTCCATCTGCAACAACAGTAAGTCCAGTGATGTGCTGCCAATATTTCAACAAAGGGCTGCTCTAAACCCATTCCCCTGAGTCAGTAACACAGCCCACATCCCCAGGGTGAGGATGCTTGCTGACAGGAGGTGTGTGTGAAACAGGCAGGCTCTATTCATTTGGTTTTCCCATTTCAACAAAATGCTTTCCCACACCTAAGGAAATAGGCAGCACCATTTGGTAAATGCATTTCTTTTACATGCCTCCTACCAGAAGTGTTAATACTTGGGTCCTAGGAAGAGAAAAAACAAAACAAAACAACAACAACAAAAACAAACAAACAAAACAAAGAAACCCCAAACCAAACCAAAAACCAAACCAAACCAAACCAAACATCACCCCTCCACACTTTGTTGCAAGAGTTGCAGAGTGTGCACGACAAAATACAAGGGATAAACATGGTAGGGAGGAATCTGAATCCCTTCTAGGGACTTCTCAGGACTGTATCTGTGTCAAGCAAATTAGTGAAAGGGTCTCAGTTACAAAGAAGGAAATCGTGCCAAATTTTCCTTTCAACATGAACTAGTGAAGGCCTGAGCTTCACAAACATGACTGGTAAGCCTGAGGAAAAGGGTGAGGGAAGAGGGCTCAACAGTTAAGGCAGGCAGTTTTTCAAAAGGCAAGTGTACAGCACTTTTGCCATTTGTACTTCTGTATCGAGTCTGAATCCATATCATACAGTTTATAAATACATATATGCATATATATGTATAAACATATGTGAATTAGTTGCTTTTACAAACTTGGGCTGCTGTCTTTTCTTCATAAGTCATCCTGTCTCAGGCATTTTAAAAGTCCAGGCTTAATAATTTTCCCTATGTGATTATACAGAAGTTGATGCAGGCCAGGATGCTCCAACTGCATGTACTTTTGATCATTCACCTTTTCTGTTGCTTTTTATCAGCTGCACAGTGTTAGATTTATGACAGTTGCAATCACATATAAATGGCCAGCTGTTAAATTCCATTAAACTCCTAGAGTGACAGTATAATATATTATTTCCTATTTTTTAAATCAGCAATTTCTTAAATCATTTGAGGCTCTTAAAAAAAGAACTCTCTTCTACATTGGAACACATGATCTATACCACTTCAACTCTCTTATCTTGATGCACTTTTTAAATAAGGAAAATTAAACCAAACCAAACCAGAAAACAACAAAAAACTTGGACTCAACAACTCAGTGTTGAGTTCAGCAGATGACTTATGCTGATTTTTAAGAATAAAGAACACAAGATTAGCAGGAGTGGTTGCCATTACACAGTTTAGTTCAACAGCATTAAACTATAATACATGTGCAAATTATAACACTAAATAATCTCTATTTATATGCCAGAAAGCCATAATAAATACGTTCTGGTTTCGTCTACTTTGGCTGCCACATAAATGGCAACGTGTCAAGTCTCTTACCTAAAAATGCAGGCAGCGCTAATGTGTCTGTCTCATAATGAGTTCTTCCAGAGAGAAATCTAGATCCTTATCTAGCAAAGCACAACAGCACATTCTGGAGATCACCCATGTATAGTAAAACACTTTGGAACATATTTACGTTTAAAGCATTTGTTAAACAAGAAGAGATTAAGCATGTGCTCAGAAGGTCTGTTGAACTGCAGTCCTTTTAGGCTTCCACAAAGCGACCTGCAATGCTCACAGCTGTCCTTGCACAGCCACCCTGCTGGCTCCAGCACCCCGGGTCCTCTACAAAATAAGTTTAAGGAAGATGCCATGTGAAAATAACAAAAGACAAGTACAGCCCAAACCAAAGCATCACTGGGAACTTTCCTTCCGAGCCAGGAAAGACAAAAGCTTTTGAAAGAGAGGGTTGATACAGCCCAGGAGGGCTGGAGCACTGCTGGCACAAGGTACAGACATATACAACCCCAGAAATCCTACCAGCTATATTGGTAAGGCATGATGGCATGGGTGGAACATAAGGATCATTATCTCTTTTTTTTTCAGACAGTAAAATCAAGCAGACAAAAACCCCAAAAGTTACCTGCTAAAGACCTGCTAAAGCAAAGTTATGACAGGAATTTGAAACTAATCTAGATCTGCTGAATTCTCCTGATTCTCCAACCACCAAACCAGCATCCCTCCTGGCTTTGAAATAAGCATTCGAATCATAATTAAAGCAATTTATATGTTCATCATGTTAGCAAGGCAAGGAAGCAAAAATGTTTTGCGAAGAATTGTCCAAATCACTTGTCACAGTGGAGATGAGCTGAACCAGCAAAGGTGAGGCAGGGAGTTCAACACTCACAAGAGCACTTCCTGTTCCAAAGAGGTGGAAGTTAACTGCCCTCTCATTTTCCCCCTATTTTCTTCAAATATCTTAAAATCCCTATAATGCATCCAGCCCAATTTCACTTAGTTTTGATCTTGGCAAAGTATGTTATCAGTTTTCTCCCTAATTTGTGCTCCCAAAGTGATTGCATGGCACAGAAAGCCAGTTTGCTTTCCCATAGCGAGTTCTTTGTAATCTGTTCTGCTCTCATCTGGCTAAAAGTATATGAACAAGAATATAACATCTCATACAAAAACTTCACTTTTTCTTTTGAAAAGAAAAGCTCCTCCCCCCACTGATATTTGAGTGAGCAGGAACACAAAGCAATCAGCGTTAACTTGAAAACAGAGGCGTTATGCTGGGCCATAAGTGGTCCAGTAAGTTGGTGAGTAGGATGGTTGATACCATCCCATGACTTTGAAACTTTCTGTATTTTAGTCTTGTGAAGAGATATCCATCATACAAGTCAAGTTGGAAACTACATGAGAGAAACTAGCTGAGTCGTGTTGCCTGTAGTATTCACACTTTATCTTTCCTCTTCTGTGTCTGCTGCTGTGCCATTTTTTGGCCTCAGTGCCCCTTGTGTCCACTAATCCTCTTATGGTTCCTCTCTCCATGGATGCCACAGCCCTCTGCGGGAATGAAACTTCGTGATCTAGTCATGAGTTTCTACTGGGCTACCACTGCAGTATCTTCCTTTGCAAACGCTGCTTGCAAAGAGGAGGGAAAATGCCATCAAAATGCATTAGTGGAACTATCTTGTACTAAAATTCTGTGGTGATCATGCTAGTCTGATCATTTAAGCTGACCACAAGCCTGTAAACTGAGAGCATAAGTGTTGCTGATCAAAGCAAGTCAGTGACACAAGAAATACTCCAGTGTGAGCTTTGACAACTAAAGAGTGTCAAACTTCTCTGTTCCTTTCCTCTCTCTGAGAAAAGAACTATTTCCCAGAGGATGTATTTGTTTCCAAAAGCACACATTAGTACTGAAGCTGGACACCAACACTGCATGCAACTAAAATGTCGGCTGCAGCACAATTTCGTCTTCAACACACACCCGAAGGACCCATCCTCCTCATTTTTGTTCAACAGTCCTTAAATATCCCAGCACTCCAATGGAGTATCTGTCAGTCAAGCCTATATAAACTGTCTCCTAATAAATACAGGTGTGTGTGCACACATGGATCTAACTAGCAAACCAACTAACCAGCAAGCTAACACTGTATACTTAATCTCCATCTTGCTCAGTATCCTATTTTAAATTATCTTTCTTCAAGTATTTTCTTCACATTCCCTCAAAGTTTTTTATTGCTTTGACACTGTGTTCAGTTGCTTCTTGATGAGGCAATTTTGTTGCTCAGTTAACTATCACATTAATCAGGTGAATGTGTCTCCTTAGTATATCTAACAATTGCTCATTAAATCAGTTCTCTGGTACTGTTGAAAAATAATTAAAACCCTGTTTCCAATAAACAAGCTATAAAGGCATTAAGGGCAAAATAGTGTGCAGGAAATGTATTGGAAACACAGGGACAGAAAATTCTGACCAGGCATAGGGTGGGCAGATTTAGCTGAATACCACAGTAATTGCTCATAGTGTCAGGCTGATAGTAAAAAGAAAGTTATAAATATTCACTTCAAATTAACAAGAAACGTATTGTGGCTGAACACAAGCTCCTTTTATGTTTGCTTCCTACAAATAGTCATGCAAAGCAAATTCAAAGCTTGTACACTCCATGATTTGCTTCCAGAATAGGAAATATAATTGATATGGGATTTACACAGCTTGACGAAGCAAGGGAGGCCAGGCTCCCAAAATCTTTTGGATCCAGCACACAAAGTTAATTAAGCAAATAAATGGTAAAGGAACTGCACCGGTTCTCTGCACCTTCTTTGTCTAGCATCATGCACAAGGATATCTAATTACAGTTGTCAGCAAGGCAGGTGATGAGAGAAATCTGCCATCAGGCAATTCAAATAAATATAAACTTGAGACAATAATACTTCCATTGAAAGAACAAGAGACTGAATTTGTAGAATAAGTGATTCCCTTTGCTTTAAATGCTACACACAAAGTGAAATGACACAGTGAGATCTCAGTGACCAGAAAAAATATGTCATTTTCTCCCCATCCAGTGAACCATGCAGCACCGAACAGATGAGTCACCTTCCCCACCTACATTAAAGGAGAACAACTGGAAAAGATTTAAAATTCAGTACGCAAACTGGACAATTTTAAATCAGCTCCAAGTCAATCATCCCATCTCCAAATCAGTCACTGACGGCAGTAGTAACTTAGCAATAATGAGCATTTATATTTTGCAATTCTTATATATGTGTTTAGTTAGGATTGTGGTGGTTAATACACTGTTCCACTTAATTAAATACTGTTAAAATTGTACTTTAAACTTCATCTCATATCTTGCTAGCACAATTACAGTCTGTAAGGCTCCATTTTATATCAATCACTAATTTGCTCTCCGGCAGTGCAATTTCTTGTTATGAAGCATTCATCTCTAAGAAGTCAAGATGTGCTGAGTGCTTCTAACACTACAGCAGCCACTTGCTGTGTTGAAACCATGGCTCCAGAATAAAGAATCAGTAGTTGTTTTCTTCCTGAAAGCCAAAGTGGAGATACCTGATATCCTGAAAGATACCCCAGAAGGAATCCCACGGCATGTGACAGAAATCATATAAATATATTATATGCATATAGTCTTGAAAGAGTGCTCCTAAACTATGAGTGTGAAAAGGTGCGTGCTGAGGACACCCTTCCATCCTTCAGTGCAGCCAGTGAACAAGCAGTGGAACAAGTTTAACTATACAGAAAAGCAATGACCAGACAATAGGGAGATGACAATCAAAGCTACAGAATTAGCAAATAGAAAAAAGGGAAAAAACACACTCACTATAGCTGAACTTTCCCCCTCCTCTAGAAAGCTAGAAATTTCTAGATAATTCTTGAAAAATAACAGAAAGAAAAGGGAATGGAGGACAACCTGACAAGGAAGCCATAGACAGAAGTGAGATATTTATCTTGATTTTATATGTGAGTGCTCTTCACACATTACTACAAGATTTAGCTCTGCGTTACAAGCTTACTTGACACTTACTCAACAGTAATTTCCCAGCCACACTGTGTGTTAAATTAGACAGTGTTTTGCTAGGTATTGTTTTATGTCTGCACTTCACATGTAAAGATTCTCTCTGCTGACTTTTGGATAATCCTAGCCCCTGTGGAAGGTATACACATATATATAAGCATTACTTAAACACACCCATAGCATGGGTGTGTAAGCAGAAGCATGCATCAGTGCATTTCTTCTGAAGTTCACTGTTCAGTAATACAGGGGGAAAAAGCCTTTCAAAAGGGATCTAAATCCACTGCTTTTGGAAATCACTTATGGCCTAAGGAATAAGTGCTAATCATCATCTACCCTCACCTGCAATATCTTACGAATATTGTAATTCTGTGCAATGGTTACTTAGAGATTAAAGCACAGAGATACTTAGGGTATTAGACATTTCTAAATAAAATAATTAATTTTACATATTTTTGTTCAACAAGTAGGTAGAGGAAAAACTATTGAAAATGAAATACGATTTAATGCAGTCCTTGCATAAGAATAATCTGTCTGTAAAAAAGTCAATGTTTTTGTCATGAAAATGCTTCAGAAAGGTTTCATGGAAGAAGACAAATTGCTTGAGTGTCTCCAAAATTACAATCTTGGCTGCTTACAGTTAAACTATACAACACATTTTTTTTTGTGAAACCAAAGCTTTATTCCTCAAAATCTTTATTCAGTAGCCAAGAAAGCCAGTGTTCAGAAAGTAAGAGTGAAACTTAACTGATCTAGTCACAATTATTTCATTGTCTTTTATAAGCTTAGAATTATATCTGTATATGGTACTGATAAACAGCCCTTGCTGTTTAGGTAATTAAGACTGATGAAATCCATTTGGCCTTTATTGTACATGTTTCTTTGAAGAAACATCAGTTTTCACAGATTTTTTTTTTTCCTTCTCCCCAGGAAGGCAGAACTCTGCTAGATCTGTCCCAAATGAAAAAGAAAAAAAAAAATCACTAGTTATAAACCCAAATGTTTCAACAATAACCATGAGATGATGTGGTAGGCAGAAAAAACCACATATAGTGTTTGTCTTAAACTATTCTGGTTCAGTGCTAGTTTCTGCTCTGTTTTTCAGAGAACAGCAGAAACATTTATTCAGATGACACTAGCTTTAGAAAAAAATGTAGACTTCCTTTGCAGTTTAAAGTTTTTGACCCTCGTTCACTTCCCAGGTTTTTTTATATCTAAAACATGTTTATCCTGTTTCCAGGCTTCTATTACAAAACAGATGTACTGAAGTTCATTGAGATGGTTTTGGCTGGGATAGAGTTAATTTTCTTCACAGTAGCTGGTATGAGTCTATGTTGTGAATTTGTGCTGAGAACAGTGTTGATAACACAGAGATGTTTTCATTACTGCTGAGCAGTGCTGACAGACTCAGGGCCTTTTCTGTCTCTCACCCCACCCCACCATTGAGTGCACTGGGGGTGCACAAGGAATTGGGAGGAGACACAGTCAGGATAGCTGACCCCAACTGACCAAAGGGATATTCCATACCATATGGCATCACGCTCAGCATATAACGCTGGGGGAAAAAGGAGAAAGGGGAAGGACGTTTAGAGTGATGGTATTTGTCTTCCCAAGCTGCCATTACATGTGCCAGAGCCCTGCTTTCCTGGGGATGGCTGAACACCTGCCTATCTACGGGAAGGGGTGAATGAATTCCGTGTTTTGATTTTGTGCATGGTTTTTGCTTTATCTATTAAAGTTCCTTTGTCCCAGCACAGGATTTTCTCTCTTCAACCCTTTGGATTCTCTCCCCCATCCCACTGGGAGAGGGAATGAGTGATTGGATCCATGGGACTTAGCTTCCGGACACTTAAAACACGACAGTCGTATAAAACCTGGCATTCATATTGTATGTGTACATATTCCATTCACATATTCCATCCTTTGCTGTAATATACTATAAAACATATTGTGTGTTAATCATTCTCCCATTCTGTAAGAAATTCTGACATACAAAGTTTGTTTAACCACCCTAAATCAAGTCAAATTTATTGACTATAATATCAAACATTTTATTAAACTGCAAAGATAATTTCAGCTCATAATATATTTCATGTTGAATTTTTTAGAAGTTTATAAATTCTATACCAAAAGTTAAAAAAAAAATATTTGAAGTAGAAATGTATAACTTCTTAACTTGCAAACGCACACCTGGGATATTTCATTGGAAAACTGTTTAAAACATTGTTATATTTCCAACAGCATCAGTTTCAATTCTCAGTTTTTAAAAAGAGTTTTTAAAAGTCTTGACTTTAATAACTTGCCAAAGAAAATCTTCTGGGGAAAAGTATTGCAAAAACACACTGTTTGAAAGACATACTTTCCTAAGATGTAGACTATTAGAACAAGCAAGAAGAGATGCTTATAATTTATACGGAAAAGCAGACCTACCTGTGGCAATAATTACATTTATTAGACTTGAGCTTATTTTGAGCATGAACGCAGGCATGTTTTAGTATTCCAAACAACCACAGAATACTTTTATTTGCTTTGTTCATTAAAAAGAAAAGAGAGGAAAACACTGCAAATAAATCTTATTCATGGATACAGATAAAAGCATTGAGCTCCCAGCACATGTTTTCTACTGGGTACTATAAAGCAAATGTATAAAATGCATGGTTCCATAGAAAAGTATATGACTTTGCAGTTCACTGAATTCTTTCTTTAGCAACATTTCCATTTCTCATTTTTGTTAAGTAAATGAGAGCAAATCCAGTAGATTCTGAAAACAGACAATATTTCCCCTTTATTTAAGAGTTAGATGAAAACAGTAAACTACATAAAAAGAACAGAATTTATAGAAGCACAGAACAACACAGGCTGGGGAAGCATCTTCGGCAGTTATTTGGTGGAATCCCTTGCTCTGTGGCCAACTCAGATCTGGTTGCTCAAGACTGCCAGGTTTGAATACCTCCAGGAATGGAAAGTTCACAGCCTCTTTGTGCAACCTATTCTAATGCCTGACTACATTACTGTGATTTTTTTTTTTTTTTTTAATTTTCCTAATATCCAGCTGGGATTTCCCATATTGCAACTTGTGTCCGTTCCCTCTCCTATTGCTCTTCCCTTACAAGATGCATCTGGTTATATCTTCCTTGTTTCCCCATTAAACAACTGAAGATAGCATTTAGATCCTGAAGAGGCCATTTAGATCTTCTCTCAAAATTCTTTTCCGCAAAAATCTCCTATGGCAAAGGTATGGTAAAAGCACGTTTGTGCAAAAGACATAATTCCACTAAGATGCATAAGCTAACAACTGAAGATAATAGACAAGGCCAAACAGACTCAGTTGTCTCAGTTTCATTTTGTGTATCATATGCTCTATCAAACACTCAAGAAACTTCTAAAGTGTTTATTACAAAGATAAAACATATAGGTGATGTCCAAACAGTAGCCAAGCCAGCTAACAGATTACAATCTATTTCAAAGGACTTTTGATCATATCGTTGCTTTACATGTGCACTTGAATGAACAGTAAGAAAGTCAGGAGAAGGGAAAAGATTGAGTATATCACAGAGCTGTTTAGTTTAGGTATCTCTGCTTTCAGTTTAAAGATTTTTTCATAATTGGAATTTAAGAATCTCAGTCCTTATTATATCAGAGGTTATACACTGATGGCTTCAGAAATACGTATCTGAATGTCCTGGTACATAATTTGGTTTAAGATGAAATGGTACATTACATATATCTGTTCTACAGCAGGAGTGGAAATCTTTAGATTTAATTTGCTAAGTATTTTGTTCTTTCCTGGTTAGTGCACCCAGTGATCAAAGTACGGTGTGTACAAATAGCTGGTAAGTGGGAGAGAGCACATTGCCACATTGCTGCCAAAGCACTGATCATTGAATTCTTAATAAAGTTCTAATGTTTAGATATGTCTTAACTTTCAGCTTGCAACACTGGAATTCACCTATCACTCTGTGTACCTTTATTCTTTGGAAATTTCATTATATCCCTTGAGACTGTAAGGGAAAAGAAGCTGTTTATACACACATCAGATCCAGAAATTGATTCACTTTCCAAACAGAAACATGAACTAATAGGACAGTGAAACTGCGAATCACATATTCTGTGGCTTTAAGGCAAGCTGATAAAGTCATAAAATGAAGCTCCCTGGAGACACTGAAACTCAGCAGAGCATATTAGAGCATATTTTCTGAGTAATTTGTTATTTTTTGTCCAATGCAATACACATTTTCAGTCAAACTCAGAATAATGCGATTACTTCTGTCATTATCACGTAGTGATTTGACTGCATTTTAAAATGTCAGCTACCAAATAGATAATTTGCAGGTATTTTTTCAAAAACAACACAAAGCTTTCCACCACTAAGCAAACTCCATGTTTCACTGTTCCCATTCCTTTCAAGCAAGAATTGCATTCACTAGGTATTAGATATAAATGGCTCTAAGTCATTAGTATTTCATTTTTTCAAAGGTCTTATTTTTTCCCCAGTGTTTTGAGGGCAGTCATCCAGCAATATTTGCTGTGTGACAGACATCTGCAAGAAATGCAAACACATACAAAATTCCAGCTTTCAGACAACTCAAGCTAAATTAATAACTTGAAGTTTCAATATAAGCTTGCTGCTGTATGTAGCAAAGACACAGCACAAATAAAGGCAATCCTCTGTCCTAGAATTCACAGTAGACACTTCTAAAACAAGCTACTCTTGAAAGAGGAAGTTCTCTTCTGCTGATTTCTCTGTTTCTTTTACTAATTATTCCTTGAGTTTGCTGCACCTTCTGCAATAGTGTGATAGAGTGAAAATTTGACTAATAAAAGCATTTGAAGGTCTCCTGGAAAAAGGGGGAGATTTTTCTGTTATTTTGATACATTTAGATCAATGAGGGATAAAAAATGGATTTTCTGGAAATAGAGGGTCTGACACTTGAGGCACGGAAATGACAACAGAAAAGGTGCATTGTGCTCTATAATACTCTCTCACAACTATATGGATGAGCAGGTCTCATAAATATCCAGATGAAAAGGGAGATAATACCTTGAAACTAAGGACAAAAAATCTTCATGTGATTTCTCAGGAAGAGAGCTTCCAGTCAAAGAAGGTCACAGAAGGCTGAGAATTGTATTGATAGTACTGGCATCTTTGGTTGGCTTGAAATGAAAGACATATTCTTAGCCCTCTTAAAGCTCTTAAGACCTTTCTTAGTTAAGGCTCCATGAACTTAAAATTACTTTGAAACAACTGGCTTTATGGTGAAGGTGACCTGGGAACTGGCCTGTAGCAGACTCTCTGTCCTTTGTGTAGACAGAAATTCCAAGCTGACGCACTGAGAACACACAAGGCAAGACAGGGAAGGGGATATACTCAGAAAGTTTACTTATCAGAGACATGGCACTGGCTGACATAAGAAAAACCAAGCAAGAAGAAACAAGTTTGAGAGTTAAAACTGCAAAGGTAGAGTAGATGCTCCCCAAATAATTTAGGTCACCCATGCTGAAAGTATGGATGGAGCATCCCATGTCTGGTGGGACTTCAGCTGAAAGATGGAATATGAGGAGGGGAAATCCCAAATGAGGTGTAAGAATGATGAGAGAAGGAGGACACAACCACAACAGCAAAGGGAGGAGAAAAGGTCAATAAGACTGGAGTAAAATTAAAGTGAGGTGCTTCTGAATATTCTAACAGTTATTATATAAACTACATACCATATCTACCACTTAGAGAGCTGTTTAAAAATATAAAACCGTCAAGGTGCTCCACGAACACAAGCTTGGGTAATGTACCTGCCCTGCAACATTTACCATCAATCTGAGCTTAGTAAATCTCATCAATTCAGCCATAAATAACTGCTCAAACCTCTGCCAGATCGGCACTATTTCGAAATTTCAGCTATATTTACACACCCACAGTTAGCAGCTGACAAGTCATATATGAGGGAAATTGCCTCTCTCTAAAAAAGGGCTGCTGTCAGAGCTGCTTTGTTCCACATGGAAATAATTCAAAGGAGTTGTCATGAAAGAGCAGCTATATCCAGAATAGTTACCACAACAGACATTTTTACTCAACACCTATTGCAGTATTTTTGCACTACTTTTGTTCAATTGTTCAATACTGAGTTAAGTACCAAAGACAAGTTTGGTTTTTTTTATTTTTTAAACTCCTCATAACTTCATGAAGCCGGTAGAAAAGGAAAAAAAAAAGAAAAGAAAACAAAACAAAAATCCAAAGAACCAGAATAGAGTCAAAGGGTCTACTGTGAAGTAAATTTTTTTCTGAGATCCAGGCATTGTTTTTAGGGTAAAACTTCAGACACAAGCAGGTAGGTATTGCCTAGAGATGTGCTCGTCTCCCTTATTAGTTCCTGATAAGCACTATCAGCACCTGAAAAGATGGGGATAAGATAAGCCGCAAATCTGGTGGAGAAGAATAGGCAGCTCCTCACATTCCAGTACCTGCCACATTCACACCTAATTCTGGCAACGACTGCAGTTCCTCCTCTAGGAGGGCTCTTTATTTTCTTTTTCTAAATCTTTTTTCCTCTTCCTCCTTCAGAGTACCAGTAAGGTGAGGAGGCATCACTGGAGATGAATGGGGAGAACAGACTGACTTTTATGAGCTGAAGTGAAAATAAGATGCTGGTGACAAGACAAGTCTGGAAAATCCAGAAGATGTGAGCTCCGAGACTGGCATCCCAAAGAGAGAAGAGTGTAGAGGGAGAGGGATTTTCTAGGGAAAAAGAGAGGAAAAGCCTCAAGCAAAGCTCCTCACTCCTTTTTCCCAAGTGTTCTTAGCCACCTTGCCCCATCCATTCTCTATCTCCACACAGAGCTGACCTCTTGTCTGTCTAGGGCATCTCCAGTAGCTCAGCCATTCTCCTAAACTGCTTTCCTGTATTCTCTGCATCCTAAGCACACCCTGCTACTGCAGAGTTTCACGGTTCGTCTACAGGGCCAGAAAACCCTGCCTCAGAACTGAACAACTGAATGGCACATGCATCCCTCTTGTGACATGTGTCACGTCTTCAGCTGCACAAAGAGGCACAAGGCAAGGTGTCCTCCACATCCAGTTCTCAAGCCTTTGCAGTGACATGGCATATACTAAAATCCAGTTGTACCACCCAAAATGGCACTTTATGTTTTTATTTGTTTCCAGTCTAAATCCTGAATGGAAATTTTCATAGTTTTGCTTTGAAGGTAATTTAAGTAACTGCTTCATTCCCTAATCTACAAAAAGGGAATACCATAAAAATCACAGTAATTTTAGTTACTTACAAAAACATTTGTAGAGATTTTAGTATCATCTACTATATGTGAGCAGTATCGCCTTAAGTAAGTGAATCCATGAAGAACAGGTTTTATTACAGGTAATATTAATCTTAGTGAAATAATCAGTATTCCTGAATCACCTCCAGTTTGATTAAAGGAGATACTTGTTCCAGATAAACTTCAGATAAAAGATGATATGCCACATTGAAGACAACATATGAATTTGGGATAGTTATTGAATTTTGGATCCACTGAAAACATTACAATGAAATGAAATATAATACTTCCTTATGTGCCAAATATTCTGTTTGGTTTTGTTTGGTTCACATAACAACCCAAAATACAAGCATCCATTCTTCTCAAAGCAGCAATTCACAATTTCAGATAGCAAGTATGAACAACTGACGTTATACCTATATATATATATATGTATAAATATATATAGACACATCAGCTTTTGGACTGTACCACAAGTTATCACAGCTGTAAAACAAGCTGGATAAACTTGAAAAGAAAACATGGACAGAAATCTTGCTTTGCTGAACAGCACGCCCAGTAATGATCTCAGCTCTTAACACAATGACAAAATTCACAGGATCTGCAAAATTCCCATCCTGCTGCAACAAAGTAGGTTTCTTTTCCCTTTTATAATTTTTCAGACTTGGGACCATCACTCAGTGAGTTTCAGGACTCCCATTTCATCTTCTTGTTTTACAGGTAGTCAGGGTGTGAGAAAAGAGGGGAAACAAACTTAGTTATTAATTTATCCTAGGCTGGCACCCCTCCTTAGGCAAAGTACCCAGTGCCTGCCTTGGCTCACTCTCACAGGTTTCCTAAGCTATGATAGAATGATATGGACAAGATCCCTGGCATTTTTTCACTGCTGTCCAAAATGTTCCCAACAGCAACAGTGAATATTGTCCAACATAATCAGACATTGAGTAATGTGAAGCTAAAATAAGACAGAGGGATCAACCAATAATAGCCAACGCTCCCTTCCACAAAGGGACCCAGTCCACAAACTGAACCAGATGTACAGAATGCTCTCACAACAAGCATCATGCATTAAATCCCCATCTTCCTACCCCAGTGCTCTGTAAGGGTTTGTCTATTGCGCGCCTGGCAATCACTTCCCAAATGTTTAGCTCTCTTGTTCATTTTCTCCTTCAAATGACTGCCAATAGCATGCCCACAGTTTGAGGACAGGAGTGGGTTTTGGTTGCCAGGAAGAAGAGTATCTCTGTTTTTTGTTTTGTTGGGGTTTTTTTGTTGTTTTTATTTCTTTTCTTTTAAATCTATTTGGTGCTCTAAAATATGCATTTCTCTGGCTGTCTTGTTCTGACCACACTCTACTCTTGGTCAAGAAGTAAGCCAAGAAACACTCTTTGCAAGCTGCAATTAAAAAACAAACCACAGAGTATTCTTAGTACCTGGATAAATAGCCATTAATTATTTAGGTGTGCATGCCAGTCCCAGTCTGTCTTATGCTGAAAGGGGAGCCAGAGCACATATTCCAGGAACTGCATTAGATGGGAAGCACTCAGTAATTTTACAAAAGGGTGATGCAAGAACCTTAAATGCCAACACTGAAGGCCACACTAACGCCTTTGTTAAGCTTTGAACACAGATCTGTTCTATAGTAGGGAAGTTTGATCTGGGTATTTTGGAAGGTAAGAGACAAACACTTTGCATCACCCTACGAGATGCTGGCAATTGAAAAGATCCATCATAGTACAGTTTTATCCAAGATAATTCTCCTGATTGCAATGACAGTATGTTGACAAAACCTGAGGTAAAGCCTGTTGAAATACACTTAGTTGCATGCGCAGAATAGAAATGAGACTTACACCCAAGCTCATACTTGCCCACTACCAGATGACCTGTGGCAAGATGGGAGATATTCACATTGCTCAGGCCAGTGCTTCAAATCCTGTAGCACCATGCACTTGCCTTTTTTTCAAAGACCAAGCACAGGCATGGAGCTACTGACTTAGTCTTATCAAGGCTGACCATTCTTTACAGAACAGTATAGAAAATAAAATAATACAAGAAATTAGCAAGCATATGCTTTTGAAACCTTTATCACACCTTTTAGGCCCCTGCTTCTTACTCCTCTTGACCCCACTACTTTTGTAATAGGGACTGCTGCACCTACGGAACTTTTACAGCTGCATTACAAGTGAGCTCTGGTTTCTGTAAATTACAAAACAGCAAGCAAGCAGACAGCTGCATGTGGTTATCATTTTGTATCCACTTTTTTGCCTCTATTATCTGCACAACATCTATGTTGGAACTTACGATAATCATTTCAAGTCTAGCAAGTATGATAAAGTAGCTGAGGTAAGTTGCCTCTCTCACTTAGACATTACATCAGAATGCCCTCTCCAGAAAGGATAAAATATTTATGATGATTAATACAAAAGACGTTACAGACAGAGCATTTCAGGAACATCAGAACAGATTAAAATTTAAAACAATAACATACCTAATAGCTTTCTCTACTTTGAGATCTGAAGGTACTCAGATCTGAAGTACTGAGGGTCTTTTACCACTTCAGGAATGACATTAAAAGACATTTTTATACAATTTGTATTTAGGTCTGGTGTGAAATTCAAGTCAAAGCACCGTAAATTTAGATTATAGTCTTTTTACATTCACCATGGGCAGGGAAAGTTGATGCCATGTTTAATATCAGCAAGGTGATTACACTGCCTGTGTAACCTGGAGCCTTGCTTTTATTGTATTGATGTAATGAGAAGCAATAACCCTTTGAGAATGATCAGCAGCCATTTTACTCCTGTTTGATCAGTGTCAGCTGCATGTGGTGTATATCGGCTGTGGTGTGCGATGGAGCCATGAGCTTCCTTGCTGAGACTCCATTCCCCCTCAGTTCAGACACTATGTTTGCACTCAGGTCTGTTCCTTGGTCCCTGCCTGTGCTATTTGCAGCCATGCTGTGTCTGACCACGTCTTGTGGGCCCCCCGCCCTGGCTGGGAAGGACACTGCTCCTGCCCCTGCCCCCACCTCTGCATTGCCACCCTCCAAGCTACCCTGGCCCTTAGGAGCAGCCCTGACCCAGGGGTATGTGGAGACATCCAGTATTTCTCATATTATCTCATACAGCTGTAACTTCTGAGAAAGGCTCTATACTCACCTCTTTTTTAATAGAATCATAGAATCATTCAGGTTGCAAAAGACCTTCCAGATCACGGAGTCCAATTGTTAACTATTAACCCAGCACTGCCACCTTGGTAAAAGCCAGAATTTTATCAACCCAACATTTCCTATCAGGCTGACATTTCGCATAAGACTGGTTTGTTCAGTGTACAGAAGAAGAGACTGAGGGAAGACTTCATTGTTATCTTCAACATCCTCACAAGGGGAAGCAGAGGGGCAAGTACCAATCTCTTCACTCTCATGACCAATGACAGGACTCAAGGAAACAGCATGAAGTTGTGTCAGGGGAGGTTTAGGTTGCATACCAGAAGAAGGTTCTTCACCCAGAGGGTGGTTGAGCCCTGGAACAGGCTCCCCAGAAAAGTGGTCACAGCTCCAAGCCTGACAGAGTTCAAGAAGTGTTTGGACAATGCTCGCAAGTGCATGGTGTGATTCTCAGGTGCCCTGTGCAGGGCTAAGAGTTGAACTGGATGATTCTGATGAGTCCCTTCCAAATCAGTATATTCTGTGATTCTACGAAAAATACCAAATCTCTTGAATTAAGTGGTTTTACACACTGACCTCAATCCAGGTCAGTTTCCCTTGGTTTCTCTGGGTTGGCTGAACAATAGAGACAGGTTGCAGCTGCGGCCTCTGGGATGGAGAAGTCTTTGCTGGACAGAAACAATGAGTCTTCCCACAGCCCATCTGGGTACAGTGGAAGGAGGAAGACAGAGGCTGGAATGGTTTTTGAAAGTAAGGCTGTGCAAGACCAGCAGGGTGATACCTGTTCCAGACCACAAAAACACTGAGGAAAATGCTGACAAGGGATTCCTCAAGCATCTGTTTATATTGTGTAAGAGAGAAATCTGAGTTACAGTGGAGGACTTAATAGCACACACTGGTGACTTTGTGCTGCCTTAAAATAAATAAAATAAATTAAAAAAAATTACATATGTATTTTTTCGAACTCATTTTTTTGAACTGCATTTAGCTTGCAGGAATTTTATATTATAACTAATCTTGAATGATAACTTAAAATTTACCACAGACTAAAAATTAGTATTTGCTTCTTTATGAATTATACCATTTGCTCATCATGCTTCTTATTCACAAACAGGATAAGATGAAAACAAATATACCTGATGCCTTAAAAGGATTCATTTTGCAATCTTGAGAACAATTATGAGCAAATTCAGCAGGGAGAAACAGTTAATTTAAGAAAAAGATGAAAGCTGGGACCTGTTTAAGAACATTTTACCAGACACTAAAAAAACCATTAACAATGAGAAAAAAGGAATTCTGAATCGTCACACTGGTTTACTGAAGCAAAAATAGATACAAAAATAATCTACATCAGGGAACATAGGGAAATGGATTGCAATTAATATATATTATGTAGACAGTTAACAACTTTGTTAGCACAACAAGCAGAAGAGGAACCTCAGCAATGACATTGGCCCTTTTCTGAACAGAAGTGACATAAATGCCAATAGAGATGCAAGAAAGTTAAACATGTTCAATAAATAGATTGGTTCTGCTTTTGTCAGTGAGAAGCTCCTCTGAAGTTTACTCTTCCACACCAAGTGTGTCTCTCTGCCAAATACAATCCTTTTTTCTAGTTCTGTGCTGGTCCATTTGGATTTTCAGGTGTTTTGATGGTCAGTGTTTTCTTTTTTACTGTCTTACACACCACTTCCTTAGATTGAGCTTTTCTTCTCTGTGTCACCATTTGATAAGTGAACCTGAAATAACGCTACAAAGAAGTAAAGTCTGTGACATTCTCAGGAGATGCCAGAAATCCCTCCATCATTGTCTCGACCCACCCCTGCCGTGATACATAGGTGCAGTTTCCTTAACTACTTTGATATTTTAATTCATATTCAGCTATGATAAATACTTCCTTTTCTTGGAAAGTAGCTTGGAAGCATATTAAACAGTGGCTGTATCAGCACTTCTGTATAAAAAGTTAGGAGATTTTCAACCACCAACATTAATTTTCAATTAATCTAAGACTACCAGAGAAATTCCAGGGCAGTGGAAGAAAACTAAAACTATGTCAATTTTGTAAAAGTTAAATAGGATGATCAAGGTCTGCACAGACCTATAAGCCCTTTATCAATCCCCCCCAAAAAACAGAGTGCTTCCTATCAGATTTTGTGCCATAAAGCCATTGTTAATCTTGCCTAAACAAGCTTCACTGATGAAAGGATTTCCTCAACAAGACCACAGAAAAACCTTAATGGACTCAGTTGAAGCAAAAAACCATCCTGGAACTTGGACCACTTTGAAAAAAAAGAAGAAAACAACCATCAGAAATTTTAAAAAAATTTAAAAAAACCCCCCACATAGTGTTATCCTTACCAGTTGCTATGTGTCCCTCCTCCCCCCAACATCAGAGTGCCCTTTTAATTTACATATAAGTAGACAAAGACAATAAAGAAGTTAAACTGATTAATTACATAGCCCAAAAAAAAAAATCCCATTCGATGTATTAGGATATCTCCTAGAACATTATGTTTTTATTTTTTAAAACATTCCTGGATCCCTTGGACATCTTTGGTTTGCCTTCTTTTTTTTTTTCCCAGATCAACAAGTAAAATTTAAATAATGCATGGAAAAAACATGTTGGTTTTTAGTCAACTTTATTTGTTCATGAATTGCAGAGCTTTTAAGTGTAAGTGGGGAAAAGGACACTTTGCATGTTTCCTCTTGGATTGTTATTATGTGTTTGTTGCATGTAGTTCATATTCATTTGAGGAGTTAAAAAAAAATTAATGTAATGAAGGCAAACAGAAATGGTAAACTTTCAAAAAGTATGTTTTGAGGGAATATTTGGGTCTATAATGTCATATTTGTTTGGTGATTTTATTTTTAGGAAAAAGTGAAACAATCACTGTTGCAAGAAAGCAAGCTTTCTAACAACAAATATTTGTGGGGTGCTACTCATAGTTATAATGAGCTTTTGCAACATATATGCAGATTAAGGTAGACCATAACACATTTAACTAAGATATGAGTTATCTTCCAATGTTTTAGTATGCTGAACATTATTTTCTTTCCCAGCTAAAATTATCTGGCTTCTATTAATCAGTCATTCAAAAAGGTGAGACTCAACACAATCAAAGGCTCTGTTTAGGAAGCATTATTTGCCCATAAGAGTCACAGACCGCTAAGCAGATTTACAGCCTTGTACCTAAGTTATCCTTTCTAATCTTTGCTTAAGAGTGAGTTGAGTCTGATGTGACAGCTAAGCAGCTTTCAGCATGGTATTGAGTTACGCTTCGTTGCTCATAGTGTCTTTTTTTCTGCTAAATGATCAATCTCAATTTAGGTATTGGGGGGAAAAGAAGTATGAAAGAGAATGGAGAGAAGGCAGTCCGAGTCTTCGCTTGATCCTCTGTAAAGCACAACTTCCTCACCCACTGATGGTTTCTGCGTTGAACTGAGCTTAGAATTCCAAGAGCCCCAAGAAGGGCTTGAACAGGGAGTGATTAACCATGTACATCACAGATGCTTACAGATAATAGTGCAATACATTTATAATTCATACATTCAATGCATCTAGGAGACTGCCTCATTACTGTGAAAGTCACTAAAAATTTACATTATTTATAACCAAATTTTTTACCTTCTTTTTTAATTATTCTTCAAAACTTCTCTCTATAGATAGGAAATATGAAGCATCAAATTCTACTTTCCTATCCCTAAGTATGTATGATTTGTAGAAATAGGGAAAATTTTCAGCATTGATTGGTCTACAAATTGAATTACTATGATCCTTTCTGTAAGATGGAGAAGTTCAGTCTCCTACTCACATCAAGATATTAAATAAAAGGAAAAAAGCATTAGCTTATAATTTCTAAAAGAATACTTCTCCCTATAACGGAAAAGTAAATAATCTAAATCTCCCTAGCATAGCTGCTCAGGCAAGAAGTAGAGGATATAGGTGAAGCCTTCACACGTAGAGCAAACATGAGTGCTCAGGCCAGTGAAGATGCAACTCTCAAAGCAGAAAATCCTCCCCACTAATACCCTGTCTCCAGACTTGAGCTAAGCAGAACTAGGACCACCCAGCAAGAGTGCAACTCACAGTTTTGGAGTCTGTGCTAGTATGCAGAGCCAGCTCTAAATTACATACAGCATCACATTCTCAGATCTCTGTGTATCACATTCAGCCTTGGATTACACCTGCAAGATTATACAAAGCATGGGAAGCCAATACATTACATACCCTCCACATGATACTATGTAAACATTTTGCCTTGCCAGCAGTTTATAAGAATATCAATCCTATCCTTGATCCGAAAAAGAGACCCATCTTTGCCTCCAACACTGATTAATTGACTATTCCGAGAAAACAACAAGAGAAGTCTTAGCAATGCCAGTACCACAGGACAAATCTTGAAACCACCATATCAAAAATTTTTGTAGAAATACCATTCTTTTTGTGACTACATATCACTGGAAGTTTACTCTGCAGAGTACACCCACCACACATTCAACTCTATGTGTACGTGCACCCCAACAGTCAACACTGGACCTGCCTAAGTCCTGTCCCACCAGCTAGCATTTGACATGCTGTGAAAAGAGATCTTGAAATCAGAGCTGCTGTACAACTCAACTTTCTGATAACTGATCTATATGAGATAGCATGACAAAATGTGAACAATGATGCTTGACATTCCACACGTTATCACATGCCAGAAATGTTTGGAGGGTGGAACAGAATGACATAAAATGAAATTATGTGGAGCATACTTTTCTTTCCATTCTAGTTAAGTGACATTATTTTGGCAGTTCAGTCTGACGCAGTAAGAACAGTATCCTACATATTTTCTAATTTGAAGAGATACACCAATCTAACAGAGAAAAGATTTGACTTCTTTTCATCACAATTGAAGTTGCATATATTTAAATGAAACATACACATAATTTAGGTATCTGCTTGTAAATAACCTCATACATTAAGCACCACACTATCACACTTGTTTCTCTAAGCAAGGTAGAAAATTTCATTCTCTCCACCAAAATTTTCTCAGCAGATTTAAAATAAACAGATAATAAAGTAAGACTATGTATAATTGAGTTTTTTTCACAAAAGCAACAACTGATGAACAGAAATCTACAATTGACAGCATTTTGCAACCTCTCAGAGAAACACGCGGCTAAAGCACAGACATTGCAAAGTTTCATTTGTCAGTGATATCCCTGGAATATAGCTTATGCACAGAAAAAGCTTTGCTTCCCTCCCCATTAGGGGCCTGTCTACTCTAACAATCAGACCACAGAAAAGAGTGGAGGGGAAACAGGAAAGAGTCTTCCTTTTCCCTAAGTAAAAAAATGTTTAGCTTTCCTTGGCACGGTAATTTTTTGCCCCTTACATTTCCCAGGTTTTAAATGTTTGGGGTTTATTTTGGTTTGGTTTTTTTCCCCTCATTTCCTTTTCCAGCTCTATCCTCAGTCTGAGAAAAATCTAGAATTGCACCCAAATGGCTATTTTTCTATTTAAACATACTAATGATTGCCTTTATCACAACTTTTTGTTTCATGTATTCCTCTCCGCTTTCCTGAAGAATCCCTATTCCTCTCTGCACCTTGTAAGAAACTAGTTTAAGATGGAGAACATCATGACGGCTTCTTCTCTGCTGACACTGTCAATATATAGATGGTGTGCCATCACCAACTGAGCTACGATTATATTTATTTTGCTTTTTCTCAGCAGAAACAACAGCCATTTATCCCCTTGCCATGCACCTGCCTTTTTCCCTGTGTAATCTTACATCCAAACACCCCACTAACTACACTGCAATGGATGCGTTGTATACACACTAACTCAGGAAGTGATTTGGTAAAATTAACATTTAGAAGCAGGCACCAGTAGTTATTTCACACATTATTAACTTATATTACAATTCAAATAAGCTTACAGCTGGCAAAAAAAGTGTCTTCTGTAAAGTGATCTCAAACATAATAGGCTTAATCAGAGATAAATTAAATTAGTCAGTCATGCATACTACAGCATATTAGCACTGAGTAGTTGTTAAATACATTTTCTGTTAGCAGTTGTGCAGGCAATATTGTAGCAAACAAAGTGCATGGAAAACCAGTAAATAAACTTTATGTTTGGGAGGCTACATGTTTGACATTTCCTAGGTTTTATCAAAATGTAACACAATCTTCACTACTATAACTGCCACCAGGTTAAGTCCCCGTAAATGATTCAACTTCACTCCCAGGCAATTAGCCAAAAGCAGAGCAGACAGAACTAATGAATACCTAGACAGCAGATGTTCAGCGTGGTTTTGTGTTTTGGAGGGGATTTCTTCCATGGCAGTTTTCAGAAAGAAAAAAAGCATGCATGGATGAGTCATAGCTGGTACACAATTGATAAAGAGGAGACAGGCAACATTTCTATTTGTTATAAAATTAATCTTTGTGTTTAGGGCTTTTCAAAATTTATTTTTTCCTTCACTTTCACTACTACAGCTTGAAAAGGTCTTATAATTGTGTGCAAACATTGAAAAGCATTGCTCTTGCCTTGCTGCTATCATAACTTTCTTTTGTATTGCTGTTATAGCAGCCAGCAGCATTACCTTCATCTCTAGCTACAAATTCATGTGAAAAAGAATACAACACAAAATTACTCACACACACTTTACATGAGGAATCATTACTTTTCTGATAGGATTCTAAAGCCATATCTTATTCTCTCATCCATCTTTCAAAAACCCATGAATACAATATTTGGAGATATCATATCTTGTTGAGACTGACCCAGAAGACTTGAGACCATGTCTGACATTCTCTTACACTCTGCACATTTAAAACTCAATGTAAGGTGACAAGAACATTAAGCTGCCCACAGACCAAATGTGAAACTAATCAGTATCTGTTCTGAGCCACAGGTACAATAATTGGAAAATTAAAGTGCCTGTGAACTGCTAGGGCTGGCTGCATCAAAAAGCAACACCTTGAAATGATTAATGAAGACAAATGTATGCCATTATTTTTATTGACAACAGCATCAGACAATTGCAGACTAAAAGAATAACACCATAGTTCTCATTTATTTTCTCTAAAGTTCACCCCTTCCAAGAATCTCTTGCTAAGGAACCTGTAAGCACTCACTGGTTAAAGAGTTTTAACTGGAAGCTCCTTTAACTCAGATGTGGAAAACACAGGTCCTTCGCTGCACCTACTGTAACCACTGTCAGTGAAACTGTAGTACAGAGGACATCAGTCACAAAGAAGGCATTCAGCATCAGGCCCTTCACCTGAAAATGCTAACATGACCTGTAAAAGTAAAATGACTCAACTAATATGTGATGGCAGTGCTCAACAGACCTCTTAAGAAAATCATTCATGGCAATATTGTTTCAAAATGTACCTTTCTTTTTTACTGCTCCCACTGCATCCATCAGTGATATGGCCAGTCTACTCACTCAAACAGATGTCCTAATGTGCACCATCACGTACAAGGCTACTGCAGCAGCCATGAACCACACAAAGTGGAGGCTCCATTTCTTAGGTGTGAGAGAGGGAATGGGACCAAATAAACTCTCTTTAAAAGTAAATGGTGTGTATACATATATATATATATATATGTACACATATACACACATATATATGCACACACATATATTATGCATATATATATATATGTATTTAAAAATCAATGGGATTTTTTCAGTTTCCCCTTCCCCTTTAAAGTACTGATGAAAAAACTAAATAATTCCTTGAGTCCTCTGGTACACCAGAACTGAGTCCCAAGCAGAAAAAGTTAAACAGTAGCTATTTTTAAAGGGAACTTACTGAATCTTATTAAGAGAATCCTGACTCCAGGATTTTCACAGAATTTCTTAGTTCAAAGCATGTCACATGTTTGGAACTCACATTGGAAAGAAAGTTAGCACTACAGGCAACAAGTATCAGTCAGGTTTAGAGAAGAAGTAAGGCTTCACCCCTTTGAAAGCAATCTAAAATACAAAGGAGCAGCCATGTTCAGAGTATTTTATGACTATGCAATTATACATATATTCACAAGTTAGAAAATGCAACTAACTGTTATGCCTTTGTCAGGCACAAACATGTATAGCTGTGCTACTCATGTAGCTATATCCTTTTTTACACTCTTTTTTTAAACACTTTCTCCTATCATTTCTTAGCAATATAATCTGTTTCAGAGAAGTCTTCAGGCTAGGCTTTTTAAAAAAGCAGTAAGAATGGTTTGCAGCAGACAAGCAGAATTTCTACACGTCTGTTTATTTCTATATCCGTTAGAATGGTGTTTTGGATGAAAACACACTTGTGATGATACAGCTGTTCAAAGGCAGGATGTTCTCACATATTACATTTTCTGTCCTTTTCAGTTACCCATGATGGAAAAATATCAAGTATTATTAAAAAATTATAGACATATTTAAAATATAGTTGGGAAAAAGAGACTGTGACAAAGAAAAGTCTGTGCAGATACAGGTCTACAACATAATTCTAGCTAGTAAAGGTAGCAGAGACAGGAAGTTTTTTTTAACATCTAAAATATAGGAAATCTGGTTTTATTCTTTAGCTCTTCAAGAATTTATTGCATGACCTTGGACAACCTCTGAAGTAAAACAGACAAATTTCTGTGCTTTTAGATACTGCCACATATGAGGGGAAAGCTTGAGTCTCTTTGAGAAACATTCCACAGGATTTCCAGGGATGCCGAGAACAGTTTATGAGCATGTGGTGGACTGAAAATTGGATGAATGGCTGGATCAAGAGGTCTGGATCAGTAGCATGAACTCCAGCTGGAGGCTGGTTACATGTGATAATCGATACTGGGGTGAGTACTGTTCAAAATCTTCATTAATGGCCTGGATGATGGGGCAGGGTGTGCCCTCAGCAGGTTTGCAGAGGATTTGAAAGTGGGAGGAGTGGCTGCTACACCAGAGGATTAGTCTGCCATCTGGGGAGATTTGGACAGTGTGGAGAAATGGGCTGACAGGAACCTCATGAGGTTCAACAAAGGAAGATGCCAAGTCCTGCCCCTGAGGAGGAACAACCCCAAGTACCAGTGCATCCTGATCCATGAATGGCTGGAAAGCAGCTTTACAGAAAAGGACCTTGGGGACCTGTGGCACAGGCCCTTTGCAGCAAAGGCCAACAGCATCCTGGACTGCATCAGGCAGAGGGTAACCAGCAGGTCAAAGGAGACGATTCTTTCCTTCTGTCAGCACTGGTGAGGCACATCTGAAGTGCTGGGTCTAGTGCTGGTCTCCAGTGCAAGACAGACATGGACACAGTGGAGTGAGTCCAGCAAAAGGCCATATAGATGATAAAGGCCATATAGATGATAAAGGCCATATAGATGGATCACCTTTGCTATGAGAAGAGGCTGAGAGAGATAGAACTGTTCTGTCTGGAAGGCCTAGGGGATGGGAAACAAAGAAGATTGAACCAGACTTTTCTCAGTGGCACCCAGTGACAGGACAAAGCAAAAAAGACAAACTGAAATACAGAAAATTCCATATAAACATAACCCCCTCTCTCTCTCTCTATATATATATATGTATATATATGTATATATATATTTTTTTTTTTTTTTTTAATCTGATCATTGTCAAGCACTGGGACAGGTTGCCCAGAGTTGTGGCATCTCCACCCTTGGATATATTCAACGTTTAGGAGGACATGGTCCTGGGCAATGTGGTGTAGCTGACCCTACTCTGAGTAAGGGGTTGGACTAGATGATTTCTAGAGATGTCTGCCAGCCTTACCCTTTCTGTGATTCTGTAAGGATCTGCAGACAGTAAACATTTATGGAAATGAAGTTCGAGTGATTCCGGGTTGTAGTATTAAAAATGGAAGTACTCTCACTCAGCAAACTTGAGTCATAGAATCACACAATCATTTAGGCTGAAAAAGACCTCTAAGATCACTGAGTCTAACTGTTAACCCAGCACTGCTAAGGTCACAACTAAATCATGTCACTGAGCAACACATCTACACGTCTTTTGAATGCCTCCAGGGTAGATGACCCAATCACCATTTTTCCTAATACCCAATCTAAACCTGCCCTGGCACAACCTGAGGCCAATTCTTCTCACCCTGTTATGTGTTACTTGGGAGAAGGGACTGACCTGCACCTTGCTATACCTTCCTTTCAGGTAGTTGTAGAGATTGATAAGGTCTCCCTGAACCTGCTCTTCTCTAGGCTGAACAACCCCAGTTCTCTCAGCTGCTCTTCATAAGATTCGTGCTCCAGATCTTTCACCAGCTTCATTCCATCATCCAGTAAGTGGGTCCCCTTGTCACAGAAGGAGATCAGGTTGGTGAAGCAGGACCTGCCTTTCATAAACCCATGCTGGCTGAGCCTGATCCCAGAGCTGTCCTGTACCTGCTGGTTAATGGCACTCAAGATGATCTTCTCTATGACTTTTTCTGGCACCAAGGCCAGCTTGACAGGCCTGTAGTTCTTTGGATTCTCCTTCTAGCCCTCTGGTAGATGACTGTCACATTTGCCAGCTTTCAGTTAACTGGGACCTCCCCGTTTAGCTAGGACTATAGGTAAATGATGAAAGGTGGCTCAGTGACCACTTCCACCAGCTCCCTCAGTACCTTTGGATGGATAACATCTGGCCCCATAGGTTTGTGTGTGCCTAAGTGGTGTAGCAGGTCAATGACCCTTTCCCCTAGGATTATGGGATCTTCATTCTGCTCCCTGTCCTTGTCTTCCAGCTCAGAGGGTTGGGTAGCTCAAGAACAACTGATCTTACAATTTAAGCCTGAGGCAAAAAAGGCATTAAATACCTCAGCCTTTTACTCATCCTTTGCCACTGTTTTCCCTTGCATTTGATAAAGGATGGAGATTCTCCTCAGCCTTCCTTTTGTTGCTAATTTATTTATTTATAGAAACAACACCAACAGGCTACAAGGGATGAGTACTTAGGTACATCCTCTCCTCACCCTTGGTTGCTGTCTTTACCTTGGTTTACACCATTTTTTCTCAGAAAATTAAAAATGGTAGAGTCCCATCTTTTGGGACACACTGGTCCTCTAGTTTAGAAGAGGTGTGAAAGAAGCCTTTGTTTCCTCTGCAGTCTTGGTGTATTTGAAGAGGGACCGTCACACTTCTTCTACTTTACATGACAGTAAAAAAAGTCTAGCTTCTTCCTTTGCCCTTATGGCATGGGTGTAGGGAAACTCGTGGTTTTTCTTGCATAACTGCTTTATGCCTTGAATATCTTCTCACTGAGAATATGAAAAAGAAGCCACAAGGCTTCTTTGCCCAGTACAGAAAGTAAAAGAAGTAATCAGAGAACACTTTGTGCAGACATTTACACAGTATAAAATATATATATTACACAACGTAATAGATATATACACATATATAGAGACACACACATATATATATGAAAACACAAAAAAACCCCTGAGTCAGTTAGAGAAAGAAGGAGAAAACTATGTGACGGAAGAAGGGTAAAAAACTAAAATGAGGATGTAGTGAAGGTGTGTGTGGAGAGAACAGTGTAAAAGAATACACTCAAAGGTAAAATATGCAACCTGACATCTCTCTCACCTGAAGAAAAACATAAAGTAAGGAAAGATTGGCCAGGTTTTATCACACTCTTTTCTAGAGCATTCAAATACCAAAAAGTTAGTTAATCTGAGGTGCAATTTCATAAGGTCTTTCAAATGCACCAGGTTCCCAAAATCATAATGTACAAAGTTTAAACTACAGGTTGTTCTTTTTCAAAGCTCTGTAAAAAAGGTCATTTTCACAAGTATACAGACACAACCTCCCAGCCATCACTGCCACACGATTTCCATTAAGTAACTTATGAATAAAAAATCTAACCACAGAAAAGGAAAATCTCTTTCCTCAAAATTCATTCTGAACCTCACATCCCATCATCACTACAGCTCTACTGTCCCAATCAGAGCTGAATAACAAGTAATAGATTAAAAAGCTCTGAATAGGCACTTGATATTCTCCTCTTCCATTACTCTGCTGCACTCTCTCTGCTCTTTTCCCATTCTTAGCCATAGGATAAGACTTACAGGAAGAGATTCTTCTCCCACACAGATACTGCAAACCCAGTAGTCCTATTTCCATTATTCAGTTTGATTTCTGTCACCTCTTTCAATCCATTCTCACTGAAACATAAATTTCTTAACATCCATTACACAAATGTAACTTCCTCATTATTCACAAGTGTATTACTGACTTCATTTTGCACCTCTTTCTCATCTTCTAGCTAAAACCTCTTTTAAAGAATATCTTCACTTCTCACTCCTGAAATTTTTTCTTTACCCTACAGCAGCATTTCTTGTTATTAGCTATGATATATTTTCCCAAATAACCTGAAATACTCCTCAAAACTTCACATTCCACATTTCCTGTTTTATGCCTGGCATGCCTCTACTCTTAGGCTCAAGAATTATAGAGTATCCCAGGGTTCAAACACGAAGCATTCAGTGAAATACTGTATGACCACTACAGGATAAAAAAATCCACTACAGAAACAGGGCCTGGACAGTTCATCAGAAGCATAATAAACATACATTCTCTTAGTGCAAGCAGTAAGTAAACTACCTTATGCATACAAGTTTTATTGTCTGCTTCCAATAAATTTATCTCATTTTCACTATCTATAAAAAATATGGATTTGGGGAGGTATAAAATGAGTTCAAGGAAGAATTTCTAAAACTCTCATAAAATAATGGATCTACTAAGTAAATGTATTGATTTTGAATGCAGTGAAACAGTGAAAACTACTTGTTGCCTGTGAAGTTGTAGATAGGCAAAGTAATGTCAGGGTTTCCCCTAACAACCAGTTTTTCACTGGTTTCACAATTTAGCCTGCAAACTCTCACTGCAGACTACATCTGGCAAAGAACACTTTAGCCTGGGAGTATTTTCTTGTCACAAAAAATTTTCAAAACAAATTAAATCTGGGTCATTTTTATGTAGTTAACAGTGCAAAGGACATTTTCTATCCGTGTTAGTGGTCTTCAAAAAAAGGACTGATTTCTAAAAATTTGAAACTTGGCAAGTGATAAATCCATAGAACTGTGCAGTCAAATCACTAGGGGTAGTCTGACAAACTCAGTTAAAAATAAACAAAGGATTTGACTTAGCCACCTTCTAATTTTTAAAAGAATATTTTCAGTTCTTTTTATATGTGAGGTTATCCAAAGTTATCCCTTTTTTGTGAAAGAGATTTAAAGGTTGTTTTAGTACACTTTAGCATACAGTCCTTTAGCAATGCAGAGGCTGTAAAGGTGTATTGGAGAGATGACATCAGATAAAAATAGCCGTCATCATCTCAGCCCATTGCTTTGCTAATCTGCATTGAAAAAACAGTTTCCACACATTTTTAGCACTAAGAAAAGGACACTTTAATGTCTGTGTTTAAGCTCACCCCTTCTGTCCACCAGTGGCTTCACATGAATTGTCTCATGTTAAATGCAGAAAAAATGATGAGAGAATTAATTCCCAGCTCTGACTAACCAGACTGGAATCTGAAAACAACTTGGACATTTCTCTACCTGCATCTTTACTAGTATCAAAGAACTGGCAAACAATAGCAGGCTACTGTTTATAATTTTTCCAGCCCTGCTTATTTCAAAACTTGTAGTCTCTTCAACAGCTGTGCAGACTTTATGTCTTCAGAACATCTGCATAGGTGACACGGACTTAAATGTAATTAGCAACTTTGTTGCTATTGCAGTAAAGAGAATCCAGTTTCCTCATCTATTGTTGCACTGTCCTATGCACCCAGTAAGAACAAAAAGCCTAAATTTACTGTAGACACTGCAGTGGAGTGGATGTGACAGAAACAAGGAAAGGATTCTTGAAAGATATGACATTTTACTGTTTGGTGTGTAAAACACAAACAGATATCCATACTTCCAGCTCTTGCATGCAAAAGGTAGGGCAATTCCACATATTACTGCTGTTAACTTTCCCTTTTTCCTCCCTGGCTCTGTGGTAGAGGTAACTGAAGGGGACATACGCTATATTCCATTTACTCAATAACCACCCTACCCATAATATCACATAACCACCTCCTCTGCTGGTTCAAGCTAAAACACCAACCTCTGTGTTGGGGCTTATCATGTATAAGCAGATGATCCCTTTTCTGCTGCTCTTCACTTCTCGGGCAAGGACCTCAGGAAATTATCACTGATTACTAAGCAAAAATGCAATATTTCTGCAAATTAGACCCACTGGAGCCTGTTTCCAAGGCCTGAACTCAGGACCCTTTTGTAAGGTTGACTTTTAAGAAAGTATAGTAATTCTGCTGTGACAGAGAGAACCTGGAGCTGTGGAAAGAGTATCCAGGTAGACCTATGTTTTCATTTAAGCAGATGGATGGGCATGTACAAAACTGGTTGTCATCAAGAGAAAAATGTGATATCAGAGAGGGGTTTAGCAGGTTGGAGAACCCATAACCACCACCAGACACCTGCAGTCTTTAAGATCAGTCTATCTGTTTGACTCGACAGTTTGACTCCACCTGTTGGAAAGGTGGATGGATGGATGGATGGATGGATGGATGGAGGAGAGTTTTGATAGTTTCTGGAACAGCTCTTGGATTCTGGGACAGCTTTGATGGCTAGAAGGACAGATGCACATGGTTAAAGGTAAAACACCTTGCACCTGCATGTTCAAGTGGATTCTCTGGTGGCTGGTAGTGGATCTAGTTGATGCTTTTAAGAGTAAGAACTGTCTCTCAGTACAGAAATTGGATGCCTGAGGAGTATTTTGGCAATGCTGGTGGTCACGTGCTTTGAAAAAGTCAAGCTTCTAAAAGGATATCTGTGGATGACTGCTTTTCAATCTCATATGAAGGATTATTCTCTCTGGGGAGGTCGGACTGGATTAGGTGGTTTGCTCAGGGTTGGCAAGCATGTTTTTGCAACCAGTGCCAAGGCTAGAATAAACTGGAGCACAGCTAGACTGTAATGAATTAAAATGCCCAGATACCCAGGAGCTCCAACAGCATTCTGAGGCTGGTGCTACCACAAAAATTACACAAGTAACAACTTTTCCAAGCTTTAGGAGAAACACCTTTAAGAACAGAACTTTCTTAATGTATGTAAAATAACATAAATATAATAACAATAATATATGTAACAGTGACATACATGTTACATTTTATCTTTACGCTGAATCAAGCTTTATTTAATACTTGTAACAGAAAGGGCACATTTGGCAATGTGTTCTTTTGTTATGACAAGTGGTACAAACATATCGGATGCAATGCATGGAATTACAGAGGTCTACACCTCAACGGTCATACAAGGACTTTACAACCTTCTGAGACTACAATTACTTCTATGGCTGCTCTGTTTTTTAAAAAAAAGAATTCATACTTCTATCAGTAACATGTGATTTGGTGCAGGATATTCACAGATGCATTAATTAGTGGGAATAATTGATCTAAATTTGTAGAATAGTAAGTTAGCAGCACTAACTTCAAAGTGGTGCTCATTACGTGCAAATCTCATAAACCTCAGTGTTGAGATGTGGAAGTTAAACACCTGACGAAGAGAGCAAATAGTGCTTTGGGCAGATAATTTTGGTGTTCATATATTCATATGAACTGCAAAATGAGAACAGACAACTAAAAATATCTTAATAAGGTACAGTGCCAAAAACAATGACACAGAAACATTTTTCTGGTGAGATTACTTCGGAGTAATTTAAAAGGAATAGTTTAAAAAGTAGAAAGAAGTTAATGATTGCAGGTAAGTTATGTTGCAAATGTGCTTTTCCTTAGCAAGTTGTCACTGTGTACAGAGGTGAAATATATACCTGTGAGTAAAGAAAACACATGCTTATATTTTAAAATATTATTATTATATTTTATTATGTCCTATTTTTCAAATGCTGTTAAAATTATCTGGCATAAAACTAATATTTATTCCTCTATTATGAGTGCCAAGCTACACTGCAAACGCAGGACTTACAGCTATACAAACACATCTTATTTATGTACACAAGAAGAAATAGGTCTTGTTGAGAATTCAGTCCAAGTGTGGGGTCATCAAGCTTTAAATCAGAGACTAACATGAAGATGTATGTAACATATTTAATGTTCTATTATTATGGTTATTATTTATTAAATTATTTTTAAGTAGCACTTTTTTCACTTCTGATATTCTGCCACTTGTAGACATACATTGCTTTGTGCACAGCTATTTTTTAAAAGTAAATAAATAAGTAAATAAATAAACAGAAAACTCACTCTAGAAGTGGTTATCTGTGAGGGAGAAACAGAACACACCCAAGAGAACTAGACTGCAGAACATTTGCCTTCTCTATAATGAATCTCTAGATCCTGGGCAATTGCAATTACAGTCTCTTCCACAGCAGGAACTCCTGTTGTTATTGATACCTTTTATAGTCCATGTCATGTAGAGAGACTCCCAGAAGGTATGATATTGTAAGAGCAAAGCTGGCTGCATTGAAAACGGAAGCAGGTTGAAAAGCCTGACATTTCTGCTTGCCTCCCCTTAGAAACAACTTCCAGTACATCAAATGAAGAACATGGGAAAAGTGAGTTATGACACTAGCCTGGATTAAACTGATAAAAACAATCCCAATTGAAAATATGGACCATATTCTTGCACCTTGAATTGCAGTGAAAGAAAGCTATACATTAAATATTTTACTTAAATCACTCCAGTAACATGCATATTTAAGACTGAATAATGCTGTAGATCTGTACTTGTAGTCTAGAGATTCACCAGCCATGAAAGTCGAAGTTTTCCATGTGAGATGTCTGCTCTTCTCCCTCACCTATAATCTCCTGTCATCCTACTCCCAGCAGATCAAAAATCAAAATCAACTTCTGCTAGTTC
Organism: Corapipo altera; assembly: GCF_003945725.1. Taxonomy (NCBI): domain Eukaryota; kingdom Metazoa; phylum Chordata; class Aves; order Passeriformes; family Pipridae; genus Corapipo; species Corapipo altera. Next base: position 58,561,967 of record NW_020884872.1, on the reverse strand, counting down.
ATCTAAATAACTGGGTTGCTTCTGAGAAAATAGTTGACAGAGATATTTTTTCTGTATATCTTTTTATGTATATTTTATTTTTTTAAAATGTTCCTCTATCTCCAGAAAAAACACACATATTGAGCAGAGTCAAGCAAGGCTGCATTTGCCATGTTTGTGAGAGCCTACTCAAATTTGTCTGCCTAGAGGTGTGGTCTGAGAAATGGTTTTTGCCTGTCCTCAGCAGAGACCCATACATCCTCATACTTTTGGTAGCACCAAATTCTCCATACATGAGGTCTACACTTGAGTGTACCCCAGCCCACGAACCTCCAGTCCTCCAACTGTACGTTTAAATATTAAACTAACCTTATTCCAGGATCACTCCTGGTGATCCTGGGCACTATCTCTAAGATTATAATAATTTTCTTTGTGCTCACTCTTCTCCCTGAACTAATGTCCTGTTGCCATAAGAGAAAAGGAAGTTGTACATAGGATTCATGTGCCCTACCTTTTGCTTCCTTAAAAAAAAAGAGACATTAGGATCCAGAATAGACTCTTTACAGTCAATGGAAAAAAGATTTTGCTTGAGTGCTAACTAATTTTAGACACTACATTTTAGCTGCACCTGATCTTACCTGTGTATTTGATGATGGTATGATCTGTCCCTGGAAAGGTTTAGTTCTTTGCAGAGAATACAGGGGAAACCGAGAGGCTAGTTCAAATGCAAATGTCTATGTTTCAGATGACTCTAAAAGGACAGACTAAACTTACTCATCCTGATTTCACACAATGAAGCAGATGGAAGAGATACCAAGGTACATATAAGATGTAGGAAGAGGCCAGGTGGAGAAAGAACAAAAAAAAAGGAAAAAATGGATAGGGGGTGGGGAGGAAACATTTGAGTGGCAGAATAACCATCAGCTTGGAAGGTGTAAAAGTCAAACTAGTCTGTAAGTAATGGTTACATGTGTCTCTCTTCAGACCGTGTAATTGATTCTAGAGAGCATGAGTTCTTACATTCCCCTGTTTCAACAAAATGCCTCTGAAACTCACACAGAAAATTACTGTCTTAGTCCTCCTTTAATTTCTGGTGTCCATGGAGGGCAGACAGCTTATTATTACCATCAGTTGCTCCACTAACTCAAATGGGAGAGGTATGAACTGTGAATTCAGACATTTCAACCTATAGTTAGCCTGTGAGTGGTAGTATGTAAAATATCTTTTCTTAGTTTGCATTTTAAAAGAAGAGAGACTACAGAAGTCTTAAGTCAAACTCTCAAGAGGTAAGCAATATCCCAATGTAGGCATTTTTTATTATATGTCCTATAATTAGGATACAAATTAGGCATGGGACATCACATGCTAATGTTTGCTGCTTCCAGCAGCTCAGTATTGATTATTTTTCTTGACTAGGTTTAGGCTGAAGAGTAAAAAAGACTTCACTTCCTTGCAGGACCCACAGCTACTCAGTTGCAGAAGACTGAAGGTATTTTGGGAATAGGAGGTGGAACCACAACAAAAAGGTTGTATGTAAAGGCAGTGGGATTACAGCGCGGAGAGCCAGTTTCTTCATTTGGAGATATAAATCATCTTTGGGGTGTTGGATGAACTACGCAAATTAGATAACTTCATTTTGGGTTGGAAGTGACGTGGCAGGAGCACAGCTGTGGATTGAAATCATTATCCATCGTGTCTGGAACATATAAAATGCTACAAAATACCCTGAAAAATCAATATCCCGGCCTGGACACCAAAAAATAGGTCAATGTTTTTGCTAAAGCTCAAATGGGACAGATATCTCCTAGGAAATTCATCCCTCCCCTTAACCCCAGGGATGGTTCATTTCCAGATGATTTAAACTGGTTTAATCTGTTAACCATGCCTCTATTACCCATCTGCAAAACACAGATAAAATCTTGCCTTTGTTCCGTTCTTTTTCTTCTCTGATATGACAATGACTTTTTTTAAAGCAGGACCTTTATATCTGAACAGCACTTAACACCTCTCCTATTGCTTAATATATTTTGCTAATCAATACCTGTGAAACAGTCTGAGTGTGGTTCATCTTGCTGAACACTGGACATTTGCAAAGCAGATATTTAACATTTAAGGCTCTTTTTACAGGCTCAAGAGAGAAATGGGTGAGTTTTGGCAGCCAGTTCATCTGACCTATTTTAGACATGCCTATTTCTCTTCTCTAGCTATGCTGAGACCTTCAGGCAAGTACCACCATTGTAGACATCTGCACTGAAGAGGTTTCAAATGTGGGCAAAACAAAATCCACCTGTCACATACCCTTTCAAACAGAGGCCAAAATCACTAAAATTAAATGGGTTTACACAGAAGTAAATTTCCTTTAGGATTTTTAACGTCTTCATACACATTACAATTTCCTACTCCTTTTTCCTTGTTGTCCTTATCTTAGACAGATTTAGGATATTGAACATGCACAGATAAACCTCCATGACTACCTACTTTGACAGATACACAGATAAGAATGTACTGTTAAAGTGATTTAGCGTGGTTGAGGTATTAAGGAACAGCTTTAAAGGTGCTTCAAAAGTGGTTTAGTACCACAAAGGAATCATTAAAGCATTTATAGTTTTTTCTGCTTCTTAAGGGTACCTGGGGTGGAAAAGAAAGAAAGGAAGGAAGGAAGAAAGAAAGGTTATATAAGTATAAAACCTCAGCATTAACTAAATGCCAAAAACAAGAAAAGAAGCATAGGAGTATGCCCAGGATGCTGTTTTGATTTGGCAGTATCTCAATTTTATTAAACTTACAAGGACACACAAACCCTGAATACTCTCAGTATTTCACTTTAGCCTCTGAATGAAGAAGGTGTCTTGCTTCTTTTTTCAGTCACTGTTATCTGCTGAGAGAGCCTACAGGTGGGACAATTAAGGACAGACTTATGAAGCAGCTTTTCATCCACTATTTACTTTTGCCTTGTATTTTTTACTGACATTTAGCATTTCAAACAGAGAACGCTGTACAATGCAAAACTGAAAAGAGACATTGCTCACTTTCTGCTGAATGGCACCCTCGTGGCTTCCCCTGCTGTATGACCTCTGCAAAGAGCTGCCAAAAAGGATAGCCTGAAAACTGTGTGTGGTTTACCCACAACAGAGTATGCTGTTTTGACTGACAGAAATTTTATTTCATATATTTATGGTACATTTTTAAGCTCTATGACAGAAGTCTTGCAAAAGACATCTTGCAAACTGGAGAGAATCTAAATTTTCTGATATTATATCTTTAATTTTAGTTCACAGCAAACCTGCTGCTCATCTAGAGAAGATGAATCACATGCTAAACACAAATACTACACAGCAACTGGTTGTGAACACTGGGATCATTATTTTCTAAAGATACCTCCGTCTGATTGTAGAAAATAGCTTTTTCCAATTTGATATTATTTTTTAATTCTGATAGAAGTATACAACTTATATTCACTTAGAAACTGCTTTTATTTCCATGTAAGACAACTGAAGCACTAACTTCAAGAAACTGGTGTTCTGTTACATACATTATAAACTATTGTTAACGATTTGCAGAAGTCAAATTTCTAGTCTAACCAGTGTCAAACCAGTGTCAGTGTCTTAACTACAAAAGACTCGCTAAGGTTCTGAAAAATATTTTGGAATAAAAGCTGAAATCCATTCAAAACAAAAAAATGTTAGTCCCTGGTCTGAAAAATAAATTTGAGTACCGTAAGGCTTCATTTAGGGTTATGCAAACATGATGCACCTACATAAAAGACTCTCATAGGAAAAAAGGATCTTCTGTATCACTGAACACGTGTGACTACAGTCACTATATCTGTGATGTATGGTCAAGATTTTCTTATTTTCTCTGAGACTAGTCTAACTAATCACAGGTGATGCAAGAGTCAACATTTATTTTTACAGGCTACCAAGAGTCATATAGTGATGCATATATAGGGAGCATAAGAGATACACTTAGAATTTATTTCTTTCACCATGAAAGTAGGGCAAAATTCTATTTTGTATTTGATGATGGGAGTTATTAATTCTTTTCTATAACATTGCAGAAAAAAAGTACAGACATAGTCCATAAAAGTTTTATGAATACTCTTATTTACACTGTGCTTAAAAAGAAACAACATCTGTGACTGCTTTATAGTTTCTTTGTTTGCAGACTAAATTTATCTGGTTTACAGGTTCCTTCTGAAAACCAGCTGAAACATAAAATTCATCACAGCACTGCTTTCTGTGTTTGCCCCTTTGCTAATACACATCTTGTCAGGCTACAACAGTTGAAGAGGATCACAGTTCTTCAAAACAGTAAAGGAAAAGCATAGAGGCAAGATTTAAAATGTAGAAAAGCTGATTTTCTTAACATAGCTGACAGTAAAATAGTTACTTACTTGTGCAGTGGCTGCAGTTCCTAAAGAAATGTTGTGTGACTAACTCCTCGGTTGCTGTGATGGAGTCCAGTACAAAGCCTCGGATGACTGCAGCCCACTGCGATGGTGCCCTTTGTGTTTCTAAACTGATGGTGCACAAAGCTGGATTAACTATACCATCCACACAAAATCCTAATGTCATCCAGCACCAGCTCAGTGCAGAACTGAACCAAGAGTCCCCAGAAGATGCCTGGGGTAAAAGAACTATACCTGCTCTGCAAACAAGAGAGTCTTCTGTGTGTCTGTGTGGGTACACCCACGCACTTAAACATACATGCAGTACAACTTCTAGCTTCCCAGCAGTAAATCCTTGCTAGAAATGCTACTTATATGGTGTTGGCACTGCAGTTGGGCTCCACTTCACTTCTCTCTTTGAAGCAGTAACATAGTTATAGGTAAATGGAACAACCCTGCTACTTCAATAATTTTTTTACTAAGAGTCACGTTTCTGGAAGAAACTACTTAAGCAACCTTAAACCTTATCAAACTTTTTCCTTGATTCTGGAGTCTTACCAGCCAGCTCACAGCATACTTTGAATCATGAAGAAAGCCATTTTGTCTTATGTTCTTCTTCAATCTTTACCCATGCATTATGAAAGGTTTGGGACATGTTGCAAAACTTCAAGGTGCCAGGAAAGCCTACAAACAAGAAGCACCACAGGATGGCAGATGTATTTTCAAGACTTGACATTTAGCGTAAAAGGGCAACAAAGGTTGGAAAAAAGATAAATACAAAATGGCAGAGGTCATATTTGTATTTAGATGAGCATTCAAATCTGATGCTTTGAAGCCATAGGGGATAGATGACATTAGGTCTGCTACCCTGTAAAAATGATAGTGAGATTTTAGTTACGGTGTATATTGTTGCTGCAAGAAAGCAGGTATACATACATTCCAAAAAACCTGAAGGCTGCACTGAGATGTGTGAGAAATGTTCCAGTCACTCACTTGCATATCACTGAACAATCTGGAGGGCCAAAAATTGACAGTTGTGCAATTCTTCAGAGATTTCAGAGGAGTAAAGCTGAGATGATCTATGCATAGCAATGAATGTTGTTCAAGCCTGAGGCTGTCCTGCTGTGTTCCAGGATGCCCAACAGGGATGTTCCAGTTACAAAGTAACCTTAGTGACAAGGGACATGAAATTTTCTCCCAGTACTCCAGCAGCTTTTCAATGGATTTTGACAGGGAGTCCCAATTAATAAAACCATATTTCACCATTAAGGGTGGTTCAATATCTTTATTTGAAGACTCCAGTGCAATTGTTTTTTACCTGCCAACTGGCTTTGGTTCAGAAGTCTCTTTACTTTTTCTATTGATCTTTCATCCTCTTGATGAATGCCTTTACTGGCCTTCAATAATGCAGGCTGGATTAAAAACTTTTCATGCTTCTCATATTAATGGTATCATGTACCATGTTTTGATTAGGACAACATCCCAGAACAATTCAGGAATTTGTGTAGCTACATCTTGAAATTGGAGTCCTCTCTCTTTGTCTGCCCCTAGAAATCTTCAGTTGCCTGGGATGTACGTGATTGAGTCTAGCCTTATCAGATCTTTGGAACAAGGTGGGTTCTGCTTGGCCTTCATGTCTCTGCAATGGAGTCAGAAATCATGACACATTTCTGAGTTCCTTGATTCTGCACATCTCATCCAGGAAATGTGGAAATCCTGCTGAAGATTATGGCACTATTGTTGGGGTATTGAGATTGTGTGAACAATTTCCCTTGCATTTCTGTGAGTATTACCTTGGCATATTTGGGTGTGAACAGTAAAATTAGCTGCGTAGTTAAAATGGCTACAGAAGCTGAAGTTAGAACAAAGAAAGCTTTTTGCCAAGGTCAAGGAGGAATTTTTGGCAGGTGAACAAGTTTTCTCATCTCCTATGACCACCTGGTGTGATCCAATTAGCACCAGACAAGAAAGTATGTTTTCCTTATGTATCCAGTGCTCTGTGAACAAGAAACACACGTCTGAGTATCATAAGCAGTATATAAGGTGTCTTTCTTCTAATAAAGCCGAAATTTTGCCGATCATAATGATCTGTGAGCATCTGTCCATACCCCTCCATCAATACACTATAGCCCCAAATCCTGATAGAACTAATGTTCTCAAGTTGGACTGAGGAGCACTGCTTCTAATAATGATCAAACCCCAAGTGTTCTAGGTGAAATATTTCCATTTCATCAAATCAGCATTTTCTAGAGTGGTTGAAAAAGTTCTGGCGGTTCTGATAGTAAACAGCAACTTGTGGGTCCATTTTGCCTGCTCATGTCCTTTCCAGCCTCATCCTTCACTCTGCATTGGTTGTGCAATGGTCACTGCATTGGCACACAACACAGGGTGATTTGTAAACAGAACATTCAGAACCACTCTATTGACAGGTTAAAAGCAATAGAGAGCTCATATTTGGTGATGTTGACTGTTGTGCTAACACAAAATAGAAGGGGGAAAAATCCCTATATTTTTATTGTTAGCATTTGAAGATAGCATACAGACTACATACTAGGATTAGATCTCTTGAGTTAAATAGCACTGTATTTACCAGCACTTTTTGGAGAAGAATGGCCTTTTAAGCGATGCTTAACAACAGCATCCTCCATTCTATTCTATCTGTTAGTTTTAACCCTTTCATATATACTTTTCATTTCAAGTGAAAAATACACATGGGAAGGATTTCATTCATACTCTGAATGCCAGCACGTTCAGATGTATGGCTGCCATGAGGCACAGGAAGCCCTTCTGCAACTCTGACATTGCATTCAAAGTCTGTCTGGACCAAAACTCAAACCCTCCAAACCCCATAATTGATGTCAGTCAGTTTTATATGGATGTGCTTTTCAGTGCTCTCAGTCAGCTTACACTTTGTCCAGAAACAGATGGCTGCCACACTGAAGGATGGACAGTCAACTTCCAAACACCAGGATAAACCACAGCCTATGAGAAGTTATTCATCCATATATTCCACAGAAGCAGACAGAGGTATGCTGATCTAAGTCTCTTAGGAATGAATATGTACATACTGGAAATCAGAAACACAACAAGGAACGATGATTAATACCGCAGAAAGATAATAATATTCAGCTAATTCACTTATACCTAGAAATAGAAGGAGCTCTGTACCTCAAAGAGTAGGCTTAGAGTCAAACATATTTGAGCCATTTTTAAGCAACATAGCAAACAGTGAGGCATTGCTTCCCATTCTGGTGCTCTCCTATGAAACATCAGCAGTCAAAATTCTCATCCCACCCTATTCTGACCTACAACTATTCTGATTTAAATGTAGGTACTGAATATTTATGCTTGCATAAGATATTAAATATATAATGGAAAGGAATCAGAGAAGAAAACAAAGCCTTTGCCTGGGTTCAGAGGCTGGTCTACATATATAGTGGCAGAGACAACCACGGATCTGAACAGCAAAACCAAAATTCTTCCTCCATTGCAGTTTCAAGTACTTTCATTTCTATTTCTTACTATATAATTGGACATGTGTTACTACAAACCACGTTTATTAGGACTGTCATGTGAGTCTGCAGTGTGTTTTAATTCAATTCTCTACCAGATAAACTAAAACATCAACTACTTTGATCAGGACTAAACCATGAAATCAGAGTTCACACATAATACTTAACCTAAATAAAGAATTCATGGGAAACAGAATCTTGCTATCATAATATTTATTGGAAAGGTATACAGAAAGAAAAAATCCATACATGCTTCTCAGGAAAGCATAATTTCCCAATGGATATTGCTCTATTCGACTTGAATCTAAACTAACACTGTAGATTCTAATAGCACTTGGCAAGCTGCAGACACATCATTTTTCAACTTAAGCTTATGTTTGAATTACCTGGAACTCAAATTTCCAATGTGACCTTTTCAGGGCTTTGTTTAGGAACAAAAAGAGTTCTCACTGGAGAGAGAAAATACCTTTTAAAGAACAAGATATATTGTTGAGGGTAGAGGCTAAAATAGGACAGTGCTGCTGCTAGTCTAGATTTAAATAAAACAATGACTATGTATGTAAGCTTTATTGCCTTCAGATGACAAAAGGGAATATAATTTTTTTACATTTAAACCAAAATTTCTCATCTTTTGTATTGTGCTTTCAAGTATATATTTATTCACCCTATGTCTGAAGCTTATAAAATTCAGGAAGGTGGAGAATTTTCTGCCTACAATAATGGACACACTAAAGATGTACATGACAAACAGAATGCTTTCATTTGTCTGTTCAATTCTGCAAGGAGTTCTGCACCAAAAACATAAACAATGAAAGCCAAAGCATTTCCCACCTCTCAAAACAAATGCTGCAGTCCTTAATGACCATCTAAAATTCCAGCATATTAGGCTCTCTGCTCACTAGATTTTTATTTTTCTCTTCCCCTAGATTTGCTTAGAGAAGTGCAGAAAATCTGACTTGCAAAATACAACTATCCTGTTCTGGGTGTAACCACATTTATACTGGAGCTATAGACTGGTTTTGTTCTTCATTTCCTTTATCCTTTCCTAAGCTGAACAGCCTGGCTTTTAAAACGCCTTGTCACTGCTGAGTCCAGAAATATACAAGAGGAAATTTCAAATGCATATTTACATAGAAAAAAGTGGAAAGCATGGGAGAGTCAAACACAGTTTTGAATCTTTTTGTGGTGTGATCAAAGACACGTGGACAAAAAAGCCAAAATAGATATGGTATGTAATTGCTAAATATTTACTTAGTGCAATCATCATTTATTGAGAAAGAAGAAGAGTTCAAATATTTATGACAGATTACAGCATTATTTACTGCAGATGGGGTTTAACACTAATTTGGAGAAAGAAGACGGCTGTGACAGATAAAGATCAATTTACGTTATTTGAACTGCCCTTAATTTCCTGCAAAGGCACATTTAAAATCCACCATAGAATTAAACAGTTCTTCCTCTGAGCTAGCCCTTTCCTTTTAGTCCTTCTTCTGCCCTGTTTGTTTCTGGATGCAATACCTGAGTGAGTGATCCACTATTCCACATGTGTCATTCTGACCCAAATGACAAAAGACAGGGTAATACATTCTTTCCTCTTCTCTATCATCAAAGGCATGCCGAAAGGGCAGAAAGAATTACTATGTTCAGATTTATCTCCATGACCACCTGTAATCCTGAGAAACACTCTGCATAGATGTGGAGCAAGTAGGAACTGCAATGGGAGGAGATACCTCTCATCTCTGGACACCTGGTGGATTCCAGTCAGCAATAAAACCACTACCCTCATAAAGAAGCTGCATGATCTTTGAGGTTTCGAAATTACATTTTTAATCTATGGAGGCTTAAACTGGGAAGGGAAAATTGGAGTAGGTGTGCTTGCAACACAAGGTACACAATATGGAAAAGTTTGGACAATGATGGAAAGCTACCAGCATCTGCTCAGAGTGGCTGCAGGAATTAGCAAACATGCCAATTAGTAGTGAATGCCTACAAAACATCACTTTTGTCCCATTTAATGTATCTAATTCATATGAAGTGTATTCAAAACATCAATTAAGGTTATTACCACATCTCTGAAATCATTTAATTCAACTGACTAACCGAAACACTTTATGTACCTTTTATTAATGCACAAACATGATTAACTTGTACTTCACCCATCTGAAATATTAAAATGTTAAAAGGAGCATAAACCCAGAAAATTACTGGACATTTCCTGATTGTTGTTGAGTGAGACAGGCAGGTAGAATGAACCATGACCAACCTGTGACCCTTTTCTTCAATACTAATGCCCCTAATGAAATCTGATGTCAATCAGAAACCCTCATCAAAACAGCATGATCATTTGTCATCAGTCCCTTAGAACAACATAACAATCCGAAAATTGAATAGGAAAGAAGTGTTTTGTTAAAGATTGTCTCAGCAAATTGACTGCCTTATATCCAGCTTATACAGCTAATGCTGCATCTGCTTTTGGTTGACTACAGGCGATTAAATTTAGATCTAACATGAGGTATATACTACTGTACAGTCAACTCCAGCTGAGATTCCATACAGAGTTGTTAGAAATACATTATTTTTTCAAAGATGCAGTGGGAAAGCAATGTTTTAATGTTTTAATACAACTGAAACTTCTCTTTCTCTTCCCAATAATACTTTCCAACACTGCGGTGACATGAATTACATAAAACCTCTCCAGGCCAGAAAATAGTGCTTGACGAATAAGCAGTACAAACTCAGGAATTCTTCTTCAGATCACTAAAAGAAACAAAAAGCTAGGATTTTTGGGGAATAGCTTAATAAGGTAAAGAAACAAAAAAAAGACAGAGAGGTAAAAATGTAAAGGAAAAATATTATTTCAAATAATTAAAAAAAAAAAGAAAGAGTAAACTAAATTTTATATTAGTAGTGATGGGGCCATGATACGGCTAAAAGTAGGTCTGCACTGACCCATCCGGAAGGACTGAGTTTACACAGTTTCCACTTCTATAGGCTTTTAACTAGCTCATTGTTTGATTGTATGTAAATGCTCTTTGATTTACTATTGCTGCAATTTTTACATGTTTTTCACTACATGATACATATATATGGAAATTGTTCATCAGCAGATCACGTGGATTTGTTACTTAGCCACATAGGTTCTTTTTTAATAATACAATAAATATGTGCAAATTATGCATGCTGCTCTGTGACAGCAGAACTGTTGAGACAGGACACACTTAGATCCTTTCAAGTTGCTAGAAAGAGAACATCCTGCAGCGAACTGAGAGGGGAGCACAGCAGACACAAAGACTCAGTTTCCCCAGTCACACTGAGCTAGAGTTACCCCTAATACAAGCCGGGTGTAAGCAGACGAGGTCTCTCCCATCAACATCCCTAGTGTGGTAGTCACTTGAAGGAGTCAGAGACTCAGCACAGTCTTGTCTCAACCACTCTACTAATATCTACAAGGAGAGCACAGAGAATAGCAGGTGCCAAACCCTGTTTGTACGTCAAGAGAGATGTGGGGGGAGTGTTTCTCCTGCCCTCTGACAGCATGGCTGTGATTCCCTTGCAGCACACATTCTGTGAATTCTGTCCAAGCATTGCAGCATTGTCTTTGCAGCAGACTTTTCTTTAAAAATCATCTTCTAGCACTCAATTTGCAGAATAGCTGGCTGTTTGGCACTCTCTGCACCAGATGTTATCCTGTAAACTAAATGCACAAATGCCTATTCCATTCTCACAATAAAGAATAATCAGGGTTACCACTTAATTCAGTGATTCGAAGTTAATGATATTTAAGATTTATAAATATGCAACAGAAGCATGTTAATTCTGTAACTGTACTAAAAAAAGGGCATGTAGATTGGGAATGAAGCAAAGTATTTCATAAATATGCCTAACAATAAGGATTTAATTTATTAACGTTTTTGGCAGAACAACTGCAAAAAAGATTGCAGCTGTGAAGCACGTTTGTCATTTGACAATGGAGAAGCTAGTAACAGGAGAGGTTAACAACAAAGGATAGGATAATAACAATACTAGGTTTATTTTCTTTTAAATATTCAAAAAATACCTGCCTGACGAATTCTCCAGATCAGACTGTTTGCTTCTAATCTCAAGGTAGATTTCACACCAAACTTAAAAGCTTAACAGACCAGATAGCAAGGAGCACTGCATCACAGATTCTATTATATTTATGAGGCCATTTATGGTTTCACAGTAATCAGAAGTTTCATGCAACAAGGGGGAGTTCTCAGATTCCTGTTTCCTTCCTGTGGAGGACTAGGGCACTTTCATATGCCTTTTTTTACCCCTCCGCTGTGGTTACTTCTATCTCAAGTGTGATAGATGGGAAAAACTAGGCATCAAAACAGCAGAAGGTTAAATTAATGACAAATCATTGCACTCCGTCAACTTATGCATTTATCCTACTGCACATATCTAAAGTTGAATGAAGTGCCTGGAGGTTTTTGGTTGAGCAAACTGAAGTGATGAATACAATTTCCTAAATAAAATATAAGCATTGTCAAGAGGTTGTAAACAGAAGTCCAGTAAGATGAGTTTCCATCTCAGAAGGAGCAGAAAATTGGTTCCTTCAGATCCCCAATCAAATGAGCCAATAAGTGAAATTTTGCCAATTGAAACAGAAAGACGGAGCAATGAAAAATGTGATAATCCTGCAAGTTAAAAAGGTTTTATATCATAATCACTGCTGTCAACACAAGGTTAGTTAGACAATTTATATAAACCACAAAAACTTGTTCATCACTCCTCAGCATCATATTTGTTCAAGACCATCTTGGTTTTCTTTCCCATTAAATCACATGTCGAAGATGAGTTATCAAATATGGCAATTATGGCAAGAATCTACCATGCCTCCAAATTCATGTCCTTTCTTTTGGTAATTTCTCTTTCATTGAAAAATAGTAATATAAAGGAGATAGTGAAATATTCAGCCTGAGCATTCAAATTCAGAGAATAGCTACAGGAAACAGCCAAGATTTTTTTAATTTTTTTTTTAATTAGTTCTTAAGAAAAAAGTATCAGGCACGGTAGTAGAAGAAAGGTGGTAAGAAATGGTACATATATGAAAATCTCAAAGGAAAAAAACATCCCTTCTCAGTGATATTGGTCTGATATCTCAAACCCAAACTGTAAAATTGCTAATTTTTAACACCCTGTAGATGACATTAATTTGCTCTAGAAAGTAAAGATAGGAGCAACTGATGAAGTACTGAAATAGGACTTGAAGCCATGTTAAAACTAGAAAGAACTGAGGATTAACAGGAGCAAATCTGCACAGCTAAATAGTTCCTGCTGAAGACCACACACAATCCACATTTCATGATTTTTTTTGTGTTTGTTTTGTTTTTAAGTTAATTTGGACTCCTTCCAGTCTACTTCCATGAATTCAATGTCTGAAGACACGATACCCAAGTTGAACTCCTGGAGCTTATCTTTTGGTTTAATTACGTCTGAAAGGAGTCAAGTTCATGGGCTCTCAAGATTATCATCTGTGTGTACAAACACATGATAAGTGAAGACAATCAGGAGATTTGCTTTGAAAGCACCCTCTTGTTCCTACACCACCAATACAAGTCCATTATATGTAGCTTAGAACCCAAGCAATGAAATAGCAGGTAATATTGAAGACACATAAATTTAGAGTGCTTTTCCCATAAATTTAGAAAAAGCCAAAAATCATGACTTTGTACACAGGCTGATGAAGTCCGGGACAGCCTATTGTCAGGCACATATGAGATCTCAGAGTCACAACTGTCAGCCCTTCAAACAGCTTATCTCAGCAGTCACTACACTAAATGTCTTGGTTTTGGCTGGGATAGTTAATTTTCTTCACAGTAGCTGGTATGGGGCTGTTCTGAATTTGTGCTGAAAAGAGCGTTGATAACATAGAGGTGTTTTTGTTATTCCTGAGCAGTGCTGATACAGAGTCAGGGCCTTTTCTGTCTCTTACTTCACCCCACCAGTGAATGTGCTGGGAGTACACAAGGAGTTTGGACTGGACATAGACAGGACAGCTGACCTCAATGTCCAAAGAGATATTCCATACCATACACGATCATGCTAAGCATATAGAGCTGGTGGAAGAAGGAGAAAGCTGGAGGACATTTGGAGTTATGGTGTTTGTCTTTCCAAGTCACCATTAGCCAGGACAGAGTCCTTTTTTCCTGGAGATGGTTATATATGGCAGACATGAGAAGTGGTGAATGAATTCCTTGTTCTGCTTTGCTTGTGTGTGTGGCTTTTGCTTTACCTGTTAAACTGTCTTTATCTCAACCCATGATATTTCCCACTTTACTCTTCTGATTCTCTTTCTTATTCCATCAGGGGAAAGTGAGTGAGCAGCTGTGTGGTGCCTAGATGCCAGCTGGGCTTAAACCAGAACAGTAAATCAAATTACTAGCAAAGGAAGAGAAAACATACAGAAATAGTCTCTCACTGTAAAAGTTTCAGTCTTATCTCCTGGTTTCGCTACACTAAAAAGACATGGCAAAATTATATAGGCTGATAGGAGGATGGCAAGTACACTGAATGGCATGGAGCACCTTCCAGGTAAAAATAACTACAGAGTTATTTTCGACCTGGGAAAGCGATGACTAAAGATGGGATGTGACAGACATTCACAAAATCATCAGAGAAATTAAGAGGGTGGAAAGGAACAACTATCTGCTCAGTCTATCTGAAGACACATCTGGGTGAGCAATTGGTTCACAGGTTGAACACAGAGGGTAACAGTGAATGGGGTAACATCAGACTGGTCACTAGTGGGGTTCTGCAGGGCACCATCTTAGGCTCTGTACTCTTCAACATCTTCATAAATCACTTGGATGCAGGACTGGAAGGGATACTAAGCAAGTTTGCAGATGATACAAAACTGGGAGGAGCTGTTGACTCCCTCAAAGGCAGGGAGGCCCTGCAGAGAGACCCCAACAAATTGGAGGACTAGGCAATCACCAACCATATGAAGTTCAACAAGGGAAGTGCTGGATTCTGCACCTGGGATGGGGCAACCCCAGATGTACGGACAGAGTGGGGAATGAGATGCTGGAAAGCAGCACCATGGAAAGGGACCTGGGGGTCCTGGTTGACAGTAAGTTGAATATGAGTCAGCAGTGTCCTGGCAGCCAGAAGGGCCAACTATGTCCTGGGGGGCATCAGGCAAAGCATCACCAGCCAGTAAAGAGAGGTGATTGTCCTACTCTGCTCTGCACTGGTACGGCCTCACCTTGAATACTGTGTGCAGTTTTGGGCACTGTAATTCAGGAAAGATATTATTTGAGATTGCCAACAGGAGGGCAACAAAAATGCTGAAGGGCCTTGAGAGGAAGCCATATGAGGAGCAGCTGAGGTCACTTGGTCTCTTCAGCCTGGAGAAGAGGAGACTGAGGGAAGACCTCCTCCCATTTACAACTTCTTCCTGAGGGGAAGAGGAGGAGCAGGTGCTGATCTCTTCTCTGTGGTGACCAGTGACAGGGTTTGAGGGAATGGCCTAAAGTTGTGTCACGGGAGGTTTAGGTTGGATATCAGAAAAAGGGTTCTTCACCCAGAGGGTGGCTGGACAGCGGAACAGGCTCCCCAGGGAAGTGGTCACAGCGCCAAGCCTGATAGAGTTCAAGAAATGTTTGGATAATACTGTCAGGCATATGGTGTGTCTCTTGGGGATGGTCCTGTGCGGGGCTAAGGACTGGACTTGATGATCCTTGTGGGTCCCTTGCAAATCAGCACATTCTGTGATTCTGTCATACCAAAATGAACTGAGGCATATGGCACGAAACTAGCATGTTACAGAACTAGCAAAAAGATGTGGTTCTTCATACAGCACTTCATTAAATTGTGTGCAAGCCCCTGCCATGGGAAGCTGTAACTACTAGAAGTTTACGTACTCTGAAAAGCTGACCAGACCAATTTACAGGAATGATAACCTATTAAGGTTTATCACCTATGGCTCAGCTAGTCTTTGAGCAATGAAGCGCAGTAATACAAAGTATTTTCTGGAAATAGCTATACCTGCCTATCCTCTTGTACTCTTTCCTAGGCATTAATTTCAGAGCTGAAGATTGAGTATTGGGTTAGACCAACTTTTGATCTGACCCAGTGTGGCTGTTCCTGCATTAGCCTTTCAGTCACTAGTCAATGGGACTAGTCCATTAAATCAAAAATCAGAGGTTGACTCTGAACAGAAAAAACCCCAACATGACTCAACAGAAATTTGATTTCTTTTTATTTACTCTGAAACATGATATTGCAGACTTAGATTTATAACCCAAACTTGTGCTGGGAAAAGACTTTATGTGTCACAGCCCTACACAAAGATGATGGAAAACCATAAGAGTCACAGAAAATACATTTCTGGAAGTCTGAAGTTGTCTTTCAGAATTCAGAATTATTATTTCTCTATGTATTTATTCCTGCCCAATGAAATTTCCTAGCAAATGAACAAGCTTTTAGTAGGCGAAGACCAATTTGATTAAAATTTCAAATACATGATGGAAAAAGAAATATGTCAGTAAAGTGTGTCAGTTATTAATGACAAAATCTAAATTATGGTAGGCTGAACACTCTCAGCAGGCTGGAGGATTTGATGGTAGTGTTTTGAGTCTGTCTTACAGAATTGCACATTTTTGCGTTTTGGACTATATTTATTATACTTCAGAGAGCACAACCAAACACTTTTACAAAAACAATCATTTAATAGTACTTACTCTCCTGCCTTCCTCCCTCCCTTCCTTCCTTTTCCCTTTTTTTTCCACCTCCACAAATACCTCCCTAGGTCTTCCCCTATTCCTTTCTCCTATCAAAGGTGTATTTGGGAACAGTTTGCAGAAGTCCTAGTTTTCCCCCACCTCTTGAAACCCACATGGTAATTATACTAATCTACAATTATCCAGTTTTGTAATGTGCTCATTTACAGCTTAAAATAAAATATGACAAAGGGATGAGTTGTTATAAAAATCATTTGGTCCCTGCATTTTGTGAACTGTGATTTTTTTTCATATTTATAATGGAGTCCAAAAGACTCCATAGGTTGGCTGAGTGTCACTAATGCTAATAACTATTGCTCCCAGCTGTTTTTTCTTTAAATACAGAACACAGCTGAAATAAGATCTGCATCTGCCACCATTGGGCTTCCCTGCTTTTGAGAGGGAATCAGATACATCCTGATTAACTGTGAACATGATTACTTTATTCAACAAGTCCCATACACAAACCAGCAAAACATAATTAAAAAATAATGATCACATCTTGATGAAAGTGGTTGTTTCAGGTAAACTGGAACCTCCTGGTTGGTTTTGTTTTCCACCTTTTTTAACCATTACCACTAACTAAAATTCTAATTTTGTAGAGCTGTTACGAACAAGCAGTTAATAAGGCTTCAGTCACTCTGTGGAAACTAAGCTATCATTTTGAAAGTGATTACATAATTCATAAGGAAATAGTGACTAATCCATCACACAAACTAGGACATTTCAGACTATGAGTAAAAAATGCACATTATTCATTTGATCCAATTATCGTTCCAGGTATCGTTCTACAGCAGAGACTTTCAATTTAATTTTTTTTTCAATCTTGAATTTAAAGTTTTATAGGAAGAAAAAAGAAGAGGAAAATATGAGAAAAAAAAACCAAATCAGAGGTGCAGTTAGACCACAGAAAGTAAGTGTGAAGTGGCTTTATGGGTGCCACACGATGCTATATCTCAGCAGCTTTGCCACTGTTTTATGGAAGAGACATTACCATAAAACAACTGACATCAACAACAACTAGAGCTTAGACCTTGATCAACCACAAACATAGAAAAGACCAAAAGACCAAGTCATGCCATGCATTAGACTCAGCCTTGCTAGTTTCTCAGGACAGGTTTTATATCTACCTCTGGGATACCCCAATCCCTCAGTCAATACACTGTCCTGACTTGGTTCTTGGGCTACCACTGGATTATAAATGCTACCGTGGGAGCAGTTTGAGCTCCCAAAGATGTCTTCTGCCACAGTGAAGTCCCTTCCTTACTCCCTGAGGCATTCCTTGGGCAGAGCTTCTGCAGGGGAGGGCACCTGCCTGGCTCACTGTAGCCTGTGTAAGAAAAATACCATTATTTTACCTTCAGCATCTCTCCCTACCACTGAGTAAGTGAAAAGAAATGGTTTGGGTCCAAACAAATGCTTGCAGTGACACTGTATCAATGACCTAACTGCTTTGCACCCGAGGGTGAGAGCTGAGGTCTATGGTTGGAAGGATCTCGCCGCTCACTAGCAAAGAAGCTGTGGGCCACTTGTAACCCTGAGGGCAGTCATCATGGCACGAAAGCTTTAAACAGTGGTAAATTAAGCACAGGATAGTTTAGTAGCTGTAATCACATGCACGCAGGTTGCAACTGAGAGTTTGGAAATCTGGGCTGTGCAGTGCACAAGAATGTGCAGTGCAATACATACAGGATGTATATACATGCAGATATAATGAGAGCTGCAAGTTATGCACTTAAAAGGTTTGTTTCAGACCTCATATTATAGGATGGGTGTGCTTTATACAAAAGTGTAACTCTCCATTGCTATGACTTCAGGTACTCTTCAGTGAGACAGACTTATATCCTAAACTTTGGCACACCCCACATGTACTCCAGCAAACTGGAAATCCTATGTTATCCAGGCTCCCTACGTCATCTGGGCTCTTCTACCAGGGTTATACTTTTCTATGTGACATTCGAAAGAGGCCCGTGAATAAAGTAAACTGGAAGTCTGAACTGATCACTCTACCACTTTGGAACAGCAAATCCTGTACTTATTCTGAGGCTGGAAATGATATCTCAGGCACAATCAGAAGTAAAGTATGAAAATTGAAAGAACTCTTTAAACACAGACATTGCCCCAGCTTTTACTAAGCATCCAGCTGCAGAGGATTGATTGTTAAGACATATGCATTCTTAAACATACTCACTATTTAAATTTCACAAAAAAGTGGATTTGGAGTTTTGTTCACATCAAAAGAATTATAACAAAGAAACAGGAGACTGAATTTATGACTAAGAAAAGCAGACACATTCATTTTTTTTTTCCAAAGTAAAGCACCACAGGAAAACCAGGCTAGAGCTGCTGAATTTATTCAGTGATGAAGAGTTTAGATTAGCATGCAAACAATAAAGTGTTTGACTACATAAAAGATAACCTGAGTACCAGGACTATATTTTATGCAAAAACTAGTTATAAAACTGCTGCATAAATGATCCCCATAGGGATAATTTAAGGAAAAATAATCTGAGATATTTACGTACCTGACAAACACTCCAGACTCTGGGAGATTTTTCTGCTGCTTATATGCCCATCATCTAAATCTACAACGCTTGGCCATACTATCCAAAGTCAGGCTGGCCACAGCTGCCAGCCTTGACTCTGGGAGCAGCCTGGCTATGTGAGAAGGACTAATCAGCCCAGGTGGAATATCATGCTAAAACAGACTCCCAGCACTACAGCTCGTGTTCACACAGCTCAGGTGTTACTGCAGCCTACCACACAAACACATCCCAGGGTGCTAAACATAGCAGGACAGCTGGGCTCCAGACCATCTATATTAACATTTCAACTGAGCAATGGTCCCTAAGCCCATTGCAAAATGGTCATAGCCCAAAGGATGCATCCCCCTTACCTTCACATTTTGTGCCCTACACCTCTTCAAAATATTGCTTCAACCTATCAGCCTCCCTTCTTTTGCACATCTTCCCAATGAAATACCGTGTCCTACCTTGTTCCTGCATCCTCAATCTGGAGCTCCTGACAGAAGAGTGGAATACACAGCAGAGCTGGAAGCTGCTACTTCATACTAGAAGCATCACACATACCAGATCATTGTACATTGATCCTATGCCTGTTTATTCCATTTTCTTACCTTGTAGCAGTAGCAACACACTTCTCTTGCATTTTGGGCAGCAGCACTAACACTGAATAATCAGCAAAAGAGACACATTTCCAAGAACTTATGAACCACATGCATTTTGCAAGATGGAGTTTGGCCATCATCATCGAAAAATGAAAATAGACCAGGTGTAGAAAAAGTCTGCAAAAATCAGTTTGGACAGAGCTTTTTATTTCTTCAAGGAAGATTACAGAAGCTTAGATTGTTTAGTCTAGTAAAATGGATAGGAACAGCTAAGGGGAAAGGTAAGACAGGATATGTTTGCTCTCTATTAAATATTAATTAATACTCTATAAATTATTAATAAAGAACTATTCAAGATAAAAGGTAATGGTGTCACAAAACAAATGGATAAAAGTTGTTCATGAATATATTTAGGCTAGGAATGCAAATAAAGTTCCTAGCCATTAACCGGGTTTGGAATCAGCCTTCCAGTGGGAAAAATGGAAGGAAAATACCTCAAACACTTTTAAAATGAAGCCTCTATCAAGAGACTGTATGTCCCTGAAGTCCACGCACCAAGAGATGGTTCAAGCCTTATATCCCAAATCTGTTCTTTCATCTCACTTCTGAGGGAAAACGCTAAGCCCTAGTTCTTAATGTCCTTTCCTTCATCTCAGGCAAAGGGAAAGTCAGAATATTTCCTTTTCTAAATACAGGGGAAAGAACCCCACAGTCTCAGAGGGTTTTGATAACTGGTATTATGTGATTATGTATTTTATGTGATGAAGTCCACTTACATTATGAGGTTGAATAAAACCTCTATGTGGTCATCCAACTTGCTGTCAGATGTTTATGGCACATCACAGCTACCACCTGGTCTGTCCTTAAATTAGGAGACTCTGAAGTTTATTTTCAGTATCTATAAATGCACAGTTCTACTAAGATCCACCTCAAATACACTGATCCATCACCAGAAGCATAAAAAGAGATATGTGATTACAGTAGCAGTGTAGTACTACACTGCCAAGCTTGCCTATTGAAAGATACTGTGGTCAGTGTTCTGTCATAAACAATTGATCTCTATAATACAGAGGTAGCATTCAATATTTACAAAAAACATACACATTACAAAAAGCTGTTTCCTGATATGAGTCATCCAGCAAATAGTAAGGATTTATTGTGAATGAATGGGTCAAATGCACTGGGATATATCATCACATCCAAATATAAGCTTTTACTTCTGCTGTGCTCTGTTGGCACAGTATTTAAATTCTGTGTGAAAAGCAAAAGAGAGAGTAGAGAAGTCAAAGACATTTGGAACAGAAGAGAAAGTACAACAGAAAGATCAAAAAAAGAGATCAAAAAGAAAAGTCAAGTTTTCACTGATAATTTTAAAGAAGAGTATTAAGAAAATAAATATGGGTATAGACACATGGGAAATGGACTGTGGTAGTTTAAGAAATGTAAAGGACCTTTAAAGACTAAATCTTGGACTTAATCCCATTTAGAAAAAATATTTTTGTCTAATAGCAGCTTCATAAACCTCTTAGAAGTTTTAGTACAGTTCCTAGTGAGAAAAGAATCCACGGAATGAGCCAATATGTGGCATTTATGTGACAGCATTATCAAAAGGCTCATATAATCAGAGAGATCCATGCAGTCATGGCTGCTCCACCCCCAGCAAAGGGTACTTTCAAAGCAGGGTTAAGGTGCACCATTTCACAGTCAAGAATAATTTTCCATTGCATTTGCTTTCTGGTTCAGTAAGTGACTACAGGTCATACATAAAATTTAAATATACTAAATAAACAAATCCCAGGTGAGCCACACAGATCCCTTGGTCTCAGTTGTTATGACTTACATTCAGTTCAGTCACCCCACTTTCAAGGCAGTCAAGTAGCCAAAAGAATTTCCACCTTTTTTTCACAGCTATGCAGGGTGACCAACCAGGATTAGCATGGTATTAATCTTGTCTGTGGAAGTAGAACTGTCAGTCTTTCCATCTCCTGGTTCTGTGCCTGGTGTCCAACAACAGGTGTGACTGGAAGTTTTATGAGACAACCAATGACACCAGTAGACAAGAAAAACAAATTGAAAAATACCCAGAAAACAAACCCCACATAATTCTAGAAAATGTACAAACTATTCAATTTTCACTATTTTCAGGAGGGTTTTTTTGTTTGGTTTTCCTCATTTCTTCTGTGTATAGGTCCTATAGCATTATTATCCATTATAAATTAGGAAAAACTGCTTCTAAACCAGCATTTCTGTACTGGGATTTCTGACTGAAAAATATGATGGATATACAAAATGAATGCAGCAAATTTCTAAACTCTGCTTACAAACCTGTTCCCCACAGAAACCACAGATGTGTATTGATATGGGTAGATTCAGCAGGCAGGATAGAAATTCAGATGTCTGTAGACTTTTCTCTGTAGAGTCTACTCTGTAGAGTCTACTCTATCAATTGTACTTACATAAGACTGTCTAATGAAGTGTATTAAACTAAATGCCTTAACTCTTTCAATACTTGCCCCTTTTGAAGTTTGATTTCTTGCTACACATAACAGTTTTTTTTCATCTTTTGAAGAAAACTGGTGCAACAACAACAGCTCTACTCCACTACCAGAGGATGTGCAACTGGTTTCGGGAACCACCATTTGATTTACTTTGTTCATTTTAATTATCCCACTTCAGACGCCTGATGGTGATTTAACGTTGAGGTACTCAGAAATTAATAAGATGATCATGTCCTGTCCTCACTTATATACCTATCATCACTGGGAACGAATTGAGAAATGAAAGAGAAAAGCGGAAAAGAAAGAGCTGCTGCAATGAGAAAAGGGAGCAGTTCCTGATTTTCTGAGGAGCTGAGCACCTTGCAATGCCCTGTGTGACAGACCAAGAGCAGAGGCAGCATACCAAAACTGAAAAGGTCAATTTAGCCACCTGCCAGATATTTCTGACAGCCTACAGAAGGAACATTCCTCTCTCTTATTGACAAACGGTAAGATAAACTGCAATACTGTATCCAGAAGAGTTTCCAGTCAGAAATGAATGTAATTGCAAACTGGCTACTGTTTGTTTTTAAATTACTAAAATACCAAAGTAATCTCAGGAACTTCTCTGGGAAATGGGATTTATAATGAAAAATATTTGCTGACCCATAGAAAAGTGAAAGTACCTTTGTCTTTTATGGTGCTTGACAAATTGACACACAATTGTTAATTATGGGCACTGACTGCCACATGATAATGAATAAAATATTCCAGCTGATTGGAGCATAAGTCTAATAGCATTTGCAGGAAATTAAGTAGTATTCTTACAGATACCAAAGCCTACAAATTTCAAATCATGACATAATTAAATTTCTCAAGCAGATACTCAAAACGTTCTTAATTTTTAGTTAGCATTTAACCATATCTCAACCTGAGAGTGTTCTTTGGAGAAATGTTTTGAATGCAGGCTTTAACAGCCACCATGTGACACAAATCTGCAGATCGCTGAAAATTATGCAAAAGAGTCTGATCTTGGGCATTTATTTGTGTAGGGCATTTTCTGAATTTTTCTCTAAAATGGAGAAAAGAGACAAGTCAATTTTCACTTTGGAGGTGTCAAAAAATGGGAAAACTTTTAATAGACTTGGGATGAAACTGCTACAACAGCATAGTAGCCAGAAGTGGAGAAGGCCACACACAATGATTGTTTTTTCTCCTTATTAAAACCTGTGGGAATGCATCCCTGACGTCCTCTTCCTCACCAAGGATGGACTGTGTCAAGTCCCTGTGCTGGCATCATCCGCTTGCAGGCAGAATAAAGTCACCTACAGGCATTTAGCAACCAAGCACCTCGTGCTTAGTGAGGGAGCTCACTGACACCTCCTTTTCCATCTTCACCTCCTCTGCAGTGTTGCTTTATGTGTAAGGAGCAGCACAGACTAAAATAGAGATCCAATCCATTATATACAGAAAGACATACATTTTTTTCACATGTTGGGTACAAGCTTCAGAAGACAAATACTGTGGTATCATTGGAAGAGTGTAACAGGCAAAGCATGTTAAAAAGGAAAACAGTGACTGAACCCCAAGATACATCAAAGAATAAAATCTGTATTGTAGCCTTAGAGGAAAAGTATCTTCTGAAGTGAAAATCCAAAATTTAAAAAAAGAAAAAAGTGTAAACTTGTCAGAGATTTATTTACTCCATGTGAAAACTCACTTGTGTCAAGTAATAGGAATACACACTGTGTTTTCATGTGTTAATTGTAAACTAAATATTTTATGAATCTGCATAATTTTCTCATCTCTGGAAGGTTCCAGTTGTTCCTTCAGCTTTGGAATGCCAGTCCAAACACATCAACTCAAAGGGTGAGCCAGATATTACAGCACAGACAAAACAGTGTCATGGAACTCTGTGGCTTGGAAAGTCACTTGGAATTCACAATATTTTTAGTTCCTTACTCAAGAACAGGGATAACTGCACCTGCTCATTCCAGAAGACGGTTGCACACATTTTACAGTGACCACCAAACCCTTTAGGTCTGGGAAATACAAACAGGGATTGCTATTCCTTCAGCAAAGGGCACACCAGCTTGTTTGTCTGGTGTTGCTCAGCTATGAGAAGTGACTCTGCTAACAAAACATTTTCAAAGAGAACAAATACAGATAAGCTGCTAAGCACAATCAAGGGCCTTATATGCTGTACAGTATACATTTCTAGTTCAATATGAAGGTACAATTCAACAGTGTTAAACACTTGCACAGAGACAAATATTTAAATATTCAGCTGTAGGTAATGCTCCTTGTGCATCCTGAACTCACTCTGCCTTGAGACAGCTCCAAAGGATCCTTGTAAGTTTCCCTTTGCACTGAGTACTGCCAACACTACTGATCAGCTATGGCCTCAATGGCTTGATCTGGTGAAGCACAAAGATTGTCAGTGCACAATGAGAGATGACAGGAGATGGTGAGCTTTTTAGAATGACTGGAAATCCTCCAAAATAAACCACAGAGGCACAAAGGTACCTCCACTCCATATTTATCTCCTTTGATGGAGACTTCATCCCCATCAAAATATTGATAAAGCATTTCACTACTCAGGAACGTGTTCTCAGGTGCTTGGCACCCCCAAACATGGGTTTTCAAAAGACCTCAATTCATTTCTCATTGCATTTTCCACATTAAAGTAGCATCTTTCAACACATCAGAGCTCCCCTCTGTTCCCTCATCAATATTTATAAAGATGATTTCTGGATAGCTGAACCTTCTCCTTCACATCCTTTTGAAACTCCCAGGTGTGCTCTCATGGCTCGGACTAGAATACAAACCTTTCTGGAAGATGTTTCCTGGTATGACCTCTGGGAATATTTGAAATCAGGCAGGTAATCAGATATCTCCTCATCAAAGCCAATGAAACCACTGCCATCTATTTCAGTGGACTTAAAATATGGAAGGTAATGAGTGCTTGGGATGGAAAAAAAATTAAATTCTACTTTCCAAAGAACTTGGGTTTATGAGATAACTGTAGGATTTCAACAACTATCTGCAACCACTTTTGACCTACAGTGTAAAGCAGTGGATATATTACAGTCTGTACTGCTTAGCTTCTGTAGCATCCTATAAACTTGAGGAGATAATTAAAGTTTAGGAGGAGAACATCAGAAAGAAAATGTGCAAAATGGACACAGTCTGGGAGGAAAAGGGAGAAGGAAGAAGACCCTCCATGCCTGAGAGCGGAGCTTGGCAGGAAAAGGGGATAAGGCTGAGGGAAAGAGAGAGAATGCATGAGAAGTGAGTGAAGACATATTAATGAAGATCAGATGGTCAATAGTTCAGAAAAATGACACACCGCTATTGTTTGGGGCTTTTTTCCCTGCTCTATTTGAGAACCTGAATTATTGAAATAAATAGCCTTGTAAAAACACTTGTTCAGCCTGCAGCTGATTGCTCATCCATACAGGGTGAAAAGGCAAGTGTTAATGAGCAGTTTGCAAAATATGGTGTCAACTTGTGAGCACAGGTTCAGACAGAACCAGGCTCACGAATGACACGGACATTGTGCATGAACAGCATTGCCCAGAGGGCAATTCCACCGGTCCTGTATCAAGAAGAACTAAATTTTGGTGCATTTAAACCATCGAATTTACTTTGTCAAGAGTCAGATTTTCTAATCTTCAGATATTTGTAATGCCTCTACTCAACTGAAGGAATTCTCAGCATGAAATACAAATATTTATAAACAAAAGTCATGCTGTCTCCATGTCCTTCATTTTTCACTGCAATTTTTAGAAACTGTGAGAAACATTTTATCTATTTGTAGCAAACTCAGAGGCTTTTATTTTTCTGTAGCCAGTTCAGTGTAATTTCATTTACTCTCATCCTATAGGGCTGGATTAAAACAAAATCCATCATTCCTCCACCTGCTGCAAGTGTAAAGAAAAAAGTTCTCCAAAAATCCATCAATCCTCAGCCCATTTCCAAGGATAGAGTTCCGTGATTCCTGTTCAGTATGAGTGATCTCTTGATTTGAAGCTTGCAGACTCCTTCCCCCAAGTCTGAGCTTCTCAGCATAGCCTGCACAGCAGACTCTCAGGGTTGAAGCCAAGGACAAGACTCCATTTTAGCTAAGCCTCCTGGTTGGTCATGTAGATGAGAGAAATAACTGGTCATAGTGCAGAGCAAATCTCAGAAAAATGAAAGTGAAATAGATGAAGCACAGGGCAAAAAAAAAAGACATTTACAGAAGAGAATTTCACTTTTGTCTCCAACCTAGTGGGAAAAATATCTTTTTTTACTTTTTTTGGCTATTTCCCCCTAAGGTTAACTATGTCTTTCCCACGTGAGACACTATCTCATGTATCTATTTCCTCCTGTTGCTGCCCAGACTGTCTACAATGAACATCTATCATTGTGGGATCTGCACGCTTTTTGGTCTATCATGGGAAACGCCGTTTATGAAAGACACTGTGGCTTCCTACCATGAAAATGTCTACAACACTACATACAGTAGAATTATGACTTCTATAAAGAGAGAGAAAAAAATAACCCAGACAGGATATGAGGAACAGCTGTTTGTATGAACACCCTTAGGATCAGCAGTCTGAGCATGAGAACCCCCAATATACAGCAGACAAAAGGCACTCAGAACACACACAAAGAAATGAGACTTGAAAGGTAACATTTTTAAATAAATTGTTTCTTAGATCTGAATTAAACCCACATGACCACTTTAGGTTAACATAGCAACATCACATAAAAGTGATTTATCCTTTAATTGCCATAATATTATTTACAAAAAGTACATATGATTGGTAAATCAGATTTTGTGTACATCCTGAACAAGTCAATTAGTACAGATGCTATCTCCTGCAATCACTCTCTAGCCAATTGCTTCTCATCATATTTTTCACAGAAATCGTCTGTACTCATAGTTCTTAATGAAGCAGGTAACTAGTTTTGCATTTCAGTAATTCATTTCCTTCAGCTGGAGAAGTTTACACATTTCGGTTCGCCCAATCTTCTGCTGATTTACTTCTGTGCACATCAAAATATAAATTTTACTAAACCGTGTTTATCGCTATGAGAATAGGCATTTAATATGCACATGGCATTTAGACATGAGTGAAAATTATAACACTGTTTACAGACAGTATCAATAAAACCCTCTTGTTTTTAAAACTGCTGTAAAGCAGTGATCATATCTGCTGATTAAGATGGCTAAATCCCTGATAGAAATTGTCAGTAGAAAAACTTATTTTGACTGCTTTGCTAATTTCTTTCCAGTCTGGTTCCCATTCCCCCAGTCTTTAAAAAACAATTCTGTGTCTGGAATTCTAAAGTGATTCTGCAGAAATCTTACAAAAAATACGTTTTGATTTTTGAACATTCACATATCCCAGAGGTCAGTAAATCCTATTCAGCTGGGAGACCCAAATCAGTACCACATACCCAACTAAAAGAGCAAAATCAATATGTTTTAATATCTGGTTGTATAAGTGATTAAAGTTCATGAGAAATTCAGCAGTCACATTTGTTTATTTATGTTTCTGTGTGTCAAATCCTGAAAAACAAACAGCACTGCCAAAATTATGATCTGTTCACAGATAAATGACAAAGAAGAAATGAGGCCAATCTAATAAATTATTTGTTCACTGCATATAATTGACCCTCTTCTGCCATGTCCTCAAGCAAATATCCCATCACTTTCAGCCTACAGAACAGCTGTTGCACTGCCTCCTGGCTGTCTGCAGGAAGTTTGTTTGAATAAGGAGCAAGAAATAAGGGGAAATTTCAAAACAAGTGGAAAAAAAAGTTACTGCTCTGCTCTTTAAAGACTTCTGGACTCATTTCATTAAAATATAATATACCACTTTTTCTTTGCATGGTGAATCTTCAATTTATGAAGTGCCCCTTTTAGCATTATTATGAAAATAGACTTCATGGTATTTAATTGGTTTCCTTATCAGACCCAGAAAAACAGTTTTTAATAAACTAGGAATGGACTAGCTCATTCTGTTAATTTCAAATCCATGCTCTGCAGAGTAGAACTCAGATATAATGTGGCTTCTTTCAGTTTAGACAGGAATAAAGAATACAGAAGAGAGGGACAATAAATAAAAAGATACTAAAAGAAAAGGATTCTTACCAAAAATACAAACTGCCTGCACAGGGCATAAAGCGATACCACCTTCTTCACCCAGAACATCTTCTCAGAGACATTTGGGAGTGTGGTTGGATTCCTAGATTGGATGTAAGACCACAGGCAGAGCTGGGGGGTTGTAGGCTGCTCCTCAGCCCTGCTGAGATGTGTGGGGAAACAGACAAAACCTGATTGAAAGGGACCAGTGGAGATAGGAGAGATGTTTGGGTTAGCTCAGTCCCTGCCTTGCACTGGCGCCTCTGCCCTGGGATGTGCTGGTGAGGGAACCTCAACCATTCATGCAGACTGGAACAATCCCGGGAAGGGATGGTGGTTTGCTCCTTGCAGTTGTGTCACATTTGCTTTCTCTCTTGTTCACACTGCTGAGTCAGCAAGGATTCAAATGCAGCTCTTTGTTGTTCTTCCTGCCCAGATGTAAGTAATTTCTGGAGAAAAGGCCTCTGTACTCACTGTATGGGGTCATGCAGCTTCACTCACACACCTGCTCTCTGCATTTTAGGGAGAACCAATGACTAAAATCACAAGGATCCAGGCTTTGCTGAGTCTTACCTTGTGTTATTTAAGCCTGTCAGCACGATCTGTGTCTGCATTCACGTTCAGGCTCTATGCAATCAGCAGTATAATGGCCAAGTCCTGCTTCGAATGTCTCAATACCTGATATATTATCTGTGCCCAAGCTGACAGGATTTTGTACGGGAGAGGAGACGGCAGTGGGGAGCAGAGCTTGCTGAATATGATTTTTAAAAGCCCTTACCACAGCTGTAGCACAATAGCGTGGTCCTAACTCCAAGCATGCAGCAAGCACCCTGGATGTGTCTGGCACGTAGGAGCTGCAATTCTGCAAACCTCAACTCTTAGAGTAACCCCTGAGTCTCCCAGGTATAACCATAAACATTTTTTTCTGAAGCAATTATCTTTCTCCTTTCTATTAATTCAAAAAAATCACATCAGAATATAACAGATTTCTAAATACACAGGAAAGGTCTCACTCTGACAGCTCTATTCCCTTGCACTGCAGGCTTTAATGTGCCTACCTGGGACTAGATGATCCTTGTTAACACAGTCTAAGGTCCTTTTTAACATAGTTACAGTTTTACCCATTAATTTCATCTCTGTTTTGAAAGTATGGAATACAGGCTTCAGCCTTTCGTTACCAAGGCATTAAACCAGTTTAAGACCTGAATATTTAGGAAATCTAGGATACCGCTGCCTGTTTCAGTAGACAAAAGCCCATGGTTATTCTTCATAAGAAGTTTCTGGGCTCTATATTCTTTGACATAATTTGCTGGATCATGAGCATGGACTCACAAGATAAAGACTTTCTGCAATCTGGCAGTCTCCTGGATTTTGCAGGTGTTTTTTGTTTTGATTTGGTTTAAGTCATGCTTGGCTTTTAATGTTTATACTTGTACTCTTTTGCTTGGAAAATGGCCCTCAGCTAAGGACATACTGTGTCACCTTTATTCAGAGTGTCTGCACTAGGTTCACATTTTTAAGAAAGTTAGATTCCTCTAAAAAGTTGGGTTTCTGTCCTTATGGTTGGCCCCAAAAGAGATACGGACAGAGGGGGAAGAGGTGGGGAAAACTGTTTGTTTTTTCTCGGAAGATACCTACATCACATTCCTACTCCATTTATGCCTTCTTTAGACTAACTAAAAGCAAGAGGATAATATCACAGGGATACTCTTAGGAGAGATTGTCCTGCAGTGAGGCACTGAGATTCCCACAGCACTAGTGTCTGAGCAGCTGGATGGACCTACCATGCCAAATTCTGCTGGGACTCCAGCTAGCAGAGGACAGGTAATGCACTGATGTAATTTAATATATAATATAAATAATATAATATAAGATAATATAATTTAAAAGATACTTTTGGGCTCAGTTCCAACAGACACCAATTAATTCCCCCTGAGCAACTCAAAACTGAGACAGCACATCAGTTCCCAAACAGACCTAAGAGCTTTACCCACACTTTCCATTTTTTCTTGTCAACAAAATATCAAACCCAACCAAAATATCAAAAGCAGTACAACAAACACACATTTTACCAAGAGCAGCATAGAAAATAAATGACATAATCCAGTCATCAAAATGTGCGCATGTGAAAGCCAACTGTATACACTTGTTTTTGCTAGCTTGCTAAATCAAATGGCATAGGACAAGTCTAGCAAAATGAAATGTAATTTTTCCCTTACATGTAAACCTGTCAGAGTTTAGGACAAATAATCCCACTTGGTGACATCTGACTCTTCTGTTTGGAATATACATTACAAAGAATGTATCAGACTTCATCCTGTATTTGGTTTAGGTTTCCTTTTTCTCTTTTTTTCTTTAAGACTTGGACAAAAGCGAATGCTGCTGAGTCTTAGCTTTAAGAAATGAAAATGTCAAGGTTCAGAGTGAAGCCCACATATATTGCAAAGTTGCAGAACTGTAGGGTAGAAATGTAAAAAAGAAATGTAGAAACAGTATGTTGAAGTAGAAACACCAAACACCTTCTCCCTAAAACACTACCACCAAAAAGAGCTGAGGTATCTTTGTTTTTAAAGCAGAAAGCCCTGCCCTGGCTACATGTGAATTTAATTATAATCCATTTATGTTATCAGCTGAAATTGCATCATCCCTCCAGGATGCATAGCTCAGGGATTAGAAACTGTTTCAATTCTGTGTTTCTTACAGGACAGATATTTTGACAATTATTAATGAGAAAATTTGTTTGGTGTCCTCTATCTACTTTTCACTGACATGTACCACAGAAACAGATCATGGCTAAAGAACTGAACAGCTAAGAGATCTGGTTACCATTTCACATGGGAGGGAATTTTCCTGAACAAGATTTTAATGTTGCTGAGTAGAAATGCAAAATACGTACTGAATCACCCACATTGCATTAAAGCATACAGCCTGACAAACTATCCATTACCAGCATTTCTGTGCTTCAGTAAAAAACTTCCTGTCAGCATCACGAAAAGATGGAAACTGGTTCATCCAAGGCACTAGGCTTAAAACTAGATGACATTTGTGAACCCACTCACCACTGCAAACACCCTCTCCCTAAGTCATCAACAAATGTTACTAGTGTCACAGCAGATTAAATTGAGTTTAAATGTCACAAGCAACATTTCTCATGCTGCTGCATACCTCTGCTCCAACTGATTTTTTTTCCAACTTGATCACTTTGGAAGATATTAGAGCACAAGCTTTGCTGTGGCTCCCTAGAAACTGTAGTTAAAGATTTAAGGTTAATTCGAAGTTCTCAGACTTCTTTGAAAATGAATGCATGGCAGATGTTACAAAGAATTTCTAAATGATGGTTTTTTCCTAAGAGCAATCCACTGTCTTACTCATGCGTCTAAAGTTTCTACCTTAGTAAAAATCCTCATGTTTAGCAGGTGCATCACATATGTAAAATAATTCCTATGCCACTGTAAACAAACCCAAATATTAACCTCGGAGTCATATTTATGATCTTTTGTTGTAAGGCAGTGCTTCTTCCTAAACAAAGGCAACTTCTCCCTATTAGAGGAGGATCATGATTTCAGCTGGCGTGGTAGGTAAAGCTCAGCCCTGTGCATCTTGAAGCCAAATAACTTAAAGTCATTTGCAGAACTCCCGTTTCAATGCAGGCAGGCGTCTGCCTCCCCCCAAAGCACTGTACTGCTCATACAGAAATGCACCAAATGGGCCTCAGGAAAGGGCATGTGACAGATTTTAATAAGATAAGTGACTTGGAAAGAAGACTTGGAGCTAAATTACAGCTACTGGGAAATAGTGTCTATGTTACACTGTACTGCTTCCCCCCTGCCTCCCAGTCTAACATCCTGCAGGACTGTGATCAGTTTTTTTAAATTTTGGCAATATTTTTTGTTGGGTTTTTTTTGTTTGTTTGTTTGCCTTGGGAAGATGAGGTTGTCTGGGCTTTGCTTTTTAATTTTCTGCACACGGTTCTTCAACTGGCCAAATTCCGTATTTTTCCAGAATTTGAAAACATACCAACTTTTTCAGTTTTCTTCAGTTTTTACCAGTGTCATGCTAGTGAATTCAGTATCAAGAGAAAGAAATGGAACATGCAGAAAACAATGAGATTTGAGAAGCTGCCCAACCCCAGGAACTAGAACTTCCAGCTACTCATGTGCACAGGGGCCAAAGAGTTCGAAGGAAAAAAAAAATAGAAAGGAACAATTTTTTAGAACTTAGAAGCTTCCCCCCCACAAGAGGTGTGGAGTACATAAGCAAAAGGAGTAGTGAAATCCAGTGGTGGCCACAACTGAACTCATAATAGCCCATTTGAGTACAGCTAGCCCACATCAAAGCCTATGTCACTGCACCTTCCTTCACTGCTTCTGATTGCTGAACTGTCTGGAGGGAAACTTTTTCGGCTGGTTCCTGTCAACTGCAGTACTACAGTCAGAGCTCTGCCGGCTGCGTGGATGCACCCAGGATTTTGCAGATTCCTTCCAATTAACATATCTCAGATGTGCCTCTCACTCTCAGCCCTGCTGATAAATTCTTATCTAGGCACTCATCGCCACGTCTCAATTACTGCAACATCCTTTTCCTGGCCACTGACAAACTCAGTCTTGCCCTGATGGTGTATTGATCCACAGTGCTGCTGCAGAGATCATTCCCCAGCCTCACATCTGGCTTTCATATTGCTCATCTTCCTGGTTCCTTTTCCCTGTCATATCAAACAATCAACTGGCCTTCAGTTTCAAGGACTCTTCCACCTTTTTGCTCATTTTATTCAGCATCAAAAGGTCAACTCTTGCATCTGAACAGTTTGAAGTCCCTGCTTCTGCTCATCACTTGGCAACTTTGTAGCGTCTCTTGAGACTCTTCGCCACATTTGTGAGAACGTCTCTGTAACACTGGAACACTACTTTGTTGCAGCCCCTCGATCTCTCCCCAGAAATAGCTTCTGGCCAAAAAAAGTCTTGCCAACAGTTATGTTTGAGTTGGGCTCAAGTGGCCGTCAGTGACATCTTTTTTTAAGGCTAATTTTACAAGAGAAGAGATACTTCAACACCGGAAACTTACAGAAACATCACATGAAGTCTCTTCCCAAAGTAACCAGTAACAGGTTGAGGTATGC
Organism: Corapipo altera; assembly: GCF_003945725.1. Lineage (NCBI taxonomy): Eukaryota > Metazoa > Chordata > Aves > Passeriformes > Pipridae > Corapipo > Corapipo altera. The sequence continues at coordinate 58,528,486 of NW_020884872.1, read as the reverse complement.
TGACCCACAACATTTAGTCTCAAAACGGAGCTCTTTCAGATGATTATGAACTTTCCTTTGTCTGTTCGTGTTGCATTTACCAGCATCTTTTCCCTGTCTGTGACTGAGATCCTACAATAATGCAGCAGACAACCTCCAGCAGGTCTCTGATGAGTTGTCATACAAGAAGCTAATAGAGGAGCTAACCAGCCATGAATGCGTGAAGCATAATGGCATAGATGAAAAATGGGCAGGACACAGAAGAAAGGAGTAATGTTTAATTGATAGCTTCCATCTTGGGGGAAAGGATTTTAACAGTTCCTTTGAGATTTCCTCTTGTTTTATGACATTTCATAAATATATGATAGAAGAGGAAAGTGCGTGAGTGTGGTGAGCACTGCAAGACAGTGAAACCTGCAGATAACTTTCATTTATCAGCTGAGAGTTTTGTGAAAAACTTTACAGAGGCCTAAAGTAAGGTAGCATAATAAAAAAAAATTAATAAAAATCAAGCAATACATATGGGAGCACTGTATGTCAACACACATTACGAGGTTCGGCATTAAGTGGGCCAGTTTTCAGACCGAGGAAAGTGGTTGTTCCCCTTTATTCAGCCCTCACAAGGCCACATCTAGGATGATGTGTCTAGCTTTGAGGCTTACAGTACAAGAAAGACAATGGCAAACTGGAGTATGGTAGAAAGCAACTGTGACAGTAGGAGGTGTAGCACATGGTACATAAGGAGACACTGAAGGAGCTGGATTAGAGCAAAGGGTGAGGCCAGACCCTTCTTGGAGTCTACAGTGAAAAGACAAAAGCCATCAATCACAAGCTGTATCAAGGGAAATTACAGCTGGACACACAGAAAATTTTATTTCTGATGAGACAGATGCACCATTCTTGAAGAGTTTCAGAATTCAATGGGATATCACCCTGAGGCACCTCAACTAACCTTGAGACCGTCTCTGCTTTGTTGCAGCATTGGATGAAATACTCAAGAGCTCCTTTCTCTCCATACCAGTCCAGACAGCTCAATGTAAACCTCCATCACACAGAATTAAGATGAAGATATTAAAATATGCTTAGATATATAATTCTGAGGTATTCACCTATTACATGCCTGGTGTATCTGACCATGTCCAGTTCTGGCTCCCCAGTGCATAAGAGACATGGACTCTGGAATGAGTCCAGAGAAGAGCCACAAAGATGATGAAGGGAGCATCTAGCTTGTGAGAAGAGCGTAAGAGAGCTGGGACTTTTCAGTCTAGAGAAGAGTAGGCTCAAGGGGATCTTATATCCATGTCCATAAATATCTGAGGCAGGTAAAGAAAACAAAGCCAGACTCTTCTCAGTGGCACCTAGGAATAGGACAAGAGGCAAAGGATACAGACTGAAATACAGGAAACTCCATCTGAAAAAAAAACCCACACCTTTTTACTATATAGGTGGCTGAACACTGGCACAGATTGGTCAGAGAGGTTAGGGTTAGAGGGTTAGTCTTAATCCTTGGAGATACTCAAAACCTGACTGGACATAGCCCTGTTTTGAGTAGGGGGACTGGACTCTATGATCTCCAGAGGTGCTTCCAGCGTTCATCTGATTCTGTGATTTTGTGACTCTGCATGAGGCTATGAAGATTTATATGACTACAACAAATTTTCAAACAGGAATATATAAAACCTCATTCTTCCAGGGTTTGTGATGAAATCTAATAGGAAATTTCCTAGATCCTTTCTCATTTGCTTCACCCTTTTTCTCAGCCACTTTTATAGTCAGTTCAGAACTCAAGGACACCCAAATTAGGTTCCTGTGATTCTAAAAAGTCCCTTCCTTTTCCCCTGTCCAGACAGTTGTATGGGGTTCAGCCTGGGCAGGCAGAGCAGACATCTGTGGTCCAGAGAAATTTCCCACCAGCAGGATTCCCAAAACGGACAACATAATAACCTTTCATGGCCCATTCACACTTCATGCAGCTTTCTGCCTCCCCCTTCCCTGTCACAGCAAGTAATCACATGGAAAAAAAAGCATTCAAAGAAGAATATAAGTTCAAATAAATATATAGTTGCAAATTCAAGGTCAGAACAGTGTTCTCAGCCATCTCTCCATCCTCTCCCACAAAGTTCTTCATTCACCAGGAAAAAGAAAAACATGGCAAGATTGCACATGTCTGAGTTGGTAGATTATGATGGGAAATGCTGTCTTATCTTCTGCTTTTCAGCAACACACATTATAAATTGTCTGGCGGCTATTCACTCATTCACTCTCTCTGTAAATAACTATTCAGCAAAATTTGATGGAGCTGTGCAAGTCACTAAAGTCTTACTGAGATTTTCTGCACACAACTGCCCATCTGGAAAATCAGCGAGTCTCAAGGGTAAATTGCACGCAGGCACGGAGGCGCTGGTGCGCCCCGCCCTTCTAAAGGTCTACTGAGTTTTGGTAAAGTAAAATTTGTCTGCTTGGTTGGTGCATGTACTTTCATTATTATTATGTCCCCTTAGGTGACTGGTGAATCTGCACTGCTGACATAGAAACCAGCTCTATATCTCCTGGACCGCTGTGCAGCAGCACAGGTCAGGACCGCACCGAGGGAGGGATGTGCAGCTCCTCTTGTAAAACCTTGGCTCTGATCCAGACATGCAAAAGCTGGGAATGCTGACACCCTCGAGACTGCAAAAAAACTCTCTGTGTTTTGCTGGCTTTCATACAGAGAAGTCATTTGTCCCAAAGCCCAGAACCTGGAGTAATCTCTGGTGTATTCGGTTCTATTAGAGAATGTGTTAATTACAGTAATAATGCAACTAATACGGCTTAGAGAAGCGAGTCTCAAATGGTGCTTATGATTTCCTGCTTTCCCTTTGTATGCTGCCTAAACAGATGATTGATGAGAAATCAGCAGAAATTTAAGTATTTAGGTTTTTAATTTTTGTTAAGTGGCCATTTGCATTTCATGTGTCTGCAATTTTTTCTCTTTTGTGCAGATAAGCTTTCTATACCTGGAAAAGGGGTAAGGTAATCTGACACCTGCAATTTTCTGTGTTTACTGAAGCTTTTCAGATTGTGCCATAATTATATATATTTTCTAATTATGAAATCAAAATTTGGGAAAAGACCTTATATGATAGGGTGAAAACAAATCACCTAAATGTCTAAAGATGCCTGTCACTTTTTAAAATAATAGAGTTGTTCCCTGATTTTTCTTAAATCACTCTTTTGTGCTGCTGACCCAAAAGTGACATCTACTGTCTTTTCTGCCTGTGAATCTCACCTTCGAGAAACAATTTTTTTGTCAAGTTTTTTCTCACATCTCCATTCTCGTCTGTTTTTTATGCAGCCAAAGGAAGAGGCAGAAGACAGTTATTACAGTTACAGCAGGGAAAAAGAAATTGTGTGTGTAGTCACTGCCAGCAAACACATAGCCCCACTGTAGACAAAACAGAACCAAGAAAAGATCTCATCCTAGGAAATGAAGCATTGTCATCATGCCCCTTACAGTTACCTGTCTGAGGCTGGGACTTGGAAAGCCTGCAATTGACACTGTCTTTCTTGGTGGTTGAAAGGGTAAGAACTGACAAGAAACTACAGGAATTTAGAATTAATGTCCATGCAGTGCAAGGGTGTGAAAAGATGCTAAGAATGAGAAAAAGAGCAATCCAGACTCTTTGGAAAGGATAGCTCCTCCAGCAGAACAATATATTTCTTAAGCACAGACATCCATTGGCTTCCTTCTTTTTAGCCTATAAATCTTGCCAACTACCCTGATCTACTGAGACCTTTCATGGAAATACAGTAATTTAATTCCAACGTAATCCAATTCTTTAATGACAGAGCAGGCAGGAAAAGCTTACATGGGCTTGCCTGTACATGTAATTAGTAGATCAGAAGAATAAAATAATTAATTTCTCTCTGACCAGTTCAAGGAGATAAATTTTTATTTAATCCAAATTAAAATGTTTCTTATTTATTTATTACTTCTTCTAGCCCAAACACTGGTATATGATTAGAGTTGGGCAAGAAGCAGTATTTGTATCCCACAAAAGCCTGCTAATTAGAAGACAATCAAAGGAATCTGTATTTTGGTGAAATTCCTGATTTAAATTGTTCAAGACTATTCAGAAGAACCTTTTGTTGAAGTCTGCAACCTGCCAATTGCCATCACACAACTCAGGTGAGTGGTGTGCACCTAAGTACAAATTATCTGATATTCCCAGGACTGACAGTGACTCATGGGTTGAGACCAGAAATTCCACCCTGGATTAAACAGATCTTTCCACAATAGAAATGTCATGGCAGCTGCTATGTTTTTCCATCTCCTTTTCCTTTCCTCTGAGGAAAACATCTGTTTCTAACAAATTGAGAGGTGAATGAAGCTCCCATCTGGCCAAGAGGACTGGACAGCTGCATTTATGTCAGGCAGTGTGAGACTGTCCGTTCCCCTCACCGGACGGTGCTGAATGGAAATGCAGAAGCAGACAAAGTCCTTCTGGAACACAGTAGATGTATGTCAAAACTGATGACAAAGAGGATTTGCTCTGATGAGAAACTCATTCCTCACACTGACCAGCTCTAAAAGTCACCTCTCAATGTTAAGAGATAAAACAATGCTGTTGGGAGTTACAATCTCTTCACCTTGCATGAACACTAAATTTGTTCTTCTTCCAGGAAAAGGAAAACAGAAAAATCCCACCATATCAGCAATTAAAGCATTATGTTGGGAATCTCTGCCACACATTCCAGGAGTTTTAGAACTGATGTGAATGGCAGGCAAGGAACAAGAGAGATGATGATTTTAAAGGCAGAACACTGTTTAAAAAAAATAAAATTACCATATAGCACATCTGAATGCAAAAGGGCTTAGCCAGTGCTTCATAAGAAAAGCCCCACTGCAACTGAAATGCAAAGAAATATCTTCTAGTCATTCTGAACAGCTGTTGACAGGTAAGATTTCCTGCAAAAGGGATGATGACATTGACCTTTAGAAAATTATCACCAGACAGCAGAGCAAAGCTTTTCTCTGTTTATCCTTGGGGGACTAGGAGCTGCACACAGACACAATGCCAAAATAAGACAAAAAACTTGTGGTATTTTTCAGTGTGCTGGGCAGCCAAATGCAACCTGAGACAATCAGGTTTGACATAAAGCTTTAGGAACACAGAAATAACATGCTTATGAAATGTTCTGATTTTTACCAGTACCAGCACTCTGGGCGGAACCCTGCCTACAGAAAGGGCTCCATTAACTCCTGTTAATGGAGTTGCCACTCTCCAAAGGTGATTTTCAGACAGACTGAAAAACTAAAAGGGAGATTTGTCCTTTGACACCAGGAACCTTTGCTGACTGCACACAAAGAAAACAGGAGAGAAGTGTCCTAAAATTACACCCTGTGGCAACCTCTTTTAACAATTGGCAGGCATATGGATTTCAGGAGAAATTATTTTAATTACTCTTACAGACTCTATGGATGAATTAACAATTTCCTGTTATGCTATCTGTACCTCTAGCAATTCTCATGGTTTTTAAGATGCAGACTCTAAAGTAATATCAGCCAAGCATCCCATATCGGTAGGAAATAGCGAAGTCCCCACTCAGACAGGGATGGCATAAAGGACTTCTGTCTTCTGACATCTGGCTACCTGACTACCGAAAGGAAAGAATTTCTTAAAAGCATTCTCATCTAACTGTCTTGCTCCTTTTCTTTGTAAAGTACATAGAGTGTAATTCTAAAGAGTAAGAACTCCTTTTTCTTTTTTATTCTATTTGACGAGAGGTTTGTCTAAACCTGCCCTTTACAGAAGCATGGCAGAAACTAGTTGCTGTGTGCACTGGTACCAGTGACCCCTTGTGGAAGCAGATTATCTTCTCCTGGTTCATAAATCTACCTGTCAACCCTACCTGGAGAGCGGACAACTCATCAGTATGGATTACTGAAATCACTTGCTGCAGAACTAAAGTTACAGCAAGATAGATTAAAAAATAAAACAAAGATTCCCCTCGGGATGTGACAATTCCTTAACCTCAGCATCAGAAAAAAATACAACCTTGAAATGGAGAAAACTGATCTGCAGAACCAGATGCTTAGAAAAGAAACACAGAAAAATGGCAAACAAGCTTCAGCAACGATGCTTGATCCAATCTGGTTCAGAGCACAGATTTACTTTATGGCTCATATTTATCACAGCCAACAAACCTGAAACTGTACATTTCAAGGTTGCATCTATATTTCAAATTACAAATCCCTACAGCTAGGGGATTTAAAATTCCACCATAAAATCTTGGTCAATGTGATCACAGGCCAAAGGGTACTTTCCTTCCTTTAATGCAATAATGAAACATTTTGTTTATGACATTGGTGACTTATAAGTGGATTTAAAATAAGAATCTCAGAAAGAAGAAAAAAACCAACTCAACAAACCACACAGGAATGATTTCCAATGTCACCTACGCTTTTAAACTGCTTGCCCAAATGTTTGTTAGTAAAAAAAAACTTTGATCCATGATATGGTACAGTGACTGGCAACCGAGGTTATTTATGTCAGGTTAGAAGCATCTTAAATTTAGCACTTCTTTTTCTTTGGTTCCTGCACAGTGAGTTTTTCACATTACAACTCACAGCACATAAGCTCTGTGGTTCTCTAATGCAGAAATTCATCTAGTCCTGTTCAGGTAGAAGGATAATGACCAATTAAAAAGCCAACTCTTCTAGAAGGACAAGAAATTTATGAAGACAAAGGTTGGTCCAGGTATGTGGTCTGAGCATGTCTAGTTGGTCCTGCCTGTCCACCTAAAGCAGGCAAGGAGAGAAGCTCAGCTCCTACCCTTCTTTACAAATCACAAGGACAAATCCAATCTTCCTCCATGCTCAAGCTGACATTTCTCCAGCAGTATTTGTCCAAAGGTACATAAAAATGAGATTTTAGAGTTTTAATTAACCAAGAATGGCTAAATATATAGCTCCAAGGCTGTATGTGCTATGTCAGCACAAGTCAACTGCTTTCCATATAAGCTCATTAGCTCACCTGAGTCAGCATTACAGTCTTTAACATTACAGACAATCTTGTTTCCTGATGTTCTCAGTCGTGTGTTAATGTTGACATAAACTTATAGGAACTGTCATTTCTCTTTCTGAAAACCCTTTTTCTCCTTGGATTGTAGGATCTTGAATCACAGGGAAAAGAAGGCATGTTTCTCAATTGCCTAAAAGAAAATGACACCTGAGGCCAGCCTGATGAACGCAAGGACATCTTCTGTTATATCCATAGGAAAGTATATTGTTCAGAAGGCTGATATATTACAAGTTTAGCTTAATAAAACTAAAGCATTCCTTCATAAAACTAAAGTATTGTTTTTATCTATACTCCTTCTCTTAAACTTTCAATAGAAGTTTTGAAAAGAGTTTCTTTTTTAAATAAATATTGGCATCATTTAGACTGTTTTCAACATTCTCCAGTGTCATTGTCCATGACTTGTAAGGAGCTCCCTAATACCAATAAATTCATGTCTGGGTTAAGTCTGTTTGGTGGACAGCAATTGTTTTGTCTCATTTTACAGAGCTGAGCAGGCCAGGGTTAAACCACTTGCAAGGGAACACATGTCAAAACAATGAACTGAAAAATGCAACCAAATGCTGCTGAGCTCCACTAACTCCTGTTTACATGTTATCAGCATCTTTGCAAAAACCCTAAACACACATACTCCTAGAGTGACAGTATTTAATGACTGATGATCATGCAGAAAGCAGAGACATAAATAACCCTCATTAGGGAAAGTTATGGTGAGAATCAGATGTGCATTGGCTGCTATGCTACAAGCCCAAAGTATGTTCTTGCCCCACCATAAAGAAAACCGAAAGCATTTTGCTGTTTTGCTGAGGAATCAATTACCCTGAACTGCTTTCATTTATTGGGGGGTGATGCTGTGCCGAGATCATATCTTACCCTGTAGACACTTGTTTGCTGAATTACATTCTGCGATGGTAGCTGTTTGCCACTATAACAATGTCAGTGCCACCTTCCTGGTTGTCTCCTTTTAAAAAATAAATGTAATTGAAAATGTTCACTTAGCATAATTTCATCACCTTTGTTTAATCTCATTTTTAAATGGCTGACCTTAAATTCAGATCAACCCCAAAATAAAAGGCCTCTGCCAGATATGTTTGTACTGCATTTCACACAAAAGAAGGAACATATCAACCAACAATGGCAAAACAGAGCTCAACAGGATGTCCTTGCTTTGAAAATTTCATCCATAATGTGCACTGATGCACTTTTATCTACAGTCATCTTTTTTAAGGGATCCAATCTTAAAAAGCCTTCCTCTTACAAGCAGCCCGACAAGCTTATAGGAAAAGCCTCTGAATATAAAGATATCTTATGAGCAGAGATTTGGAAGACAGGGTGTTTATATATTACGAGCTCAAACTATAAGTACAGCACCACACAGATGATAAGTACATCTCATTTATTTTAACACCTATGTCTATACTACCTAAATAACATGAATAGGTAAGTGAGAGGATGGACATCCACACATGAGTACATCTCAAACTCAGAATTTCTCCCTCAGAGGCTACTCTTGGGCAGCTTTGCAGCAGTGTTAACAGGGCATATTGTGAGCTGACAAACACCACCACGTCAGCACGGCTATAAGAAAGCAGTTCCACATGGGAATGCTAAGCACCCTAAGATCCACACTATCAAGGATTAGGGCCAGTGAGCAATGCATTAGAGTCAGCGCTGCCAGCCCCAAGGGCCAAATGTGCTCTGTCCTGCCTAAAAGCCTTCATGGCTGACTGAGTCCACTTAAAATAAAAGAAGTAAGCAAAGCAAAACAACAATTTTTATTTTACAAGGAAAACGAAGTAATCTCTCTAGGTCAATTCCGAAGAGCAGAGAACAATTTCATTTTACCCAAATGCAAGCAGGACCTCCAGACTTCCCTATAGTTCTCTCCCCATTACTTATAGCATATAAAAAGGGCAATTTAACTGGAGGAGTTTATATTTGGGGCTTTTTGCAGCACTGTTTACAGAAAATAGCAGCTGTCAGTTAATGATCTTTAGACATTAGATCATAAACCACACTCATTTCAAACACTGCAATAGGAGTGATTATTTGTATATCATTAAGCAACATTCTCAGAGCAAGCTCAGTATATTTTCTTATTGTTTCATTTAAATATTCTTTCTTGTTTCATTTAAGTACAAAAATATGAGATAACTTTTTATTTCCTATTTTTAACTTTACGGACTATTGGCAAGGTTCTTATCTTCCTTTCATTCCCTCTTCTCAGCAAAGTAATATATAAGCACAGTGTCATTACGAAGTGCAATATTTCTTCAGCTTCACAACACACAAACCATTTGTCTGCACTGAAACTCCGAATGAGCATTAAAACTCATTCTTATGAGTTTCCTTCTTCACAGAGTTACACCACACACTGGTCCCCACAAGCGGAATGTTGTGTTTTAAACTCTAGAAATTCAGTAAGATTGTTTATTTGAAAGCAAAAATAGATGGGTTTGAGTCAGACCAGCGCAGGTATACCTGGATTTGCATTTATTTAGTAAATAAAGCAACTGTCTTTATTTTCAAATGCATAGAACCCATATATCTATATAAAGAACATATACATATATAGGGATGGAGAAAGCAAGCCTTAAATGCACTTACAAATACATATGCATGCATATCTATCTGTAGAGGCCCAGCTATGTATAGATATCTATAACTACTTACATATATAAAATATGTATTAAACAATACAATATATATTGAGACATAGACATATATAAAGTAAGATTCTCTTTCATAACATGAACTCAGACTCAATTTTATCTAAATCTTTACTGGAAATATTAGGTAGGCCTCTGCTTCTCTAGAACCACACTTTAAAAAATTAATTACATAATATATGCTGACAAATGCCTAGATACATGACAGATAAATTAGTTTCATTTGAACACACGTAGTGTATGAAAGAAATTAATTCAATAAACACTGTGGTTCTCATCCTATAAAACCATATGCAAGTCCCAGTGAGTTCACTTGTAATAACTAAAATTATTCATGGGCAAAAGAGTTTGCAGATCAAGGCTATATATGCGATTTGGTTGTTACATTATGTTAATTTTGGATCTACTATTTCACCATAAAATCTGACAAGACAGAATCATTTATGAGACATAAATACAGAGAATTGAATTATAGGGAGTCCTCTACATACATAACAAGATCAATTATTAATTAACATTCAGAGATGAAGATATGTTGCCATAGAGAAATTACTTAAGGGTAGCTATTGACAATCTTGGTCATGGGCTAGGATCCTTTCAGTTCATTCCATGTGGGCTGCAGTGACTTAAACACTGCACCCTGGGAACAGCAGTGCCCTGAGTACTATCTATCCGTTTGCAGTTACTGCAAAGGGGACCCCCTTCCTCTTGTCTCCCCATCACTGTTACAGCCAGTTACTGTAGCTGGAACAAGGCAAAGCCATGCATCATGTTGTCCTGTTTAAAGGAAGATATAATCTGACCCCCTCACTGCTGCTGTAACTCAGGTAGAGAATTACCCTTCTGCTGATCAGATTCTGTGCTGATGTAGTTAGCAGAGCTCTGCTTGCATTAATGGAGTTGTACAGATCTACACCTGTGAGAGCCTCATCTCCTACACTCAAATCACATCCAGACCAGCAGCAGCCTGGTACATCGGACAGGTAGGATAGACTTCAGCTAATTTACTTAATCTACAAAAATGGGATTGAGCATGCTATCTAGGCTTTCTCAGCAACATCCTTTCTTCTTTGAGGACTTAGAGGGAATAACTTCTCCCACATACCACATCAGTATAGGTTCACCTCACTGAACTGTGAACACCTCCCTCTGAACTAGTTGCTCCCAGCTTCCTTCTCTGTTTACAGAGAGAAACACTTTTAGGGTGTGATGAATCTGATTTATTTTGCATGTCTATTTAAAGCTGAGATGATTCCTGTCCTAGAAATGCCTGCTTGTCTCCACTAACTATGCAGGATGACTAGCTCACATGTGGGTGGCAAAAGTAATCTCACCTATTTGGCAGCTTCATTAGCAACAGTGCTTACGCTGAACAAAATAAAACACAAGTACCAAATGTTAACTAAAAACAAATCTTGAACAGACTAATAGTTGCATATTTGGAGATACAGATCTTAATGCAAGGCAACAGTAATACTCTGTGATTTCTGGCCAGAGTTTTGGGGTATGTGATTGCACAGGAACAAGTGACATTTCTGAACAGCAGCCTAATTTGCTTTGTGTCCCTTAAAGGACTACAAAAAACCAGTTTATCATAATCTTCCCCTCATAGGTAAAGTCTTTCTGATCCCTAAATAGCCAGAAATTAGCTCCAACTGTAAAGCATAAAAATTAACATACCTCTAAACAATGTGTTTTCACTAACTGCTATAACTTTGGAACACAAATCTATAGATGCTCCAACAGGGCAAAAAAGAATAAAACAGAATGCCCCTAAAGGATAAAATAGAGGAAACTGTTTTTTGTAATGTTGTATCCACAACCTTACATAAGCCATTTCAGGCACCGGTCTCCAGGTGATCAGGTCATCTCCATCTCTGTTTGGCTGTATTTTGGTGAACACTTAAAAGCCTTGTCCGGTATTTTCCATGAAGCTGTCCCCTATTTCCCTTTGGTGTTTCTGGTTACCATAGGGATAATGCAGTCTCCTTGGTGGTTAATAAAAACTACAAAAGGAATCAGCTCCAGATGGGTTACAGAACTGATGCCTTCACCACCTTGAAAGCATTAACATTAAAAAGCTTTCTCAAGAAAGAGAAGGTTAGAATAGATGACAGAGAATACAGTGGAAAACACCAATGAAATGTAGGCTTAAATGCCATTAGTAAATCGCAGGCCCAGTACATAACTCCACACAGCAATTCCCAGAAAGATTGTCCTAATCGATAATAAATACATAACTTCCTGAATATGCTAATTTGTTTCTGAACAGTATGGACCCACTCCCTAATTTCAAAGCACTGCCCAATAACTCTCTGTGCTATGTACAATACACATTTGGACATGCTGAATTCTCTAATTAGTCTATAAATACTTGACTTTTACCCACTGCTTTGGTAAGTGTGATAATTGCTGGGGAAAGGCCAAAGCATTTATGGTCAATCAGATGACAAGGAAAGGAATATGGCCCTTTCAGCAAGTAAAATGTAAGGCATTTTGTGGCAAGGCAGAAGCTATTAGCAGGATCAATATTTCTCCTAGTACCTTAATAAATCATTATATCAAAGAACAGTTGCAGGATGAAGAAAGCCTCATTCTACCAACAAGGATGCTTCCAAATCAGCAAATAAAACATCATTTAAATCACAAAGGCCTAATTGGTGTACAAAGGCAAACGCCAAGCATAGAATACAGCCCTCTGATTCTAGGCATGTAAGCATTTTGAATCATTAGTGAAGGAAGAAAGGCAGAAAGACAAAGAAACAGCTATGCTAAGAGCTCTCCATGCATAATTTGCAAATTGATAAATATGCATGACTCTACCACACCGTAGCTGACTGATGGCACCATGTTTCGTGTAGATATCATAGGTGGCAGAAGCAGAAAAGCACCTGGAAAACAGGATGGTCTCTGGTATCTTTATTATTGAAATGAGAAAAGGAAACCCCTTGCTGTTATTTACATTGAGGCTTTTTCTTCTGCTCCTTAGCTAGCTAAGAAAAAGCTAAGATTTTTAAACATTAGAATGCAGGAAGGGAAGAAATATTCTAAAGGCTACTTTCAGGCAAGGGAACTTCTGTCAGCAGACACTACGTATCACTGCTTACTCAATACAGCTGCCATCACACATAGCCATATAGCTCTCTTAGCCTTAGACCAAGAGGAAAATTCTAAGCAGAGCTAATTGGAGTTTTGTCCAAGAAAGAGATGGGGGACCAAGATCACATTCATGTTCTGCAGTAGGTAACCCCCCTGGTATACATATATGACTGTGAGTAGAAGATAGGGCATATTGCTATGGAGCACACTAGTGCACAGCTTGTGAGCAGCCACCAGTACCTTCTTTGGACATACCAACTCACAGCACTTTTGTTTTACAGTGTTGTCTTTCAGTCTGGTAGAGAAATTATGAAACCTAGTGGGGAAAGAGTAGTAACAACTTCATGGGTTTCACCAGGGGAAAAATGTAATACACTGCTGTAAGTAGTATTTGGTTTATTCTTTTGTTCCAGTAGTATGCATTTAGCTCTTTATTGAAGGATTATTATAGAGAAACAAATGCTTCTCAGTTGTTTAGTCACTACTTTTGATATCTATCACAGTCTTAGAAGCTCGTTCCTATTTCATTCAGAGGCAACAGTTGTTGACTTTGTGAGTTAGTTGTTGAAGGAATTTCATCGTGGAAGTCAAAGCGGGTACTCTTTGGTTCTTCAGTTCGTACTTCGTAAGTTTCTAATTCCACAGAGCTGATATTTTAGAAGATCGACTGTCATATGTCTGGAAAGCTAACATCTCTAGAAAGTAAATAATGCCAAAGAGGAGGGGAGAAGGAGCATCCTATTGCTACATGGTATCTTCTCTCCCCACTTCAAGTCAGCAGCGATCTTACCTACCTGTCATAATTCTCTGGAAAAGCAGAGTTTTGGCCATAATGGCAACTGACCTTATGGGGTGCTGGCCATGTGCATTTCCATGATATGACTGGCTCTTGAGTTAAATGCATACGTAAAAATGCCTAAACATTTCATGCTCTGAACTCTCTATAGAGATGTATTTATTTTCTCAAACTGTAATTTATTCCAGAAAGTAAACCGGATCAGTCTCTCCATAAGTTACAACTCGAACCAGTTTGTTGGCTGATCCTTCTGTTGTAGAAAACATATCAATTCTGCTTTACAGAGCATAATATGCCAACTTTAGTAATAAGGAAACTGTTGTAGTTTATATACTTAACTGCCTATAGGCATGCCAGGAGTTCTTCCTCTCTTCCTGAGGAGATTACATATTCCTCAACTCATCTCATGCCTACTAACATGTATCAACATAATATCTCTGGTAGCATCCCAGGACTATTTTTAAAAGAATTGGAATTACCATTTTTGCCTGCATCCCAATGTATTATATTTTGCTTGGCATGTATCAGCTTTGTAGACTGTAAATCTTGAGACAGGGATTACTCCTGTTTGTTTATGTCCTTAGTGGCCTAAAGGCATTATCAGCTTTATTCATCAAATTACTAGCAGCAGAGGGGATCATTGTGAGCACAAACCCAAACTTTAGCAATCACTTCCGATGGGATCACAGGGGAAGGCTAATGAAGTCCGTGTGGCCTTTCAATTCTATTATCATACACCTCTTTTTTTCCGGTACAGTAAAAAGATGCACTAACTCTTCAAACAAATAACTAAGAGCTATTGGGATTTTAGTAAACAGATTGAACAAAGATTCAGCATTTTCTTATTCTAGGCAGTCTGAACAATTAATTAACAGCTTCCTTCTTTGTCATTAATTTTGTTGCCATAGTAGCCTCTGTAAGTGGTTTCTAACAAACAAGTAAGATTTATCTGTCACACTCTAAATTGATCATAAAACAAATGATTTCACAGTCATTTTTGTTTCGTAATGACGGCTAAAGCACAGTGAATCATTACAACAGAGTTTTCTGAGAAGTATAAGGTGTCAGTTGTCTTAAAAAGCAATCTTAAGAAACAAATCCAGAGATTAAAAGGGAAGTGCCAGTTTTATGCAAAAAAAAATACTGTCTCCATCAAAAAATGACAAAAAAATATAAATTATAAATAGAAAATATTTCTAGATTTTTTTAACTCAAATTAAGCATATTTTGCTTGGATATAAATATTTCCATCCACAATTTTTTTTCTCCAAATCCACAGCTGCTGAGACACCATGGAGGAAAACATTGTAAGAGAACTTCCTCAAGAACAGAGTTAAAATTAATTAGTTGAAACAGAGGGATTTTTCTTCTACTTCAGATTGCTTCGATTGTAAAAAGAACAGCAGCCCACAAGGGAGAAAGTGGGGGGAGAAACACATCTGCAAACTAAATGCAGACTAAGTTCTGACCATCATCATGTGCTAGGGGTTTGGACATGTTTGGAGAACTACAGGCTGCAACCTGCAAATTGGATCAATATGTTTCCTGCCTGATAAATTCCAGGAGGGAGATAACGGGTGCATTATTGGAAAAGATTGTTGTTGCCTTTCTTCTAGAGGACAAGGTGACAGATTCTCTTAAAGCAGTAACTGCTCTTTGCTTCTTCACAAAACAATGCTTTGAAAAGGAGAGTCATTTCCAACCTTGTCCAATCTATAACCTGTCTCAGCTGGAGTGGGGAGCAGAGAAGAGTTGGCAACATAGTCAAATTACTCAGATTTCCTTGACTAAGAAGCTAGTAATAATCCCAGCGGCAAAATGCTCTAGTCACATCTGTCAACTCTTTCCACCAAGGAAAACAAAACAAACATGAAGGCAATGGGACTTATGTTCCTCATTATATTAGTCATTTTCTACAGTCAAACCCAAGTGGCCTTGAATATTTTGTTATACTATTGATATCCAAAGTAATTGATTCAGTTACAGACTGAATCACACAGTTAAATCTTACTGAGATCAAATTTTTTTGTTCTTTATCTCACCTCTTGAAAGACCTAAAGTGCAAATTTTTTGGTCATCCCCCTTACTGATCAAGGAATATGAGCAGTTTTGGGGAGATCATGCAGTCATGAAAGGTGTGATGCCACAAATACAGAATGGTACTGAGAACATGCAAATTTCCCAGTTTTCTAGTAAAAATGTTTCCATCAGTTTAAACATTCACTTTTTTTATTGTTCCATTTATCTCTTGGGACAGGCTCCTATAAGCTACCAAACTGCGGAGATAAAACATGTAGAAATAAGGGGACCAAGGAGGAGGGATTTGTCTGTGATAACAGCACTGAACTGAGGGATATAACATTCTAGATGTCGGTGAGTAGCATAGGTCCTTGTTCCCCCTTCCACCACAATCCCCCCAGCTGCCTCAGTTTAAGCATTTGCCTGGCCATACCCAAAACCAGACTAGGGTCATTAAAAAATCATTTGAAAAAATGGTTCTTTTAACATGAATAATTTCTCAGATCCCATTTACAAAGAATCTGCTGAGCCTTTAAGCTCTGCTGAAGGGAGGGCAACCTCTGGTGATGAGTGTGGAAATGAGAACTTGAAGGCAGTATGCTTCAAAATCAGATCTGTACAATATGGTATCAAAATAATATAAAAATGCAGCATAAGAGAAAAGAGCAAGTCTGATTTTTGTTCACTGTGGTTATTTTTAACTGAACCTCTGCCCGTCCATCTATTACACCTTTACTGGCAGAGCAGGGGCAGTGGCAAATTTGAACCCACTTTTGAGCCAGCATAAAAGTTGGAGAGAAGTCACAAAATGTAATTTCATTACTGGAAGTTTAATGAAAACCGGCAGCCGGACAGCAAAGCAGCACAGAAATTGCTGCCTAGGGAGAGGGAGGCAGGCAGAGCAGCCTGGGTGTACTCTGCCTGGGAACAGCCAATGGGCAGGTGTAGGCAGACCTGCCAGCTGGCACAATGTGCTTCACAGTATAGGCTGTCCCTCGCCTGCAGGGACCTGAGGCAGAGCCAGGAAACTGAGGTGCAAGTTTTAAGGGACAGGGGGCATTAATCCATTAGAGGAGGCTTCTTGTCTGCTCACAGAGCAATTTGTTGCCAGGGATCTGCGGTGCTTTAAATGTTGGGCAAAGTCTACCATGGCATGTGCCTGCATGGTCTGGGTGATGACACCAGCCTGCTGGACTCACACAACTAAAGATAGTTCTGCTCTGGGTCAGAGACAACTTGAAGCCAGATAAAATCACTAGCAATGCTGAGGCCAAGTTAACTGCACTGAGTCAGAGCTAATGAACACTGCCAATCACAGCAATTTATAAGCTTGTACTCAGCATCATGCTAACTGTGCTACACAGCTTCTGGTTGGCTTCAAAAATGGACAGAGGGAGCTCCTCTGCTACGTAGATGTAAACTCTTAGCTGTAGGTCTATGGACTCTCACAGAGTATCTGAATCCTGGGAAACTCAAGTATAAACCAAGGATTTCAACTTTTGGGGAAATTCTGCAGAAGGGAGTACAAATGGAGAACTAAGAGAGTGAGGAAAAGTCTCTGAGACAAGTCCAAGGGCTGTTCAGTTACAGCTCTCTACATTGATTTAGGCTCTACAGTCTTAGGCACATCGTGCATTCAGTAGTGAGGCTGTCAGCAGTCCAGTGGGTCCTCAGCACACGCAGTGAAACATCTTCAAAAAACCAAAACACTGTCATGAAGGACATTCACGTAGACTTGTGAGGGGTTTTTTTATAACTTAAAGACCTTAAAATAATATGGTACATTTGTCTATCAAACACTGACTTTTTTTCTGAAAGCTCATCCTGTGGTACTACAAGCTGCCTGCTGACTGTACGGCTCTTGACAAACTTTCCGACAGAAATCCCAACTCACTTCAACCTATAGACAGAGTCATCAAAGATGCAGTAATAGTGGAAGGACTGCTGGACTGACCATTATAAAATCTTGCATCATAGGCCTCTAGCATTAAAGTGAAATGCTCCTAGAAGGATTACAGAAAGATCAGAGATTCAAAATGTTTCATGACCCAGCACAAGAGAACAACCAGCTTTCTCTGTATATCTACACTTCATTGGGAACAGATAGTGCAGTTGATTGATCTCACTCATGTGTGACAGACACAAGAACCTGACAGGAGCTCTTCTGCAGAACTTTGGCCAGGATTTCAGAAACATTGCTGAATAGTTCAACCCCATCACCTCCCCCCCCCCCCCCCCCGAAAAAAAGAAAAACAACAAAAAAGAAGGAATATTGGACAAAGGTATGAAATCGTGTTACAGAATAAAGCTATGTGTTCAACCTGTTACTCTGTAGTCCTTTCCTTATCCCCTTGTTTCTTTGTCACCTCAAAAAGTAAAAAAGCTGTGTGAAGAGAAAATAAAAAATGAAAGAACACTCAGGATATTTTCATGGAATGACAGAAACACAGAACACTGTGAATAACTACAAAGGAATTTGGTGGCCCTAAAACATTAGAATAGCATTATGAAGAAATTAAGTCTCCTCTAAACAAAACAGTCAATTTTACAAACAGGATGCCATATTTCAGACTCAGGTCTCTCCTGGATTTGACCTTTGCTTTCAAGATCTTTGGTCTCTCTAAAACATTTTCCTTTATTCTCTTTGGTTCTGGTTCTTGTTTCAATTAGATCAAGTCAGGTTTACACTGAGACTGTAAGAATAGGGACATCTATGTGCTACCTGTCAAGTACTGTTGTAACTATGTTCAATTGCACTTGTAAATCTAGTGCCTCTGTGAAGTCCCATATTATGAAAACTGTGCTTTGTCTTCCCTTCCTCTAGTTTGTGTAACAACTCCATGTACTTTTGTTGGGGGCTTCAAAGGTAGAAAACCTTCTAAGAAAACCACTAAGTACAATAGTAAGAAACTGTTATTAGCAATACCGAGAAGAAAGAGTTCATGTACCACTCAATGGGAGGAAAAATTATTTTTAGGATCAGCAGTGACCAGAAAGCCACAACAGTTAACACTGAGGACAAAGAAGTAGTAGTTCAGCTCATAACAGGACAAAGTATATTAAAAAGAACTGAGATAAGTTAAAATATTTCAAATTGTCTGGATCTTATGAATTTCACCCTGGAATACATAGATCACTGACAGAGAAAATCTTGGAGCTGATGGCAATTAACTTTGAGAGCTGAGGTCAGAAACAGCCAACTCAGCAAATGCTCAAACAAGATTAGTTTTACTATGAAGGACCTGAGGTTATCTAGTAGATCAGAAGCTTCAACTGAGTCACTGTCACATATGTATGAATATCAGATTGGAAATATAAAGGAGAATGTTGTCTACAAGACTTGTGAGGGAATTCTCTTTTTCTATTTCACTTTGGAAAGACTTCAACCATAACCTTAGGTAAAGTGTTGGATGCCATATTTTAAGGAGGATGTGACCAACTAACAGCGAGTACTCTACAAAGTACAACAAAAAAATTGAAGGGCTAATTTGTTGATTAATCCAAAGAAGACAAAACTTAGGGAAACATGACAAAAGATCCTGAACGTCTCAAATGTGGTTGCAAGAAAAAAGGGAATTATCTATTCCTGTTCACTGCAGGTAGAACAGAAGTAGCTCGCGTGTTACAAAAAGAAAAAAAAGCATTTTTCAAATAGTAAGGAAAATTAGGCATTGGAATGAATTCCCTAAAGACTCTCCATCACTGGAGGCCCTTGGAAACGGACCAGCCACTGATCTGATGGGAAAAGTGTCAGTATTGTTGATGCAGCTGCAGGGCCCTCAAGCTACTTCCTAATTTTCTAGGATAATTTTAGGAAAAAAAAGTATGGCTACTTAGATGAAGAACAATTTTTTTTACTTCTGAGATATTTTAGGCAATAGTATGTATTACCTTTTCCTTAGTTAATTTTTAATAATGTTCTGAAAGCTAAAGTTAATAAGTAGCTTGACCCAAGATATTCTTTCATCTTTCTACTTTTGTTTTTGCTCTTTGAGTAAACTGCTTGGTCAAGCTTTCCTCAGATTCTTAGAATACCTCTTGAACACAATATTCAGGGTTTTTTTGGGTTTTTTTCCGAATGTGGGATCAATGACATTAAGTAAGAACACAGTCTTTCCTGAATGGTTGCCTACAGCCACTTTTGGATCATTTCTTCTGTAGAGTCAACCAACCATATTAAAGTTGATGTGGTTTCCTTTAAGTTTTTCTTTTTTGTTTGCTTGGTTTTTGTTTTTTTTATTTGTGGCATTAAGTAGTCACTTTCTCTGTATTTTCCCTTTACTGAAACGATAACTGACCCTAGAAATCTGAGTCATTCTGGAGCAGTATATCTTGGGACCCTCAATCCCAGAAGTGCTATGTGGCACTTAGGGACACGGTTTAGTGGTGGACTTGGCAGCACCAGATTAACAGTTGGACTTGATGATCTTAAATGTCTTTTTCAACCTAAATGATTCTAAGATTCTATGATTGGTTATCATGTACGCTAATCCAAAAAAAATCCTTTAATGTTTACTATTTGAATGGGTAGCCTTTCTTCACACTTTAGCTAAAAAGCAGGAGAGAAAGGACATGAACCTGCCAACATTCTGCTGGGCTGTGATGGAAAAAAAATTAAGGGTTGTTTTCTAACCGTTCATTTTGGTTGTCACTTGGTCATCTGAACAGTCCTCGTTTTTTAAGTACTGTCTCTTCCAAGTTTCACTGCTGCTTCTGGAGACTTGGACAGTAGAGGTGACAGTGGATTTCTCCTCTTAGCTGGAGAAGATGTTTTAACTGCCTTTCAGAAGTGAAATCAATTTGTATCTTTCTGTATATGGCAACAGACTTTCACTGTGACACCTGCTTTGGTCAAGGGGATTACTCCTCCTGGAAGGCAGCAATACTGATGATGTTCACTTGAGCAGCTGTCCTCCATCTGCTATTATTATTATTATTATTCATGATGTGTGACTGATTCTTCTGAGGGCCTCAGGCACAGAAAACTTAGCAGTTCTTTGCTGTCTTTCTTTTAAAGGGACCTAAATGGACAATTATTGTCTCTGAAATGTGCTATGGCCAACATTTCATCTCATCTATAGTTCAGATATCTCTGTGCAGCCAGAATGTGGACAATGAAAAGGTGTAAGATGGGTCATTATCCATATGCTGAGAGCTATCAGTTGCACACTTAGTGCCTCTCCAACAATGTCATTCATTACCTAGTATCATACTGAGTGAGCTTAACAGATGGAACAAAGAGAAGACACTAGTAGTGACTCCATCTAGACAAAACTGAGCCACAATATGGACTGGGGTCATTTTAATTGAGGGTGTATCTCCATAATTAATTATTGAGCTTTTAAATTCTGTGCTTATTTTACATAATTTGTATCCATCTGAAAGTCATACTGGTTATATTCAGCTTCTTAATGCTGGCACTTGTGTCAAGAAATTAGCAGTACATGGAAGGGTACAGGTAAATGGGAGAAAGACAGGAAAAAAAGTGTTTGGAATGGGACATATAAGATCTGCAAATGCTTATTCTGAAAAATAAATAAATAAATTAAATCAGCTACCATATAAAGTAATTTTTCCTTCTAATATTTGAGAGATTACCATAAAGAAAGTTATGTTCAACTGTATATCCTCACTATAAATAAGACACCAAATGGCTTCCTATGGAGCAAATAGAGTATAATCCAATATCTGGATTTCAGAAATACCCAAGTATTGTGTAGCCCTGGAAGAGACTACATGGGGTGGCACTGAAATATTCCTTACTGGAAGATTGTGTAAATAATCACCGATTATCTAGACAACTTTGCTCTCGTTGGTAATGAAGGCAAAGGAGCCAAATTATCTTTGCTGTCCATAAGTTGTTCTTGACTGTTGACACTAAAGATCTCCCTTCTTTTTGTGTTATGTCCCAGGAGTTAAGATCAGCAAAGATTATCATCTAATTGCCACTCTGAAGCACAAGATGATGGCACTGGAGTGAGGGTAGTAAAGAGCTTTACTCTAATCTGAGTCTGTGAACATCTTGTGTAGTTTGCAGGAGTCTCTCAGCCATTCCCATTCTTCTGGGCAGTAGCTATCAGTAACATAACAGGGAGGTATTTAAGGATGCTTCTGGGCTCTTCCTCCAGCAGAGGAAGCACTTGCCACCATTTCTAGAAATACCTTGAAAAGACCTCAAAACATAAAAGCCAGTGGAAGGTGAATCTGCTGTCTGAGTTGGTGGTTGATTTGTTTTCCCTGTATCCATATTAATTTCAGTCTTTTGCAGTATCTCTGGCCACAGCTCTTACTCAGGTAAGCAAAATGCCATTTTAGTTTTTCTAATAATCACTTGCTCCATGTCTTGCTGTGGGCAATAAAAAAACAGGTGGAAGGTCACAGGTGCTCTGAATCGTCATTCAAAAATAAAAGTAAAAAATGTATACAAAATCATAGAATTGTTAAGTTTGGAAAAGACCTCCAAGATCATCAAGTCCAACCATTAATTGAGCACGGCCATGTTCACCACTAAACCATGTCCCTAAGTGCCACATCCCCGTGTTTTTTGAACACTTCCAGGAATGATGATTCTACCACCCCCCTGGAAAGCCTGTTCCAATGCTGGACAATCCTTTCCATGAAGAAACTTTTCTGAATATCCAATTTAAACCTTCCCTGGTACAATCTAAGGCTTTATCCTCTCACCCTACTGCCTGTTACATAGGAGAAGAGACCGACTTCTGCCTCGCTTCAATCTCCTTTCAGGTTGTAGAGAACAATAAGATCCCCCCTGTGCCTCCTTTTCTCCAGACTGAACGCTCCCATCTTGACCACTCGGTCAGTCCTCATAATACTTGTGCTTGAGTCCTTGCACCATCTTCGTTGTGTTTACTTTAGCTTGCACATACAACTCATGATTTGGACACAACAGTCTTTACAAAATCACAGTCCGGTTTGAATTTCTGTTTTAATAAAATGTAACTGTCTCTCCATGGCAGTTTTGTGAGATTTACCTCCCCCATCTTCCCATTTTCTTCGCACACATTCCCTTCAAGACTCTAGCTTGTAGATTTTCACCAGCTACCAAACTATTTGGTTTCCATCTTTTCAATAATTCAAATATATGTGTCAAATGCACACATGGAACATTTCCAGGTAGTAACATTCCCTTTCCTCTCTTCCTTTTTGTAGCCAGGTAATTTACATATAAGGTGCACAAAGATAACATGTTCTTCCGTGGTTCAGGTCTGTGCATCAGCTTCACCTGCTTTCTCTTTGCAGCCCTGCATTGAAGCCTCTGGTGGGATAGCTGTGCCCTGAGCAAAGCCTGGTGGCACAGAAGGTTTGGCCTTTCTGGCAGCATGACTTTAAGGCAGGCACGCGTATCTAATGCAGTGGCAGCAGGTCCGCATGCAGTGCTGGTACACAGATTAAAGGTATGGTTGCCATGATTACACGCTTGGGTGGAAAAGTGCTCTCCCTAGGCTCTTCCCTTCCTTTCTCCCTCTCCTTCCCATGTTTTTTGACAGATTGGTATTTTGCCAGTTGTGATTTCTTTGCTGAAGAAGCAGCAAGATAATGGAGCAGTGCTCCCTCCACCAAACTCCCGCAAGAGCCAGGCCAGGCTGACCATGTGCCCAGGATGTTTTAACAGGAGGACATAGCAGATGAGCCCAGCCCCAGGAGTCAGAGGCTTCCCATCCCATGTGGTGGCCATGAACTGTTTTCACCACTTTTGTTTTTCCCTACTCCCCATAAAACCAAGACACTTGTTTAACCATAAGGGTGTCAAGGGCAAAGGTTTGAGGACACTCCAAGAGGCATTTAGTGACCCCAATAGAAAAAACTTAAGAAACTCCACCACAGCAAGAACAAGTAATAAAAGTGTCAGAGAAAAAGAGGCTTCTCTGGAGAATGGGTTGAGGGTTCATAATCAGGAAATAAAAGAGAGATTAAGAAAACAAGAACTGTGAAAGAGGAGGAGACACTTACAAATAAAAAAAAATCCATGAGATTTGCAGTGAAAGACATGGGATAAATGGAAAAAGCTGACCTAGGTTAAACTAATTATTTAACTAGATCACTATCCTGTTTCTTCCTTCAATATCTATACCAGATGCTGCAGAGAAGTGGTACAAGAGATATCTACACAGTTATAGAAGAAGCTTCACCGAAATCCCAGGCTGAGGATTGTTGAGTTCAACCTTCCATCAGGCAACTGCTGTGTAACTGCTTAATAAATATGTAATATATAAAATACATCTATGATGGCATTCCTATTGATGTAAATATCTATTTCTTGTGACACCTATTGATAATACCTTGGGGCAATATTTTCCAAAGGGAAATTTCACCTTCTATCTCCTTTTCAGTAGAACTGTCTTGCCTTTTAACTTAATTGGTTTTCCTTTGCTTCTGCATTATGATAAAGGTGGAGCACACCCATACCCAAACTATTTTATGCCACTTAGTATACATACATCTAATATGTACATGTATCAAATTAATATGATATTTATCCTCTTTTTAAATGACATGATACTAATTTGTATGTACATTGTAATTCTTCAGGAATCAGACTTGTGAACAAGGACATTTTTAAAGTGTGTTTTAGATGAATGATGTCTAAGCTTTCTCCACATAGCAGCTGTTGACTACACTTGTATCAAATTTTTAAGACACATGTCTAACAACACTTTGCTTTGGCAATTTCAACAGTAACTCTTGGAAGTCTTAGGTGAGCCTTGATTCAAAAAACACTCATAGATAGATCTGAAAAGGAAGATTTTCATAAAGCTGCTGTTACAACCCAAATGCCAATACTGCATCTAGTTTCTCCCTTTATCCTAAATGTCTTTCAGTGTTTGCACTTCTTTCTCTCCACCCCCTGCCAAAGAAAACCACGAATATTACCCTAGGGGACATCATTATTTAAGAAAGAAACAGTGCAGTCAAAACCTTAGGATGACACAGATCATTCAACAGTTGTTCAATTACACTGAAAAGCTACTTATTTTTGAACATGGAGCTTTCACTCAACACAGGCCCAAGGCACCACTATCAGATTTGTCTCTGCAATATCTCGACCAGTCTGATGTAGGGCCTTTGCACATTACACAAGCTGTAGCCTTGTGTGAGGTTTACATCTAGGTTCAGAGTTTCTAAAGCATCTTGGAGCTGTGTTGGCTTTAAAAGATATTACCAAATCATAATCATTTCCAAGAACAAATTAAAAGTTGTTTTGGATACCTCTCATCCCCTTAATCCATCTGATATTGGTTTTGTTTGAGGTTTACAGGCCACTTTCCCTGCAGAATTCCTACAGAGTAATAGAATAGTATGCGACTACAGAGGCAAAAAGGACAGCAGTAACACCCAAAGTATTCCAAACTAAACCAAGCAGATGAAATGGAACATATTCCAAAATGAATAGTTTTGAAAATTATTGTTTAGGATGACATACAACTCCCACAGACCTTGAGTATGACCAATAGCAGTGTATGACCCTACAGATGGAAAAGTTGATTCCCATAGGTTTTTCTGAGAAGATTTCTATAAAAATGCTGCTCAATACTACCTTTGAAAGCAGTAAGAAAGCATAGAATCATAGAATCAACCAGGTTGGAAAAGACCTCAGAGATCATCAAGTCCAACCCTCGACCAAACACCACCGTAGTTACTAGACCATGGCACTAAGTGCCACATCCAGTCTCATCTTAAAAACCTCCAGGGACAGTGAATCCAGACCTCAAATCTTTCTCTGACAGCTGCATAGAAAAGCATACTGAAATGCAGAGGAGTGTCTTCTACCCCCTAAATCAGAGCAATCGTGGGCCACAGTGCTTATAACACTATTGTTCCGGCTGACAAGAACATAGAATTAGCTACAGGCTCCTCACTGCTCCTTGCCGTGATGACACTAGAGGAATCAAACCATTAATATTCTGTTCCTTTTACAGTCTCTTAAATACAACCCTTTGTTTATTTTAATTTTCTTAAACTTTCCATGAACCTGAGCTCCTCCTGACCTGAAAGCCTCAGCAATTCTGCTGACCCTTTGCTAAGTGTGCTTCTCAAAACATCTATAGTTATAACTGTGGGTCAGCTGCTCGCATATTAGCAACCTGGGTGGGAGCAATCGACTGCAGGGCCTTTTAGGGTAATGCAGTTTCAAAACACACTGAAAGGCATAGCAGTGAGAAGAAAATGACATACAGGCCTAATTCCTTTCTGCAGTTCAACTCTATGAACTGCAGTAATTCACCTCAAAGGAAAGATGAATGCGTTATTCTACATCTACACAATAGTAACAGAACAGAGTTATGTCCTAAGCATATTGCAAGAAACAAAAATAATTTTTTCACAACACTTTCTCCAGAATATAATTAAATTTGGGTTGCATGCATTCAAGATAAAAAAGATAACGTGTTAGCACAGGAATCTAGATGATGAAATAGTGTCCTCGTCCCATCCAGGACAGGGTTAATTTTTGCAGTAGCCAGAAGAGGGCATGGCTAGGACCGAGAGGTTATTCTATAACACCTCATATCATTTTCCAGGGATGGGGGGGAGGGTTCACTTCTGGGTCAGGGTAGCATGGCAGAAGGAGCAGTCCTGCATTATTTGGGGTTTCTGCATGCTGAGCAATGATGTTTCTTTTTCTTGTACACTCTTTTATTAGTACTGTTGCCATCACTGGTGATTTCTTATCTCCTTACCATTTCCAGTAAATTGTTCTTATCTCAACCTCTGATCTCTACCTTTTGTGCCTCCAGTTCTCCTCTCCAGTCTGTCACAGGAGAGGAGGAGAGGAAGGGGGAGTGAGCAATGGGCACATGGTTTGGAGTGGTTTCAGTGGGAACACTAAATTGGAGAACACCATTCCTAAACCATGACAAAAAGTCAGAATGCAATTCAGTTTACATACCTGTATGCAGGAAGATAACTTCTCAGTGGCCCCATCACAGTATTTCCAAAGGAATATTACAAATTCTCATGGCCAATCCTGCAAGAAGTGGAAAGAATAGTTAAAACTAGAGTTTCCAAAGGAAAAGCAAATAAGATCAGCTGTTTCCTTGGATACGCAATGCTAAGTATCAGTGTAGATTTGGTTTAGAGGATGTTAAACACTGTAAACTACGGGAGTAGCTAGATCATAACAATCATTTAAACACAGCAAAGTTCAAGTGAAATAAAATACAAAGTGGTGAGTTGTTTTTAAAGACAAGTTATTGAAAACCATTGGTGTAAAAATGCAATGAATATGTGGGACTGGATTAGAAAGAAAAGAAAAAAGAGTGAATACTGCATCAATTTATATTCCCTTTGAACTGCCTGTAATACAGATCTTAAAGTGCATTTTCAAACATATAGCATATCAAAGATGTATACATTTATTTCTAGCCATGGCACTTCTAGGATTTTGGTAAATGAAACCAGAAATAGTCTCGTGGAACTGTGCTGTGTGACAAAGCATGTACTGATGCGTTCTGCCCAACATCAATAAACAATTGTTTTATCCTTTAAATGAAGGAAAGAATTTCAGCAGCAAGCAAATGCCTTACATCTTGCATGAATTCTTCAACAGAGTCAAAGCAAACCTGTCTTCTCAACCTCCTGTATGTGCTATTCCTACTCAAAACATAAGTCATATTCCCTGAGATCTATCAGTTGCTAAGTTTTCGATCATGCCAGCCATGATACCTTGATACACAAGGGACGATGATATACAAGGCACTAAAGCTTTCTGCTATAATCCCCTCTGGGGTCCACACCTGTTGTTGTAAGGGTAATTATCCCTGAGGCAAATTTTTGCACTTTTCATATAAAAATCACCTCTCGCATAAGACACGAAATTTAAAATCATCCCCTTCACGGATATTGAGTCACTCCATTACCTCTGGGAGAGATATAAATTATGCATTCTTTGGTTCTCTTTAAAATTTTAGATGCACAAGGGGACAGAGAAACATCTAAATGGTACTAAAAATACAAAGTATTGAAGAAAAAAACAATAACTTGTATGGTATTAACTGGTACAGTGCTCCAAAGGCTCCCTGCTTGGTCAAGAAAAGCACTGAAACATAACAGCAGGCCTCCATGCTAATGGCTGCTAGTGACAAGGACTCATTGAATGTCACTGCTTCACATACTGTGTACTGTTCATTTTTCTTATCTGTGTGACCTCTCTTTTGAAATGACTGATGAAACTCCCCTGAATTAGCATCTCTGCTTCTGGGCATTTGCCAGCAAGATGGCATTTAGCAACATCTCTACTAAATACTTAAATAAAGCAAGGGGAAAAATCATAATCTTAACAAAAAATAGTCATCATGTCTGTTAAAGAATACTCAGCGTGTACTGCAAAAGGGCTGCTTCTCTGAAGACTTCTCCTTAGGTTATTTTTTACCTTTATGTCCTTCAAGAGTACTGGCTTGTCACAATACATGCATTCACATTTCAGACTTGGCTAACATTTTCATAATGAGTGTGAATAAAAAGAAATAGCTGTTACTGCAAGAAAAAAAGAAATGCCTCTGTTCCGATGCCCTGCTGCTATGATGACCTATTTCACACTAGCATCTGTTCTCTTCTCATGAACCACTCCAGATGTAAGCTGGCAAAACAGCACTGCAAGTATGTTACCCAGACGTTCACTGATTGCTGCAGATGTTTTCTTCCATGTTTCAATTTTAATGTGTGCCTGATTAATTTTTTCATTGTTATTTCAGCTACTTGGGCCACAGATTTTCCTGTGAAGTTTGCAGAATGCAGGATCTAGTCTGCATCCATAAGGAGGAGCTCCCTTTGTGTAAACAGGTTCATTAATGTCTGGAATAACCAGTCAACAGAGCCTGGGCCTGAACTGCCAAAAGAAATGTAAACTTTGGCAATCTATTATGCCTTAATAATATTTGCCTGAGGATTTAACACAATGTTCATTTCAATTTCAAAATTATAGATGTTTGTAATATTCAAATGCATCAGTCTGACCAAAAATATTATGCCCAATCTCTGCCTCAAGCCCTTGACCTGAATGAGGTTAGTGACAGGGATATGAATGACTTGAGCAGAAAATGAAACACAAAAGTAGTTTTATCGTGAAGTACAATATTTCTTCTGTCACTTAACCATTTTTTTCCTCTCAAAATTACAGGGTAGACTGCAAATCTTCAAGTCTAGCAGCCACTACGACAGTCTAAGTGCCATTTAAAAGAATAATAATTTATGAGGCGCCTTGGTAGAATAGCAAAGGTCACAGAGAAGACTCTCCAGGGAGGAGAGGATGACAAAGGTTACTCAGATGACTGAAGACTCGCCTACAGGAAGGGATTTTCTCAGAAGGAAGATGTTTTCTTGCAACAGCTTCATCCTACTTAACACACACTTGCCTCATCCAAATTAACAGTTCACCTTTAAGTTAGCTATAAAGCATTACTTACAAAACACACTTCTGAAATTCGTGGTTTAGCATCTTGGCCTTCTACTCAAGGTCCACTGAGTTGCTGGCAGATGGAGGACATTGTTGGTCTGTCTCACAGGGCACAAGCAACTGATTTGATCCCACTTGGGATAAAAAACTTGAAAAATGTCTGGAGTCTCTGCAAGTCAGTCCCCAAATAAATGCTGTCAGCCAGTACCACTTGCAGACCTCTAACAGACCACCACAGACTGGTGTAGTTTCTCTTAGAAGCAATGGGAAGAGTTGGTACATGATGAGCCTAAGACACACAGCTGACACATTGCTCTGGGGCAGTTGTAAATTTGTGTACCAGCCATTACACTACAAAGCAGTTTAGGCAGCTTTTTCTTGACACAGCCACAGCATTCCCCTCCTTCAGCTGCCACAAGTACAGAAAAAAAAAACAACAAACAATCAAGGATGAATACAAGCAGGAACAACTCTTTTCGGCACAGCTCCACTGTCTGCAGCATCATCCCTGGGCTCATAAAATACACATTAACTGGTGAGAAAAGCTGGGGTTGCAAACCTGGGGGTAACTGGTGGTGTCTGTAGAATATCAGAGTGATAAAGAATAGCTTAACCCGAAGCCAGCATGCAACACAGGACAACTGTTACCTCTTCAGAAACCTGTGGCCATAAACATTTTGAAAACTGACAGTTTCCAATTGTTCACCATCAGTTGTGAGAAGTTTCTGCAGCTGCATCAATGCAGGCACTTGTGGAGGGGGTTGGCACAGCTTTGAAGGGTACAGCTTGTAGTTCGTGCTGGTAAAGAAGAGGTTGCTTTGAGTATAACTGATTATGCTTAATTGCTGTAGAATAACTGCTAGAGCCCATCTTCCTGGTATTTGACCTCCATGCCAGGCCTCCCAGCTCATAAAAAGGTATCTGAGAACTACATAATAATTCAGGTAGATTATCGAAGGCAATATCTGGGGACTCTTATCTATTTTCTATAAAAAATAGGGCAATTTTCTGAAGGGAATGAGACACAGACATTCATACTATCTTCATTCCCTTGCTTCATCAGTCTCTGGTCCATCACAACAGCTGCTGAAGCCTTTGGCTGGCTATTCAGATCACAGAACATTTTTACAGACCCATAACTGCATGCTGATGACAACAGAGTGTGCCCTTGGGAGAGGGAAGGGCAGAAGGTAAGTGGAAGGTGGGATGCAGATGAACAAGACTCCAGTTGTAACAGCCATCTTTTATCCTGCACATCACCTGCAGGAAGGAGGGAATGTCACAGAAATGTTGCAAACACAACGAATAATCCAGGCAATGCCCACTCCCGAGTGACAAATCCACTGGGCGTGCTGCCAAGCAGTTCTCCTGAACCTGCCCAATAAAGGGAACTGGCATTTCCAAAACGTGCTTTGCCCAACACTTACAGCCGCTTACTACAGAGCAGCAGCCCACCCTCAGTGCCAAGCCTTATGGGCTCTGTGTGTGGAGTTTTATACTCTCCTGTGTTGGTGTTGTATGCTCTGTCTTCCTTTATTAATTTTAAACAGAGTGGGGGGTATGTAAATTCACCGTTGGGGATATGTCATTGTTTGCTCGACATGTTCCATATACCTTTATTAATTTTGTATTGAATGCTGGATGAGATTTCATTCCGAGGGGAAATCAGGGACAGCAAAAGGTCTTTCCCACAGTAGGACAGCAATGGGGAAGGGGAGGTTATTTCTCTGTGGGTTTATTTTGAGTGACTTATATGCTTCCATGGGTTTCTAAAGCTGAAGAATTTGAGCTTTCATGAACAGGCAGTTTCAGGGCCATGACCCACTGGTCTGAAAGGTTGATTATCTTAATGTAGCATTTGTTATTCAAGTCTTACAGCTTACAGGACACTTTAAAAGTAGCAAATTATGCCTCTATATAGTGCAAGATCAGTATGTAAAGAGAGAAATTTAAAAGTTTTCAAAATAAGAACTTATTTCTGAGTAAGATTTATTCTTCTACAGTACAAATGCATAAACACTACCTGAACAACAAAAGGGTTGTTGTTTGATACAGGTTCACAAGGTTTAACTCTTAGCCACAAAGTCCAACTCTTGCCTCATTGCAAAAAATGATTCTGTCTGTAGGAACAGCTTGTCAGCCTGTCATTTCCAACACTGCAATTCCCAGCCCCCCAACAAGCTCACACTTGGCTTGGAGCATGCAGGGACACTCAATGCCCTGGACTGCTGGAGATGTTGCAGATAGCTCTTTGCTATCTACTTCTAATTCACACAATAAGTTTATATTCCACCATAGCATATCCCTTTGTTCATTTCAGCATGTAGTTTTTCACCCACATTTCTGCAATGCCGGGTACAGAGGCTTCTCCACTTGTGGAAACCCCTGAACACGACACATCTCTCTCCTTCTGCTGACTTTCAGAGCAAAAAGTCTGGGAGTTTGTAGCTCATCTCCAGCTCCACCAGCACCCAAAAAATGAAAGCCAACCTCATGTTGACTGCACAGGGAAATTCAGATTGTGATTCCTCTGTACTACTGAGCCCTCTGTGATTCCTTGGTCAAGGGACCTTCTGTGGGAAGGGGACCATGGGGTGAAGCTATCAATGAACAGGAATTTGGGGATAGCTTGCTGTATAAGGAAGGAAGATGAATATTCTCTTGGGTAGTCCAAAGCTTTTGTTTATGATTCCCCAGGCAGTTCTGACATGAAGGACATCTGACCAGATAGTAAAAGATCTGTTTTGCTGATCAGAAGATGCCACAGTAAGATTTATACTTATAAATAAAGACTTCCTAGCATTTATGCTGCTGAACAGTGCCTTACTGATACTGCTCCTCATAACAAACATCAAAAGGTGAATTGAATTAATTATTTGTTTGAGCAAAGTACATCATACACTTGAAATTATGGACTAGCTGGCTCTCACTGCACATGCACAAGTCATTCTTTTCCAAAGCTGGTACATGAACTCCCTGTGTGACTGATGGCAAGGGCAGAAAGTTTCTGCACTGCGAAGCACAGTTCCCTTTTTGAGCACCAGAAAGAGCAGAACTGCTTCAATTGAAAAATGAGTGAGGAAAACAGGAGAGAAAGGGGCTAGGGAACTGCAGCTGGCTGCCATGGGCTCTGCAGGTCAGCACTTTTATACCTGCTGAATACAGCTGGATTTTGAACAAGTGGGAGGTAAAGAGGAAGGGCAGGATTTGGAAGCTAGCTCACATCCATCCAAGATGATAACATGCAACCCAGGGAAAAAGTAATAAATACCAGGTACATGTCACAGCACACAATGCCAACAGCCTTTAATAAAGGCTAATGAAATGATACTCACCAGCCTCCCTGCTGTGCTGCCAGCAGCCTGGGTGTTCACAGGGAATGAAGGCAGGCAGGTAGGCAAGGAGCAAAGGAAGACAGGCAGCCCTACCTAACCATGAACATCTTGTCTGGGATCCTCTTACTGACCCCACATAGGGGTACAGAAGTCAGCCGGTGCTCCACATCATTTGTCTATTAGCTGTGTCCTTGTCCTGGTTTCAGCTGGGATAGAGTTAATTTTCTTCCTAGTAGCCAGTAGAATGCTGTGTTTTGGATTTAGTACGAGAATGTTAATAACACACTGATGTTTAAGTTGTTGCTAAGTAGAGCTTACTCTGAGTCAAGGACTTTTCAGGTTCCCGTGCTCTGCCAGTCAGCAGGGCCATGAGAAGCTGGGAGGAAGCAAGGCCAGGACAGCTGAAAAAAATTGCTCAAAGGGATATTCCATACTACAGAACATCATGCCTAGTATACAAAATGGGGTGAGTTGGCCAGGAGAGCCCAACTGCTGCTGAGAACAGGCTGGGCATTGGTCAGTGGGTGGTGAGCAATTGTATTGTGCATCACTTCTTTTTCTAGGGGTTTGTTTTCTCTCTTTTTCTTTTTCATTACAATTATTACTATTATCATCAATAGTATAATTAATATTAAATTTTATTTTGCTTCATTTATTAAATTGTTTATATCTCAATCCATGTGCTTTGCTATTTTTCTGAATTCTCCTCTCCATGGGGAGGGATGTTGGGAGATGGGGTGAGTGAGCAGCTGCATGGTACTTAATTGCTGCCTGGGCTTAAACCACAGCAGTCCTGGACAAGCTGCAGGTCAGCAGTGGTATTCTGTGCTCAGTTTCTCTCCAAGTCCTCCAAAAACAGAACAGGAACTGGCTAGAGTTACAGCTTCTGTCTTGCACCTTCCTGTAAGCTATCTTGCTCTCCTCTCTTTTAGTGCCACTATTCATGAAACTCTGAAGGCAAATTACATTTAGGCATTGCCTCTCTTCATCCTGCATAAGAGAAGGCTCAAGGGGACCTCATCATAGTATTCCAGTTCTTCAAGGGCAGCAACAAAGAAGATGGAGGCTTTCTCTCCATCAGGAGACATATGTAAAAGACAAAGGGCAACAGGCAGAAGAGGTTTCATCTTGATACAAGAAATACATTTTTTACTGTGGGAACAATCAACCACTGGAACAAACTCCCCGAGGATGTGGTAGAGTTCCTGCCTCTGGAGGTTTTCCAAGTGCAATTGGACAGGGTGCTAGATAATCTCATCTAGTCTTCCTTTCCCACAAAAGGTTGGACAGATGATCTTTTGAAGTCTCTTCCAATCTCAGTTGTTCTATGACTCTGTAATTAGTTATTCACCCAAATGCTGTTTTTCTGGAGACTGATTCCCAGAGCTTCTCATTCAGACCTTCAAGGCTGCCCATACCATCCACTCTTTCTCTCTGAGGCTAAGGCTGCCAATAATTTACATTGGAAGGGACCCCTGGGGGTCCTCTGGTCAAACCTGCTGTTTAAGGCAGGTTGCTCAGGGTCTTCTCCAGTCAAGTTCTGAACATCTTCAAGGTTGGAGATTTCACAGCCTCTCTGAGTAATTTGGGTCAGTGTTTGATCACATCTATAGTGATTTTTTTTTCTTCCTTCCAAATATATATATATATATATATTTAATATATATAATCAGAATGTTATATATCAGAATGTTCTGAATTGCATCTATTGCTTCTTTTCCTGTTACTGTGCACCTTCAAAAAGAGTCTGACTTAGGTATCCCCTTCCATTAGATAGTCTTAGACAGCAAAAAGATTTCCCAATGACCTTCCCTTGAACGCTCACAGATCTCTCCACTTCTTTTCATATATTCTCTGTTCCAGCTCACTGCAGATGTTGGTGGTCCTCCTTGGGGGTCTTACTTCAGTCTTTCTATGTCTTTCTTGTACTGGGGAGCCCAAAACCAGACACAGTACTTCAGGTGTGGTCTCACATGTGCTGAATGAAGGACAATTATGACTTTCCACCAAGCTAGATCCAGCTGAAAGTGTCCAGGAGGCTGCAAAGCGCAGAGCTAGAACAAAAAGCCTTACAAAGGTGT
Organism: Corapipo altera; assembly: GCF_003945725.1. Lineage (NCBI taxonomy): Eukaryota > Metazoa > Chordata > Aves > Passeriformes > Pipridae > Corapipo > Corapipo altera. The sequence continues at coordinate 58,494,036 of NW_020884872.1, read as the reverse complement.
GCTCAGCTGTGAGAAAAATACACAGATTTTTGCTATGAGTGGAATAACACTGAAAGAGGGAGATGAAAGTTGGCCACCAAAGCTTAGAGCAGTAGCAGACACACAGGTAAGACAGACCAGCCAGTTGGGGGAGACTGTACAGATACGAAGCGAGAAAGGTAGAGAACACCATAATATTTCAGAGCACATAACCACTGAAATACTAGTATGAACCAGCTACAACTGAGCTTAAATTACTGCTGATCCTAACAAGAATAAAAGCAGGAGTTATTTGTCCATTACAGTATAAAGGAACTGTATCATGCAAAACCAGATTTTCTTAATATCAGTGTAGCACGATTAGACACTGTATAGCACTAGCACGAAGAGATCATAAAATGGGCCAAAAGAAGTATTAACCAACTGACTGCAGAGGCATCTCTGTAACACAGTATATATATAAAGAAGACTGCAATCCTTGCAATCTTCGTCAAGAGATTACATATTTGCATCTGCTATCCAGACCAGTGGTATCCTGCATACAAAATAATTCATTGCTTGGCAAAGCTGCATCTCCAATACACAAAACAGCAACCTCCACACACCTTGAAATGAGACCAGTAAAAAAGGAGGGAAGAACTTCTAAGGAGGGAAGAATTTCTAAGAGATACCACGAAGGAAGTACACATGCATGTAAGAGGAAAAACAGTGATGTGTCTTCCACCTTTTTGTGAGTAACTCTCTCAGGAAAGAGTCATTTTAGTATTAAGACCATGAAGTCTGTCTGAGACATGGTAGCAGCAGTAAGTGTTGAGAAAACAACAGTCCAGAGGAGAATTCTTTTATCAGGACTGCTCTACTAATTCTGGCTCTACTAATGAAAAAGCAGTTTTGCAAGCTTAGCATTACTATGTTGGTTTTTTTATGGTGGCAAAAGCAGCATGAATTGAGTCCATATCAAGAGCTGATCATGAGGAACAATGGAAAGCAAAACTTGAGTTTCTTCTTACTTTATTACTGGAGAAAAAGAATGAAGGACGCTCTTACATCAGGAATAGTGCTTAAAGCACTGGAACAGCTGGCAAAAGTTCCTGATCAGTTCAATGATTTGGGAAATCTGCACGTGAAATAGAAATTCTGGTTACCATTTAAGATATTATTCAGATGAGTAACACTCTGCCATGGATACTTTTCTGTGGATTTACTATGTGGACAAGACTTTCCACAAAGTCTCTTCTAGATCAGAAATATTGTCCGCTTCTTCCATTTTCCTTTCAGGCAAGGTATTAAAAATGTCAGAAGTTAATGAATTATACAAACTTTGTATTGTTTCTTTTTCGTTTTTCTTTTTTTTATTTTTTTAAATTTTGCCCTCTCTTGCAAGAGGTGTATTCTGATTTCTTTTTGTACTGGTTTCTTACAGAGAGTTATTTGTGATAAAGTCTTGTCCTTGACCCAGCAAAATTTATGCAGTGATAGTATCAAACAAACAGTTTTATGCAAAGGGGGAAGCGGTCTTTTGGATCACACTGCCATGACTGTGGACATCCAATGCTTCTAGCAGGGGTAGAAGCATTTGTCACGCTTGTATTTATTTAAAGTAATCTGATGGGACTGAGGCCACAAAGTGGTATTTGTGGCTAGGAGAGGTTAACAGCACAACTCAGATTGAAACTTGCTGTCTTAATCTTAGACTAGAGAAGAGCAAAGCCACAATTCGGAAATACATTATTTTTTTTACTACAGACTAGAGGAATAAGCAGTGCTATTGGGGGTTCCACAAAGCTTTTTCTGACTAGAAAAACTGCTAGGATGGATATTTGCTCAAGTTTCTTGCTGGCCTCCACTTTCATTCACAGTTGTTGTGTGCCACATAATTAAGCCTGGAGGGGATATACATGTGTCTTGCCATGCCAACATTAAGACACGACAAGGGTCTGCTTGAGAAGAGTGGAGGCTTTCTGGCTATCTATCAGCAGGAATCAGTCAGGACACCTGAAGGATTCTGTGACTCCATGTCATCGCAGTAATAAGCAGGCAGATGCACTTGACAGAAGGGTCATTATTTTTCTGAATAGTTTTCCTATCCACATCACCAGCCAGCTCACTTTCAGTTTGGCAAGCTGCTCCTTAGGCAGAAATCAGCCTGATAGAAACTTTAAAAACAAGAATATAATTAGGATCTGTTAGATTTGGGATGTGTCTTTGCTATGTTACCACTGACTTTGGAGTATGTAATTCCTGGTAAAAAGCTTTCAGCAAAGAAAAACTTGAACAAAACAAAAAGAAAACAACTCCCCACCAAAAAGCAATCATAGAGGGGGTGTCTTCCAAGAAAAATCTTAACGGCATCCTTTCACATCTCCATAATGTTGCACATAGAAAGATTGTGCAAAACAAGCCTGTGACCACTGAACACCAATGAGCAGCAAGAATTCTGTACTGGAATAAATTCTTCAAGCACTTTTTCTTGCACAAATACTAAAATGTCAAAGTATCTGCACTCTGACAACTACAGATACACAAATTTAGGTGTTTTGAACAAAACAGATTCCTCCTGCACCTGCAAGTGACTTGTATGTGCATTTCTAATATGCCCATTGCTACAGCATCTGTGTAATGAGCTAATAATGCAAATAATAACAAAATAACGGAAAAGCTGCATGCACAGGCAGTTCTTGCACTGAAGATGTGAGTGCAGAGGTCACCTCTGGAAGAGATGGAGTCAGGGCCTCCAACAGCCTAATCCTAAGAGCCATACTCTCAAAAGAACAGCAGCCATTTGTGCAGCTGAACTTCTGTGTTTGAAAGTACATGTACATATTAAAAATCATAAAGGCAAGAAATAAGGGAGGGATAAAATATCTCATAAAGCATTTCCAAAACCAGGGAGGGTCTGCATGTAAGGCAGCATTTTGCACTCTACAAACAAAAGTGGAGCTCTTCTCTGAAATACAAGCTTCTACTTTTGTATGTGCTCTTCAGTTAGACTGAAATAATTTAATTTAATTTAATTTTTTAAGTTTTGGAACATAGAACCTGTTAAAAAATTAGAAAAGGGATTTCCATGGGGTGCAAGGGTATCACAGAGAAAGCCTGAGCCTGTTTTGAGAACTGGTTCACAAAAGAAATCCTTACACATATTTTGACTACAAATTTGCAAAGGCGATTCTCCAGATTTCTGCAAGTCATTTGAGGTAAAGGTTTCAAAATCATACTATTTCTTTAGATATTCAGGTTTATATGCAGCAGGAATTAGAATAGCAAGAAAATCTGTTTTGTCTGCCTGGAATCCATCACCTTTAAAATCAACCTGTTAAAAACACTAGTTTCCATCTGCCAACAACACCACAGTATATATTCTGTTTAGGACATATTTTCATGATGTTTCCTACAAGTTTCCAAGTGATGGCTGGGTCAGCAAGTGCTGGCACAAAACAGCAGCCAGCTGGGTGTGGACTAGATGACATGTGGACAGGAATCAGGCTAAGGACAGCACTGGAGCCAGAACGGTTGTATCTGCCCTGGAAATAAGGCTCTAATTTCTAAAGCATCTGCAGGATACACCCTTGAAGGGAAAAAAAAACCAACAACAACAAAAAAACCCACAAAACCCCCCCCAAAAACAAAACCAAAAAAGGAAATATTTGATTTTAAATTACAATCTTTAAATCTACATTACTTAGAGTTAACATCGTAAGAGAATTTATAACTAAGATGGGAAGAAAAAAAATGCTTCTAAATTATTAGCTGCAATTTGAGGAGGATATTACAAAAACTATGTTTAAAGGTCCAATCCTGGCAGCAGATTGTTCTGTACAGCTCAGTAGCACCCACTTGCACAAACAACAATATGTGGCTACAGACAGACTTGCAGGTTTAAACCAGTTGGCTTATTGTTGGCATAAATTTCCTCCAATTAGTCAGAGAGATGGAAATGTCTTGCTTCAAATAAAACCCAAGAACATGTAATAGTTAATAGATATTTGTGGGACAGCTTGGAAAATCTTATGAAAAAATGTTTTTAAATGTTTTTTTCTCTACTGAACAGCTCAGAAGTGTGTCCTTGGCAAACGCCCATAAGGGGCAAAAACACTGGTTATTTGTTCTCTTTTGCTCTTTACAAATGAAGCAAAATACAGTTGATATATTATGCATGTCTTTCAGCATATTTTTATTTAGCCTGTTTTGGTTTGCTGTGCCTTGGGAGCCTTCACTTTGTTTTGTTGTGCCTTGGGAACTTGATTTGATTTTGTTTTTCTGGTTAATAACAAAAGTGCAATATTAGAGCAGGACATCAACCAATCTACAGCATGTGAGATTTGTTTAAGTTTCAAGGAAACAGTCTCTCAACGTCTCTTTTCCACACCCTTATCTTATCAGTCACTAAACCACTCTCAACAAGCCGGCTTGTCACAGGAACAGCACGGGCCAGTTGTTATTAGTCATTTCATTTCCCGTTAACATTATCTGTTGTTTCATCTGCAGGAATAAGATAGACTTTTCCAGTAACACGCTATAGGGTCTCAGTACTGCACAGTTTGGGTACACAGACTATTCTGTGCCTTATACTATTTGAATTATCATTAAGGTTGTAAGCTCATTAAGCAAAAGACACTTCTCTGTTGTAAGGATTTTATTTCTACTGCAGAAGTGAAAGAGTACGAGTGAACAGCAAACCCTATGAGAGAAAGAAAGGGAAGAGATGACAATTGCTGTGAGATTAGACAGTTAATTACAGTCACTACATTTACAATTCAGTAGTACTTTTTATTTTATTTTTGGATGGGAGGTATCTTTTTGTATTTAGGGAAAGGTGAGGAGTAAGAATGCATTAAGGAAAGCAGGACTAAAGAGAAGGGAAAGAGAGTAGAGGCTAAAAAGTTTTGATGGGGCTGAAAATTAAGTTCCAAGTAACTAACCAACACGGTGAGGCAGAGAGCAAAAAAAAAGTTAGAAATTATGACTTGCAAGGGCAGGATTACAGGAATAAGCAGTCACACAGCAGCATTGAGGGATAGGTAGGCTCTCCCCCAGCAGCATTCATCTCTATCCTACTCTACTCCACCAGCTGCAGGACAGTATTTATACACCACTGCTACAATAAATTGGTTTTCTTGGGTAGGTAATTTCCCCCTTCCTCTGCTCCCAAAAGGATAATCTCAGTCAGTCCCTAATTGTCCTAAAAGACTTCCAAAAAAAGGGGAAAAGAAAGAAGGGTGCCTACATGGACAGACTCCTGGAATGTCACTTTTTATTTTCTGAAGGATGCACAGAAATTGTCAGTCTGTTTGTATATGTCTAAACAGGAATGTACAAATGTGCTACCTCCTCCTTACAAAGCTGTAAGACAATTTGGACTGAACCAGCCCTGTTCCTGGCTCTTCGAAGGCTTCAAGCCTGTAGGTCCTACACAGCAAAACAAATTATTCTGAAACTCTCCGTGGACTGTCACAATCCCTCACAAGGAAGACTATTGCAGGATGTCAGCCTCCTCTGTGCTCCTGTTTGAGCACCAAATCAGTGGAGTTCCTCTACTGTGAACAGCACCCAGGGGTGGAAATAATCTGTTATGGAACAAGAAATTTGCAGTCTCTTCTATATGTCACCCACCTACAACTGAGCTTTCCTCCTTCCTACCCCTGATTCTGTTTCTCTGGTGATGATTTTGATTTGTTTCATGTGCTAGGGGTTTTTCATTTATGTATGTCTGTACCTATTTATTTATTTCCCCTGTGTCTAGTGGGACCATGAAAAGGTGCAAATTAAGTGCTGAAGAGAAGCTCCTCCCTCAGATGCAAGCTGAAGGGAATGCCTGGCTGCCCAGGTGAGGGAGAAGGGAAAGGTTTCAGTGCCTCACAATTCAACTGTCTAATCCTGCCAGTTCCCCTCCTCCCCCCTCCTCCCTGCACTCCTCAGCTGTACTTAGTTGTACAGTTGACTCTCACCATGAGGCATTCCCCAGACACAGCTAACATATCTGAGAATCACACTCTGGTATGCTTCAACTAAGTAGGAACTTTTCTAGCTCACAGCCTGGGAATGAGCTGAAAAGGGCTGGGAAGATGGCATGGTAACCTCAGTGGCAATTCCCACTGGCATCTTGGTAGCCCTCCTCTGATAAAGCTTCCCAGGATACCTCATATGGCTCCTATAAGATCCACAGGAAATTTAAAAGACAATTGCTAAAGATGGACTGAAATGCAAGCCACTGAAGTGCTTTTTTTGGTGACGATACTTGGGCCTGATAGTTCTCAGCAGCATTGATTGTAAATGCTGACAGCTGAGATCAGGCTAGTAAAACACAGGTCTGAAAGACAGCTAGCAGAATTGTTCAGGTTAACTCAAGACTGCCCACCACGGTGCGTATCTTCAAGTCAGGATTGTTGTCTGTTGTCTGTCAGGCACAGAGCAACAGCAAAAAGAAAAAAAAATATTGGGAGCTCCTGGGAGAAAAATGCACCTTTTGGTAGCCCTGAAAGAAGTGCCTTTTGGCTGCTATAGTCCTAAACCTTGCTGGTAACATCAGCATTTTGAGACTAAAAGGTATAAGCTGTCTGACTAACAGCCCTGAAGTGAAACAGCACTGTGGAGACATCAGCTGGCTGCCCACTAAAGGGACCAGCCAGAAGCCAGTATCAGGGATTGTCTGGTAACATGTGGCAGCATCATCTCTTCAAACTACTGCTTCGGCTGTCACCACGGCAGCAAAGCATGGGACAGCGCTGCTAAGAGCTGTATTGCCAAGACCTGATTTTTTTCTTTGTGGTGTTGGCTACAAAATGAAAAATATTAGCATGTTTTTCTTCCACTCCCTGCAATAAAGACAGATTTTTTAACGAAAAAAAAATGCTGTAGTCAGTATTAAGACTTCTCATCTGGCCAAAAACCTATGTCCACGTTTAGGTAAGAGAGAGAGTTTCTCATTTGCCCCAGCTTCACCTGTAACTTGAAGTTCTTCAGGGAAATAATCATCATTTTTCCCTTTCCTTTTCTGCCAAACCTAGCATCTGGCATCTGAAAGGATCTCCTCTTCCCTTTGATGCTAGTTAGAATTCATTGTCATTGGTCCTCCTGTACAGCCTTTTGGAAGTCTAACTCCACCACACTTATAGAAGGCTTGCTCCAGCTAAGGAGGCATGAGACATATCAGCCACCTCCGTGTTTGTTACAGAGCCTCAGCATAAGCCCTCCTAATTTCAAACAAGCTGCCACAGTCAAAGGGTACAGTACCATATTGGCTTAACTTGGGCCCTGAAAGTTGCTCATTTGCATCAGTGTACCACTGCTCCTGATAGCATTAGATCTGTCTCCTAATAACAAGCTTAATGAGGCTGGGAATGGCAGCACTGGAGTGCCACACCCTGCCATGGAGATGCTATTTCAGATTGGAAAATAATCAGTCCAGTTGTGACTCCTCTAGCTGCTATACTTGTGATGTAGAAGCCCAAAGGTGAAGCCAGAATTAACTGCTCTAGCTCTGCCATTCTTCCAGTTCCTCCCTTATCCTCCATGTGTAGTCTGTTGCCTTGGTAGAATAAAACCCAATTCAAACCTTCCAGGTTATTCTACTAGGAGAAAAGAAAACCTTCTTAGAAAGTGATATTCCATAAAATGCTATTGTGTATTACACCTTCGTCAGCTTTAAATTCATGCACTCAATACTTCTCAGTATCCTCTTTTCAAGCAAATAACACAGCCATCACATGCTTATGCTAATAAAGCACATGTAATATCCTCTTCCTCCCTGTTTTCTTTTCTCCCTGGAGGCCATATATTAGAAAAGGGATTCCCTAAATGATGTTTAGAAAAGCTTCCAACTATTTGTTTGCTTTCCTTTATCGCTGTGCTGAGGTTGCACCCAGCTAATACAGAGGTTCAGTTTTTCCAGCTGGGAATCAGACCAGCAGTAGAAGCAGCAGTAGTAAGATCCCACCGGCAAGACACAGATTTTCAAAGCTGTTGTGAGTACGAACTCATTTAAAAATCATTTAAGAACCATTTAAATTAATTACCAAAAAAAAAAAAAAAAGAGAGTAAGAAAGCTTACCTTACTAACAGCTTTAGGGTCTGTACTATATCTCATCTCTCAGCCTTGATCCCAGATGGTCAGAGCACCAAATTGCTATTTGAGTTTTAATTTACTCTTGTATTATATTCAGGATATGTCTGGAGACAAATTATAAAGCTCCTTATGAGTGGTGAGGAAGTAGGCACACATAAAGAGCATCAAAAGGCCTTGTCATACCTTGCACTGTGGTAAGGCTCAGGTCACCAAACTGTCCCATGCAGGTCTGCCATGATTAGAAATGCCACAGGTGAACAAAGCATCTGAAAAGTCTTTGCCCAGCAAACATCCATGCATCATGCTCCCTATTGAAGATGCTTCTGGGCTTCTGAGATCTAGGTTTGCTTACAACACTTTTCAAATACTTGTAGAGGTTCTCAAGCTGGCCTTGGGGGTGAAGATGACTCCTGAGCTGATTAGAGGTGCTGGCTAGAGTCTTAATACTTCACCCATATGTAGTGAGTTAAGTGCAGAATGATGGGATATGAAATGCTGACTTCCTGGTATTCCTCTGTTCCCTGACCTTCATCCCACACTCAAATCCAGACCATCACTGATACTGTTCATGCACCAGGCTGTGTATCCTAACTAGCTCCAGGGTGCACCAGGACCAGAAAAAAAGTCACCCCTGAGGAGAGAAAAACAGCAGCTTGAACTCAAGTCTGAAGCAAAGACAAGTAAAACAGCAGACAGGTACCCACTTCAAAATCTTGTTTGGCTGGTACATTGGAGGTGTTTAACTTGCCTTTGCCATATTATTAATTCATGCCCTCTTCACACATCATTGCCCAATTTAAGAGTTGCATAGAACCTAAACATATATTAAAAACACCATGATTGCATAAACAGCTCATTAAAATGGATTTTAAATGAAGACTATAAAACTAAAATAAACAAATCTAAACCAAGGGTAGAATGCCCTTAAACTTAGAGATTTATGCTTGACTGGAGAAAACAAATGAGAGACAGTTTTCATTTCAGCCCTACAGGTGTGCCTACCCAACTGTATATCCTGTAACAACTGAAAACGCAGATCCAATGTGATTCCTCTGTAGCCAAACACTAATCTCCTTACTTCCACAGACAACAGAAAATAAAGTTGAGTATTTGGTAGTTTAGCTAGATTATTTCAAACAGACTCTATTTTCTCTAATTCCTCAAAATAGATCCCTTTAAGGATATGTTTATGGGCTCAGCGGTTGTCCTGTGCTTCATCTGATCATTGTCTGAGCTGCAAAGTATAAGACAGAGGCTTTTTCACTTGATAAAAAAGACTGGTCTGATGCTTTACTGTAACATTGTGCCCATTCGAAGAAAGTCTGCCTTGACAGAACAGATTTTCCCAACTCAGTGGGCATATATCATGGAATGGTTTAGGTTGGAAGGGACCTTGAAGATCATATAGTTACAATCCCCCTGACACAGACAAGGACACCTTCCACTAGATCAAGTTCCTTAAAGCCCCATACAACCTGACTTAGAACACTTCCAGGGATAAGGCATCCATAGCTTCTCTAGGCAACCTGTTCTACTGCCTCACCATCCTCACAGTAAAGTTCATCCTAGTATCTAATGAAAACCTACCCTCTTTCAGTTAAAGGTCATTACCCCTTGTCCTTTTCATGTGCCCTTGTGAAAAGTCCCTCTCCAGTTCTCTTGTAGCCCCTTTTATTTACTGGAAGGTGCTATAAGGTCTCCCCAGGGCCTTCTCTTCTCCAGGCTGAACAATTCCAGTTGTCTCAGCCTGTCTTCATTAGAGAGGTGCTCCAGTCCCCTGATTATTTCTGTTGCCCTCCTCTAAAACCACTCCAACAGGTCCATTCCCTTCTTATGCTGGGAGCCCCAGAGATGGACACATGACCAAAAATACACTGAGACACTATTTCAGCGTTTGTGCAACTGAAGTGACTTGGATTTTACAGCAGTATTCACTCAAAATGCATAGATGTAGAAGCACTTTGAAGGGTCCAGGATATCACAATAAGAAGAAAGACTGACCTGTTCCTCTGCCCACTAGAGTTGTAAATATAGGATTTGATTCTCTGACAGTATTTTAAAAAAATACTTTTAACTGGACTTACAGATCACAACTAACAGGCAACCAACCTAGCCAAAATAAAGATAGATCATTTAATGTAGCAAGTTCAATATTAAATTTAACACTTTGGAAATCTTCCCTTCTTTCTGGCAGCCAGGGCAGCATCTGCCTGTTAATCTCTTTATAACAATAAACACATCAGTTTGAGGCATCATATTATATGATTATGTGACTGCCTATCAGAAGGTATGTGGCAACAACAAAAACTCAAGAGTACTCACTGCTTGAGATCCAGCACTTTGCAGTTTAATGCACTACTACTGAGAACATTAGTTTCAACATCTAATTTTTGAGGGACATGAAATATTCAAGTAGAAGACAAAATGAACTAGTCTAAACTATGAGATTTTGAACAGCGGTTTAAAATAACAGTTTTTTCCATCCTAAGCTATAATATCTAATGTAAAATATCCATGATTCTGAAAAAAAAAATCCTACATTTTGCTTTCCCCTTTCTTAATCATTATCTCTCTTTGGAAAAGATGCATCACAACAATCTTTTCTATGGTGTTTTAAAAAATAAAGCATTTTCAGATATTTTAATAGCGTCACAATAAGAGTAAAATTTCCCAGCATCTGTAATAAGAGAAATTACCATTTAATTCCCCACAGGTTTTTTTAAAACTTCATTTACACTTGAACCTTTAGCAAACCACAGTCCTTCCCACTCAAGGGTGAGACACCAAACATGAACAGAGAGGAGGAGCAGTAACTTCCAAACTCTGAAGCTCTGGTGTGAATCACAAAGGAAATTTTATGCCTCCTTCCAAACAGATGTCATGGCAGAAGAAGCAGACACACCCTCAGCAGACAGATCTTCAAGTATCTTGATGCTGACGAAACATGTTTCCACAAAATTTTACATCCAGAATGACCCACTTCCATTTCTCATGCTACTACTTTGCATCCCAGCAAAGGCTGTTCAACTTTCCCCTTAACTGTAATAAGCTCAGAAGAACTGGAAAAGGCCTGTTAGGCTAAAAGGACCTCAGCAGCAATCTACCAGTTCAGTGCTCTTCCCAGAAGAAATTCTTCAAACACTTCTAGATTAAAAAGGAATGTTTTCACACTTGTGTAATGCTTTAATCTGAACTAAATGTGTCAGATAACAGAGGAATATCTGTTACCACACTCAGTGCTATCAGTAGGAAGTTCACTGCTCTGAACATCACAAGCTTTTTCTCCCAAATGATGCTCTTTGGTTTTGTGGGGGTTTTTTTCATGGGAGACCTAAACAAAACTACTCTTGGTTAGAGACACTCAGAAAACTGCCACAAGGCTACTCAAGTCCTGTAGTACTTGAATGCCACAGAACTAACACTGCTGTTGGTAAAAATGGCGATCCTTTTGATGTCGGTGATGGTTCATCCTTTCATCGCTGATGAAAAGCTGGCAAGTGATGGAGACACCAAACAATTTCATTGCCTTTATTTTCTTTATCTGTCATGTCCACTCTCCCACTTCAGCACAGAAACTTATCCAGTTTGGAGGTGGTTGGTATTTATATTATTGTCTTGGCACACCATGGAAAAGCAACAACCATGATACACGGGATAAGAGAGCTATAATGTCTACTTCAACCTCTCGCAAACTTCATCCACTGTAGCTGCTGTCTTCAGAAGAGCTGAGAGCTCATGAGGAAGCTCATATGTAAAAATTTCATTAGGTTCTTTCAGTTAATAAAACAGCACTGCAAATATCAGATTGCTTCTGACCGCCTGCAGATATTTTAACAAAATGGAAAAGAATATCCTTTAACTCACCTGTGCGTGACCTACGTCTGCTCTGTTGATAACAGCCCATGTTTCCTGCCCTTCTTGCACAGCTTGAGAAGATCTGTACCACTCTTACTGTCTAAGCTCCTTTTGAAGAAAAATACTACTCAGGTTGCATGAGAAACCAATCTACCTTTAGCTTGACCACATATTTGGTAGCACAATGTTAAGTAAGCTGATGATTCTTCTCCACAGCTTCTATTATAGGAAAATTCATATTCTGCCAGATAAAGGTAACTGGTATGGGAGGGGAAAAATAAAAAAAATAGAACAAAAAAAAAATTGTAAGAATTGTAGTAGAAGTTATTCAATAATTATACCCTCGCTTTTTACAAAATCACAAATATCCAGAAAATTGTGATTAACTTCTCCTTCATGTCATACGTCTACTGCACAATCTGCTGGCTACGTCTTTAATGTTCTGAAAAACACCAGTAACTGTCATAAATAAATCCTCTCTAGTTATTCAGCTGCATAGCTCAACTAATATTTCACGCAATACCATCAGTATGAAAGCCCGCCAATTCTCCAACCTGCTAGTATTACTGGATTAAAATTATTATGTTTGAAGGGAACTACAGCTTGCAGTTTGGTGTATCACTGGGGCTTCAATCTTTCCCTTCAGTCAGAAAACAGCTCTGCCACACATCCCAAGGAACATTCATCTTCTGCAACAAAGTCATGTCCTTTATACATAGTCCTGCATAGTAATCTTATATGATGTCAGAAGTGTGGCTTTATGTTTGGTGAATACTTTGTCTGGACAAATAGAAACCATAAAGCAATATGGAGAAACATTTAACCAAGGACAAATGACTTGTTGTGGATTTTTTTAGACTACTACTAATTATTTCCATGTTCTTTTCTTCCATGGCCCCAAAAGAGGAGTTTTAAATGATCTTATTAAGTTGATACATTTGTTCCCATAAGAAGGAAGTCAAAAACCACTGTTTCACATTTGCTGGTTTTCATTTTGCGGTTTCCAATTCCAGGGCTTCTTGCCGACTGTGGAGCACAAAGCCCCTCCTGCTTTCTCTTCCCTTCCTCTCAAAACAAAATAGGGAAAAAACCAGCCCACATCAAACCATTAAAATATATTTAACTTGTACTATCTTGCAAATCCTCCTTAATATTTCGAAAGCTTTATAAAAATTTCAAGATTTTGTGCCTTTATCTGTTCTTTTCCAATAAGACCCTGAAGACAATATGTTGAAACATACAGTTATTTTTTTAACAACTCTCTGTTGTTATTGGTAAATATTTAAGCAATGTCTTATACCACATTTCATTCTGCCAACATGAACTGCCTGGCTTTTCCCATGGGACTTACAGCCTTGAATATGTACTCACCCACAAATGCTGGGGAAAAGGAAGGGAAATTAATATAATCATTAAGTTAAAAAGTAAACATGGAAGATCAATATTGCTTACGGTATAGCTAGCATCCTTCAGCATGACTCAGATTAATCCAATATGGGTCGTACATTGTACTTTCAGATGAAGAAGCTACATCTTGCAGTCCTACAGCAACTTTTATAGCATGTCCTTGAAGTGTCCTGTTCCTTTCATCACTGCTGAGAAAATATCACAATCCCTTTACATTTTCTACCCATAATGATAGGGTGAGCAGTGTTGAGAAAAAAAATGCAATCACAATAACAGAGGGAAAAAACCATGATTCATAGGCATAGAAAGTAAATCACTTAGGAAAGCCTGTCTTGTCCTCCTCTTTATTTTGCTCACAGGTCAAACAATCTTAATGAAGCCTCCTCCACACTAGCTTTATTGTTTGTTCTCATATCGAGCACAGTCTTTTCCAACTCCTTCCTTCTATTTTTAAAAGCTATGTTGAAAGTCCTGTGTGGGTTATACTGGACAATTGCTGAAGACCTGCTACAATTACAAGTGTCAAAGCTAGAGGACATGCTCTGCTCTGTGATTTACCTACCAGTATCACATAAATTTGCCAGTGGAAAGCTATGAATGATGATTACTCCCTCTGAGTGATCCACATCAGACTGGGAAAGGTGCTGCTAACTAACTGCCTAACTTCCTTTTAACTTTCAACATACAAATGAAGGTCGTTAGCTGCCTGAAATTTTATGTCTTCACCTGAATAAAAGCAATAAATTACCCTATTACATTTCATATGCAAATTTGAAGCTGGATTGAGGTCAGGTCAAGAATCTGCTTCAGCAAATCTTCCTTGCTACATATTTAGTCAGGGGCCCTTATCTGGTAGGAGAAGCAGAGGATGAAAAGCCTTTGGCCAAGGGTGAGGAAAGGGTGGAAAGAAGGAGGGAACAAAGGTGCATTTGCAGCACAGAGACATTTCTGATCTACCTAAATCTGCCTTTCCTGGTTGGTAAGGGTTGTTACAACAAAATAAACAGATATCAGCATGACAGCATCCAAAATACTTTCCTAGGATACCTGAACAGCCAAGCTAAAATCTTTGCCATTGAATCTTCATTGCTACCTGGAGCTCCTCAAACCAAATAGACAGAATTGCTGGGCTGGAGCAAGCTGCCTTTAAATGCAGAGCAGAGATTCACAGTGCCTGGAAAGGGCCTTACCACATTGCCTCTGGCCTTTTTCTCCAGATCTTGGCAGGCTCATTCCACCTGTTCTCCCTACTTTGCTCCACACTACACTTTTCTAATTTTTCCCTTAGTTTCTTTTTCCCTTTGAGTGACCTCTCTCTCTTTCTCTTCTGCTACTCTTCACACACAGCATAATTGTCATGAAGATGAAACAACCACTGCATTTGAACATCATTTAAACCCATTCCCTCCTTCACTCTATTGACAAGGCTAAAGCCCAGTACCACTGGTGCTTCCCATGACTTCAAATACTTGTTTCTCTCCTTTTAGATAAAACAGTTCTGTCAGACGTAGTCTGAAATTACTGAGACACAAGTATTGACTGGGAACCCACGTAGAGCCATATACAAACAGCACTAATCAGCAAAAAAATGTTGGATATTGAAATTTAAATGACTAACACTAATCAAGTCAGCAACTTTTTCTGACCACAGTGAAGATAATTCAGAAATCCCTAAAATAAGAGGTCAGTATTCAATTCTAACCAAGAAACAAATCTAGGTCAAATTCTATCCCAAAATAGCCATACCCATTTCCCACTGAGTTACAGTGTCTGGATGAAAAAATAACTCAAGTTTTAACCTTGTTTAACACTCTGAACAGGAGTAACCTAATAACAACCAGCAAGACCTTTTTGTCTGATGTCCAAAGAAAATGAGCAGACAACCTGCTAGACAACCTGTCTTTGTTCAACATCTTCTCCAGGGATGTTGAATCTCTTGAGCTCGTGCAAAGCACGTCAAGGAAATCGTTTATACTAACCCAGAATATCTACAAAGTGAATGGACTCAGTAAAATTCCTAGCAGCTGAAGCTGAATGGCTTAAATGTATTCATTTCAGTCAGACCTGTGGTGGTGAAATTCCTATATAAGTTATAGTACTACAGTACTATTTTTTTCTTTAGTTTGCTTTCCTGTTTATGGAACCATCTATTGACCAAGGGCAGGCATAATCCACTAAATTTTTACTTAATTTTTTTTCTGCAATATCTCTTTATTATAACAAAAAATCCCCTAACTGAATTTATCTGGCTGTTTTGGGAAGTTGATGTGAAACTAAAAGAACAACGTGTCCTTCTACAGTATCTTCAGACATGTTCCTGAAGAACTGAGTTTTTTGTGTCTTTTCAATCCATTTCCATCCTCAACACCAGAAAGAAACTCAATATGATGATTTCCCCCTCCCAACCACTACTGAAAAAACCCAGTAATTTCACATATTTCTCTTTCAGACCAAAACCTTGCAACCCTTTTAGGACATGCAAAATACAGAAGTGACCTGATACAAACATGACAGAACACTAATAACAGAGAGAGTTATGGTGGCAGCTTCTCAAACAGTATCAGTTATGTTAACCGAAACAGACCACTGTGGTAATCCTCCAGAATTCTGTTATAAAGCCTTGTGTCATTTAAAACAATTTAAAGATATTTATTTCATGAAAATCAGTATACTTTCTATATTAGGCCTGCAAAATTTCCAACAGCAATAGACAAGTAAAAGATCTGTTTTCTTTGAGCCTGTAAAAATCAGATGCCTTAAGGTAAATAATTGCAGGTCTTGGTTATTTGTTTGGGTTTTTTTCTTCACATCTTCTCATAATCTTGAATGAATATCTGCTTCATACTTCCCCGGAATTATGTTTCAAATAAACAGTGACAGCTCTTGCCAAGTCTTTCCGGACTATTAAGAATACATCAAGTACTTCTGGACTTCTTGTAGGATGACACACCCAGCATCACTGAGGACTTGCATTGTTGCTCTGAGCACATTTCCATCACCTCTGGAAAAGCTGTGCTTCTTTTTGCTATTTCTTTATTTGTCAAGTCCCTGCCTGTTCCATTCTTGGCAAAAAGAGTTTTACAGCACACAGGCTTTTGCAGACAGTATTCTTCTTAAAACTTACTTTCTACTATATTTCAGAGTATAAGCCATTTTCCAAACTCCTGCCATCAGCAGGGACCATGCTTTAGCAGTCAGCTACTATTCACTTTGTAAAACAAGAATGTTTCCAGGACCATGAAGGTTTGCCCAGAGTCTTACAGGCTCAACCCTTCTCAATCCTTGCTGAGATCTGCCACAATGCAATATGTCATTCCTGCTCAGTACTTCAGATTTCAATTGACAGAATAAAAGTTGTTTCAAATTTGAAAAATATTTTAGCATGATTTTCCCCTTTATTTTTCTTTATTCTCCTTATGCACATTTAAGAAATTG
Organism: Corapipo altera; assembly: GCF_003945725.1. Lineage (NCBI taxonomy): Eukaryota > Metazoa > Chordata > Aves > Passeriformes > Pipridae > Corapipo > Corapipo altera. Next base: position 58,477,295 of record NW_020884872.1, on the reverse strand, counting down.
TATTTCTTAGGTAGGGTGGGTCAAAGAAAACCTAGAAACCCAGCTTGTTTTCTATAACTGCTTGCAGGCAGTGGGAACAGGTGCCAGTTGCATTTGTAAGTATTGTTATAGGCAGCAATAGGTTCAGCCACATCCAGTCAAAGCAAAAGGATTCTCAGAAGAAAGAACACTGGTTTTCCTCCTCAGAAAGATGCCAGCTCTTTGGTCTCCTTGCTACATGATGCTACTCCTGTCATTTCTGATAGCTACAGGGTTCCACCCTTTTCCTTGAGTCATGGGTTCATGATTTCATTTCAATTTACTTGTGCTCTCTTCCTTAGAAGTATCATTAAAGAACATACGTAGGAGAAGCCCTATTTAAATCCATCTATGTTCAACAATGGCAATAAAATGTGATTGCATGGTTAAGCTTATAGAAAGCCAAGCACAAGACCTGGGCCAGTATTCTTTTAATCAAATAATTGCTAGTCAGGCAAGACTTTCCGTGCAACAATTATTTCTTTTTAAAAGCCCCCAAAATACTTGAATGAACTCAAGCACATGAATGACTTTATTTAATTCCCAACATAAATAAATATATATTACATTATAAATATATTGGAATATTTCTTAGGCTTTGTATATATTTTCTTTTCTAATCATACCACTAAAAAAATAATACCACACTCTGGGATAGAAAAAAAAAACACTGTTGGGAAGAAGCTTCTTCTTTAGCTTGCCAAGCAGCAGAAATGGCATACAGTGGGGTTGCTATACAACAAAATCAGTGGGATTTGGAGAGTGCTTTGCCATTTCCAAACTGTATAATGACTGTTCTGAAATGACTGTGTTTTTCATGAGGAGGATTTGAAGCGAAGCAGATGGCTACCTACAACAGTAAATATTGTGCTGCTGTTAGGGATGGGGTAGGAGGAGGGCAAGAACCTGAAGGCAGAGTATTTTGTTTCCCCACAACCATCTCAGAAGAGCACTTGCAGGAGGTAAAGATGGCTCTGCTGTGATACATTATCAGTCTGCTGAAACTCTAGTCTCCAAAGGTTACCTTTTTTAAAAGTGATAATAACTATATAGCTAGATTGATTTCTTGTTTTCCCTTGATGATTTCATCATCATAAAATTTCACACAGAGCAGTGCTACATGTGAAAGATCACCAAAGACTTTTGTATTGTTAAAATTCAGGTAATAAAGAGGAAAGAAAAGGAGAGAGAATGAAAAGGGAGGGGAGGGCGTGACGAGAAATTTGAAGTTATTTACCTGTTTTTACCAGGCTTGAATTACTTTCTGAGTATAAAGAAATCTACCATACCATCTAGATATGACAGTGTCTATGCTTCATCAAAATATTTTTAAACAGTAGACTCTTTTATTTATAGAATGGATCAAATTCTACTCACCGCAAGATAAATTCAGAAAGATTTTACACAAAGAGGAGGATTGCAGACCCCACAAAATACATTTTACCTGCTCCACTCACATTTCAAGTTACCTAGTCTAAATACTATCAATAAAATCAAATACATATACACAAACATATATATTTCATTTGCAAAGAAAGAATTGCACCAGTCCACTCTACCTACTGTATTCCCTGGCCAAATTCCACTAATTCTAACTTCCACCACCAAAATCCTGCCCTCACCAAAGGGAAGGACTGTAGACCTGGGAAATAATTTACAAAGACAGTCAACCATGCCACTGGCAGGAGGTGAGCTGCATGCTCTCCTCTTCTACCAACAAGCCAAAGGGGTTCTTCTATTTAATTAACTTACACCCACTGTCATTTTTCTGGGATTGTCCCCATTTGTGCAGACCACTAAGATTGCAGAATAGCACAGATGAATCCAGCAAAGTGCCCTTAACAGGCATTTGCTTGCCAAAAGAGAACTATCTATATTCTCAGTCAGAGTTAGGAGAAAGTATTTGTGTTTAAATGGGAAAATATATTAATAGCTTCCTGTTTCTTCTCCTCTGCAGGCTAATGTACTCCAGAAAACAGATTTTGTTTCAAAAGAGTAGGAATATATCTGGAAGAGCTCATTGTTAAACTACTGGCTACATGCAGATAATACTGTCCTGGGGACAATTTTTTCCTGCTACTTTTAATGTGAAGTAGCATTTTCAAAATCATTTTGTCAGACAGTTCTTCCACACGTGAAGGCCTTGAATTTTGATGGCCCTGGAGTAACAGCAATATTGCCTGTGCTGTAAAGCAAGCTCTGCAAGACACTAAATGTCCTTGACATCCATTACTTAAAAGTACACCTTTCCTAGTAGGATTTAATACTAAAAATAATTCCTTTAGGAATGCAGAGGATCCAGCTGGAATGTAGAAATAATAATACTAGTGATATTCATAATAATTCTAATAATGAGTAGTTTATTGAGCCTAGCAGAATTTTATCTTACAAAAGAAGACGTCTGGTATATTGGTTTATGTAGCACAGTAACAACATTTCAGCCTGAAGTGGTCATTCAGTTTGAATAGAAGACCATTGTAGGTGCTTTTCAACCAAACTAGTCTATTCTAGTACATGAGCAGCCATCATTATCAGCATTCTCATTTAAGAGACAGCGGACAGTCAGGGGATGAATTGGTGGGAGAGCAAGGAACAAACATCCAAACATTTGAACTCTAGGCTTTAGCTGGTAGACCCATGTGCCTCCATACCAAAACACAAGATTCCTAATGTTTTGAGCAGAAGTGAGGAAAGATGGCCTTAGCTGTATTCCAAATCAGAAGGCAGTACAAAAGGAAGAGTAGTGACAGAACCAGTGGTTCAAAATTGCCCTGAAGAAATCTTGGCCAAGAAAAAGAAAAATTAGGAGGTGGGAACCTCTGAGCACAATGGATTAGTCTCATCAGATAAAGTATCACTGCCCACATTAAACCCATGCTAGCTCAGGCTCCGTTCACACTCACCAGATAGAAACTGGCACACATTGATGTTCAGTGCTTGTACAAGTGCATGTTTGTTCACCCCAGGGCAGGAAATTTTCCTCCTAAAGCCGTGTAAGAAACTTCATCTCCTTCACAAGCAGACGCCTACATTCCCTCAAAGGGAAATCAGTATGGATCAGCTAAAATGCAGATGAAGATATATACCTCAAGAGTCAGCTAGGATATACAGCATGTCCTACCTGAAAGCCAGTGTTGCTATTTTGGAAATAGCAATTATTCTATTAACTGTCACACGGTAAAGATTGGCAAATGAGGCAAGAGTTCACAATTAATTTTTTTTACACATTCAGATATGCAAATAGAACTAACTTACGTCATGTTGTTTCTGAGTTTTTGGAATTGTTTTGTTACTCTTCTGTTTTTGTATGCTACCGTTGTGCATTGCATAAGTATCATTTACTCAGTGAGGAGAAGGCAGGGGAGAGTGATAAACCTCCATTAAAATGGAAAACACAAGCCTGGAATACTTCATGTTAAGCATAGAGAGAAATTTGTTTTCTGATGAGAAATAAAACAGACCCTTGAACTTAAAAGTCAATGACAGAAAAAAACCCCATGCACATATGATTTTAGAGTAGTAAAAGAAAGTTACTCAGGAGTCAATAATTTTTCAAAAGGATTAACAGAGCATATGCACCATTACCCATAATGAGATAGGGTGAGTATAGAAAGCTCAATTTGCATGCTATTTAGATTCAACAGATAGTTAAACTGTTGATATCTAAAGTGCTGCTGTTGTGACAGTAAAGGTGGAGGTCCTGCACATCCTCTGAAAATTATTACAGTTTAGAAAAAATGGTCAAAATTGCAATCTTTTTGGTATCTAGTGGGATTTAAACTATCCAAGAACGATGGTTCTTCAGACGGCTAAATTTTTTTTTTATCATCAGGGCACAGAGGTTGGCTAAAAAAGGCATCAAGGTAACTTTCTGAATTCAGATCTGTCTGCCTCTGGGGTTCAACCAGGAATTTAATACCAAATGGAAAACAATAGGTAAGCATGAAACCTGAAGCAATTTATCACTGCTATCTTTTCAACAGATAACCATTTCTTTGTTTGAACAAACACACATTACAGTACCTGAAAAGAAAACTGTTTTGAACAGCGCAGCTTCCATAGGGCTTCTACATAATGAAATTTCAGAAAACATTCAGTATAAAAGTTCTGGTGCACAAAGGAGATTATTAATTTTCCTTTTGCATGACAAATAGATAAATACCTCTATGCTAAACACAATTTTAAAATACCATACACTATTCAGGTGCATATTTTCAGTGCTTCAGAAAGCACGAAGAAATGTACTTACATTATTAATATCTTGGCACATAAAGTTAAAAAAAGCCCAAACAATTCAGTTGAAAACCAGTTTGGTTGATAGATAATAACAACTGTTTTTCTCTAGACTGCCACTTACAAACCCAACATTGATTCTGAAACAACCTGATTTCTTTCCATCTCATACATCAGTACAAGTCACAACGATTGCTCAGATCCTCTTGCTGCAACTTCACTGTCTTGTATTTGTCTGTCAACAGCAGACATATTACAAATCTATGTTTCATTTTTGGTCATCTTAGTGACTGATTGATCCGAATTTACTGTATGGCTCTTTGGATGGTCAAGACCCATCCTAACTACTTTGGCTTAGCAAAGCAAGGAATAAAGGGCTATACAGTCCTTTCTCCTTTCCAGATGAATACGAGGGTAAAGCACAATTCCAACTTACATACAAAATCCAGCAACCATGAACAATAAGAAGGAGAAATAAAGGTGATTGTATTTGTACCTATCAGATAAAATGAAGGAGATTTAATATATAGTCAGATGGGTTTTATAAGCTGATAAAGATGATTGGAATCTGGAAGTATTAGTATTAAAAGAAATAGATTACTGTGTGGGTTTTCTCTTGTTCTCTCTTCTATGTGATTAATTAAAGGCAGACAGATATCTATTGCATTCTGACATTTGTGCCAGATGTGACTGCTGATACACTGATCAAACAGTTTATCAAAATGGAGGGGAAAAAAGAAGCTTTAACTAGAATTAGAGTTTATTGCACATCAAAACCACTGTACCAAATGTTTACATAAATGTAACAAATCTGCAAAGAGATGGAAAGTGGGTTGCCCAATCAATCTTTTGCCTGCTACAGGTGGTAGCTATTGGAAAGAAAAGGAGAGGTGAGCTCTCTTAAGAGTATAGGCAAGCACATAAAATAAGGAAAAAGAGAACTAGAAGACTGTCTGTAGACAGTCTACGAGGAAAGAAGAAAAGTTAACAGAAAGGATCCTAAATGTTCTTCACTGTGTTGTTGAATCTTCAAGGAAATAAAAGAATTAACACAGGAACCAAGAGAATACCTTTCGGAGAAAGGATGGATTTTACAATGGGAAGAAAGCCCCAGGGAAGACTGCTGCTAAATGTGGAAGCCAAATACAAATGAAGCTAAATCAGTGAGAGAAGAGAGAAGCTGCAGATACGCACAGTCTCTCCTCCACATTTTATTTCCACATTCTCAAAAGCAATGTCAAAAGTCACTGTGCTTTAAAAAGAGTAAAGGTCTAATCCAGGCTAGCAGCCCTTGCACATCTCATATTGTGCTAACTTCCCTTTTGCCCTGAGCCTCCAAAAATACTTCGCGCTGGTATTCAAACTTTAGGGTAGAAGTAGATCTCGGAAGACCATTCCTCTTCTAGTCCTTTAAAGAGTTCTTGAACACAGAACGAATTTTCTTCATGCTTCACATCTTGTAAGGATTCATATTTGAGCTTTTACCTTATGCCCTCCAGAACAGGCAGGATGCAAGAAACTCAACCCATGGGCTGACAATTCGTCATATACTTCCTGAGATATTCACGACTTACAAGTATGGTGTAGCGTACATTCTTCCATGGATGATAACGCCTTGCTCTTTTGGGAAAGTGAGAAGACAATTTTCGGCCTAACATGACACAGGTTTGCACACCTGCCCAGGCAAAGCCTGGCACAATCCCAAATCAGCCTGCAAAGAGGCCAGAACACTGCCATAAAGAAGCCGTCATCAAAGAGCAATCTAGGAATGACATAAATGGATGAGTGAATGGATCAATCTATAGCTGGGTCCTACCCACAGCAGAAGCAAGAAGTTCTGAACACTTTTTTCCCTTTCAGATTTTCAAAAGGATAATGTAAAAATGTCTGCTGAACTGGAGGCAAAGAGAAGTGCAAGAAAGATGATGATGTGGCATAATGAGGTTACAGACCAGACAACAATAAGTCTGCAGTGTAAGAAAGTTATATAACTATTTGCCAAGTTGCCTGTACTTTCTGTACAACTCAGAAAAAAATCTAGTCTCTACCAAGAGAGCATATTGCAGCAAGTCTCCTCACTGATCTAGGATGGTAGCATTTACCTTTCCTTATAAGCCATCAGAGAGACAACTGCATGTTGTGTAAATACAGTTGGGACACGAATTAATTTCAAACCTATCACACAATCTGATGAGATTTCCCTTGAGATCTCCTAACATTTGCAGCACTGTGAGCCATTATTTCCATACTTATTGGAAGTAACTTCTGAGCCCAGGCAAGGCACAATATTCCCACTGAGAATTGTCATGACAGGAGTGGAATTAATTCATATTGTCACTATACATATCCAGGGTCTTTTTGCCATAATTACCATGTACCCCAAAATATGTTTAAATCCATGATGATACAGTATACCATATAACAGTACCATTTGGGGCATTGTAAATTTGGACATACATTCCTTTTTCCATATAAAGTACACAAGCCACATTTCATCTGTATTTACATAAGCCTGATGCAACTTGATCATCTTCAGTGGTGGAGCTCCTGGCTTGTACCAGTGTGGAATCAGAATTGAATCTGTGACATACCAGAAGTACTCAAGATCCTTTTAGGGTGAAATTTATTAAGGAGCTGGACCTTAATCACAATGAGCTGTGATGCTGGTTGTCATATTTTAGAGGGTGAGCAAGAAGAAGCTTTTTTTTATTTTAAATGCAGTTAAATTAATTCACTCTTACCATGGAGTTATTTAGCTATTTTAAGCATTCTCCAGGTGGTTGCTGTTACCAGATGTGGACAGATCCCTTTGAGCTTCACTATAAAATCAGCCACGCTGAAGTCTTTGGATGTATTGAAGACTCATCTATATGTTAAAATATTTTTTTATTTCCAAGCCATTCTCCAGCAAACTTTTACCAAATACTTCTGAGTTATTTTTGCAAGCAAATTTTCTCCATTTATAGTGGAGCCGTTCTTACCTGATTCATACAAGCATGCTTGTAACACTGCAATTTGTCACCACGGAAACAACTGTTTGGTCACCAGAGATGATGTCACTGCATGAATCAAGTAAGAAAATCATGGAAATTATTTTTAAGAACCCACAAAAACATCAAGTAAACAGCCTTCTAAACAAATTCAGTAACAATTTATAATAACCCAGAAAGAAATTCAATTGAAGGTGATGCTTTAAATTCAGTTTTCAAAATTTTTCAGTGTTTTTTAACCTTTTATGTTTCTCTGTGGGTAGTAGTCACTGAGTAAAGTCCTGTAAAATGGGTTCTAGCAAGCCCATCTCATAACCAGCACCCCATCTCACAATGAGATTGCTGCAGCTTCAAACCTGTCTTTCCCAAAACTTTCATAGGAAGCTGAGATACAGCAGTCTTCTCCCTAAGGGCATGCTGAGACCTGACTTGTCCACTTAATTAGCCACTTAACCATTCTAGCTGAAAATGCAGCTGTCTGCAAACAGCCTACCACTGCCCAGCAGCTTTAAATATTATATATCTGTATCTTTATCTATCTCCATTTTCCTGATTGAAATAACCGAAGGCCAGAAATCTTTTCAGCTGTTGTACCCTACACACGTGAATGCTACAGTGATGTCTATTTTATGGATCAATGTTGATTTTCATCCAGGATCCTGTAAAGTTTTGAGGCAAAAACCTTGGAAAGGGAAAGAGTGATACTACTTCATAATCCAGGGCAACCTTTTGGAAATTTACCTGTACCTCAAGTACAAATTCAGAATAACCACATTTTTATTTAAATAATATATTTCTGTATTTAGCAGGCAAGTAGATAAACTCATTTATGGTTCTGGCTAAATTTCTTATAGCTACTGGTAACACACAGCTAAAAATGCAATTTCAAGGTGATTCTAACTTTAGAAATAATAACAAATCATATTTACCATATCAGTCTTAAAGCTTTATAATTTCGTCACATTTTGCATGAAAAGATAACCTCAACTTTATTTCTAAAATTGTATCATTGATGCTGACTTAAAAGCAGCCACTTTTATCACTATCACACATGAAATCTCTGGGGGATTAAACTTTAGAAAACACTTTCACAAAAAGGAATCGCATCTTTTACAGCCTTACTAATTAAATGTAATTAATTTACTAGCACCCAGGAATTGCAGATACTAAAAAAATAATAAAATCCTCAATCATTTTTGCTTTGCACATGATAAATGCTACAATCACTCTTTTTAGTGAAAATACAGAGGAAATAATATTACGTGACAGCGAAGTTCATCACAGCAGGTCAACTGAGATTGGTGGGATTCATTAGCATGTATGTGACTGGTAAATAGTTGAGTTAATTATAGGTTGAGTGACATATTTAGAAAACTATGAATCACCTTATTTTGTGAATTTAATCAACCTTTGCTCTTCCCGGGATAATTCAGTGTACATCTGCAATATTAAGATGGAACTGAGGCTTCACTCTGCAGCCCTCTGAAATGCCAGTGGTTTGCAAAACTTCAAAACCATCAACTACATTAAATACTGTCCTTCAGCAGCAAGGAATTCATCACAAATAAAGTATCATACCTATAGAAAAAAGAAAAATTAAAAATATAAATAAATAAATAAATAACCCAAGAGCTGAAGAGGATACTTTCTTCAACGGAAGTTTTAGACAGATTTATGCTGAAATATTAATTTGCTTTGTTTCTAAGAATAAAAAAGCTAAAGTATACAAGATACCAATGCAGAAAGTCTATTTCTAAGGAAACTTTCAAAAAAACCCAGCTCCTGTTTGAAAAATTTAGTCAATCCTCAAATGCTTCTTAGTGTTCCTTAGTCCAATTAAATCCCATTACAAAACAAAAAACTGTACTGCATGTTCCAGCTTTGGCTCTGAAAAATGCCACTTTCAAAGGCAGGAAACATCTTTTTTTCAAAACTTAGCTTTATTTGGAAATAAGTAACAATTCCTAGCTAATATGAGCTATTCATTTATTTTTCATCAGATGCCTTCTGATCTCTTAGCACAAAGTTTTTCTTCATTTCTGAAAGACATTCTATTAGCACTTGTTTTGATATTGAACATGACAATATTTAGGTAACACAGTGGGCTTTTCTATGTAAAATTTAAGCTGTGAAGATACGCACTTGCGAAAAGGGCAATTACTCTTCAGTTTCATATTCTGAATATGCAAACAAGTTGCTTGTGAATTACTGGCAGCTACAACTCAGGCTCTGACACTGAACTGTTATTAATACACAAAGCAATTAATGTAATTATAAATATGGGGAAAATATCAACACTATTTGTGTTAGTTAGTTACTAGAAGGTAAAATACTTTGTCAGCTGTAATACAATACAAATTGTTGTAAACTGTTCAGTACAATTATAATACACATATATTCAAAGCACTACAGTTTATATTCTAGGTCTGTCCTCCTGGGATCAATTTATGATACTTTATGCTGGGTAGTTTGTCTTGACAAAATAAGGATACTTTGTTCACGTGTTGCTACATTTGACTATCACACACTTAATATGTCTCTAGGATTACAGACCCAACCATTGCATCGTGAATAGGGATACACATTGCTGGGATGCACAGAGATGGGAAGCAGAAGGCATTGTTAGTGTCTATACAGAGAGCATCACGTGAGTGTGCATCTGCCTCTCCAATTTGGAAACACTTTCCTCAAGCAAATGCAGGAAAAAAGCATAACAGGATCAACAGTAGGTGGTATCCATTTCTTCACTGTTGGCATTGGTTTCTTGAGTGTTTAAACTAAAAATCCCACTTGGACATTTACTGTCTTCACCCCATGCATGCAGGGGATGTAGTGACAGGCAGTGACTCTGCCATGGAGGCTCAGGAGATCTACAGAAAAGATCTCTGCAGACAACAGTCAGCTAGGCGACTAATGCAACATGGACAAAACACACATCATAAGGGGACCGCTGCTTTCTTCCATACTCAAATTCATTAATCCATTTAAGCGGAAAAAGTGCCTTCATTTTCCTTCATTTTCTTGCACTTGAGCTTAAACTTGTGTTCAAACTGATATTATAAACAGTAACAAATCTTAAACAAGACCGTTTCAAAGCTCCTTATTAGTGCTTTATTTTTGAAGTCTGACAGTTGTGTAACATGTTATTGACATCCTCAACTAATAACACCATGTGTTACACGCCATGTTCAGCAGCTTGACTGAGCCAAGGCCAGTCCACTTAATTAGAGGAAGCTGCTCCCAGGTTCCCAGGTATCAAAGTGGGATGCTTGTAAATACACATTTACACACAGGTAAATACTTCCTAGCTCTGCAAAGTGAGACAAACAGTTGCAACAACACGTCAATTCAGAAAAGTGAAATAGCTTTAATGTGTAACTTCTTAGCGTAACTTTGATAAATAGAAGGGACAACAGCCGAGGTCCATATAACTAAATACAACACAGTGCCTAGATGGGGAAGAAAATTAAAAATGAACAGGGAATTGCTAAAAGCTGACACTTTCCCAAATCAAACCAAATTGCTACTGCTGAGTTCATACTGACTGATGTACAGTCCTGCTTTATTTCCCATGTTCCATGTGGCTGATTCAAAGCTCACTGAGAGCAATACTGTCCTTTCTGGATGCAGCCTCAAGTAAGAGCAAGGACAGATAAAACAACTCAGTTTAATTAACTAAAACAATTCTGTTTAATATCATTACCAATGGTCTGGATGAGGGATTGAGTGCACCCTCAGTCGGTTTGCAGAGGATACAAGTTTGGTGGGAGTGTTGATCTGCTGGAGGAGATGAAGGCTCTACCGAGAGATCCAGACAGGCTGGATCAATAGGCCATGGACAATTGCATGAGGTTCAACAAGGCCAAGTGCTGGATCTTTGCACTTGTGTCACAACAACCCCATGCAGTGCTACAGGCTGGGGAAGAGTGGCTGGAAAGCTACTTGATGGAAAAGGACTTCGGGGTGCTGGTTGACAGCTTTTGAACATGAGCCAGCAGTGTCTGGAGAGACTTTTCTATGAAATGGTGGAACGATAAGGGAGGAGTCCTTCCCTACTGGTGTTATGGTTACAAGTCAGGGAAGAGAGCTATAGTGATGAATATTCATACCATTATGTCATCTGAAGCAGGGGGGCACCCCGCTCAGCACAGAGAGTTGGAAGGGGCAGGGTTTTGCCACATGTAAAAGTTGTTCCGGGGTCTCAGCCACTGATGGAAACCATCTCTGCCTTGCAGGGACAGTAGCAAAGCTGAGATGCTGCCTCACCCCCATGGCCTGCCCAGGAAAGCCACTGGAGCACTGCCACCACCCACTCGCCACACAGAACCACTGCCTGTGCCAGAACCCCTGCCAGTGCTGGGACCACTGAATCAGAGAAATCAAAAGCTAAATGAATCGCTACCACCTACAGCCCAGCCAAGCCAAGTGGGACAACACATGGCAGGGAACAAAGAGATTCCAAACTGGCACCACCACTGCAGTTAAAACCAGAACTAACCAGGTGGTGTGTAGCGGCCAGTTTGGTAGTATGGTTCCTTGTGAGCAGTGCAATTTTCCTGGGTTTTTGCTTTTGGCCCTGTTCTCCCATTGTTTTCTTTGGTTTTGTTTGGTGAACGGGGGATGGTGGCAGGGAGGACCCTATGCCATTCCTTTCCCCCTTTGTTCCCGGGGGACCACGTGAAGCAGAGAACTCCCTTTTCTGTGGGTAAGCCATTTCCCTTATACCCTTGTGGTGCTGCTGGTTTTCCTTATTAGTAAACCGTTATTTTTTCTCTTATAACATCCTCGCATTTTTTGTCTATCTCACGAGGGGAATAAAAAGGGAGGGGAGTTCATTTTATTGGAGTTCCTGTCCCAGTATTTGTTTATAAACCAAGCCAACCGGTTACAGAATAGAAGAAGATCCATGCATGACTTTTTCCTGGTAACAATACTAGGCACAAAGGCAGTTTGAAAGTGTTTCTGAAGAGGTAAAATATTTATGTTTTTCAATAAAGCTCAATTCAGAATGCAATTCAGTCGGTCCCTGTAAGTTCTTTGTCTGATCAGAATACGTTCTTTTTCTTTAAGGAAGACTATTTTGCTTAGTTGGTATAGAATATGTATTCAGTATCCTCCTTCCAGGTGTCACTTCTTAACATGGTGTAAGTCGCTCTGCACTTCTGGAGGAGTCTTGTGAGCCGTACACCAGCTTGTGGCAAGACTACCAGCCACCTTCCTGGCCCCTACATCAGGTCATGCAACATACTGGGTGACCCAACTGCAGAGGACAATCAAGGGACTGTCCCCACAATAGGTGACTACTGCCTGCTGTCAATTGACAGCAATGCCCTTGCAGCAGTGCTGAAGAGCTCCATGCCCTGTGACAAGGCTTTGTTCCATGGACAGAGAAGGCACAAGCCTTCCAGCTGAACTTCCCAGTTTTTGGCTGTTTGTCACCATTTAACATTACTTTCTGTGTTTAATGTTTCAGATTTGGGTGTAGTTTAAAAAAAAAGGTTAGAGCACCCCAGTTATTCCTCCAAGGTTTCAGAACACAAACTTTGCAGTTCTGCAGTTTGGCATAGTCTGCTGCAGATGGAAGACAGATATCTGTCTGCCAACGTTTAAAGAGGACCAGATTTTTTTGTTTAGAAATTTTAGCTGTTTAGCACTTGCAGCCGTACAATCAGCCAGACCAACCCTTCCCTCGGTAACAAGTGTATACACAAACGAACAAGGGAGACCACTGCCTGCGCAGGACTCACACATGCAGAGATGTCTGGGCTGAATTGGGACTGCCTTGATGGTTACTTTTGGAAAGGAAGGGGTCAACATTTTCCTAACCTGGCTTGAAAAGCTCTGAAACTCACATACCTTTCTACCATTTACTGAAAAGAAAGGAAAACAAAGTTGTCCAGTAGCCTTTTCAGTTAATGTCAGACAGGAAGGTTTGCTAATTCTGAGTCCTTCCAAGCCAAACATCTGAGGAAAGTTCTTGAACTGGTGCATGCTCTTGCTAAATCAGCTGTGCTCCTTTGCCCACTGATGGCTGCCGACTTAGACTGACCTCAAATACTCCAGTTTCCTTCCCCCCCAGTGTTACAGTTGCTCTCTGCTATCACACCTGATTTTTCACAAAAGTTTCTGCACCTTCCAGGCTTGTCACAAAAGCCCTTCAAGCATAAGCTGGAGCCAACTTGACACAACAGATTTTGTTTTTCTCTCAGAGACACACATATGCCACAAAGACTGCAGTTCATCACCTACGCACTTCAAACACTCCTGAGCACACCCAAGTGGGATAGCACTTTCTCTTTTGTCACCCTTTTTTTTTCCTTTTAAAGTAAAAAGTTGCTTAAAGTAAGTCTGTTTGAGGTTAAGTTCCTAATTTATGCTCAGTGAGCTGTCTTGCGCTGTGTCCAAAACTGGCACAGAATCATTGCAACTTTTCCTGAAACCCTGTGCACAGCCTGGGAAATGAAGTTGCTTCTTCTGCTCCAATATCCGTTGAGCCGGAATACTTTGGCGCTTCAAGATTTCTTCCTTATGCAGAAGGGTGGTGCCTGCATGACTGTGTGCATGCAGGGCAAAGTTTCCAGAAGCAATGGAAAGTAAGTCATGCCACAAAAGTCCTACAGTGCTTACTCCTTTCTTCCTTTCTGCATGACATCTTATGAAAAATTCAGAGAGGAAACAAATGCTGACAACTGACAGGCACTGGGCAGTGTCTTGAGGAAAGCAGGGAAATGCGCTACTCTACGGACAAGGGCATGGCTAGTGGGAGGAGAGCAGCCAGACGTCTGGTTTGCTCCCAGCTGGGGATTAAGAAGTCACAGGTGAGTCAAGAACACGTGCCCTACTAATAGCAGCAGCTTCCAGCTCAAAATAAGAAGCAGGTTCACACATTTGTTCTCCAGTTGGGTTCAGACATAAGCTGCAACACAGATGTTCACAGGGCACAAAGGGGACACCCAGCAGAGCTGGCTGCAAAAGAAAACTTACAGGAATGGCAGCAAGTTGCCTTTTACAACAGGCTCTCTAGAGAGGCACTAAAAGGGAAGCTCATTCTGCTATGACTTTTTTTTCTGAAGCTCTTCCTTGTGTAAGGTCACACTGCTGCCCATCTCCAGAGACTGCAAATGAATTAAGAGGAAAAAGCAAAAAAACATGGAAAAGCAAAATAAAGAAGTAAAGGAGAAAACAAAGCAGAACAAACGAAACCGAAGAAATGTACCACAAAGGGGAATAGATTAAAAGGAGAGTAGTAAGGGTATATCAATAGATATGAGAAATATTAGGAAAACGCAAACATCGGAAACGCTGAAATCTTTTGCACACACTCGAAAAGAATGATTAGATGTAGAATCCTCTAACGGGCCTGAATAGAGGTCTGAACATCCAAGAGATCTAGTAGTAGAGAATTAAGTAATCCAGGTAGGTACCTGACCCCATACATAAAACTGAGACAATGGTTCTTCTCCAGCTTTTGCCAGATATCTTGGGACCTACAAGTGAAGCACATTATGAAGATATGCTGCTTTCAATTTCTTACAGAATAAGTGACTTGCTGCAAAAAAACATTTCTGTGGAAGAATCCTCTACACTGAAAACTGCTTCTGGATTTTATTCATAAGAATTCAACCTTTTCCCAGCTGTAAATCTCTTCAAATTTCTCATACTGATCAAGGTAAGTTCAACTGTTACATTCATGTATTCAAGAAACATTTTACTCCTTTGAGCTGAGACTCAAAAAAAATTGTCTAGGTCTATAAACTCTTTGGAAACAAGAAAAATTTCTAAATCTTCTCTCATTTATCTTTCTCCATTGCTAGGAGCTCAGCAGAGTTTCAAATACTATAAAGTGTGACCTGACTTTTAAAAATTACATCACCTAAAAATTGCTTTGCTATATGATAGAATGTATTTCTGAAATTGCCTGAATATTTTCTGTAATGACTGACGTGAGATACAAGTTTCACTGAAACAACTGAGAAAATTTCTAGGAACTTCAACGTACTCAAGTTTTCAACCTTTATGGCCATCTTCTTCCCAGGATTTAGTTGCATTCGTACCTTTACTACCTTCAGCAGTTGCAAAGAAAACCAAAGCAAACATAGAGGTAAAGCTAGAAGAAGCACAACCTCAAGTATGGAGGGATCAAGACCAGAGCTACTTCTTCTGACTCACTGATTTTACCTTCAAAACTTCTACCTGCTCATGGAGACTCACCTTTTTGCTCATCTGAAGTTATTTGTGGGTTTGGCTACACATTTATTTCTGACTAACTGTGAACATCAGACCCTTCTGAATTTCTGCCCTACAAAAAACATTTGTGCTATTGAAAATTCAGCCTACAAAGATCCATCATTCTTTCCTATTCATAGCAACTGAGATCTATCAAGAGCTTTAAGAAGTTCAGCATTAAACTGTCAACAAAACTCACACACTCCCAATCATCCAACACAAAACATGAATGTATCCATTACACTTACCTATTTATTGCAGATACTTTCCAAGTTTCAAGAAGCACATAATCAAGAATGGCTTCAAGTTCAGAATCCAAGATCTGAAAAACAGATTATATATATATATATATATATATATATATAAAGTCATTAAAAGTATACGGCTTAAGTAAATAAAATTAAAAAAAATATTGTGTAAAATTTCTATTTAGAAATGAGTTTATGAACTAGTACTTCTGAAGTTGTGTATCACCTGAGAAATGTTCTGAGTGATAACAATGATGGCATGATAATTTACAGTGTATTTAAAGTATATAATATTGTATAGATTCTTAAGCAACTTCTACACACAAGTTCAAAATAAGCAGAAAACTGAAAAAAAAATCAAATTTTCAATTGGCATTTTTGCTACAATTACTTGCAATGAAAAAACAAAACCAGCATATTGAATATGAAAAAATGCCATTGGCACATCAGAAAATATAAATGATTTAGGAAACCACAAGCATTCTTATATACATTTAAGCAATATTCTGCCTTTAACTTGGAGCAAGACAGTGGCATGAATAGGGAAACTACATGAAAAATCAAGAGCATCATTGTGTGCATTACTTCTTTACTGTCCAAAAATGCTGAACACAGAGGTTCTGTTACAGGTGTGAAATTCTGGATGCACATTCTTGTAAGGATACATATAACATCTAATCACAATTAGTCTCAGAGTCTCTGTAAATTTTCCTGGTAATTCTCATGCAGTGACCCTGAGCGCAATGCATTTGATAAATCTAATGTGCTTAAGAAAGCAAAAGGGAGGAGGAAGATGCACTGGTAGAAAGAAACAGGCTCAGCAGACCAAGGAAAGACACAAAGGAGAAAGAAAAAAAAAAAAGGAAGAAAGTTCATGTGTCCAAATGCACTTGGTCCAATCTCTGTTCTGGATAATCACCATTATGAGTACATGCTGTACTGAGTATTTCTGTGGCATCATTAGCATCTTTGCAGTCTGCAACAAGAAACACCATTTCACACAAGGCTGCTATGCAGTCCCAGCTCTTAAATATAATTAAGAGCCTATATCAGAAAAAGTCTTGCCTCTTTTCTTCTCCCCCCAGTTTTGCCTGAGCCTTCCCCAGCAGCTGCAATACTGGTACCCACCACATGATTCCCAGTGAAGGCAAAGAGAATCAGTTACAGAACACTCTATACCCACTATGCATCAATGGTCACCTGGCTGGGAGCACCTCTGTGCCCCAGCTGAAGAGCAGGCATTTTCTCCTCCAGAGGCTCAGACGACCGAAGGAGTCCTAGACTCCCTCTGTTCCCTTCTGTGAGCTGGTAATTTTCAAGCAGAGAAATGAAATGTAAATATCAGCATGGATAATTATTTCACTACTCATTTTTTGCAAGATAATCAGACAGAATTTCAGTCTGAGAAACAGAAGCAGGAGAAATTTTTATCCAGGAACAGCATGAAAGATTCTGCCAATTCTTCTTACAAAAGCAACAGTTCATTGATTTGTAGCTGCTGCCTACTTTCATGTGCAAGAACAACAGAAATCCCTCACTGGTCTTCTCTACATATTTTCAGGCAATCGCTACAAACATGACAACTTCTAGGATTATTTATTCTATGCACTATGTTTCCATTCCTGCTGTCGATGTCAACTGCAGACAAGCCAGGCTCAGAAGCTCAGATTCAACCACAAAGCCATGAGTAACACCACTACATCTCTACCCTTTGCATCTCCTACTCAGTTTCCCAAAAGGGATTTCCACAATAATGTATAGAGTAGTCACAAAGAGAATGTCATTAAAGTTAATGTGAAAATCAGCCAAATACCACTTAAAAAGGAGTGGGAACTATTTACTAGATAATACCAATAAAAATCTGCAAGATCAGAGGGTGGCCTGAAGTTTTCCCTTTATTTTCTACAGTAATGTCCTCCAGTTTCTCTACATATTCTTGTTCATCAGTTAGCCTGGTAACCCCTTTTCCCCATAGAATCACAGAAAATCTCCAGTTGGAAAGCACCCATAAGAATCATTGAGTACAACTCCCTGTTCCTCGCAGGACTACCTAAATCTAGACCAAACAACTAAGAATGCTATACGGACACTACTTGAATTTTGACAGGTTTTGTGCTGTGACCACTTCCCTGGGGCCCTGTTCCAGCAACTGACCACCCACTCAGTGAAGAACCTTTTCCTAAGGTCCAATCTGAACTTCCCCGGATGCAACTTCATTCCATGTCCTTGTGTCCTGTCACTGGTCACCAGAGAGAGGAGATCAGCGCCTCCACCTCCGCTGCCTCTCTTGAGACATTCCCTAAGCTATGCTTTCCCTCTTACTTACTGCCTTCATTACTTACTCAATTCATGGCTGCCCATTTTACCTTCACTTGCAAGGCCTCTACAGTTGACTACAAGCACTCATCTTACCACACCTTGACATGAATTACTATTCATCAGATGAAGCACATTAACCACCTAAATTTATGTTATTCCCTGGCTGTAACATCTTCAGCCAAGTGACCTTCATGACAGGTAATAGATTCCAGGGACTGAACTGTCAGGTCCAGCAAAACCTGTGTCATAAAGGTAACCTTCAAACACTGACCGGGTGTAAAATTCTACTAATTCGATAATGCATGAAATTATATTGCTCAAAGACACATCTCAAGGGATTGTTGACCTGAGAATATTTACAGAGAAATGTTACGAATTATTGCATGGCTGAGATAGCTCTGTGACAGAACATTTGCAACCAAAGATAAGAACAATTGTGTACAAGCACACAATTTGCTGTGCATAATATTAGCAGTGTTTATTTCAGAAATGATCACCCACCTGACTGTCCTAAAAAACCTCCTAGAGTTGCTAGAAGATGCCAGGGAAAGTTTTCACTTGTAGCAGACTTTCTATCTTTAATAACACCAGCTGTCAGTTTTACAAACACATCATGCCCTTCACAGTTACCCTATATTCTGCAAACATGAAAAAAACCCCAAACTCTCCAACAGTTACTAACATCTGCTTCATTTACTGGTTCTGACAAAATGAAGGACATAGGCATGATTTAACAGATTGCTCCTCGCAAAGAAACCATGCAGTCCACAAAAGGATTCATCAAATGCCCCTGTCAGAGAGCTTTACAAAGTGTAGCTTAATGAATGCATGCAAATTACTGTAATATATAAATGCCTGATACCACTTCAACAAGTAATGTGCTTATGAAATCTATGGAGAATGGTAAGACAGATCAATCTAATTTGTCTTTGAAATAAAGTGATTTGGTTTCCTCCAGGTAATTTCAATCTCTCTTTTTTTTTTTTAATGCCTTGAAGCACGCATTATATACAATGAACCACTGCTTTAGACCCTAGAAGATGCGATTATTCAATACAAAAAGCATTCAGCAACAGACAAACTGGAAGTACACTGGTACACTTCAATATTTTCCTTCAATGTTTTGACATGTTGGCATTTTTAAAAAATTGTTTTTTCCAAGCCTTGCTGCATTTAAACAGCCCCTATTTTTTTTGCCATTGCTTGATGTGAGGTTGAAGCCTGACTGTAAGTCAGGGTGATATTTACAGCATGAGGAAATGCTCAGATATGAAAGCACATCAGAAAACAACATGCATCCAGGATGATCACTGCTGCTGCTGTTTTCAACATTATTGATCTAGAAATCTGATCTTTTTTTTCCATCAAGATAAGGAAAGCATAGCTTATGAGCTAAAATGATTTTCGATGAACAAAAAATCAACATTTTCTAGAGCTTTATTCCCCCTGAGAACTGAAAGTTCTTTTTGCTGACTTAAAAAAAACCCACAAAAACCCACAATCACCCTTTAAGAATTTGTGTAACAGAACTTCTCTAGGTTTTTTATTTAAAAAAATAAATAAATATGAAAAAGAACACAGGACAATAAGCCCATCAGAAACTGGAAGGTGCAAAGTTTCTGGACCTTGGCTTTACTATTTAGGTCAGGTCAGACAGGTATGAAAGAGAAGTACCATGATTATCTCCTTGTCAAGACTTTGTTTTCCCTGAAAATATCAGTCAGAAGAGCCTAGCCACAGCTAGGATTCTCTGAGGGCCATTTTTCGAAGGGTGAGTAGGACCTCTACTGAAAAAAAAAAGAATGTAGAAACAGTGATGTCTTAGAGTTGAGATGGATTGTATCACTGTTTCTGCACTCTTTATTTTTCAGTAGAGGTGCGACTCACTGTTTTTAAAGAAGTCCTCAGACCATCATGTGTACTAACATAGAACTGATTCTTGATCGTTTATAATTTTCAACCACCTTCTTACACCTTCAGCATCCCCCCTCATCTACAAATGAATTCTATCTATGAATACAGAACACAAGTTTTCTGGTCTCTTCAGTCACACTCTTCTGAAGTCTGTGATAGAGCATGTCCAGGTTGCAGTTTACCAGTTCTTTTACATGGTATTTATTTGGCCTACAACTCTCTAGCTGCAAGACACCTATCCCATTCTACAGAATTCAAGTTTTCTTGAAATCAAAGCAACTCTCATGCTGGGATCACAGAAGGAAAACAACCAAACACTAAGTAATAATTTCCTGGGTTCTTGGTTATGTTATGGTGGGAGAAATCCTAATCCAGTAGTCTAATAGGTAAAATAAACAGTTTCAACTTTTATTTTATATCATAGAATGACAGAATCATTTAGATTGGAAAAGACCTCTAAGATCATCAAGTCCAACTATTAATCCAGCACTGCCAAAATCACCATTAAACAACATTCCTAAGCATCACATCCACATATTTTTTAGATACCTACAGGGATAGTGACTCAACCACTTCCCTGTGTAGTCTGTTCTAATGCTTGACCATCCTTTTGCTGAAGAAATTTTTCCTAATATCCATTCTAAAGCTCTCCTGGCACAACTTGAGGCCATTTCTTCTTGTCCTATCGCTTGTTACCTGGGAGAGGAAACTGAACCCCACCTGTTTGCAACTTCCTTTCAGGTAGTTGTAGAGAGCAATAAGATCCCCCTGAGCCCCCTTTTCTACAGGCTAAACAACTCCAGTTCCCTCAGCCACTCCTCATCAGACTCGTGCTCTAGCTCCTTCATCCATTATGTTTCTTGTTACTCCAGAAGGAATTGCGGTTACTGTCAAAGCTAGACACAAGTTTTGCTCGGTGCCTTAGGCAAAACAACCAAGATGAGCAGTACTTGGTGCAGGATTCTTTGTACCACGGGACCAGAGTTTCTGCACTGAGAATTAACTAAACTGTAAAATAACAGTATAGGTTGGAGCACCATGTCAGAAATGCATTGTGATCTCTTAGTTTTAAAGACATTAACCTATAAAATCCCTTCCGTTCTGTTACACGAAATATTCAGTATGTGCCAGGCAATGGGGAAAATGCTTTTATTTCTGTGCAAATGAATATACATTAGAGTGAGTATTTATAACATTTTTCTAGATTTGGATTTATATAACTGACAATCAAGGGGCAATATCTTTAACACTATATATCACTTCTAGATGCCAGTTAGCAATATTTATCAAAGCAGGCTGTTTCTCATTTTTACATCATTTCTTTGTATTCAAATTTGCAAGATCGTAGGTTCTCCAGCTTTGCATTCAGTCGAAGACTAAAACTGGGGAATAAATGGACATGACAAACCTTCCTTTACTATACCTCATTTCTCAAAATATCTCTTTCAGGTTCCATCATTACCATCCTTATTTTAAATTTGTTCCTTTTAGCATAAATCTACAAGTACAGAAAAATGTCTCCCCTTTTGACTGTGCATCAAGGCCAAGAGATTCACAGTTGACGTAGGTAACAAAGACAAATTAAGGAAACTACATGTCACACCTTCTCTCTTATCTCCTGAACTCATATAAAATTATACTAATTTTTGTAGGTAAAATTAAACCTTCTAACTTCTCCCTGAAATAGAGAGAAAATTATTATTATTGGGAGTCAATCTTCTTACAGCTCCCTTAAGATGTAACATCTAATAGATTTTAGGGTAAAAAAAAGAGCCTCTTACACAGATTTCAGTTTCAGTCGAATAAACCAGCTTCAATAAAGCATATTAACCTGCAGACCATCACTGACAAAATTATACTCATACTGTGTGCACTGGAGTGTGCTACATGATAATGCAAGAAAACATTTTTTAACCTGTTACTTTGTAGTGTTTTTTTCTTCTTCATCAGAGATATCAGCATTTAAAGTTGGGGTGCACTGCTTGAACAAAACAGGTGGGAAGCAGAAACAGTCCACCCAGTCCCACATCCCTACCCACTAACAGATTCCTGTCATCCATTGCAGCAAGGATTCATCCACAGCTGCTTCAGACAAACTACCTATACTGGACAGCAGCATGATCAGCAATAGCAAATGGATCTAGGCCAATTCTGAACTGACAGTGAAGTAGACAAGAAAGTGAAATCCTTGCTTTGATTAGCTTCTTGGCAAGCTATTACAAACCCATATTCCCTGTTGAAAAAAGAAAAATGAGGAGGTTTATAAGATGGTAGACCTTTTTCTACCCAAAGAAATCAAATTTCTGTGGGCTTAAAATGCCCTTTTTCCCTGACCTGTGGGAAAAAGACAGAGAGGACTCACTGCTCTAAAGTCTGTCTCAAAAGCAGCATCCAAGATGCAAAGACTCACAACCTAAAATATTTCTGTGCAAGTTCAAAGTATTGAGCAACTTTACTGTGGTAGACATTTCTGAAGGGAAGGGTCCCCACCTGCTGTGACACAGGCAGAAGAAGCACACAACACAGTCATTGCTTTTGGTTTAGCAATGCTAAGCCCAAGTCAGCTTGCTGCATCTCTACAGAGTATCTGAGATACACAGAAATGTGCTGCCATCATTGCAGCCTAGAGGTTGGAACAGAAATTTCAAAGGAACATACTTTTGGGGGTTTTTTTTGGTTTTAAAAGCAAGGCAGAAGCACCAAGCTGCACTATTTCAACCCAGTGAAAGACTGAGTAAAGCAGCTGAATGCAATAGATGCAATAAATTTCTAACACTTTCCCTTTTCTAATTAAAGTGACAATTGTTGGAAAACCCTGTTCAAATAATCATAAGAAATGTAAAAAGGCGTTCCAGTAAGTTAAATATAGATAATATTTTCACAAGACTTGTGAGGATAACACAGGTAAGTTCGGCATGACCATGATATTCAGCTGCCCTGGAAAGTCCTTAAATGCTAGAACCATAACATCTGAAGACTATGATACCTTATTCCTGCATAAAAGGAGGAATCACTCAGAACTATCCACCAGTAACATCCCCTCTCAGAATCATGGAATTATTTAGGTTAGAAAAGACCTTTGAGATCATCGAATCCAATCAGTAAGCCAGAACTACCAAATCTGCCACTAAACCAGGTTCCTCAGTGCCACATCTACGTATCTTTTAAACACCGACAAAGTTGGTTATTCAAGCACTATCCTGGACAGCCTGTTTCAAAGCTTGACTGCTCCTCAAGGGACTTGTCTTCTAGACCCTTCACCATGTTACTCAAAAAAATCCACAGGAAACAAGAGAACCATCATGCCCTCCTTGAAATAGACACCTACTGCAACAGGGGCAAGCTGCGATTCACAGGTGTTTGCCCACATTACTTGAAAGAAAGAAAAGCATAATGTTCCCTCTTGGCTCAGAAACAAACATGGAAGCTGTAGCTGTAAAGAGGAGCAAGATCAAACAATTTGAGAGGAGTTTAAGAAGTCTTCCTGAGCAGTCAGTCATGCCTGCTGCTAAAAAGAACCAAGACATCATTCTCTGAAAAATCAGAAATAATGAGGAATAGCTTATCAAGATAAGGATTATTAACAGACAGGCTAGTGGCAGAATTAGTTCACCATGGTGATGATAAAACAGTATTAGGAAAGCAGAGCAATTTTAAGAAAAAGCAGCTAAAAATACCTGCCTAATGCACACTGCTCCAAGTCCTTCTCATCTCCAGTATGGTGATGCTTCAAAGTTAACTGTCCCAATAGACAACCCTGTTCTCTGTCTGCTAGCATCACAGTGAAGTATAGCATGCAGTGGAAGGCTTGCAGTCTCTGAGGATTCCATGTCTCTGTGAGTGATGAGGATAGCTCCATTTTGTTCCATTACTGTGAATTAGGAGCAGAATCCCATTGCCTGGCATGCTTTCAGCACAGGCTTCAGCTGAGAAAAGTCCGGGTACAGTGCCTGGGCTGCAATATTGAAGGAATGCACTATTTAGAAGGACGAACCAGGTTTTGCCCAGTTTTCTGTTCTTGCTTTGCCCAGGTGGACACAGTGTCTTTTCCACAGAGACACATGCACAACACACAAGCCCTTGCTAGCATTAGCAACAAAAGACTAAGACTAATGTCCTAAATGGTTTTTGGGAAGGGAGTTGACATCCCCAATTCCAAGGGTCTGGCAACAGCAATGAAATTCTTACACTGACCTCAGACTGTAACCTTCTGACATCTGTTAACAACCAGAAGAAGCCACTAACCTCTGCATTAAACATACAATAGGTGATAGTGCAAACGCATGAGCAGTGGTGGGTCTCCTTTTTAGCCTCTTTGGTAACACTATGACTTCAGATCACATGTATAGTTTCTTTTTTTCCAACTTCTGTAAATGCTTCTATGTATTCTCACAAAAACTTCCCTAAATTTACCAAATTCTCTGTTCAAGTTATTTTGGCTTTCTAGTCAACTAGTGCATTTGGAGTTTATTCCAGAACTTCACCTCTTGGAAAGTCTGAAATACTTCTTTTTATTTTCAGTTTAAATTCATTCAGGATTAATTAATAAACATATCATCTTGAGCAGCTATTATCCTTCAATTTCAACAGTTCTCCTCCTTCCCTGGTGTTTGCCCTCCCGAAGAATTTAGAACAGTTTTTTTCCTGGACATTATATACAAATTATAAGGAATGGAGGCTTAGCATATTTTGTCAGAAAATCTGACAGAAGGAAACCAACCACTGGGAAAATGTATTTACCTTATTTTTATACTAATGAACAAAAGGCAGATGCTGATTTTTTTCATGGTTACTCCGGTACAAACCAGGAATGATTACACCTATATGGAGAGCAAACCATAACCTATGGCCAGCTGAACTGCATCTGAGCAGGCATCTACTTAGGGCTGCAGTGAAGATTGTGAGCACCAAGCTGTCAGCAGGAAATAAATTCCTAATAGAGGAAGGGAAAACAGTAGGTAACTGTCATGTAAGAGTCATCTTTTAGAGGACTTGGAAAATGAAAGGCATTGACCACACATTTCCTTCAGTCCAAAGAAACTTGAAAACCAATGTCTCAGGCATCTAGACCTCCAACTCTCTAGGTAAATGCTGCACCTCCTTCAGGTCAGACTGGACACTAGGAAAAGGTTCACTGGGAGGGTGGTCAGCCACCGGAAGAGGCTCCCTTAGAAAGTGGTCAGCAACAAGCTTGTCAGAGTTCTAGGAGCATCTGGACAATGTTCTTAGTCATACAGTTTAGTTTTAAGTAGTCCTCCAAAGAGCAGGGAGTTGGGATTGATCATCCTTATGGGTCCCTTTCAACTGAAGATATTCTATGATTCTATGTCTATGCAAAAGGCAAGTTTATCCAATCCCTGTTTTTCAATGTAACCATCACACTTTTGTATTGAATTCAATATCATTCCAATGTGTTAGGAATGGCCTCAGGACACACAATGCATCAAGCCTATCCAAGTTTCAAACCACTCTACTGCTGTTTCAAAGCTGTGGTGGTATTGCCGTGGATGACATCGAGACTTCTCACTTCTTGAACCACCATGTCTGAACACTCATAGACCCCATATTTAAATACCCAGGGAAGTCTGAGGTCCAGGACAGAGACGTTAGATAGAGAGAAATACGTGCCTCTAAGGCTCAGTTCCTCTCATCCTAAATATGGATACCTAAACCATAGGTGAATTCACAGATGAATTACACACAGCTGTGGGTCCAGTGATCATAAAAGGAATCCTAGGGAGAGTAGCTTTGATGTAGGTACTTATGCTGTAGATAAGGTAGTTGAGACAAATCTTACTGATGAAGTCTGCCTCAGGAGAGCTGGTATTGAGACAGATTTGAAGGCACAAACAGTCGTTCAAAGGATGGGTTTTCAATGACACCATGATCTAATCTATAAGTTTTTATTCAGTCCAGCCTTTTCTATTTGAATATTAAAAAGAAGAATTTGAGATTTGGCTCAATGATAGCAGCAATAGAAGTCATCAGGAAGAGTGATTTATAAGAAAATATTAAATAACTAAATATAGCTATGTATAGATTGACTAAAGCCACTACTGAAAGAGAAATATGGTAATTATCTACAAGCTCTGGAAGGATACACACACTAAGGATTTTTTTTAATAGGGTTTTTCAGGAAACTACAGCTAAGAGTAATGTGATTATACTGAGCAAAGTAAAATTGACAGGGGAAAAATTTCTAATAATGAAGTGTATTCTATTGTAGAATAATCTTCCAGAGGAAATTGGCTGAAGTCCAATCACATCTAAAGCCTGGACAAAGCCTGTCCATGACTGGACAAAGACCTGCAAAGAACAATCCTGTTGCAAGATGGACTAGATGACTCAACAGCACTTTTTCATTTTTAAATTCCTATAATTCCACTGTATAAAATAATCCACTAAGTTAAAGGGAGGAGGGAAATAGGCTTAGCAACAACTGCACAGCTGTCTCTTCTTCAAGGTCTGCAGGCTGCAATCAGTGCAAGACACACTGATTGCACTGAGGAAGGAAACATCTGTATTGATCAGAGCATTGGGTTAATTTAGGGCTACAAAGTCATGTGCCTCATGTCCCCTTCCCCCCCCCCTTAATAAAATAACACTACCAGAAGAATCAACCCTGTGTTGTAAATATATCAATCATGATTTTTGCTGCACCAGCTACGCATAATTGGTTTAAACTTTCTTCAGCTCAGATGCCAACTGGTGTTAAACAAAACACAAAAAATACATAGCCCGTGGGCATATATTTCCACTGAAATAATCTTGCCACTCTTCAAGGAGTAGGGCAACAATGTTTTCTTAAAGGTGTGATGCTCATTTTTAAAGCCAAGCAATAGTTTACTCCTTCATTTTGAAGAGGCTTTGACATTTTATAGCTAAAATATCTTGTTGAGAGTCTGTGCTAATATACTGTCTGTTTTCTGTTACAGTTAGGCTGCAAATAACAGAAGTCTTCTTAAAGAATAACAATTCAATTTAACTGTGGATTTGGTTTCCCTCTCCAGAGAATATTGGATGGTCTTAACAATATGTATATATACATAAAAATATATTTTGTGAAGAAAGTTCTTTCAAGTGTAACATTAGCTTTCTTCAACCCATTGCAACTCCACTTTTCTCACAGCAGTTGCACTCTATAATGCTGACCAAATCCCTATACCCACTTCATGGAGAGGTCTGAGATTTCAGAGAATCTAGTTAGGACATAGAGCAGGGGACAACTTTTCTACACAAATGCCATTTGAAGAATAAATCTGCATGCCACAGGTCTTTCGTTTTGTTTTATTTTTTGTTGTGAGGGTTTTTTCTGCCTCAAGTGTTCAATTAAGCATACAACAGCAGAGACAGGATTTCTGTTTTTCAAAGGAAGGAATATTAATGGAAATCTATGTCTGCATAACAAAACAGTGATCAACAGCTCACATCTTAGACCACTGATTGTGAATTATTCACGTAATTTCTCCTTCATTTCTTCCCCCTTTCTAATGAACTTTTGAAATTTTTATCTTCTCTCTTTCTTAAGATAATACTAATTCCTACTCTTGGCAGTAGAGCTAAGGCAATAAAGTGGCAGCTGTGTCCTTGCCGTCTACCTGCACCTTGCCTTAGTAAAGGGAACCCACTGCTTTTAATTGGTCTGAACACATGCTGAGAGAAAAACCATCTGCTGCATTACAGTTCAAAGGGGTTGGACACATACTGCTGGGGGACTGGGTTCAAAGAACGGCCTGAGATGTCATAAACGATGGAAGATAATCAATGGGAAAGCACTGGGGGACAAGAGACTGGTCTGTGGACTGCAGGGGTGCAAGTACATGCCTGGAGCGGCAGGCAGGGATAGAAGGAGCAGACAGGGAATGGGCCCACATGAAGCAGCATTTTATCGTCTTCAAATGACCACGGAGGCAGAAGACACTTTCTACCAGAATGTCCTAAGAATGCGAAGAACTCATTTTATTCTGCAGCTTTCTTGGCAACTTAGTCTGAGCTCTGTAAGCAAAGCCAGCAATAAAAGTCTCTGCTACTGCCCTTGGGCTTCTTTTCCACTTGATGTCTAAGCAAAGAAAAAATAAAAAAAGACCAAGATACGATGAGACACAAGAGTGGAAAAAAGCTGATTAAAGCATTTTCCAAATCCCACACAGAGGGGCAGAAAAAGGAAGAAGTGAAATTACTCTAGCATCATGCACTTACTCTAACAGCATTAGGTATCAGAAATTTTTGGGGTCATTGATTCAGTGTGATCACTTTTAGGAAACCAAAACTGTCTGATATGAAGTCTCACCACAAGCTCAGATTACTATGAAGTAGGCAAACGGAAAATTAAAGAACTGAAAGGAAAAAAAACCCAACTGAACCCTCCCCCTAAAAAACACCACACCAAACCACTTTTATTTAACTGAAAAGGATAACTTGAAAGCTAGAAGCATTTGGGTGATTTTGTATATTAGCATTTAACAGTCCTACTTCAGCAGGAAATCCAGGGGACCAAGTGGTGAAACAGGAAGGAAGAAGCTGGACAGTGATAAAAGCGTGCAACAGTTGTCCTTCTTTTAGGGTAAGCAAAAGGAAACCATTTCAGCTGGAGAAATTAGGGAAGGCTCAGAATTAAAGGTGCACTTTTCAACTTCAAATTACTTCCCAACCTCTCATGCACACAGTGAGAGAAGTTGTGGGAAATTAAAATGCACAAAATTTGAGGGGGAAAAGGCTTTCCTTTCTCTAAAAATCTTCTAATTTGGGAGTCTGAGTCTTGACTTTAAAACTTAGATAGCTATCAATGGCACCTGCCCTTTTTTGTTTTGAGAGGCATGTTTTAAGCTACTATCCCAAGGATCCCTCAAAGGTTTTGTTTAGATGGTTTTGAGTTTGGGGTATGAGGGGCACAAAAGGGAGCACAAGGGGATAGCCATCTTTAGAAAGTATTCATATGTCTCTGCAGTGTGTCCCAGGAGTTTTTAGGGACTAAGGCTTTTCGTGTGTAGTGAGTGACACATTCAGATCCTTGTAAAGCCAAAATGCTCCTGGGCTCCTCCTCCACTTTGTAACTGTTATTGGGTCTGGCTGAGATGGGATTCATTTCTCCATAGCAGCCCTCACAGTGCTGTGCCTTGCACCGTTAGCTAGAAAGGCGTTGATAACACACCAGTGTTTTGGCTACTGCTGAGCGGAGCTGGCATAGCATCAGCACTGTCTCTCAGCATTCCCCTGCCTGCCATCAAGGGCAAGATCCTGGGAGGGGACACAACCAGAAAACGGGGGTTTAGAGGCACATGTCTCATAACTTCATCAAGAGTGAAGGCCTAGGTTCTTTAAACACCACATGTTCTTCAAACACATCCCCAATGCAATCTTAAAATATATTATGGTTCTCCTGCATTAGATTACTCTATGGGTTCAGGTAAAGGGAAAAGAGTTGTCCACAAACCATGAATTTACAATATGTGTAATTAATCAAGATAATCATAAATACGGAAGACTAAAGAGTCTCATCTTCCCCTTAGGAAAAAAGGGCACACTCTGGCACACCATCTTTTGAAAGATTTACAACCCAAGCATAGGATCATAAGGTCTGCTGGCTACACAGTGTTTTCACACGACTGAAAGAAATTCTCTTGCCACTAATAACACCAGTTTAAATTTTAATGGAGCTGTTCTGAAGGAAAATAATTAACATATGGTTGACTTCCCGTATATTAGAGAAAACAATAATAACTAAATCAGTATCTTCTGTATAATTTCAGCTGTCTTGGTCATGATGAGTTGTGCATCTGACTCATCTCACAGACATGCATCACATAATAAGAACAAACACAAATCATTTCAAATGTCAAGGATTGGATTTTACATAAGACAGAGGAAATAGGACCATATTATGAGGGACTACCTAGAAAGCAGCAGCCAGACAACCATTACCTCTTTGAGTCACAGAAAATCACCGACAGGTGGTTAATTGATAATACTGTATCATGAGGCAATCTCTAAGCTCTTGGCTTGATTGCTAAGCTTCAACTGAGGGCACATAATCCTGTTTTTTCACAGTGCCTCAGTTTAAGGTGTCATTCTGAACACTTGGCTTACAAGCCCTACATCCCTGCAGAGTTAAGTTCTTATAAGAAATTTGTATCTGCTACAAAGCATGCTCAAAGCAATCAGTGCCATAGAGGACTTTTTGGGATGCTATGTCCTACCAGTTATGGGCACCAGCCCAACACTAGTAAATGTTAAAGAGAAATCAGGACACTGAATCCACCCGACAAGCTCTTGTCAGGACCTGCTAGATAAAGTTTAGGGATGTTAGCTGACATAAACAAAATAGGGAAATGATTAATGGCATCAAGTCTGGCAGGCAGGTTCTTATCCTAGCAGACACTTGGCAGACTGTGGGTTCGACTTAGTCACAAAAGGAGGATGTGAAAAAGCCCAACCAGATAACAAAAAATAGTCTTCAAAACATATGCCTCTACTTGGGATCATATTTATTAACACAGCAATTCAAGCAGTCTTATTCTTAGAACAAGAACTAAAATAAACAAAACAATCTGTTAGAGTACCACCAGTTAATCACAAGGTCTCCTGTGTTTCAAAAGGTATCTAAACAATCGTCCACCCCTTGTCTAGGTCCCCCCTAATTTCAGTGGAGCAAAGCAAGGAGCTTATAGCAACTCGACTCCTGACTGAAATGGCTGGTGAAGGACCTAGAAGTAGATGGAGTAAATTCAAGTTGTTGCTGTATCTCATTTCCATACTGTGTGGGGAGAGATAGGTAATGCCAAAATGCAATGCAAAACACATCTGGGCTGAATCACTCTCTGAACCTGTCTCCTTAGCTATATGGGAAGAACTGACACCTAACTAACATCTAGAGGATCAGATTTGGATTCACCCCACTTCCATCTTGGCACAGACTCCATAAAAATTTAGCATGCCAAATGACCCTTCATTTAACTCAGATGTCCATAAAATGATTGCTGGGGTTCAGAAAATATGAGTGGTGTGGTAGACAAATTTCTGCTTCCATCAATCAGCTTTTCATTAACTTCATTCATCCTGTCCTCTATATTCTGGAAAAATCTGCTTTCTCTCTTTACCATACAAATACCACTTACATAATTAATACTGCAACACAGTAAATCCTTCAGTGTCCCTTTTCCTTGTAGGGAAACTGTCTCTGCACTGCTTTATGCCGAAAATATTTTTCAGACCTCAGTACAGGCAGTAACTGTGATATTTTCTTCCTGTGCAAGTATATCCAAAGATTGTCGTTCTCATTTTCTCCATGTTAAGGAAAGGTATTGCCATCAGAGATCTTCGGCTCTACCCATTGGGCTGTGAGTCATTGCATGGATAAAAGCTCCTCCTAGGATTGTCCTAGTTATGAGAAGCCTAACTTAGACCTTCTTCCAAAATGAATGAAACATGAATGGCAGGCTGTTTTGAGGGTGTTTTTTTTTTCCTCTGTTGCCTTGTTTGGTTCCCTGAATTATTTTCAGATATAATTTAAAGGGAAAAAACCCCCAAACCAATAAATAAAAGCTCACTGTACTAGGGGCTTTCAGCCTTAGAAACAGTGTATAAAAAGAAAATAACTTTGAACCGTTTTCTTCTAGGAGTGTTGCCACAGCCAGAAAATGTGATCCTCTCCTTACGGAAAATCGGTGAATTTAAAAAATAAAATCCAAGCTTGGACCCATCTCTAATTTTCATTCATCCATTCTCAATTTGTCTATACACTGAAGGAAATACTAAAAATCTCTTGTGTGCATGTGAAGGCAACCATCTGTAAGCAAAGGATATTATCTGAGTGTAACAAAGAAAAGGCAACAGAAGGATCTGCTCCTGTAGTAATTGCTGTCTGTCATTTTGAGTTGCCAAACCTGGGACCTAAAATAGCCTCCTCCATGTTTCCTTCAAGGTTTTCCTGTGTCCCACAAATTCTCTCCTGAATTGTCTTTATAAATTCAAATTCCTCAACAGTCTTGTTACTGACTTTCAGGGAAAATGCCAGAGAGACAGATTTTCATATGTAGCTCCAAGACACTTCCTTATCCTGCATTATTTCCTCCTCTACTGCAAGAACACTGCTTCTTCTGGGAAGAATTTGATTTCCTTACTTATCAACACCTTCTTCTGCATGTCAACGTGTTTCCTCTCACCCTCCTTCAGTTACATAGTGCAAAAATCCTAGAAAAGGTGAAGTGTTGTATGTGTTAATGAAAGGTTGATTAGGAATTGACTGCTAATAGCATAGATGCTGCATTCCATATTGCCATGAGATTTGCTACCAACTATCAAGCCAGAACACATGTGCACAGGTAGCAAATATACCATGGAGAGGCACTTGTGCACCTTGCTATTAGCCTGAAACAGATTTTCCAGCATCTGAGCAGTGACCCATTGATAGCTTACATAATGAAAAAGAGCACCAAAACGAGTCAGTGTGCTTGGCAAATTCAGATCATTAACCACAAGAAAACACTTCACGTAGAAAAAGGGAGAAACACGTACCCCAGAGAACGTTAAACAGAGACATCTTATTAGGGATGAGGTGCAACATCCCTCTAGATTTGGCAGGATGGACCCCTTCATTTCCCACAGAAAATTCCTCTCTGAAAGACCACTTTTCACAATAGAGAACAAGATGGACTCTTGACATCATTTCCCAGGTGTCTACTTGCCAAAAAGGAACTCCATAAGAAATAAACACGAAGATTAAGTACGTGGCTCCTGCAATTGCAGACTCACCATTGTGCCATCACAGCAGGAGCATGCAGAGATTAAGAGCAATCCATGCACACATCCATACTGTACACAGTGTGATAAGAAAAGACTGGGGCCTTCTGGGAGCCATTCCGATGGTCTGCAAGTCAACAGAGCTTCACTAGGTGGGGGCTATGGTGCTTTTCCAGTAGGAAGTTGGACCAAAAGTAAAACAAACAAGTTTTTCACCCCCCCCCAAAAAACCCAGACTGAAAGTACAGACAAATGATTCCAGAGAACAGTGTCTCCAGAAAAAGAAAGAGAAACAAAATTCAGTAAGTCTACGACAGGGCTGCAACTGTTCCACTTGAGCAGTGGTGACAACTCATGGCCAATATATGCACATAGAGTGGTATCTGGCTATTGCAATGGTGGCCATGTACCAGCTTGAAATATCTGGAGAGGCTCTTATACCACAGCTTTGGAAAGCCTGGTCTAAATGCTTTGACCATTTCCATGAGATATTTCAAACACTTTTTTAAAAAACTTATTTTTAAAAAGTAACAAAAATGCAAACCAAAAATGCAGGTTTCCATTGACCCAAATCAGTATTTATTATGTTCTACATGAAAATGCAAGTCAAAGTAGATTTCATGTTAACCCAAAATGTTTTTGTTTAAAGTATGGCTTAACAAGTGGGTTTTTTTAAAGTAAATTGCTTGCATTGCAATATAAAGGATCAGAGCACACTTCATTCTACGTGAAACAGTTTAAATCAAAAGGTTTCAGGAGACACAGTCTCCAAGATATACCAAAGCTGCTTGAAGAACTTACATTTCCTACTTTTAGCAATCTTCCACTTCTGTTCAGGGTTCTCAGCCCTAGGTTTTATCCTAGAGATATGACATATATGTAGCGTTTCCCCGTATTTCATTTTTATGAATTTGGAGTGACTCCTTTGATATAAAATACGTAATTTCTTCTCATAAAAGGCCAATACAAGGGCCATTTGACAGGACAGGATGTTGCACTACTGTTTGAGATGCCTATCTTGGCAAGCAAGTCTGATGCTACACACAATGCTCACTTGGCTTCATTTCCTTATCTATTTTATGTGCATGAACAGCTGGAGATGGACATATAGGGCTTTAACCTTCTGCAGCACATCTAAAAAAGTACATAACCAAAATCTATGCAGCTGTGAATGCCAGAAAGCCATCTGTATACAAGTTAATTGCTTTTGGTTTGAATAGTTTCCATTTTTATCCTGCCATCTACATTTGCACCTATTCAGTGGTTCAGTTTGGATGCAGCAGGGGAACATGAGCCACGCTCCAACCCAGCTCTTCTGTCTTCCAGGCCTGCTTCACTGGAAGCCTTCCCTCAAATCATTCCCTCCCTTGAGCATTTTTTTCCCTCTATTTGTCTCAGAAATCAACCAAACCATCCTAAGGAGTGCTATTTACACCAACACTTCTGTGGAGTGAATTACCGGGCTGAGTGGATGACAGGAGAAAAGCGCCGGCTTATTTTCTGGTTTCCTAACCCCACTTACTTTCCAAGTGACAAAACTCAAGCTGTTCAGAAGCAACAAATTCAGCCCTAAGCAGAAGGAACAGCAATGTCAGCCTATGAAGCACCTTTAACTGATTGCTTTGAAAAACAACCAGCTGTTCTTTTGTTCATTAAATCTGTACATATGCATACGTATGCACGTATAGTAAATTATCAATGCAAATCTAACACAAAAAAACCTCCGACATCTACTAAAAATCTTGTTACTAATTAGAGATGTGATTCAGACCAGTGATGTACTTTTAATTAGCAAAAATAAGCAGTCCTGTTTTCCTTGGAGGAAATGAGTATGACCTAACTAGGGAAAATAAAACTAAAGTTAACACTAAACACTTTTGCTTTGTACCCTCTAAACAGTTTTTGTTAGCTCTGACAGATCTTTATTAATATTATCTAAGCAAATCCACGATTTCCTTCAGATATCTTCATCTGTAGATCTCATCTCAGAATGCAGTTCCTGACAGAGATAGCATGCAAAGACAAAAGTTGTTTTATAGGCAGGCCTAAACTTGCAATATTTAGTGAAATCAAAACAAGTACATGGAAATGCTACTAAAGAAACACACACAGTAACTTTTCTATGTTTGCAGAAAGTGTTATTTAATAAAAATTGAGCCATGTCATCCAAATTTGTCCCTTTACAAATACATAAGTCTTTCAAACATTGCTTGCTAGCTGTAAGAACAATAACAACAGCCCTGAAGTAAGCCACTGTGGTCTTCTAGGCATTATAACTAAACCGTTATTTATCGTGACCTTTCCCATTTACTTTGCAGTTACTGGTCAAAAGTACAGTGTCATCCTGCAGACACGCATAATCAACTTTATTTTCCAATCTAATTGAGAAATGGAGCCGTTAATGTCAAGAAACATTAAGGAGAAGCTGCTCCACTGAACCTGCTCTGTCCAGCTACTTGGTGTTAGATTGTCGTGATAAAAAAACTGCTCTGCACACACGTAAAGGAGCACAGGGGATCAGTTGCAGGGTGGGGGACCCAAATCTTCTCCTGCCTCACTTACCCCAAGCCCACCACTGGAGCCCTCCCATCTGCAGCACACAGGGAGCCTGGAGGCACCGTGGTAGCTCAGGGAGCCTCAGCAACCCATGAAGACGTGAACCCCAAGCCAGGCCCTCCGAGAGAGCCTCAGCCTTGGGGACCAGAGGAATCACCCATCACTAAGATTCCATGGGAGGGGCTATACCCCATAGCCTGTCCCCATGGGCAGGGCCACCAGAGGAAGTGGCTATCACAGGGACCAAGGGAATCCCAGCCAGCTGCTGGAGGGACTGGGAGCCTGGGCATATATTGAGACACCTGTGTGGAGAAATAGGATCCAGAACTAGCTACTGGATGAATGGCATGTGGAAGACCAGCTGCCAGCAGGTCTGCAGTGTGCACTTTTGTCCACGTCTCTGTGTCATGGTGCTTGTTCCGGCAGCTGGACAAAAACAGAGGCTTTGACAGCTCATATGTCCAGAGGGCAGCACCAGCAGAGTAAGGATATTTAGGACCAGATGATGGGGACAGTGACTGTCTAAGCCCAGCTGCTGGAGGGATCCATACTATACATACATATACATTATATACTCCCCAGTAATAGCTGTTAATCCTGAGCAGCCAGGGAGGGGAGCAGGATGTGGTCACTGCTGCTGTTCATATTTGCATGAGTACAAAATATGTCTGTGGATCTGTGTAGCTGGCCATGTGTAAAATGTACATACACAGTGCATGTGTATGTGTGTGTGTCTACTAGCACATGGCTGTAGGAATGCAGCCCAGCCTTGCTGCTGTTTGTACCTAAGGACATGGAGCTATGGGAACCTCATCCTGACTGCTGGATTCAGCCTCCCCCATCACATTTGGAAGTTCCCAACAAAGATGCTATCCATCATGCACAAGCTAACATTTTTTTGGAAATAAAGAGATGTGACAGAAGTGGTAATTCTCCGAAAACCAAGGCAGTCATGATCCTCTCACAGTAACTGTGACATGAG
Organism: Corapipo altera; assembly: GCF_003945725.1. Classification (NCBI taxonomy): domain Eukaryota; kingdom Metazoa; phylum Chordata; class Aves; order Passeriformes; family Pipridae; genus Corapipo; species Corapipo altera. The sequence goes on along the minus strand of NW_020884872.1, from coordinate 58,441,071 downwards.
ACAAAGTCCAGACTGAAGGATTGCCATGATAGTCTCCAAAAGATCTTTTGTTTAGAAACAGTGAAATTATTATTTTTTTTATCGAAAAAGTACATTAATTGCCTAGCATCTGCTCTTGTGGTCTTCTGTCATTTCCTTGTCTACACACAACAGAATATTTTTCTAATCTGCACCAAAAAACAAAAGGAAAGGTTTCAGGTCAGACCACTGCACCACAACATCGACTCGTACTTTCCTTATTTTCTCATTTAAAATTATGCTTCAGGATATACTAATTCATAAGAAAACATGTTCTCCTATGTAAGAATACTGGACAATTTTGACACAATTTATGTCCTATTTTATTTCTTCTATCTGCAGTAACAGGGAACTTCAAGACCCATAGGTCATCAGAGTCTAATATTCAGGGGTGACTCAAAGACAGATCATCTGATCTGCCTCAGAACAGCCTTACGCTTCACCTGTTTTAACAGAGCTACTTCTAACTTGTACCAAAACAAGATTAGCATCATGTCCCTGGTTTCCAGCAACAAAATGTCCCACAGAACCAAGACAATGTTCTAAAGTGTCATATACCACGTACACTTGAGGCAACCAAAGTCCTTTTGCCAAGTAAACAATAAATGACCAGAGAGGATTACAGATTTTGGCTTCATGCTTTTCGCTGTATGGAAGAAATATCAGTTTTTGGAATGCAGACAGTACCCAATATGTATTTTCCCCCAGGACAGGAAGGAAGGTATTCACACACCATGAAAAACAACAGCACTAGCTGAATAAGGAGCGTCTACAAAGACGTGAATTAGCAGAAAACTAGTTTGGAAAGATAAGATATGAAACATTTTCTGTAGGGAATAAAAACACTGGAGATTATTTACATTGCTTTAATTACTTTGGCACACTGCTAGATTAGTTTTTGTACGCTACTAGATTTCCATACCATCTTTTAACAAATGCAAAGAAGCAAGTTCATGTTCTGAATATTTAAAGTTCACCCTATCCGTATTATCTTGTCCTGTGGTGGAGTTTCTGCTACTCATTTCACAAATAAATAAGAGGGCTACAGCTTCACTTTAAAAATTCTTATTATTACAGTGATGCAAGTAGCAACCTTAATTTCTAGGTATGCCCTTCTCACTTGCCTTGCATCTATCCAGATGTTTTGACAAGAATCCACTGTTAACATACACAACATCAAAGCAAGGATAATCATCAAGTTTCACTGATGCTTTTGATCTAGACTACTTCAGGTCATCTTCCACTCTCTTGAACACTTTACTTTGATGAAAAACTGATAATAAGCCAATTTCCAGGGGGTTGTAACTTACAAAAACACATTTGAAAGAAGTTTCCCTGAAGGCTTTATGAAGTGTTTAATAGGTTTTATAGTTATGGACCATATTACTTCACAACACTAATAAAACAGCAGTTTTAGACTCTCCAGTAACTAGAGCACAAAGAAACCAGTGATAAAAAAAAAAAAAATCACTTGTCACACTCTTTTGATACTAATATGAGATTTATGAGAGCCTGTGTTGAAACAAAGATCCTATCTTTTCCTTGGTTCTTTCCTATTACAAACTGTTTAAAGAATGCCATTTAAAAGAAATCCAAAATTTTTCTGCATTGAAAAGAGCTGTCTGTACCTAAAGCAATTACAAACAATACCATTTAAGTACATCTAAGCAAACAATACTCTATTCAAGAAATAAAAGCTCTATTCAAACAGGATTTTGACCTGAAATTTCCTCAAACTAATTTGCCATATTTTATTTCACATTAGGAGGTTTGGCCACAAGTACTGTTAAAAAGCACTTCCCTGCAGCACTGACAGAGCTGGGACCTTCCTTTTCTTTTCTCCATGTGTGCAGTATCTAAGATACTCTTCTCCACAAACATGAAAATTCCCAAAATAATGAATATCATTACAATAATAAAAACTGACCAAACAGTAAATACCCATGCACTCATAAACAATTTAAATTGTAGTGTACCCAGAGATGCCTGAAGGATTACTCCACGCAACATGACAACAGAGTTAATTTAAAGCCAACTGGGAGAAATTAAAAGGCTCAGGTTAATTATTGCTTTACAGCTGAGCTGGAGGCATGAAAAACAGAGCAACTGAGAAGAGTGGGGAGTCAAGCAACCATGGTTTCAGCTTGTCTCCTCCCTATTCCTCATCTGCTCTCAGGCTGGGCACCATGACAGGACTCTTCAGTAAGCAAAGAGGCCACTTCAGAAGTCCCTCTCTACCAATAGCACGTCTCTTTGCTCCTCTCTTCACTGTACATCCCATGCTCGATTCACAGCATGCCTGTCCTTCACGGCACAAAGCAAAGAGGGGGTCTCACCAGGTCTTCCCAGCTGCTAAGATTCTTTGATGCCACTGCTATCAAAGCATGAGGTAAAACTAGTAAAACTAGGAAGCATCACAAAAGTGGCAATTTGTAAAGGAGATTTTGAGAAAGATCATAGAATCCTAGAATCCTAGAATCAGCAGGGCTGGAAGGGACCTCAGAGATCATCAAGTCCAACCCTTGATCCACTGCCGCTGTGGTTGCTAGACCATGGCGCTAAGTGCCACATCCAGTCTCATCTTAAAAACCTCCAGGGACAGAGAATCCACCACTTCCCTGGGCAGCCCATTCCAATGTCTGATTACTCTCTCTGTAAAGAAATTCTTTCTAATATCTAACCTAAATCTCCCCTGGCACAGCTTAATACCATGCCCTCTTGTCTTGCTGATAGTTGCCTGAGAAAAGAGACCAACCCCCACCTGGCCACAACCTCCTGTCAGGGAGTTGTAGAGAGTGATGAGGTCTCCCTTGAGCCTCCTCTTCTCCAGGCTGGACAGCCCCAGCTCCCTCAGGCTCTCCTCATAGGACTTGTGCTCCAGTCCTTTCACCAGCCTAGTTGGCTCTCCTCTGGACCTGCTGCAGGACCTCAATATTCTCCCTGAACTGAGAGGCCCAGAACTGGACACAGTACTCCAGGTGTGGCCTCACCAACGCTGAGTACAGGGGAGGAATCCCTGGTCCTGCTGGCCACACTCTTCCTGATACAGGCCAGGATGCCATTGGCCTTCTTGGCCATCTGGGCACACTGCTGGCTCATGTTCAGCTTCCTGTCAATCCAAAGTCCCAGGTCCCTTTCTGCCTGGCTGCTCTCCAGCCACTCTGTACCCAGGCTGTAGCGCTGCATGGGTTTGTTGTGGCCAAAGTGCAGGACGCGGCACTTGGCCTTGTTGAACCTCATCCTGTTGGAATCAGCCCAACTCTCCAACCTGTCCAGGTCCCTCCTGCCTTCCAGCTGATTGACACTCCCCCCAGCTTAGTGTCATCTGCAAATTTGCTGATGGTAGATTCAATCCCCTCATCTAAATCATCAATAAAGATATTAAACAGGACTGGGCCCAATGCTGATCCCTGGGGGACACCACTGGTGACCAGTCGCCAACTGGATGCAGCCCCGTTCACCACCACTCTCTGGGCCCAGCCCTCCAGCCAGTTCCTAACCCAGCACAGAGTGCCCCTGTCCAAGCCGTGGGCTGCCAGCTTTTTCAGGAGTATGCTGTGGGAGGTGGTGTCAAAGGCTTTGCTGAAGTCCAGACAGACCACATCCACAGCCTTCCCCTCATCCACCAGGTGGGTCACCTGCTCATAAAAGGAGATCAGGTTGGTCAGATAGGACCTGACCTTCCTAAACCTGTGCTGGCTGGGTCTGATCATTTGTCCATCCTGTAGGTGCTGTGTAATTGCACTTAGGATGATGGTTCATTGTCGTGAGAAAGGAAAACAGCAAAGATAGACAAGTTTCTGGGGGATGGGCATTTATGGGCATCAAAAATGTGAGCTTTGCTGTATTTGGTGATGGAACCATAAAACCAAATGACAAATTTACTGGACTACAGCAAGAAAAGTGGGAAAGAATGAGCCCAGTAATATGCATAGTATCAGGACTCTGAAAATAATAGTTACAATTAATATCTCATTGCATACTACTAAAAAGGTAACACTGGTTGTAAAAGTGCAACTATTTGTTTGAAAATGATTTGAAACATGTAGGAAACAGGTATCTTACCAGACACATATTTAAATTTTTATGTAAAAGGAATGAAAATCTTCACACTGAAAGGATGCACATTTGGATACTATGACAGGTTATACACTCCAGCAAAATTTAAGAACTCAGGACAAAATTAGGGATTAGATAGATTTTTATTTTATTTTGATCAGAGCTAGAAGACAAAGAGTATCTGGTACACTTGGAAGTTCCTTCCAAGTGGGGAAAAAATTAATCTGTAAATGAGTAGGGCTTCCCAAAGAAATTTGCAGATCAGATACCAAAATATTTCCTTGCTAAGAGAGTGGATAACTCAGTTACAAGCCACTGATCTCTGAAATGGCTATGATCCGTATACTAAGATCAGGGAATTGCAAGTTTGTGTGTTAACTCCGAGCTTTTTCATATTTGAGCAATAAAGTCTGTCCAAAAAATCAAGGGCTTGCAGGAAGTTCAAGGACAGCATCAATTACTGTCCTCTCTGACAAGGCATTAGTTTGCAAGGCACCCTAAACATTCTGAGTACTTGCAACTCTGTCACCTAGAAAACAATAGCATCTATGTTTAAGGTGAAATTTAAACTCTGTTATCTTTAATTTAAATTTGCAACTCTGAGTGCTGAAGGGGCTTAGTTTGGTCAGCAGACTCTTCAGATTCCTTGAATGTGCACTTTAGCCAGTAGCCTCCTCATCTGTCTAGCAAAGCTGCGTAATGCTGTAGTGGAATGGTCTTCTGCCCACCCTCAGGTCTGGTGGCAGAGGCAGAATTCAGTCTTTCTAGTGACAACAAACAATCCAGACCTGGGTAAGAGTTGCCAAGGAGAGCTCAGCAATTTCTCATTGCTAATCCCAACAGTAGCACTGACTCTGATTAGCTCTCAGAGGAATCCAGGTAAATATCATGTCCTCGAAGCTGAACAGAAGAAATCATCAACAGGTGAAATAAAACCTCAAGGACAGGGCTGTTTTCCCAGTCTATCATGCTGTTGTAGATATATAGACAGATGGATATAACACACTACTGTAGATGTCCATTTTATATTATTTTAATGTTTATTTACAAAAAGGAAGATTTAAAATTCCTGTAACATTAATTATTAAGTTCTTGTAGTAATGTAGAGAAACTTCAAAAGCATACAGTAACTTATATGCTCTACAAAAAAACAAATGCACACAACAGCTATCTACAATTCCCAACCAAATTGCTTCATAAAGGACATATCCTCAAAGTACATATATGTTCCATTTGAAGATTTCTTTTGCATTTTTAAAAATAAAATAAATATTAAAAGTTGTGTTATATTATACTTTTGTCTCAGAAACAAATTAATTTCTATAGAAAATTACATACAGGATGAAGCTGTGAAACTCGGGGAGTTTTCAGCCTTTAGAAAAGGACTCTAAGGAGGGATTTTACTGCTGTCTATAGCTATCTGACAGGAGGGTATAGAGAAGACAAAGCCAAACTCTTCCCAAAGATGCACACTGGTAACACAAAAGGCAACATACACACTTTACAATAAAGGACATTCACACTAACTATAAGGAGATGGAAAAATTGCCCAAAGAAGGGTCATGCAGTGACAGAAGTGCCTTCTGTACCCACAGAAGTTGGGATCTCTATCCTTGGACGTGCTCAAAATCCAACCAATACTCTGAACAATTTGGTCTAGTTGGTACTACTTTGAGAAGCAGTTGGATCGGATTGCCTCCAGAGACCCATTCAAACCTAAAATAGTTCCAGTTCTATGATTCTGTGAGTAGAATAAAAGGGATTTGTAGGAAAAAGGCTGCTCAAAGAGCCTGATCTTTTGTGATATCTCAAAAGACTTCATGTAGAATTACAGCAGTTTACTGCTGCTAATATCTTTCTGCATCTAATATAATAGAAATATGCACCTCTATTGCATAAATCATACATGACAGAACATAAAGACTTTAAATAACATAGTGAACAGCAGAGATCACACAGGAAAGTCATCCTTTAGGCTGTTATTAATAGGAATCAAAACCACAGTGTGCATCCTCCCACTAATTCCATTTGATTAGACATGTCATAAGCATAAGCAGTCCCTTTGAGCCACGAAAAGGGAAAGGACCCCACTTTGAACAGCTCTTCCTAGCACTGATGAATTAAGCAGTCTAAAGAGAAAAATGACATGGTTTCACAATTTCAGACTCCAAAATGGTGGCCAACACCCAAGACTGAGATGGAGCCTTTGCAGCCAAAAGCTGGTGTGCTAAAAATGAGTTAAAGGACTTATAAGAAAGGAGATAAAAGAGTTTTAAAGCTATTTGAGCATCAGTTCCAGAAAAGAACATGAAATATATATTTGCCCATAGTTTACAATTTCACTTCTGCTTTATCCAGCTTTCAAGACATACCCCAGCTTAAGTATCTTGGCCCTGTACAAATGAATGCCGCTGAGTCTGGCTGTGGTCCCACCTTGCCATCATGGAGGTCCATGCTCAAGGCCCTACTCCCCTCGTTAGATGGCAGGTTCAGAGAAGTAACTACAGCTGTTATAAATGTCAGCATTGTTAACTATTTCACTGCTGTTCAAGATAGATATTGTGGTGTTTCACATATGTCTGCTGGCAAGCTGAAAGTCACTGTTGTCAAAACCACAAGGTTCAAACCGTCCCAGTGCAGTGGAATTTCTTTAGCACAACACCCACTTCTCCTAACATCAAGCCAACCTAAAGTCCGGCACTGTGACCTCATCACAACAATGCAAAACCAATTTATTCAAACGGAAAATAAATACTCAGAGATCAAGTATCCTAGCTTCACATCTTATATTTATGAAACCCTTCTATCATTAAATTCTAAAATGAGACATAGTTCTTAACCTGCCACATCGAAAGTGTGACTGCTTTCTAAACCCTTGATGAAGAAACCAGTTTGAGCACAAGGAGCCTGGTTTAAGAGTTGCAAGGCTCTTATGTTCACTGTCACGAGTGCTGACTCAAGTTATATGTGCTGAAATGAAATTAAAAGATCAAAGAAGTAAGTTTCACAGTGAAATCTGAAAGACAGCATTCCAGTTCTGTCAATACACAAAGTGTCTGGGAAAGTCATGTCTCCAACATAAACAGCTCCAGCACAAAGGAGTGGGTGATGCTAACTTACTGTTTCAAGAACCACTGTAAGTGCCACACTGCAGCAACTGGGAAAGAACTTGCTAGGCCTAGAAATAAAAAGACTTTTAACATCCTATTTCTGATGAGACATTTTTCTATTTGAGACTTTAAAGATGCTGAGGAATTTGGCTTCCATAGCAAGTGGGCAGCACTGTGAGCTTTCACAGTGGAGCTTTCACAGATCGGAGTGGAACTTATCTCATGAAAAAGAGGAAAGTATCTTTACACCCTGATTTATTACATTACTGAAATCAGTGTGGAGAACTAACAAAATTGTATTATTCTGATCTATCAAAAGGAATGATGATATAGTCTGAAGGGTCTGAAACCTACTTGAAATAAACTAATTAAGAACATAAAGAAAGAAGAGTGAATGAGTTTACTGAAGTTCTACATGCCCACACTATACTAACTGGAAACAAACTGAAGAAGCCAGATATCTAAAGAAACAATTATTTAATTGAAGTAACAGAGACTTGGAAAAGCCATGTGGGTAAAGTACGAATATAAAGAGGTGCTACTCTTTCAAAAGGATTGGCAGTGGGAAAAGGGTACTGCATTGTACATCAAGAATACATAGAATTACTGTAGTTTCACAACATAAGGAAATTCAGATCTTGGGGAAACTTCTATGTAATGATTACAGAGTTAGAGATGAAAAAATCAGGAACATTCCCATGGTGGGGATCCATTGCAAACCACCAAGCCAGGGAGATAAGGGAGAAAAGATTTGTCAAAACAACTGCCAGAACCATCCAGAGTACAGAATTGGAAAAGTGTGTATTTTAACTACTCCCACATCTGGGAGTAGTTGAAAAAGAAATACATCAGGACATTTTGTTCTGCAAAAATTCAGACTAAACTGAAGTCAGCTTTTTATAGAGAAGGTAAAGAGAGCAGTTAGTGAAGAGAGGAGGGGAATAGGATGGTTCTTCTAATGTCACTGTAAAATAACAGAGTTCATAATCCTGAGGATGCAAAACCACAAAAGAGCAAAGCATTTTTCAACAGCAGGCCTAAATAAATTATTAATGTACTAACATGGCTGCTGTCTAGTTGAAGAAACACTCAGAAAACAATTGCTGCAATCAGAACAGATCAGCATATTGTGTAGGGCTCCACAGGGCTGTGTTTCAGGTCCAATGCCATTCAATATTTATATCTATGGCTTCAACAGTGGAAGTTAACGTTTACAAAATTCACAGATGATACTGAGCTCTAAGAGACTGCAAGTACCTTTGAAGCAGGATTAAAATTCAGAATGACATGGGTAAATTGGAGAGATGGAATGAGATTTAAGTCCAGATTGCAAACAAATTATTTTTACAGTTAATGGATGACAAGTCAATACAGTCATTGGTGTTTGGGGACTTTAATGAGACTCTTCATCCAACCCTCACTAAGGCATGCCCAATTGGCCAGGCTCCATGGACTAGATTGGGAATTTAGTGATACAGTTAACATACAATGTGCTTTTAGGCACCTACATTCAAATGTTTACAACCTGATGCTTGATCCAATCTACAATTTGAGGGCAGCATAGAAATCAGTTAGTAGGAACACATGCAAGATACTTGAGTACCTTCATAATTAACTGTATAATGAATTGCATAACTAATGAACTGTATAAATGCAGGAGGAACCACTTTTTCAGTTGCATTTCTGTAGGAGAGGATCTCAAGTAAAGAATACCTATCTTACTGTTACATAAATACAAAATACCATTACAAAATTATGGCATTAGTGAAGTAATCCTCTCTGAACAGAGCTGTCTTCGGTTCAGTTTGAAGCCTCACACTCCAAGAAAGATACAGAACAAGTGCAGAGAAAGATTTCTAGAAAACATAACCTGTGAGGAAACATGGACAGAATGAGTACTGTTTAATGTACAAAAAAAGACACCAAGAAGGAACTCTCTAAGTTGCTATATACCAAACTGGCTGCTGAAAATAGGAGACATCGACAAAAGATAGGGTGAGAAGTAATATGTTCAAAATGCAGCAAGGAAGATTTTTATTTTATAACAGCAAGAACAGTGCCACACTGGAATAGAATGTTTTTAAGAACAAACTAGAGATCTGACAGAATGTAACTGATCCTGGCTTAGGATGACAGGATATCCTAGAAGACCTCTGAAATTTCTTTTCCATAAGTGCTCTTAGGGGTTAACAAAAATCAGTTACTCATCCCTAGGTCAGGTGCACAACCCTGTGCCAATGATGCTCAGTAATTCCCAGGGCCAGTTCACAGAGGAACAGCTGTCAGATTGATGGGTTTTTCCCCCCAGCAATTCATATGGGTTAGAACTTGTGGCAGACACGCAATGATCACCATGTCTCCTCTCGGTGTCCCAACACAGACCTCTGGAACCCTTAGTAATAGCAAAGGAGATGGGTGGAGCTCCACTGAGCTCCATTATGCCTTCTTGCAAAGGTAGAGAAGAAATGAGTACTGCTCAAAACTACCACAGAATCACAGAATATGCCAAGTTGGAAGAGACCTGCAAGGATTATCGAGTCCGACTTTTAAGCCTGCACAGGACCATCCCCAAGAGTCACACCATGTGCCTGAGAGTATTGTCCAAACACTTCTTGAACTCTGTCAAGCTTGGTGCTGAGATCACTTCCCTGGAGAGCCTGTTCCAGTGCCCAACGAACTTCTGCATGAAGAACCTTTCTCTAATATCCAACCTAAACATTCCTGACACAACTTCACGCCATTGCCTTGGGTTCTGTCATGGGTCAACACAGAGAAGAGATCAATGCCTGCCCCTCTTCTTCACCTCACAAGAAAGTTGTATACCCATGCGGCAGGTGTCTTACACGAGTAACTCTGAAGGGAGACCATAACAATTTACAGTGAGATCCTGGACCATATACCCTGTTGAAGCAGGTCCTTCATCAAAGCTGCTGTGATTCAATAATCTAGCTCCCCTTATCTTAAGGTAGACACTGTCTTTAATTCAGTGGTAACTGTTATCTCTCAGATATCTTTTATTGGAGGGAAGCACAGGAAAGACTGAAATATTGAAATCTAATTCAAATATTACATGAATGTACACGACACTTTACCATGCTCTTCACAGTTCAATATTATGCTCTGTTGCAGTCAGGTAATGTATGTGAAACAAGTAAGAGGTGAGAAAACCCTTTCAGAATCCCCACAATAACCACACCTTATTGACCACAAAAGCTGTCAAAAGACAAAGTTTGCCTGAGTGTTTTCATCATTACTAATATACTTACCAAAAAAAAAAAAGAAAAGAAATTGGCAAATGAACTTTTTTGTGGTATCCACTATATATACTTCAAACTTTACTGTGTGTGTCCACATTATGCTTTCATGGGCAATAAAATTTTCAGAAAGGAATCCAGTCCAACTAGCCAGAGTTGCTATATTTGCCAAATACCTGCCCTGAAGTAAAATAGTAGAATAAACTCACCTATTTAATAGTAGAGAATGCAAATGTCACTATAAAAATTTTACCTATTCCTAAAGCCAGGGGCAATTCTGGGGCAGGAAATACCATCTTTAATAATGTTTTTAAAAGGTGGCATATTGTACACAGACTGCTTTGAGAAAAACATCCTAACGAATCTCATCTGGTCTTCATGAACCCTCTCGGATGCACTTTCAAGATTGTTTGGAAAAAGTAATCAGTTATATTTTCATGTAACAAAGACAGATGACCACATGCTGAAAGATCTTGATCAAACAGAGTGCTGAGATAACTGAACTTTTCCTCAAACCAACTGTTTATAAAATGCAGGACCTAACAATTTACTCTCTTTTTTCTGTATGAGCAAATATTCTAAAGGGTCTTCAGAATTTACATTTCAGACTGGCAAACAGGGTCTTCTTCATTGACCTTATTTATTTTAAATTATTCACCACACTTCAAATGCTCCAGGATACTCCTACTAAAGTTAAGTGGCTGACATTTATACAGTTTCATATAAAGACATCAAAATTCCTCATAAACTCTTTTCCTCCCCAGGAACGTTCTGTCCAACAGCTGTATACGTATCTATACATATCTCTCTGTCTATAGCCGATCCTGGCTTAGGATGACAGGATACCCTAGAAGACCTCTAAAATTTTTTTTCCATAAGTGCTCTCAGGGGTTAACAAAAGTCAGTTACTCATCCCTAGGTCAGATGCACATATATCTTTATCTATATCTCTATATATAGCCCAGACTTTATTTTCAGTTTTCTTAGAGTTAATTCAGTTCATTAACTTCTGAACACTTCACACAAGCCCCTGCAAGCTGCATTAAGTCCTTGCTTAGCCAGTTTGATGAAACTCATGCACTAAGGACACAGCAGGAGGTCACTGTGTTCAGGTGAATTTCACTGCCTTATCATAATGGTCCTTGGCTGTGAAAATGAAGAAACATTTCAATCTCAATTACCTATACAGTGTACTTTCTTCTTCCTTCACCAGTCCCATGTTTCCAAACTGCAGATCTTGAATGATCTCAATGGAGGTCCGGACAAAAGAACATTGCAAAAAAGCTTGCTATCAAGTGGGGGAAGCTTTAAGGTAGCTTCATGAGGGAATGGTGTCTAAATACATAGGTGAGTAAGCAGTGAAGATAAAGGGGAATTACATGATGAAGGAGGCCGTGCAACAGAGGGCATTTAGACTTCTCAAACAGCTGTACACCAATGCACGGAGCTTGAGCAATAAAACAGGCAGAACTGCAAGTCTGTCTATGATAGCAGAGCTGTGGTGCAATCAGAATCACAGATCTGGGGTAGCATTCAAGACCAAAGCATGGTCATGGATGCAGGCTTTTTAAAAAAGAAAATCAGAAACAAAAATAAAAGGGAGCCGTGCTTTCTGTAAAGAAAGGTTCCTCATCTGCACACCGGTCCAGTGTATGAAACCATCTCACCAATGTACATCAACAAAAGCCCGGCTGACCCGAGTTAGTGTTAGTAATAGCCCCACTTTGAGCAGGAAACTTGAGTACAAACCTCCAGAGGTCCCCTACAGCTAGCATTTCTATGAAGCTATGGGGAAACTCACTGTGTTGATTTTGCCAGGAAAATACATGGATTTTAAGCTTTTTCTACAGTCTTTTGGGTTGTGTTTTTTGCTGTTGTTTTTTGGGGAGTTTTGTTTGTTTGTTTTGGGGAGCTTGTTTGGGGTTTTTTTAATCCTTGTTTCCTTACTTTTATATATTGTCTGACCTCTGAAAGCAGGACTGAACCATTCTGGCTGTACTGCAGATGAGTTCAGTCAATGGGGCAGAGAGAAGGAGAAATAGGACACTAAGCCACCTGGGGATCTCTCCTTATCCAAATTTGAGGTTAGTCAGACAGAGGGAAAGGTCTGGAAGAAAGCCAGAAATGCCAGCTTTAGCCCACTGATGGTCCTGTACAGACGGTAAGCATTCAGCTTTCCTTTCAGACCATATTCAAAGGGCCCTTTCATACTGTTCTGCAATATTGATCAGGGTCCAGCCCTTCACGGCATTCACTAATAATTCAATTCCCTGATACAAAAATTGAGACACAAAGCAAGTACTTACAATAAAATAAATGTCTCTGTATAACCCTTCTGATTCAAATACCCTAATTGTTCAACTTCTTTAATTAAAAAGTATACTACATTCATCAGTATACTATTAAAGCAGAACTTATAAAAACAAATAAAAGAACAGCTGCATAAAGAATGTGGAATCTTACATTCTTCATCACAGACATGGAGTTTTTTTCTACTCGCCAACTCAAAAAAATTACTTATTTTCCACAAATTACTAAGATTTGGTATAAAGTCTGTTTCAGGTTTGAGGTTGTTTTTCAGAAGTTTCATACTTTGATTCTCTTCACTGGCAAAAAGTCTTTAAAAAGCATCACTGGAAACATCACTTAGGATTTTCTCAATTAACTTAGCTGTTATTTTACAAATTAGAGTACTGAAATGTATTTACTTCCTTAGTCTAGCCATAATCAAGTCTGGGACTACAACTGGTTAATCTTATGTCCCAAGTTATTATTCCATCTGTTTGTCTTCAAATGTTACTTGGAACCTTCTACACACACACACACAAATCTCTTAGATTTAAGTCTTACATAACAAAAGAAAATCTTTGAGCAACTGAAACAATAATTGGGTGAGATTTTAACATAAATTCTCCTTCAAAACCACTTTTTAGTGTACATTTTCAGTTCTTCTGTACTATTCAACAGCTTCATGCCAGTTCACATGAAGTGGCAATCTAGATCCTAGAAATTGGTGAAATCTAAAAAAATATAGTGAATTCTAAAGTACTCCTTGTTTTCCTGAATACAGTTCAAATCTCAGGGGAGGTTGTGCTTGCTTTCCTATTCTTTGAAGTTTTCATCACAGGAATCATTCAAAAGAGGAAAGAACAAATACTCATGACATTTAAAAATATATATCTATATATTTACTTAGCTACTAATATGATTTATGCAAAAGTTTTGAACTATGGTTATTTGCAGTACAGGATGATACAGAGATAATTTTTTTTTTGTTCTTGTGGTTGTCTTCTGAAAGAGCTTATACTCATCTAAAGTATGGTACCCCAACAAGCGTGTAATCTTCTGATAGTCATCATTGTTCCCTAAAGCACATGTTACTACTCCAGTCAGTTTTCATCAGTCTTCTAAAGGTTTCCCAAAACCTAAGTGTTTCTGGCAATAAAATCATCTGTCTTCAAAAATTATCTCAAAATATAATATATCCTAGGGTCTTAAGTTATAGATACATGATAAAATATACATGAAACCTTCATGGATATTTTATCCTGAAAGTCCTTCTTAATCAAATGAATGCCAAATTTCAAGTGGCTTCTTCCTCTGTCAGCTTTCTACGGGGAACTCAAAGCACCTCTGTCCTTAATCTCCTTTCATCCATGTCTTATATCTCTGCACAACATCAGCAAACAGAAATTCCCAGTGGATGATCCATAAATCTACCATTTTTGCTCTTGGTCTGCCTTCCCTCCTGTTGTCTCCATTAAACTCTTCCTCCAACATTCCCATTGCAGTCCTTCTCCCTCTTTCTTCCCCATGAGAAGTCTTGCTTAAGACCAGAATAGGTAAAATAAAGCACGTAACATCTTTCCCTATCTCAGCTCTCCATATCCTTCTCTAATCACTCTGGACAATATCACTGTTCTGCTTGTCATACAAGCCACAACATGGATGACATTTTCAACTCAGATATTATCTGAAATCCCAATTATGTGTCAGTTCAGTGGATCTGTTCTACATAACTTCTCTGTTATATAGCTTTTCCTACCCATTCACACAGCTCACATTCCTGGCCAAAAATCTTATGAGATCCATCATTACAGGCATCCTCTTCTCTGTACTTGACACACAAAATCATGCCTGTTGCAAAGGTTGTTTTCCTTTGTCGTTCACTTTAACCATGTCATTTCTCTTTGCCTTTGCATCCAATATCGTTTTTTCTCACTTTTAAAGATTCTTTTCTGTTCATCTCACACTTGACAAATTTTCTCACTTTTTATGGTGATGTCAGTTTCCACTGTACTAGGTAAACATTTTCAAGCAGAATCCACTAAAATATGCTTTGTTGAGACATCTCCAAAATAATTTTTTTAAAAAAATGTGCCGAAAACTACTGTTTATCATGCTGGTCAATATTGTCTCACCATTCCCTTGTACTCCTCCAATCTCCCTGTAGCCATCTGTTACCTCTTACCTCACAGTCCTTTGGTTGCTTTCCTAAATGGCTTGCATACACCTCTGTCTTGTGCTCACATGAAGAGAGGGCCCTCATTCATGATTCAGGTTCCTAGATATTAACACCAGTAAATACTACTGGTATCCTATGAGAGTTCATACATGGAAATTATGTTTGAGATACCGAGAAGCAACCAGGTGTCAAAAGGTAAGGCTGTTTTTGTTAATGCTCTTCTCAAAGTCAAGCAAATAGTTTTATTGGTGACATGAAAAGAAACACAAGCCTAGTGATCAGACCAGAGCAAGGAAGGGAAATAATAGCTATACTATAGCTACAAACAATTTTATAAAATACATATACTGTACACATTTATCCACATATATACATATCTTTTTGTGGCCACATATACCTATGTAATCTCAGGAAAACAAAACCTAATAAAGTATACTCTTACTTTACATTTCAGCATGTATCTTCTGAAGATGGCAACACATCTTCAAATACCAGAATGTGCAAAATCATCTATACATTTAGCATCATTTCAGATAAACCTAGTTCCAGGTCAATAACACACCAGCAGTGATTCACCACTTATGAACCAGCAGAAACTGTAGGGAGGCAAAAGAAATTTATACCACAATTTCATAGATGACTAATTTTAAAACATTCTTGGCTGGACTACATCCCATTAATTGCCAACTTGGCAGGTCTTTCTTAAGACAAGTAATTTAATGACTGGTCAAGGACCTTGCAAGAGTTACCAGACTTGATTTTTACTTGCTTGCAAAAGACGAGTAGACAATATGATCTTTAACTTCACCTTACTACCTCAGTTTTAACAATCCTGTCTTACATCTGTGTATATATGCAGGTCTTCTTCCCTCACTGTCAAGCAGCACTGAATGTGTCACAGTCTAAGCCCAGGTCACTAAGAGAGAATGACATACGCTACCAATATAAATTACAATTACCTGCATAAGGGCATGTATGCATAGTAAAAGACAGCATACACTTAATTGGCTGTGTAAAACAGTTTAACTCTCTGCTTCATGAAGTAAATTCTCCCTCCGTGAGGTACTAGGAAGCCTTCCCATATTCCCTTGTTCATTCCTCCTAAGCTATTCTACATATAAGAGAAGAGGAAAGAAGAAGGCGGCAAAATGGCAAGCTTTTAAGGGAAATGCAAACAGTCTGGAACATAATGAAAATTAAGACTGAGAATAGGAACAAAATGCTGGCAGGTCTGGGTTCTCCCTGGAGAACATGCAGCACAGACCAAGACTATTTCAAACACTAGGCTAAATCCTGCACTAAAAGCATTTAATGTTGTAGAGGTTACAGGTCACTTTCTGCCACAGTGTGTACTGCATGCGCACACCTAACACGCGTATGCTCAAATAAACCACTATGAAATATTTAAAGCACTGCTCCAAAAATAGATAACCGCCACATATAAAGTGCCTCTGGTCAGAAACATGCATCCTCAGTGTTTACAGAAAAACATGCAGGTAGCTCTTTCACTTCCCTGTGCTTTATTGGAATCCTGAGAGAATGCCAGAAGGCAAACGGCTTTCAGGCATAAAGTGTTTCTGTTTGTTAAATCATTGCCATGTATTCAGCACTGGTTTTTTGGTATAAAGTACATCAGTCACATTTATAAACAGAAAACAGAGATCAACTATATGCATTCTCAAAATTGGCTGATGATATCAAAGTAACAATGTACAGGCATGAGAAGTAGAGCACTGACATTCCGTTTGTTTTGAATTAAATTACTTTGCCAATCTCCAAAACTCATTTAGCAAAGTACTCTGCTCCACCAAGTATATATCTAGATATGAAGTAGGTAAACATAATGGAAAGCATGACATTTAAGATTATTGTCTGGTAAAAATATGACCTTTATGGAACAGTTACACAACAGAAGGTAGTTACTGAACAGAAAAAAAAGAAAAATATTTTTAACCATTCAATGTCTATGTAATTAATAACACACATTATTAGCACTTACAAAAGAGAAGCAAATAGTTGAATTTTTACATTCACTTTGGCATGTTATTTTCTTCAAAGAAGACAAGCTGCATTTAAGAGGAAACATTTCTACTGTTGAAAATGACAGGGAAATAAAGCATGCCAAGAAGAATTTTTGTTAAAAAAAAAAAAATCACAAAGTCAGAGAAAAATCTAAATTCAATTATTAATAATTCAACACAAATATATAACAGCATGTAAGTAGGCAACTGAAAGGTAATGATGAATACTACATCTGACACTCTGTCCTCATCTAACCCTATTATGCCTAAGGACTATAGCATGCGTAATACACAAGATCACACATTTTCTTGGACACTAATGTAATCACCAACAACAAAATGAGCTGAAGAGTTTATTTTAAGACCCAATTTTTAACTCCTGCTTTACATTTCCAAGTTTGGACAAAGCTGCAATGTTGGTTATTACTACTTTTTCTGGTTGCAGTTTTTAGAGAACAGAATAAAACAGAAAAGAGAAAAACCAGAAGAAAAATGTTAGGTTTTGTGGGAGTCAACTGTGGGTTTAGGGACTTTTAACTAATATTGAGTATATTCACAATACACAGATATACAGAATAGAAAACAATGTGCAAAGATGGGTGTAACTGGAGCAAACTTCTCAAAGGCATGCAAATCTACTCAGTAAACATGTGGGACCCAATAATTTTGGTTTGGAACCCTCAGGACTCCTTATTTTCACTTAAAGCACAGAACTATTTCTGTACAGAGTATCATTTGCTATAAAAAGGGACTGAAACCCTACTGATGAGGACTGAGGAAAACCACATTCTAAGCGGGTAGAAATGTTTGTGGGAGAGACTGGAACTGCCTCTGCCTATTCTCTTGCCCACACTCCTGCCACCTGGACTACAGAAGTATCAGGTGCTCTATTCAAGATCTTTCATAAACCCACATCTCCATGGCCTCATGAAAATAGTCAGCTGCCAGCTGAAAAATCTTCTAGAGTGCAACTTCATGTGAAGATCATTCAGGCCAAAAGACAGCCTAAAGTCCCTAATAGGACCTTATCAAATATACTTGAGGTAGTTTGCAACTTGAAGCACATTAGTCACATGTTTGCTGAACTGAGCTTCAAGTCATACCATACATAAAAGAAGAAACATGATCTTAATGTTTAGAATCCTCACAAAAGCAGGCTTGAGCTTTGGTCTTCCCAGAGACAACAAAAAAAAAATTTAAAAATCCCAATTCTCTGTTCATATAGACACATTCCTCCTGACACTTCACTGCAAGGGCATGAGGTATCTTTTGTAAGGTATTATGTATACAAGCCTTGAGAATCTCAGGGTCAGGAGGCCAGAAGTGAGAATCTGGGGTGGTCCTGGGCTTGTCTGCAGGTGAAGTCTTCTGGGCTTGCTCTCCTGTTATCCCTCCTTCTCATGCTCTAGCTGTGTAGCAGAAACATTTCTAAATAACTGGATCCACAGGTACGGCTTTCAAGAGCTTCCCACCGAACCTGTAATTATGAACTACATAAGTCAAACTAGGTAATTCCACAGATTCCTTCCTAACATTTCATTGAGAGCTTTTTCCTTCTCTTTGTGGATCATAGCAGCGTTTTCAAACTTATACCAACTAATAAGGAAGAAATACTACATTCGCCTCCCTTGGCAGACAATAATGCACTACATTTGCAAGTCACACAGTTGTGGACAAATGACAAGATTTTTAGCTTGAGTAGACAAAGAAGCACATGAAGAGGGTGAGATGAACTTTAGCTGGCACAGCCTCTTTCAGGAAACTGTTGCTTCCAGGTTGAGGAAACATAAAATGAACACTGAGAAACAACAGAGATTGCATTTCGGTTCTCCTTTGGAAGCCGTATACTGAGGCCAGAATTAATTTGGAATTCTGAAAGGTAAAGGATGGAGATGAGTGACACACTGCAGAATAACTGCTTCTAGATATCTGTGAGGCTCTAACCTCAAAACTTTCTTTCCACAGGGAAAAATGTGTTCCTCTAAAAGCTTTCTACCCTCCTCTCTGGCAGTCATGCCTAGTTAGCTTGGTGGTGAAACTGTTCTCCCAAACTGATGACTTGCAATAAAGAAAATGTCACTGCCACCAGTCACAAAAGTGCCAAAAATTGAAGTTCCTACTGAATTGGTAAGGAGAGGACAGGGAGAGGTTTTTGGGTTTCTTATTCTATCCAGATCACCGACGTGCCACGAGACGGTTCTTGTGACCCACCCCTTGAATCACTGTTCTCAAACAAAAGAAGTTTCTCAACAGCATGCTAATCATAGCATCATAGAAAGCTTTGTGTTGGAAGGGACCTTAAATATCATCTAGTTCCAATCTAGTTCCAACTCCCTGCCATAGACTGGGACACCTTCCACTAGACCAGTCCTCAAAATCCCATCCAACATGGCCTTGAATACTTTCAGGTATGAGGCATTCACATCTTCCCTGGGCAAAACCAACCTGGTTCTCATATTTACATAACACTTACCCTTTTTTCATGACAGCTATACTTACAACCCTTCACTTTCAAAATAATTAAATTATCCTTCCAAATTTTAGTGGAACCATTGGCTAGGCATTTGGATACAAGAAAACAAAAAGGTTTGGACTCTACTTGATATTCACATCTACCCCAGGTAGTCACAAAATGGCATGTGAGCACATCTGCAAGGCTGAGAAGAAAATAGTGCACCATTGTAAAATTAGCAGCGGTGACCCGTAACCAATTCACAATGGTAGTATTTTTTAACTTCATTGATGAACTAGGATATAGAAATACAAGACACTGACTAAATAAAGGTTAAACAAAGCAAAGGCAGCTTCCTAAGCAAATTATCATGGCCTTGTTATGTATGCGCTGCCTAGAAACTTTGCAACAGACTGAAAGAATGGAAATGAAAACTTGTGTTATGAAGCGTGCTAGATTTTTTTTACTGTCTGTGTACATCCCTTCAGCAGTAACTTACCGAAAGGGCATTTTATTGTAAGTTGATGGGTAATTTTGTGAAACTGTGGCACTTTAGTCAAAAATAACTCACTAAAGAAACAGCATGAGTAATAATGCCATTTACCACACAAATAAATATGTGCAGATTTTTCCTGTAGTAACTACCCACACCACAGAACAGCCTGAAGTTTATTCCACATCTATACAGTATTTTCAAACATTGCTCATGATTGTGCTGGTGGATAACAAACGTCTGTAAGTGCAGGATTTTTTCTTGCTGCGTTTTCCTTAGGATGGTGAACAGTACTGTCAGGCACCATCATTATTAACTACACAAGTTTAAATCTTTGAATTTACAACCATTACTAGCTGCAGGCATCAATTGTTGAAAATACTGCACATCTGCTGAAAACCTTGAACAGCCACTGACTTCTTATGAAAATTGCTTTGTGGAGACTGCAGGACATGTCTATACAAGTGCTGGATTACACTCACATACTCACCACTAGCATTGTCTTTCTCTACACAACTCCACAAGCTGCTCCTGTACACAGATGCCTGCTTGGTACTGCTCCTGCTATTTTCTGTCTCTGCAAGGACAGCTTCTGTGTCCTTTTGCCTCTTCATGGAAAGATCACCTTCCTTTCTGTAGTGGGTCTAGCTGGGACGAAGCTAACACTCCACACAGCACAACTCACAGTGCTGTGCTTTGCACTCATGTCTAGGAGGGTGTTGGTAACCCTCCCATATGTTGGCTGCTGCTGCTCAGGAGCACAAGGCTGTCCCTCCAACATGCCCAAGGGCTGGTAGGCTGGGGGTGGGCAAGAGGTTGGGAGGGGAGGTAGCCAGGACAGCTGAACCTAACTAACCAGAGGGATATCCCATACCATATGGTGTCAGCAATAAAAGTTCAGAGAAACGAGAAGAAGTGCATTCATTATTAAGGCGTTCATCTTCTGAAACAGCTGCTATGTGCAGTGCAGTTTCTGCTTCCCCCTAAGTGGTTGGATATTACCTGTTGATGGGAAGTAGAGAACAAATAATTTTCCTTTACTTCCTATATGCAGCCTTTTCTTCATTAGTCTGCCTTGAACTCAACTAATGATTTCTTCATCTCGTTTTCTCCCCCTGTTCTGCTGAAGAGGGGGTGTAAGAGAGCAGCTGGGTGGGCATCTGGGTGCCACAATTTTCTTCTCCTCTGTCTTTACACTGGAGTGTACAGGCCAAGGAGGCTCCTCCTACAATGCCACTAAGAGATCACCCAACACTTAATCATTGGATCTTCTCCACTTGTCCCAGGGATATGTCACACATTTTACAGTTGATAATGTTCTCTCCCTTGTGTACTCTGGATGTTAAATGTAAAGGCTAAGGAAAAGGGTAAACAGCTGCTGTACTGATGCCAGTTTTTGTGGCAGCACTGATAAAACACTAAAGCACTGCTTTTCTAAACAGTGCTGGAAGACTCATTGCTTTGTCCTCAATGTTGCATACACTTGGAGTCATGGTCTAACTTTACTTTTTTTTTAAAGAGCATTTTAATCCTAACTTCTTAATGACAGATAGGTAGGCTAACATCTTCCATACTTTTATGGCAGTACTCAGACACTACATGCTACCAAGAAACAAGGAACTTGTTCAAACAATTCACCAAACGCATCAGATACATATATCTACCTATATATATCTATCTATATATATAGAGATATATATACACTTGTATCTTATTTCATCAGAGATTATGGAAGCATCAATGTCTGAATGAAGGTTGCTTTGAGAGAGCTCCTGCAACCTCGCATGCTGGATTTAGGCCAGGAGTATAATTACTGCTTGTCAATAACAGCATTATTATCTCAGTGTATTCTTTTAAAAAACCCCATCTAATTCTGGAAAATGTCGCCATAAAATATTAAGCCAGATGATCAAATTAGTTCTGCTTTTTCCCCTTACTTGATGATTCTTCATCAAGTAATTTATTTGATGAGCATAATCATGCTCCTTTGAAAGAAAAAATAGGCAACTGTGGTACCACCAGTCTGACCTGTGAAACAGGAGAGACAAGTGTCTCAGCAGGGTGATGGTTGGGATGCAAAACGAGATTAAAAGAGGAAGT
This sequence comes from Corapipo altera, assembly GCF_003945725.1. Lineage (NCBI taxonomy): Eukaryota > Metazoa > Chordata > Aves > Passeriformes > Pipridae > Corapipo > Corapipo altera. The sequence goes on along the minus strand of NW_020884872.1, from coordinate 58,419,099 downwards.
TACAATGATTCATCCCAGGAGAGAATGTGAAATTTGAAAGGAAATATTTGTTACTATGCGAACATTGCCTGGCACAGATGTGTCACTTGGAGAACACAGAGGGTGGGAAAAGTAGAAGGGCTGCAGAAACAAACAACAAAAAAATCTTGTTTGTTTCTTTCTGTACAAAAAGTTATCTGCCACTGAATATTTAAAACAAAATTTTGCAGTCCTCTCCATGAAGTTCTACAACATTATCATGTATAAGAGCTTTACTTGAATAAGTGCCCTTCATCATATCACTGTACTGCGTTCCTGGCTGGGTATTAGGGTCAATCTGTTCCCCAAAGTGGAGCCAGGGAACACTGGGGTTTTGCATGACACAAAGATCTCACCCTCTGCTTGATGGTGCTTGGGGACCATTGCATCTTTAGTGCTTTTATAGCTTTAAGAACATACTAATCTTCACTAGTGCCGCTTTAGAAGTTCTTACCAGCTTCCCAAAGAAAGCAAGTTCTTTGAGAGTACAAAGTCTCTGCTCTGCTCAACGTGGCTAATATGATTCTATGATAACTACAAAATTCCAGGTAAACCATTTTCACCTCTCCAGTGAAATATCCTTTTTGCAAGAAATACATCTTCCCTTGCATGAACATGGAATTCCTGAGTGGATGTACTGTAGAAATGAAAAATGTCCTTGGTAAACATTTTCAATTGTGAAAAAAGTCTGTTCAAAAATGCCCCCAGTTCCATCTCAACATGTAGAAAATGTTGCTTTTGTCAAAATTACTTAGGGCTCTTTGTATATCCAGGGCAATCCACAGCACTTTGCTTTTTATGGTTGTTATTTCCCCCCTCTCATGTATGGGTATTTTCATTCTCTGAGCTTTATTCAGTCTTCACCTTGATTTTTAATGTTCCTATTTTGTTTCTTCTTCTTTCTTCCTGAACAACACAATTCACCCTTATTTTTTTAATGTTTTGCTTCCAGAAACACTCAGAGAGCCTACTAAAAGGCACTCCAACCTCCAACCTATTTGTAAAAAGGAAGCAACATCGCTAGTAAGTCTCTGTTGAAATTAATAAAGCTTCCCTAGGGGCAAAAGGAGATGGGGGCGGGGAATCACCTTTTCAGAAGAAAATTTTCAGTAATTAGTAACAAAGTTTAATGGGCAATATTATAATTTAATAGTTACACCAGACAGCTATTAAAATACATTATCATACATTAAACCATCTTATTAGGTAGTGCAATTTACTAACCAAAAAAAAAAGCTGATCGCTACAGATGAACCATCAAATTCAAGCAGCAAGATTTTGTTGCTCTGCTGCTGCTGTCAGCTGTGGATAGAGGGGGCATCAGCTGTAAAATGGACCCCGCACAGCATCTTTCAAACTGTCAGATTCATGACACCAGAAGACCTTGTTTCCCTCTAACGTTTTTCCTATTAGTTCAGTTAAAAAACCCCACACCCCTACTATTAGTAAGTCACACTCTGGAAAAAACAAATTTCAGAAGCAAGTCAGGGTATGTGCACTTACTGCTCAGAAACTCGTATTTATTTCTCTAACTTTAAAAACAGACTCATCAACTTTAGCAGAATTGCCTCAGTGCTTAAAATATCTGCATATGTGGTTATAGATCTAAACTGTGTAGTGTTTTCAGGATAATCAAAACAGATGTACAACATATCTTTTCTACATTTATTTAATGTTCTGACTTCCCAGGAAAACTGCTAAGTGAAATGACAAAGTCCAAACTCCAATAGGAACAAATTCACCACTATAAAGTGATACAAATGATTAAAATAAAACAGTTCAATTAAGGGTATATGAAGTGGCAAACATATAAAAGTAAATGAGGAAAGAATTGCCTTGGAAACAAAGCTATTTCACTTACAGTGTATTTTGATCCCTTCATGATGAATATACATTGTAAATGAAAAAAATATCTTGTAAAATGTCAGCTAGAGAAAGTTATATCAAAGGATTTGTACAAAGTGACCAATACTAAAACAATAAACACTTATTTGTATATTCTGTATACAAACCTGAAAGCCTAAAGGTCTGCTTCCTATTTATTTTCTAGTATTCAGAAATGTTCATTCTGGATCGAATCCAAGATGGCAAAAGCTGTCAACTGGTATATTTTAACTAAGTTTGTGGTACTTTAAATTTGATCCTGTGCCTCTTGGTTCATATCTCTACGCCTGGACATCTCACTTGTAAAAAGTGGCCAGAGATAGCTTTTCTTCATTACCTGGCAGAATTTCATCTGTTCCACCCAAATCAGACCTGACCACAACAATCCATCCCACTGTCACTTCCATAACATTTCCTACTTATGACTAACAATGGAAGCTATAGTTTGTAAAGCATGCAACCATGTCTTCAATTTTGAGCTAGTGGATATAGAGTAAAACTATATGTATTATATAAAATATACATATATAGATAAAATCGCTTTTGTGTTGCATGCTGAAAAATTTTTCTGTAACTAGTTGAGAATTAGGATTTGACTGTCCTACAATAACCTGTGTTCACACTTCACTAAAGCCAGTGTTGATCACACTGATAAAACAGCTCAAAACACATAACCTCAAGCTGCTGACCTTGAGCACTTCTACTGAAGACAGCCAGAAAATCTTACAAAATTTCCTTTGTTAAGAAGCAACGCAAGGTACTTATTCGCCATAACTGAAGCCACAATTTCAAAAGTGGAAAGTTCATTTACTTCTGTAACTGATCTCTCAGTGAAGAACCACAATCGGTGCACAATGGCTTCTTCATAGGGAGCAAAAATCGTGGCCCTAAAGGAGAGCCTTGTGTACACACCATCTAGGCTAACACGCTGAAGACATACGTACCAACAGACTTCATCTGTTATGGATGCATATAAGGATGCTGCAATCTGAACTCCAGCCATAAATCACAAGTAAAACTACACTATTCTGTGTAAAGCCCCTTGAATCTAAGCCAGCAAAGAAATCTAGAGCTTTTAACCACAGACATAAATGTGTTCACTCCAGTCAGCCCAAATCAGTAACTGGCAGTAAACGGCCTGCAACAGCTGACACTTCTTTCTCTCTCTCAAGTGGTTTGCAAAGATATACTCGTGGGTAAGACACTGCAACAAGCCAGAATGTACCAAATGGAAATTTGTATGACAACAGGCACGTCATCTTCACAAGAAATACCTGTAATCTCAAAAAAAAAAAAGATGGAAATATCCATTCCTGACCAGTGTCCATGAGGACCCGAAAGAATACCCACAAAATAAACACCCTTGAGGTGGAGAGTGGAGGGAAAGGGTGAGACAAGGCAGAAAGAAACTCCCTCTCTCTTTGCCAAGCCCTCTCGGAGTTTTAACAAATGAGCTATTAGCATCTCCAAATTATCTGGCCCGAGCTACAGCCAGCTCCGTTTTATCCAAACCCAGGCTCCAGCCAAACATTAGGAAATTAGCAGCTGGGTCCAGCACCAGGGCAGCAGGCCTGCATATCATCAGCACCACCACGACATCAATGAGTCCCAAGCTGCCCTCTCCTTTACCACCTTTGTCTATATATTAACTGCCATGGAAAGGAGCCTACTTGCCTGAACCATTTACTACAAAGCCTGAAGGCAAATTCTTATCTGCTAGGATTTCTCTGAAGGAATTGGGAAGCAGAAAGAAATACGAGATTCTTAACTACAATTCTAGGTACACTTACACGAATTGTACAAGCACATTTAAGGAGAGTTCTACATTACCCCTGGAATCACTGTGAATATTAGCCTGGTCTTTTCTAAGAGAAGTCCACAAAATAGGCAAGAAGGGTCTCCACAGCTGCACTGGGCAAAGATGTGAACTTGACTAACAGAGAATAAAGAAATTATTAATTAATTAACTCTAATGGTACATTAGTTTACCTGTTAATTAAATGATGGCCATAACCAAGAAGGCATATAAGAAATTATTTTTTCAAAGACCAAAAAACCAAATATTAAAGTAGATGTTTTTGTGCTTCCTAAACTTCTGCTCACTTAGGCAACCTCTTAGTTAGATGTCCTGGTAAGACCTCATAGATGTTAAATGTGGTGACTTAAAGTAAGAGAAAAAAATGGACATATTCATACACAGTGCAGCATTCCAACTGAAAATCTCAGATTTTTAACTTACAAGTCAACATTACTTAACTGTAAAGAGGTATACCTTTTATGACACTGCAGAGTACATAAGGCCCATGGCAAAAGAAGTCCTCACATTAAAAACAATCAGATTAGCATAATAAGAGGAGAAAGCAAAGCTGCAGGAACATTTGGAAAGCTTTTAATTTTTTTTTCTTTAAAGTATTTCAATTCCTCCAGCCAAAGTAAACTCATCACAGATTAGTTCTCAGAAGTGCTCTCAGTCAAAAAGCAAGTTATTGTAATATGAGGAGTGATACTGGGAGCTAAGCTAAGCTTTAAAAGCCTCCATGGCACATAACAGACGTGGAGGTCTCAGAATACAGACTGCAGTGAGTACATCAAGAGATCTAGGACTCATAACAGTTTTGGTCATGTAGTTTACTAGACATCTTAAGAGACTGACGCATATGACAAGTTAAAAAAAAATCCCAAACAACTAAAAAAAATAAGAAGGCTGTGATGACATCCTCACACACAAAGGGTCTCAATAAATATGCTGCCTCTTTTGCTACCTTTCATAATTCCAAGAAATGGTAGTCTAGATTTTCATGCCCTGATGGCCATGCTGTATGCTGCAGAAATACAAGCAGATGATTGATGGGGTTTGCACTATGGAAGCCCTGGTTGTTGGCAAATGTACACTTGAAAAAGGATTCCAGATCTCTGAGCCACCAAAGGAACTAACAGGGTCTGTAAAACCATTTGTTTCAGATTTATATTTAGTGTATGACAAACACAGCTCTCCTTCTACCTGCTTTTTTATTACAGGAATAGCTTTGGTTTACAGAAAGTATTTATTCTAATTCTTAATAAAGCAGGTATTAAGAACTAGACAATGTTTGTGAGGGATTCCACAGGAAGCTTCCATGGAACATAAAGGAGCCAGTGAGTACTGAGAGTTTTTCAAGAACACTTTCCCGGAAGAACCCAAAGAGTTCATCCTCTTTAAAGGTAAGGGAAGCAGATGGAGCAAGAGACCCTTGTGGCTTAACTGTGAGCTTGAGTGTGCTCAAAACTGCTTCTGAGTATGTTCAAAAGAAAGAGAAGAGTACCAGAGATGGACAAGTGGACAAATACTAGCTGAGAACTATGGGGGTAGTGCCAGGGTATGTAAAAATGCAAGTAGAAAAGTAACAGCTCAGCTCAAATGGAAATGGGCCAGAGATGTGAAAAACTACAAGAAAGGGCTCTTCAGGTAAAGAAGAAACAAGCAGCAGAAAGTAAAGGAAAATACTGACCCACTGTTAAATGAGAAAGATGAATTAGTCACCGACAACACTGACAAGGCACAGGTTCTCAACTCTTTCTTCACCTCTGTCTTCCGTTGGGCCTCAGGCCTTGGAAACAAAAATCCAGGTTGATGCAAACACAGAGCCACTGTCAGTGAAGGAAAAATTGCTTTGTGAACAGGAACTTGACCTTACAAATCAATGGGCCCTGACAATATTTACCTGAGGGTTCTAAGAAAGCTTGCTGATGTCATTGCAAGGCTTTTCTCCACACTTTTTAAGAAATAACAGAGATCAGGAAACATCCCAGAAGACTGGAAGAAGGCTAATGTCACCCCCATCTTTGAGAAGGACTTAGAGGACTATTCAGGAAATTACAGGTTCATTAGTCTTACTTCATTCCCTTGGAAAGTTATGGACTGTAGGAGTTGGGTTTTAGGAAGAGTGCCAAACAGCACCCTGTGAGATCTAGTTTCCCAAGTACTCCCACACATGGGCAGTGAAATACCCATAGTGATTGGTTGTTAAGGTCACATGGTGTGACGTGTTAACCCATATATAAGCTGTTGTCTTATTTGAATAAAGAGGATTTGGCAGTGCACCCCCACCAGGTCCGTGTAATTTGTTGACTTATTATATTAATAAGCTACAAATGGCGCCCAGTGTGAGGTTTGAACCCACAACCCTGAGATTAAAAGTCCCATGCTCTACCAACTGAGCTAGCCGGGCCCGTGTAATTTGTTTACTTATTATATTAATAAGCTACAAATGGCACCCTGAGCATTGGGTACAACGCTGTATCATGGATGATTAGAAACTGCCTTGTAACAAGGAAAATTCAGTAGCATTCGGACGGGTTTGGTTTAAAAACTTGGAACGCTTTTCTCCGAAAAAAAGCCAGATGTCACATACTGAGCTAAAAGCAGAGAGAGAACATCGTTAAAGAAGGATGTCGGATACCAATGCTAAAAGGACTGAGACATCGTGTAGGAACCATGTGGGAGCTCCAAGAATCTGACTATTGTGTACACGAGAGACCTGGCAGGGAAAGCTTTGAAAGAAAGAAAAGGTAAAGTTACAAAGAACTCGAGGTAAGAAGCCGGCATGGGAAGTTAAAATTCAAGGGAAATGACAGAAATAACTAGATCAGGATTCCTGCTAAGCAGAATGCTTAGTGTGAGTGCTTGAAAAAAATTTGGAGAGACAGCTCCACAGAAAGTAGAGATAAAAGAAACGGACACTTTAAAAATCTCACAAAGAAACTTAAACTTGTCCACGGAGAAAAACTTTAAACCTACTGTTCCTCTCACAAGCCCTAACAGACAAAGGACTCCCCCAAGCCACAGGAACAGATATAGGCGTAGGAGAGAGCCACGTGCAGACAGAGGACCGCGTGCAAACAAAGAGACCCTAACAAAGGACTTGGACTGGTTTTTGCGCGGGCAGAAGCAAGCATGTGGTGTGGACCGTGTGGTTGCTGGGAAGAGACAGACCTTGAGTCCACGAGGCGCTGCCGAGCTGCAGCCACGTGGCAGCCATGCCGCAAGTTGGGAGTCACCATCTTGCCCACAGACAGCTTGTCGAGTGTCCGAGCTTGATGAAGCATGCTTAAAACATGTTATTCCGATAAGCAGACAACCAACAGAGAACAGACTGCTGCCCCTGCCCCGGCTGCATCTGTGCTGCTGTTAAAAGGGTCTGTTGGACTCGGCTGTGCCCTGCAGAAGCACTGTCCGCAGCACATGGTGCGCAGCAGCGCAGGGCTCTGTGTCCCATGCAGCCATGGCGCAGACCTGACACGGCAGAGGCGGGGTACCGTCATTTTCACCGGCCCGTGGAGTAGCAGTGCCGAGAGTGATAGAGGCGTGTCAGGGCCAGGGCGGCGGCAAGTCGCTGGGAACCAACACGCGCTGGGACCTTTTCGGGGGCTGCCCCGCCATTCGCGGCGAGGAGATCGTGTCGCCAAGCCCTTGTGCTAGGCTCGTCCTTGCTGAGCTGTATGTACCCCCGTGCAGCGCCGGGTCAAAACTCCGGGCACGCCAAGGGGGTGAGCGATGGCGAACATCCCCCATTCAGCCCTGGCCCAGCGTGAAAGCCACGGGGCCGCAGAACAGCGGTTCTGGTTCCATGGGAGCCAGGGGGGCTGGGGCCGCTCCGAAACAGCAACAACAACAGCTCCAGCTGTATGGGACGCGCTGTACTGGGACAGGACCTGGGGCCAGCCACTGGCGCGTCCGGGAATGGTTCTGCAAAGCCCCGCCTTCGGGACAGGACCGAAGCTGCTGCCCAAAACGAGGGCAAAAATTACCCCCCATTCCACAGTGAAGTGCAGACACCGGGGCCAGGGCCAGGACAGTGTGAGCTGCCAGCAAACGGCAGAGAGCTGCACTGTCAGCCTTGAGCAGAGAAGGAGACACAGAGCCCCCAATCGGCTCCGACAAGAGACCCCCTGCGGGGGCGATTCTGCAGCTTGCGGTGGGAAGTAACAAAGGCCAAGGCCGAGAAAGATGGCCACACCCTTTGTGCTGAGACAGAGCAGGCTGCACTTGCAGCCAGCTGAGCTGAGCCTCCTGCACAGCTTACAGCTACAGCATCATGCTGTGAGCTCCCGAGATACCTACAGAGCTAAGTTAACATGTATCTTGTTGTCTTGTATCTTGTTATCTTGAAACCTTTGGTGTGAACAAATGAGAGAAGCTGTGTGGACATGTATGTATGTAGACTTGGAAATACTTCTACACTTGCATAACACAACACTTATACATTAAAAATCCTCATAAAAATCCTCAGAAAATAAAGTTGTTGTTTAACCCAAATACACATAAAACCTTGGGTAGAAAGTTCTAAGCAAATTTGCTTATTACAAGTGCTAAAGGTTGCACTGTTTATGGAGTTACAGAAAGTTATATGAACAGGTTCAATAAAGGCCTTATCACGTTGTGCCCTGATAACATAGATGGTTAAAATAAGTTTAAGAAAAAAGTTAAGAATTGTTCTGTTGCTTGTTGTAACATTAAAAACTGTTCTATTATATGCACTGTTCTATAATTTATCATAATAATAAAAATGCAGGATATGTAGGAGTTTGGTTTCAGGAAGGGTGCCGAACAGCACCCTGGGAAATGTAATTTCCCAAGTACTCCCACACATGGGCAGTGAAATACCCATAGTGATTGGTCACATGATGTGACATGTTAACCCATATATAAGCTGTTGTCTGATTTGAATAAAGAGAATTTGGCAGTGAACCCCCACCACGCTAGCCTGGTGCATGTAATTTGTTTACTTATTATATTAATAAGCTACAATGGACCAAATCCTTCTGGTAGCTATGACAAGTCAGATGAAGCACATTATTGGGAAAAGTCAGCCTGGATTCACCAAGGGCAACACATGCTTCAGAAACCTAATCACATTATGAAACAAAGTAACCTGCCCAGTTGATGTAGGGTGAGCAATGGATTATTGTCTACCTAGATTTTTCCAAGGCTTTCAATACAGTTTCCCACAGCTTCCTTCTCCATAAAATGATGCACTGAGGTCTAGACAAGTGATCTGTGCAATGGGTGGGGAACTGGCTGACAGGCAGAACCCAGAGTGTGGCAGTAAATAGCTCCTTTCCAAACTGGCAACCTGTCACAAGTGGGGTCTCCAAAGGATCAATACTGGGTGTAACACTGTTTACTATCCTAATAATTGATCTGGATAATGGGATCAAGTGCACCCAGATGAAGTTTGCCAATGATACCAAACTGAGTAGGGAAGTGGGCACTTTGGAAGGGTAAGAGCCATCCTACAGGAAGACCTGGATAGGCTTTAAGAGTGGGCTAACAAGAAGCTTATAAAGTTCAACAAAGACATATGAAAAAACTTGCACATGGGAAAGCATAATCCAGGAGTGCAATACAGGCTGGGATCTACCTGACTGGGTAGCAGCTCTGAGGAAAGAGATGATGTGGAAAGAGATGAAGCCGGTCAATATAAGTGAACAGCGTGCTGCTGTGGCAAAGGAAGTCAACAGGATGCACCATCAAGGGCATCACCAGCAGAGATAAAGAAGGCATTGTCCCACTCTACTCAGCACTTGACACACAACACCTGGAATACTGTGTTCAGTTGTGGTCCCTGCTATGCAAAATAGATGTGGACAGGCTGGAGAGGACCACAAAGAAGACAAAAGGACTGAGAATCCTGGTACATGGAGAAAGGCAGTTCTCTCAGCCTTTCTCAAAGCTTTGTTCAGCCTCAAAGAAAGAAGGCATAGGGGAGATTTATCACCATGTTACAGTATTTAAAGGTGGTTGCAAAGGTGATGGAGATCCCTTTTACAATGGCTCACATGGAAAAGACCAAGGGTAATGGGTACAAGTTACTCCTGGGGAGATTACAATTGGACACAAGAGGAACATTTTTCACAATGAAAACAATCAGCTATTGGAATAATTTCACTGGAGAAGTGGTGGATTCCCAAAGATTAGACATGTCTAAGATTCAGCTGGCCAGGGTGCTGGGCCATCTTGTCTAGACTGTTCTTTTGCCATGAAAGGTTGGTTGGACCAGATAATCCTTGCAGTCCCTTCCAACCCGCTATTCTATGATGAATAAGAGCATTGATTTTCAATCTTTGTCATTCAAAGAAGAATTTGCAGTAAAATTCCTTACCTTTCTCTATGGGAATTGATCTGAATTAGACAATATATTTTCACGCATTTTCAGAAAGTTTGGATAGAGTTTCGCAGATGACTGCATTCAGGTATCAACACACTCAGCCAGGGTGTCCCTAAGCAGCCTTTAGTGGGCAGTCCTTGCTCTTTACCTGATCCATGACGCACCTGTGTTTTGGGTAGCCCTCTCACTCTTTATTTCTTCAAAGAAATGTGATCTGGGAATGCAAAGACACCAAAAACATCATGCTAGATAAATCATAGTCTTTCCCAGGACTATGTTCTTACAAACATACAGGATTTATAGTTCAGAGCTAGCACAATCAGTTTTACCTTATCTAGACTTATATTTCTCTGCTTCCCTTTCTTAAAGTATATTTACAAAACTGCAACAAGAAACTTAACAGGAATATGGGGTTGTTTTTTCCCCCCATATGACTCCTCTACTGAATCACATCACGTTGCCCTATCACCCATATGGGACATTTCCTTCCTTCTAGGACAAACAGTTGAGCAAAGCAAAGTTCTTTCCCGCAGAAGTCAGCCTAGCTTCCTGAAGCTCGGCAAGTTCCCCAGGGTCTTATTTATAAACTTACTTTGTTCTGCTTCTGGCAAAATAATGGATGTTCCCACTGATTTCCCTGCAGAATAATTTGGCTGAAGACTTTTCCTAAGACTCTAGCACTAGTTGTTCCCACTCTGGTGGGCACCATCAAGGCTAATGGTCATCTATCACTCCTGCTCCGGGCTCCAACAGCCTGAGGCATCCCATGATAAAGCAACTGAATCAGAATTCATAAACCGAATGCTGAAATTACATAAATAAAATAGTTTCCAAACCAACTCTCACTTCTTGCTCAAGCAGTTTCTGCAAAATCAAGCATTTTCAGAAGAAAAATTTCCCCTCACTGAGGCAAATAATCCTCCGTGATATTTATATTGACATAGAAGTTTGTGCAGCCAAACAAATGAGATTAGAAATCAAACCTTACTTAGAATGATACTCTTATCACAATACAGCAGCATTCTGAAGACATAAGCTACAGATTTTTTTCCTTCCTTCGGATGTGTTATTTCTAAGGGCTTGAAAAAAGGAACACCACAACATTTTTGATGTAAAGAACATTGAAGATTCAGTCAAAACACTTTAAAACTGTCAACAAAATTTTTAAATAGAATGAAGAAAAATAAGTACTTCACTGCACACAGAGGAAAATACTTGACTACAAAGTTCTTATGAATGCTACCGAGCTTTCCTTGGTTTCTACCAAGTGAAAGGACCTCTTTTCCTTAACCTGAACTAGAGGTGTAGAGGGGCAGAAATGGAGGTTTTGAGGCAGGAATTGAAGAGCTGAAGTCAGGAAAAAGATCACGAGAAGAACTTTCCCTCTTCTTTCACTTCTGTGAACTGAAAATTGCTTTTGTGCAAAGGGTTATTTTATATCATGCACTCTTGTTGTCACTAGACACAAATCTATAGAAAACGAATACTCAAAGATATATTTGAACAAATTCTCTCCCAAACGATGACCAGCAACTATCAAAGACATTTACAGAGAGAAGGATCATAACAAACATCCACTGGGATAACTCTCCCATTCATATCATTTAAGGGAATGACACCACATAGAGCCCACAGAAGTGAAGTTCCACTATCCATCTCTTTTCTGTGACTGTAATGACAAACCAGAGGAGTGTGTTGATCCTGCATATGTTCTTATCCTGATCTCGTTATCTCTGAACTGGAAGCTCAAATATAGAAAAAAAAGAACATCTTACAACACTAACTCCAATACTTCCACATTTGTAACTTTCAAAGAAAAACCTGTGGCATAAACAGAAAGACAGAAACATCGAACGAGGTTTCATAAACTAAATAGCAAAGCTTAAGACAGCTCCGCTATTCCACTATCCCCAAATAAGTTTATTTACAAGGAAAATGCTATCAATTCTAGAACCTAGGACTGTATTCTGACTCAAATACACACTGAAAACTGTAAATCTGTTCTCGTTAGATATGCAGAATGAAGATTTTAGAAGTTTTTATTGGGGAGTATTTGTGTAACCCTCAGACCGGCTGATGATTCCTCAAAGACCAACCACTTCTGCAACCACAACAGACTCATCCTCTGCCAGAAGCACTGGCTTGGCTTAAAGAAGTTTCACAGCTATTCTGAATTTGATCGCTCTTTGCAAAAAACAGTCTGATGATTCACTTACAGCAAAGAAGTTCTTGCTACATCTTTTCTTGTTATCCCAGATCCTGACCTAGTTTTTCTTGTTTCAAAACAGAACCAAAGTACATCTAATGCTCCCTGCAATAGAAGTTCTCATCAGTTAATCTATTTCAGGTCCTCTTACAGTTCTTTGGAGTCAGGCTCTAGCTTAGGCAGGTTAAGTATATTATGTACTATTTTGTGTATGAATACTAATGTTTGTTAGAGGTCCCAATACAAGATTAGAGATAGATTAAAAAAAATATGGAACTATTTCACATACAGTAAAAGACTTAATGGTATCTACTGTAAAAAACACAAATACTGTTGCAAGTCAAAGTGATTGCTTTGCCAGAAAATTACAGACCAAACTGAAATTGAAATTCTTGCCTGAAGAATGAAGGAAAGTGCATGCACATGCACGCACAAACCCTGCCTTTTCTTTTCCTTCCACCTGAGCCCCCACTGCTGTTAAGTGCCTAAGTATTTGTAGGGATGATCCCTAACAAAGTCTCTCAGAATTGGTAATGCAGTACACATGCCTTTGCACAGAAAGGTCAGAAACCAAGCAATAAGCTTTCATAATTTCTCTTTTCAATTATAAATGGAAGCAGATATAACAAACAGATGTTTCAGAAAGCTTGAATGTGCTGTTATATCAGAATACTACATGATATCAAACATTTCCCTTTCCACCTCAGATTACATAAAAATACCAATATTCAATTTCCCACATAAATGGCCTGTTTCATTTTTTAAACCTTGATTTTTTTTTTATTCTCTGTGTGTTTTTGTACTTTTTTTTATCTTGACTGTTTCCTCACAGTGTTCTCTTCATGCTGGGAAACATTGGGGGTCTTTTGGCCTTGGCGGGATGGTGCAAAGACTATCTCTCTGAACACTTCCTGGCAGGTGACTAAAGCAAAGGAGGGTAAATTATTCCATGGGAAAGTGAAAAGGGGACTTCAGAATGGACTAGACACACAGATGGCAATCAAATGACAGATGGCAAAAACCAACACCACTGCATTGGTTAATTTTCATTTTTGACTCCTTGCTTATGCATTAGTGTAGCAATAACCACCCTCACCTCATACCATGAGATAAGGATATATGACAACAATTTCTGATTGGGGGAAGCAAGGCAAAAGTTCTCACTAAGCTAAGTCATGCCTTTTTCTTCTTTTTTTTTTTTTCCACAAGGAACACACTGAAAAGCCTTTCTTGTCACATTCTTTAATGGTACGGCTTTCATTAGCAGGCAATTCTCACCAAGTACTTGCAGAAATGGTGAATGCATAGCTCACCTTGATTTGGGCAACTCTCTTTGGGGTGTCCTTGTGTGACAGCTACAGACACTGTACACTTCAGGATCCTGTCTCCACAGACCAAACAAAAACTCACATGTGTTCTTTAAAATGAGTTGTCATATTCTTCACCATGACAGTGGTGAGACACTGGAATGGATGGATGTTCCATTTCTGGAAGTGTTCAAGGTTAGGCTGGATGAGGCTTTGAGCAACCTGGTCTAGTGGAAGGTGTGCCTGTCCATTGCAGGGGGGTTGTAACTAGATGATCTTTAAGGTCCCTTCCAACCCAAAACATTCTATGATTCCATGATTATCAGGAGCAAATGTTTTAAGTGTAATAACATTTTGAAAGTTGGTTCTATACAGTTAAATTATGAAATTTAAGGGCTTTATATTCATCTTACAGAGATTTTACAAGTCATGTTCTATTACCTTCTGGTAAACAGAAAAAACCCTGCCCCTGCCATCTCCCCCCAAAAAGATGCATTTATAAATTTCCAGAAACACATAGGTGATACATGTGAACTGATGTTAAGGTAGAAAGCATGTTTCTATACCAAAATATGTAATTTCTCCTATTGGGCAAATCAAAGCAAGACAAGGCTTGCATAAATCTTCCTATTACACTTATCACTCTAAATAGGAGATGCTTTTAAAAAATTCCACATTGGTCAGTATTTCTGTAAAGCTCACTTTTTTTTTTTTAGGGAACTGCTTAGTAGCACTTGCTAGTTGAGTCTAGTTGTTTGGGGTTTTTTCCATTTCTTCCAAAAATGTAGAATAAATACAACTGGATCTAGTGCTGGTCATTATGCAGCAGGAAACAACAGAATAGTTAATATGTACTAATGCAAGTGTGACAGATATGACTGTTGAGTGATGTCTAGAGGGATTGCTTACTCAGTTGTTTGTGAAACTGAAAGGAACTTGGCAACAGTCCCTAGTAAGCAAGAAGTCCTTAAATTAATATTGCCCAGTTGCAGAACTCAGGCAACTGAAATCATCTCAGTTTGCAGGCAGCATTGTTCAATTTAGACAATTCTGTATATTCCACTGTTTCTTTTTCTCCTTTTAACAGGCATGGCTTTCTTTAGGCAACCTAAAATGGTGAGCGATGCAAGTCACCAACCAGTTACCACACGTGTTGCCTAACAGCAATTTTGAAATTAAGGAAAAGCATTGCAGTTTTGTAATAAACAAAGGACAGACAAACAGATATGATCAAAGAAATTCAGAACTCACAACTGTTCTCTTCACTTAAGGATTATTAATGAAGGGGAAAAAAATGAACAAGTAAATAGCTAGTCATACTTCTGCCTGGTGTGAATGAAGCCATTCAAGTACTCACAATTTATAACAGAAACACCAACAAGCACCTTTAACTACAGCATCACTTCCAAATGCCACCATAATTAGGCTAGAAACACTGTTCTTTGAGTCATGAATAGGATGTGCTTGGCCTTGTTTTCCATATAGGATCATGCCATCCAAGTGCAGGCAGCAGCATTTATTGAGAAATTCACTGAAAGATAACAAATAATTATAAAAGGGATTCATGTAAGTTTAGTTAAGAGCAACTTCAGACATTATTTTCAAATACTGAGATAAAATCATGGCTTCTCTCAGGAGGAAAAAAGGAAAGTTTTTCCTATACACTACATAGAGCATATGAAAGCTTTAAGAATAGCCCACATTCACAAACAGTATCAGCCTCTTACTAATATTCTTTAGCTTTGCTTTTCCCTCTCTCAAGTAAATTTTCCTATTATTTTCAACATTTTGTTTGATCAATTAATAAAAAGCAGGTTTCCTGCTGCAGATAACAAGTCACAGAATTCCCTTTACATTGAATATGTTTACTCTGCTCTCAAGAATACTAACTGATAGTTTCATTTTTTTTCTCACCAAATCTGCAGGGCTCTCTGGCCAAGCATCAAATTTTTGTGTACCAAACTCCTCATTGGTTTCAGAGAGCATAAGGATAACAGCAGGACACATG
Source organism: Corapipo altera (assembly GCF_003945725.1). Classification (NCBI taxonomy): domain Eukaryota; kingdom Metazoa; phylum Chordata; class Aves; order Passeriformes; family Pipridae; genus Corapipo; species Corapipo altera. The sequence goes on along the minus strand of NW_020884872.1, from coordinate 58,403,529 downwards.
CACAAAGTTCTAGTCCTCCTAAATTTGGTGAGGATCTGCAGCTAATTAACCAGGAAGTCTCTGTTAACTCACATTAAAAAACAAAAACAAAACTTTACCAACTTGTCTTGAAAGGCTGCAGGTCTGGAAAAAAAGCACTATCTTCAGCTCCTCTGAATTCACTATCAAACAGGTTAGCATCCTTATTTAACATCCTCCTCTGATGTGAGAGAATATGTCTACACTGTCTGCTTTAGACATATAACTCTGCTATGACTTAACCTTGTCACTGTAGGGTTCCTACACACTGAGCAAATGCTCACAACACCTGAAGCCAGCAATTCAGAACCCAAGGGGTTGTACAACACTCACTGCGTAAGCTCCTAATTCTTGCACTTATGTTACGTGCTCAGAGTAAGCCACTACTCTACAAAAATTTCAGCGCAGCACCACGCTTCGTGCACACTGTATGTACGAAGAGAATCCCTTTGCTAACTCAGCCTTGCCACCTTATTTCATTACCTGCACCTCCATGAGTAAGAAAAATAAATCTACCTCTGCATTACGCCTCTTTGGGCAACAGAAAACCTCAGGAGTTCAAGAGCAGAATATATACAGAAATAAAGAAACTATATTTATTTTCTTCGGCACAGAAACCTGGAGACATGTCACGGACATATATCAGTCCCCTTAAGATAACTACTCAAGATACTGGCAGAGTTGACAGTACAATCTTGTTACTCTCCCATCAGACCATTGCTGGACTCACGCACAGCAGACCTGCAGCTCCAGAGCAGTCTAGCCCTTCTAATATATTCCATTCATCTTCCAAGGTACACTTTATTAGCTTAGGAAAAAAAAAATAATCTATATTCCAAATAGTAGAGTCACTAAAACCACACAGATCTTTTAAAGGTAAAATAGGAAAGCACGTATGGCAGAACATTTAAGGCCTGACTAGACTGAGAAAAAAAGCCCAGCTCTGTTGAGAAAGTACCATCTGTACCCTTCTAAAGACAAAACCAGAAGTTTTCTAGTCATAAGCTCTCACAAAATTATTGGTTGATCACCTGCTGTCTCACTGTACATCAAGCTGTTTTTCCAGCAGGATTTTTCACTTACATTGCCCAAATGAATGTCTCTCTAAAAATAAAAAAAAATAGTCAGTTGCAAATAGCTCCCTAATCTGCCATCCTTTCAATAGGACTGAAGTGCTCTTCACAGACATAGTACACAAGCATCTTCAATTAGCGGGGAACTATTTTTAAATACATGAAGGATAAGATACAAAATTAGTTTCATGGGGAATGAGAACCTGAGATTATTTACTTTCCCTTAATTACTTTGACTCACCACTCATTTAGCTTTCCAGTACTACTACCTATTTCACACTCAAATTTTGAGTGTGAAACTAGAGACATATGAGTACGCTTTTTGAACGTTAAGATTATGAATCTTAATGATACATAACCACATTTCTCAAATTGACTTACCCACATTAAAAATAATTAAATATACTGTATGATAAAAATATCCCTTTCTTTGGAACAACTGCTTCAAAGTAAGGATTCCTACATAAAAGCAAGAATCTTTTTTTGTGCAAAAAAAGAAAATTCTGACAACTGTACAAAACTGTTATCCTTAAAAGGCATGGTAGCCTCTTATACTACTGAACTGATATAATGTAAGGAGCAAAACAGAGATTATTATTTGAAAATTACTTTTGAGAGCAAGGAATTCAAGTGACAGGAAAGTCTACCCGAGTCCTGAACTCAAGAGAGAAGCCTGAGTTTCTAAGCCTTTGAACAAAAAGAAATTAAGTGTGGCCATACAGCACTGTTGGGCTACATCCATTACCCATCTTTGCTTCTTATGACATGGGCACATTTCTATCACTTGCACAGGATACAAAAAAGGAAAGCTAGAGTAGTCTGCAGTCCTATCCCTGTAGAAATAAATTAATTAGAATTTTTAGGACAGAGCAACATAATACAAAATAGTGAGAAAAGTAAGTAAAAAGGATGAAGGGAGCAAAGAACAGGAAAATTACAGAGAGGACGGTGCACTAAACAGAAAGTATCACATCTGAAATATAAAAGAAATGAAGGTTGCAGTAGAAAGACAGGGAACAGAGAGAAACAAAGAGGAAAGAAAGGAGGGCTATAAAAATTAAAAGAGAGAATGTAAGACAAAAAGCCATAGGGAGACAGGCATACAGAAGGGACTCCTTAAAACTTTAAAAAACAAAACAAAACAAAACACCCCCACAAAACCAAAAGAAGCCCTACGAGCAACCACAGCTCTACGTTCACCCCCAAGAATTCCTCTAGAAACCAGAGCTGGAACAAAAGTAAGTGAAATTAATTTCATTGGCTAATGAAGCTTCATTTGATTCTGACAGCTCAGGGCTGAGTCCTGTCTCTGTCAAGCAATGGGACTTCTTAGCAGAACTCAGATCACATGGGATTAAGACTGAGCTGAAGCAGTGCCTGAATGATTTTCTGCACTGAAACACCTGAGATACTGCATACTATAGCATCAGCACTGGATGTGTAAGGATGACTAGCCCTTACTTGGTAAGAAAATGAGGAGGGAGAAAACCCTTTAGAGTACTACATGTAGCAGCACATACTACTGCCACCATGTACAGGAAGTAATGACTTCTCTCCCTAAGATGAGTTAACAAGCAAATTATTATGTTATAAACTACTAATAATTCCTCTTTCAGCTGTCAATGACTAATTTATCTTTTAAAAAAAAATGGTCTGGTAAAGAAATTACCAAAGGAATCACCACGAAGCAAAAGTGGATTTTCTGAAGGCTTTCTAGGAAAGATGGTAAGAAACTTTGGGTTCCACTTCCCACCAGTGGGAATATTGCACTGTTCCAACAAAACAGCCACTGGAGTGGAGAGAAAGAAGTAGGAGAGATCCTGAAAAGAATTTATCAAATTGCTTATCAGAATATAATGAATATTAACAAAAGACAGTACAAATTCTTCTGAAAATTGAGTATTCCTGAGGTTTGGATCCCTTCTTCTAGGCTGTCAAGGTTGCTAGGGAATTTCACTGTTAATGGTGTATTTCCATATGAATGTATGAAGAAGGGGGGAGGGTTTGCAAAACTGAATCTTAAGCATGGAGTTTTCTTTGTGCTTCAGAGAGAAGAATATGATGTTCTTATAAAGCTGAAATAAGAAGCTTTCATATTTAACTACAGATTATCAAAGATTTTTAGTAGAAAAACGTACACAGAAAATGTTTGAAGAGCCACTGTGAGGAAGAACTTGCTTCTCTTACTATGGTTAGTAGGAAGGCACCAGACTTGCCATAACACACACTGTAAGGACAACAAGTATTCCTCAAACAACAGCAGCTTTGTTCTGCTTTAACAGATAAAAGCAACAATTTTATTTTGCTTTAAACAGATTATGTCCATTTTTCATAAACTATTTAGAAAGCACATTGCTGTGGGCTTCCCAATGACAAATACACTGAGGCACCAGCAAGTGACAACATACTTTGTACTCTTTGACATGGATGAAAGAATTCAATTCAATTTTTGTTTTTTCCTATCTGGAAAGAGAAACGTCTGAGAAAAGTATTTTTTAGCCCTACTTCCTGAGAACGAAGCTTAAGCAATGCTCTGTCTGCATCTTTATTTGTTTCTCCTCCCTTCTCTTTGCTAACTTTGGGTAACATTGGTCAAGAACAACCAAAACTGACAGAGGGCTGAGTTCTCTCATTTTAATGAAAATAAGTGGATGATTAAAGAACAAAAATAATAAACATTATTAAGTGAACAAATAATAAACAAATGCTAGGTACTTAACCTTGCATCAGAAAATCCAAGGAGCAATCACCACTAAACGAGAACCTGCAGAAAACAAGGTAAGGTTGGCGCCATGCTCACATCACCATCACCATTTACCTGGTTATTTTCCCCATCCTTTAGTATTCAAAGCATCCCAACTCAAGCTAGGTTTATTTACTGCAAGCATACAGTAAATACAGACACGCTTTCATTGGCAACTGCTGTGACAGTTGATCTTCACAACACAGTATTATCTTAATAAACCGTCTCTCAGCCCCAGGGTCTTTGTTCTCATATAAATGACCTACAGTTGGTGACCCTGGATCTTATACAAAGCATGACGAGCACAGAGGTTATATGAGTTAATTGCATAGCGACTACAAAAATAGCATGCTTTCTTCCCTACACCACTGTGGTCTTTCTCTCCTGAAAAAAAAAAAGTGGAGTTACACCGTAATTCAAGTTAATGACAGAACTGTATATCTGGATAACTCTATCATTAGTTAATGTTACCACCACATGAGCTTGTCTGTATGGTATCTGACAAAGAAATTCAAGTTAAACAGCTTCCTCCAGAATGAAGACAATATTGGATTAATTAGGTAACTTACTACACATTTAGAAAATGAAGATGAATATCCCTTTTATAACCATATTAAAATCCTACGGAATAAGAACCAGATTGCAATCTGTTATTGAAGTATAACTCATGAGTATCTTTTGAATTACTCAAAATTTAAATCACTGGAGATCTGAATCTGGCCCCATACATCTTAAAAGAACATTTGACTCATTACTCATGTAAAAAGGACTCAATTTCCATGAACATATAATGCACAGGAACTCATTTGTTTCCTAGGAGAGTTCAAAATTCCCTGCCAAAAGAACTCAAATTCTAGTACTCCAAACATACTTCGTTATTTGTATTGGTCTATGTGCTAGTTTTACTACTAGTTATGGAGTGAATGTCTGGAGAAAAGAAGAAACTGGGATCTAATGGACTCTCAGTCTTTTCCCCACACACTTCCCAGAACGTGGGCAACTTTCCTCCTCTAACTGAAGACAGCCACTGGAAATACTGTAAGAAGTCCATAAAGCTTCTACTAGCTAAAATACCAAGCGCAGACTACTGAATTAATTTTGTAACATGATTATTCCTGCAACATGGTCCAAAACTGAAAGCACGTAACTCTAAATCAAATACACAAAACCACAGTAGCTGAGTCATAAGCCTCCAAACAGTCTCGGCTACCATTCTTTTAGTCTATTTTCAATTGTGCCTTAACAACTTGGGAGAAATCTACATAAGATTTTTGAAGACAGATTAGTTTTCTCTCTACCTATGCTTTATGATGTTCTTGCATCAGCCAGGTCTGAACCTCAACTTGCATTAGCAAAGGACAGTGTGTGACAGAGTGAATTTATCAAAATGCCTCAAGCCTAATAGTGCAACATGGAAAAATGCCCCACACTCAGCTGGGCAGGGAATAAAATATTTTCAACCCTGAAACATCCATGTTCAACTGCCAATGTCTCATATAACTCAAGTGCTACATATTTCAGTGTTTTGACACAAATGGGGATAACAGACTGATCATCTGGATTTCGGTTTAAGTTAGGAAACCATGCTCCTTCTGACTGTCACACTTCCTTTTATCCCACTCACTGTAAGGCTTGCTGAGAATCACAGACAAATAGAGCTGGAATCAACTGTGCAACAGGATCAGTTGCATCCTTTAAAGACAACACAGTTATATCTATCAAATTCTTGAAGACCTCAACTGGTAAAGCCCCACAGTGTTTACATGATCCATTCTAGGATCCCTCTGGATCCTTACAACTAAAAAAATTTTTCTAAACTTTTTATTTCTTGCAATATTCAGCCTATTACTTTTACTCTACTCACTGTGGTCATTGCAGACTTTTTTCCTTGTATGTCAGACTTCTTCCTGTTCTCTATCTTCACTTAAAACATTAATCTTGCAACTCAGTTTTAACAGCTGCTGAGACAGCCTTCAATATTTTTCTCAAATATTTGGTGTTAGTTATTTGCAAGTTAGATGAAGAACGTTTCCATTTGAACTGGAGTGTCATCAGGCTGTACCTGGTGGAAATCCTTCTGAAACCAGCATTAGTTGCCTTCCTAAGATTTCTGCTTCTCTGGGGAGTTTTTGTATTTAAATAAAAATATAAAAGAATTATACAATGCAGTATAAAAATTCTTTACAAAAGTCTCATTCAATTTCAGTTAGATAAATTTGCATTATTGAGGACCACCAAGTAGAGGCTAAAATAAAGATAAGATCTTCCTCAGAGGATGTCCGTGGGCAACCGAAGGAAGGAAGCATACATACTCCTTTTTTTGCCCAGCCAATTCCTATTTACACAGATGGTTCTTTCTCACCAAGATGAACTCAGCTTCAGGAATAACCTACCTCAGAAGTTTACATTTCAGTTTGTTTTTTGCCACTGCTAAGTTTGCTCCTCAGGCACTTAAAGAATACCTCCTTGTTGTACAGTCATTCAATGTCATCCCTTAGAGACATGGTTGAGAGTGTTACAAAGATCTGCATTTTTCCTTGCATGGATGTTTATAGCCACTTTCTGAACACCTCTCACATTGACTGAACCACCTTGCATTAAAAGAAGTGCTGTTTATTTTAGGTTTGGTTTTTCAGTTTTGCATTTCCCTTTTCCTTCATTCATTTAACAGTGAACTAGTGAATTTAAATGCCTTTAAAAGGGCGGTATATGCAGGCTCACATCTCACCCTATATGCTCATTTTGTGTTATGCTGACAACAATGCCAGCATGAGAGGAAGTTTCTCACCAAGTCTGAAGTCTTCATTTTCCACTTCTAAGACAGGAGTGGCTATTGGTCTTTGTCCTCCCTGATAACAAAACAACTGAAGACCACTGAAACCAGAACAGTGACTTCAGTGATCATCACAGCCATACCTCAATGATGACAGGCTTTGGAAAAGGATTTCACCTCCAGGATTATCAAATTCAAACTTCTGCCTTCAATTCAATATTCAGTTTCATCTGGCAGCCCATGTGACATTGAAGAACTAAAAGAAACTGATTTTCTTTATGATTTCAAGATGGCCATTAGCCCTTTCTGCCTAGCTACTCATGCAGTATTTATACTTTAGGTATAGAGAACTGTTTGATTACAGTGAGTTGACTGACTCATTTCACACTACTTCTATTCTTGGGCAAGATGAGCCTGAAAATTATTACTTTTACAATTTCTATTTTATTTGTATTATTTAGTAACAAACAGAATGAACTTTGTTAATGTGGAAAAGCTAAACCTAGGTGTGAGACCAATAAGCTGGCCTTATACTGACCTGCCCTGTCAGATGTTCTGCCTGCTTCTAGATTTGAACAAATGAAGCCTGGTCTGACCACGCAGGTCTCCCTTCTCACCACTGTTCATGGAGAGTGGATTACACTAAGCAGCTATTTCATTCTTTCACTATCAGCAAGCCTTCTCTTTCCTTTTCCTCAGAGACTTTATGCAGTTACATAACCTCCCTTAATATTTTCCAAGAAACTGAAAAAGGAATTCCAATTTCCAGCCCTTCTCTTTCACTTAAAAAAATGTTAATAGTTTCCTTCCTAGGCTGAATTTACAGCTGCCTTTTCTTTTGCAAAGAAAACAATATAAACTATGCATTACATATGTTCTGTAAAATGATAAGAAAGTTAAACAAATTCATCATGAAAAATAAAAATGCAAAACTCAGCCAATGACATATGCACCACACCTGGTTTCACATGTTTTTCTGTAACAGTATTAAGCTTACAGAATTGGCAAGAAACTGGATAACTAAGTAGATTGGCAACAGTACACTGAGGCTTTCAGCTCAAGTTTAGCCCAGCTTCCTCTAGGAACTGAAATCACATGTTCTCTCACAGGCTGTCGATGAAATAAAATGGTATTGGCTATCTGGTTCATAGAGAATGGGAGATTACACTGCAAAAAAAGATTTATCAGCATAAATGGTATTTCCTGTAACTCTGAAGATATGAATAAACTTGAACAAAAAAAATGGCCAAGGGTGCCTTCATTTGCTAAAACAAAATTAACCAAAGAGGTGTTTATTTTAGGCAAGCTAATGGAAGGCAACATATAGAAGATTCTAAATCAAGTGTACTTTCCAGGACCTTTAAATCTTCAGGTTTCTCATGAAACAGCCTGACATCAATACCTCCATTTATTCTCTGCCTAAAGACAGTAGAAGCCAGATAAGGGTGTGCATAGGTGGCATGAGGATGCATGAACAGACCACCCATTTATGGCTAGTAAATCAAAGCAGAGTGCTTATTCACATCCAGGTGCCTGTCATCCTTATCTGCCAGCAGAGGATTGTAAACATACAACTATGTAATGCGCCTGTAACCATACTACCCTGGTTGTGATCTCAGCAGATTGCACTGTTAAGCAAGGGTCCTACCTTCAAGAAAAACTCCAAGTGGATCACTTATTTGGTAAATGCAACTCTTTCTCCAACATCTGTTATAAGTCATCAGAAGAGATTAATCCATGGATCTCTGCTGCCAAAATACCTCTACAACTGCAGAATGAGAGGGAACTGCTTCACTTGGTAGAAAATAGCAAGCTCTTATTCTATATACAGAGCAGCCACTGAATTAGGATGTAACACAATTTCACAGGATGTCAGACCAACAAAATATTAGAAAGCAATCTACTGCTTTCAGATGGAACAAACTTATTTGTCATTGCTGAAATACTACTTATAAGGGCACAAGAACCAGTGCTCGTTCTAAGAGCATCCTCTCATTCTGGTTATTGCATTCTACCTCCCTAAGTTCACTCCACGCCTTTATCGGCTCCTTCTATTTCATTTCTTCTTTGCTTCCCTGACAAAATGCTTCCTAACAGGAATGGATAAATCTAAACAGAATTGTTAAAAATACTATTAAACCCTCACTGTATTCTACCCCAGGCAGAGCTATTATGTCCTGAAGGATTTTTACACTGTGTGTAGGGCACAGACCCCTCTAAAATCTACATAGAGACAACCTGTCATTCCAGAACAGTTGTATATTATCCACTCGGGACATGGAGGAACTGCTCCTCATCAAGTATTGTTGAGATCTAGTATACCAAACCCCACATCCCAAATAGTAACACTATGTTAAAAGTACCGGTATAAAACCACTTTCAAGGCTCATTTAACTTAACTCTAAAAATAAAGATCTATTAACAGAAACAAGTTGTAATTAAGATTACTGTTGACCTAGCTTCTCTCTGCAAAGTGAAGATAATAATCTTACATTTACACAGTACCTTTCTGTCTAAAGCATCCCATCCAACAAGCCTGATCTTAGACACATATACAGAAGAGTTTTATTAACATACATAACTAATCCTAAGTAAACCAATCTACACAATTTGATTACCGGCATGTACCAAGCTTCATCCACTCAATTGTATGGGTTCTTTTCATCTCACTTATCCAACCACCAGCAAACTACTCACCCTTCAAAAAAATGTTTTTCTAGCATAAGCATGCATTGGTAGTCAACATCAGCCTTAATCCTTATATTTTGCCTAAAAAAACCCCCAAACTTCCTGCAGCTTCATTCAACCTTTTTTCAGACCTCCATCACCAATATTATCCACCAGCCCCTAGACAAGCATTAACAAGCACTGAACCTGGCTTACTTCTCAGAGGATTTGTTTTTAAGCAGTCACTTGGGGTGTATTGGGAGTATATTGGTTTTTAATAGACAGACCAACTTTTTCCATGTTATACTGCATACAGAAGACATACATCTGGCTTCCACTACTTCAGAACACCCCTTTCTTGCACCATCAAGTATTTAAACCAAAGGTCAGTCTCACTAACCAAGCTCTACCCCTGACCAGCTTTCCCCTGTATGGTGAGTACTCTTGCAGGACTACAATTTTAATTAACATGCAAAGAAGGGTTATTCTGAATCACTTGTTTTTACCTTACAGTTGCCAAACTAGGCCTTGTTTAAACAGTTGGCTGTCAGGTATCCACAAAGCACAGCAGAGGGAAATCCACCTCCTTCTCTGCAATTGGCATGGCTGTTGGAAAACATTCCCTGATGATATCAGTCTGCACTTCATTTTTTTTTTTCTGAATAATTGCTTCAAATAAAATGAATTGCAATAAATCAGTGTAATAACATCATCCCAGAAAAAGGCTACTCAAGAAAACTGCCATTACACCTTAACCTGCATCTTCTCTGGCTAAGTTTTCTCCCGGTCTACATGGATGATGGAGACATTTAAAGAAATGTACCCTCGGAAAGATCATCTGTAAGTCTCTCCCCCTTTCTCAGTCTCTTCCAGAAAACACACTACTGATGGCAGTAATCATCAGGACTCACACTGCACACTGACTAGCCAGATCACAGGAGGCAGCTGTTACGAGATAGGGCACCATGGTGGGGGGACAGGAAGGAAGTACCTGCTATCCATCATTGCTACCTGATGGTAGTAAGTGTCTTTAGATGATAAAACAAAATGCTGCAGAAACAAGAAACTGTCACCCCTGTGCCCTGTACACCACCTGGGCTGCTCATTGTTTTTAAAAGGGAAAACAAACAAATTAATAAACTACAGCTGTTTGCTAGAAAAATCTATTGTAACTAATTCTTGCACATCCACCATCCCAGCACTGACTCATCCTGAGCCCATATGATGACCCTGTTCCAAGTCATGCATTATAAAAGCGTAAAACCCAACTGTCTCAGGACTGGAAGCCAAATCGAGGGTGGTTGGCCCAGTATCTCACCTAGTTTCACTTGTAACCTTCAGCTGAAACTAGAACAAAACAGAAACGTGAAAAAGAGCTGTTAGATCTTGTACCCCATCTCCTTGAAAACATAGAATTGCCTTCTCCAGAATATATATTAGCAATCTGCCTACTCTTATTTTAAAACTCTGAAGAGGCATGAGGGGCTCGCTCTACACCTGGACTAATACAGGTTACAATACATTTTTCTATGACTGCGTTTTGGCCCAGAATTCATGTTAAATTTTTATTTCCTCGATTTCTCCATTTAGTCCTAGGTATTCTCACACAAAATGCATGAAAAAAATCTGATTGCTTTGACTAAAATACATTTCAAATATAGAGATGTAGTTAACCTATCTCTCCATGTTCAGTGTCAGACTAGAAATATGTCTTTTTTTGTCTATTTCCCCTCAAGCTAGTTCCTCCAGACCCCCAATTATTTTGTTGCTCTTCTTTGAGCTTCACTCAAATTGTCAATACCTTCCTGTTAATACGATATTCAGAGTTTTCATGTGTTCAAGGCAGATTCTTATAAAAAGGGAATCCCACCTCTTTGTTCACATATATGGTACCTTTTTCTTGACAGCTCAAGCACAAACTATGCTGTTCTGTAATCAGTTCACATTCCAGACTCACAAATTAATTCTTGGCCCCTTCCAGCATTGCTATTACCACCAGTAAGTTCCCGATTTGATACCCCCTGCCCCGTGATCTTGCCTTTTGCTCTTATTTGTTTCCTTCACTCTACTATTCTGTACAAATTCTTCTGAAGTTCTGTTTAGTCCAAAGCAAAGACATTAGTTTCAAAGGTTATATGTTTTGCTCAAGGCCCCTATTCAACAAAGCATTTAATTACATCCCTAACTTTCACCACTTGCTTAAATCCAGTTGATCTCAGCAAGCAGAGATGAACTTAAGCATACATTTTTAAAAAAAAAATTAGGTGTGCAAGTCAGTGCTCTGCTGAGCCAAATCCTCAGTTTCTATAATCACTTGGATGGTTTATTTTCCCTCTTTGGCAAGAATTGACAGCTCAGTGCTTTAAGGTTACAGGATTTTAAAAATGAAGCTTCAAGAGAGTCCACAACTGTCATCATGCTTTGTTTCTTTCTTAAAATAAAAAAAGGAAATAAATACCTAAGTAAATATGCCTCAGTGCAGTAATCATTAAGGCTATAGGATTAAAACATGCAGTAAGTAACTCTATATTCTTATTTCTGCAGTACCCTCAAAAAAAAAAAAAATCCTTGTGAAAAATTTGAAAAAGCACGTGTATCTCAGCAAGATTTGCAGCACGTTCCCCAGTAGCTCATTAGCCACAACCATCATTGCATAGTTAAACGGAGACAACAAAAGTGTCCATTTCTTAATTGCTATCTACCAAATGCCTTTAAGTGGAATGGACATAATTCACTGTTCCACAAAAGATGATCTTTAGTGGGAAGAATGGAGAAGAAGGTACTAATCTTTGGTTTTGGTCACAGGTTGACTATTTCCATCAGTGGCCAAACCATACTACAGCAGATGTAAATTTTACATTCATCACCAGCAGCAAATGCAGTTGGCATAACAGGAGTTTCGTGGAGACTATTTAAAATCATTTCCAAATGTCTTCCATTGTTTACACAGAGAATACTTCACGACCTTTCTCTCCCCCCTTGTTTTTTTCTTTGTACTTTTTGTTTTCTTCGCCTTCCCTCATTCTACTGCCTGGTAAACACAGGGAGAGGCTAAGTGGGGACTGCAATTAGGCTGCCATATCAAGCTTCATTCTGTGGACTATCTAATTTTAAGACTCAAGGTTTGGGAGGGGTGCCATCTGAGAAAGAAACAGAGAAGAGAAATTGGAAAATGCCTACTTCCTCTCAATCCATAAAGCCTTCCAAAATTCAATTAACATGTTCTAAACTAAACCATCCACATATGCTATGGCACTAAAATCATGATTTCAAATACAGACAAGAAATTAGCTGTTCATAGATGTTTATCAGAATCGTAATATTCTCTGACCATTCCACTTCCACTTTTTTTATTGAAGTGGCATCTGTTGTAACCCTTTTGTACCTCAGTATTTGAGATGAACCAGAAAAATACCTATAGGCAATATAAATAAATAGTCTGTGACTGTATACGGTACCTCTTAAATAATGCTATGAACCCCTAAGTCACTCGGAGAACACAACTCCCATGCCTAGCAAAAATGCTGTTGTTTAATAATGCATACATGATTAAGTTCTCTGTCTTCCCCACAGCAAATTTTTCTTGTGATTTTACAGTTTCCCAGACTGCAATAATACCCCCATTTTCACAGACTCACTGGTGCAACCAATAGGAAAACCACCTCTGTTTCAATTTACAGTGTGACATCTGTAAATGCCACTGGATAGCAAAGACTTGTAGGTAAAACTCTGTGAACAACTTTTTGCCGTTTTCTTTTATAAAAACGAGACAAAAGCATAGAAACTTCTCTGCTGCACTGTACATACAGCTACACATCTGTGACTGCTCACCTCCTTTCCCTACGGCAGTTCAGCATCTCCAGCAGTTTCCTGAGCACTAACACCTGCACCCATCCCGGGTCAGATCTCGCTTGCACTAATGGATTTTTTCAGATAGATGGCAGTGCACAAAGTGCATCCCAGATTGGTCCAGGGTCGAGATGCGATTTCAATGCTCAAACACTAAATAAGGGAAGCACTGCATTATCAAAAGCACTTTTAGAAAGATCATGACTTAGGACCCAATCCTGCTGCACGATGATAGCAGTGGCTCTTTGGAAGGGTTGAACTGGGTGCCAAGAATGTAAACGTGGCAAAGCAGCACTTAGGATTTTACTTTCCATTCCTGAGAGCCACAAAGCATTTTTCTTTCAATATATTCTAATAAACATAGTTCTAAAACACAAAGCTAAAGGATGACTAACAAAACAAAATCCATAAAGATACTGCATGTTGGATACAGGAGAAAATATATCTGATTTTCAAGGGTCTGTAATAGCACAGATTTAGAAACAATTCTGCAATAAGAACAGGCTATTCCAAATCACTCACATTGGCAAAAATTTTACAGTTACTACTTAATTTTGTGTCCTCTTCATTCTAAGAGATACTGTTATTAAGAGAGAGGAGTGAAATTTTAACCATTTAACCAAATTTATCCCAGCAAATTTCTTTCTCACAAAAGGCAAATATTAACAAAGCAGCTGAAACAAATAGGAGTGAATCTCCCTGGACAATCAGTACTTTGGTACCTACTACTTGGGGATTTTGACACTAGCTATCATGATGTGGAAGCATCCACCATCGTTTTGTTTTCTGTTTGCAGTAGGGGGTTGCTAGGAAACAAAATACTATTGTCTGATTTCATGATCTATTGCCTGGTTTGCCTGGCAATAAAGTCTTCGAAATCTATTATCAGATTATTTTATATTTTACAGCACTATTAAAACTAACATTAAAACACATGCACGCAGAGACAAACAGTAAAAAATGCCTCAAAATTCAGGGGCAAGTATGTATATATTCCAGGTTGAGGAAGACAAACTATCCTGAGGAAAGATGAACTCAAACAGTATGGTACTATTTATGTATGCACACACTCACATGAGTATCAGCATTCCTCAACTGTATCTGTAGTTTTGCTGACTTGTCAAAGATGCTCTCACTTCTGAGGATACAAAACGTTCTCTTACTACTCGAGAGCTACTGTACACTGCAAGTTCTGTAAATACCACATGCTGCAGAATGCCTGATGCAGGCGAGCACACACGCCACAATGATTTTTGTTCTTGGAATTCAGCTCTGGGTTGTTTCAATGACTTAATTTCTTTATGCAATTTTTTTTTTTTACATTTGGACAGATAGAAGAGTCAGAGAAAATTCCCAACTCCCCCCTCACACTCCCCTCTTCGGTTGTAACACAAATAAATAAATAATCATACAGATAGATAAATAAATACAAGTACCAGGAGAGGAGATCCAAAATTGAAAGCCACAATAGCAAATTTCACGTACTTTTGTCAGTGGCAAGTCTTTGCAAAGTGAGAGACTGAAAGACGATAAAAACCAGAGAAAGGTGGGTGCCTATTAGGCATTGCCACCAACATGACAGGACACCTCAACTGCAAAAACCAACCATCCTTAAAAACTGAGAGACAGATGAAGAGAGTTCATCACAAAGTCATAGAGAAAAAGGTTTTAAATAAAAACTGCAGTAGTTATTACTCTTTTATGTATATCTATAATTTCACGCCATGCACAACATGCACTATTTCGAAGTCCTTTCAACTTATTTATGAATGTCTATGCATTTTATCACTCTTTAAATTTGAGAAAAAAATGAATGAGGTACATTGCAAAAAAACCATCAAAGCTTTTGACATGTTACAACAGAACTCCCAATGATAAGAAAAAAAAGAAGTAATAACACCCAACATAGAAAATACACAACTCGTGAGAAGGACCTTAGAGCATCTCTCCTGCCCAGAGATGGATTTATTCAGACTCTAATCTTCCTACCAGGAACTAGGAGCCCCCACCTAACCACATTTAGAATTAAAGAACAAAAGAGTAAAACGCGAGACAGCTTCTTCCCAAAACAACAGCAAGCTACTAGCAGCGACAGATGGACACGACCCATAACCAATCCCTCTCCTCGCCAGGGTCGGATACGGCTGTTCCCCAGCTAGTAACCCGCTACAGTAACACTGCTAGTTACAAAACGGTGCACAGCTCTCGGCGACACCGGTATCCTGTCACCTACAGCTTCACTGAAACCTGTTTTAAAGCACGCACTCAAAGAACGGGAAGAAAGAGGAGAGGGATGGGACAGTCTCTTCCCAAGCTGCTACCAAAAACTGTTCTGCCAACTGCAGGGGGGCTGCCGAGGACCTCGCAGCCGCAGCCACCCGGCTCTCGGGCTCGGGCAGAGCCGGAGGGACCCCGGGTCCGGCCCCGGCTGCCCTGGGTGCGCTGCCCGCTTGCCCACGCGTGTGTGCCGGAGGAGGCTGCCTGGCGTGGCGGGAGCAGCGCCGGGCGCAAGAGCCCCGATCTCCCTGCACCGCAGCAGCGACTGCAATTAAAGAAAAAAAAAAAAAAGAAAAGAAAAAAAAGAGACAAATAAATAAATAAATAAATAAATAGCCCTCTAGCGGGAATGGGAAAATAAAAGCCCAGTCTAAACAGGCGGACCCCAAACAACAACAAACACTAGGCGCCCAGGAGAGCAAACTTTCTGACTCACCGGGGAGAGCCAGTGCCCGGGGGGCGCCGGGCAGCGGCGGGGGCGGCGCGCAGCCCCGGGCGCCGGGAGAGCGCAGCTGGAGCCGGAGCCGGGCGAGGCAAGCGCCGCCGGCGGTTCTGGGGCAGCGCGTCTCGCCCCTCTCCCGCCGCCCTTCCCTCCCTCCCTGCCTCCCACCCCGTCCCTCCGCAGCGCCAGGAGCCGCCCGGGGCGGGCTGCCACCGCGGGACCGCCGAACCTACCGGCTGCCGGTGCGGGGCCGCGGAGCAGCGGAGCAGCGGAGCCGCCGCCGCCGCCCCCCTTCGGCGGCTGCCGGGCCCGGCGGCGCTGCAGCAGGCGGAGGACGCCCCGCGGCGGCGGGGAGCGCGGGGCCGGGGTGCGGAGAACCGGCGGCCGCCGAGGCACAGCCAGCGCGGTGCCTCTGCCCGGCCGTGTGTGTGAGCGTGTGTGTGTGTATGTGTGCTGGGGAGGGATGCTGCAAGGGACCGAGGGAAAATTCTCCCCTCCTAGCAAAGCCGCCGACAAATGGCAAGGCAGGTGTGCTGGGGAGGCAAGGCTCCCGGAGGAGGAGGAGGAAAGGGGAGAGGGGCGGTGAGAAGGGCGGGGAGCGCACAGCCGTCACGGCGTCCCGGGGACAGCGGCCCCGCCGAGGAGGTGCCGGGCGCGGCCCCTGGGGCGGGCGGTGGGGCCGCACGACGCAGGGAGAAGCCCCACCAGCAGCCGCGGGAAGCGCGGCCCGCTCCGCCGGCGGAGCGGGGAACCGGCCGTGGGTGGGCAACGGGGAGCGGGCCCAGCGGAGGGAGGGGTGCTTCAGGCACCCCGAGCAGAGCATCTTACTGCAAGTTTTCCCCGAGGCCCCCCCCCCCCTCAAACGTCCCTGGCCGCTACTCTGTGCAGCTTGTGGAGCTGCACCCCATCCGACGGGATCGGTGCTTTATTTGGGAATCCTCCTGTGCGGGAGGACCCTTCAGGGGACACCCTTAGCTATAGGATCTGGTTTTTTTGCTTATTCATTTCCCGGGCAGGAGAGAACCCTCAAGTGTGACAAGAGCACCTGACCTTACCTTTCATCCACGAAGCCATGGGGCAGATAGCCGAGGACAGGTCTTCCCAGGACAAGGCGCTGGGCCCAGGGGTGCTAGCAGATACAAGTGCTTCCCCAGAGCCAAGCAGGTCTCCCAGAGAGACCGCTGAACTCCTCATCTGAGCAGGGAATTTAGCAAGGCTTTTGCAGCTGCATCTCTGCTCCCACAGAAGGTGCTAGCTAATCTGAACTCTTCCTGTTATTTGAACGGGAAAAACCTGCTCCTTTCTTGACCTGAATTACCATGCAGGGCTGCTGTAAGCAGTCCCTTTCCTCTGTAGAGATGGTTGTGATTTAGTGCTAGAGAAAGCCTTTGTATGCCCATTTGTAATGCGTTTCAGCATACTTCTAGGTGACGATTAGTTGGTAAGTGAAAAGTGGCTGTGGCTGAAAGGTGGAAACTAACATCAGGTATTAAATATTGCACAGGGCAGCTATGATTTCTAGTGGTAGGAAGAAAATCTGATAGAAAAATCTCCTGCCTCTTATTTTCCACAGTACTTCTTTCACCAAAGCAATATGAAATTATATCCACAGGTATTGGGCTAATTATGTATGCTTACCAGCTCATCAGCTTGGGTCTACCAGCAAGCACACTTACGAAACAGAAGCAATTTCCACACCACTGGGTTCATCTGATTTAAACAATACTGGCTTGTGTTGCCTCTGTGCGTAGTTTTTTTCCCTTGGCTGGCAGGGTTAGTGTCACAGCTTCAGTTTGAGAAGTGACAACAAATAATACTGACAAATACTATACCAAGCAACACAAGGACATGCATGGAGGACGAAACACAGAAATTAAGGCACTGATTTAGGTAAGGAGCAGGAGTCACTCTTGGTCCAGCTGTGCAGACGTGGATTATTTATTTCCGGACTGGTTCTTTCTTTGCTTTTTAATGGCAATACAGTTAGGTGAATAAAGAAGAAGTTGCTGAGAGTATTTCTGTTAAATGTAGCCCTGATGAAAGTAAGATGTAATTATAACTTGGACATCCTCTTCTATATTATTTACAGTAAAACACATCTTTTCAGTCCTTTAAAGCACCAGCCCTAAACCTGTTCATCCTTAAGCAAGCACCTTTTGAAAAGCACACAAAAAGCCTGTGGGAAGTTCATGCACAACTTGTATTTCACCTGTAAACTAGCTTGCAAAATCAAGGACTAGTTAAAAAAGACCACACACACTCCACTGCCTGAATATATTTCTTAAGTATTTTGCCTGTATCTGTGTTAAATTTGCTTCTTCATCTCTTTCTCCTAACACTGAATGCAATTGTACTTAGAAACACACACAGATAACAACACAACACACTTTAAATACACTTTTCTTTACTGTTGCATAAGCCTTGGTATAAAACAGAGGTAAAAGAAAATATTTCTGCCAGTGTTGGTCTTGTTTCATGTAAGTGACTGAAGCAGGGAAACACTTGACAAGGTTGTCTCCTTATGGCAATTCAGGATTGTCCCCTCCTTCCCTCCCACAGAACTGCCTGGACAAGTGCAAGCACACAAACACAAATGTAAAAATCTGTAGAAGGTGTTACTGTCTTCATGTGATTTTCACTAACACATTCAGCATTTATCTGCTAATTGGAGGTCAGTACCAGACGAGTTCCAGCCAAGACCTCCCTTTGTTATGTTCTGAATAGCTCTTGGGAAGTTGCTGGCTTGACCCTGGAGACTTTATAGTCTAATTTTTTAATAACTGAAGGATTATTTTTTTTAATTTAAAAAAGGACTCATTTTAGCTGTCACATAAGCATGCATTATATCCCAAGACTTCAATTGAAGCTGCACAGACATATCTGAGAGCACAATTAGGCCCTCTGGACCTTTTAAAGCTTCAAAAATAGTCATGTGTAATTCCTTCTTCTGTGGATACTGCAAGCTTTAAGAGAATTTTTGAAAGCTGTAAATTCCTATTTATCCACTAAGAGGCTCACGGGCAATCTTCCCCTAATGGAAATAGAACCGTAAAGCTGAAACATTAATATACAGAATATGATACATTACACAGGGAGACTCGTTGTAGCCAAGAAGAGGGCACAGTGGCCATGCCACTATGGAGCCAGTGCCAAGCAGGTTCAATCTGCTTTCTTGGCTTCCTGCACACAGGTCTGATTTATATTAGTACTGCACAGTTCTCTCCTTAAAAAAAAAAAAAAAAAAAAAAAAAAAAACACCAAAACAACAACAACAACAACAATAAACCCATCTGACCTTTGAATCCCTCATCTGCATTGGCTGGCAGCCGGCATTGGCGAATCGGAAGGCACAGTTTGGTCTAAATGCAAGGCAGCTATTCTTCAATAACTGCACTGTTAATATGCAAATCTCAGTCCGCCGCCGACTGTAATCTCCTGCCTCTGATTGGCTTCAGTGATGAAAAAGATTCAGGTTATTCTAGCAGGGAAAATACGTTCTTCAGGTTCCCCCTTAAGATGAAGCAATAGAAAGCCTCAAGAATGTACAGGCTAGAGACAAACAACAATAAAGCAAGACAAAGAGAATCCAAGCTGTCAGAGGCTGAAATGGTTAATGATTTATGCATGCTAGGAGACTTTTGCAAGCTTTTGACCTCTGATGGGCAGTTGGGTCCCTCCAGTGCTGATGGTGTCAAGCCCTGAAAAGGCAGAAAGAGCCGAGTTTATATCTCTGATGGTCCATCAAAGCCCATCCCCCCCTCTGCCAATCTTGAAAGGCGGGAACCAGGCCAGACACGGAAACTCTGCGCAGGCCCAGGGAGAGTCTGGAGACTCGAGGCATGGCCCATGACACTAACCATGGGTATAATAACTCATAACTTCTTGGAGTGTGGGGGCTTCCCTCCTTCACCCCCAGCAGACCAAGGCCACCACTTCAACTGACAGACATGGAAGCGGCAACTACCAAGTGTCATCGCTGGACCCTGTGGGCAGCGACTATATACATTTTGTCCACTCTCAGCTTTTCATTTTCTTTACTCTCCCTTACTCTTATCCTGTCTTTCTCTCCCCTACGCATTTTCTCTCTCCCCCCACAAAGGTTATCTCTATGTCACACTGTTATATGACAACACCCAAAATGCTAGCATACCTGTTGATACAAAATTGTTAAAATAAACCTTACCGATATATGTTTTCAGACACCAATTATTCAGTGTCGTTTCACTCTAATCCACCCCAAGGGAATTATTGTTAAGAACCTGGGTTACTCCCCTCCCCTTTCTCTGGGGTGGGTCGTAACACAAGCAAATAGGATTAGAAATGTGATAAAAGGAGAAACTGTGCATTTAAAAATTTTCCTGATTCCTTCTCTTCCTGGCTTTCTCTTGGGAGTTTTCCCAGTGACTGCAGATGGGCCACTTTTGTTTTGTTTGGTTGGTTGTTTTCAACCCTTGCCTTCTACATATGATGTTGTGGTCAAGTTCACAGCAGAAGACTTGAATTTGTTACTGATAATGTCATTTCTGTACTGGAAGACATGCATGTGTCTGTCTTCCTGAGTCAGCTTTGTTGGCTGGCAAACAGAATGCTAGGAAGCAATATGTCAACATGTATTGATAAATATCTTGATACCAAAAAGGTGAATGGAGCCATAAAGCAAGAAGCACTCCATAGTTCAGCTCTTCAAAAGCCATTGCAAAAACCAATGCATCAATATTGGCATATTCTTCACAGAAGGCCAGACTTAGCTAACCTCTGAACTTAGTGTTAAATTCTGAGGAAACTTTGGAGTGCTTGGAAGTCCTCAAAGACCCTGAGATTAGCTCAGTTGTTTGGAGCATGGTGCTAAAAACACCAAGTTCACAGGTTCGATCTCTCCCTGTATGGGCTAGTTGCTTTAAGAGTTGGACTCAGTGATCGTTTTGGGTCCCTTTCGACTCAGCATATTCTGTGAAAGCAGATGTGCAGCCACACTGGCCCTCCCTCTTTGGCGTTATTTTGTAAATCTTCCTTCATTCTTCAAATTCAGCTTTCCTGAAACATAGCACCTGACAAGTTGCATTGTCTTCATTCCTGTACAGATGCAGCCAGCTCTTCTGCTTCCTGCTCCAGGGTGGCAGATGAGATCAAGTTGGTAATTTCTTAGATCAATGTATCTGGGCTGAAATTGCAAAATCAGGATTAATTCCAGTGAAATCAGTATTAATTTTGTCATCAATTTGGTCACAACTGTGATTTTGCTTCTCAGAGCTGGCAGCACAGTATTTTTGGAGGACTAGACATTGACTCTAATTTCCAAATAAGATGAAGAAGGCCAGGCAGTGTTAGCGTTCAAATGAGTGACCCTTTTCTTTCCTCATGCTTTTTGCCAAGGGGTAGCTAGGTAATTTTGTGTGGATGGACAAAGCCTCTGATAAAAAGAAGCAGAGCTCTGAGAAGTAAGGTAATCTTGCCTGTGTTTCCCACAAAGCAGGTCAGGCAGCTCCTTGTACAAATTACTAAACAAAAAGTGACACACGCACCTGTGAGGAACCTGCAGTGAGCATGTTATAGGGTTACCTGACTGCAAGTCCTTTAACACCTGGGAAGGATGGAGGATTGAGCTCAGAGGGGAATTCACACAGGGCTTTTGATTAACTTGCCACAAAGAGAGAAGTTGTAAAAAAATAGAGACCTATGCCACAAAGCCGCTTTCCTTTTCTGTCTCACTCATTTCAGATAAAAAGATAATGGGAATAGCACAGAAAAATGCAGGCAGATATCTGAAACTAAAGCTTAGAAGGAAAAGATTTTGACAAGAACCACATAAGCTTCCCACAGCAAAGGTCAAACAGTGACTCCCATGCAAATTAATGCCACTTCAGCTATTACAAAGGAACTTTAGTATTTCAGTTTCAGCAAAAAGCCTGAAAAATGCATTATGCAATCCATTTATTCTGTCGGGTTTTTCTCCCAAGTGATATGGCTATCTCTTTCAAATATATATAAAGATTCTCCTTTAATAAATAATAATAAAGCTAGGAAATAATTAACTCTTAAATGTGTTCTCTCTAGTCTTGCTTTAGAGAAGGGAAGAAAAAAACTCTACATGTTTCAGCAGGCAGAGCTACAAGCACGTCCAACTAGATAATTGACACAGCCGTTGAGCCAGCACAGTGTTAACTCTGTTTTAAGCTTCCTCAAATCATCTAGCTTTAGAAACCATGTAATTTAATTGGATTGCTACAGATCTGACAGCTCCCGTGGATGGTATGCTAACGGATTGCATCGCTACTCTACGATCGGATACATGAGCTAATGCTGTCAGTCCTGTGCACTGTTACCAGCCCTGAAGCTTGTTTTTCATCTTCCAATCACTATCAAAGAATGAAAACAACTGTGTTCCTCTCGTAAATGTGAAAAATTAAATTTGAGAGAATTTAAAACCACCAGGTATGTGAAGCAGAATATTTGAGCCAAGCCTCACATTCTTGGTCACGTAGGTGATTTTCCACCATGTGGCCGGTTCCACTGAAACTCCAGTTAACTCAAACAGGCTTGTAAAAATAGTCAGTCTTACTTAGATAAGGAAAAGTCTGCTGAGAACAAGGTCTTTTTCATCCCACAGGAGAAAATATGAAGACAATTTACAAGGCAACACTACGTATGCTCAGTAAACACAGGTAGAGAGACAGTGTGGATAATAAAAGCTTAATAGCAGACTGATAAATCCAAAAATGCAGTTTCAATTTCTACTTTAATGAAGCAAAAGCTAAGAATATTTGTAAGCTGAAGATGTCCACAAGGCATGAGTGACAGGTAGGTGCCAAATCATCATCAAAAGTCTGTGAGATTTAGATACCGCTCTGCCATTTGAGTCAGCAAACACCTCCCTGGCTTCAGAGATCTTTCAAAAGGGAAGATTGGTAATTTGACCCTTATGCTGTCTCTTCGTTGCTTATTTCCTGAATGCCCATTATACTCTATGGCTGTTCCGTTTGTTTTGCAATTTTTATTTAGAAGTCACCCAAAGCAAGCATAATCCTAGTTCTTAACTCTTACCTGGACTATTTAGATATTATTGCCCTATCTTGGAGCCCAGGGAAGTGGGTGCACTGAAAGCACAGACTTAACTTTTTTCACGTTTATGTCAATTAATACTGAGTTAAAGCTGCTACTGATTATTTAGTAGACAAATGTCTGTTTATTCAACAACACCATGGGAAATTTCAAAATAGACAAAAGTAGACATTCTGGAAGAACCAATTGCAGTAGGCTAGTCCTAACTCTTTTTTCTTTTTTTTTTCTTTCTGTGTGTATGTGTGTGTGTGGGAGGGGTGTTGGTTTCTTGGATTTTTTGGTTGTTTGTTTGGTTGTTGTTGTTGTTTCAGGTTTTTTTTAAACTGCTCATAATGACATCTTTGCAGAAAGTGATGAATAAAATTACTATGTCCAGACACTCTTCTCTGAGGACACTGTCATCATTTTTCAGCTACTGTCCTTCTTCTTTTTGCCTTAGGTGATAAGTAGTCCTTGTGCAAACTTATCAGATAGGCTGTTAAAGGATTATTTTTCCCAAACCAGACCATTCTTCAAGACTCAGCCTGACTTACCTTGCTTGTGAAGATCTTCCTGAATGAGACTATAAAATCCTTCCACTGTTCTTTGTCATAACCACATCACTATGCAAAGTTTCCACAAGCCATTAACTATCAATACAGTCCATCCATATTTTCCATACATACTTCCATCAAATAATGCTTAATTCAAGCTACTCTCAACCCCAACATTGAACTTTGATGTTATAAATAGTCTAGAATTTTACTAGGAGGAGAGATCCTGATTTTTTTCCTTACTTCAGCAGTCACTATAATGCAGCCACACGTGGGGTGGCTCTTTAGCAATACAGAACAGTGCTATATAATATGATGATTGGGAATGGAAAATAAAGACTAACGTATCCAGCTGAAGTTGCAACTGAAATTTCCATAGGCAGAATATAATTACCTAAGCTGGCATTCTGCCAGGACACTGGTGTTAACACTAATACTCCTACGATACTCCTACTTATGAGCAATATGGAAAAAAAGTAACAGCAGGATTTTTTAATTGAACCAGTGTGAACCCAACTACAGTAGCTTGCAGTCCAATTAAAATTGACAACCCAGTGAAGCGGATACACATAACATAGAGATAAATATAGAAAATCCAAGTTGTTCTCTTTTTCTTTGTCCTCTCCTCTTGGTAGTTTGGTTTGATTTTTTTTTTCCCTCCTGGATATTTCATTTCATTTTCTGAATCTCTTGATGCCAGGAAACTATCATTGACTGGAAACACTTACTAGCTTTTTGCAGCCAGCTTTATAACTTAAAATAAAGATGGAAAATTATATCCTGTTAAATGTTACAGCATTGCATTTCTTTCCTTTTCTACAGCACACAGTATTAAAATTACATTGGCTGTGCAGCAGGAGATTAGAAAGAGCAACTGCTTTTAACCTTTAATAGTAAATGATGCTGAAGTCGCTAAATCTGTCTTTGAATCCCACAAAGTGCATTGCACTATCAAGTGGAAACTTGTAGCTAACCTTGAAGCAAGTGATCTGATCCCCCACCAAAAATACTGCAAAGGCTAATTCTGAAAGGCAAAACTACTTCCTTTTCTCTTTTTTTTTTCTCTTTTGGGAAAAATAAATTCTTTAAATGGCATAAAATATCCTACACTTTTTTCTCCTTGTTCTGTATTCTTTACTCACATGAGCAGGTCTTTCACAGACACACAGAACCATGCAAGCACCCACAGAGGTCAAAGGGACCCCTGGAGAATTATTATTCCTCGTCTGACAGAGGTGTTGGGAGGCACACTTCATAAGTGAAGTACCCTGAGAGCCCTAGATAACAGCTGCTATATGTTGTAATAAATTAGTACTATTCATTATTACAGAAGAGCTAAACCATATTTGTAATTGACCATTGCCTGAATCTTTTCTGAAGTTATTGGGGCTTGGAAATATGTCTCAAAGTAAATCTGTTAGTTAATAGAATGAAGGAAGTAAAGCAGCAATGGGGTGTGTTTTAAGAGCAAAACAGAAGAAAGTTCCCCTGGGCTGTATCCTATTGACCTTTAGTTCCATTATTGTTTCTAAAATGTTTTTCCATTTAAGGCATTGCCACTGAATCCTTCCCAAGAAGCTCTAGGAAAGGATATAAAGTGAGGTCTCAACTAAGCTTGTAAGTGACATCTCTAAAAATGGAGGGTTGAATTATGTTTTACTGACAGCCAGGTTTTAGGGGGGAAATTCTCCAGGCTCTGGCCATGAATCTTCTATAATATAATAAATGGTGCCATCTACTGGTTCTCTTTTGCTTTTGATCAGTATCAGGATTTGATTGTGCAGTATAGCTACTCGAAGTAGCATTAAAACACCAAAGAATCAAGCCAATATGACTGTAGCCAGCATTCTTCCTGGATCTTGGAATGATTTACAGGGATTTCCACAAAGCAAACAAGCCTAAAATGAAATAAGAGCAGTAGGACAAAGAAAAACTGCGAGAGAGAAAAGGGAGCGTTGCAGCAGACATGTGAAACTGGATTAAGGGTCGCTACTGAAGACGGATACAGCTAAACTGAACCAGATGCAGCCATCCCAGAGGACAAATCAGTAATAAGGCTCCTCAGAGAGAAGAGGAGAGCTTCTCCAATCCCTCACAATTAATTTTCTGTTAGAAAAAGAATAGCCAATCATGGTAGGTTTTTTCCCTTCCACCCACTCCAGTTTCTACTATTAAATAAGGCAGAAAATGTAAACAGCCCTGACAGAAGAAATATACAGATACACAAAAATGTTATGGGTCAGTTTCTTTCTCAGAGTTAAATATTTTTCCTGGTTGACTGCAGGAGCGAGATTTGACTCTCTGACTTATGCCTCAGTAAAACTACATGGTTCTACTCTTAGGCAAACTATGAAATCTTGGCATTTCCTCTGGGGTCAAACTGGACTCACTGAGTAAAGGAATTGCCACAGATATTATTTTCTGTTGTTGCTTTGAATGTATCTGGAGAATTTGTTTGAAAAAGCAAAATTGGCTGTAGAGATATTTTAGTCTGATTTTCTAAGAAAAAGAGACTAATGCAATCACATCATCTGGCAACAGGGAAACAGTCTCAAAAATACACAATTATGTCAAGTGCTTCACAAAAAGCAGAGTGACTGTTAGTGCTCCTTTGGAAGAAAAAGCGTGAGTGAAAGTTCTTAGATATCACACAACCCCAACAGACACAAATCCACATGAAGGTTCTCTCCTTCAGTTTGACTTCCCGTAAAATAGGTTTTGTCGTAATACTCTTCACCTGGTAAGAAACAGATAAGCAGAAAAGGATGGAAATGCAGGTTATCAGTGCTACTATTATTGCTACAAATGGAACCTACATCCAAGTAAGTTATTGCTTCTTGAGCTTCAGTTTTATCTCCTATCAATGAAGATCATGTTTACCTGTGCCTCATGGACTGCTTTTAGACTTTAGAAATATAAAAAATTGTGGAAACCATATCTTGACACAGATGTAGATTTCACAGAATATTTTGACTTGGAAGGGACCCATGAAGATCATCAAGTCACAGCTCTTAAGCAAATGGCCCATACGGGGATCAAACCTGCAACCTTAGTATAATTAGCACCATGCTCTAACCAACTGAGAATCAGAAATGCAAAGAGAGTCAAGCAGTTCTCACAGCAGAGTTTCATCTCCACTTCTGGACCCTAAGTTAAGATTTTTATATATCTCTCAGGAGTATGAGTTTTGGCAACAGCCACATACAGGAATTTCAGGCAATACAACTCCATTTGAAGTTGTGCTTGAAAGGGCAGGGAACACTGGAATTGCTGTGGAAAGCCTCTCAGGCAGCCCTGAAAATGAGAGGCTTCTGTAAAATCACAGAAGACAGGTTGAGAATCCTATTCCCACATGTGTAATCAGGACTTTTGAAAGGGTGTAACCGAGGGCCACAAAGAAGCCTATGACAATAAAAGTGGTATACATTTTGTGATTAGCATGCAAAGCCACTCTTAACAGACTGCTTTTGTGTCAATGTGTGCAAACATTTTCTTAGTTTAGTTTATCCAGTAGTGGATAGCCTGATATCGCAAACCTGAAGTTCTAAGGATTTGATATCCTGCTAGATACACAACAAGGTTTATAACAGGCCTTCATTAATCTCCCTTTACATTTTTCATAAGTCTAAGATTAGTTTAAGAATTTAACCAAATGAAGAGGAAATTCAGCACATTGATTCCTCCCACCATGCAGGGGAGTTTCTGTCCCAGTACCAATACGCAAAGGTAAAAGTTCTCTTTTTGGCACCAACTCTAACCTTCTGTCTCAAATGGACTCCAGCTAGTCTGTGGTGATCTGTCACACAACTAAGTTTTAAGAGAAAAGGCCTAGCTCCTGTAAGAAAGGTGCTGACAATACTTCCATTCTCCGGTTCCTGTAAGTTCTTTGGACAATGTGTAGCATTGGAGAAATTGGCTACTTGCTGCTGTGCATGAAGCCCACAGCTTCCAGTTCCATTTCTGGTTCCAGGAACAGATAGGAAACAAGCATGAGCTCAGGCAGCAGATGGGGATGTTGCTAATTGGTCTGTTTTGATGCTGGGCCATCCACTGACAGTCACTTCGCACTTCTCTCTCAGCAGTGATTTGCCATGTCAAAGAGCTACAGATATGGGAATGATAACAAAGAAAGTGGAAATAGCAATCACTTCAGTGCTGACAATCCCTTTTCCTCGACTGTGCTAACCAAATTTGCTGCAGAATGTTGTGAGGCAGCTTGGACTTGGCAGATGCTTTGCAGACCAAAAGATGTGATTTGTGCTTCTTACAGTGTCAAGTGACAAGGATTTTACGTGAGTGTTGTCATTTGTAATGCATTTTTGCAGCTTTCTTAAAAGCCTGGTGATGGTTATAAATGAAGGAAAGCATAACGGTCTACCATATGTGCAAAATAATATACTGGGTGAAAACTACAGTGGCTCATAAACAAGGGATTAGAGCTCAGTAAAGGTTGTGAGTGTGACAGAAGTTTTACTGCAAAAGCAGTATTCACAACCAGGAGCAGGAATAAAAGACTGCAGTTGAATTCAGGACTGGAAGAGAATTCAGGAGCATGTTGGAACCAGTGGTAAAGTTTTGGAGCTGTTAAATCAAACTGCTTCAGTTTAAAAAATGGCAGCAGATTACAATCATTATACTATGGAAGAATTCAACTTTCACGTTTTCTTCTTCTCTAGAGATTACTGACTACAAATCTTAGTAATTTTACAGTAACAATTATAACAATTCTGTAATGTCTCTGCCATATTTTACAGGCTCTAGGACAGTAAATGACTGTGATTATACTGTTTTAGGGGAGGTACTATATCAGAAATTCTGTTTGTATTTCACTTTTGAGCAGAGTTGCTAAATTCTCTGTGTTTGTCAAGAATTTTTTCTGTTTTTCATTAAAATTAAAGAAAGTTACTAATTGCAGTTCAGCCATTTAAAATGCAGTAAAAGAAGTAAAATATTTATTGAATTGAAGTAATAGAAAACCACAGGTGCCTAAAAAGGGATTTTACTGTCTGTGTGGATCTGTTTAATTATCTCATGTAAAATGTCACCCTTTAGAGGGCCAAGTTCTATTCTTTCATTTTTGATGGAGCTGTATATTTCTAAATATAGAAGATTGTCAAGGGAAATGCTGGCAGAACAATCAGTGGAGTACCTCAATACAAAAGATAATTTGAAATTTGAAAGCAACTACTTGCCTTGACTTTTCTGAATGTCATCACCTCTATCCCAGACAAACAGAGGAAGAAAGACTGTTGCTGTGGTATTTCCAATGCAGGCAAACAACTCTAGGGAAGGGTATCCCTGCAGGACAATTCTGCTTTCTTAGAGCAATTAATTTCACCAAAACACTTCTCTGAGAACTCTGAGGAGAGGGTGAATCACCTTGTTAAGGCACCTCTTTTTCACATAGGAAATCTAGATATTCATTTACAGGCTTGGTACGGCCAAGGTTAGGCAAGAAGAATCCCACACAGATTCAGCAAACTTCACTGCAAGTGGTCTCCTGCCTTCAATTCAAGCTGGACAGGGGCTGATCAGCTAACACAACATCCAAGGCAGGCTGTGGAGGGAGACGTTCTGCAGATACATTACTTGGAATTCCCGCACTGAAGAACTGCACTAGTGTATCTACTAAGGAGCATCATTCTCAGTTGGAGTTCATTAGGCACATCTGCAAAAGTAAGAGATTTAATGGCTGTGAAACAGACCATTCGCTTTCATGACTGCTAAATCCCCACTGGAAGAGTACTCCCACTTCACTATTGATGTAAACTAACTGTTAAGTTAAACAAAAATATCCTGAACGACATCCCAAAGGCAATTGCCATATAAGAATGAGGAACTGGTAATTTGGTCTCAATAGCCAAAACATTCCTTTTGTTATCTCTAACAAGTATGCCTCATTTTCCATTCAAGAGAGGAAAAAACCTCAACAACTGTATTGCCAATCAAACATTTAATCAGAATTTTCTGGTTTTGTATTGCACATTTCTAGACTTCTATTTTTAATATACTAGCACATGTTTTCTATTAATAGATCTTCTCTTTCTCATTTATACTTGACCTTTGATAAATCATTAATTAAAATTGTTAGCATCACAATATGTCAGTTCTTCATGTGTTCCATTGCTTCTAAAAACAATGTTACATTGCTGTTTCTCTGATCAGCTGCTCTTTTATGCTTTTATGACAGCTTTTGTGTTGTTTGTTTCCCAATGTACATTATTTTCCACTCGTAAGTATTAAAAGCAAACATAATTATACTAAATGGTATCAGAAAATTAAAGCATTTGGGAAATACACTAATGAAAGTTCAATATTCCCTTTGTATGATAAAATTAGCACTCTTGAAGGTCTAAATAAGCATGATTGAGAATGTCTCTGGTGCCAATAACCTAAAAAGTAGTCAAAATCCCCTGTGCCACTATCTAGTAACGGAACACCAAGGAAAAAAAAAGAAAAGGTAAGCAAGTACTGAGAAAAAACCCTAGACGTTGCAAAGCCATTCAAATGGAAAGAAAGCCATCTGCAGCTGCCTGGGCAATATGAAAGCAAAGTGAGTTAAGTTTTCAAAGTGATAGCTAAACACTCTACAGGTGTAACTGCCAACGGTGGTTCCTTTTTCACCTCCAGACTTAAACTGAAGTCAGAGGGGTTAGACTAGACAAAAGCTGCAGTGAATCAGCAACTGATCTATTAGCTCCTACTTTTCAACAAAAAACCAAATAGGCTTTGAAATTCTTAATTATTGTATTTCTGAAAATAGAATAAGCATGGTCTGTAGCTTCTTTTTAGGTGTTAAAGGAAAGGAGACAAGCCCACCAAAACACCGTGATTGCTACTTTAAGAACTGAAGTGGTGTTATTGTACTGATTTACTTTTGTAATGAGTTACTTGTGATTTCATACTTTGATCCCTCTTTGAGTAGTGAGGTGTTTCTTTGTTGGTTTGTGAGTGCTAATTGCCGCAGTGCTGTGTTAAATCATTGTTATGCTGGTTTTCTTGAGCAGCCGGATGAATAATTGAATAATTACATTTTAAAAGGACGAAGTTCATTAAAACTGGTATGGCTATAGAAATAACATTTTCCAGCAATTCAGTAAAGGGATGGTATACAGTTACTCAAACAATCTGTTGAAAAACGGGGGTTTTTTCCTATCTAGAAGATCAAATCTTTTGTGCACACAGCTTCTCTCAAGCAGACCAGGAATGACAACTAACCTGGTGTGACTTACCTCTCCATATGCTTCTCTGAGTACACTTAATCCTGGTATGATTCAAAGTTCATCCACATAATTCTGCTTTTATTATGGGTAACTCACCAAAACTCAAATTCTGCATGTAAAACTAGATCTCAAGTCTATTAGAGGTGTAGGAACTACCATACACCACTGCAGAATAACAGAATACTGTACAGAACTTGCAGAATAACACAGAACATTAATGACAAAACTCTCTTCCACTTTGGACTTTCTAGTGCAGAAGACAGCAATGTGTTGGGTCCCGTGATGCTGAATACACTTGAGGCATTATATCACAAAATGAAGGAGTAGCTGCAGTGCTGAGCTGCAATGGGATCCATGTGCTACCTCTCCAGCTGCTATACTTACTGCCTGAAAAAAATTTAAGCAGCTACTGCACCTCTTGAGGAAACAGTGGAGGTGTCATCATGACGAGAAAGAAGCTCCATGGAAAACTGAGCATCAAACAGATCTCATAGTTTAGTTCAAAGGATCAGTTAAGAAAAAGCAAACCTGTGAGATTCTACCAATACTCAAAGAGTCAACAACGGTACTTCAGATCTTTTGCAACAGGTCTCTGTCACAAGTTAACAGAGACTGACAGTAATGTGGACTGTTACTGTTTCTAAATGGCTGGAGCATGACGGGATTATCTGTTGACTGAAGGATTTTTCTGATTTAGGAACCTCACATTACTCTACAGGTTCTGTAGTATAAAATTAACACAGGCTTCTGTACTACTGTTTTCCCTTTCCCAATTTATTTTACTTCCAGTCATTGCAGCCTGTGTCTGTCTCCCATTCATATTCTCCTGCTATCCTTAAGTTCATGAGCTATGTTTCCAACTTGATCCTCATTTTCAAGGAACTGCTCAGGGCTTTTTTGGTCATTAGATACTAATTTTAAAAGTCTAGGTGACAAAGAGGAGACTGGAAATTCTCACTGATGCAAGTATTATTAGCAACTGATTAAAATAGTTCACATGACTGGAATGCTAAAGATTTTTAGATAAAATTTGTTTAGTGGAAGAGGTGAAAGTAGTGAATGATGTAGTGGTAGTGCTACAGAGACTAGTCGGTCTGTATATCCTGATAATCCAGAAACTAATTGTGAATGTGCTAAAGCACAAAAGACAAGAAGAGAATACAGCAGAGTGGGAAGGAGGGAGAGTCTTTATAGAGCATGAAACCATAGCAGAATTATTTCTTATAACTTCTCTGCAGTGAGAGGCAGACTGCAGGGGAGCAATTGTCTTGCCATGGGAGAATTCAATTTCAGAAAAGTAGTATGGAGGTCACACAACTTATTAGAGTTTCTAAAATTATTCCTTGTGATCCTTTAATACAGAAAGTATTATTGCTCTCAGTGCAGAGTAACTCAATTATTGGCCTCACTACGATGGATAGAGCTATATTAATTCCTAGCCTGGAGTCAGTGAGGGATAACTGGAGATAATAGATGGGATATATGTAATGTAATTTTAATTATCTACTATGAGTTTAGAACTATTTGCCCAGGACTCCTTCTTCAGGCAACAAAGGCAACTTGCTAGAAGGCAAGTAGATGCCACCTATCTTAGAGCCCTAGGAAGTTTCATCTTACCTCATGATAGTTATGCAAGAGGTAGATTTCTTCCCATCAAGATCCCCTCTGTAGTCACTGCAAAGAGCTATGACACCACCACAATGTGAATTACTGAATCCTAAACAGGTGTCCAAGACAGGCAAGGTGATTTCCCCAAACATTAGCATGCAAAATGGCTAATTTCCCATGGTTGATGAAAATTGTTAGTAAAGTTTTCTGGGAAGAAGCAGATAGAAAAAAAGCAAATGAAAAATGAGGGTTCTATGAAAGAAACTAAAAAGATGCTTAAAATGTAAAGAGTACTCTATCACAAAAGAGAAGACTTTTGGCTAGAAGCCTACTCTGGTTCACTGATAAATGGAAATAGCTGCTAAAACCAGCCTCCCACTGCTTCCTAGTGTAACATATGGAAAACATGACAATATTGAATTGTTACATTATTGAATGTAGTATATAAATGAGAAGCTCGCAGCCCAGGAAATCAATAGGCAAAGCTAGAGAAATGCAAAGGAAAATATGCTGCCAGCAACAAGACAATAAAGAGCCTTTACTAATAATGCTATTGTGGCTGTGGTAGCTTAAGAATTTAGGTTTAGGATGCATCTTACCTTACTTTAGACATCAGAATATAGTTATTTACAGGAGAGTTAGTGACGATTCACCCCCTTTACAGTCAATTAAGAGAAATGGGACTTTTGAGGGCACAATTGCTGTCATTCTAATGCAACTATATAAAGCAGTTATGATTAAACATCCCCTACAAGTGCTTCTTTCCTTCCATGGCTATAAAGGAAGAACCCACAGATGTAAATGGGAAAAAATTTGACACACCCAAGCTCTCTTCTGCAAAAAGACTTGCTTGCTTTCCCAACAGCATCAGTTAACCTAAAACAAATGCATTAGCAATTAAAGAAGGCTTAGCAGCAATGTGAACTCAAAATTTGAGAGATAATAATTTTAGTAGAGATGAGCAAAAGGTAGATACCGTATTCATACTGCACCTGAGGCAGAGCGTTCCAATTCTTTAGTAACTGCAACAGATATGATGAAGCCTGAGGATAAAATTTTAATCACAAGCCTCAGATAGTTTTTATCCAAGTTGTTTGAGAAGGCCACTGGTCTACCGATGTAAATCTTATACGAATGTTAGAAAGTCAGGATTCAATAGATTAGAATTCTGTGCCAATACTGAAAAAGAGAAAGGTTATAAAAGTGAGTAATTACATGACAGTTACATGAAACTGTCCTTCCTCTCCCATTAAAATTCCATGCCAAAGCTCAATCTTTTGCTTCAGAGTATGTAGTCATAAAATAAACCTTTGAATATGGGTAAAAAACCAGACAAAATAGCATTTATTGAGTCTTTTATTTTAAGGGTAGTTGCTCTAAGATTCCTTTGAAATGACTGGGAAGAACCAAACTCTGCCATAAAGCATGCAAGGACTGCATGAGCTGTGGGATGCCTTTCTCTTGTCAAGTGTATTGGGACCCTCAAGCACTGACACTCATACCTTTTGTTTCAGTTTTCCAGAATACTGACCTTAAGACAGAACTGCAGCTTCAGGCCAAAAGATTCAGTTCAGGCACTCTTATTTGAGAAGCCTGAAACACAGGTTTACATAATTTGTTGTAAATCTGTAATTACCAGCTATCATCAGTTTTAGTCAGCTGGAGGTCTGACCTAATCATTCTGAAATATATTCTCAGCAAAGAGCAGGAAGCCAATGATCTTAAACAGAACAATTCTTACTAAGAAGATAGTGACCTAAAGAAAAATTTGTAGCAGACTGCTTTTAGCTCACAAAACCAAACTTTTATTTTTTTTTTAAGAAAAACATAAAGTCCTTCTCTTTAGAGTGTACTTGCATTATAACTGAGATTAGAACAGAAGGTCTGAGAAAATTTGCCAAATTATTCCTCTTTAAAAACAGATCAAAAATTAAGAATAAATATATTGAATCCTCCAGTTGTCAAAAGAGTTGGAATATGCAGCATCTTCTTTTCATCCTGAATTTTTAGAAATAAAATACCATTTATAATTATATATCATGTTCTGTAAAAATATTAACTATTCTCTCGATAAGTATTGACCTTCAAAATCGAAACATGAAAGATGCTTTTACCATATAAGAAGACGTTTAACCACTAGAGGGAACTATTAGACTTTACTGCCAGTGGGGGAAAGAAGCAACTGCATTTCAAACTGCCGGTGCTAGTCCCACTCCAGAAAAGTCTTCATAACTTTGCTGAAATCACCGCAAGTGATAGATAACGTTGATTAATGTAACGTGAAGATGACAGAAAAACATTGAAGCTTTTATGTGACATTCAGTAAGTAATGAATATATGTTATACAATATTAATAATAAAAGGCGAGATTAAGAAGCTTGATGCACTTGGAAAGATTTATTGTAAGCAACCATTTTGAACCAGAATTATATTTAATGACATGGTAAAGATGTATCCTCTGTTTGCTTTCATAGAATCATAGAATGGTTTGGGTTGGAAGGGATCTTTAAAGGCCATCTAGTCCAATCCCCCCCTGCAATGAGCAGGAACATCTTCAACTAGATCAGGTTGCTCTAAGCCCCGTCCAACCTGATGCTGAAAGTTTCTGGGGATAGAGTATCCACCAACTCTATGGGCAACCTGTGCAAGTGCCTCACCACCCTCATTGCAAAAACTTCCTTATATCTAGTCTGAATCAACGCCCTTTCACTTTAAAGCCACTGCCCCTTTGTCCTATCACTAAAGCCCCTCTCCAGCTCTCTTGTAGCCCCCTTTAGGTACTGGAAGGCTGCTATAAGGTCTCCCCTGAGCTTTCTCTTATCTGGGCTGAACAACCCCAGCTCTCTCAGCCTGTCTTCATAGGAGAGGTGCTCCTGCGCTCTGATGATGTTGGTGGCCCTTCTCTGGACTTGCTCCAACAGGTCCGTGTCCTTCTTATGTTGGGAACACCAGATCTGAATGCAGTACTCCAGTTAGGGTCTCATGAGAGAAGAGTAGAGGGAATCTCCTCCCTTGACCTGCTGGCCACAGTGCTTTTGAGGCAGCCCAGGATACAGTTGGCTTTTTGGGCTGCGAGGGCACATTGCTGGATCATATTCAGCCTCATCCACCAGCACCCTCAAGTCCTTCTCAGCAGGGCTGCTCTTGATCTGTTAATCTCCCAGCCTGCATTAATATCCATAGTTACCCCAACACAGGTGTAGCACCTTGCACCTGATCTTGCTGAGCATCATGAGGTTCCCATGGGCCCACTGCTCAAGCTTGTCCAGGTCCCTCTGGATGGTTCCCTTTCATCCAGATGGGGCATGTGCAGTTCAATTTCTTTTCAGGGGTAGGGAGGGTAGAGATATTTTTGTTTATCTTGGTTTGCCCTTTGCAGTTTGTGGTTAAGGTTTTTCTTCATTTTTTTAGGTCATTACGTGTTGCTTCCTCTAAATGCTAGAAAAAGCCAAATGAAATAGTTGAGTGTGGTACTTTAAAGATGCTGTGAATTGGTTTTGCTCAATCCATGTTTCTGAGGTGGTTCATTGCATTGCCTTAACCGTGTCCCTGAAAAAGCATTTGCCTCCTGCAAAGCAGACAATTAAAAGAAAAATATTTCAGTACTGCTTGGAATTCTGCAAGAAGTCACTGCCTCCACATGACTCAGACCTACATACTACAGACTCATTTTAACAAAGGATCTAATAATTACTTTGGTAAAGATATATTCATCCATTTCAGAAAATCAGGTACGAGTTCTGAAAGTTGGGATTTTCCCCACCTTCAGCAGCATGATGTACCATCAATGCATAGAGTGGTCATGATTTCATCTTCCTCTGAAGCATTGCGTAAGAACTATAGTAGAAGAGCATGCACTACTTACTGCCACACTCATGCACACAGCTCTCTGCAAGTGACTCTCCTGAGGGCCAAAGCAAACTGCAAGAGAAGCAAAGCAGCACAGCACTGGCATCTAACTCTAACCCACCTTCCCTCTTCTGTTGTCTATCTCATGTAGTCTTGGTGAGAGCAGCGATCTTAGCAGGTATGTCTGCATTATCTGACACATTTCCTCTGCTTCAGCGCCTGAGGTTGTTGAGTCACTGAAAGGGTTTCCTGTGGAGCATCAGCTTAAAACATGGGGAAATCCTTCCCTTTATCATACACCAGTGCATTTGCTGCATGACAAGAATGATTGTTTCCCTGTCAAGTGTGGAGTTCCCCCAGTATTTTCCTTTTCACTACATTATATTGTTGGAATAAATCCAGTTTCCTGTGCTTCAGATTTTTGCTAAGTGGTGGATAGGAGTTGTTGGTTGATAAGTTTTCCTACACTCTCAGTTATTTACATGCCTGTCCCTGCTTGGTGTCTGTTTTGCTTTTCAGAGTGGGCAATCACTCCTCTTGCTGTTGCCTGCAGAGTACTGAAGACAAAAATTCTTCCCTTCGCTCCACACCCATCCTCAGAAATTACTTATATGGATTTGGCAGCACGGTTCTCCAACAGGAGCTGGGAAAGCTTCATGTAATAACAATACGAAGTACATTCACTAAGTTATTTCCCAGAATTAATAAATCATTCTCCTACTGTCCGTGCTTGCTTGCTTGCTAAGGGAAAAAAATGCCCTGAGATCAACCTGCTAGTGGTTAACACTATATGAAGAAAAATGGCCTCAGCGGGTTGCCAGGATTTGCTGCAATTAGGCACTTTTCTTAAAAGCTACATGCGTTTCTTTTTTTTTTGTACATTGCACAGAATGCTGATAGTTTAGAGAAGGTAGTTTTTTATATTTCCTCATTTCAGCTGACTTTTTTTTCAAGATAGGTTTTCTCCCAATTAACTGCCATTCCGTAGTAAAATGTTTCTTATATTTATTATCTGTTAAATACTGAATGTTAAATGTGAAATGCTGCACCTGGGAAAATATGTAAGTACTGTGTGATACGAACTTCTGTTTATTGGAAGTGTGCAAAATGTATTTGATCTAATGACTAAAGTAGAAGTTTGGTGGGAACTCAGGACAAAGCTTCCAAGATTAGAAATGAATCAACTCAGGTGTTTAAGGCAGTTGAGTTAAACACACAAATGGTGTGTTTATGTGGAATAAGAGATTATAATTGTGGCAATTAACTAGGACAGTGATGCAGGATGACAATAACAGTCAGCATTCATATCTTATAACAAATAATTTCAGAAAAAGAAACAGACTTTTTAACATCATGGACTTTGTATTATAAAGTTCGTACTCTATATAGTCAGTAAAGCATAAGTCAAATGGACTAAGGACTAGATAAAGCATTTCCAAGAATTTGTTAAAGAAACTACAACATATGAATGGGTTTTTCATAGTAAATTCCATAGGCATTTGTATGATGACCAACAATAGTATTTTTCTTTGATATGGGATTAAAGATAAAATTCTTTCTAGCATAATTTCTTAATTAAATGAGAGCAGAACAGTTATACATATTCAAGACATATTAAGTACTTGAACTATAGCTATATTTTGTGGCAAGAAAGCTGAGGAGCTGAAGCATGCTTTAATTTCCAAAGCTTCCACCATTCATTTGGGGATACAGCTAAACCATGCAGCAGCTCCTTTCTAGCACGCACAGATGAGTTTGAATCACAAATGGCCAGGGATCTTTTTGATATGGAGTTAGCTATTACCCGGGAATCCCTGGTAGCTACCAGAGTATTTGAGACAGAACTGAGATAAGCTGAGTCCATTTAAATATGTATATTAAAAAAGAAAGCTTTGCACCAAAGAAAAAAGGAGGAATACACCTTTGTTAGCTGAGATCCCATGAAGGGGTCAAGGGCCCCAGTAGGTGAGCTCTCTTGCAATGAGCAAAAAGGAGTATGAGAAAACTTCGGCCTTGAATGATAGGTAGGCCTCTCCATAGGAGAAGGGAGCACTAACAGGAGTATTAAATACAGCTCTTGTATGCATATCTGTTAAATTATATTAAACAAATTCAAAATATGTACAAAGAACTATAAAAGTAATTTGAGATACTGAAACAATAAGATTTTTGAAAAGGAACAAGGAAAATGTAAGTCCAAGGTATTTGATATGAGTGAGCCAGGCTGTATGTGTTGATACATAGAAACCACCCTAATACCCAGGGAAGTAACAATGAACATCTTCATTGGTGAAAAAGAAAAACCAAGGTGTGATATTTTTGTTACATGAGAAGGTTTGGACTGTTTGCTAGAGTTGTTTTCAACTGGTAATAAAGTGCAAGGTTAAACTGTGATTTTATAACTGTGGTAATAAATGTTAAAGTGAATTTGGTTGAAGTAATTTGTGTGACTGATACAAAACATATTTTGGTGCATTAATTGTTGGGGATCTTAAATAATTAGAAATTAAATATGAAAACTAGATAATATTAGTAGTAAAAGGCACATTAAGGGAATATAGTCTTAATCCCCTGAAAACGTCAGGTGTTTTACCACTTTTGGGGGTATACATTAAGCTAAAGCTCTTGGTCAGATATGACAGTCAATAACTTTGGAACACTTGAACTATTTAACTCATCAAGAAGACAGTACATAAGTATTTTTATGGAGAGAAACTACTTCATATAAAGTACATTCATTTCACTGGATGGCTGAAAAAGTTGAAATTAGAAACCATGAAAAACAAGAGAAGAACAGTTAGTCACTGAAAATAACAGTAAAATCTCTAATTTTTTCAAATTTGGATCCCTTTCTAGAAGATACACATGCATCAAGTGCATGTTATTTTAGGCTGTGTAGGGATGAACAGTTGTGATGTTACAGTAATGCTACATACTTGATAAGACTCAATATTCAGGACATACTGTTACTATAGCATACGATACTGAGGTTTTCATTTCTACTTTATTGTTTTAATGAAAGCAGACTGGTTGATACTATTGCAAAGGAAAATCATGGCAAAAAACCTTCAGAGTCTAACAGTGTTGAAAGAGCCCCTTCATGAGTAAGGATATTGCTTAAAATAACTTTATATTAAAGGGAAATAACATGTTAAGGGAAATGTAAATATACATGAATATATGAATGTAATAATAGTACTGCATTTTAAGCTTTGCTTTCCTAAGCTAACAATATATAGGCAGTTTAACATTTTTCAGAGTAAATAGTCAACTTGCTTAAGTTTTCATTTTATATAAATGAGTAAAGATAAATCTAAACTATTCAAGATAACACCTTAAATAAAAAGCTACTTTCATAAAAGAGATAAATTTTACAAGTTATGTCCAAATAGAACTACTACCTTAAGTGTAAGAGCAGAGAAAGTATGTAAATTCTGCAAATGCCAAGCACATAATAAAAAGAAGGCAAAGGAAAATGGCTACTGTTCACTACTATTTTAACAAGAATTTTTAATAGGTTGTCATTTATGTTGAGTCATCTTACCAAATATTAAACACTTAGATGTTAGATGGCTGCTACTAGTTAGTTAAGCTCCTCTAGATAATTAGTTCCTCTATAATCAATCATCTATAACACATTCCTATCTGTTGAGGGTGAGTTGTTCCATTTTAAAAGCTATCCAGATGTAGTACCCTATTAACCTACTCCTTCCTCTTTGCTAACATATATTAGACCAGTTAAAGTCAGATTACTTGAAGCCCGGTTCTGAGCGTACTTGTTCCTAAGCCTTTTATAGCTGAACAGCCTATGTCCTCCTTGTCCCCATGCTAGGACATCCTGGCAGACACAGGGCAAACAGCCTGTTACATCAGCGATATTAATTTCCCACACAGCAAACACAGGCCATCAGAGCTTCCAGAGCTCCTTAGTAAGTTGCAATGAAAAGGAGTGTGGATAAAAGATCTAGAACTTTGGTCTCTCAGAAACGCAAATATACACAGACATTCATTTCTCTTTAGGGAAAACAAGGTAGATCCCAATCTTCAAAGACCGAATTAAATAAAAAGGAACTTCTCAAGTCTTGTTTGGTTGACTTTTAGAAAAAATAACTTTTTAGATAAAATTGACACATATTTTGAAAACACCCAGAAGTGTCAATAACTTTTTTCCTGGATGGCCTTTGGTGACAATAAAACAAAAACAAAAAAACCAAACCAACCAACCAACCAAACAAACAAAAAACAGCAAAAAACCCCAAACAAACAAAAAACCCACCAAAAAAAAACCCAAACCAAACAAACAAAACAACCCCAAAACAAAACCAAAAACCAACAACACAAAACTCCCAAAACCAAAAAAACCCAACCAAACAAAAAAACCATTTTAGTTTAGTCTAGAAAATGAAAGTGCAAAAAAATTTAAAAAGAAAGAAATCAATGAGGTCTGGCCCAGTTACCATGCTATTTAAGAGTTGTAGTATTTGCAGAAAAAAAGCCTCCCCTGCCTGGAAAAGATTACCTATATTCTAGCTTTGTTATGTTTGTTACATTATATTTTGTAAGTCCACTACTCCAAGACACTTTCTTAGTTCTGTTGCCTTCTTCTCCAACTGCTGAATGTTCCAGTGCCATTGTCTTTTATTTGAATGGACTTTGTTCAGCTGGCAATGCAAACGTTTTAAAATAGCATCATATCTTTTATTCTGTACCTAAAAAAAAAGAACAAAATTCACTTCACAATTTTATTCAAATAAAACTATTTACAGAGGTGGGTTCAGCTCCCTGAACTCTGTCCAAGGGTACATTCTGATATTTGACCATGTCATTACACATTTATTTTCTGCTGCTGAAGAGACACAGACATCTAGGAAGCCATTCATCTAAGTCTGCTTTAGGACAATATGAATCATGCCTCACTTTCCCAATAAGGAAAGAAAAACTCTCTCACTAAGACCTTAAATGAAGAGTTCAGTATGGGTATCTGTTCTGTAGATGTCTAAAATTTAACATTGTAAATCCCACCCAAAGAGTCAACATCTCACATAGTAGCAACACTTCATACATGGAAGATTTCAGGCTCCAGAATGAGAGGTGAGAAAGAAAAAAAAAATCATTCTTTGACAAGTGTGTTTGGTTATAAATGAGAATACAAATTCAGTAATGTAGATGGCTGTAGCAGGAGCTTTGTAGTTGCATTGCATTTAAAATGGTACGTTTCTCATAAGCAGGCAGTACTGTGGCAATGCAGTAGTGTATCAATTTTGCCCTCATTGCTGCCTTACGTGGAGAACAATGGCTGCTGCAGACAACCCTCTGAAGATTTGAATTCTGAAGTGTAAAAGCATTGACTATAATAAAAATGGAAATAACGGGTATTCCCTTAATGAAAATTTGGGCTTGCTTACCATAGTTTGAATGGCATATGAGTGGTCATGTATAATTACCCTTGTGTCTGCCTATTGAAATGTTATTACGCTGTACCTAACATACACATGATGGTGTACAGCTGCATCAGAATTACAGCACTGCCAGTGACTTCCTGCGAGTCTTGCTGCCTAAATTTTACATATAGCTAAGGAACTCCCTCACTGATGTTCTGTAAATTACACTACCACCTTTTACTGCTGATGGGCTGTTTTCCTTCACATTGCCTTACTCTTCCCTGTAATCGTTCACAACTTTTCGAGCGATGCTGTCAGGTTCACTCATCTGAATGAGTGCTTGGGGGATCTGAACGTCACTAGGACTACGTTGTATGACACTGAAACATCTATGATCAATATTATCTGCTTTTTTTAGAAATGTGTCCCCAGCATCATTATTGGGAACTGTCTGGCACATCTGCTGAGGGAGGGAGCACTAACATGATTACGGGACAGAGGGGAGGGAAAAAACTGCTCTTTTTACTGTCCTTGTGAACATATTTGTCAACCCTTTGAAAAAATTGTCTGGGCACTCATGATGTTCCACCACTGGGGTCATTTAAGGACAGGATAGGCAAGTATCCGCAAGAATAATGTAGTTGCACACTGACATAGGGGAAAGAGGGCAGTACGGGCACAGACAGCCTTTTGAGCTTTCTTTTTCTTATTATTTTTACATAGCAACAAATTTTCTATTATTTGTGGACATCTTGAATTAGTCCTTATGACTGAAGTCTTGTCCCTACACAGGTAACCACCCTGATTTATTGCTGACATCCCTATCCAAGACTGGGAACAGGCTCTGCTCTTCAAGAGATGGGTGGTGGGGATGGTGCTAAGGAAAGGGAGTGAGAAAAGGTACACAAGCTGCCTTAAGAGTCTATCAGTACCCTGACTGATGAGAGGCATCCCAGGTATGAATTAGTTGTAGACTTCATTAATTAGCAATGTCAGATCACTGAGTTTACTTGGGGGGAAAAAAAAAAAAGGACACTTAGGCACCAATTTTCTTGCAGAAAGATATTTTATCAAAAATTTTTAAATTTCCAAAATTCAGCTGCTTTAGAAAGGCATTCTGAATTACATTCCTGCACCATGTGCTTAGCTGGGGAAATCTCTGTAGGAAACCAGAAATAATACTGAAGCAAAGTGGGA
Organism: Corapipo altera; assembly: GCF_003945725.1. NCBI lineage: Eukaryota > Metazoa > Chordata > Aves > Passeriformes > Pipridae > Corapipo > Corapipo altera. The sequence goes on along the minus strand of NW_020884872.1, from coordinate 58,360,837 downwards.
GCACCAGGGCTATGAGAGTCAATCCATCCTGTTTGAGCACCAGCTTAGCCATTAACGAGGCTTCAACAGGAAATCTATAGGAATTCTATAGGTCTTTAAGTATAAGGCTGTATACGGGTAGATTTGGATGAGTGCTTAAAATGATTGCTGAATAAAGGCTCCAGAAATCCTAAAGCAACAGCAAACTCACTGATCAGATGCAATGACCTGCTTCTATCTGAAGGGTCAGAAACCTGGAAGCTCGTATATTCTTTGTAAATTTATTAATCATAGAATCACAGAATAGTTTGGGGTGGAAGGGACCTTCACAGATCATCTCGTTGAACCCCTGGCTATGGCCAGGGACATCTTTCACTAGATCAGTTTGCTCTACCCAGTCTAGAAAGAAAGTCTAGATAGACCATACCGTGCAATTCATCCTACTGAAAACACGTAGGCTTATGGACTGAATTGATCTCTAGAATATATCAGCTGCACCAACCACAGCTCCAGTGACTATAATGGGAACTTTCCTAACTCATGTGTAGTCACTTGCATTCAAGCAACCACATTTAGCTGTCAGCAGTCTATAGCTGAATTCCACCACTGCAGCTCAATGGAACCTCATCCATGTGACTAGTATCTCACTTTATTCCCATGCTTGACTTGAATGTTCTTTCCCAAGTTGTGCTGAGGACTGCTGGGTATAAATGTCTCTGCTTATCCATTGTCAGTTTTTATATTAAAAATTGGATTGTTTTAAAGAGAGTTCTTAGTAGAAAATAATATCCTGAAAGATTTAGTTTTTGAACCTGCTTCCTTCTGAGACAAAAAGATTGTATAATCCAAACAACCAAAGAACAGGTTAACCTTCACTATTTATTTAAATTGATTTCAGTAACAGAACAGAACATTATTTTTAGGCTGCCTAATTTCACTTTGAGTTTAGAGAACTTTCTTACGAGGATGTTAACTTGGTAATAAAATATTTTCTCAGAAGCTGAGTAGCACTGACCTATTCTAAAGCAGCTGTGTTTTGCTTTTCAGGTCAAAAATTCTCTGCCATTGCCTATCATATGAAAAATGATTCTTTCTTCCTCCTACATTTTACAATGGGCAATAAACCTAACCTTGGATCAGTTCATCTTTATAGTACCAAGCTTTGCTAATTAAATTTTGTGGCATTTATTTGAACTAACAATAATAATTATGTGAAACTCCAAACTAAAAACTATCTAGACATACAGAGTATTTTAGAAAGAAACAAAATTTAAAATATAGCTCAATTATTTAAAAGAGAAGGTTTTAACCATTTATCAGAATTTTATCTTGGCAGTTAATTAGAAGCTTCTGTGTTATTCCTAATTTAATGTCAGTTCAAATTAGAGAGATTCACGGGAAGTCCATTTTCTTCGTCCAATTGATTGTCCCATTGATGAGTCATCAGGAACCACGAGACAAGTCATGAATAATCAAATCAGCAGTGAAATTTAAAGTATTTCAGAAGTATTACAGAAATTTTAAAAGACGCATTTTGCTTTATTACCATTCAGTGACCTCTCTTTTCAGGACATCATTCTAAAATTTCACAGCTGAATTCCTTCTTAAAAGACTTCAGAAAAAATGTTCTTAACTTCGATTTTTCTCAAGACAGGAATAAAGCTCTGAGTTTTAGAAGGGGTGTCAGTACCCAGAGTTTAAGATAGCATAATTACTGTATATACTTGAACAATGTGTGGCCAGCAATGATGTATAAAGTACTTCAAACTTCATTTGCACTATCTACATTCTGTCAGGAGAACTGTAATTAAATTTTATTTAAATGACTCACCTCAATTTCTTTTCTAAGCTTAGCATGCTTTTTTTTCTCTTCTTCCAGCAAATCTGTTTTTTGATTGATGAAATCTTTCAATGTTGTGATTTCACTTTTTAGAAGTGTAATTTCTTCCTGTAGATGTAAGTTAAGATACAGAAATCTACTCCTTGAAATGTGGCACAGTACATCTGTTAAGCTTATTAAAAATGTCACATTTTAACAGTCTCACTCCACTAATAGAGATTAGAAAAAGAACTATAATAAACAATTTCACAATAAATCTATTAATAATAATTAAATTAATAATAATTTAAGAAGACTAATTAAAATTAATAATTAAATATTTTATAACATGAGTTTAGACATGTAAGAATATATATTCTTGATCTGAAATATGAAAACTACAACAATATAGGACTTTGAACTCATTTTGGCAGTCTTTATTTTGTTTAAAGTGTAATTTATTGTAAAAGCAACGAATATTGAATGCAATATTTGAGATATATTTTTCCTTCTCATAGGGAAATACAGTGTTAATAAGTCTTTATTTCTCAGTATTTAAAGGTCTGTTGTACAAACAAATTTTCATCCATTTACATAAATAGAGTAACACCAGATTTTCAATAATGCAAGTTACATCAGACTTGAAATCTGTGGTCTCATTCCAACTTCATACTTCATCCCATTCCAACTTCATACAACATCTGTGATCCCATTCCAACTTCATACTCCAACTTCATATACTGCAAAATTTTGTGGTGAAAAATTCATATGTGGTAGTGCTTAATAAGTATTGCAATTAGGGTCAAGTAAAAACAACAGTGTTAGACTAAAATAATAAAACAAATATTTTTTTGCCCTCTTCTTCTTTCTATCACCATCTCATGAAATCTGCTCCTTTTGGCAAACAGCTCAACTGCAGTTTGTTGACAGGAAAGTTTAAAGAATACTGTGTTCTTACGTGAAAAATGTAACAATATGGCAAGCTTTCACAGAATTCTGAAAAGTGTCCGCGGAAGTTTATCCAATGATAAAAAGCTCTGTAATTTTGTTTTCATATCTGAGTTCATTCGATCACACGTAATGAACCTGTCTTTTACAAAAATATAGAGATAACAATGCCTGATTTTTTTAATTGCATACCAAAGTAAAAATTTCTTTAATTAATGTAGCATTATAAATTATCTATATTCTCTATGTAGTCAATCTCCCATGAACCATAAACATATTAGACAAAATAACCATATGTCAAAATTATTTCACATAAAAGGAAAAAAAATTAAAAAAGGAAATATAATACCTGTACTTGTTTTATTACAGATCCTTCTGGATTCTGGAGATCACGCATTAACTCCTCTTTCTTTGTCTTTAATTCTTCAACAATAGCCTTCTTTTTAGCAAGCTCAATCATAACTGGCATTTTATTATCCATCTCCCAAAAGAGATGTTTATGATTCTTTATTTTTTCCCGATATTCATTATTTCTTGCAAGTATCATCTCAAATTCTTCTTGCACTGCTTCTGCATCACACTTCAGCTTTAAATTTTCAGTATACTGAGCTCTGACTTGGGCCTCCAGATTTTCACAGTGATATTTTGTCACTTCTATGGCATCATCTTGCAGATGTATTTCCTTTTCTGTTGTCTTTTTTTCTAACAGAATAGAATTCATTTCCTTTTCTAGTTCCTGAAACTTTGCCTGTAAAAAATTTTAGTGGTATCTTAAGAACATTTCTTTGGGAGGATATGAAGTGTCTAGTTAAACACTGTAATTAATTTATATTTATTCAACAGAATCTTCTCTTTAACTTGCATAATGTGGTTTGAATGGAAGATAATTAGAGTTCCATTTCTTAAAATCATCACATTATAGGCACAATGCAAGAATACTTAGTTTTATCCCCTTAGATTTAGTCTAAAATATAAAATAAGGTATCCTTGAACTTACTTTAAATTCCTCATATTTGCTAGATACATAGAATGTGGTAGATCAAACCCGATCCTAGTGGTTTTTTAGAGCTGAAATCTAGTGAAGTCCTAACTGGACTAAAAATAACTAAAGATGCCAAAAATCACTTACAAAACTACACAAACAAAGTGGTGTTCTAAGTGATGGAGCTTAACTAGCCTGTTCTACTGAGGTTTTTAATCCTGCCTTCATCACAGTAGTATTTGAAAGTTGGATTAATCCCCACTATTTTCAACCCCACAGGAAATATGCATCTAGCCCAGAAAGGCCTCTTCATCTCACTGATGAGAAGCGAACAAAAGCAGAAGTAGTACTTCCAACCATCGTAAGAAATCACAGAATCATTAAGGTTGGAAAGACTTCCAAGATCATCAAGTCCAACCCTTAACCCAGTACAAGTCCACCACTAAACCGCCTCCCTGACCACACATCTACATGTAAATCTAAGATGGAAGGGCTGAAGTGCTGCCTCAGAAATGTTTCTCCCTCTTAGATGACTAGCAAGGGAGCCTAGATGACTAATACAGGCTCAGCATCTGATTTGTAGGCCATGCAAGTTAGCTATGATGAATGCCACCCAAAGTTCCTGCCAACAGTAGTGCACTAAGTGAGATAATTAGCATTGTGATTTATGTCGCCTATTATCTTTTCCCTAACGGAAGCATTAGGAGTAGTATGAAATCTCTTATTCAATGTCTTGAACAGATTAAGACATTATTAACTGTTAAGAACAAAAGTTCCTGCAGACTTTAATTTAGAAATCCTGGGCTACAGTTTTACAGGATTTTATCACTGCCAGCCACCTTTTACTGAGGATAGGAAAGCAAGGGATCTTAGTGGCAAAGCTGTTAAATTTTGGAAAGGAAATTATTGTTTTCCATGTCTTCTGTGACATGTACACATGGGAATTGATGTAAAGATGAAAAAGCAGTTCTGCATTTTGATTAAAAGTTCCTAATTATTTAATTTTGCTGTTCTAACATTAATGTTTGTATGAAATTTCCCAGGGTTTGGTCTTTTTTGAAAGAAAAAGAAATAGGTATAAAAGAGGAAACAATAAATGAACTAACTTAATTACCCAGGGCTCTAAAGTTCTGTGGGCCTTTTTGAAAACAGATGCCTTTGTTTAAATTGTGTGGTGACAATAATTTTTGTTGCAGTGTTTACTATATTATGGGAAGAAAACTTCTTGCAGTGTTCTACTTAACAGTACTGAATAAAGACAGTATTTAATGACTATTTAGGATATCCACTTCAAACACACATTTAAAAAAAAGGCATTTCGTGTCAAAAAGATTATATAGTCTGGTGAAATTCTGCCAAAAAGAAAAAAAACAAAATGGTTTTAAAATCCTTCCTTGCCCGCCCTCCTCCTCTCCCCCACCACATATCTTAGGAAATCACTATAAAAAATAATTTTAAAAGACCTCACTTTGCATTTAGTTGTTGTGGATTTGCTTTGTGTGTTCAGCTCAGTATTTGTTGGGGATTTTTTGTGGGTTTTTTTCCAAGTAAAACCCAAAAGTTTCACCTGCTCTAATGAAGTCTTTGCTCTGTTGTGGCCTTACAAAGAATAGCGCGCATCCACAGTTTTGACTAAGCCTAAATGTATCTGAGTATCTGCCTTACAGTTGCACTTGCCCAGAAAAAAATTTTACTATCAGCTTCTCTTTTTCATAGGAACACTTCTTCACCTAACTTCTTTCATCTAAAGAAAAAAATTATTAAACTACTCTAAACAAGGCTTATTACCTGCAATTGGAAAAGAATGGTTTTGCTTTTTTCTATCTCTGATGCCTGCAAATGCTGCCGCTCTTCAACTTCTTTTACAACTTCAACCAGTGATGGAGAATTTTGCTTGGCCATTTTAGGCAAAAGTGAAGAACTAGAGGGGAGAGAAAAAAAAGTGAATTGTCTTATCTTCATTTTAATTTAATTCCCGTTGATGAAACAATACTAAGGGATTTCTCGTGGGATCGCCGATCAATACGTTATTTCATTTGGCTCATTTTTACTTAGGAAGAACAGGTTACTAATGGGTAGACGTTCAAAGCTAATCACTGAGAATCAGAACGCTTGCTTGCAGAATTTTATAAAATAAACCACTGCAGTGTTCATCTGCAGCACAGATCCTCGGTTTGTGAATGCAGTCGGAGGCCTTACTGCACCTGCTGCACCGACAGGGCCGCCCCTCCTCAGGGCGCAGCCATGGCCGTGCCTCCCCCGCGCGGGGATCGCCGGCCAAGGGCCGCCGGGCGGCGAGGCGGGAGGGGCTCGGGGGACGTCGGAGACCGGCGGTCAGGGCACAGGGGCCGGGAGAGGTGCTGATCCCGGCAGGAGCCCGAGGAAAACCGGCGGAAACAACCGGTCGCGTTCAGAAATGGGTGGCTGCTTCACCACCCGATAGCGGTTTCACCCCCCCGTGGCCGAGGGCTCTACTCAGCTTCCTTCCGCTTCTAAGTTCCCCGGGTTACCTAATTCATTGTGTTAAACTGCATTTGCTGCCATAGTTTGTTATGCAGAGAAAACTGGTTTTGCTGAGCACCACTGGGTTACGAGGGAGAAGAGACGTGGCCCAGTTTCGTGTCCTGTGCTGTAGGCACGGACTTGCCTTGTGCCCACTCGTATGCTTTTGAACTCCAGGTTGAGGGATTTTAACCCTAAATTGCACTATTTTTATAATTTAATTTTAGAATTTATTTTATAAGTTTTATATTTATAACATATAACAACTTAAATGTATAAATATATTAAACAACTTAAATATATAAATGTAAAAAATATATATTTTTATAACAACTATTTTATAATTTAACTGCTTATCTCTTCATATGATCTGTTTATTTACTCCCTTTTTTTTTTTTGCAACCGCATAAGCTGAATATAATACTTGAGCCAGAGTTGTCAATTTGTCACTTTTTAATATTGTTTTGTACCCCTGAGTATTTTCTGAGCTTTTCCTTCTCAGCATTCTACACCAAAAATTACCCCGGTAATTAGTTTTTCTTCCTTAGTCTCACTGAAGGAAAGAAAATGATTGCGTTGGTCTCTCTCCACCAAGCTCTCCTGTTAATTTTTAATGACCTAGTTCAGCCACAGTGGGGTGGAACGCTTCAGAGATGACCGACTTCTGCAAACTTCATGAAGGGAGATGTTTGGATGGGGAAGGACAAGATAACCCCATCAGTTCTCTTCAGAAGGGAGAAACAGGAGAATTCAGCTCTCATCCCTCTGCCCAGCACAAGTTGGAAAGAAAAGCAGGAGGGGAAATTCCAGGGCATTCCCCAGGTGTGTTTTGGACCTGGCAGTAATGTATGTTTACTGCAGGTGCAGGGAAGGGAGGAACAGGAGACAGCAATTATTAGAAAATCAGATTTTATTAATTCCTCTGTTCCTGAATAAATTACTTTCCTTTTTTTCTTGTCCTTTTCTTCAGTTGTCATATACTTAACTGTCATGACTATGATTCTAACACAGCTGACAAAACGTATTTATTACCATTTGATTTTTGTACAAAGCCTGATATAAATCCTTCATTTCTCCACTTGCCTTTTAACCTTCTCATTGTCCTGTCAAAGGATTAAGACTTTCTCACTACATTCTGCGAAATTTCTGACTGCTTCAACAAGAAATTGCCATTGTCATTTGGGGCCTGTGGCCCCTGAGGCTAATCTCTCATAACCTCTCTCTCTGCATCCGGAATATACTTTTCCTTGACTGACTGACAAATTCTTCACTGGAACGTGCAGCTACAGCTCAGAAAAGGAAACTCCTTCAGTCTGTACAAGTTTTCCTTGAACTTCTTTGTGTTCTTGTTCTGTTTTGCTCCATCATACGTTTCTGAGTGAGTTTGAGGTTGTGCAAAGCTGATGTATTAGAAGGTGTGATTGCAGCAGGGAGTTGCATGCCAGGGTTAACGCTGCTTCCGGGTTCAGCGCTACCTCGACACCTGTTAATCATGTTGGTGCCTTGTGGTACAGTTTGTTCTTTCCGGTGGACTCAGCAACAAAGCAGGGTCCCATCAAAAAGAAGAAATACAGGTTCCCAGAGCTATCTTACAGAGAATAGGAATTTCCATCTTGTACAAATCAGTTCCAAGACTGAAAGAAGTGAGATATATAAAGCTGGAAATGTGTGTGTATTATATCAGTTGATATCTTTCAAGAGTTTAAAAGGATTGTCTACCTGTGTAAGTAAATTCCTGTTAAACTTTGTTTACAAAAATTACATGTACTTTAATATTTTCATTGTATGTGGTTATCTCTGTTTCTTCAACCTTGCCTAAATACACCTAATTAGGAGAGGCAATTTGTTTTATTGTAATCCAATTTAGGAGGTTTAAATCTATTTTTTACCCTGGTTTTGGTTTTTTGTTTGTTTGTTTGGGGGGGTTGTTGTTTATTTGGGGTTTTGTTTTTGGTTTTGTTTTTTTCTGTTGTTTAAAGTTTTTACAAATGTGCTCTTATCCATGTTCATTTGGGCAGCTTTAATGATGTGTTTTCTTTCTCAGGGCATTTCCCTCTTTCAGATGTTAAATATCTCTTGCCTTTTTAATTTTCCAAAAATGATGTCATTCCTCTGAGTTTCTGTACTAATATAAAGTGACCAGCAGGATTCAAAGTGCAGGAAATTGTCAGCAATCTTGTCTTGACCAACAGGGAACTTCTGTAATTGGACTGCTGCTTTGTTTTTTTTTAAATTGGTTTTTTGCATCTTTTTTCTACCCTGGACTGTCTTTTCTCTGCAGCTTGGTTTTACTTCCTTCGTTGTTGCTTTTCTACATTCACTTTGCCCTTCTACTTTTCACTCTTGTTACCCTCTTTACCTCTCTTCTCGTTATTGATAATTTTCTTTGATTTTCTTTTTCTTGATATCTGTGCAAGAGAATCTCTTTACCCTCAGAACGCTTGCACTGACAGTTTCAAGGAGTGATCCAAATAGCTAATGAGAGGCCTTAGCTTCAAGTTTGTGGAATTATTTGTCTTGAATTGGGTACCAATATGATCGACTGCTTAATAAATACGTTTTTTGATGTGGTAAAGTGCAGAGAAGCTTTCCATGGAACAATGGGACTGTTAAGCATGTTACTTCAAACCTGGATAACTCTGAATGCATTTCCCATGAGCTAAAACATTGCTGTACTTGGCAAACCTGTATTTTGAGAAGGTTGTTTTTTTTTTTCGGGGGGGGGGGGGCTTAGAAAGGAGTCAGTTTTGCTATAATTGTAAGCAAGTTTATTTCTGACACCACTGACCTCACTAGGACTCTGTGATGCAAAACTGGAAGGATGAGTCAGCCCCATTTTTCCGATGTGTACATCTCAATAATTGCCCCTGTGGACTTTTTGCAGTACACACACAACTTAACAATGTAGGCAATTACCCCTCCCTCAGCAAACACTTTCCTTCCACCCTTTCTCTGCTGGTATTTTTCTGGGCAAGTACAAGAACAGCAATGAACTCTACTTACCTTCCACTGTTGATATATCTGAAGTGGAGCAATAATCTGTTTTTCGTGTACAGCCCTCTGTTGTACTGTCTTTCCTATATAAAGCTATTATCTATACCTAGATTGTGATCATGTCATACTCTGACAGGCCTCCCACAGAGAGTGTCAGGGTAGGAAAGGAAATACTCTGATTTCCCAAGTCATGGTCTTAGACAGGAGCTTGTTTTGGCACTGTTTTCTTAGCAAGCTGTTTTCTCTAAAATCCATTATCAGCTGTCTGTAAATAATACTCTGAGCAAAATCAAGAGTCATAAATTCTCTGGCAGATTCTTTTATTTGCTGTCACATTTTGATTCTTTCAGTCTACCTGTTTTGATAGTCTCTAGTTAATCTTTGTAAGTGTTCAATTCGCAGAAAGGAAAACATCATTTTCAGTCAGGATTATTTTTCTTCCAGTCTGGGGAAAAGAACAATGAAGAAAATACAGAATGTTTTCTGTAAAACCTTCTTTGAATAAACTGTCCATTAAAAACAGAAAGGTCTTTGAGCTTTCATTTGAGTGTAGAAAATCTGGGAATCTATTCTAAAGCATAAAATGCCAAGGAGTACCCCAAGTCTGCTGTAATGGTAGGCCTCAAGTACACACAGAAGTAGTATTTTTGCAGAATAATAAAGTGTTGTAAAGCTAGAGCATGCATGTGTTACAGGAGAACGAGGACTTGGGGCAGAAAAATAGCGCCAGGCATTATGTGATGCAGTTAGCTCTGGTAGTAGAGCACTGATCATAGAATCATAGAATGTTAAGGGTTGGAAGGGACCTTAAAGGTCACCTAGTCCCAATCCCCTTGCCTTAGACTGGGACACCTCCTGCTAAACCAGGTTGCTCAAAGCCCCATGAACCTCGCCTTGAACACTGCCAGAGTTGGGGCATCCACAACTTCCCTGGGCAACCTGTTCTGGTATCTCACCACCCTCACAATAAAGAATTGCTTCCTAACATCTAGCTTAAATTTCCCCTCTTTCAGTTTGTGCCCATTATTCCTTGCACTCCTAATGGTTACTCCTGTATCCACAACTTCTTGATTTCAATGACTCATAAGTCTTCTCAATTTCTTTGTTTCTGCAAAGATATGAATTTTCCTACAAATAAATTAATATTCATGCACAATTTGTTGCTGTAAGAAAAATTACAGTGTTAAAGAATACTCTAAATTATTATGGGGTCTTAGAACTGATGGCAAAGCTATGTATATTTCTCCTAGATCAAGGATGGTGCTTAGTCATGAAGTCTAAATAGATGTCTTTGAGGTTCCCAAAGCAGAGGGTTCTAGCCTTTTGTTCCAGACCTCGGGAGGCTTGCCCTTGAAACTGAAAGATTATCAGAGAGAGAGAAAAGAAAGTAAGACACCTCTGGGAGGATATGAAAAATAGGCTCTCATAGCAACAGAGAGAAGAAGAGGTGGATGGACAAGTTTCCACACGTAGGCCTAGCTGGGCTTGGATCAACAAAGTTCAGAAAGGGGAAAAAACAAACCACCAAACCTGGAATTACACCATGGGCCACAAGAGAAAACAGGAACAATAGGATGATTTGGGATAAGCTTAACACATCTTGATTTCAGAGCAAAGAGTGCAGCTAGCAGTGTTATAAAACTGAGGCAGGAAGTTGTGCACAGTATTTAATTATTTTAATTTAGTTCTAAGTGCTTCTTGTGTTACTAGGTGAAATTTCAGTAACCTGTGTGGAGTTCCTGTGCGTGCTGAAAAGAACTATACCAATCACGTGCCCCTTGACACAGAAGTTAGAAATTAGTAAGTCAATACTTTTGGTAATGCAAAAGGGAGAAGTACAAAAGGTCTTGTGGGAAAAAATGTCATTGCACTCACAGCCCAGCACTCTGCTGCCAGGAGGAGTAGCAGGCAGGAGCTCCACTTCAGCGATGTGTTAAACAGCTCCAAAAAAATTGTTACAGAAACTCCTCCAGTCCCAGCAAGCTAAGGGACCTCTGTATTTGCTTGCCCTCTGGAAGCTGGAGGAGGGCCCATCAACCAGATGTCAATTAGGGTCCATTAGGCTAATGTGGGTTAATTGATTCAATAAATCTAATCTTATGTACCAACCTTTCATCATCCCTGACCTGGGAAAAACCTGAGGTAGGTGGGGTGGTAAGGAAATACCTAGATGCTTAAATAAATACATAATAATTCCTATTTCTGCTAGTTTTCTTTTGCTGCAATTTCTTTGGATGCAGCTAGGAAATCCTGAGTTAGTAATTACCTGCTATGTACCTTCTCTACCCAGTATCACTGAATTCATTGCCTTAATACCAATATTCTGTGTTTGGACTAACAGTTCATTCATGTCTTTTTGTTTGTTTTTCATGGTTTGTTACTACTTGACAGTTGTAGAAATTAAATATCCTGGAATATGGTGGAAGCAGTACTAATAGATCTGTTCAGCATCCCAGCCAACTTGCAGAACAACATCCAAAGATTACTATGCAAGACACTGGAAACTATTGAGAAATGCTCTTCCATCCATGCTCCATTTGTGTATGTCATATGTTGCCAGAGGCAGGGGAGTGAAAGGAAAGGTGAACAAGAGTTCTTGCTTCCAGCTCTGGGAGGTTTTCAGAGTCTGAAGAGAAGACTGGAGGTGGTATGTGCTCTGACTACAGCTGCTGCTTTGTACACCATCAAACAGAGACTGGATGAAAAAGACCTAAGCATCATTAAGGTTATTCTCCCTACCTTAAGAAAAGACTTAATGAAAGCATATATAGACCATCTCTTTACAGCCGTCTACCAGTTTGAATATGAGGATTTACAGATGGTATCTGGCTCTGAAAACCTACAGATATCTGAACGTCAGGGTGAAGGGCAAACACTTCCTTCACAGGACATGGCACTCATCCAAAGTGAGATTCAGATGCACTTGGAAAGCCTGCCAAGCCTGAAAGGGGAGCTCACCATCCTCAGATCCTCCCTGATTCCAGGTAAAGAGAGTTCCAGCTAGTAGTTTTACAGAGACTGTTACCAAGCATACTTCTTCAAGGGAATTGCAAAATGGGTAAAATTTGGAAATGTCTTCAGGCAACAAATAACTCTATGTCATGTTGTAATAGTGTATCACGACTATAAGAGGGAGAAGTATCAATAGAAATACAGCAAAAGACTGGCAAGTCTATCCCAGGCCTGGGGCACAATCAGAGGAAAGACAGTCCTGGGTTTAGTGAGGGCACTACTGCGGACAGAAAAATCTCCTCCCCTCTGTGTGTGAATTACACATTTGGAGAGTTACCATCATCATCTGGAAAGGCAGGGAAAGAGTTTCTTCTGGTCCCTGACATGCCTGATGTCTCAGTGTCCCTGCCATGGCATGATTCTGAGCAAGAAGAAAATTAGAATCCTTAAATTTAAATGCCACAGCTAAATACAAGGTAAAGCAATACTCAACTTGATTGGCTGATTCCAGATCTCTTCAGTATAAAACTATGTAATAGCTGGCCTGATCTTGTGTTGAAAGCAATTATTTGTTGTCTTTTTTTGCCTTACCAGATGATACCTTCTTGCATGGGTTCACTACAAGGACAGGTGGGATCTCATATATACCAACTCTAAGCTCCTGCAATCTCTTCAGCAGTTCCAAGAGGAGGGACCCAAACGTTGTTGTTAAAGAAAATCTCCGTCGGCTAGCTAATGCTGCAGGATTTAACCCAGAGGCTTTTCACAGAGTCAAGGTATCTTATAAAATGATGGATTTAAGTAAATGAGTCAGATCTTCCTTTGTGTGTCACTGGCTAACACTGTAGGCATTATTCTTACCTTTGTCAGTAAGAACTTGTGAGAAGCAGCTGGCAGCTTATCTGAGAGAATAGCCATTCAAACTATTAGCCATTTGGCACAATATGGAGAAGCAACGCTGATTCTTCCAAGTCTGTTCAAACATTTAACTTACCACAGAGTAGAATAATCAGATAAGTGATCAGAGCAGTTCCTCCTAAAAGAAAAATATACCATCACTTCTGTAATGGTTTTCTACTGGTACATCTGCATGGCATTTGAACAAGGGAGTGCCTGATTTCCATGCATAATCAGTTGGTGCAGAAGAGTGTTTCTTGCCAAAGAAAAAACCTTGTACTAGACAGAACTGGGTTGTTTTGCTGCCATATCACTGTCCATGTTCTGGTTTTGTTTTGACAGGTTGATCACGCTAATGCAGTGTGTATTATGGGAAAGACAGAGCCTGACAGCTATGATGGCATTGTTACAAATCAGAAAGGTGTTACGCTAGCAGCTCCAGGTGCTGATTGCATACCCGTGCTATTTGCTGATCCTGTCAGAAAAGCCTGTGGTGCTGCTCATTCTGGTAGGAATTGCACTCCCTGTGCAATGCAAAGATTTCCCAGGACTCACATTGGGATACAGGAACTCAAAGCTGGACTTTCTTCTACCTATTCCAAACAATGCCCAAGTGCAAACTTGGCTTCTGTCTATTCCAAAAAATGTCACTATCTTGAGCCTCTTTTTTTTTTCTAAAATAACATTAAACCACTTTCACTATACTATAAAAATACATTTCTGACGTATTTCTGTTGTTGTATTCCCATTTAAATGTTTCAAGCACAAAGGAGCTGTAAGGTATGCTCTAATTGCCCAAACCAGGACACTAGGAAAAAAGAATTCTGGAATTCTAGACTAAGTGCTTCTCTTTAGTTTCCATCTCCACCAAATTATGTCAGCAAACTGGTAGCTGTTAATGTGTACGTTTTGGGTTTTTTAAAAAAAGATAATTTATTATTAGACATATTTTTTTAATTTTAGGTGTAAAAATATTTCTTAATTTATACCTTTAATAATAGCATATATTTCTAGAATATACTAGAAAATTAAAGAGACAATTTATACAAATTTTTTTCAACCTCTCATTTCTCACAGGATGGAAAGGCACATTGTTAGGAGTGTCTATGGCCACAGTAAATGCTATGGTATCTGAATATGGCTGTAACGTGAAAGATATCCTTGTGGTGCTGGGCCCATCTGTAGGACCTTGCTGCTATAAACTTCCTCATGAATCAGCGAAAGAATTTCACAGAATTGATCCAAAGTGTGTGAGACTATTTGACTCTGCAAATCCTTACATTGATATTAGAAGAGCAACACGGTAAGCCTCCTGAGTGAATAAAAGACTAATTTCACATTAGTTATCAATAATTTCTTTGATATTCTGTTATTCACCACTAATATGGTGAGGGTCCTCACCATATTAAAGTACTCTCTAGTACTTTGCAGATCAACAACTGATACTTTTGAAGGAATGGTATCTGCTCAGTTTTGCTGTTTCAACTATTATTTTATTGTTATACTGATGGCTTATGGATTATAGACAAAAGTTCAATTTTAATGTGGCTTTACTAGTTGCAGGAAAGCGATTAATTTAGTCTAATACTGGAAGAAAATAAAAAGAAAAGCAAATGAAAGTCTCAGTCATAATATTGGCACAGTTTGTTCAGCTGGTACTTGAGGTCCTGCCTTAAAGACAGTGCCTTACAGAATGTGAGGATGTACAAAAAAATATTATTTTCTGTTTCTCTTTCTTTTTTTAAGGATTCTTCTTGAGAGAGGTGGGGTTCTTCCTGAGAACATCCAAGATGATTCTGTCACAGACCGGAACCAAAATATCACTTTCTGTACTGCCTGCCACCCTGATAAATTTTACTCTCACTTTCGTGATGGCACTAACTTTGGAACACAGATTGGCTTCATATCAATCAAAGACTGAGACAGTATCTCTTACTCTGGAATAGTATTAAGACAATAAGTCTGCTGCATTGTCTGGCATCCTGCTCTCCTCATAGAAGTTCTTCCGTTCACAACCTTGCAATAGGGAATTCATGGGTCTTGAGATTTCCCTTCCCTTTCCTTCTCTCCCCTCCCCTCCCCTCTGAGGCAAAAATAAATATCTAGGGCGTGGGACAACAATTCTTGTGTGAGACAGGGTGCAAAGGAGACAAGGACAAGCCACACAACTGGCAAAACCCTTGTGCAAGACCAGATGCAAGCTCCATGTTTCTGGACCCTCCTTGACCATTTTCGAGAAACTTCACTATTTTAAGGTGGTGAAAGCACAAAAAACTCCAGTGTTCATTAACTTCTGGGTGATACTGTTGAATGAAGTTCAGGATGACCCGAGTAATAGAGGAAGAGAAGCCTGTATGGCATGTTAACTGTTTGAGAGCACCCAATTTCAGTAGTTTCAGCTGAAGCTTTACGGAATTATGTGCATGGAATTGATTTTCTACTTTGAATTATTTTAAAGAAGAGCTTCAAAACACTTAAAGGACTTTTCCCATGCAAAATAACTTGAAAGTGAGAGTCAAGCAAAATCCTTTGGGGCAGACATTGAAAATATATGAACATTCACCATTCTTTTTGATTGTAATAAAAATAGGGCTAAGACTCTTAATATAGGACATGTATGTTCATATTTCCTTAGGATTCTTTTCTTTAAACATCAGTGCTTTGATAATGTCCATTGACACAGTCTCAACAATGCAGGTTATTAAATAAATATCTAAAAAGTTGAGTGAATTTAGCCTCAGTTAATTTTACTGACCAGTAGTTGGACTTCTGTGTCTTACTGAGCAAACTGTAAGTATGCACTGTTTTCTTTTGGCCATAAAAAAATTGCCTCTAGATTTTACAATAGACATGATGTTTTCTGACACACAGACAGTGAGAGATTGGTAACAGTAGAACTATGCTGACTGTAGACGTGCCAAGCGCAAGCCTTGGGCCAGCCGTGCCCATGACGTACTTTCTATTTTAAATTCAGCGACCTTTCCCAGGTCTGACTGTTCTGTCCACTAGAGGTCAGTACTCACTCGCGCTGTGCTTCTATCCCTGGAGGCACGGATAGATTGGGGTCCAACCCATGCAGTTTGCAAAGCACTGCATGGCATACGCTGCTACTTCTGTCTCTGTAATAATCTGCCAAGTTATTCTAGTATCCGTGCTTGAAGAGTAATCTGTTTTTCATTTTGTTCAGTTGTGATTCGAAGCTGATCAAATTAGAACTTTCCTTGTCCACTGGAAGAACAGACTTTTAAAAAGAACTTTCTTTTACCTGTGAATGGTATTTCTCAGAGAAGAGCCTGATTCTGGGTATATTATCCTCTGACTGTAACCATCTACCAAAAAAATTCTTCTGCCAACTATTGTACTTATTCTTTAGAAATATAATTCCTCTTCTGCTGTAGCACTGCAGTCCTTGACAATAAAAATCCTTACATTTTCAGTTACCTTTTAGAAACCTCACCTCACCATTGATTTCACCATTCTCCTTTTCTTTTGTAACTTCACCGTGGTGATATTCACAGGTAGCTTCAAACTGGAGGTTCAGGATCCATCTGGGGCAACAGTCACACTGCTCAATTTAATGCTGTCAAGCACATTGCTGCTCACCAGCTAATGGTGTATATGGTATGCATATGTATTATGTGTATGTTTATTATTGACTTGTTCTAAATATAGGGTAGTGTAATTATATGGACGCTGACAGGCTTATCTTACTGTACTAGGTAAAAAAAACAACCCAACAAGCTACCTTCACCTTTTAGTTCCATTCCTTTGCCCTGGTATTGAAGAGTGAACCGCTTTATGGATATTGAGTGACATAGAACTGAGGTGAGTAAGGTATCTTTCCTTTGTCTGTGGGAGCAGTAGCACTGTGTATTCTTCAGTTCCTACACGTGAAGCTCAGCCAAAGCTTGTCTGTCAGTACCCTTCACTTAACCCTCTTCCCTTGTGAATTAAGAACATACCATCAAAATCAGCTGAGCTACTTGGTTTTGCAACATACTTGACAGCTGAAGTATCATAGGTGCCCATGTGCTTGCTGTTATCTCATCTCACCTCTAAGATGGTTTTAAACTAATGCATTTATCTTTGCAATAGGGAGAAAGACTTTGCAGCCATGCTACTTATCAGAGTTCAAATCCTCTCAACAGCATATTAAGTCAAGTAACATGATACTGATAGTAAGCCCTGGCTTGTTTGTACCTGCTCAAGAATTATTGCAGAGACCTGTAAATGTACCATTTACAGGTCATGGTAGGACTGTGCATACTGGAGGAATATCAGAATAAGCAGAAATACCAAAGGCTCCACCTTTTAGGAGACAAATTGTTACTGCAATTGTTCTTTTTTTTTCTTTTACATGTATTACCTAAATTGTAAACCTGTCAAGACAGGAAACAGCCTTTTGCACATGAATTACTAAGGCAGAGAACTCCACGACCAATAGGAAGATATCATAAAGTTGAGTCCCGAATCAGGCTAGGCTCTGAATTATAGTTTCTTTCAAAAGTCCATGCTACAAAGGCATTTTAATTCTGGTATTAAAAAAAAATAGTTTAGAGGAAGGGCATGATAAAGAGGAGACTAGGCTGTTTCACATCTCTACTTATTTACTTTTCATTCCTGTTGCTCACTAAAGGAGGCAAGCACATCAGCCCTGATTCACCACCTCTAGGGAAAGTCTTAAAATTCTTCATAAATTGTTCAGCTGTACCTAACTAATGATCAGATCCCATTTATTAACCTCGCCATTGAATTTATAAGCTGCATTTGCCCTACTGTTGTTATTAAATAACATTATTAATTATGATAGTGGTATGCCCCGAAGCAAGCACAAGACATGATCACATTGCATATTGTCTTCAATAACTATTACTGTGCAATTAACGTTTGTTACTATTGTAGATTCTGAATATGGGCCTCTTTATTCACATTATCTACTTAAATGGAGTCTACTAAAACATCTTCAAGAAAGGCTTTATTCACTATTCCAGTAGAACAGGGCAGCTCCAACACAGACTTCTAGTTCCAGTGCCTGGGGAAGCAGTATGCAGCTTCAGAGGCGTAGATCAAAGCCTCAGATAATTAGTGAAACGTTTATCCAAAGCATGGCATTTATTGCCACAGTTATGGCAAAGGTGAAAGCTATTAAGGAAGTTTGATGAAAAATGTTTTTAATAAATTTGTAGAAGTTAGTTCCATCAATGACTGCTAGTCTCTTTCCACTGACAACCTGAGGAGACAGGATGGGGGAAAGGCAGTTCTGCATTTGACACCTGTGTTTGCCATTGGCTGCAAACTCGGAAGCCATGGGCCTGGACATTCAGCAAAGCATTTGAGCACCTCTTGACTCACAGAAAGTATATAATCCCTCCTAAATTACAAGAATTCAATTATAGGAAGGTGTCTCCTTTCCCCAGCAGTAATATGGTTGTGGAGTGATCATCTTTGCCTCTAATCTTATTTTCCTCATGTTTGCTTATCTCCTGTGCATTGCTGTCTTTCTGTCCAGCACGACTCACAGTCGCCCTGCAAGGACTGTGAATCTGGTCATGAGATGTTGGAGGACACAGGTGCCATTCTGTACAGAGCAGCACCAGTGTTGCTTTCTTTTGTACGCATGTGTCTTCTTTTCTTTTAGCAGCAGTGTGAAGCTTCCTGTTCGCAGCACAGGATCTTTATCAGTATCCTCCATTCCACTGCCATTTTACAGGTTTGGGAAGTGCTTCCAATTTCTGGCCTACACGTCAAAGAAGTCAGTATTCCTAGGTCCCCTCACTGCTGTCCTTATTCCATACTCAATTTGCTGCTGGGCGATGCAAAAGGGGAGTTGAGCTGCACTCATTTGTCCCAAGGCTCAGAGGGGCTGCGTGGGTGCACTCGCCTTGATGTCACATGCAAAGCTTTTGTTCTCTGAGTACCAAAGCCCTTCCTGAACTCCAGCCTCTTGTGCAACAATATTAACAGGACAGTACACTGACAGGAGCAGTAAATCCTATATGTGACAGAGGAAATAATGTATTGACCTGCTGAGAGATTTACATACCTCCACAGCAAGCTCTGCCTGTAAGGCTGGCTTGTTCTACTTTCCATTTCCAGCAGATACTATCCAGTGTTTACAGATGAATGATTTGGGTAGATATGTATGTGGATTTAAGAACTGTCCTAATCAAGTATATTCTTATATCCAGGATGTTACTTGTCGTTAGCCAGTGTCACACCTTTGTATAAGACACAGAGATTTTGCTGCTGTGCTTGCTTTAAATATACAGTGCCTGTGACTATGCTGCTAAAAAGCGTGATTAGGTATTTCCCAAAGGCATGCAGAGCAATAGGGAGCTAGCTTTTTAAAGTGATCCCTCTGATCTTTCATTAGTAAGCATTTAATTTACAGTAGCATCTCACATTACAAATACTTGGCTGGCTGGCTTTGTCTTCAAGCTCTCAGGTGTCAGAGGAGGCCCACATAAGAATTTTGGGAGCATGGTCCCCAAAGAACAGCAGGGCTGAATTCTCTCTCTTATCCTTCCATGAATGCAGCATCATGTCTCCAGGGCAACCTGAATTCTGACAGTCATGGAAGCAAGGCCATGGCATGGATTTCCATTTAATTCCTGCGACTGAAAAGAGATCTAAGATGCAAATCAGTATCTGACTAAACTATGAGAGTTTGCTTCACAATTAATTTTATCTTTGAGTTCATTTCCTCTCTTTTTGTGCAAATGTAGTTCACAGCTTCTAACTACTGTGTTTGTTTTTCGAATGTTGCCTCTTCTACATGTAGCAAAGCCTTGTCTGAAATAAATAGGTTGCACCATAAAAATAAGGGGTGTACCTGCCATAAAACTGAACAAGCATTTTATAAGGGAGCTTGAAAGCAGTGTTTGTATTTCAAGATGTATAATTTCATTTTTTCTCATGTGGTGCAATATTTTTAGTTAGCGAATCATAGTTCTGGTCAGATCTTTCATTTCAAAGTGATTTTACCATTGACAACTGTAGAAAGCCCTGCCTGTCTGCAATAAATACTCCAGCATTTCTCTTTGAGGTGCTGAGCTCTATCCTAAAGCAATATTCAAGCATATGTTCCTACTAAAAGAAATCTTTTCTGTTCTGCTGTTTCTTTGAAAGATGTGAGCTTGATTTTCCTGCCAAAGAATGAATCACAAAAAATTCAATTGTAAAAAAAAAATTGTGACAGGTGACTCAAACCCTTTCAGTTGGTTTTAATAGGTGTTTTAATGAAGTGCTTCATAAAATTAATATTAAATAAAACTGGGTTATGCAGATGATTTTATTTTGACTCTCTACTTTCTTCTTTATATCATCCCCATAAAAAAAAGCTTCAGGACATGAAAGGTGAGTCAAGCAAGAAGGTCATTAGAAAGGCTCCTTTAGGCTTGTGGATGGTTGTTGCTGTATTTTATACTTGCATCTTCCTCAGTTCCCTCAATTACCCTGCAACTTGGATCCATGAGTAGCCTCAGCACTGAAACATGCCAGCTCATGTGACTGTGCTGGCAATGGCAGAAACACAAATGTAGAGTTGATAGCAATGCTTATGTTGTAGCTTTTCTTCAGATTATATGGTGCTGGCATAAACAACATTGTGACCAAAATATTATGCCACAATGATATTTTGAGAAAAATCTCCTGAGCAGCTCTGCGTTCACTTAGGATTTTAGGGACTAGGTCAGTAGCAATTTTTTGCTTTTTATGGGACTGGGAAAGTTAATTTTGAACTCTCCTTATCTAGTAGATGTGTTCATCAGAGCAACATGGTTTGGGTTCTAGAGTCTTGTCCTGTGTACAATCATAGTTCTGTAATTTCCTTTAATAATAGCTTCTTAAGAAGGGACTGATTGCGTGTACATTTGGCTACAAAGCACAAAATTCAGTTGACTTCTGTTCATTTGTTTACATAACTATTTAATGTAAAAGTCTGTCAGAAAATGCAGGCACCACAAAATGGGAGTATCAGAATGCTCAAGCTAAAATGTTCTTGTAGGAGAAAGAGTAAAGAGAAAAAGCTATTGGGTAGTTTAAATGTCTTCAGGATGACACATTTCAATCCGACTTTTGAAACAGCTCCTCATTTCCTGTTCTAAATATTAAGAGTATTCTGAAATAAACTTTAAAAACTGAAGAAGTGCCATTGCAAATTAAAACACTTATTAAAATCTCAATTCATGCTGAAAAGAGAGAGCCTGTCTTCCCAGATCTTGCCTTACTATTTATGTATATTTATCTGCATAATCCAGTCCTCTTATTTCTCCAGTAAATATTTTCTTCATGGATTGTAGATTGTTATATTCCCTTCAATAAGTGTTTAGCTAAGGTTTTACATGGGATATTTAGCTCCATTAGTCTTTCTTAAGATGATCCTTCAGCTCTTAATTCTCTAAATTCTGCCTTATTAATGTCAATTAAGTGATAACCAGTTTTCACTTATATGCTCTTTTAGAAAGAGGGTGACATTTGAACTTTGTTCAGGAGCTTATTTTTTCTGGTAGGCTTGAAAAGTTGTGCTTTTTATTAAAAAAAAAAAAAGCTTGAAGCAGCCTTAATTGAATTACCTTGGTCTCCCTCTATTCCATCTTTTTCAAAAGAGTCATAACCTATGGCACTTCAATCAGGATTTATTTTAGGCTTCCCAGCTATAATTCATATTCCATCACATTGTACCAGCAGCAATCTTCATGAAGGAGGCTCATCACAGAAAACAGTTTGCATATTTGAGGCTAATATGGGATTTATGGTAGGAGAGCATTTATAACTTAAGCAAAAACTTTTAAAATATCTGATACTGGAAAGCTGACATAAGGAAACTAAAATATGGAAATAATTTCACAGCTTTTGCAGGGAGAAAATATATCCAAATGTGTGACACTGAATATTCATCTCTTGAATTATATTCAAATCAGGACTGGATGCCTTTGTCTGTACTCATTTATTCCCAGTAAATAGGGCAAAGGCTAGAAGAAAAAAGCGAGATTGTTTGCCTGCTGTAATAAATGATATCAGAAAAGACGGATTCAGCAGCATTCTTTTTAGCAAGTGAGTTAAAGAGTGCTCAGGCTAATGATCAACCACTTTCTACCGAGCCAATATCTGAGACTAAAAAAGCAGCCAGTCATTCCTTGGCTCTGCAGCAGTCTTGGAGGCTGTTATACACAAACAGAAGCAGGGAACAAAAATCTCCTTTGGGATGCAGCTAGCCTGAAACAGATATCTGTGGTGAGACACTGTTGGACAGAAGTGGCAGAAAAAGAATCATGATGAAGAATTTCTACACCTGCCTATTAAAGAGTTAGTGCAAGAAGAATTTATCCATGTGGAAACATGTCCCCCTACCATAGTGACCGAGCAGAGAGCAGTTCTGCCAAGCATCTTCCTATGTGTATTTACCACAGTTGCTAAAGCTATCAAGGCTTCTCTGTGCAGTCAGTATTTTTCCCCAGAACCTGGAAGGGTTGGAGTATTGAATGCTTATGAACATGTATCAGTTCTCTCTTCATCCCTAATTTAAACCCTGCTACAGGCATACCATGCACTCATAAGCTTCCAATCTATGCAAGCAGGGAGAGGACCACAGTTAATTGTGGGCGGCAGATAATGATGACTGTATATATTATCTGAATGCAGGACTCGGGGACCTCGCTGGGTCCAGAATAATTGCAATGACAGGCAAATCTGCCCTCGCCCACTGAAGATGTATTTCTGGACTGAAAATATGGAAGAGAAGCTGCTTTTTGAAATTTCACTCAGCTTGGCTAATAGCCCAGTTCAACAGACTTGGAAGATTTTCTATCATAATATTTCTCTGAAGCTAGCTGTAAGAATAAATGGCATAATGTATGTTTGGCTCAAGAGATAAGAGTTTAAAAATTTTGAAGAATCTTTTCTTGTTTGTTATGGAACAAATCCCAAACTTCTTGCTTAGAAGTCCAGGTTCCCTGCTGCTAATGAGGCTCCATTTGAACATCTTGAGTATAGGAGGCAAGTACTCTCCTGTGTGAATAATTATTAACATTTCTAATCTCAGCTGTACTAATAACTATGGCAGAAGTTACTTTACAGTGGAAAAGGCAGATTGACCTCCTGGTCAGTCCTAGAAAGGCAGAGAGGACAAGGGGGATAAATATGGTAAAACTACTCCTTAATTACATGGCAGCCGCCTAAGACTCTGGGCAAGGCTGTGGTGCTGGGAAAAGGCGGAACCTGAAGAGGCATTAACCTGTTATCTCAGGTTTTGATAAAAACACGTAGAATAGATTTTTTGCACCTATCTACTATATTTTTTGTTCCAGTTTGTGCAGTATGAAGTCACCAAGCATCTTGAGCACTACTACTTTTGAAGCAATAGACATTTCTGGTATTCTTGGTCCTACCTAGCTCTAGGGGACAGCCTCAACTATATTGGTAGTAGTAAATTCTTCAAGATTTTGAGTGGTCAGTTAAATATCCTGATTTATTCCACACTTCTCATAAAAAAGCATTAAGGAGAAACTTGTAATCTGTGAATTTACGGTGGGTTTTTTTTTCTTTCTGGGCAATGTGACTAGTAGAGCCGGCAATGCCATTAGCATAGCTCACAAGATTGGCAACTCTGCAGACATTGCACAAGAGTCTGAAGGGATCCCCTTCTAGATATTTAAGATCTACAAATCAAGAGGCCTGTAGAGTTGTGCCACACTTCCAGGCCCCAAAAGCACCATCCCAAAATTTCAAATCCATGAGACACATACCAGATGCTCTCCAATCTGAGGAAAGAGAGAAGATTTCTAGGAGGCACACAAAGAATGGAAATTCCATGGCTTTGCCTAATATGTGTTTGGGTGGTGTCTGCAGCATCTACAATGAAAAAACAATGTTTTCATGAGTCTTGAGAGACAGAGTTGGTTTTGGAGCTGTGCTGTAAAAGCTTGTGACCCTCATGCCTCTCAAAAGTCATTTCTGTCTACCCGTGGATGCTGCAATGCTCTTTCTCATTTTCAGACTGGGTACTGATGCTGTTAGAAGGCCCACTGGGTGAAGTGCACATTTTTTTAAGGGATAGGAATATCAGGATACATTTTTGTTCCAGTTGTATGTATGGCCCTTTGTCTCAGTAAAAGTCAGTGTTATTGCAATAATGTAGGAATCTCATTCTGAGTTACTGTTTTCACAAATCATCTGGTTTAATGAACAAAGCAAAACCAATTTTGACCATTTTGTTCTCAGATTCTGAGTATGCAGTTTCTACAGACCAACTCAGGAAATTTTGGACTGTTTTCTACTTCCTGCCTTATCCACTGTGGGAAGCAGCATTTTAACTCTTATTTATTTTGAAATGAGCAGAGGGTACAATTTAAAATTGCTGAAGCATTTTTTCTCCTGTTTGCAGATTGCAGATTTCATAGGTGTGTTTTGAGTTGGAGAGTATTTAAAATGTTCAGCTTGGAGGATTGATCACAAACAAATGTTTTGTGGATGTCATTGTTCATGTTTTAAATTTACCGATACGCTGTGATTAATTCAATCAGTCCTTTGACTGGAGGAGTGTGAATTACCTTCCCCCATGTATAGAAGCTTGGGAACTGAAAGCGTTCAAAATCCTCCTGATGGGAGAATAAGTGCCAGCAAAAAATGAGGAAAAGCTTATGAAAAAAAGAATAGAAAGGATAAAATCGTTACCAAAGGGAGTGTGTTAAAATACTGAAGTGAACAATCCCAGACAGTTTCGACTGAAAAATTCACTTTGTTTATAGGGAGTGCAACATCTCCCATAATAAACAGGAGGAGGATGGAGTATTATTAGCCAAAAGCCTAATGGTGTCCTTAGGACCACACATGAGAAGGGCAGTGCTGTGTCTTGATTCTCATAGGGGTTTGAAAAAAGCACAAAGACTACAGGATACAAAGGGCTGTTTCCTTTCTCTTTCCATGCAGAGCTTCATCTTAGTGCAAGAAGTGGAAGAAAGCACACTTTAAGGAGAGAACTTGGATACTTGAAAATAAGATCCCTTTTAAACACTCTTTTCTGCTCTCAGAGGTTGTCCAGGAGAATTCACAGACTGAGATGACTATTAGAGATGAGATTCTGACGAAAACTTATCCTGATGTGTCAGTTATACTGTAGAACTGCTGCACTGGAACTAATTGGAAAATTACTTCATACTGTTATTTTAATGAAAGAAGCTTCCTTCATTTCCAGTTGCCTGAGTGCCTGGATCAATATTTAGCATCTAATACAATGTACTTATTTGTTTGTGAGTAAAGTACTCTGATGTTCCTTCTATTTTCATTTTACAGCATCCTTGGTATTCCTATCTATTAAGATAAATTAGACCAATTAGTCCTTTGATGTCCCTATACATGCCTGTTGTCATATTTTGGCCTGTGGAACTGACAGTAACAATTACAATATTTTATTCAGTTGAACAGTGCCAGAGGTTCTGTTCTTTTCTTACCAGAAACTCTAGCACATCACTGTGTTACATTTCCTTAACATTTTCCAAGTGCTCATTTTTTCCAGCAAGTGACCACAAAGAAATCCACCATGGACTTTCTCTTGTTATTTCTTTGTTTAATGATGTGCATTGCAGCCTTCTTTCTCCATTATTTAGTATTAACTTCTAATCTTTTTCATCGTATCTTTTGTAAACTGAGATTATATTAGTTTCGAATGGTGATGGTGATGGTACTACTCAAGCCACTACATTGGAAACTAGACCTGGATTTTGAAGAGTTCTCTGTAAGCTGGACCTGGAAAACTTATAGTTTCATCAGTCTGTATGGGGACATCTTCAAGAGGCCAAACTCTACTCAATACTAATTAACAAAGAAATTAATCCTGAATGAAAACAAGTATTAGTACTTTTGTGGAAGAATACAGTGGTACGATCAGTATATGAGAGTCTCACATGGAAAATATTTTGAGTGGGAGCACAGAATTATGGGCAGAAAATGTGAAACATAGCCATGAAGTTGAAGGTCTCCAGAAGAGATTGTTTTGTGCTTGAGAACATGCTGGTAAGTCCAGAAAGAAAGATTCTTGGAATTTAAAGGGAGTCATGGCACATACAGATTTCTCTGCTCTTTGAATAGAGGTGCCATCTCATTTGAATGCATATGCTTCCATCCATAGTTTTATCATTTATTTGAATGCATAGGCACACAATTTCAGCTATGCATCTGTGTTTAAAAATGCACACAAGAGCCATGTATGACTCCAAGCATGTTTCTGTTAATACATATATATATATATATATATATATCAGGCCAGACAACCAAATAGCAATAATATTTCTCCTGCTTGCTCATTCTTGGATGGCTCATTTACATATTTATGCAGCTCCTATTTTCTTTTTAAAATAAAATCCTACAAAATTATCTGCCTAGGCTTTCACAAGGACACAAATCACTAATCTTCTGATTTTTTTATTAATTCTATCTGCTTCATTTTTGCAATTCTAGACTTTCCTGAACGTGAGGCTATGCCATCATTCATTTGCTTTCAGCAAAGGCATAACAGCTCCAGAATAAGCTCTTCATTATGGCTAACATTTATGTCAACACCATCCATAAAAGAACAAAAATTGATTGAATATCAGCTTTTTTATATTTAACCTTGTAGAGATGACTTACTGTACTATCATACTAAGTTCCCTAACAGAAACAGGAATAGATTAGGATGAGTTTTGAAATGGTTTTGTTTGTTTATTAATTTTCTTTGAAACAACAAGCAGGTCACTGCTAGAAGAAGAAAAGAAATCCAACTAATCAAAACAAACTGCAACTTAAAATCAAAGTACACTCATAGGATTCATTACACAGTCATACAGTAATGTAGTTGTGACCTATGTGCTCTTTCTATCTGCTTTGTACTCAGCTATGCTGTGCTTTATACAGACTGAAAGACTTACAGGGAAAGAGTTATAGCCTGGAATGTTGAACAGCCTTTGTGCTGTGCCTCCAAGAGCAAAACACGTTTGTACCAACACCAGATTATACCAAGAGGTGTAAATCCAGCTCAGCTACCAAAGGGAGGATGAACCCAAAATAGAACATAAAGTAGTGGCCTAGCATAAATCCTCCTGCTTCAACACTAGTGCTGGATATAAATTCTGATGGACAAAAAAGCTTTTCCCAGCATTTGAGCATGCACTACTTAATCCAAATAATTTTGGGGGTTTCTAAGTTGTGAAAAAATATACAGCTTATTGTTGCCCCATGACCAGGGAACTTGCTACCACCTTTTATAGCCCTCCTTAATGGAGGATTTTAGAGAAAGTCAGAGCCAGACTAACCCTGAGTGAAAGGATCTTATGCTGCACAGTGAAGGAACAAGGGGCAGCAGTTAGCAGTTATGTCAAGGTAAATTCTTATTGCGTGGAAGTTGGGTTTTTTTCCTTCCTGGTGAGGGTGTTACTCAGCAAGGCAATGATACCTCCAGCTGTGGAAATTTAAAAACTCAGCTGGACAAGGACTTCAGCAACCTGATGTAACTTTGAAGTTAGCCATGCTCTGAGTAGGGCTGTGGAGCTCCAGGCTAGCCTATATCATTCTGTGACTCTTTGTCTTCAGACAGACGAAATACTGACATTTCCACTTGGTTTAGTCAACCAAGATGTCCTTTAGAGCCAGGAGAGAAAAGCTGGGTACTGCTCATTTTCTTCCTCTGCTTAAGTCTGACAGGTTGTACCACTAGCTACAAAAGGTATACCTAGCTCAGGTGTGGGCACCTACATGGCAGACAACTGCATTTAGATAAGAAAACCAGCACCTATTTTACCTCCTATGAAGAGATTTTGGCCATGGGGATCCAGAACTCACAGGCTGCTTGACTTCAAAGGAACGTGATGAAATGTGGGAACTGTGGAAGTCTTCAGCAGATGCTTGGTGAAACCCGTATTCTCACTTATATATTCTGAATGTTTCTATTTCTATATCATAATAGATCCTGAAGGGCTCTGCAAAGATCCTTTTATTGAATGAATTCAACTAAAACTAATGTTTTAATAATTTGAGTGAGCTGGTGCATCTTCTGAGGAATTTCCAGTTTGATTTTGGTCTCATTCAAAGAAAAGAAGTTTTAGAACAGAGTTCTCATGAAATTCTACTTTTTTGGAAACTTGGAGAGCCCAAATGAGGCTTGAATGCAGAAAACAGGTTTTTAAAGCTCTTTTATTCATATTCAAATGAGATGATCACTATTTTAGTTCCATTGCAGATATACAACAAAGGGAAACTGAGAATAAGAAATATTTGCATCACAGTCAATTTGTGAATCTGACTGATAAAGTAGTAGCTAATGTAGAAGGATCACCCTGCTTTGTGCCTATTATATCTATTATAATAGATATAATGCCTATTATAATAGATATAGTACCTATTATCTCTATTACATTTAGAGATATATTCAAGTGTAGTGGAAGGAAGGGTAGAGTGTAAGCACCTAACAAATACCATACTAAAAGTGTGGCCTACATCTGCAACTTCTGAAATCTCATCTAGGGGGGCTTTCTTAGCAAGCTGGTCGTGAAGAGTAAAGTTATTTTCTGCAGCCAAGGGATACTCTTCCAAGAGGAGTCATAGTTCTCTTCCCTTTTGTCTGAACTCCATTTTGACTCTGACAAATAGAGATTTGGCATTTGCTAAAACAAGGACAGTAACAGGCATTTTTTTCAGCATATGGGAGCAAAGGCATTAAGATTCTTTTTTTCTAGGAGATACTGGTATGTCTCCACAACTGTACACAGAGTTTAATTAAGATGTGATGTTTACTACTGTCTTTCTGAGGCAGAACAGATGTTGCGCTCCACGAAAAGGCTCTTCCAAGATGACTGAAAAATTCAGTGACATATGGAAATTAATGGGATTTTTGTGGTCAAATTTATCTCAGCGCTGCTTACCACAAGGAGGTCTTGATTCATGAGTACAGTCTTTGGGGCTCTTCCACCACCTAAATCCAATGGTATTACTAAAAGTAATGACAAACCACTTCTTTGAAGGTACTTAGAAATATTAATGACTATAAATAACACCTAAGTGATGAAAAAGCATCTTTATGCCAATAAGTGAACTCTCTTTTACCTAAACGAAGAGACGTAAACTTGCCTGAAGTGTGGGAACAATCCGGTAGGAACAGTGGGAATAGTGTTGACTAGTATTTGTGTGTGGGTGGATGCCAAGCTGTGCACTTCCCGCTGGTGGATGGGCTGAGACCTCCGTGAGAGGCCAAGGCACCAAGCTGTGATGAGCTCTGTATCCTTTTCTCCCTGTATGGTTAGCCTGCACCGAAAAGCCTATGCCTTAGCTCAGCCTGACAGCCTCTGTGTTGGTAGGACCAGTGCCAGCTGTGATCTACAAGCTGGGGACTGCTGCTGGCGCTAAGCCTCAGCTTCCCCACCCCAGCTGCCAGCAGGACTCCTTGGAGTGCATCTGCCTTGGATACATGGGTTGGGGTTACCCAGAGCACAGGTAACATCGGCACACGTGCACGACATACTGTGCACCCATATCTTGGGAAACCTGCTAAAATCAGGGAGAATTTTTCCTCTTCTCTGTGTGGACTCCACACTGAAGAAGAAAACATTTTATGGTATTAATAAGAACACAGCTTGGTTCCTTGGTTCTGAAGCAGACAAATGCCAAATGTGTACAACTAAAGGAGCACTTGTTTTGAAGACTGATCAGCTGCAAAAAATGAATTGGCTTTACTTTTCATATCCTCCTACGAGTCCCCAGAATAGTTGGTGTGGTTTGCAGTTATGCTGTCCTTTTTCTGAGCATATTTTCTTCTCTTTTGTACTGGCAAAAAAAAAAGTCCTCTTCATCAAGAGAAACAAGAGTCTCCATATGCTTCATGTGGGTAAAATCAAAAGGGGAGTATATGCAGGTACCACTGTTTTACAGCTACATGCATCTCCGTCACAGGATAAAGAGAGGTTTTGTAAATAGCCTGGTGTTCCTGTATTGACATTTCCTCTGCAGGCAGTGCTCCAGCTTTGTGCGGGCGCCTGGCACTTGCACACAGCTCTGCTCTGTTATGGAAAGCCAGTCATGCATGAGCTGATCACTGGAGACAAGCAAGGAAAAGGGGGACCTCGGTGAAGATGAGTCAGTTGGGGACAGGGAACACTGTGTCTTTTGTGGAGCGGTGTTAATAGGGAGAGAGGGAAGCGAGAGCAATGCTTGCACGGCATCCCCAGGGCCCCTCCTTGCTCTCCAAACCAGTGTCAGCAAAAGGCAGACCTGCTGGAGCATGGCGAAACTGTGCAGCAGGAAAACGAAAGCCTTGGGGTGAAATATAACTCCTGTGCATTTGTGGAATAGAAGTTCTGGGTAGGAAGAAGGGGGGAAATCACGCCATTGCTGCTATGGAAACCAAATCCCCCCCATCACAGGGAGGAGATGTGCCAAAGTCCTGGGCAGCCTGGCTGCTGCTTACATCACAAACCAGACCCCCTCCCTATTCCTCACCACTCTGTTCTCTCCTAAGAGCTTAACAGTTTGGAGGCCTCATGTACAGAAATGAAGGGTTATGGAGCTGCAGTGGTGCTCAACCAACTGTCCTGGCAAAATTATTTAGGTCTTTCTCTGAGGAATGGCAGAGGCTTTCTAGTTAATATTTGCCATCACAGGAGTGTGCTGGGCTTTTTTGCTCCCCTCTGAATCAGACTGAGGGGAAAAAAGGAGATTTAGAAGCATCATCTCTGATTCATGTCTGTCTCTGTGACTTTTTCCATGGCTGAGGTTGGATGAGAGATATTGGCTGGACAATTTATTTTTGAATGGGACTCCTGGTTGCAAGAAATCTAGCAGAGAAAAACATACTTCCTATCCATATTATTCTGCTACATCCATGTCTGAGGAGTTGAGAGCAGGGTTTTACTGGTGGAGGCAAGGGGGAGTAAGGACCAAGGAAAAGAAGCAAAAGAAAAAGTGTGATAAGGACTGAGCAGGCCTCTCCTCTTAGCCTGTGTCTGTGCCAGGCTGTAGGGTATGAAAAGCAATTTCTCTCCAAGCCCTGGATATAGAAATATCTTGCCTTTGTTTGTTTGTTGGTTTTGTTTTTGTTTTTTTTAACAGCAGCTGTGCTCATTACAGTGTGTGTTCTTGGCAGTTTTGTATTTACCAGTTTTCTTATACCAGAGCCAGAGGCAGTTTGCTCAGTGGGTTCCTGCAGATAGGAAAAGCTAGCAGTCATATATTTACTGCATCATCCATATACAAGTCCTTTAATTCAGAGAAACATCCTTAACAGGCTAATTTGCAAATATAAGTGAAGTAGAGGCTATGGCATAAAATGATCATAGTTGAGACCCCTGCTTGGAGGGAATCCTGGTACCTGCTGTGATGAAGACAGATGTGTCTGTTGAATTTCTCAGGAGGTAAAAGAACATTCCCCCCATTAGGAGCCAAAAAGCCAGGTACTGGTGCCAGTGGCATAGGAAGTTACAGGAAAATACATCAGGGAGGTATGTCTACCCTACTCTTTTATTACTCCCTTTATCTATAATTAGCTGCTGTTGGAAAGCCTGAGTGCAGCCATTCGGATAGTCTGACACAGTTCCTTCTGTGGTGAGTAGTCCCATTGAACCAAATAACACCAGTGATGGGTATATTATTATGAATTACTGGCAAGTATTTACAGGATTTTGACTTTATTGAGGCTTACAGGGATTCTACATTGTTGTAGCTCCTTGGATATCAGATAACCCATGTTCATTGTGAATACCAGCATCAGCCCTGCCTGCTGTTACTGGAAGTTTGTGGGGCCACATTTATCAGGCCTAGCTGTACGTGTTATAAGGCTTCAGTGTATTTTAGCCATGACTAAAAGAAAAAAAAAAGCATCTGAAGACAGAGATTTGTCTGAGTCCCAAGAGAGGGGCTGAAGCTGGGAGGAATTTCAGTGCTCTAATGATCAGCATCTTCTTCAAAGACAGGAGCAGGAAAAGTGTTAAGTATTTGTCATATTTGCATAATTCTGTGACAGAGGATTCACCCTCTGTTATGAGCCCATTTTGGTTAGAATAAAACTCTTGCATGTCTCACTTCAATGATTTTCAGTGAAAGGTTAGGAGGAGGTGGGCACTGGAGCAGCTAATTCAGTGATTGTGCAGTACCCGCTCTTAGATTCTTGGGGGTTTATTCTGTATTAAAAATCAGAAGCAGTTGTTTACTCCGGGATTACTGAATGGCCTCTGTTCCCATGATACCTAGAGGAGGCTGGCAATTATTCTCCCTTGGTTCTCCCTGGAGCTATTTTCTTTGCTGGCGGGGAGGAAATTGTTCATGTTTCATTTGCGCTACTGTTGTTCCAGCTGCCAGAGCAGGAATGTTTGTCTGCCAGCCTGCATTGGTGGCAGCGGCTCCCCTTAAGACCTGCCATCTGTTAGCGTTATTCCTATTGTCATCTACATGATGGCAGCATCTAGACGGATGTCCCTCTGTTCTAGGCACTGCTTTGGCGTGTCAGGAACAGCAGAAAGACAGGAACAGGCAGAATGGGGACAGGTAAGGAACACCAGGGTGTGGAGAGGAGGACTTGTCTGCCCCAGGCCTCTCGGCAAGCTGGAAACAGGGCCTTGAACTACATCCTGCTGTCCCTGGCTCCTCTTGGTCTCTCACTGACATAACTCCTACTATAAATAGCAGCTGCAGCACAACACAAGGGTCTGTGAAGTCCCCCATTTACAAAACAAGGCTTCTTATAAACATCCTCATCCTGAATCCTTATATGATCTGGACAGATAAAGGAAAGGCGAGGAATTTTCATTTAATTTCACCTGGTTCTTAGCTGACTGGGATCCTCTGGAATATGGGGTCCTCACTGCTCCAAAGGGTGTTTTTTTGTTGGCTCATGGGTTCCATGATGAACCCTTCCAGGCCTGGAGATTTGGGTGCTACAGGCCAAGCTTGAGCCACATCATGCTGAGCCCGTGTTTTAAGAAATGAAACCAACTCCAGGCTGGCCAACCCTTGTCACCTTGAGTGACTGTGCTCAGATACATCCTTGGAGCCCGGCCGTGCTGGAATCCCCACCCGGAGATAACTCCTGTCATTGCACCCCCCGGCCTTTCCCCCTCCCTTTGTTCGGAGCCGGGGAGGCTGCCGGGGCCGGCTGCACCCGGCAGAGCCTGCAGTGCCGGCACGGCACCACGGAGCGGCACCGTCCGCACGGACACGCGGGGCGCGACCGCCCGGGGACGGCACCGCCACCGCCCGGGATCCAAACCGCAACCCTACCTGATCAGTCGCAGGCCTGCTTTAAGCGGGAGGCAGGTGCCCACGCACCTCGGCTTGGCACATACACAAAAAGAGCTTACACAAAAAAGAGCATTTTCCTGTAAACTCGGCCCCAAAAGTCGAGGGGCTCTGCACGTAGGTTTATGAAACACGAGCGTTTGCATCACATGTGTCTGTGAAGGGTGGGTTGGTAACTCAAAGCACTGCTAACCCATACGGAGTTGCATCCAAACACGGCTATGAGTTTTTCACTGTTTACAGTATTTGGATTTGGTAGGAAATGTTTGTTTTGTTTGGGTTTCTCCCCTCCTGTCTTTCTTTTGGTCTTGAAATTACATTTGTGCTTCCAGATGCTCAAATGATTCAATATTAAAATGTTCTCAGCAATGTTGTCTTTTTTTCTTTTTGAGACAAAACTTAGCAGCAAAATTTTTCAACTTTAAATTAATCCAATCTTTGCTGTTTGCCATGCTATGAACAATGTTTCTAGCAAATGGCTTTATACATGTCGATATCTAAATCATGTCTATTTTCACTTTCTGAAAATGATGGCTTTTTTTTAACTTGGCAGTCTGGATATTTAGTGATTAGCAGTTATGTTTTTAAGCCAATTTAATAAGTCTTAAGAAGAATATAAAAATAAACTGGTAAAAAAAGAAACATTTCAAATCCTGTCAAACAGAAATTGGATCTGCACTTTCCATTAGTTCAGTTCCTTCATTTTTTGACCACAGATCATCCCAGTAGTCCTCCCAGTTCTTATTTGAGCACTTCTGTGGCTGTTGTAGGGCTACTGGGGCTACACAGGAAGATTTGCCAGTGCTCCAACCCTCATGTCATGTGGACTAGAGACACATCTGCAGGATGCCACATCTCCTTTCCAGAGGAGACTGAGGTAATGGGAGTGACTTCAGCTGTGCTCCACCATCTCACCCTGGTCATAATGTATGAGTGCAGCTTCAGAAAATGGGAGTCTCCCACATTTACCAGTTTCTATGTGGCCACTCTGCTTTGCCCGGCAGAGCCACTTCCCTCCTCCACCTTTCCCAGCCCAGAACTGCATTTTCTGTCTTTATTTCCCTGTGGGTTTTGGAGGAGTCAGTTGGACATGATGTTTTGCCATTTTTGAGAGAAGGCTTGCTCCTGCATCCTAGCTCTCCACTGGTGCATTGTGAAACAAAGGGCTTCAAGGAAGATGAAGGAGGATTTGCCAGTCCAAACTAAAACAAAATGGTTTCAGTTTGCATACATTTAAAGAAGATAGTTTTGTGGGTTGACAGCCTGAGGAATGCTTAGTTTTTGTTGTCAGATGACTTAATATATCACACACACACATGGACCCCCCAGTAATCAATAGCTTAAAGTCAGACACCACGCTTGGAGACAAGGCTCAGAGCTACAGCAATTGAGGAGACCCTCGAGTCCAGTTTCCCAAAGTTATATAGGGTACCTAAATCCCACTGAAGTCAGTATCCCCATGTTATCTGTGAAAACCTTGCATGAAGATCAGTTGCAATGTTTTAATTGTCTTTGCTCTCTGTTTCAGCAAGCTCAAAGTAGACTGGATCAGGCTGAACCCAGCAGTCACAAGCTGGATGGACACCCCATGAACACGTATTGGAGTCCACAGCTGCACATCCCTGCTGTATGTTGTTTTCCCTGTCTTTTGTGTTTTAAGAAAAAAAACCCAAGCAAAACCAAACAAAAAGAATGTAGCCTGCTTTCCCTCTCCTCTCAAGATCACAGTCAAATTCTTGTAGTTCTGCCTTCTTCCTTCAAAGGCCCTTGCCCCAAGACTGGTGGCACAACAAACAAGTCTTTTCTAAAGAAATATAGGCAGCAAAGAGTCCTTTTGTCAGTCCCATCCTTTCAATGTCTTTAAATCCAGAAGGGCTGCTCTCTGCCAAGCCTAAATGAGCTGTGTCAGCTTGGGTTTGGATGCTTGCCTTGGTCCCAGGCATTTTCTTCCACAGTTGTTTTAGGGCACAGGTAAACAAGGCAGCTGCTGAGGGTAGTTAATGGTCAGACCTGAAAAATGGCCCATCACCAATTTACCAAGGCTGCAGAGCCAGGTGGTCCAACACAGCCAAAGCCAAGGCCAAGGCTGCAGCAGTGAGGACTGTGTTTGCACCTGGAAGTAGAGGCAGTCTCTCTTCCCATGACCCTTCATGCCCCACAGAGCATGATGGAGCAACCACCCCCTGCCTTCCCCTTTCTGTGGCAGAAGCAGACCCACCAGCTGTGGTCCTTGTTTCCCTTGTTCCTCAGAAAAGCCAAATGAAGCCCTGTCTAACTTTTGACCAGCCTTGAGCTTGATGTCCCAGTGGGGACATCCTCCCTATTATGCATCACACTGTTTCTGAAACAGCACTGTACCTATCAACAACACTCCTCTGCCCTGAATTGCTGGGTGGAGGATGAGGACAAAGGAAGAAAGGTCAAAAAGATCTGATGAACCCCGCAACACTTCATTTAGGAGAACAGCTGCCTTTTTTCTGTGTGGTCTGAGCAATCTAAAAGCAAGGACCAACACGTTTGCATGCTGTGGTCCTGGTATGAAAACAGCAACTGGCTGCAGAAGTTTCACTTGAACATGAATCCTGGTGCAAGAGTTAGGGAGTGACAGCCAGCTGTGTTCAGCCCAAGGCTCCCTGCCCTCCTCATTCTCCTGCTCTCCAGAGGGAAATTGAGGATACCTCCCACACCCAAGCAGCTTGCTGAGAATGATATATTTTGTCCCTTCTGCCCTTACAGTTGTCATTTTAAGGGCTTCTTCCTAGCTGAAAATAGAGGGTGAGGGAGTGACCTAGCTGTTTGTCCAAAATTACTTGGGAGAGTAAAATCTCTTTGTGTGTACTGTGTTTTTTTAGGATATCTTTGCATTTGTGTTTCTATGGTGGCCCATTTGAGGCTACACTAGGGACCGTGCTAGCACTTCATAAAAAGTTGGATGTGTCCGGAGGACCCTCCCAGGAGGTAATGACAAGTGATACAAATTGATGAGAGTATAGACAGGATGCCTAATAAAGCACACTGAAATGATCATCTGCTTTTTGGCTGGGGTTTTATCTAAATAAAGTAAAACTTGGTTGTCTCTGATTTCTGTGCAGTCTTTCACATATCATAACTGAGAAGGCAATTTGAGAGGGGAGGAAGAGGTCGTTTCTATCACTGTGGCTGAAACCACTATTACAGCAGTAATAGTTGAAATGGATTTTCTGCCTTAAATTTTCAGGTTAGGACTTGCTATCTTCTCAAAATACAAATAAATGCAAGTCATTGGGGGCTCACCTGGAATTGCAAAATCATGGAATAATTTGGGTTGAAAGTGGCCTCATCAGGTCATCTATTCCAACTTGTTGCTCAAAGCAGCACCAAGCTACAACAGGTTGCTCAGAGCTGTATCCAGTCAAGTTCTGAGTATCTCCAAATGTAATACCTTTGGAGACAGCTCCTCTGGGACTCAACGATAAGGTTGAGTACCTGTGGATCAGAATGAAGGGGAAGGCCAACAAGGCTGACAACCTGGTGGGAGTCTGTTACAGACCACCCAATCAGGATGATGAGGGTGATGAATTATTCTACAAACAGCTGGCAGATGTCTCAAAATCATCAGCTCTTGTTCTCATGGGTGACTTTAACCAGCCAGATGTCTGCTGGGAACGCAACACAGCAGAGAAGAGGCAGTCTAGGAGATTCTAGAGTGTATAGAGGATAATTTCCTGCTTCAGCTGGTAAATGATCCTACCAGGGGTCCAGCCCTGCTAGACCTGCTGTTCACAAACAGAGAGGGTCTGGTGGGAGATGTGGTGGTCGGAAGCCATCGGGGGCACAGTGACCATGAAATAGAATTTTCAATTTTCAGGGCTGCAAAGAGGCCCATCAATAAAACTTGCACCCTAGACTTCTGCAGGGTAGATTTTGGCCTACTCAGAACACTGGTTCAAAGGGTACCTTGGGAAACAGCCCTTGAAAACAAAGGGATCCAGGAGGAATGGACATACTTCAAGAAGCAAGTCTTGAATGCACAGGAGCAGGCTGTCCCAGTGTGCCGAAAGGCGAGCCGATGGGCGAGATGGCCAACCGGGCTTAACAGAGAGATTTTGAAGGAAATTAGGGGACAAAAAGAGAGCTGACTATGGAAAAAAAGGGCTGGATACTCACAAAGAGTTTAGGAAAATAGTTAGGTCATGTAGAAAGAAAATTAGAGACAAAGGCACAATTTGAACTTGATCTTGCCACTTCTATTAGGGATAACAAGAATTGCTTCTACAAATACATCAGTAGCAAAAGGAGGGGCAAGGAAAACCTCCATTCTTTGTTGGACATGGGGGGAACATAGTCACCAAAGATGAGGAAAAGGCTGAGGTACTTAACGTCTTTGCCTCAGTTTTCAACAGTAAGACAGGTTGTCCTCAGGACAACTAGCTTCCAGAACTAGTAGACAGAGACAGGAAGCTGTATATCCCCCCTGTAATCCAGGAGGAGACAATTAGTGACTTGCTGAGCCACTTGAATCCTCACAAGTCTGTGGGACCAGATGGGATCCATCCTAGGGGATGGAGCTGGCAGAAGAGCTTGCCAAGCCACTCTCCATCATTTACCAACAGTCCTAGCTCACTGAGGAGATCCCAGATGATTGGAAGCTGGTAAATGTCATGCCCATCCCCAAAAAGGGCTGCAAGGAGGACCCAGGAAACTACAGGCCCGTCAGCCTGACCTCAGTGCCTGACAAGGTTATGGAGCAGATCATCCTAAGTGCAATCACACAAGTACTTCTTGACTTTCTTTAAGAAGGCATTTGTGAAGTTTACCTTTTTCCAATGATCCCAAATCATCTCTAATTACCATGGCCTCCCAAGGAGGACAGGGAATGCACTTGCAGTGACATTCGCTACCTCTCTCAGCCCCATCTTAATAATCACATTTTGTCCTATGGACTTGTGTATGTCTGATTGACTCAGGTGATCACCTTTGCCAAAGGTCCTGCTTCCACAACTTTGCCACGTTTGTTAATGCCACAGAATAAAACCAGCAGCTGCTGCCTATCCACCCCACAGTCATTTTAGATGTCTAATCAAGAGTAAAAGTTTGATTGTAGACAGCATTTGAGATTGTTTAAATTTTTGCATCCCAAAACTACTCTATGGCCCTGTCTTCATTGTCTGTTGACTGATGTCCCAACGTTTTTTTTTACCCCCAGAAAAAGACAGAAAACAAATTAAATACCTCGGAACATTGAATGTCTGTCTGAGTGAGGAGCCTCTTTGTCAGCTCCAGGCCTTCTGTTGTGTCATTCACATGCTCTGTGGAAATGTCCACAACCTTCATTGTCCTCTCACCCTGAAGATCAAATAATTCTGATGCCAATAGGCTGGTTTTGAATTACCATGTGATGATAACTGGAGACCAGGAGAAATGGCTGCTAAAAGCAGAGATATGCCTGGGAAAATAAATTAGTTCTGAGTTGTTAGCAAGCACACACACACACACACATACACACACACACACACACACACACACACACACAGGATCGCTTTCAAAGATTCAAAGAGATCATTTAAAAGAATACATGTTACTTTCCTCAGAGTACAAGTGAGAGTGAACAGTTCTTGAATTCACACAGGATAGGACTCAGTAACACTATATGGTCTTGGTTAAAATTATTTTATATTGTAACAAAAGCAAACCATCCCACTGAAAGCACACCTTGAGCTAGTTACGTGAGTGCTGCTGAGGGACTGAGAAACCTGAATTTGATTTCCTAACAGACTATACTGCGAGTCACTTTGTCAAGACACCTTATCTGTATCCTTTAATAGCTTTGAGATTTGGACTTTCATTTCTTCATCTGTAGAATTATGATGTTGGTAATAGCACCTCTGTGTTGTGAATTACTGGGATACTCTGCTACTGCTAATCCTATCAATATCATAATATAAATTAAATAGAAATGAAATTGCTTTACTCCACACTGCTTTACCATAGCCTAAACACAGCCCTTAAGATCAAAAGGTAAGTTTACTCATTTTTAATATAAGATTTCCTATTCTTTAGTTGTTTGGGTTTTTTTCCTTCTTCCAGTAAATATTGCAAGAAGTGTCACACCATAGAACTGGTCTCTTTAACTCTGAGGAAAATAGGACTTGGGTTCAGCCTGGTCCAGTCCACTTCCTGACTTTTTTCACTGTAAGAACTACTCTGACTATATCTATGTAGAATAATACAGCTTTTTAATACATACCAGCAATATATTATACTGCTTCATATCACAGCTCAGTGTTCTGATTGTATTTTACTATATGAAGCGTAAGTCTTTGTTCTGAAAATGAATTTCCAAAATTATAGCCACAGTACGCTTGGCCATAGTTGGCTTTTAGCCATGGCCATTGCTTGGCTTCTGAAC
The DNA here is from genome assembly GCF_003945725.1 of Corapipo altera. Taxonomy (NCBI): domain Eukaryota; kingdom Metazoa; phylum Chordata; class Aves; order Passeriformes; family Pipridae; genus Corapipo; species Corapipo altera. The sequence goes on along the minus strand of NW_020884872.1, from coordinate 58,321,123 downwards.
AGGATGGGAACTATGTCAGGGAAGTAATTATTCTAAGTAAAGAAGAACTAAACCACGTAGAAAAACAATTCCTATAGTAGAACTGCATCTATTGTTTCTATCTTGCTATAATCACGTTATGCAAAAGCAATGGTGTGGGGTAGATGGAGTAGGGGACCAGTGGTCAGAACATCTGGCTTCTGTTCCTGAGTGTGGCATCCCTTTCTTCAGCTCTAGCGTGGGCAATCACTGTTAGTTTGTCTCCTTGGAGGGATGTTTTTTGATTAGCTGTGAGTGATATTCTTGCTGATCTCTGGAATCAGTGCTGAGGTACTTGATAAAAAGCGTCTATTTTTTTCTCTTCCTCAATCGTCTTTTGATCTTTGCAAAACCAAAGATCTATCTTGAAATGTGGTTTGTGACCAAAAAAAAGTTCGAACATTGCTTGATTAGACAAGCTGGGGAGTTATTCCTGTTACTACAACAGGGTTCAGAAGCCACTCCCAAACCTAAATCCACTCCTAATATGGGGCTCCATACTTCTGAGTGAAGCACACCATCTAATAAGCCATTCTAAAGTCTATTTTTTATTCTCAGTCATTACTTCAGTATAAACAGATTGCAGCACTTTGCGTAGGGAGGAGTGTGAGCTTCAAGAGCTGGTGAGCCATCAGAGATGATAATTGGAGCTTCTGGCTGTGGTTAGAGACACACACACCCACACACACACAACACACACACAAATCCCCACTGCAAACAGAGTGCAGCCTGAGCTGCAGTTATGAATGTCATTGCTCTGTGCTCATTTTCATTTCTAGCCAGTAAAATAATTCACTATGTCAATAGTACATGGGAGGCATGGATGCTAATTTACATTCCTTTGTAAAGGGTTTCAGATGATTATACTTCCCTCACAGCCAATCCTATGCTAATGAGAACTCTCTGACTCCAAAACACTGCTAGGATTAACGTTCGTGGACTCTGCACCAGGGTAAATGACCTGTGGCATAGCTTTAATTAAGGAAGACAGCCACATAATTAGAATAACAACGGCTTACTATCAATTTTTGCAGCAAGTCTCAGCCCCCGGGGGGTTACGTCATTTGTGTGCACTGCCTGCATGTGGGTGGACCACTACATGAAAGGCCCAGGAAAGAAAGCTTTGTCATTTTTAAATAGGTATTATATAAACTGCACACTTTGTAGAATCCCTGAAGCAGTAGTTGCAGCTTATTAATTTAAGAAGAGGAATAGAAACCAGCATTGCACAACAGAGACCTGAGAAGAGATTCCTATAAACTGATCCCTGCTCTTTTGGCCTGCCTTTCTGAGCAGATATAGTAAAAGATTTGGTGATGTCTCATCCTAGGAGCTGGCAGCTCTCTGGAGAGAGGACTACACCTCAAAATATCTGGGTGTCTGGCCCCACTCCTCTCCTTCATGCTTGGTATGGTGCATTTTGCAGTGACAGAGCCTACCCTTGATATTTTAGGTTGAATTTTTACTTGCCAGCTGTGTGAGCAGGGACCTGCTTAGAAAAATAAGTAACTGTTATCCATTAACTACTGTGCTTTGCAGATGAAGCTTTGTATGAGGATGATTGCGTCTCAGCACCCTGATACTGAAGAAACTGGATGTGGACCCTTCTCTGGCAGTGACTAGCTTACTGTTTTGTGTTTGCACAGCACCAGAGTCAGATAAAGGCCTACTTTTCAAACACAGCATGTGGAATTAAATTCTTTTACAACATAGATTCTTTAAAACTGCATTTTAGACCCCCACAACCCCCAAATCTGGTCCTAAAGTAGCTTATCTCCTGACATATCATGACCAGAGCCTCCTGCCAGTGCCTGTCCTAGTGACCCTAGACAGCTCTACTGTTCTTCTGACCCTCACCCATCTAAGGATAGGTCTACTTCACTACCTTGACAGCCTGCCCAGCTATTCCATACAGTCACAAAGCAGAAAGAATCTTCAGGGGTCGTCTAATCTTGTCCCACAGCAGCATCCACAGTGATGGCAGATGTCTGACTTGCTTGTAGAAAACATTATCTTCAGTTTTCCACTGCTTCACTATCCTTGCAATTAGAGAGTTTAAATGAAGTCTTCGTTGCTGCAGGTTAATTCTTGTCCTATCTAACATGAATACTGGAAAATTAACTCCTTTGTTATTTGGAACAATCTTCCATGTGCTTGTAGAAGCTTATATGTCCCTTCCCAGATGTTTGATCATTCTCTTTGATATACTCAATGGTTCTAGTATTGATTCATATATCTTTTCTAGTGGACTCCATCTGCTTTTTTTGCTTTTGGCTTCAGCTTCAAGTTTCCCTGTATTTTAGAATTCTTTTTCTGTCTATGCACACAGGACCTTGTAAACCCTACAGAAATAGAATCCCCAATGTTGTTATAACATATAACAGAAACAAGGTCAAAAATCATTATAGCAGCATCTTAGCTGTATAATGACATTTTAGTGAAAAGGGTGGTACAGCGATAAATGAAAATAGTCAGTCTTTTCATATGATATCCAGATGAGTTGCATCACTGTCAAGCCTTCAAACCTTAAAAAATTTTTGAGATTTGGTTACAATATGACACGAGACTGTCTGATGTTCTAATTAATCTGCTGGACAACAGACTTGTTCCTACAGAACAGGAAGCTAATTCATTTTTCTTATAATGAACTCCTCAGATTTCACTATTAACATCTGCTCTTCAGCACTGGCACAAACACAACACACAGACAATGAATAATTATGTTAATACCACAGTGTTACCAGAAGCGGGGTTTTATTCTAAAGTAAGACTTCATTAGTCAGCACTGTAATGAAGAACAGAGAGTTAAGTGCAGTAAACTCAATTATGAGTTGCGTAACTGTGATTGCTTCACACAGAAATTCAGAGAGCCTGTAGTTGGTTTTCCTGATCCTCTGTGATTCAGATAAACATTTCTTCATGAAAAGAACAGATCTTTACTGCAGAGCCAGGATGAATTTCTTCTTGTTTATCTCTCTACCTAGCACACAGAAAACAAAACTTTGCTACAATATAGTGATGTATGCTGACAAGTAAGTTTTTCTTAAACGATGTATTATTGTGTGTGAGCTGCCTAGTACTAACTACCCTGTGTCAGGATGTGCCTCAGATACTCCAAGGCAGACTTTATAATCTCAGTCTTGTGTGCAGTGATGGGTAAGAGAAAAGACCCAGAAAAGTACCACAGGTGACAGTGTGTCATCCCCTTGTTTTTATGTCTGTAATGGAAGTTAAGATTCACTTACATGACTAGGCATGGGTTAAAGTCAGAGCTCTGCTTTGACTCAGGTGAACTCACCTCCTTTTCAGATCATCACGCTGCTTATTCTCTCTCACAAAGGACAGACAGCTTCTCCTATGATCACCTGGAGAGGACTCATAGAGAAGTGGTGTCCAAATGTTCAGACAAGCAGATCACCAATAGCCTTCAAGCTTTCCATGGATCTGTGACCCATCCAATAAGAAAATAATTAATAGTTACTATTTCAGTCTGCTCAGTTTGTAAGCCATCACCCCTAACCTCTCAGGACAGAAATCTGTGGGATGTGCCCCCCCCCCCCCCCCCGAACAAGTACAGAAGCATTGAGGATAACAGAGGGAAGGCTGTTTGCCACAGCCATGCTCATCCTTGCATCAGGCTGTTAGATGTAAGCAGCCACTCTCCTGGTTAAGTGGAAGACAAAAACATGTGTCCACTGATAATATGGGGAAAAAGGTAAATATGGCACTCATGGATGCTCACTTGTTTGTGTAGTTCTTCTTACACCAGAGCAATCTACCCTTCCCAAAGTGAAGTTTGGGGTTTTCTTTATTTGAGTGTGTGTACTTGCACCTCTCATCTCTTTGGGATTCCCCAGCTTTTATGTCTTTGTCTTCCTTGCTTTAGGCCATATGCATGACTAACCTGTCCTTCCAGCTCAGATATGTTAATCATAACTCCTCCCTGAAACCATCAGCTGCAGTCCTCAGACCTGCCAGGTCCTGTGTGTTTTAGCATGAAGCTCCCACCTGGCTCCCTCACTATCCACCTTTGCTTAATGCATTTACAATGCAGAATGGTGGTGTCTCTCCCACCCCAGGATGTGCCATCCTGGTCACAGGATCCTCTGATCTGCTGACAGCTGAAGTAGGAAAAGCAGGTTGCCCAGGTGCTGCTTCAGTGTCCCCATTGCACCCTCTTCAAAGGGGCCCTCTTGAGATGCACGTCATCCACCAGGAACATCTGGAGCTTCTCATCAACCTGTGAACCAGTGTGCCAGTGGGAGGAGATGGGCTGTGATCCCATCTCAGCTTTCTGAAATTCAGATATGTGACAAGTCAGAATTTGGGGTGGCAAGGGGTGGCGAGTTGATGGACAAGCACATTTAGTCACTTTGGTAGTCAGAGTTCACTGCCCCTGCAGTGCTTTTGGACAGTGACGGCCATGCAGATGGGGATTAGTGCAGGATATCCAAATGTGGATCTCATTTATAGACACATGACACTGTCAGCCAGTTCCTTTAATGCTAATTTGTGGTGCAGGATAAGTAATGTTCAAGGGATAGTCTCAAAAGTGTTGCTTAGGGAAAGAAGATGTCTAATAAAGTAAAAAATTTCCTCTACTGGGATACTTTCTAGGAGATTGCATTTATTGGAGGTTCACTATAGGTCTACAGTATGTTTTACTTTGTGAGGATTAGAGAACAATCACAGCAGGTGAAAGACACTAAAAGTTCAATTTCTCTCAGCCTGCAGAAGCCTGGTACAATAGATAGGTGAAAAAGGGATTGGAATTCCCGTTTTCTTTCCATTGACTATAATTAAGGGAGCATAGCACATTTGGCTCACATATGTATGCCAGAAGTTAAATAAGTCAAATCCCACCCTTAGAGCACAGTAACTATATCTAAATCTAGGATATGGATGTTCCTATGTCTTCCACTGCTGAATAGAGTGATATGATCCTTGTGTTGTGGAGTATGTCTATAAATCCAGATCCATTTTCCAATACAGTCTTTTCAATATGCTCTGAATTAGAGATCCATATCCCTTTATTCCTCCATCTCTAGATTCCCTGGCTTGCCATGGAGCACTGTACCAGTGACCTGCTCTTCCTTGTCTCTGACCTGTGAAATCTGAAAGTCCCCATATGTGACAGACCCATTCCTCAAGCAAGTGACTCACTCAGCCCCATACCAACCCTTGTTTTGCTCAGTCCGTCAGGAACTTGCTGTGGACAGGCAAAAGCAAAGGGAAATGCTGCTGGGCTACTTCTCTCATACCACAGTGGAGAAGGCATCAAGGAAAACCTGTTCATGACACCCATTTTGGAAATACCCAAACTAAATGAAAAAGCCCAAATGTCATAGAAATCTTGGTTGTTTGTACACCTTAGAGCCAGGGCAGTGTCTATTTGAAAACACTTGCTGTAGGTTTGCTGTTGACTTCAGTTCTGGGGTCCCCGTGGAGGCAATCCACTCATCCCAGCGCAGACTGGTGTTAAATGTCACTGGATCATGGGGGGAACATTTCTTCCCCACTTTGTCCTGGAGTGGATGACTGCCACAGGGGTGGAGAGGGGAGGAAAAGGCCACTTGAGCTTTTGCATTGCTCCTGTGGTTGTCTCTGCCAGAGAAACAAAACACTGGACTATGTTTGTATATACAAAGTGAACTGACTGACCTCCACCACAATGAGATACTTCCATGTTTCCCATGTTTACTCTGAATCAGGGAAGATTTTGGTCAGAATAATTGCTTCACAGGAAGCAGCAAAAGCAGACAAGGAAAACACCTTATCGAAGGAGTGGGATAAACTATGCTAGCATAAGTTGTCTTTGCCCTGATTTCACTGATTCACAACAAGATGCATTGCCTACCACATCAGTAAGAAAATCACTTTCCCTTTCCCTGAAGAAGTTAATCTGATACTATGGTGTGCGTGTATCAGGATCTGTGCTGAGATAGGACTGGAGAGGAATGTTTGATTTGCGAATCAGCATTTAATACCTAGTGCCTTGTTTAAAACAGGCACTTTTTAGGAAACATACCTATGTCTTTGTTTTCTTCTACCCACAGATAGAAAAAAAAAAGGAGGGGGGGAAAAGGATATGAAAACATCAATCCATAGGAACAACAAAAAAATAAGCAGCTGGAATTGATCCTTATACCGATTTCCTAACTGTAACTATTGTTATTTCCCAAAGCCACAGTTTCAACCATCCAATCCAGAGAAATGTGGTGGGAAGAGCATCAGCATTTTTTTCTCTACAGGACTGGTGAAGTGGACTCACTTGGGCAGGTGGTTTTCAGGAATAAAAGCCCCTGTGAAATGGCAACCAGCGTAAGCTCTTTTGAGAATGCATGCTCTTGCCCTGAGGTGGGCAAAATCCCCTCTTTCTCAGAAGTAGGCTTCTTTTATCTCAGTTGAACTGGCAATGATATAAATGATAAGGCAGAACCAAAACAGAGATGGAGGTTTATTTAGTTTCTCTAATTATCAGGATATGTGAACATCCTTTGCATTGCACTTTTTGATATAAAATAGTGCAAAGGACTCTGAAAACAGGTAGGAACTCTGTGAAACCAGAAAGATGTTTTTTTCTCTCTCATTCTCTCTGAAATAAATCAGTCCATACAGAAACAGGGCAACAAAGAAGCAGTCCCACTTTCTAAAACTATTATTTTCTCTACTTTATCTTGTATTAGAGCATTGAATAAGAAACTATTGTGCTGCCTTTCAGGACAGTAAGAGTGCTGGTGGGCTTAGCCTTCAGTCTAGCACCCTCCTGGTTTTTTCTCTTTCCTTGAAGCAGGATATAGTGTCAAAATCATCTCTGTTTGAAGAACAAAATACCGAACGATAAGCAATTTATGTTATGAGTACTTTTGCAATGCTTTCTTATCCCTATTCCTGACATTCTCACATGACTCATTCTGCCTTCCTGCTGCGAGTGCTACTGGTCCTACATGTGAAATTAAACTCTGAAGAGCATTTCACAGCAAGAGGGGTTTTCTCTTCTCTTGGAATTCAAGCTCTTCCTTTTGTTAGGAGGCATGAGTTTAGTGCTAAAAGGCTAACTGGTTTAACTTGCTAAACCTGCTCTTATTTATAAGCAAAGCTGCTCTTGCAAAATATGAATCATCAAAGCTCAGAGACTGAAAGGGTAGATGAGGTTACCCACTCCACTTCTTTGCCAGGCAAGCTCGTACACAGCTGTCTGTTCTTTGTCTGGGATAATAAACATTTGAAGAAAGACGATATCCAGCACTTCTTTGGAGACTTTTGGCTGAAGAAGCAAATGATGACTTCTGTCACATTTCTCTTATTTTTTTTTCATATCCTGTAGCATCTGTATATGCAAAACTTAATATCACACAAGCATAAATATGAAGCTCACAAAAAGGAGAAACCAAATGGCTCAAGCAGTGCCAGATGCTGTGCTAGGTGTAATGAAATGACTGAAAATGCTGGTTTTTTCTGAATATACAATAACCTCTCATCCACTTAGCTTTCCCTGTCCCTCTGCCCTCTGCATCATTCTCTGTAGTTTGTTAAAATTAACTCAGGATTTTTGTTCTTGTGGCCTATCCATGAGGTTTTTTTCCTTCTCTCAAATCAAATCTAACAGGGAACTCATTTTTCTTGTACTCAGATCAAATTCTCCTTAAGAAATGACTGTCAATTTTTCAGTACTACTAATGTGGGCTTCAATTTACTTTTGTCCTACTCTGCTTCAGATACATCGGATTCCCTCTCTTTCAGCTGATTTAATCTCTTTCTCTTCCTTGCTTGAGGCATCTGGGAGCAATCGGAATGACTTTATACCCCTCTTTGGTTTCACATTTTTGCCTCATTTTCTGATGTTGGCTAGACGGAAGGAGAGTTTTCTATTTTATTTTCTAGAGCTCTTAACATGGTGACAACTTCAATTTTTATGTGTGTTGTTGGTGTGATTTATGAGTTTTGTATTTTTCCGCCACTAGCTGTTGGTGTCAATCTTTTCCCTCTGCCAGAAATGTTCTGTTCCTCCTATGACATTAGCTATAATGCATGTCACCATTTGTATATGGTTTAGGACTGTGTCACAGCTTCATTCTGACCTTCCATGAAAACTCAGTTATCACATTTTGCGTTACAACTTCATTAAGCCAAGCTCTTCTGTGTAGATATAGATTTAAGTACATGGTTACACTTGGAAAAAAAAAATTATCTTAAGCATACAGGTAAAGAATCTTTGCAGAATTGTCAGTACACAGTGTAGTGACAAAAAATTGTTTAAAACACAGGGCCGTGAGCCTCATTTCTATTTTTTCTCATCCTAAGGCCCTTTCACAAAACAGGATCACTGTAAATTGGAATTTACAGTCCTTCCTTTTAGCTTGAAGACAATCAAAAATCTCAGAACAATACAATCAACCTCAGACTTCTCGGGCAATAGAGATGTACAAATCAGCACTAGTGAGGCAACACCAGGTGGAGTTTATTAAACTGTGACTTCTTACCGAGCTCTGGAGCAATTAGGTGCTCTTAGCAGATTGATAGAGCTAGAGGGGGTTTTTTAAACTGATTTTTTTTCTTGATTATTAAATCATAAATCTACTGACTGGGATCATAGGAAAGTGTACAGCTTTCACCACATTCATTGCATTTTGGTTTGCAAGGGAAGGTCATCAATGACACTCACACACAGAATTGCATTTTACAGGAGTATATGTTATTAAATGTAGCCTGAGAGCATTTTAAAGCAATTTACACTGAGAAAAAAAACATGTCTACAGTAGCTTAACTACAGAAATACATATATGCAATAAATATATGCAATCATATATACAAGTCTCATAATGCCTTGAGAGGGCCAGTCTTTATCCTATTCCGTTGATGTATGAGAAACGTAACTCATATTTAAAAAAAGGCTGATATGCCCATTTTTGGCCATGCTGGATTCCAGAGCATCCTGAATAGTTGGATTACTGTTTCATCTCATTCTGTTTTCTAGGTGGCACTGGCAATCTACACTATAAATTCATGTGGTGCCTGGAAGGTCTCTTTCATTTTATTCGAGTTTCCCAGTAGCAGTTCTGGTTCAAGCTACAGTCTGGCAAAGCAAACTGATTTGTAACCTAGACAAGTTGCAGAACTAATATCCCACAAAAGGATTCCAGGAGATGGTGAATATATTCCGAAGCCCTGAAAGTAAAAGAAGAGCAAAGAAAGAAAATAGACTTAAAAAAAATAATATAAATGTCTAATTTCTTTTAGTGCTATCTTAAAATAGAACCATCCTACAGCTAAGCCAAAACTATTAGAATCAATAAGTTCCACAACAGGGTATACCATTTATCTGCACTGGTTAAGGTGTGAAACATTACCTCTGTGTTGTAACATATTGGGATAGGACCATGATATTCATTGGGAGATTGTGTATGTATACAAGTACATACCTAGAACACGTATGTAAGTGTATGAGTGAAAATGGACGCGTGTGTGCATGAGTTTATAGGTGTACATGACTCAGATATGTCCTGACATGTATCTTTATGTTCCTAAGTCAAGTGAAATAAATTTGTGTGTGTATATGGAAAACTAAGTATATAACTGCATATCTCTTCCCAGTCTTCCAGTGGACCTTTCCATGCTTCCTTTCCAAGTACAGTGTCGGTTAAAGCAATAAGGGTTGACTCCTCTTCTCTTGGGAATGGGACCAATGTCTTGATGCTGGCTCTGATATGCTGTGACAAGTGTGGTGCTGTGTCTGTGGAGGAAAAACTCCAAATTCTGGCACAAGCAATAGCGAACAGCAAAGATACCACCATCCTTAGTCATGCACTTACATACTAAAACTGTATCCAGTTTTGGAAAACAAAACATCCAGCAAATACTATCCAATCAATTCAATGTACCACCAACTGATGGCAACTCAGAGAAGACATAGCTCTTTTCCAGCATACCTGTACAACCAACTAAGCAAAATAAAAGCTGTGTAATGTAAATGCTGCTTCCTTCAGTAATGCCACACCAGCTGGTTGCTCACATCATCTTAGTCCTGTCTGGAGGATTTCCCACCCTTTCAAAGACACAACTGCTGCTCAAAACTGCCCTTCTCTGCATTGTTCTCCCATTCACAGGGTGAGGAGGTCCAGAAAGGTAACAGTCCTAGCCTCGTCTTCACATTTGTCTGTCAAGACATGTTTGCCAGCTGGCTCAGAAGCTGACAGTAGAATTACTAGAGTTTCGGAATACTTTTTGAATCAAAGGTTTAGGCTTGAGTTTGCAGGATTTCAGGAACTTGGTTAATTGTTCTCTGTAACACCAACCAGCTTTTTGTCAGGACACTTAGCTGAAAATACGGCAACAGCATAGATGCGACCAGGAGCTATCAAAGGATTAGCAGTAGCTTACACACCCTGTGGTGTGTACACCACCATTGACATTGCCAATGCATTTTTCTCCATTCCCTTAGCAATCACCACACACCCTCAAACTCTCTGTGCAAGTATAAGCCCTGACTAAAGGAGATAACACTTGCAATATTTTTCACTTTAAAATGGCCTTGGTAGCATGACAGAAGTTCTCACTTGTAGATAGTGCTGGTGTGGGATATGCTTTCTGACATTACTAGTGGGAACTGGATGGGCAAAAGGGCCACTCATTTTGAAGCATTAATCTCCCAATGGTAAACACCCATCTGATATTTAATCACTCAGCTGAAGTTGTTCTGTAAGGGCAAAATTGGTCCTGGAATCGTTCAGCTTTGCTAAACTCCGTTCAGATTCTGGGCGACCATCAGCGTTTTGGAAGAAGCACCCAGTAAAATTCAACAAATGAGGATTTTCTCCTGTGACAAAGTAGGCTGCAGGATAAGCTAAATAGTACATTTAACAAACTGGAGCCAGAGAAAAGCAAGACAGCCAGGTGAAAGTCTCAAACTCTTGAACATAAATCAAGTCCATTAACATCAGTGGAAAATTTCCTACAACACAATGAGCTCAGAATACACTGATCATTACTATCTATGGGCAAGAACTAAACTTCAAGTCTGCACTAATAGTAAAGAATTAGTACAGTTGTCCACACTGGTGTAAATAGATAAATGAAATCAGACATGCTGAGAGTCTGAAGAACTATCAATTCTTTGCAAGGGTTCTGTCTCTCATTAGAAATTAGTTTCATTTCATCAAATATCCTTTGGAGACAGAATCGTAGGGGTCGTTTTAATCAGGTCTCATGAGTTTCCAGGGAAGATGAAACTTCGTGGAAGACAGAATAGTGTTGCATTTGATTTCTAAGACATAACTCAGAGGACCAGCTCTGCTGATTGCTAAAAGGGCTCAGTACTGCTCCATTCTGTATTTTGGGACTGTGCAGCAAGCTGCTCTGTTGCTATGGGACTGAGGGTAGGCATAAGTGAGAAGGGCAGTCCCAGTTTATTCCCAGTAAAAGTTCAGCCCATCTTTATTGTTAATCATTCCGTCAATCTTCTTTGCCCTTTTGGTGGCCCTGCTTTTGGCAAATGAAAACGGAAGCTGCTGTCTCTTTTGAGTCAGGCCATTGGTGGCTCTCAATAAATAGTCCTTTCTACCAGTGCCAAATATTGTAAGAAAGGGATATTGTGAAAGAGCAAGTCAAGGTGAGATCAGACGTACTGGCTTAATTGCTGCTTCAGCTTTGCAAAGGTTCTCATTACAATTGTAAGACTTGTTTTTAAAGCAGGACAGTAGCTAGGAGAAAGGACTCCCCAGCTTATTTTCAGGAAACAGATGGAGGACTGGGGTCACACTGTAGTTTGTGATAAATTATACAGGATACTACTGAACGTTTGGCTCGTGGACTGCATTAGCCTTGACAGAGAGCTCTTTCCAAGAGATAGCTCCTTTCCAACAGATGATAATGCAGCATTTAGCATTTCTGCTCTGCTTTGCTAGATCGCTTCCTCAGGAGGGGTTGAAACTCAGGAGAGCTCGCAGCATGCTGGCCAGGAGATTCCTGTGGCTGCTGTGCACACTACAGGGCAGGTGCCCAGGGCTGCACAGCCTCTCCAGGCTGAAGCAAGCCCGAGGGCCACACTTTGTCTTGTCCTTGCAGCAAGGGCCAGAGAGGGTCATCAGTGCACGTCACTCCCGTCCTCAGCCGGATGGTTTCTTCCTTATAGAGGAAGATTATACATCTTATCATAATACAGAGTGGAGACACTTTTGAGATAGACAGGACATTATTTTCTTTAGGTTGGATAAGAGGTCCAAATTACATCTGGGCCCCACTAGGCAGTATCACTGCCCCAAAGAGTACATGGTATTTGTGATGGTTAAAGGCTGGGTGGAAGAAAAGGTGGCAACCAGAGCCACAAAGATCTGCTGGGAGCCTCACACTCAAGCTTTCCTTTCATTGGAAACTGGGATGGGGGAATGAAGAGAAGAAGAAGGAAAAGGGGGCTTGTGCCCCATAGGGAAGCAACGCACAGCTGAGGGCACACCTGGCCTAAGGAACCAGAAGCCCTACTAGGTCCTCCCTCCACTGCAGAAACCACCAGGGGATGAGGGAGCTGCCTCAGGGAGCTGGGACCTGACCCAGCTGGCTATGGCCACTCAGTGGTACCCAGCCCTTGTAACAGTGCTTAAAGGGGTCTCCTTAATTTCTACAGAGATATGCCCTTTACAGTTTATCTGTACCCTCTTGACAGGTACTTAAAATTTCTCGGATCCAGAGTGGCAGTAATGTAGTATATGCTCATCCTATCACCAGGACATCTGAGAGTTTCAGCCCCTCATTTGGCACTATTTGTTGTGACAGCTTAATAAAACAGTACTGTAGATTGCTTTTTTTATGCTTGTCTTAATGTAATGCTGAGCATAACTGATATAACCAAGACATGAACTCAAAAGTTCAGAGACTAAGAGCAGCTTTTAAGCCTTAGGAAATGCTGAAATGGAAACAAAGCAGGAATTGTCAGACACATAAGAAATTCATGCTTCAAATTCATTGAAGACATTGGAATTGTTCCAAAGAGGAGCTGGTCCATTAAATCACATGAGAGTGGATGAATGTAGTCAAATCAAAAGCCCATCAAGACAGTATCACGTCTTTGACAGCTATCAGTAGCAGCTACTTAAAAAGAGTAAAAGAAAAAGGACAGGGAGATGGAACCTGCCTAACCTCTAATAAAATCTGTGCATTAGGGACTTCTGGAACTATTCTCCATCTTATGCTTTCAGGCCCATTGCTCAGACTTTCTTTTATTCACCTATTTGTTGTACTTTTGACATTCCAAAAGTTTATGGTGGTGAATTTATGGCAGTGAAAAATTTATGGCAGCGATTCTCCTTTCTGAATTATGGTCTTTGTGAAAGAGTTTAGTTTGCTTGAAATGTTCTGCCTAATCTCTTAATTCGGTGTCCCCAGCTCCTCCCCTGCAGTGAGCAATTACAAACTTTCTGACCTATCTGGAAAGCTGCAGGATTTTATATTCCACATAATTTTCTTTTCCATACTGGAGAATCCCAGCCTATTTATTTTCCCTGTAAACAGGAGTTGATCACACTTTGGTCTCCATCTATCCTTTCCTCTAGTTCGACTGTAAGGCCCTCAAGAATATGAGTCCTGCCTCATCTGTGTAAAGTGCCTTGCCCGTCAGTGTTGGCTTCTTCTGACATGGCTAACATTACAGACAGTCAGGAGGAAAGTGCAAGCTGCAGAATTTCTGTAGGTAGAATTTATGCAAATGAGTACAGTTTCTGCATTGCAGACTGGAAAAAAGGTAATGCCTCTCCACCAGTGATATCATCTATTTCTAGTTACCACAGGTTGTGCAGCAGCCCAGTGACATTGCATTGCTCAAGGTTGGACAGGGCAGGATTAATAGCAGGAGACACTTTAATGAAAGGCAAGCACCGGGAAAGGAGTGATGTGTTTGGATTTGTTTTATAGCCTAAGATGCAAAGTAGGTAGGAACACCCTGGACTGATTCCAGCTATACTGCATAGCGGTGTCCAAAGATATCAGCACTAAAGAGCCCTTTTATTTTCTGAGCCATGCCTCAGTAGTCAGGAGAACTTGTTCAGTGGGTCTGCAGCCAAAAGACCCAATCGTCTCACTTTCTGAAGCTGATGTTTACTATCCCTTGTATCACAAAGCTGCTGCCTGAAGAGCAGCTGGATGGAGGTGTCTGGAACAATCCCAGCCACCATTTCATAAGAAACTCTTTCTGCATCTCTGCTTTTCCCACAAAGGCTCATATTTTATGATTGCTGGTAGGCAGGAGACTGATGAAATGCATAGCTGATCTGAAAACATAAAAAGGCAAGAGGCAAGATTTAAAAAATATACCAGTCATGGGTAGGCTTGTGAAATCAATAACATACATAGTCATTGTGCAAGAAGGAACAACAAACTCACTGCCCCCTCCACCAGCTGGTTTCCTGTCTGTGGTGTAATGGCTGGGAGTCTGGGTGGTAAATTTACACCTCACTAAAAACCAGATTATAAATTCATTGACCTCTCCCTTCATCCCCCTCTTCCACGTCCTCTCCAGAACTAAGAGATGGATTGTACCAGAATCATTTTAACTACATGTTTACTATTAGAAAGCCTCAAACATCACTTTCTTGTGCCTGAGAACAAAGGTTTTTTGAAATAGAATGCCCCTTTGCATCAAAAATGGGGTGAAATGCAGTGAAATGCAGTAGTGTCAGCTTCGACACCCCGGAAATTTTGAACTCTGCCTCTCTCCTGGTGGTCCCTTTCAGTTTGGGTGAATGAGTTCAGGAGTGAAGCCAAATAAGCCAACTCCTTGTTGGTTCCCAGTTTCCATGCAGAAAAGTGGGATTTGAATCTCCCATGCACTCAACTTGGCAGACAAACACTCTCCCAAAAACAAACTGAAAAGCAATGAAACTGGTGAGTCAGTAATTACCTGTCAATATTACCACATGCCTGCTGCTGTCTCTGTGCCACCTCCTTTGCCCCTAGGCCACAGATTGGGAAACCTTCTGGAGTGTTCAAGACCCGCTGTGCAGCCCTTTCAACTCTGCTGATGGTTGTGACCATTGTAGGTGCTCCATGGTCCACCTGCACAGACCTGTCTGGGGATGAATGCTATAGCTGTCTCTTCACAATGCTGGTAACCTTGCCCGCAGGTCATGAGTGCTCAGGTGTATCTTTAGGCTGACCTGAAGGAAAGCAGATTACAAAGGTGATTTCGAAAGTTTTGTTGTGAGTAGAAGGGCAGGTGCTTTCCCTCTGACTCTCCTCTGATGTTCACAGGCCATGATACAAAAAAAAACCCAAAAAACCCAAACATATTGCTTAGGGTCTGAGTCCCAGGTGTACAAAGATCAGTTTATTCCAATCAGTTGTTGAGGATGCTTACCTTCCTGTGACTGGAACACTGAAATTTTCCTAAGTACTCAAGAGCCACAGATCACCTAATACATTTCCTGAAGAGTCAACAGGGATAGAAAGGTAGGTGTCCCATTAGATTTTTACACATTTGGGGTGTGCCGGTAATAGATAGAAGTTGGGTTTTCTGGCTTGCTTTCTTGACCACAAGAGATGCAGAAGACCCGGCAGCCCCGTGCCATCACAGTGTGGAGGTATTTATATGGAGCATGCTCAGCTCAGGAGGTAGGTCTGAGCTGATTGTGAGCCACCCTCACATGCTGACCATCTTCTAGTGGATAAGAAATGGACCTTAGCCTAAAAAAGACCAGGGTCCCATTTTGCTTGAAGGATTTCCTCAAAACTCTCCCAAATATGAGTAAACAGGTGAGGGAAACACAACGTTTTAGAAGAACTCCAATCTCCTGGAGGTACTTCAACTACCTGAATATTGCTGTACGCTGCAATGGCAAGACAACTGTCAACAGGGTTGTTTCTCAGAGACAGATATGACTGTTTATTTTGGTGATTATGAGTGCAGTCTGTGTATGTGATTCGTGGCAGATATGCTTATCAACTAAAAACTTCTTTGGGTAGCTGGAAACTCATTCCAGTTGATAAGTTCACTGGTGATGATAAGTGTAAAGGGAAAACAAGTGCGCTGTTTTTATTCCTTTCTGAGTACTTGTGTTTTTCACATAAGGAGACATGATGATGTTTTGTAACCTTGTCTCCTCCTGGGGACAGAAGGAGTGTACAATCCCTTTTAGTCGAGTAAACTGTTGTCAGCTCAGAGCCCAGAAGTCTCCAGCTACCCTGGCAAGCAGTCAGACAAACCAGATTGCTCCATTTTGAGCTTAAAGTGTCATTGAAGTGTGACATATTAGAAAGAATAGCCTTGGACAGAAAATATACCTTGACCTGTGACTCAGCAAGATGGGGAGCAGAAGCCTCTCCCTGTGTTTTCTGATTTTTACAGTCTGGGAGAATCTCTGTTTCTGATAGCATGGACCTCATCTCAGCAGTGAAACCGCTCTCTGAGCAGCCTTCCTAATTACATCACATACGGCCTTCTGCTCCCTTTCACTGATAATCACCCAAGCACCTTGTGGCTTTCAAGCAGATGCAGATTTTGCTTCTGTGGGAAGTGCCGTTAGAGAAATATTAACATACTTTGGCTTTCTGTAATATATTGAGAGGGTTTATTGTCCTTTGTATAAAGTTGACCATGGACGCCTGCTTTTATTTTATGTTTCATTCCATCCCACCCATCTGTTCTCCTTCTCTGCAGTGGAAGTAAAGAAGTAGTTTGGCATCTGATTAGCCAGGGCTTCACAGACAAGCACTGGCTCACTTCCAGTTCCAGGATTCTTGTTCCTGTACACAACCTTCAGATGTGTTTGATGCTGCACTATGCTATGTTCTGTTATGCTACACTACACTATTCTATTCTGTTCTGTTCTGTTCTACTCTAATTTTCTCACCCTTGTCTGGATTCCAGGTCAGATGATGTGTACTCCAGACTCTGTACATCAAATATATCAGATGTCTGCAAATCAGACATATTCCATAAATGTGTACACCACGGCGAAAAGCCTCCTCTTCTTTCCCATCTTCTGACGAAGGCCTCATCTGGAGCACTCAGTGCCACCACTGGGATGCAGGCAGAGTCCTTCTAGCTGGTGTGCTGCTGATTCAGTGATTACAGGAGCAGCACATATTGCCAACTGTTTTGTGGATTAGATACGCAGAAATTGTCATGCCAGAACAGGTCTCTTGTCCATCTAGTGGCAAATGTAAGATTTTTTAGAGAAAGACATAAAAGGCTTGTAATGAATCCAATCAGTCAATATTATACCAGTGGGGGATATTTGTCCCTGACCTCAGCTGGTTATCAGATTATGTACCCTGAAGCATGAGGACTGATAGCCCTTGTCATTGCAGTGTATCAGGCGTAGCTGCAGGTGCTCTGTTTATTCGTATTTATGCTTAGGAACAAATTCAACTCATATACAAGAAGGTGCAACTCCTCTAGTTTCAGTGGAATCAAACTAATGGTGAATCAGATAAATTTACTGATTAAAGACATGTCTTTGAACATGGAAGAATGATGTCAAGCTTTGGGGTTTTTTTCCGCATCAGGAAATAGGTCAGTCTCTACAGAACAGTATTGCTTAAACTGTGGTATTCTTAAGATGATTTTTTCAATATCGGCACAGTAATTTCAAAGAAAATAACTAAACCAAACAGCTGACTTTTTCTGAGGTAGACTTTACTCAGGAGTGAGATCAATCTTAGGAAAGTAAACCTCAAGTGCCTACTATAACATTGATATGTACTTCAGACTTCAGTGTTTTTTAATGCATTTTTAATGAAGAAACACTTTTTAGAAACACAGTCTGTCCCTTCAGACTCTTGCCATGGTATTTTCTGCTGAATTCACCCAGCTCTAAAAAGTAACACAGTATTAATGAAGGTAGTATAAATCCTCACAAAATCCCAACATTTAGTATGAATGTGACTTCCATTTGTGAGAAGGGAGTGTGTATGCAAATGTCTGTGTGTGTTTGTGCATTTATAGGTCTGGCATCAACCTGGTCTGCTGTTTGCTATGAGAAATTGCTGAAAGCTGTACACAGGTACCAGTTTCTCTGATGAATTTAGCCAATCCTCTTTGTGGTGTTCAGTGTGACCCCCTGGCTGGTGTGTGGGTACATAATTCATCCTGCAGATTTCTCCCAGATTTTGCTGTGATTGTTACTCTGAGTATTCACTGATTTACAAATTAAGACCTGTAGTCATCACCTAAACCTCATGATTATGTATTTGCTCCCTGATGAGGACTCACTGAAGTCATCTAGGGGCTTTCGGGAGAAGCACATGCACAATATATGTCGCTATTTTGGAATAATATCCATTTGTAGAAGTTGGATCTGGCATTACAGACATATTCATTTTTTAAGAGGTAGAGAGGCAACAGGTGAGGTGCTGTATGAATCAGAAGATGAAGTGTTTGTTATAGAAACTGCTTCTCATGCAATTAATAGTGAAACATTTGCTAATATCTGGTGAACACCTGCATATACTATTCCTAAGAATAACATTTAACTCCAGTTTCTCCAGGAGAGACATTACAGAGCCATACCTCTTTCCTATGATGTGGTACATCTGAAAATAAAACAATAATGTAGTGCTTGGAAGAGTTCCTAAAGCTTTCCCAATTCATTTGCCTTTCTTTAATGCCTCTGAGTTCATTCCCTGATATGTCATTGTGTTGCAATGCTTTTCTGCAGCTGTCCTTTCCACCTTCATGCAGGGCTTAAGTGACACATTTCATCCAAGGCCCCTTGTGGAGTTTCAGGTGGTCAATTACACTTGTGCCAAGGGTGCATATTTGCAGCACCTGCCATTAGCACATAGGAGCATACAGTGTCCTCAGAATCCCTTTTCCTACTGGAGAAGGAGGAGAGGCTATTGCACAGAACAGTGCAGCAATCAGTCTTGTCCATGAGTGCATGGGTTGGCATGTCCTGATTCAACCCACCCACCACCCTCACTGGGGACCTATTCACGGCAGACCGTTTTTGCCATCTGGTTTGGGTTGCCTCTCTGTGCAGAGCTGTGTGACAGAAAAGCTCAGAGTTTGATGAGCACTTGGACTAGGACATGTCTGGAGTGTGCCTCCAGATGAGGAGCTTGGAGGTGCACCCAGGTACAGTAAAATAGCTACAACTCTAGAGTATCTGAATTAAACTCCTCTTCTGAATCACCATCTGAAGGAAAGTCTTTCCTTCTGCACTGCAAATTAAGCCTAAAAGCTGGAGATACACAATAACAACCCACCACAACCTCACCATGGGGGGAGAGAGGGAATTTTGGCTTGCTGGAGGTTCGGGCACACTTTCCATTGGTGTTATACTGGGACAGTAATCAATGTCTGGGTTGCCCTTCCAATCTATGACTCAGAAGCCTATCTGTCTACTCTAAAAATTGTATGAACAATCAAAATGTGGACTGAAAATCAAAAACGATAGAGGATGGTGTCTATCTCCTTCTCACAGGCATTCATCTTCATAGGCTTTCTGAATATTTCGAAGTGTTTTGGCACGTATTATCCTGAAATGTTTGTTTCAGCTCTCGTAGTTAATGAGAACTCATCAAATACAGCATTATATTGACATTTATATGCATTCCATCTCTATTAGTAGTTCTTCTCATTTCCATGAACATGAAAGTTGAGAAGTTGAGCCTTAGTTTCTGACTTACATACTGTCTGTTCCAAGCACAAGGAATTTTGTAGAGGACAAACTACAGCAAATGAATTCTGAGCAGAGTGGCAGTAAAGGTACTGAGGTGATCCCAGATGCTAATTTGTCCCACCATATCTAGTTTGAATTTTTGACTATTTACAAAGGAGTTGGCTGAAAAAGCCCTTGGCTTGAGTATGTCTAAAGTTCAGTTTATTTTTACTGACTCAGATCCTGCAGAACTCCTAAGGATTGCAGGCACCAGACAGCCGTGTTTAGCCTTGCCTGTTACAGTAACGTCAAGGAAACCTATCATAACTGGCAAGCCTTCTAAAAACATGAGTGCTTATGGATTACAAAAGGAGAAAACATGCAGATTAAAAGAAACTGTTACCAGACAGAAAGACACCCACCCTTTTCCCCTATAACTTCTTAAAAAAAGCCCCAGGGATTTGCTTTGATCAGACTTTAAGGTGAGAGCAGATCTCCTGGAAATTAGCTACAAGCTAACAAAATAGTGATAAGCAAGGGAGGAAATGGAGCCAAGATACGTCATGTTTGTCAAAAGACAAAACTCTGGCGGTTCTGACAAACTCTTCTAAGATCTTCCAGAGAGGGCATTGCAGAAAAAGCCTAGCTGAGCCCTGAACAGGATTCCCATTCTTGCACTGTTGGTCTGTTTGTGTCGCTTGGGATTTGGGCTTCTCTGGAGGAGGTGAAGAGAGACTTGAAAATTCAGCTGCTTTTGATGCTGAAACAGAGTCAAAGTATAGAATGCAAGTAGAAAAACAAAGAAACAAAACAAAACAAATCCCAAACCAACCAACCAACCCCTCCCCCAAAAAAAAAGCCACCCCCCCCCCCCCCCCCCCCCCCCCCCCCTCTCACCCCCCCCCAAAAAAAAACCAAGACCAAAAAACCACCCAACAAAAAATCCACCCAAACCTCTCCCTCACTACTGATCTCTATCAAGGAGTTGAGCCGCTGAGTGATTTCAAGGCCAACACATGCTCATATCCAGATTTCTTGAGACACCAGGAGAATGAGCTTCCCAAGGAAACAGCTCATGATATGGGAGAAAAAGGTTATAAAACCCCAAAAAGTTGGGGAGAATTTAGTCCATTATGCTACACTAGTATGCATCACTTTACCAGACTGCTGTAAACCCAACCTCACCAACCAGTTGACAGAGGGTTTGTGTTAAGCAGCTGGAAGACCCTTATGAAATTAAGCCTTTAATTTTCATGGAGAGCTTCCAGGTTTAAAATGGAATGAGACAAGAGCATTGCTCCATCAGCCTGCACCCAACGGGAGACAGAAAGTCTCCCTGGCACAGGAGGACCAGCCAGCTTTGTTACCAGAATGGGAGTCACCTCCAAGAGTGAGTAACCCCATCCTTAAAAAGGTGGCCAGGAAAGATAGGATGATCCCCCTTTGTGGAATCCCTCCCTCTTCATGTTGACTGCAAGAAAATTACAAGTAATGTTTTTGTCTCTTTTTCTTAGCTTTATACCCCTAAAATCTGTGCCTGGTCAAACAACTAAAGTAAAATGGCTTATTACCTCTGCAGATGCCAAGGCTGTGGTGCAGATAAGCAGAGGACTCCATTGTCTTATTGGTCAGGGCTCCTCCACCCAGCTATATTTGGAGTAGAGAAGCCCAACAGCACAAACAGGATTTGTGTATGCAGTTATCTTGTTTGCCTGGGTATTTAGTAGCAGCAAATTTCTTGACAGGACATTCAGAGGAAGGTGAAAACAAACAGTCTTCCATCTGGAGTTTCTCTGCTAGTACAGATTTTTTTAACCTGAGAATCTGGAGTAATCTAAAGTCACATGAAGAAAAGGTCAGAAGTGGTCACGGTTCTGAAAGAAATTGGATGCTTGTAAACTGCTCATCAGCAAGGACTTCTGATCAGCACATGATTTCCACAGAGTGCAGTTTTGTCTTAGCTGTGCTAGATATAATGCTTAGATAAGAACTACAAAACAGGCTTTCTATTTGAACTTGTGGTGGATACGTGAAGGATAACTCAGATCTTACCTGCTGTATTCAGGGTAAGAAAGAGTAATTGTCAGTAAGAAGGAGAGTGCATTGCACATCAACTTGGAACATTTTGACTTTATTTGCTGCTGGCTAGTGCCTAACGACACTGTCCTGAAACCATCTAAAAGACAGGGAAACCTTCCTGCAGGTAGTTTGTCATGTGTCCTGGGCACCAGGGTCCCTTTGGATGCTGTTGGGGTTCAGGAGGTGACCTGGCCCTTTCAAAGCTTGCTGTTTACTGAGTCTGATGCCCATCTGTATTTGTGAATTTATATGCTATTAGTCACTGCTGTTCTTGCTTAAAAACGTTCTTCTCAAATTTCACACAATGTCTTGCAGCTACTGGATCTTGGGATAAGGTAAAGAGGGACATTTTAATAGTGCCATTTATGTACTCTTTGAATGTTACATCAGTCTTTGGCTTTGCTTCCTCTGACTTGGCAGCAGGATTGTTTTGCTTCATTCCTGATTGCTTCCAGGCCTTTACAAGGCACTGAGTCTGGGCTGTCAAGGAAGGTAGGAGAGGGAAGTCACTGAGAGTTGTCATAGTTCTTGGCATGGTGCCCCTTGGATCCATCACCACTTCAGAGCAGGAGCAAAAAGGCAGAACAGGCACCATAAGCACCAGAGGAAGCAGTAAAATGGGCCCCTTTGCCCAGCCAAACACCACAGGTAATTAGAAAATGAGAGTAGTCCTCACTTCCCTTCACAAACTGATGGCCTGCACAGACACCTTGCAGCTCTTGGGTTTCCAGTTTTGTGTCCTCCTCACATTGCTACTTCCTTGCCCTTTAGACCTTCCTCTATCCTATCCCATCCCATTCCTGCCAGCTGGCCCCAGGCAACTCAAACAACAGGCTTGGGGTGAACAGCCTCTCCCTGTCCAGGTGCAATGTGGCTGCTGTTCCCTCACCTTTCCTAGCCAATCATCACACCCACATCCAGCTGCCGCTAAGCAAAGCAGCTTGAAGCCAGCAGATTTGCATACATCTGTGCAAACTTTCTGTGAGGTCTGAGTGGCTGAGTTTCACTTCATGTTTCGGGCTAATGTGGAGCCAGACAGTGGAGGGTATCAGTAAGTGTGCAGAAGTGATGTGTTTAGTCACTTCTGCTTACCAGTTTGGATATTCCACTGTTAGAAAAGTCACTGACTGCTTACATCAAAAAGTTCCCTTTAGTGAGACTAAAATTATTGTCAAGACTTTGCTGGTTTTGGCACTGATACCTGTGAGAGAAGTCTCTGGGGTTGTTTAGTCTGCAGAAGAAATGACCAAGGTGGCAGTGAGAGTGGGCGGGGAGAGGGGGCGGATATAGTACAAGTTTTCAAATAGGATAAATATTGCAACCTAGGAGAAGGGGGTGCTTGGAGAACAAGACAAAATGGAAGGGGCTTAAATTATCAATAAAAAAATTTTGCTTAGGTACTAGATAGACCTTTCTCATGGTAAATATGATAGTGCAGATATGGAACAATTTATTTGGGAAAATTGTGGAGCCTCCATCATACTGCCGGAACAGGAGGTGGCAGAAATCCAGGACAGATTAGGTCAGTATCTGACTCTGTTGGAACAGGCAAATGGACCTAGTGACCTTTCAAGGTCTCTTCCAGCCCTGTTTTCTCTGACACATTTATAATAAGTAACAGCAAGAAACCGCAATTAATGCAGTTTTGGAGGCTGTATTAAGATGGGTAAGTGGACCTCTACCCAGGAGAACACAGAGAGTCAACAGAGATGAGACAAAATGTGCCTGGGGGGAGAGAGAGGCAGAGAGAGGGGAGCCAGGTTTCCCAAATCTGCCCACTGTCAAGCCAGTGGGGAGGAATCTGTGCTTCTGGACCCAACATCTACTGGCTGTCTGACCAGAGACTGACCTGAAACATTAAGTTTTTGTATTGTCAGTGAGTGTGAAGCTTGGTGAATTTTATATTGCTTTCGAATACTTTGAATATTTTGCAGCCTTTGTCAGAAGGCTACAGAACTTCCCATTCTGCCTTTCAGAGGCCAAAATAATACCCTGAAACAGTTCAAGTCCCTTTTAAACCCCATAGTACACAAGGTTTTTCTCAGATAGTCCCAATGTGAGATTTCCAGGTGATGGTTTTCTGCAGAGGAGCCCAAGAGCTGAGGCAGGTATCAGTCTGATTTGATGAAACCACAAATTTCTCTCTCTGTCCTTCTTCCCTTTTCTCCATGAGAGAGCAACTGGCTGGTCATATGTGAGCTGAAATCCCAAACTATGCAGGATACTGTCTCACTGTGAAGAGGCTTCTGAAGAACCAGGCTGCAACAGCAGCTGCAAAGCAACTGAGGCTGCTCCTTCAGCTTAATTTGTGGAGCTGGGAGCATTTAACCAACTAGGGAAAATAATATTTATACGAATCATTTGATCTTAATCTTTTGGTGCTCTAATTCACAGTTGCTACCTGAGGGATTTCCACATTCTCAACTGGAGCTGTCACATTTGGCACTTGAGTTTGGAGCACAGAAAGCCAACACATATGCAAAGGCATGTGCTCAGAGGTAAACACACCTGTCCCTGGTCATTCCCTTGTCAGCAGGAGTGGTGGCTTCTAGAAGAATGTTATCCCCTGGAGCTGGGGAAGATGCAGAGGGGCTGGTAAGAAGCGTGACACAGGGAATCTGCCTTTATTCTTTTAATTTCTCCATTCACAAGAGAAGCAGTGTCTAACCCCATGCTTACTGGAAAGGAGTTAGAGGTAAGTCATGCTTGTGGCTGTGCTGGAGAGCCTTAGCAGCACAGGCAGTGGGCAATGGGAGGCTGCAGCACGTGCACATCAGTGGCTGCTCTGCTGAAGTGCAGCAGGAGGAGGGTGCTGGCAGGTCCTGTGGCACTGCTGGCACAACACAACGAGCTCCCACAGTCTGGCAGGTGGACGGGCTCTGCCAAATTGCCTGCGAGCCAGCAAACAAATCAAGCAGAGTCGATGGTGTCTCCAGGCAGCTCAGCTCCCGCAGGTGCTGTTTTTATTTCCAACATCAGGGGAGCAATGCTGAAGCTCTGTAGAGAGGTGGGGGAGAGGGCAGCTTTGCCTTTGTTTGCTCTGATTTCTTGTGGAGACACCAGAACAGCCTTTCCCAGCACTTCCTTCTGCATGAAGAAGGCAAAAGCTGCCTAATGAAGAAGTTGCATCAATAGATTTTTGTACTGTTTTTCTTTCTAGGAATTAATCTGACTCACCACCATGCTTTATGGTCATTCGTTCCTTACAGACCAGCTCATTTCTGTTTACCTAGATCAGTGTGCAGCCTCGCACTCTCTTCTGGCTGCAAAACAACAGCACCCAGCTGGAACCTTGTGACTTCCCAGTAGCTCCATCAGCCATCCCAGAGCTTCCTTGCAGGGCTTCCTCCCCAGCAGACTCACTGCTGGGAGCCCACTCCTCTTAGTGTATCTGCTCTGTATTTACATGGGGAAGCCTGGGAATTGAGCTAGAATCAACTATTTTCAGCAATGATTGATTTTTCTGCTTTAGTGGGCAGTAGTGGCATCTCCAGGGGATATCACAGTCTGCAGGAGAGCACGGTATCCTCCCGTCTAGCTGCTGTTGCCATTCGGTATTTATTAGTGGCAATGAATAACCAGGAGAACTAAGTCCATCCTTTCCCCTGGAACCACTGGTGCTATTTAAAACAGCAGAACAACCAAACCAAACCAGGAGCAGACTCAGGAATATCAACTCTCAAAGACAAGACCACAGCAATACTCAAGCCTTTCAAGTAACCTTCAGTACTGTGCACCAACCTGTTTCAATGAACAGCCACCGTTATATAATTCCCCAAAGACCAGTAATCTCTGGGTACTTCCAACAGTAAAAGTATTTGATAAAAGTACACTAAGGGGAGCTTGCAGATACAGAATCTTCAGGCTAAAAATTAACCTAGTTGGAAAGCCTTTAAGTCACCACAAGGTGGTGAACAAATTTGCTTCTGAGAAGATGACAAAAGGTTGTGTCCCAGAAGCTCCCACAAGTAACTTTGAGCAGTTGACTGAAATGAGCCACCCCACAAGCCCATGTGATCTGGAAATGGAAGTTGGTATCAGTATAATAAAAACTACACGGTTTGTATAAATCTATCCTCTCTGCTGTTCAGCCAACCAAGGTCTTCATGTCACAAAGAGCAAAGGAAGGCTTATCAAGGACAGTTTGGTGATATGAATATGATGGCTTCATCAAAACACCACTGACAATTCATAGGAAACACACAAGACTTGATCTGAAGTCTCTTATGGAAGAAGAGAATAACATCTGTCTCTAACTGCTGAAATAAGCCCTGCACACAACCCAGAGACCACCAAATGTGGTCAGTCATGGCTACACATAAAGCACTGAGTGCTTTGGATGGTTCCCACCTGAATGCTGAGTGAAACACATGCAACAGCCTGTGGGGTGTAACTGCACCCTGTTGCAGTTCTCAACAAACAGGCTATCAATACGTAATTGCTTCAGACATGACCTGAATGGTACCAGGCCTGTGCAGAGCAGCAGGGTACCTGCTGATAACCAGAGATGCAGGGATGTTCATGTACAGCGCCATCTGGCATAGCTGGAGCTGACCCTAGCCATTTGTTATACTGAAGGAAATCCCAGGAAAATGTGGATCCCTCTGTGTTTCACTGATCTATCAGGAAAGATGAATTGATAAGATGAGGGCATCTTAGCTAACAATACGAAAGTAGCCTCTGTCTCAGTGGCATGACTGCTAAGGTCATTACCCTTGGATACAAGTTCAGAAAGATGAGAGTTTTTTTTAAAAGTGATTGGGTGACAAAGGATTTTATTATTCTTGTTGCATGAATCTGAGGTATTATCTAAGCTTTGGCAGCATCACTTTCCAGATCCAGGCATTAATGATAACTGATACAATGATAAGAAAATTAAAGTTGTTGAGATGTGATCAAAATTCAGGCCTCCATGTAGGGTACAATCCACATTAATTGAGTCTAATAAAGATATCTACTTGGCTACAGATGAAAAAGAAATTATAAGATATTGACACAGATACTTCAAGAAGAAGCAGGGGAGTAGGAAGAGTTTAAGCTGGCATTCACTGCAGAGAAATATCTGTTATATCTCAACATAGGTATTTGTTGGTGCTGAGCCAGTTAGTGCAGTGGTAATGTCTTCTTGAGAGATGTTAATAGAAGTTATTAAAATATAAAGTAAATATTTATAAATAACAATTTCATAAACAGGCACAATGGATGCACATGCAAAAACTTGTTTACAAAGAGTAATTGCAGCTGCTGGTCTACACGAGTAGCTGTTGGAATTTACCTTGAACACAAAAATGTTAATTTGCATGGTTAAATGTTGGCTTCAAGCAAGCACCTGGATTTGATGCAATTAATGAATCTGGTGGGTGCTCTTTCAGTCACACAAACACCCAGGAGACAGACCTACAAAGTAAGTGAAAAGGCTTAGTAAAGGGTTTTCTTCCGAGTAAGTTTTATTGCTTTATTTATCATCTCATTTTAAAGCTTTTCTGGCTTATTTGGCCAAGCTCTTCAATAACTCAGAGAAGTTTAGGGTTCTTCTCTTTTTTAGTAATTAGAATTTGCAATTTCATAGTAATAATTTATTTACAGGAACTAGAGTTTCAGAAGCGCTTGGTTTAGGATCTGATGAGGATAGAGAGGGTAGACAACCAGAGCCTGTCATTACTTCTTTGGGAAACACTGGGATTAAAGCAAGGCAGGACAGTCCCTTCTTCCACTCTGGTGGTGACAGGAGACCTGACCAACTGTCTGTATGTCTCAGGATGGGAAACCAGTGTCTGACCAGGAACTGTGCTTCATCTTGGCTCTTCCCAAATGCAGAGATAGTCTGAAATAAACAAAGGTTTCATTTGGGTATTTTAAGGTGATGACTGTATGTTCAAGCTTCAGCAACAGCCACGGAAGGAAAAATTCCCACATCCTGGAAATGAGAGGCTCCTATATCGATAATACTTGAAGGTGTTGCTAATCATATACAGAAATCCCACCTCAATTGCAATTTTCAAGCCCAGAGAAACCCCAGCAGATGAAGGCAGACTAAAATTCAAGTCTCTCGAGATCCTGCTCACTTTTAATAATAACTCAGGGACTCAAATGCTACTCAGTTGTAGGTACTGTTAGTGAAAAGAAGCTGTATTTTGTCTTCCAGACATGGAGCTGACAGCAGACCTGGGCTGCACACACAAGGCTTTCTGTATGAAGAAGTTGGTGCTTCCTGTACTTGGAGGCTTTGGAAAATGTTAGTTGAAATTAGCTTCCAAAAACCATATTGTAGCACTGGATTCCCTCTTGCAGCATATGTAAACCTTACTGCATGTTGTCCTATTAACAGATCATATTCTGCAACTGCATGTACATGGCTGGAAATCTTTTCAGGGTCTCTTTGGCTGCAGGGCCCATTACTGGGGTAAAGTGTTGCAGCTGAGTGTTAGATGGAAAATAAATTGCTACTTCTGCATAATTATTGTCTGAGTCAGTCATGCTGGCATCACCTGTATGGCCATATACAATAAGTGGTGGAGAAGTACTCAGATCCTGTTTTTGGAGCTACCAGGTGGCATCTATACAGCACAGTGCCCAGAGGACACGATAAACACAAGGTGTGTCTTGCTGGTTTGCCTCCGTCACCTACTCAGAGTGAATCCATCCTGGGCAGATGATGAACAAAATGCGTGAGGAGCCTTTTGATGGGAGGAACCTGAGAAGTAGGCAGAAAGCATCCCAACCCTCTGTTTTGTTGCCTTTACCCTATGACTATGTCCTGAACTTGTTGTGCACTGGGAATTGAGTGGTACCTGACTAGTCACTTCATGGCTAAGACAGGCTCTCAGTCTCCACTTTGTGTGTGAGGAGAACAAACTTAAGCACAGAGACAAATACAACCTGGAAATGTTGTCAAATCTATACAGCTGTCTTGGAGCTCCAGCTTCTGTCCTGAATCTGTACATAGCTGGACCTTAGCATTTCACAGGCTTGTACAGTGGCAGGATAATTCATACTGGAGGCTCAGAGCAGGCCAACAGGCATTGTTCTCCAGCTTCACAGCTCTAAGCTGAATGAGGCCCAGCACCATCTCCTTATATTGCTCCCAGGGCTTCTGGTAGCAGCAGCCAGGTGTGTTGCCCTATCCAAACAAGTGTAAACAAGATCTTGTTTTTCTTAGTGTCTGATTCAAGGCTAGATAACTTTTTAACCCTTCACACTCATGTTAAAGTGATGTACATGTATGTTTCAAGGGCTTTATGTGAGGTTTTTAAAGATGCTGGAGCCCCAAGAGAAGTGATAGGGGATGATGAGAGGGTGAAGGAACAACTTGTGCTATTTGTTCACCACTGCTCTGTAGCATCCACATCACAGTGTGAACAATCTACTAGCCCACATCCAATTCACTTTAGAATGTGGGTTGTGTACAAAATAACGTGTATAGGCATTGAAAGGCTGGCAAGTGGTAGGGAAGTCTTTAATTTGGCATTATAGAAACATCCTGCTAACACCTGGCTCATGCTCTTCACAACCTCTGCATGCAGACCTTATTTACCAGGTGCCCCTTAGATGTTTTGGCCCAAATGAGTGTAAGTACTCCTTTCCTCCAGTCCTCTTCCCTCAGCACCATCCAAGGAAAGTGTGGTTAATCTCCCACCCTTCTATTTCTGCCTGTGCCATTGATGATGTAATGCTGGTGTAGCTTCCTCTGCACATCAGAGGCCTTGCTGTCTCCAAGTGCAGAAACTTCACTCTGCACAGCCACAGCAAGGAAGTCATGAAGCATGCTACATATCTGAAAAGTGATGAGTCAACACTGCAAGTGTGAGGAATAGAAACTGGGAGAGGCCTCCCAGAGAAGTCGTGGAGTTGGCTAGAAGCTACTGTTGTGGTCAGAGGCAAAAGCAAAGTTCATCAACAAGTATAAACTTCCTCAAATCCAGAGGATTTCAGGCTGCGATGCAGTTCCGTATCTGGAATAAGCATGGCTTTCTGTTTTCTTCATCTCTTTTATGATCCAGCAGATCCAAGTCCGTTTTCTCTCCTCTTTCTCTCAAAAGAAATAAAGATTTGTTTGCTTTGCTCAGTTATCTTCATTGCTTATCATGCTTAAGGTTCCTGTTTTGCTCCAGTCAAGAGAAAAACAGTCTGGGGAAATTACTCAGAAGAAGAGCTGGGCTTTAACAGGTTTTTCCTTGGGAATGTGTACAAAATTTTTGAAGGACAAAAAGTAGTAGTAGTAGAAAGAGACGAAAAATAGTAGTAAGAAAAACTCAGAGTCACAGAAGTTGTTTTTTAAATGCTTAAAACGAGGGGGCTTTCTGGGGCACAACGGAGCCAAGAGTTGAAAATGGATTGACATTTCTGTGCTTCTTTTTTGACACTGCTAGGGTTGATTAAGTGATAATTAGGCTAGAGAGTGCTCCAAGAGTCACTACTTCATCCTACTCCTTTACCCCCTCAGGACTTGTCACCACTGAATAAAGGGTAGAAATTATATTAGAAATGCCTGCAGTTTTGAGACTATGTAAATGAAGAAGCTTGTGCTTTTTAATGCTTTGTGGCTGATTTGAGGCAAATCAAATTTCCAAACTGATTCCCACTCCCACCCCACCCCCAAAATTAAAGGAGATTGGGTTACATGCTCTTTACTAGTAGGATCTAGAGTCCACAGAGGTGGTGCATGGACTTTAGTTGTGTTTGCATTTCTGTAGACTTAATAGTGGACGTACGCAAATGTTCCCTGCACACAGAGTGCAAAACAAGGACAAATATCAGTATATAACACTGGCTCTCCCAGGGGACAGTCAGTGAATAATTGAATACTAACAATCACACAAAGTATTTTTCGTTGTATCTCCGCCTCCACAGCTGGGATTTCCAATCCAAGGGAGGATTCATATTTTAACTTTTTATTGCTGTTGTTCTGATTCAGAAAAACAAATCTTTTTTTTTTGTAAAAATATCACCAAAATAAATCCATTAAAGAGTCACCCTTGGTTGGAGAAGTATGCACTGTAGGAAATTCTGAATATACATTTAAAAATTCCCTGATTAATTGACTGGATTTCAAAGTGAATTTAATTTTGCTTTAACACTTGTTACTTAATTTGAGATTCTTTCATGAGGTTTTTTACATATTCTAATTTTGTGAAGTTTTATGTGCAAAACTAATTCTTATTTAGAATACAAATTATTCTATAATAGTCAAAATATTATAAATATTCAGAGTGTAAATAAGTATGATTGAATAAACTCCCTTACATCCTAGAAGCTAGTGTCTCCTGTTGATTTGCAAAGAAATTATTTGTTGCATTGCTCAGGGAAAGACAAGCTCTGAGTACAACATCTAGAGGGATTTTAACTTCTTACTTAATTAGAATATGAGTTAGGTGCATGAATATGAATTACGTGAGTGTATTTAGTAGCAGCTGTTTCCAGTTT
Source organism: Corapipo altera (assembly GCF_003945725.1). NCBI lineage: Eukaryota > Metazoa > Chordata > Aves > Passeriformes > Pipridae > Corapipo > Corapipo altera. The sequence continues at coordinate 58,290,014 of NW_020884872.1, read as the reverse complement.
CCTAGCATTCAATTACTACCATTACCCAGATAGCTTAGATAATGCCAGAAACTCCTAGGTAATTTTTATCCTGGCTTTTTCATATAAAGTCTATGAAAAAAATTGAAATTTATAGTCTATCTTTAGCTTTTGGAAGAGAAGAGCATGGGAATGGCAAACAGAATAGAGTATGAGTGTGACCTAAGTAAAGGTTGGATGGAGCTCTGAGCAACTTGGGCTACTTGAAGGGTCTCATTGCAAGGGGGTTGGACTAAATGACCTTTAAAGAGTCCCTTCCAAACAAAACTATTCTGTAATTTATTCTATCAGAAAACATGGTAAATTTGCCACTCATTAAATTGATTTTTTTATTATTATTAATTGTTATTGATTATCAAACCTGTAGCACCTTGTATTCTGACACTCAAAGGTTAGGCTCATTTCCTACCTCTCTTCTGAAATGACCGTAGCCTAGTAAGGAAGCCTTCCCCATATGTCTTTGATTGCATATGTAGTTATCCTCAGGAGGAAACAGAGTTATTATAAACCATATTTAAAGACGTTGTATCTACACTGTATCTAACTATACAATGCTTTTGTAAGACCAAACCAAAACCTATGAAGAGCCTGACTCCTCTTTATCACTGGCTTCCCAATAATTTTGAATCATCAGTTTTTAATGGGCAGCTTCAAGCTGTGCTTTGCTTATGTCACATTGCCCACGAACAGCTGGAATGGGACTTATCTCACATAATTTCTGGTGTCTGGAGTCACCAGTGAGTTTCCTTAGAGTTCATGGAGAAAAACAGGTACATCTGCAGCACATCGGCTCATCCTCCCCTGCCTGCATTTACATTCTCTTGCTCTTAATATGTTTTGTTCCCTGAATAACAAATGTAAAACACAGCAGTGCAGTTGCTGCATGTACCTTCCTTCCAGTGCAGAAGAGATGAGTCATATGGCCCCAGCTACAGAGCCTTGGCTGCTGCCTCAAACTGTGTTGTTTGGAGTCTTTTTGTTTGAGAGGTTGTCTGATCCCATATCTCATGCATCAGGCAGGACAAAAGCTCGCAAGTGCTGCTGGATGCTGCCCCACCAGGCTGGCAGAGCTTCTCATACCAAGGGGAGATATGGCACCTTAGGAGCCTTCTAAAATTTTGTGCCTCTGAATGATATGCACAGCACCTAGTGTTACTGATTTCTTTCCTTAACCATGATAAGGCAGGGCTTGTGACTCAACAGACCATCAGGAGGCATTTTCATTTAAATCCCCAACTCTTTTAAGTTGTGCTTTTCGGTGTTCAGCTGTTACTATGCTGAAATGTGAAAAGCATAGCCAAGAGGTGCCTTTAGCTATTGTAGCTGTTGGCTCACTCTTGGGAGAGGCAAAACTGCATAATTTATCTGATGTTTCTTCTGAGTAAGACAAACATATTTTCAAAATCAAAACTCAAGATAGGTTTGTGGTAACAGTGTTGAGATTCCTGAGATAGTTCTGTGCTAGTGCCCTGGCCGTCTGTCTGATAAACCCTGCTAAAGTTGCTCTTGGCACCCTCTGACAACCTGGCAAGTGGGTATATTCCTCTCAATGGAGCATTTTTCTAGTACCAGAGCTGAACTGGAAAATGAACCTGGAGGCGCAACTCATCGGCCAAGCGCCTGTGGAATGTGAAAGGAATCCAGACATTTAATTCCCTGGTAGCTCTCTGGAAAATCCCTGCCTTGCTGCACTTGGTAGCTTCAGTGTGTAACCCTGAGCAGCTGGCATTGCCAGTGGGCACCAGAACAGCTGGGAGAGGGCATGTTCATGAGACATTTCTCTTTGCAAATGCTCTGTCACACAGCAGAGGTGCTGTTCTAGAGATCCACTATTTTCCTGTTAAATGTGTGGTGAAGGGCACTGATCGTAGTAATTATAGAAAACTAATAATAAAAAATGGAGGGATATGACTGATAAAATCCTCTGTAAAAAATCCTGGCCATCTTAGCAGGCATGACATATCAGATTATGATCCCTCCTGTTGTTAAGTTGCAAAGGGGCAAAAGGCACACACACATCTCTGAGAGCATTTGTCCCTCTAATCTTGTCAGCAAAACCCCTTTTACAACTAACAGGGATACCACAAAGGGCAGTTCACCCCGTCATAGTATCTAGGAGTAGCAGAGTGAATCACCCTCTGCAGTGCCCTATCTTAGAAGCTGATATGGAAGAAGCCAACACCTGACTTAAAATGACCACATTTCAATGAGATAAACCCACCCACCCACGTACATAAACATTTAGCTCACATGGCTGAAGTGTATGGACTGTTGTGTTTATAAGTTCAGTACTCACCATACATCAAAGAAGGCAAGTCTAGTCAAAATATACAGAGAAAAAAAGGGATCTTTTTCCTCATGTCACCACCCCTCTCAAGCACCACTACATAGAAGTAGCTTAAGTGGCCCCAAGATGTCAGGGATTTATTATTACCTCTAGCTAGAGTATTAAATCAGCAGCTGTGCCTCTGAAGTGAAGGTTGGCCATCACTAAGAAAGCTTCTGATCAGTTGCTAGTGGCTTCTAAATCAACAGCTTGCCTACAGAAAAAGAAACTCTCTTAGGAACAAGCAACTCCCTTGTCAGCTGATGTTCAACCAGCACACAAACAGATGCTAATGACTTCCAAAAGGGAGAAAGGTCAAACTCAAAAATCCTGTAATTTTCCTGACCTAAAGGAGACCAGTTTCATTGTGGTTGAGAATGGTATCACCATTAACCTCCCAAAATAGTGATTATTGTCACATTTAGCACTGGTAATGAGACATATCGTTTCATCTGGTTCTATTTCTTTGTATAAAGCATGATTGTCTGTGTGTGTGCTGCAGGAAATGACTTATTTATTGAGCAGATTGCAATATGAACTGGAGTGCAGTATGCAGAATATGACTTCACCAGATGGGAAAGCATTTTACCCTAAGAGATGTTAATGACTTGCTGGCAGTTCATCCGGGTCATTATCAGAGATATCTGTTTGCTACCAGGATGGGAAAGGATGGCCCCTGCCTACCAAAAAAGCCATCAGCATTCCTAGACAGCTGAAGGCAGACACTAGACTTGGGGCAGCAGTGTGGAAAATGTTTCCAGAATAAATTGATACTGATAATCCCAGGAGTGAGAAGTGACTTGAAGTTGAAGAGAAGCCAAGGGGACCCCAAGGAAGGGGAAGTAAATGAACTGAGGTTTTCTGTCAGGAAAGGGTATTAAAGACATGAATCTTGGGTGAAAAGTGGGGCCTTAGATACGGCTCATTAGATGACAGTGAAAGAAGTTGTTCTTGGAGCTGATTTGCTGGTAAGCAAATAAGTGCTTGTGCTTTTGTCTTCTTTCCCTGTATCTAGATCCTTTCAGGGTGTTGTTTGCATTTAGGCTCTGTAAATAGGCACAAGAGTCTGCTATGCGTTAGACTGGTGTTAAGGATGATGAGAATGTGTCTGAGGCACCTGGCAGACAGCAAAACTATTCTCTGTTGTGTGGCTGTTGCAATCCTTAACCTTAAACACTAGTGCCCCAGCTGTGTGCTGAAATTCATTTCTGTGGGCATTCAGATGATAAAAGAGGGCTTCCTCACACAAGTGCAGAGGCTATATATTTAGGAACATGAATGAGGAGGATCTGTTTGGAGCTTTCCAGTGGCCTGTATTAGCTGGGAAAGAGCATAACTCTCCAGCAAAAGAGTAAGAGAGGGTCCACACCCACCGGGTTTTAATAACAGACACATGTTGGCAAATGACATTGCATTTCAAGTATCAAGACTCCAATGAAATGACTAATAATGTGAAAATGGAAGAGTGGCTGATTTTCTTTCTTTCTTTATAGCATGCATGTTGCCATGGTTTAACTCATCACGTGTATGACAATATCTTTAAGGTGGTCTTGGCTTCCTAAGTCTGTACGAATGTCTCTAAATAACTCTCATTTGCAGACATGATGAGTGCATACAGCTAACACGGAAATGCCTCTGAAAAAATACGACTTTTTGTACCTGTGCTGTGAGTTTGTGCGTGCACGCAGGATGATATTACACTGACATCATGATCCCAGCCGGCCAAAACTTCAAACTAACCCTAGTTCCTTTTCTCCTCTTTTGGCAAGGACATGTCAACACATGCCAGATGAAGGTGACCCATGTGATGTAACCACTGACACCCAGATAGTGAGTCTGGCTGGAATGGGGTTAACATTCCCCATAGAAATGCTGTACTTTGCACTTGTGCCTAGGAGAGTGTTGGTAAGCCACCCATGTGTTGGGTGCTGCTCCAACACCCCCAAAGGCTGGTAGGCTGGGGGTGGGCAAGAGGCTGGGAGGGGAGGCAGCCAGGACAGCTGCCCCAGCTGTTCAAAGGGATATTCTATACCATATGACATTACGCTTAACAATAAAGGCTAACAGAAAATGGGCTCACTTCATTATTGAAGTGTTTGTCTTCTGAAGCAGTCACTTTGCATACTGGGGCCCTATTTCCAAAGAAGTGTCTGGACATCGCCTGCTCATGGGAAGTAGAACATCCATCTCCTTTGGTTTTGCTTTGCTTCTGCACACAACATTTGTTTGTTTGTTTGTTTGTTTCATTTGACTGCCTTTATCTTGACTCATGAGATTTTATGTCTTATTTTCTCCCCATGTCCTGATGAGGAGGGGGCATGAGAGAGCCCCCTGGGCCGACATTTGGCATCCAGGCAAGGTCACCAAGCCACTGTATGGTACATTTAGTCCTGGATAAATGAGTGTAGTATTTGTCATGTTGCCAGACGAGCGACTGGGAACAGTCTGTGTTCAGAAAGGCAACTTGCAGTTCTTTATAAATTAAAGCAAATGCATGGGGGAAAGACCACTTCCATCCTGTGTTCAGTGGAGCAAAACTATCTATATAGGATTTTATTACTCACTGATTTCTTCTCCTCATGACAACAGTATGAGTAGCCACTTGTGCTAAGAAGGCAGCCAGAGGAGTGACTTCAGAGAGTGCCATTCCCTTCTGCAGACCTGTTCTTGTGACTCCATGGGAATTCTCAAGCACTCACCTATGGCCATGTGTATTTGCCCTGAACAAAAAATTGAAGAACATAATGGAATCTATTTCTAGCTCAGTTAAACAGAAACAATGTAAATCTAATACTGTTAGTGGCAGTATTTAGTACAGTGACCTGAAAAGCTAATCCAAATTCATCATTTTCTAGTGGGTTGTTCAGGATTTTTTTTCCTTTTATGATGCAGCTTCTTTAACTCAGATGAACTGTTACATGACTAAGGGATCTGCTCAAAGACAAGAGATGAGAAGTTTGCCAACCCCATAGATTAGTGATGTGCAATTAACTGAGTAATTTTAGCATCTTAGTGCCTCAGGTCTTTTATTTATACAGCGATGGTGTTTCACTCTTCTTTCCTTGGAGGGAGTTGCATAGAATGCAGCAAACACCTGTAATGATTTTCAATAATTTCAGCTGCTATAAAACCCAAAGTATTCATGGATCTTCAAAATTTTGTTCCAGTGGAATGAAGAACTTAGAAAAAAATAACGTTAAGGACTACATATTTCGGGCTCTAAGCTGTAGTTAAGATCTATATTATAGACTCTGTTAGAGTGCTATTGGTCTTATTGGTGATTTTCCTTTTCACTCAATGGGTTTGATTCCATATTTCTCATACTCTCTTATCTATTATCCCAGGCTGGAGGAGTTGCTGCCGTAAATATGTAGCTGGTGCCTACTTGTGAGGTCCTTGGCTGCCTGGCAGGCCTTAAAATAAGGAAGGTAAACTAGATGAGTGTAGCTTCTTTCTTGCTCTTATGTAATCTTGCCTGTTTGGGTTCCTATGGCAGAGCCACTGATGGTTACTGAGTTTTTCTCTAGTACAGCAGTCTTAATGAACACTGAAGGATGCCAGCTACCTGCCTGTGTGTCTGCAGTGGTGAACCACACCCCAAGCTTTCTGGTGCTTCCTCAACTCCCCAGACCTTTTGTGATTCATGGATGCTCATGGAGAGTAAAACCTTAAACATAACAGTGCTTTGGAGAGATGTGCCTTCAAATTCACATCTGCAAAAAGTTACTGGCAGCAGAAACATTAAAGAAATTCAGCTCTGATCTCAGTCCTCAAGTCTTTGGCTTGCTGTGGTGTGATAAGTCATTTGAACATGTACAGCCTTGGAGTAACTAAGTGGGTATGAGTGTGTCTATGGCTCCTTGGCACCTGTTGGTTTCAATGTCAGAGTCAGAAAAGGCTTATTAAAAGACATGACGTAGTCCATTTATTTTAGTCAAGAGTTTTCAGCCCTGCAATTTGCCTGTGAGTGACAGGTTATACTGGACAGTTTCTTATTCAGCTTCCGTCTTCTAACATTGTAGATCACAACCTTATCTTGTTTGTTCAACAGCCCTCCTTCCAGTTCACCCTCCTGCACCAGCATAGAGTTGCTTTATTTTTAGATAATTAACCTTTTCTTTTGCCAGCAGTAGATAAAGTACAGGGCTTCATAATTGATGTGCTGTTGTCTCTGACTTCTTCACACACCCGTGGGTGCTTTCAATCGTTGTTAAGAGCTGGAATCTCGGTTTGAATCCACAACGGAGTGCTGCCTTATTATTTACCCTGAGTAGAAATGCAGCCGAAATCGATGAAATGAATGATTATTATTACCCAGAACTGACTGGAATTCAGATGCTGAAAGATGTGCCCAAATGAATTTTTAAAGAGGCAGAGGTGCACAGAGACTATGTAACACCAAGTAACACCCAGAAACATAGCTCTCATTAGGAGGTGAACATCTGACTGTAATTGAATTTTCAGTACCTAGTTAGCAGAAAAATACAAGAGATTTTATTGACTAAAAAGCTTCTCAGGAGGCATGTTCATTAAAGCAGCACCTAAATATTGAAATAAAAGGCAGTGCCCAAGCCTCCAGGTAGAACCAAGATAAGCAATTCCTAGGAAAATCCTGTCCTGCAAGCCTAATTTCAACAAGCAGGCCTTGGAAATCAGTTTATTGGATATTGGCTGAATAGAACCTTTATCCTGGGGCACAAGGGCTTTTAGTCTTCAGATCATTGAGAGCCTGGGCTTTTATGAGAGCTGTAAATAGGGTGTGATTCATGAATGTACATCATCATTTCTTTGTACTCATGAACACTTGGAAAGTCAGTGTGACCTGGGATTGTGTCTGATTTTTCAAGAAACGGGATTCTGTACTATATCAGAGTCTGACATTGCAGGTGTAATGTAATACGGTGTGCAGCTATCTTAAGATCTGCTGCTGACTCGGTTCCTTTAATTTAAGTTAACCTGCACTTTGCTCAGAAGTAAACATTATGTGCAGAAGAGGGAAAGGGAAATTCTTCACCTTGTTCAGCCATGGACAGGGGAATTCACAGGCTGTCTCTGGATTCCTTTTCAAACTCATCATCATTCCCAGTCTGCTGGACAAGTACATGACTTTACGGCAGTTGTCAGGACCTCTGGAGTTTGACAAGCCCCATTTGCTGGAAAATGAAGGTGCGATTACGTCAGAGCAAGTTGTTGATGCCCAAGAGACTTACGTGCAGTCTTTGTTTCTTCTGTGAACGGTCATTCCCTAATGTAGGAAAGAAAGAGAAGATTCTGTTCACTTGCCTGACCCCATAATACAGCTGAATCCTCACACCTCAGCCCTGAACTCAAATGCTCCTTACTCCTTCTCTTTGCCATGCCTCTACAGAGCGCAAATTTGTCAGCAGCAGCTATGACCCAGTGAAGGTGACAGATTGAAAAACAGGCAACTCCGTGATTTGTTCTCCGTCATCTCCAGGTCTCTTTATCTTCATACCTCCTGCCTGCACCAGCCCCATCTGAGTGACAGCACACAGTGACAGGGAGCAACCATGTTAATGGGAGAGAGAGGCCTTTGCCTCAGCCTTGGTCTGCACAGCCTGTCTGGACTTTTACTGAGCCATCCAGAGGCACGCCTGCCCACACTGAGTAATTGTATTTTTTTGTGGCTGTTATAAAATACATTGGAAACATGTGTACCATTAAACTCCTGCATCCCAATCAGTGTGCATTTTTTTTGCTGTTTTATTTCAATTTAACAGGTTAAAGAAGACATTTCAGTAAGGAGCTGTGACTCTCCTGTAATTCTCTATTTTCTTCGATGGGCTGCAGGAATGTGTATCAGTGTCAGAGCAAACACAGAGCTGCTACAGGTTCAAATTGAGTATTTCATCCTGGCTAAATCACCCCAAAAGGCAACTCAGGGTAGCCTTCCCTCCCTTCAGGATGTTTCCAGGTGGCTTGTGAAAAGGGGGTTCATCTTTAGGGGAGCATTTGGTGTCAGTGCAATACCTGATAAGAAATGTCCATCTTTCTCAGTGGTGCTTTGCAGATATTCTATCTGTCAGAGTCAGATTCCTATAACTACTCATGGGACAAGTTTTCTGCATTGCCCAGGGCTCCTGGCTATCTATCTGGCTATCTCAGTGGGTCATCTCTTTGTTATTGGCAGTGGCACTTAGGGTCTGATTCTGTGTAAAGCACCTAGGAGCTACCTGAGGTTTTGCAGGATCAGTCTGTTATGGACCACCTCGCCTTTATTGAGTTCCTCTTTGTGTACCCTGGCAATTGAGCTGATCAAGAAAAGCAGTCAGGTGTTATTATCTCCACAGTTCTGATAAAGAATGAGGATTGAGCAGCCCAGTTTTTCTCACAGTTTTCAGCTTTCATTGGCCTGTGTTCACGAAAAGTGGTCAAAATGTTGGTTACACTCTCCCCTTCAAATAAGAGAATTCTGTGCCTCTGACAGAAGGTATAAAGTATTTTGTTTATTCACTGAAAGATAGCAATCACGAGCATTAGGTTGTGTTTAAAAGCCTTGGACTTTATTAGGGAAATAGACTTCGGTTTAATAGGAAAGAAAGAGAGAGGTGGAGAGAGTGAAAGGAACAAGAAGGAAATTTCAAAGGAAAATGTTCCAAGACCTCTTATTCATGAGTTTAGCTTTTGCCTGTTAAGCTTAAACAACTTTCCATTAACATTCCTTATTGAGTACTGTGAATGGAAAAAGCAAATAAACACTAGTCTGTGGCCTGATGTGTTGTCAGTGATGCTGTTCGTGATTTTTTTTTCTCTGTCAGTGAAAGGGAAGGTGCCATCACCACCACTGCTTGACAGCCTGGTCAGACTCTTGGCTGCATCTCTGTGCAACACAGGGAAGAGAAAAGAGCTTTGTTTCACCTCTATGCTGCAGACTGAGGACTGTTGTGGGGACTTATAAAATGCACCCCAATGTTTGTGGAAGGAAAGCCTTCTGCCATCATATCCTACACTACCTTTCCTGAGCTGCTCAAGCTCTGTTTTGCAAAGTTAGTAGGGTTTTCTGGAACCCACCACTTTCATCTGAAGACCTTCACATCTGTAATGAGCAAGGACATCTCTTTAATTTCCAGTCTGCATCTTATTAACCCACTTGTTCTTATGCCAGGATTGACCATAGTAGTTCCTTTCTCTCTTTTGTGTTTACCGCCTGCTCCTCCGCACTGGCTTGAAATACATGGACATCAGTTATATCCTCTTTTAAGAGTTCATGCTGAACCTCCATACCCTTCTTATAAAATAATGTCTTATCACCATGCTCAGGTCCCTAGAAGGAGTCAGCAGGCTCATATAACTAAATGCTTTACCCTCTTTCTCATAAATATTGGTACTTTTCATTTCTTGTCTGGGTGTTCATCCTACCACTGACATTGCTTTCTCCATTGCTGTATCTTCCTTTGCCTTGCTTTCCCCTCTGAGTCTGCACAAACTGATGTGTAGGAAAGACACTTCCAGTCTTGCCTTTTCATCTCTTAATTTAAATTTCTTCTTATCAGAAACAATATTTGAAGATGAGTGAAAGAAACTTTCTAACACAGAAAACATGTTTGGGAACATCCTGGATCTATTTCAGTCTTATCCAGATTCTTGAGATAAAAATTCAGGCATATGAATGTAGGTGTCTTCATGAGCACAAGATGACAAAGGCCCCTTTATGTTTATTGGACAATCAGAGCTTGATTCAGATGCTTATGTGTAGATGTCTGATACAATTCATGTTGCCAGAGATCATCTAAGATATATTCACTAAGCTTGCAAATATGACACAGTAACTACAAGAGTGCCACACCTTTCTGGGAAAGCATCTCAAACATAGGTAGGGTCCTCAAGGTCATCTCCGCGACCCTGGATATCTACGCTTCACTGACAGAGTCAGAGCAAAGAGCACAGAGCTATTCAGGTCACCTACACCTGTCTTCCAAATAGCTCTACAGGCTCTGCTGACAGTGGAGTTGAGTATTAATGAGCAACAGGAGTTGTTGTGTTGGAAGTGGCAGGAGCTCTGACACACAGTTCCCATGTTTGTGTGCAAGTTGAAGGCACTCAAATAACCTGCACCTGGGCTGAATATCAGTGTCTGGGCTTAGCTTAGGCTGAGGGGTTTTGAGGGGGCAATTCAGAGCATCCATTAATTGGGTAAGGAATTTCTGCTCTTGAAATCAGATGCTTCCAGTGAGATGGTATTTCTCTGGAGGAGAGGAGGAAGACAGAGAAGAAAGCAGGAATGGAGCTGTTGTATGGGATCTTAGGTTATAAAACAGCTGGCCATGGCAAATATTTGTAGAGAAATGGATTATGAGTCAGTTACATTTCAATCAAAAGGCAGTGTAGGCAAAGTTAAGCTGCTTAAGAAAGATTCTTTTATTATTTATTTAAAAAGGGAAAGCCTTGATGAGTTGAAGGAGCTAATTAACAAATCTCAGGATTTGAATGTGTATATATGAATTTCAAGCAACTACAGAAAATACCTTAAACTTCTATTCCAAGAAAGAAGAGAGAAAAACAAACAGAAAAGGACTGCTAATGTAACTGGATGAATAATCCAGGGGTGAAGAAACCTAAAAACAAGCAGGGAACAGAGGGAGAAAAATGGGAAAATGAAAACAAGGAAATTATAAGTTATAGAGGTAAAAGCAAGATTTTGCAAGCTCCAGGTGAATTAAGACTTCGAAGTTCATGAGAAAAGGATGAAACCTTCACTGGTTATATAAAAAGTAAAGAAATAAGGAAATTGAGCATTACAGGGTGAACATTAAAGATGTTCTATCTTTGTTTCCAAAACCTAAGTGAATGTGTTGCCTCCATTTTCAAGAACTAAGGGAGAAAGGCAGTGGTTAATGCAAATGATATTATCTACATGGAGCTCAGGTGCTTATGAATCAAGGAAGAAATAACCTCTATCACTGGACTTTGAAAGAACCAGCAAAAACACTAGGTTTGGTAGCAAAGTTTTTAAATAAAATTCTTAGTTTAGAGGTGATATTACAGAAATAGAGAACAGCAAAGGTAACATCTATGTTTTAGAAATGTGCAAAATGTGACTTAGAAAACCACAAGCTTGTTCATGTGATCTCAATCAACCACAGGTCCCTAGAATGAAATAAAAGAATGTGAATAACAGGTAAATGAGAGAAATACATAATTTGAAAATGGACTACATAGGCAATTATTAGGTGAACTGGAGGAAGGGATTAGCAGAAGAAATGTTATAGAGAACTGGCTAAAGATAAGCCATAAATGGAGCTAGTATTGAAAGTCAAGACATCATAAGGGAGGCGGTCTCTCTGATGTGGCTAGTGATTTAAATATTTCTTGCCAATGCAGAGAGAAATCAGAGCATCTGAACAAAATGAGACGTAATTCAAAGTTCAAATAAAAAAAGTTTCTGCTTTTGGGGAAGGAGAGAGCTTTTCTGAAAAAAATGACTGAAAGGCCAGCTGACTAGAAGCCAACTACAGTGAAGTAGCCATGAGAAAGAAAAATGTAGTCTTGAGAATATCAGTATATCCAACAAAAATAGGAAAGCAAGTATGCCGTTTCAGAAGACATTTGTGAAATTTTACCTGCAACATCTCGATTAGGTACAACTAGGAGTTTTTTTGGTTTTGGTTTTTTTTAGCTTAGTTAGAGCAGGTGATCAGGGTGCTTTACAGCATGTTAGGTTCGTTTGTTCAACTAGTGATGCTTTTGCTTACCCCAGTTTTATTCACATGACTCAGATTCTCTCCTTTGCACATACATACCAGTATATCCTGTCAGCACTGCCTGGTAACAGCCTGCTACCTTTTTCCTACCTCTGCTCTCTACATGATTTTATGTGCCAGATAGCAACCGTGACTTGGGTGGGAAGTGGACAGACACATCATATTTGTAACTGCAATGAAAGTTATTTTAAAAGCTTCCCTGCTTCTCCTACTCACTGCATTACAGGGGGAGTGCAGATTACAATGCATCTGAGGTATGCTAGTGACAGTGGGCTGGGCTGGTTCCCACTCAGACTTTTGTCCTTCTACTGTTCTTTTACTTACCCATTGTATCCTGACACAACACATCCACCTCGGCTGGCTTTGCAGACTGTTTGACTTGATGATATGTTGTCATAAAACCATCCAAAACCTTTTCTACCAAAGATTAGTGTGTGAATTTCTGTTAGCTATTCCTGAATAACTGTAGGAAAAAAAAACCCAATGGATTTTTTTTTGAACCTTAAATTGAGACTCTTGAGATCAGACCAGAAATAACTATGGAATCACTACAGATAAAAATTAATGGCTGGCACAAATTTTGGTGCCAAGGTAAATCACAGCAGATTTATGTGCAGGTTTTTCTGGTATGCCAGGCTTCTTAAAACAAAAAGCATTAGAATAGAAGCCAAGAGCAAAACTCAGCAAAATTTAGCTACAAGAAACACAGAGCCCACCTGAGAAACAGAGGACAGTCTCTTGGAAGCAGCAATGAGCTCTCATTGCAAGTGTATGGGAAGGAGAGTTAAAAAAGTAGTTCTTGCTTGCATAAACAGGTGAGCGATGAGTAAGAAACATGGTTCACCATTGTAAAAGTAGTCACAACTTCAGCATTGATTTCATTAGGGAAGAGACAATAAAGAAAAGCAATAAAAAATTATTCAAGGGCTGGGAAAAATGTCAGATTGAAAGTTTATCAAAGAAAGGACTGGGAAGCAACTGTACTAAACAGAGTCAGTAGAAAATGCTTCTATCTAGTTGCAACATGGGATGTGAAGAAACACCTAAGAGAAATGTATGTGGTGCACAGGTGGCCCAACTATATAATCTAATGGTTCCTCTTAATCCTAAACTCTGTGAATCTTTGATTTGCAGAGAAAAGACCTTTCTCCATTCGGGGTTCCTATCCCTCACTGGAAGACAGAGGAAAAGTCCTCTGGAAGACTATCCACTGGCTTCAGGGGCCACGGGCAAAGGCCACAACATTAGCGGTGATACACCTCTCTTTAGAGAAGCATCAAATAACAGTAGTGGCCTGAGAAATATCTGTGCTTCCAGGCATGTGAAATTAAGATTTTGAAAGATAGATCAGTGCTGTCTTTTCAACAACAAAGACTTGGAAAACCTCACCCCACTTTTGGCAACCCTTACACATCCTGAGTGGCATGCTGGGACTCTGCTGACAAGACTGTGAGCATCTCTGAGGGCATTAGCTCTTCACGTCAGTTTTCTAGCACGCAGCTTAGGACCAGTCTCTTCCATATATTAACTTTGATTTTCAATTTTGGGGTTTTTTTGCCAAGGTTTAGCTTACTGCATTTCCATATCCTCAGGTAAAACCATGTGAGTTGCGCTGCTCAGCTGGGGAGATGTGCTTCTCCACTCGACCCTTGCATAAAGCCTGAAGGTCAAAGCAGTTAGACCTCCTCCCTGGGACTGACTAGCTAATTCTCAACTTCAATTTCATGCACTGTTTTTATCCATTTAGCTTCTAACAAAAGACTTTGATGCTGTATTTAACAGAAAAATTCCAGTTCATGCTCACTCGCTTTACAAATCTCATTTACCATGAGGGAAGAGATGCATTTTTTTTTTCTGGAGACTGAGAGACTTCTCTGTGTTGAGCTGTTACATTCAGTGTCAGGTGCTATAGCAGCAAGAGTACATTGCATCTTTCACCATCAGGGCTTTAGAACAGCCAGGTTCAACTTACATATATGCCACAGAAAAAGATGAGGATGAGGAAAAACCCAGGTGCAGATTTCTCTGTCCAAGCCCTACACTGCAGTGGGACACGAGCAGTGAGTGAAGGGGCACAGTTCCTGCTGTCTTCGGTGGTGGGAGATGTCAGTGGAGGTTACCTTCTGGAAGTCTCTCACTCTCCTCTGCAGCCATTGGGGTTTTAAATGACATGCCAAATTTAGTCAATTGAACTAGGTATTAAAATTGGTGAATCATGTAAGGACAAGAATAGCAGTTGGAGTCTAGTCCATCCCCACTCCATAAATTACACTAGAATTTCAACAGACTTGCTTCTTGGAAGAGTGTCTTCCTAGGACCATGTATAGGACAGCACAGGGTTAAAAGTGTTTAATCCTAAGTGCACCAATGCCTTGTTCCCTGAATTCACCAAGGGGAGGAATCTTATTCCCTGCAGCACTTTTGTGGATGTGGCCAAGAAGTATTATGGATAACCTCTGTCTGACAGTGATCACCAATCAGGCTTGTGACCCTGATTTTCCTCAATTACGTCATCAGGATGATTATTTTTCCCCCATTCTGCCTGAAGACACATTTCTGTTCCAATGTGCTCCAGCTGAAACAGTTCAGTTTGGTCTGGCAAAGAGCAGCCAGATTGAATGTTTGACTCTGATACTGAGTATCTGAATGAACCCTTTCTTTATGTCTGCAAGCATAATATCATGTTCCTCTACCTTCACAGCAGTGTATAAAGAGCCCTTGCCAAGAACATCATCAGCTGATAGTGGGAAAATCTCCTTGTGATTTCATAAAATCAATATGAGGGGGCAGAGAGTCTCCTGCTGCTCTCAGGAGAAGTTCCTTGGGTGCTAGTGCATATGGATGCTGAGATGTCCAAATGCTGGTGTGGGATGGACCTAGGCTTTGGAGGGGCTTGGAGCTGGGTTGATTCTGCACATATGGCAGAATGGTGGGTGGTTCCTTACTGGGGATTCTTCCCAAGGAAACTTCAAATAGAAAACATCAAGGTTTTGGCCCTTTTTTGTCCCTTCTTGCAATAAAAAAGGACCAAGATCACTATGCTGGTGATCTCTAGCATAGAGAGATCACTATCAAGCCCTCTGTGCTTTCTTATTTTTTTAACTAAACCACCAGACTTTGGAGGCTTTAGCAAATCCTTCTATTTCAGCATCATTTCAAAGCAAGAGTCCTATGACTTACCTGTGAGCTAAATGCTCAGAAGTGCAATTTTGTTTCCCTTAAAATTCAGACTAAACAGTTTCAAGCCTTCGGAGAATTTACTTCAGCCTTGTCAGGTTCTGAATTAATCATTAAAAAAAAAAGGTAAATAATCTTTACTAAAATGACTGCCCATCCTGGAGATGCCCAAAGGCAATTATTCCTCTGCTTTTAGTTGTCCCTAGTAAACACCTCCTCCTCAACAACTCACAGAGTGCCTTTCCCCTCCTGACTGAGTAACACTATTTGAAAGTCTACTGCATTCTCATTTTTCTGTGTATGCTACTGGGGAATAAAGGACAAAGGAGAGACAAAGTGCAATGAACTGCTCCTGAAGATGGCTAGAAAACTGCAGTCAACCTGTCACAGCCCCTCGCCCATCCAGACCAGCAGCAAGGGTTAACGAAATCAGAGTCGACCACAACACTCCTCTGGAGTGGAGTGCCTACCTGCTGCCATTCAGCAGCTGTGCCCCGTGAAGGAAAGGTATGAAGCTTTAACTACAACAAGAAAATCTTCTCTACAAAGAAAACGCAGAAGTAAAAAGGTGAGAGCCTAAACTCTGACACAAATGACTTCAAGCCATGTCTCAATAAGGCCGGCAGAATGTCTGGCCAGTATGCTGTGCAGAGGTGATACCAAGTATTGATTTATTTCCAAGAAACCTTAATTATATTGTTCAAAGTCTTGAAAAAGAAAGAAGGTCTTGGAGTTATCAGCAATTTGACACCAGGCAATAGATAACAAAACCCATCAGTGATTTTGAACTGTTCTAATACACTTTCTTGATATGTTTCTCAGAAAGGAAACAAACAAACAAACAAACAAAAAACAGAAGACAATCATCACCAGATATACTCTTTTAATCTAACTAACCAGCACAGCATGCTGGCAGCAACTTGTTCCATTACCTCCTCACATTGTTGATGAGTTATGCTTCACTTATCTGAACAGATCAGCAGATAACCTCTACTTCCAGAGCATCCCTTGGATTTATTTTTTTTGTGTGTTTCGAATTAGTGAAGCAAATCAAATTTTCTGTAACAGGCCTAGACTCCATTACTGAAGGAGCACTTTCTGTTCAGATTAACAAGGGTGCATTGTGTCACTGCCTGCTGTAAGGTGCAGAAATGCCCAATTTATCAGAATATTAAATGCAAGAGCTTGTTGTGGTTTCTCTCTAGCTTACAGAATGTACATTTGCAGTTCTGCAGCTGAACTCCCTTCATCAAACACCTCATTACCCTGGCAAAGTGAGGGGAAATAGCAACTTAAATACTTCAGGAATATACTGGTTATACATTAACCCGTGAGTCTGTAGCTGTAGGTCTCAGGTAAGCACCACAGCATATCTGTTGTTTAATAGAAAATCAAACCAGAAAAAATTATATTCCTGTTGAGTTTGAGATATCTCTCCTTACAGACATGAGTGTGAGGGAGAAGGAATGATGTTGGTAAGAAATTCAATCTATTTCTATACTGGGGTACCCAAGAGCATTTCTGAGATGTGTGCTCCCACTCTGTGCTGAAATGAGACACAGGCATATGCTACCCACCCCCTTCAGGGTTTGGTGTCCCCAGTGGGTGTATGGGCTGGACCAAAGCTCTGACAGTTTGAAAAGTCTCTTATCTGCACTTGCAAAGGAATATGATCCCACAGTATCCCCCATGCTATTCCACTGACCAATTTAAACAGAGATTGAGAAATCATGGTTTTCTTTCTGCATGAGTAAAATCTTTCAGAGTGACCTTGTAGAGTTGCTTGTGGATGGTCTATCTTATATAAATTAGTGTGGGTAAATTTTATCTACTTAGCAAGTATGTTTGAAGTGGAAAAAACGTTAGAAATTACAGATGGATACTTCAATAAAAGGAAGCACCTATGTATATAGGAGCAATCTTTGGGGCCTTGCAAACCAACATACCATCCCTTGTGAGATTGCCAAAGAAGAGAGAACTAAATTGCAAAATATCACTGTGCAGTGGGGATAATGCATAATCCCTTTAGCACAGGGTGACTAGGAACAGGATACAGGTCTACTGAGGCTTCAGAACTGATATTTTATCTGTAAAGCCCCCTACCTCAGAGGAATCATTACACAGAAATTCTGCACCTCCCAAAAGAGAAAATGCTCCCAAATTCATCTGGAAAGCCATTGCTGTTAACATTTTAGCTGTGACAAACAGGGAATGGTTGCCAGCAATCAGCTGAGCAGCTGCCCCACCAGATGAAAAAGCTGGATAGAATGGTAAACTGATTTTGTGGCTCATATGCTGTAGAGCTCTGCTGTGTTCAGGACTGATATACCTGCCACATGCATAGGACATAATAGTGCAGTGTCCTGTTGTGTGCAAACTCAGAGCTATTATGCAAGACTTATGTTTCCAGAGAACTGTAAACTCTAGTGAACTGTGTATCTTTGTCTGTTGTTGTTTATGTGCCTATTGATTTATCTCTCCATCCATCCACCCAAAAGGTACTCAAATGTGGTACAAATATTTCCGTGTTCCTATTTCCATTCCCCCATGAGAATGAAATTCATTCTGGCATTTCACAAAACTCTTTGTCAGTATCTATAAAGTAAAAAACTTAATTATGCAGAACAGGTAGTTATTTGCAGGTGGCACTCTGTCTACTGATTATGAAGATGGCCAAAAATTACCAGCAACTTTCTTTAGGGGTAAAAATTATAACAATTCCACTGGAAAAAAATCACTGCATTTCAAAATGTGTCTTCATTTGTATGTACTGCTAATCACCCATTTAACCAAAGGGGAAAGCTACTGCAGCAAACCATATGGGGCTTTGAACAACAGGAAGGAAAAGAGTCTTCTTGTTACAGAAATGGTGGGAATAGGTATAGTTCAAGCCCTTTGTTGCTTCTAGTCTGCCCTGTAGCAGATTCTATAGGGATGCAAGGAGCAGAGGGGATCTTCAAAGATACTCAAGTCTCACTTTAAACCTCTTTGAAGTTCCTTCCCAGGGTAGAAACATTTGAGCATCCCAGCAAATCCTGTCTGTGCCAGTGAGCTTTGAAGACCTGACTTTGAGGGTGCTTGGCCTAGGTTGGTACTCGTATAACTCTCACTGAAATGGGACTAAAGAGGAGTTAGTGAGGTGATAAGTGAACCACTGGTGTCAGTTCCTTATTTTCACTAACTCAAAAAGGTATGGGGACATAAAATTAAGGCACTGTCAATTGCAAATCATTATGTGAGATCAGCATTGAAACTAAGGCAGGCATCATTCAAAGAGAGTGGGCAATAAAATGTTCTTGATATTTGCAGATATTACATGCTCATACACTTGCATAAAAATTGTCTTAAAGGATATGCAATTATTTTAATAATGTCCCTAAGCTGGATCTGGGCAGGTGCAAATGGCAAGCTGTATTTCTGCAAGTGCTTCAGACCTTTCAAAATAATACATTGTCAGAATTTGTGATTATCCTGAGAACATTAACTCGGGTGGCATCCTGGCAGATCAGGCCTGAGTAGAATAAAATCTAGTGACTGTGGAGGTCAAACAAAGTGGTTAGCAATTTCTACTTGAAGAAAGTAGCCTGTGGAAAGACAGAGGTGTGGGGGTTTTGTTGTTGGTTTGATTTGGTTTGGTGTGGGGTTTTTTTGTGGTGGTTAAATTGCGTTTAATCCTTAGCTGGGCTTAATCTGTGTGTGTTTTTCCTCAAGAGCAGTTTGTATTATGTAGACTTGACTTCTTTCTTTCTTGTACCTCGTATGCTTTCCATTTGTACCTATCCTGGGCAGAATTACAAGATTATGCAAGTAGCAGCACAACTTTTCTTCATTTAACTGGTCTAACTGCAAATGACTGCATGAAATTAAAAGTTAGAAGAGTAAGACCATATATCACATTTTGTTCCCAGTCATAAAGTTCTGAAGAATAAATAAAAATTATGTTTTCTAAAACCATGACTCTTATCTCAATGGCCCAAGATTAATTTCTGTGTTCTCTTCCTTCCTCTCCTACAGCTTTTTGGGCTCAACTGCCTGAAATGTTTCTTATCTCTCTTCCTAGAATGGGCCATATCTCCTTCCTGCCTCCTCTTTCTCACAAACATTTGCACAGCCATTCCTCTCCATAGCAGAAAGCTCCAGAGGGGTCTCCTCTCATGATGATTGGCAGAAGAATCAAGTTGTTACATTTCTGGTTTGAATTTACTGCTGACACTGTTTTGACAATCTCTTGAGGTTCTCCAAGAGAACGATCCACGTGCTATAAGGGGACCAGCCTGTCTGCAGAGAAGTGGTCACCTCACCAATTGTCTGCAATCGTGTTTTGGCATTTAATGAAGATGTGCATCAGATCATTGCACACAGGAAGTGCAGGCACAGCATGGCATGGCTGCCTAAAATATTTTTGGAAAGGCAATCGTGGTATGCCTGAGAGAAATGTTACCTCACACCTTGATCTTGCCGGTTCTTTACAGACAGTGAGAGCTGCTTCCACTGCAGACCTGGGAGAGCCGCAAGATGGAAAGACATAAAAGACTTCTCTGAAGTCAGCTACATGTGGATTGTATTGCAATACAAAAATCTGGGAGTTGTGCTGGGTGCCGCAGCATGCATACTAAGGAAGCCCACTTGTAAACACTCATAACGCCACTGCATCCAGAGCAGAAAGGAACATGTGCACTGAAACCCTTTATGCCGTGGAAAGGAAAGGAACATAAACAACAGGCTCAGGGCTTGCTTTTGTACAGTTTAGAAGCAGACTTCCTGAATGATAAAGAAAACTGCTGTGGAGTTTACGGTTTGGTTCTGACCTACTCATGCCTCCAGGTTCCCAGGAACTTCAGTGGTAATTTGCAGAAAGGACCAGATCCTCTGCCACTGCCCAGGTGGTCATATTGGCATTATGTTAATTAACACATTCGACATTGAGACATTTTTCAATTATCTCTTCTACTAACGATATAAATACTAAGTCAGAAGTGGAAAGTCACAAAATTAGCTAGGTGGATCCCTTCATTTGAGTATGACCTGTGAATCCCACTCCTGTGAGAAAACACAACATTCTGTAGATGACTGAGAAATAAGGTTATATCAAGTAGTTTTTGTTAAAATCCTTTTAAACTACTGTTAAGATTTGAAACTGAGAAGCCCATTTATATTCATTTAATTTCATCCACTGCTAATTTTATTTATGCTGCAATACTTTCAAATAATATTTAACCAGCATGCAAGCAATAGATGCGCAGATGTTAGGTAGGTGGAAGGATAATCTATGACCCAGAGCAAGCTGTAAACCAACTCTACCAGTTATAAATGATGTTCTGTGTGTTACAAATCTTTGACACTTTAAACTCTAGTTAACATGTATGATGATTTAGCCCATAAACCAATTCCACCCTGAGACAAATGCATTTCCTTGGTTAAAGGGTTTCTTAAGGGAATATTTAATGTGTTGTATAACAGTAAAATTCTTTTACTTAGCAAATAATTCCAGATACCCAAAACTGTGTCAAAGCAAGGTTGTACTGGCAATCCCATATCTGCTTCATAAAAACCATATTTCTCTGTTTTAAACTAGATTTTTAGAAAGTAATAATAAAATCTTGGAAATGTTCATAAAATAATAATAGTCAAGCCCTTCTTGGAAAAAAAAAAGACTCTGTAGGTAGCTGGACATATTTTCAGGTATGTGGATGCGTGCCATTTTTTTTCACAGGAACCAGGGAATGGAGTATTGGAAGGGATCCCGAGACATTTTCTGGGTTAGGTATACCTAGACTGTGTGACACTTATCACAGGGGCTATACAAAATCATTTCTAGGATGTTCATGAAGGCAGCTCACCAATTTTTTGTGATAACCTATTTATGAAGACAGTTGAAAAAAGCACAGTAGAGCTTTCTCGGTGGTTAGAAATCAGAGAGAATGGCACCGGAATCTAACTTTCAATTGGGTGATAAGAGAAGGATTAAAGGCCAGAGGCAACTATCTTCCTCATGACACTATTGTGACACTAGCAAACTCTCCCAAAAATTTATTCGCAGAGATTTTTTTAAGAACTATTCTCTAACCAGTTCTTTAAAAAGCCAGTCAAGGTGACTGCTATATTACTTTAACCTTTTTCTTTGCAGTGCCTTTCCTGATGATGCCTTATTCCTTAGGGCTTCATGTAGAAAAGTGTGAGGAAGGGGATTCAAACAGTTTTCTCCACCAGCTGCTCCTGGATTGCATCAATTTCTGTGAGCCACAGAGTGCAACTGGTTTGGTCTCTGTGCAATGACAGAAATTGAGGTCTCCTGTTCAGTCCAAGTCATGGTTCTCTCCTGCTTGCCCTCCTCTTTGCCCCAGGTTCCTGTGGGCTCTGCTTCCATCCTGTCACTATAGAATTCAATGTCTATATTTCTCAGGACTGGAAAACTGGTTCAAGTCAGTGTATTCCCCAGAGACCCCTCAATTTACATCTGTGCATAACAATATTTTAATACTTTCATGTGAAATAGCATCTCTGTTCAGTGGTTCTGCTTGCAGAGCAGGTACCAGATAGCGTGGCAAGCTTTGTGAAGTCTTTGCCATGGATGTGCAACAACAGCAGCAACCCCAGGCCTTAGAGGGTGTTTTGGGAAGCATCTGGCTTGTTACTTTTGGTCTCGGAAAGCTGTGAGCTGTGATATATGTCCATGTGCAGAGACAGGACCAACCACCATAAAGATAGACACATCAAGAGATCAAGTTGGTCAAACCAGATAAATTTTTGCTTAACCACTATCTCTTCCTCATTCTATTCTTCTTGCATTTACAAACTTCTGATTTCCTTTTCTGTTACTTTAGTAACCATCTATGTCTATATTTACTTTAGGAACCAAGTAATACCTTTTTCTTCCTTTAAAGAAAACTGGATTGGTATTCAAGCCTAACTGAGGGATTTTTCCTGAATTTATTTTCTTTCAGTGACTTTTAAATATAAGCCTCTGTCCTACCTTTGTATCCCCTTTTCATTCTCCAATTCTGAAGTTTCCAGTAATTTCTAATTTTTTACCCTCTTAACATTTCGTGTTGAATTTATGCGCACTGAACTGGATTCCATTGGCAGTCCAGCCACATTTCTGAGCTACCTTTTGCAGACTGTGTGATATTAATTTATGAGCCATAAGCTGAAAACTGTCGCACTACCATCTTCTCTCTGTTTTGTTAACAGCAAAATTTGACTCATTTGAGCCTAGATTGTGTGTATTACAAAACACCATGGGAGCAGAGATTGTCAGAAAATGCTTGGGGAATCCAGTAATCATATGGAATGGTCTTATTAAAAAAAAAAAAAAAAAAAAAGCTGTTTCTGATCAGTTTTGGTGCTGTGAAGGTCCTACCCAATTTATGCTGTGCACCCATTATTTTATTCAGACCCACACATTTTCAAAAAGCCCTATTCGCAGAAATCCAGAGATGGGAATGCAGAGGTTAGTGCTGGTGCTCCTTGGGATGGAGAGAGGTCAGCGGCAGACCTCTCCATGAGTCAGCCTGCTGGAAATGATGGCCAAGCTATTGCCTTGTCCTTCCCATGACACAGCAATCTTGGAGGCAGAAAAGCCAGCATCACTTACTAGCCTGTGTTCACTGTGCCCATCCTCAAGTGGCTGGTGGAGATGAGATTGCTAAGCTCAGCAGCTGTCTGCTTTTTATCTGCCAAGTGGAAATGGACCCAATTGCTTTTGTGCAGGTAGGCTTTACCTTGACTGTGTCCCTTTAAATCACAGCATGCACAATTCAGTAAGAACAAAGTATAAGTACAATGAAAGCCGGGAGCTCCTTTCAATATGGAAATGTTTCCCCAAGTGACTCAAATTAAATTTCATAAGAAGAAATCCATAGTTCCATGAAATTTATAGATGCATTATAAAAAAGAAGTATATTGCAGTCTACTTGATTTACTGTTGATTCTTTGGGCAGCACTCAGCAGAGTAAAGGAGGAATGTGATTTGGAAATGCACCGGAGGGGATTCAGCAGTATGCTGGCAGCATCAAGTTTCATCCAATTCGAGGGGACTTTCACTCTGCTTGGATACTGTAACTAACTGGGTTTACTATCGAATTACATTTTGCTGGGTCCCCTGTAAATCTGAGAACTAATGAAAATAAATGCAAATATAGTGACTTTTGCCTCATTTGCGCTCCCATTAAGCCTTCAGCTATTCTGACATAATTTGTTTCTCTTTTACCATCTCTGTTTTTTATGGGTTGTGTATGGAGACCAAAGCTTCTGTTCTGCAGGAGGACACACAGAGAAACAGTCCACTGGGGAGTAATCCAAAGAGTGCCATGAGTTGGATTTGAAATTAAGCCTTTTGTCTGTGACCAGTTACGGGGTCTTTGCATGCACGTAGGTGAAGCTGACCTTAGGTGTTAGGTCTAAAGAAAGGCTGTGGAAGGTTTGAGGGTATCTGAGCCCTTTGTCAACACCTTGCATTTGAAACCAGGACCCCCCACCTCGGAGTTACAATAGGTTTGCATGTCCTGTGTGCTGGGCACATCATGGGATGCTGGCACCAGCAGGTTACATAGTAGGTGTTGCTGCCCCATGTAGCATGAACTGGATAAGTGGGAGTCTGGGTGACTCTTCCTGCCCACTCTGGTGGACGCATTCAGGAAGAAAAAAACAAACAACAACAAAAACCCCTTTTCTCCTTCCCATGAATAACTTACCTTCCATCAGGTACCAGGAGAGAGCCAAAGGAGTCTGACTCTAGTGGTCACACACAGACTGGCTTGCTTAACGTAGTGTGCACAAAACTTGCAAAAACAAACCCTGAAGCCTGTGGCAGAGATATCAGTAAGCAGACACTTGAAAAGGCTGAGTGCTTGTTAATATTTAACAAGCAAGTCCCCATCTGACTCAGTGGTGTTGTGCTTTGTTTATCTAATCCCTATATTCTCCAAGGGAAAAAAAACTCTCTTTATTAGCCTATGACAAATAAGTAAAGAGGAGGACCTGGAAGAATCTCACTGAATTTTCTGTTTAATAGTAAAGCAGCCTGTGTTGCACAGTCTTCCCTTTATGAGATGAAGCAATATTTTAGACTGATTTAAGCAAATCTTCTTCCCTCAAACAGGATGGTAAAAGAGGTAATATTTGCCTGCCCTGAGGTTTGCAAATGGATTTCAGAACTGTCTTCAAATTACCCTTTCTGCCAGACTCATTTGTGGTGGAACTTAGGAACAAGTGAGAAGGCAATGTTTTGAGCCAGACTTAGTTTAATTTTAGACAGAGACTCATAGTTCAAATCTAAGGCCAAACTATGCCTTCAGGGAATATAGCTGTTGGAAATGTGTAGCTTTTCTAGCTACTTTTCAATACCCAGACTTCTAGTCTGTGGAAAATATAGGTTTATCCATTCTCCTGAAAATAATTTTTATGGAATTTTATGGATTTGTTCTACCAATTTAAGCTTCTGGGCAAAGGTACTCTCAGTGTAGGATGACACCAAATCCTAGCTGACCAAGGAAGTTCTTTCAAGCTGAGTTAGACAATGAGTCTCAACCAAGTCTACTGGAGTAGGATCCAAAGTGTCTTATTCGGGGCCCAGGTTTTAGCCTTTATTTGAAGTCTCATTTTCATGGCCTAGCTCAGGCAGAGCGAGCATCGCAGCTGATCATAGCTCTGTTTCATAAAACCCATGTCAAAAGTGGGACTAGAAATGGTCTTGCTTGGAAGCGGTCTGTGCTGTGGGACACATTCCCCTTTGAAGCAGGAGGGAACATGGATTCTCTCTCCTGTCAGAGGGACAATCCTCCATTCCTGATATCTGTTCTAATGAGTTTTATAAGAGCCGTTGTACTCAGTGAAACCAGGAGTGCTATTTTTGGACTATGGTACCTGAAATTTGGCCATATTGATCAACATAACTGGTCTACTCTGGCCTCCAATCTGGAGGTCTGGAGACACACTATATTTAACGCTGCTGATGCTTTTGAGAAGGCACATAGGATCACTCTTGAGGAGAAAAGACAATGCAGAAAGAATCGTGTCTTGCACAATATACCACCTAAGGAGTCTTTCTGCTGTGCCTTTTGCAGTCGGACGTACCTATCTCACATTGACCTTTTTACCCACCAGCGTGCTTGTAACAAACATGGGTAGAACCCTCCCCAAATCTTCGTTCGCGAAGCGCAGCCATGATGATGATGATGATGACCTGTAATTCTGCTATGTTTCTTTAATACAGAACAGTCATTTCCTTTAGAAGTCCATGCATGGTTTTACAGTCTCACTACCTATCCATACTTCAGCTAACGGTTTTGTTTTTTTCTTTGTATTCTGACTTTCATCTTTCCTGGTTGCCATGGTGATAGCAATACAAACATCTCCAAAGGATGAGCTGCTTCCCTTGGAAGAAGAATGGCTTACTATACACATCAGGGCTGCAGAAATGTTTAATGAAATTTTGACCACATGGTAAGCTAGTTTGGTGGATCATAAAGCAGAAATCACCATCTGGGTCTACGGTCATGTCAGTTACATTGACATTTTATTTTATTCTCTTCCATTCTGAAGACTACATTTTGTTTCTTGTTCAGGCCAACAGGGTTATAAGTTACAAAGATTATTTGGCAATCTAAAGAGCTATTTATAGATTAAGTAGAATATTTACTGCCAAAAGAAGTTTCTCCTCAGATTCAGATCTAGATCAGCTTGATTATATTCTTTAAGAAACATATTTCAGCCCTATATCCTCCTGTTCATGGTGTTTTTTATGTAAGAGATTGAACAAAACATCTCATCCCCTCCACAGAGGACAAACAGTTGTCAGCACACACCACAAATGCAATTTACATCTGATGAAACTGGGGGAAACTGCAAATAACTTGATCAGAGTGTATATAGGAAATGAGTGCCAGAACCCAAAATGGTCCCCTGCATGGACTGCGTGGTGTCTGGTCCTGTGCTCAGACTGCATGAACACAACTCTCTTTAGCAAATGTGTCATACAGAGTGTTGGTCTCCAAAGCAGCTTTAATATGACCAACAAAGAGCTTGCAATGTTCCTGACTGGGGATAGCATCCCAGTAGCGGATGTATGGTACAGGATGGTACGCAGCAACCTTCCCACCACTGAGTGTCTGCAAGGTTAAAAAATCTCAAACTGTTCTTCAGGGTGGGCTTCTTCTGAGCTTCTGCATTACACTCCTGTGGGAGGGAATTCTTGGACTATAGTTGAACCTGGAAAAAAAACCAGTTTATTGCAAAAAAATATTCAGTTTGGAGTCAGAAGAAAAATCCTTGCAACACGAAGACAGGTGGCCTCACCCACTGTAATCTAGAGATGAACCCAGGGTGGTATCTCTTCTCTTTTTCAACATGCAAAGAGTTAAAGCAACATGCTTTCAAATACCTCTAGCTTCAGTCTCACCTCCTCCCATTCCTGCCCTGTATTCTGGAACTGTAACTGGTGACAAAGACTTGAAAGGAAAACAGAAAGAACAATATTATGCGCATTTGGAAAATGTAGGAATAAATGTTGTTCCCTTAGGGAATCACTTGAGTGACACAATGGAAAAAAGCCTCAGGGGCGTGTGTTCCTGCACTATTTGCCTCCACACCCAGTGCAAAGGCCCCTGGGCTTCCAATGGAATTAAGTCTACACTTCACGTTGCACAAGTGATACAGGCCTTGAAGAAATCTTTCTTAACTATGTATATGTTCCAAATCAGCTGTTGCTCTTTAGCAGGAGAGAATTAAGCTTGTCCTGTGCCAAATTTGGCAGCAAATATTCTTCATCTATCTTTGCCATTATGACTTATAATTTTATAATTTTATAGTAAATTTAATATTATTGAATATCATATCAAAGATAGAAAACATTTTTGGATATATGTGCATGCAACCATGAACTGTATATCATTAATATATTTACTGTCTGTATTACTTTGAGGCAAATATATAGGGTAAAAATGAACATGCTATTCAAATGTTTAAGATGTTTTGAAAATAACTCAAAAAAATTTCAGTTTTGCATTGAAGTACTTTCAAATTTCCTTATGTATTTGTGAAAATGACAGTTAGAAGGCAGCTTTTTTTAATTTACTTGGCAAAAAATTTTAATAGCAGCAGCTGTCCAAACATACTGCAAGACTCCCTTACAAAAATATACAACACCTACTGAGGTAACTAAACTTTTGAATTGGTATTTTGTTTACAAGCAAATGCAGTTACTCTTGTGCTCCCATCACATACTACCTTTTGCAGATGGTTGTGAGTTTTTCTGTTTGAAAGAGTTTGGGGAGTTTCTAAGGGGGAAAATGTCAAGACTGAAGTAGAAAAGAGAAAAACTGATGTGCCAGTGCTCGACACAGCCATTTTGAATTACTGTGACTTCACTGCTTTTCAAAGATCCACTAATACAGAGTGCATGGTAGTTCAGGATGGAGAAGTTACTCTGATTTTGTATGCATGCATGTGTTTGAGAGCTGTATTACAGCAGTATAGCTGGTCACTGTTCCCAGTTTAACCACACCCAAGGCCACCTTCACCATCAATCTCTGCCCATTGCTCCTCATCAGTTCTCAGTTCTCAAACCCAGAAAGCAGTACCCCATGTCCCTGGGCATCACCATGGCAAAGCAGTGAGATAGCCCTGCATGGGAGGTCCTGCTGCTTGCTTATTCCTCATACAGACCAAATTTTTTCTTTTTCTGGCCAGATCTCCTTTGCCACACATAACCACTAATTTCAGGGAGGTAAGCAGGTGCCAAGATGTTGTCACCCTGTCTTTGATGGGTTCCTCTTTGATGGACTCCTTACCCTTAGCTTTCCCAATGGGGAACACAAGGTACTAGCAGGTTGAGGATAACTAACTCCAATGTTATCTAGATCTGTTTATGAGTTTTGCATCTTTATGAGCCTTCCAGGATAAAAAGGATCTTTATTTAATTAGTACTTGAAAAAATCTTGTGAGGTACTGGATGCAAATGAGTTGTCAGGTATATTCTGCTCTTCACACTGCTGCTGGGACATATTGAAGCAAGTCAGACCGTCATCATCTCAGGACTACTGGAGTAGCCAGGCGGTCTAGAAAGGGCTCCAGACTGTTCTGAGAAATTGGCTCTGAGAATAAGCTAGTTTTAACAAATACAGCTGATTAAAATATTCATGTATTCACATTTCTGTCTCTTACACAAATGCTGGATTCAGTAGAATCTCTTTCAGGTCATAAAACTTCATCTCAGTAAGATGCACAAACCTCATGGGAACACTTTGTACCTGCTGGGATAAGCAGGTACATGAGTAACACCAGCCATACTGCAAATAAGCACCATGCAAAAGTCCCTGCTGCTACGCTGGTGCTGTTATTATCCTTTAATTTTTATGATGTCTTTACTAACCAGTCATACCATGCATCTTCTTTACTTTTTATCTGTACCACACAAACTCTTTCCTATCCAGCCACATCATGTAATATCTCTGCTGGTCTAGTCCAGGCTCTTGATAACTGCTGTACTCAGGAATCTTCCAAAGCTGAGAAGAGCTTCAGACAAGTCTGAGAGCCAAGTGGCTCCCCTTAGAGTTTTATGGATCTACTGGATGGAAAGGGACAAAGTGATTGTCTCCTTTCACAGATAAAACCCCTAGGCTTCCATGGTGTTACCCTTTGGCAGCAGTGCTCCAGTGCTCCCCCTCTCATACAACAGCACTTGTGTCTCCCAGCTGGAAATGCTCTGTCTCTCACAGCCCCTTGTACAGTGGTGTGGGGAATCACCCAAAGTCTCTTTCTATGAGGACTAGCTGTTGGAGAGCTACTCCTGCTCAGGCAAAAGGAGGGCCCATGGTCAGGCATCTCCCAGGAAAACCATGAGTGACATGAGGCTGTAAAGAGACTCTGGTTCTTGTAAAATTATAATAAGGAAATAATAATTTCTCGAGGTGCTCCACCAAATCAGCAAAACCACATCCAACCATTCCAATAACCACTAAGAATATAACTCCTTTAGGAATGATGGGAAAAAAATAAGTTAAACAGGGAAAGGGGGGAGCAGAAATGCTTGAAGAAAAAACAGGGAGAACAAAGCAGTAAACTCTGGAAAGAGAAGATGCAACAAGTAAGCCAGAGTCATACGAACATCAGTTTTAGTCCATTGCTGAGAAACTGAGAATGCATCTGGTCTAACTCCCCGTAGACATGAGAGGTGGGTTTCCCAGAAGGAATGAAAGTTCAGTATGAAGCAGCAATAGGTTTAAGAGTAAATTTTCAGATGGAACTAAAATCAAGGCACTGAATTGTCTCCCAATTTACCCTCACCCCACTGTATTTCTCACACTGTCATCTTATGTTTTTCTTATGTGAAAGTAAGAGCTGTCTGAAGACCATCAAGTAATCAAATTGGTGGTATCTGAGCATGGACTAAATGTAAGTATTCATCTACTTTTCTTATCCGTGGAGCTGAAACTCAACACTTTCAAGGAAATAAAAAGATTTATAGATTAGACATCCATGTATATTCCCACTCAGTAGCCCAGTGTTCCCTCTCAGCCATATATCAGCTCAGACACCTCAGAGAATGGCATAAAGGTAACCACAGAGATAAGTGCATTAAAATGATTATAGTCATGATAAACTTAACAATTTAAACAGTTGTGTAAGTCTGGCCTAATCCTAATAAAACTCTCCCAAGTCTGGTAACCTAAAAATAGAAAAATTTTAAAAAATAAACCATGACAAAAGAAACCCACAAAACCAAAACCAAACCAAACCAAACCCAAAACCAACCAAACCAAAGACAAAGAAACAAACAAACAAAACCAAACAAAAACCCAACCAACCAACCAACCAACCAAACAAACAAAACAAAAAAAACACCTACTCAAAATTAGTTCTACCTTAAAGACAGGAGAATTTGTGCTTTGCAGCTAGACCTAAATTCTACCTCTCCAGGAGACAGAGCTTTTGTGTCACAAGTTCATTGTTATATTTTTAGACCCAGACACTGAAAGGTGGGGCCTGAATATAAACCTCATTGTTCTTTGGCAGCAAACAGGAAACAAATGATACCTCATGGAGTTCAAGTTCAACTCAAGTTCCTGGGAAGGCTGGGGTCTGTTAGTTCATTTGTTTGTTTTGGTTTTCCCAGACACTACAGTTTTCTCATTACCTTCTTTCACAGGAAGTTTTTAGTAGCTCTTCATGTACCTATTGTGGTGGTCATAATGTGGAGGGTTTTAAAGGCTTCAAGTAACTTTCTGGAAGAGCATCAAGGGTGGGTTAAATAACCACTCTGCTAATTTAGCTTGGGTCTTCTGCCAGTGCAAGCCCAAAGTTGCCCTTTGTGGGTCAAGATGTCAATATCCACAGCTGCACTTTGCTTTTGAGAAAGGTATTTGCACACTTGTCCTTACTTGCTGTTATAATAAGGCAGAGTTGTATGGTACAGAGACAAAAAAGAGGTATTATGCAAGGTCTGGAGTTGGAGCCTGTGTGCTGGACTGGCTCCTCCCAATCACATACTGGCAGTACAAGCTTCTGGCTAAGGAGCTCTGTTTAGGAAGGAATAGTGTGTTTTCCTGTGCTCTTATGAACCCACCAGTATCTATCCCCTTTCCACCTCCCAGCTCCATTTATATACTTCTTATGTCTGAGCATCCAAGAGGATCATCAGCTTCCCATGTGTGAAAAAACAGTGTTATAATGAGGTGTTGATATGTTTGGAGTGCTACCTGCTATGATAATAGAAATTATTAACAGTGATAGATCATTTTCCATACCCACGCAGATAATAGCCTCTCTCCTGGGACAGCTGACAATCTAATTGTGGCAGAAAGAAGGGAGGCCTGAAGCACATTTCATTAGTAGTTATTGACTGAGCTAGTCTGTCTTGTCCTCCAGGAAAAAAAATAAATTACAAGAAACACCTGACAGGAAAAAGGAAAAGCCTGTGCAGTACTTTTTAAAAATCAGCACAGGCATAATTAAGGATAACAATGTAGCAGCGAGTCAGTGCAATGGATCAGCATTCTCTTGTTCCACTGTGCACAACAACATATTTTTCCCAAGAGACATTTTTTAAGGTGCAAAAGTTCACCTGCTGTCTGGTAATTCACTTTGAGCTGGGACTGTGATCACTTAATGGATTCTTCTGGTGCTGGCTGCTATGGTAACAGCTGCATCACACTCTCCATAGGCTTGTTTTTGGAGGAGAGTGTAAACTGTGAGAGCAAATCTCAGATGGGTTTGTTACTGAAATCAAAATCCCAGGGCAGATTTGCAAGTCTACACCAGTCTTGGCCCACTGTGCTCTCCCCTTTTATGGGCATGTTTGCTCATTTGGCTTATTTTTAAATCCAGTCCTTCAGCATTGTGTGCTCAAAAACACTTCTCAGAATTGAAGCCTTTTGGGTTTGGTCTGGGTTGGAAGCATGTGTAGGATGTGTTTAAAAAAAAAAAAGGCACAGAGAAAATCCTAAAAGATGAGATAAATAGAGCAGAGATTGGGTTAAAACATACAGTCCATCTGGTTTGGTTAGAAGCAAAGCCCTCTCCAAAAACAAGCAAAGACATATCCTCAGGAGCTGGGAAAGAGAGCTACCAAGTTTTAACCAAATGTAATCAAAGCAGGGGTGAATAGGCAAACAGTCTGGAGGAATGATTCAGAGACCTGGGAGTAGAGATTTCTGATCCATCTTCATACAAGCTATACCATGAAAGGTGGCATTTGCCAGCCCCTGTGGGATCTGTTTGCAGAGAGGGGCAAGGCTGAGTGTCAGGCCTGGGATAGGATGGAGGTTTGCAGTGAGTGGGAAGAAGTAAAGTGAAGGGGGAAAGAAAGGGGAAAAGACAAGGAGGAAAGTGACAAGAGAAAGACGAGACAGAAAATTGAAGGTGGATTCCAGTGATCTGCTAGAAGCTGGCAAACATGTTCCTGCAAAAGGGTAAGCAAGTGTGGGCTGAGGTCAGATTGTGGGAGACATGGAGGATAGAGGTAATAGCAGAAGATGGAGGTTCATGTCAGGGCAGGAAGCAGACTAAGACCAGGAGGGGGCCTCAGTAAATCCAGAAGGTTATTCATCTGCCCATAGCAGGACCCTCCTGGTCAGGATCATTTCTCATAGATGCATGCCTGGCCCCTTCTTAAAGCTCTCCAGCAGCAAATATTCCACAATTTTCCCAGACCTTCCAGAGGTTTTCCCTCCTTTTCATTAACACGTTTATCTCAGTACAGTCATATGGTCCTCTCCAAAACTGCTATCAGCTGATTTTATGCCACTGAATAATCATATAGTTGAGTATTCTAGATAGAGTACAGTACCTTTTGTACCCACTGAATACCATAAGGATTTTTCTTTTCAGACCATTTCTTCAACTGGTTAAGGTAATTTTGAATGTTAACTCTTTCCTTCAAAGTATTTCCCATCAGTTTGATCTCCAAATTGAATGTGTGGTTTTTCTCATCTGATTTGTTAATGCAAGTACTGAATAGACATAATTCAAGACAGACTCTTCCAAAGCTCTATTGAATTCTATCACTTTAATGTGTATCTCCTTCCAGTAAAAATGCGGAAGAAAAGATAGGAGAATGAAAAAGAAAGTGGGAGTAGGTCACTTAAGGTAAAAAATCTTTTTTGGTGGAATAAAGTTAAATACATAAGGAAGTGGTCTGTTGAGATATTACTCCTTAAAGCCATGAGGTAAGATACAGAAGTGAGTGAAAGGACTAAACCAAACAGCCATAACTGAACTGGTGGGTTCCCAAAGCATTCAATAAAATCTGTGAATCAAAATAATTTTTTTGAAAAATCAATATTACCATCAAAAAAATCCAGAAATTGTACATGGTCGTTGTTCAATCAGTCAAAAGGAAAACAGTGTTTAAGAATAGGTGGATAGGTGATTGTGGGCTAGTCCTACAACCACATCAGCCAATCTGGCAAGGGTAGTAGTACTGGAGCAGCAGTTTGTGCAGGACTGGGTTGTGGCATTCTCTGGTACCTGCACCTGCAAACTGCTCCAGTCACCTCCATGGTACAAACCCAAGGAGAAAGGAAAATGGTATGAGTAAATATCCAGTAAAACCCAGAGCAGAAGAGTGAATGGCTGAAAGTCATCTGATATTAGCCATCAGTAGAAACTGATAGAGAGCTGTTTTTCTCCTGGCTGCTGCAGTTATGCAACCTGTCATGTGTAACAAAAAGGTTGTCAAAAGAGGATCAATCTGCTTAGCCCCTAGGAAGAGAGGCAATGGGAAGAGAGGGTGGCATAATTCACATGCTGTCCTCCCTTGCTGCCCCTTTCCAGCTGAGGCTATCAGCCACTGGGTCTGCTCTAGGTTAGCCAAGCTGCAGTAGCTGGGATGCTCTGACTGTCCTTGTCACGTGGCAGGAGTATTTAGGCTGTGTGATGACTTCTGAGGTGGCAAGAGCAACCCAGTGTGAGTGGCAGGGCTGGAGGGCTGGCAGCAGCGGACCACCATGATGAGGTCTTCCTGGGGTGTGTCACCACATCCGTCACTGTGAGAGTGTAATGGCAGGTCACCAGGCAGGCATTAAGGTCATGGGTGTGGAAATGACCATCCCAGTGTTCCCAGAAACATGCATCTGCTCCTGACCATCCCAAAATGTGTGACACCTCAGCAAGGACAGACTTCAGCCACTTAGAGCTGGCCCCAAGCCATGGTCACTGATGATGATTCACATGCTGAGCTCCTCTTGCTCACCGTGCATGTGCGTCTTGATCCGATGCATGCTACCCAAAATAGGAAGTCCTTTTTAGCAAGATGGTTTTCTCTGGAGTCATGTTTGGGCCTCACTCCTCAGCTCCTGAGACAGTAGGCTCACATTCCTTGGAGACACAGAGCTCCTCTTCCTCAGTCTACAGACACTGCAAACATCCCAGGAAGCTTTCGGCCATACAGAGCAGACAAGCTGTGATAACATTCCCTTCCCATCTATTTTGCCAATTGGCAGCTCTTCTCAGGTATGCCACCAGCAATGGTTTTTCTGCCATGTTCTCTCTCTGTGGAAGTTCTCCTGGTGGGACACAGCATGAGATGTACTTGAGCCTGGTCTGCAGCTAAAGGAGAGTCTGTGGTTTCAAGAAGTGGTACACAGGGGTGAGGAAAATGAAAACGATGAGAAGACGCCTTCTGTGGTAGTGAAAGATATCGCCTTGGCATTACAGTCCTTCAGGTACTCTACTGCTTTACATCCTTCCAAATGAATATATGGAAAAGGACCCCTTTGCTCTGGATTATACTGGCAGCTGCTCATCACCAAAAAGAAATTCCATACCTGTTCTTTCAGAAAACTTGAACTTTCTATCATCAACTGTCCTCCAAAACAGGAACATATACAATTATGCAAACAAACAAGGCCTAGGCTTCTTCAGCCTCTCCTTTATGCTTTTATGCATGAACTATACCTCAATGTACCCAAAGGAAACACAAATGAGCCTGAAGCATCTATTTTTCAAAGTACCTGGGCACAGTCTTCTGCAAGAGAAAAATGAGTCCGAAGCTACCTGTTATTTCCTGTGAAATATCTCCCCTGTCTGACGGGGCTGACTGCTGCACTTCTTATTTCCTTTACAGATGAAGATGAAGAAAAAAAAAAAAGGCAGCTCATGGCCACCCGCATTTTCAGCTCTGTTTACTGATCTCCACAGTTTCCTCATGAGCCTCTGCCAGAAAGGCAGTTCAGCTGACTACAGGCAGTTCTCATTAATCCCCCTTATCTAAACAAGATGCAGAATAAAAAATCGCAAAGTAGGAAAGCCAGCAATTGCATCAAACCAACATTTTAGGAAACCTAAGCAAGACACTTTTTGCAGCACATCTCCACTGATGAGCAGTTGTTTCTGAGGAGCTGCTTTTTTGTATGCCTGTAAGGACATTTGGAATATCTCTGGAAGGGCACTTCCTTCCTTCTGTGTACCCGTTGCTTTTTGCTAGAGTTTCCAGTGCATTCAAGACATTAATTAGCTGACTGAGGACACTGACCCTTCTTATTTCTGCCTTTTTTTAATTGTTTGCATTTCAGAGGAGCCGACAAGAGGTAACAGTGGCAATGCTGTAAGCAGGAGAGAAGCTATGACATTGCTATTGTACTTAATGCCTTCTTCGGCTGCTCTTGTGTTCAAAACAGAACAAAAGAGATGGGGGGGCCTGTTTTCCTTTCTGTTCCCCTTAGCCAGCACTGCTATGGAGAAAACCTCCATCTCAGATGGTTGGGTGGTAGGTTCATTTCCCTGTTTGCATAGCTTATGGGTGAGATGACATAGGAAGAAGCACTTAGTGGCTGCTACATTCCACAGGCAGCCTGGAGAGCAGGCTGGGTTTCTGACCTGTAGGAGGTGGATGATGGTCTTTCTCATGCTGGCATGCTACAGTGGAGGAGCAGTCAGACCTCTTGGCAGGTACCTATGGTATGGCCATGCTCTGTTGGCTCCCACAGAGAGAGGAACTCTTTATGGAGAGCAAAGACATTTCATGGGATCTCAGGATAATAGCTGATGTGGACAGGACAGCAGGTTTCTCAGGGGTGTGTCAAGTCAGATTTTGAATGTCTCCAAAGCTAGAAAGACCTCAACCTCTCTGGGCAACCACCTTCATAGTAAGTAAGTTTATTATCCACAAGACTTTCCTGTATTTTAATTTGTCCCCATTGCCTCTTGTCCTGTCACCGGGCACCACTGAGAACAGCCTGGTCCTGTCTTTACTCAAATCTCAGGTGGAGTAAATTTATGCATATGAGTAAGACCCCCTCCTTGGCCTTCTCTCCTTCAGGCTGAGCAGTCTGAGCCCTCTCAGCCTCTCCTATGAAAGATGCTCCAGTCCCTTCATCATCTCTGTAGCCCTTCATGAGACACTGCTAATGAGGCTGTCAGTGACTGGGAGTTCAGAGCTGTGTATTTTGCCTTCTGATCAGCACCTCTTATGCTGTAACCACTCTGTCAGGCTGGAGGAGCCCAGCTGAAAATCACTCATATGCTGATGTCTGCATGAAAGATCTCCCAGCACATGCACATGATGCTTCCCTGACAGCATGCCAGAGTCAGATCACTCGACTTGCTTTTTATTTTACTTTCTGTGCCAAACTTGCAGACTCAGCAGCCACAGAAATATAGCCTCCAAGGCATGAAGTCAGGTTTTTGGTAAAGACACAGAAATCAGTGTGCATTTATTTTTTCTTGTTTTGGCAAGCGACATTGCCCATTGCTCATATCCCCTACTACCCATCTTCACTGGCAATATAACAAGCAGAGAGCTGACTTGCTGCGTGCTTAGAAACTCATTCCTTTTTTGAGCTTAAGCGTTGCAATCGCTGAGGCATCTAAGACAGACAGTTCTTCTAGATGTCTTGGAAACAAGTGGGCAACCTTTCTATGCTTTATTTCAATAGTGGTAACAATAATTCCTTCTCCTTTATTTTTTTTTCTTTTTTTAGGTTGCAATTTCTACAGAGCATTTATTCTCTACTCAGTGTTAGCCTAATATAATTAAAAAAAAAATCTATGGGGATATGATATTGTGGGATACAGAGAATATATTAGAATGTTAGATAGTTACATACATACTTGCATACATACATACATACACACTATGAAGTCTAGCAACCAAAATACATGTTCTTTTTCCCTTGACATATTCCTATTAGAGACACCAAGAGTGCACTTCTTCCTGCTTTTTCTTAAATGAAATTACCAAAACAGGCTTCTGAATATCTTGCCTTTACAGAATAATGGTCATGCACTAGGGACAGCTTCAAGGACTTTACAGAATAATGGTCATGCACTAGGGACAGCTCCAGGGACTTCCAGGCTTCCTGTAAGACATATCTGTGCTGGTTGCAACAGTATCCATAAATGCAGGTGTGCTGGGAAAGGGTTGGGATGAAATTTCACATTGCTGAACATCCAAACAAAGCCAAGTCAGACTGATCTTCTAAGTGCATGTAACTTCGTGGCATTCACGTTTCAAAGTTTTCAGGTAAAAAAGTGTTGGTAATTTGGTAAATAGTGTTATAGCTCTGTAAAACTCTGACCAATTTCCCCAAGCTTAGGAGAAAGAGGGAAACCAAAGCAGTTAGTTCAAACAGAAAGTAAATCCCTACTAGTCAATCCTTCTGATGGGAAAGAAAGTTATATAGACCTGGCCAGGGACAAATGTATTCCATCAGAATAATTTCTGTGGGCAGAGACCCACAAACCTACAGCATGAAGGGACAGATGAAGAGACCACCATGGCCGCTGGAAGGATTACAGCCCACTGCTTTATAGCTATATGCTGCTTTGCCAACCTGACTGAAGTTACAGCATTTCCATAATCCATGTAATGCACTGAAGAGTTATTAAGTCTGAGTAGACCAAAAAGCAGTGGGTGTGACAGCAATGTGGTAAGTGCTTGACTCAGATGTCTACCACAGAACTTCAGTTTCTCATATATTTCTGTCTTCTGCGAAGACAACAAGCAAGGCTGGAACTTATTGGTCAAGGGCTCAGCAAGAGGATGTGTCAGGATGACTAAACACTTGTCCTGGCTGTGGAAACAATCCCTGACTAATCTCTCCATGTCTGAGGTTTTAGTTTTTCCAATTGCCTTGTTCTCAGGAATCACTCACAGCAGGAGAAGAGTAATATTGTTTCTGGAATAATTCCCCTAGACTTCAATTGATCTAAGATTCAGTTAAATGTGTTGTAAGTGATATACAAAAACATGAAGTTGATCAAATCTACAAACAACTACTGTTTGCAGCCTGCATGCACTGATAGAATACAGAAGTTTCTGGCAGGACAGATTGGACGTGTCTTCTCATTCTGCAGATCCAGCTCAATGAGCCTTATAGCATAAGGTAGCACCCACACTTAGTTGTTTCCAGGAGCTAGATCTTAGCTGTGATACTGGAAATGCTCAGATGACTGTACTATTATGTGGAGCCATATAAACAATGAACATCAAGGAGAAGTCCAAAGATCTTGAAGACAGTGTAAGCATAGCACAAAACCACTCTTGGATGTCCTCCTGCTTATAGACTGTGTCCATTCAAGCATGGCAAACCCTCTCTTTCTGGGGCAACTGTTATTCTTTAAGCTCTCTGGTGTTACTTGGCTTCAATAATTAACTCTGTTTATTGATATAGCTGTTTTGGTTTGACTACTTTAAAATCTGGGGATTTTTCAGACTCTTTTTGGTAAAGCAGCTCTCTGGTCAGTCAAGTGTAGGGTAGTGGGAAATGTCCAGCTAAAAAGGCTCTGGGCTTTGACCGTCTTTTAAGGAACATTTTGCCATACAAGCAGCAGCAGAATTCGGTCTCCATTTTACAGTATGAAGGTGTGTTAGCCATTACTTCTAAAGCTGTGGTAGTAGGAGAAAATGCATAAACACAACCCGTATTTTCTTGTGTGAGGAGGATATGTTCAATAAAATATGACCCAAATTCAGCTGTTACAATACACAAGGTAAGTACCCTAAAAGTAGCTAAACCTTATTCTATACCAGGCCAAAAGAAAGGGTTTTGAGACGAAAAAGTCTTTCTCAATGGAAATGGTCTTGAGAAAAGGTGTGAACACTTTCTGCAAATATTGCTTGCCCGTGGTTTTGGATCAATGCAGCTATGATAACTCTACTAAGAAAATTTATTTTGTGTTGCAAACTCTGGTGTCAATTTAAATCTTGAGCTGGGCTGCAGATCATGGAGGGAGTTGAATGTTTGCTAACACAGATAATGTCTCATAATGAACTAGTGCCTGTTGGTAACAGCAGTTACTGATTTAGCCATATGATTAGCTGCCATCTGTGAGAAACTACCTTTCAATAAGTAACTCAAAAGAGGATTAAAGCCTTTGTCTGTGGTTTGTTTTGCTGTTATGCTCTAAAGAGTTTGATTCTTCTCCCTCCCTTTACAAATACCAGCTAAAACAAGTCTTACCCTGATGCTTATTTCTTTGGAATTCCTTTCAGCACCTTTCTGCGAGTGATGGGGCTAAAAACCAGCAGTTGTATGGGGGGAACTATTATGCTGACTTCGTTCTTAAGAATTCTTTGATATTCTTAATGAGATATGAAGAAGTCCTAAAATAAGAAGTAAAACTGTTCTGAATACATTGCCATCTGCAGGTCCCCCTAAAATCCTCCTACAATACACACATGCAAAGAAGACACTGTGTCTGAGACATCAGACACCATTATCCTTCTCTATTATGCAAGAAAATGATTGCAAATCATGTTTGTAAGGAGATCATCATTATACACTTAGAGTGAACCTAAGCTGGTGTTTGGGAAAATTTTAGCTGCCATTAGAAACTGAATCTCAAGCTAATATCATATTTCAGAAATGGTCTGACATAAGCCCCGAAGGAAACTGCCTTAAGTGAGTTTTGTCTGGATCTATATGCTGCGATATACAATACAGCTGAGTCCTGACATTGCAAAGATGCAATGCCAATAACATATGCAGGAAAAGAGTATCTCTGTAACACAGATAGATACTTTGATTTGAGCCTCCAGGCTTGTTCTACCTACCTTCCCAGTAACTTCTAGCCTGAGCTGTATGAGGCAAGAGAAGGAGAACTTCCCACATTCATTCTTACTTGAAACAAAAATCATTTCTGTCCAAAAGCCAATCCAGTCTTGATTTGGAAATTGGCAGTGATGGAAGAATCAACCACAAGCCTGGATAAATGTTTCCAATGGTTAATTACCTCTGCGGTTAAAAAACATTCCTTCTAGTCTGAATTTGCCGAGCTACCATTTTCATCCACTGGATCTCCTTATATCATCAGCTATGTTAAAGAATTCATTTTCTTTTTTTCTCTTGTCCATGTAGGCATTCACAGGTGGGATTTAACTTACTCAGCTTTAGCTGTCAAGTCCTCACTCTATAATCTAAATTAATTCTGTAGGTCCCTTTGCACTCAATGCAGAGAGACAACCAGCCCTCAACCATGCTCCTTGCTGCTAGCAGACATCTACTTTATGTGACACAGCTGGGCATTGATTCACCTTCTCTCTGCTTCTGTTTGACATTGTATGTGGCCCCAGAGCATGGATGACTCTTAGTGTGACTCTGCCATGTTTGGCCATACACAGAACAGAGCTTTTGTAGAGGGGATGTCCCTGATGGGGTATTTACACCTCCAGGTTCTTGTCTAGCCTCCTTGAAATCCCAGATATATTTGCCAGTGACCTGATTCCTGTCGCCTGTCCACTCAACATTTCATAGAATCATATAGAATGGTTTGGGTTAGAAGGCACCTAAAAGATCCTAAAGTTCTAACCCCACTGTGATGGGCAGGGACACTTTTTACTAGACCAGGTTGCTGAAAACCACATCCAACCTGGCCTCCAGGGATGAGACATCAACAACTTCCCTGGGAAACCTGTTCTGATGCCTCACCACCCTCACAGTAATGGATTTTTTCCTTATACCTAATCTAAACCTACTCTTTCAGTTTGAAAACATTCCCCCTTGTCCTGTCACTACCTGCTCTTGCAAAAAGTCCCTCTCCAGCTTTCTTGTAGGCTCCCTTCAGGTACTGGAAGGCTGTAATTAGGTCACTTCTAAGCCTTCTCTTTTCCAAGCCGAACAAACACGATTTTCTCAGTCTTTCCTCGTAGGAGAGGTGCTCTATCCCTCTAATCATGTTGGTAGCCCTCCTTTGAACTTGCTCCTTCCTGTGTTGGGGACCCCAGAGCTGAATGCAGTACTTGAGGTGGGGTCTCATCAAAGTGGAATAGAATCACCTCCCTGGACCTCTTGGCCACGTTGATGGTGATGCATCCCAGGACACAATTGGCTTTCTGGGCTGCAAGTGCACATTGCCAGCCCATGTCCATCCTCTCATCCACCAGCACCCCAGGTCAGGGATGCTCTCGATCATCCCCCAGCCTGTATTGATATCATGAGTTATCCTGACCCAGGTGCAGCACCTTGTACTTGGCCTTGTTGAACCTCATGATGTTCCCATGGGGCCACTTCTCGAGCTTGTCCAGGTCCCTCTGGATGACATCACATCCTTCAGATGTGTCAACCACACCACTCAGCTTGGTGTCATCTGCAAATTTGCTGAGGGTACACTCAGTGCCTTCATCTGTGTCATTAATGAAGATACTACATAACATTGGTCCTAATACAGACCCTTGAGGGAAACCACTTGTCACTGATATCCACTGGGACTCGGAGCCATTGACCACTACCCTATGGATGTGACCGTCCAACCACTTTCTTACCCATTCTAACAGTCCATTCATCAAGTCTCTCTCTCTCCAATTTAGAGAGAAGGATGTTGTGGAGGACCACGTAAAAGGCTTTACAGAGATCCACATAAATGGCATCTGTAACCCTTCCTTGTCCCTGATATAGTCACTCCATCACAGAAAGCAATTAGGTTGGTCAAGCAGGACTTGCCTTTGGTGAAACCATGCTGGCTGTCCTGAAATACCTCCCTGTCCTCCATGTACCTTAGCACAGCTTTTAGGACAATCTTTTCCATGATCTTCCCAGGCACAGAGGTGAGGCTGACAGGTCAGTAGTCCCCAGCATCCTCCTTTCTACCCTTTTTAAAGATGGGTATGTTTCCCCTTTACCTGGGACTTCACCTGATTGCCATGACTTTTCAAATATCATGGAAAGTGGCTTGACAATTATATCAGCAAATTCCCTAAGGACTCTCAGATGCATCGCACCAGGTCCCATAGACTTATGTACCTTCAGGTTCTGCAGGTGGTCATGAATCTGATCTTTACTAACAGAGTGACTTTGTTCCCCCAACCCCCATCCTGCTGTCCATCCACTTGAGGGGTGTGGGAAGAGAAGTTGCATTGAAGACTGAAGCAAAAGAGTTGCTGACTACCTCAGCCTTCTCCTCATCCATTGTTATCACTTTTCCAGTATTGTTTATCATGGAGAGTACGCCTTCTTCAACCTTCCTTTTCTGGTTAACGTAGCTGTAGAAGCCCTTTCTGTTATTCTTTGCTGGGTTCAGTTCCAGCTTTGCCTTGGCCTTCCTCACCCCATTGCTATACAACCATACTTCATCTCTAAACTTTTCCCATCCCACTCTGGCCAGCTTAGCATCCAAACCATCTCCACAGCCTGCCTCTCTCCTTTACAGAGAAAGTAGGATGTTTTCTACACTTGTCCACTTCCATCTTACAATTTCTTTCTGAGCTCAGAGGGAAAGAGTGGTGTCACTCCTTGATTCCATTAACAGGAATCACTCTAGTTTAATATCACCCTTTCAGATTCAGAGCAATTGCTTTGAATCAGGTCACTAAGTCAGGGAATATCTACAATAAGAATCTGAATGATTCTGGAACTTATATGCATGTCCAGCTCAGAGTAGCATATTTAAGAGCTGAAAACAATGAATGGAATAATGATACTACAGTGAGAAGAAATAACTCAGTAATGAAAATTTGAAAGTTTCTACTACCTGTATTCTTCGATCCATGTGAACCATTTGTACTTTTAGTGTCCGAGATACAGCAGACACTGAAGCAAAAAAATTCTTTATGTAGGGAAGAATTTCCAGCTGAGGAACATTGAAAAATGTTAGCTGAGGTTTGAGTCCTTGTGAGTAAACAGATTGGGATCTCAAAAACAGTGGAGTGGTAACATCACGCTTCACCCAGTGGCTAATGGCGAGAAATTCCACTGTAGTGGCAACGTAGCCCTTGAGACCACACCGGAAACATGCTGTTATTTACAGAGAAATTCACCCTGAATCAGTGAGTGTGCCTGTGTTTACGTGTGTGTGATCACAGGCATAACCCATCATGGATATCACACTAGCAGAGTACTTTCACCACTGCTCATAGAAGCATAGATGTGCCAAAAGCTGTGATCCAGAGGGAACACGTCAAAGGCTGAGTGAGAACAGTTAATCCTTCATGTTTATCCCATCTTTTCCACTGTAATTGCCTGCAATAATGCTGCCTGTCACCAGCTGTTGTAGGGTATGTAGGCCAGAATGGAATCGGGGGATCTTCGATCACCACAACTCCCTCCATGAAAGCTATTGCACTGTGATGGTAACATCCTGCGGTGGACACCAGCACAGTCTGGATTTGGATTGCAGTCAGATGCCATGTTCAGATGGCATAATTTCTAGCAAATCTCCATTCCTGTCCCTCAAAGCAGTGTCTTAGTCTCTTCTCCAATGCCCACAGTGCAGCATCTTTCTGAATGTCATCATAGTTTGGTGGCAGTTCCCTGATGGGGTTAAAACAGATCACCCAGACTACTCTGATGTATAAGACCACAAAGTCTAACAAAACTGGGATTTAGAAAGATTTTTGGGGAAAAGCTGAATATGACCTAAACTTGTACTGGGTCTTCACAGTTCGATACT
Source organism: Corapipo altera (assembly GCF_003945725.1). NCBI lineage: Eukaryota > Metazoa > Chordata > Aves > Passeriformes > Pipridae > Corapipo > Corapipo altera. Next base: position 58,246,451 of record NW_020884872.1, on the reverse strand, counting down.
GAAAGGTAAAAGAGAGGATTTCCTTCTTTACCACAGAGATCTGAATTATGGACCTGTGCCCACCTCACAAGAGTATTTATGCTTCATATTTATCCATAACAGCTTCATAGCTTACAAATATTTGCATATGATGGAGCTAGAATAAGACTTTTAAAGATTTGTAAATAATTTAGGAAGATAACTCCCATTCATTTAATGTAATTCTCTAGGAAGCATTCAAAAAATCCCAGTCACAGTTTTAAGAAGAAATTTCTTTCTGTGCCAAAAAACCTTTACATAGCTACTGCCAATACTACTGTGTAAATAACAACATTGTAAGATTTCAAAATCATGTTTATAAGCAGGAGCCACTATCCAGTGATTTACCAGCACTGTTGTAATGGTTAATTTTCCTGGAAAAGTACATTATTGCAAAAATTTCTCTCCCCCTTTTTTTTTTTTTTTTTTTTTGTGACCACAGTGTTTGTTTCATTATCTATTTGTTTTTACTGCTAGATCTTAGTTTGGCACAGAGATCTTGGTATCTAAAAAGGGTTTTGAAAACCATCAGCATTTTTAAATATACACAAATTGCCAAGTACAATTGTACTTTTTAGCATCAAGGAGCAATCCTCCCTCTCAAATGGCAGTGTTTTTAAGTGATGTTTCAACTTCTGTGGCTGCAGTCCACTCTTTTATAATGTGGGAAATGCCCTGCCTCTGAACTGTGTAAGTGATACGTCACATTGTCCACAAGTCTGTTTTTTGACAGAAAGGAGTAAACACCTCCAGGGTCCTGAGGATGTGTTTTTAAACTGTGTCTGGTACTTGCAAAGATTGAGATAATGATAGCTGATAAGTTAGGAGAGAGAAAACACCAGGTCACGAAAGAGTTGCTGAGGACAGGGCAAGAGGAGCAACTTGAAGCAATAGCATAAAATGAAGTAAAGGAAAATTACAGCTTAATTGCCCAGAAGCTCCTAGACTGCCAGCTAAGCCTTCTGGGGGAGACAGTGTGAGTCCCAGAGGATAAGCAGTAAACACGGGCCTGGACAAAGCACTGAAAAATGTGCTGCCTGCCAGCAACCCTCCTGGTAGATGATGGAAATAGGAAGGGTGGCCTAAAATGTCTCAAAAGTCATCTGTGAAACATCTCTTGAGGCAGATAGGGAGCTGGAGGTGGTGGCCAGTCCCTTCACCTCTTCTTGTTTCTACAGCCTTCTCACAGTTTCCTGTCCCTCCTCCTGCTCAATTCCCCACTTCCTTCCTACCCTCCCCTCTAAGGGCCCTCTTAAGCAGCTCTCTAAATTGTTGTAACTCTCTCCAAGAAGTTTGATAGCGCGGTGACAGTCTGGGTGATCACAGTACACAGGAGGTATCAAGGTCACTCATATCATCATCACTGAATGATACTTGCTGTCACAACCCTCCATCACCTGCAGCTTGTAAGATGGCCACAGCTCAGCTTAAGGTTTTCCTGATAGAAAATGGGTATGAATGTTTGAAACAGGGCCTTGCCATCATGGGATGGATGAGACATATGGGTGCAGCAGGCTCATATCCTCATCACTGCATGCCTGTGGATCTATGCTCATGGACAAGTGGGCTGAAGTTTTCAGTGTTGTGATGGATGTTTTCAGACATCCATCAGAAGGTTGGTCTCACATGACGTGGACACCTGGGGAGCTTGGAATGAGGAAAGGTGCAGGACAAACATCCTCCTTTTCCATAAAGAACAAGGAAGGCACAGAGAGAAGCATTTTGAGTAATGTCAAAATTTTCTCACCCAAAAGCGATCTCTTTGCATCAAATTCCTCTGAACTAATTAAGACATCTACATTTAGGCATCCTGAGTACCTCTACATCATCAGGAATAATAAGCACACCTGAAGGTGGACTTCTCATCTATAGGCAGACATTTCCAATGCACCGTATATTCCTTTGCATTGACTCAACGGGGATCCAAGAGTGAATTAGCTCAGATGTAAATAGTTGTGTTGTAGACATACAATGGCAGGTGACATGGATTCTGTCTTTATGCCTTAACATGCCCTGCTTTCCCCCTTCAGCAGGACTGTAGGCAGCAAAGCTTCACACTGCTCCTGCTTCTGAAGTTTAAATTCCCTTTGTCTTTCAATCCATTTTTTATTTATGTTGGACTTTTTGTCTTCTTCCTTGCCATTCCCTATAGGCAGAGCATTCCTTCAGTTGAGGTTTGACAAATATCCTTTTTCTTAAAACAGTGCAGAGCACACCTGCTCTGTGGAATACTGCAGCTGCAGCAGACCCATCCTGAACATGGTTTACTCAGCCCTGCGGTGCACTGCTGGCACTGCCAAGGGAGGATCTCCTCTCACTCCTACTTCACCAGTTTCTGATTTCAAGGAGGTGCTGGATTCCACAGACATATAACAAGTTTGCCTCTCTAAAATTTGGAAGGTCAAGTCATTCCTTTGTACAGACTGTAAGATAGGGGAAAAGCGAAAGGAGATATGAGAACTGTCTTGCGACTGTCATTGGATAAATGACTTTGCTAGAATGGGGAAATGAACTGCTCTCTGTGGACACTGAAGATTGGATGAGAAGCAATGTACTAAAATTACAGCAAAGGAATTCCTACAGCTGTTAGGAAAAGAATGGTTCCCTGGGGACACAGTTGGAAGATAAGGTCTCACAATCTGTTTCCAACTCCCAGTCCAGGAACCACTGCAAGCCACAGCTCTTCTCATCTTTTTCCTGTTTCCTCAGCCTCATGCAAATTCATAGGTAGGTTCAAATGCTCTGCCAGGCCCTGATATGCCTCCTGACCAAAGCTGAGCCTCCAAAGCAAATGATATTTTCATTGTCTCTAATGTCTTCTGCAGTCTAACCCAAACTCCACATGGCAGTAACTAAGTAGTAGCAGTACCAAAGCCAGGTGGACTTTGTCATATTTGTCTCCATGGACTTCCAATACAACCATATGGGTATATATAGTCTAACCCTGGCACCACACAACATTGTCTTCAGGTCTCAGATATCCTCTGTGTCCCTGTCCTTTCCCAATGAAGCTTTAATGAGTATTTTTTCTGTGACAATAAGAATTTGATAACAAGAAGAAAAGAAATCTTTTCCATTCCCATTTTTCTCGGGGACCTCCAAGACTTGTTACATGTCCATCCTGTCTGAGGGGCAGACACATGAGAGACATCTCATACTTCTGGTTTCTCCCAGTCACCAAGACCAGGAGAACATTTTGAACATGTCCTACCTCATGGAAACAGCTTTGCTGAGTCACATCCTTGTGATGAGCAGGGATTTGCCTAGGGGACACACCTGGAAATATGAGCTCAGAAATACACAAAGACACTGACCCAGCAAGCATGCTTTAGCAGAGTCTACACTTGCCCTGACACCCTGTTACTGTGTCAGATGGTCATTATAAAGCATCTTACTCTTTAGGTAGGTACCCAGCTGCTCACCTTCATCCTGCTGTAAGGTCCAGTCCAGCCTGTCCATTTCTACAACCTAAAGGGTAAGATCCTGGCACTCTTCCAGAGGGCTATCCCTTTTGGAGGCAAACTGTGCTGCTCGTGTGTGTGTAATGATTTGTGTTGTCCCTCACATGATGTCAATGAGTCAGATTGCCATATGCCATATCTATCTCTGTGGTGCTGTGATGGTTTGTGTGGCCCAACTTGCACAGACTTCACCAAGCCATGCCACTGCTTCCTGAGGCTCACAAGGTGAGATGGAAGTACAACTATATGTGTTGTCTGCTGCAGTAACCACACTACAAAGAGGAAACCATTGTCCTGAGGTGGAAAAAAAGTCTCAGGATTGGCTGGAACAAAGGGGAGGGAGGCATTCCCTAGGCTGGACTGATAACTTGTCCTTGTGCATTTGGGCATAGATATCATGAGCCAAGTTCATCCACATAAAACAATTCACAGAACCTGTTTAGTGACTGTAAAGATCCCAGGAACTCACTCCTTCGCATCTCATCTTCTTAGGTATCATGTCCTGCACAGATGTCTCAAGCTAGGCAAGTAGAAACGGGATTTGTTTCTATCACGCGCAGAGTCAAGCCCATCTTAGCCCAAACTCATGGACCTGGGCAGGTTCAAGAACTGCTGCAACCCTCCCATCAGTCCTGCCAGGACTGGCAGCAGAAAGCCCTCTGAGAAGTGGGTGTTAAGCAGCCTCAGGAGAGACAGAAGGAGGGGAGGGACTAGGAAGGGGGTTGGGCAAGCCAGGCAAGTCGGGTGAGGTGCTGAATGAATGCATGCGTCATTCCCTGAGCAACTACAAGACAACTCCCCATGTGGCTGCCTTTTCTAGGCAGCAGCGTGCGCCTGCACACGCTGTATGTGGGTTGCTGCTGGGAATGAATCCTCTCTCAGGAACTAGCAGATGAGTCAGGGTTGACTCAGGTCTTCACAGTCTTCCTTGCTCAAGTGGTACTGGGTAGAGGAAGCAAAATATGAAACCTGTCTGTATTTTTTCTTTGTGAATGCTAATTTTGCCATACACTGTAAAATATGCACAAGGGCATTTTTTCTGGACAGACTTTCCTGCTGCATGCACACATTGAGCTGTAAATCCCGTCTTTCATACAAAAAACCAACTTCGTTTATAAGCGTCCCATTAGGCCAGAGCATGCTTCATTATTTGCGGGGAGACCATTCTCTCCACATGTTGAGGTATCTTGGAAGCAGTATGTAGCTCTTCGAGGACCTATTATTAATTTGAATTTATTGAGTGCTGACAGACAAGCATGGTGCTTTATGGTCACATAAGGGAACCCTTGTGGCTGTAACATTTCAAGAGAAAACTCCCATGAAAAGGTGGAAGCCCTCTTGGCTTAAGGAGGCTGAAAGACACAGTTTTGGTTTTTGAAATGATGGCCTCAGGGGCACTCTGCAACAAAGTATGATAAACAACAATGGGAGTAAGCAGGGACTTTGTCCTCTGCAGTCAGCTACATAACATTTGCTACACTGATTCTGGTCTGCCTGAGCTATATCCAAGGATGCTGGGTACATAGAAGTAAAATTTGGTCTGCTTTCATCTGTGTAACCATGAGAAGACTACCTTCTCATTCTAAAGCCAGTCTGTGGGTTTCAGGTTTTCTCTGGTCTTCTGCATTGTGCTCTCCCATCACCCTGTCCTGCAAAAGGGAGTGACATCTCTTTGGAGTTTGTGGTTGCTAAAGAAGGTATAGTAATAGAGGAAAAACATATTCCCAAACTATTTTATTTTAAATGATATTTCTGTCACTATGTTTCAGCAATGATGAGTCACAATTCAGTTGATACTGATAATTGATCATAAAATTCTGGGTCTGGGCTTGACACTACAGAGTAGTATACCATGCAGACTCACATGTAGAGAGTTTTTCCTCTGTAAAATAAAACTGACTGCTCTACGTGAGCGGATATGTTTGGGTTTCCTGGCTGTCTGTTTGTGAGACATTTTTGGTAGCTTCACAAAGTAAAATCTCACCGAACTCTTTACCTCATGAAAATGGCCTCAAGATACTTGCAATACTTAAACTGTCATAAAGGCAAAGAGCAAACAGGCTCCCTTCTTGCTGTAGATGGAAGGAGAGGTGAGTCCCAAAAGGGCCCCCACACATATTCTTTTTAAAACTAGTGACGCAGTGACACATGCAATGGAATCCGGGAAACCATCCTGCTAACCTTTTCCAGCTCCTGAAACCTGATGTGTGATGGTGAGGGTGATACTGATTAAAAGAAGAATCTGTTATGTTTGGGGAGGTGATAAGGAAAACCACTGTTTTTTAATTTCCCCTCACACAGGTTAGATTACACTATAAAGAAAGAATTTACCCAAAGGCAGATAATGCTTAAACCATTTAGAAATAATTAATAGACATTAGAGTCATTGCATACTACAGAAAAATGTGTCCTGAAAGGCTACACAATAACTTTCCTTGTTAGAGTAAAGGATGTTTGTTTAGGCTTAGTTGGTGCTTCCGACTACTTAATTACCCAGAAATGAGGTAGCTGTGCTCTTAAGCAAGTCAGAAATGCACACTGATGAATGCTGGGTAACACAGGCCACGTAGTTTTCAGAAAAACATTCAGATATGTTGGCAGATTAGTTTTGCAAGTGGGAGTTGAGTCTGTCTGCTTCTTTAGATGTCTTTCTTTTGTATTTTTCTAAAAAATCAATATTGCATTGTATTTCATCTGTAGAATCCATTCCTTCCTTTTGTAACATCATGTACTAAAGTAGCACCTTAGAGACAGCTGTTACCTCTGCTTGGAATCCACCAGGAGCATCCTTCTGGCCATGGCCAGCCACAGGACCTCCCTTATTACTCATGGGTAAGCACCATTCCTCTTTGGGACAGTGGGAGGAGGAGGAAGGAATGGATTCTCTCCAAACACCGAGTGCACAAGGCAGTCCCATAAAACACAAAAAGCCATAGAATCATAAAGTCATTAAGGTTGAAAGATACCTCCAGTATCATTGAGTTCAAGCATTAACTCAACACCATCATGTTCACCACTAAACCTTATCCTCAAGTTCCACATCCCTACACTTCCTGAACACTTACAGGGAAGGCGATTCCACCACTTCCCTGCACAGCTTGTTCCAATGCCTGAACACCTTTTCAGTGAAGAACTTTTTCTTACTATCCAATCTAAACCTCCCCTGATGCAACTTGAGGTCATTTCCTCTCCTCCTGTCACTTGTTACTTGGGAGAAGAGACCAACTCCCACCTCGCTGCAACCTCCTTTTTGGTACTTGTAGAGTGTGATACCGTCCCCTTTGAACTTCCTTTTCTTCAGGCTAAATGCCCTCAGCTCCCTCAGCTGCTCCTCATAAGACTTGTACTGTAGAACCTTCATCAGCTGTGCTGCCCTCCTCTGGACTCACTCCAGCACCTCAATGTCTTCCTTTTAGTGAGGGGCCCAAAACTGAACACAGGATTTGAGGTGCAGCCTCACCAATGCCAGGTACAGGGGGAGAGTCCCATCTCCTCAAGCTCATTTTGGCTGTCCATTCTCCCAGGGCATAGGAAGTGCCGCTGCCTGGCTGCTGGAAACCCTTGCACCCCAGGAACAGTGCAGCTGGCAGAAAGAGAAGCTAAACAAGTCCTAGCTCCTTTGCTTGTTAAACAGTACCATGGAGGAGGAAGAGGATACATCCACTCCTGAGGTTTTGCAGGGGAGGTTGGGAAACATCCTTTTTTCCCCTTAGATTCCTTGCAGCTGCAATCGTAAGGCCCAACCATGTCCTGCACTGGCAGCACAGCACAGCACAACTCTTTCGGTCGGTGCTGCTTCCTACCTCATGCTGTTTACAGCTGTGGCACACAAGTCTTAGTTTGGCTTGAAATAGGAAAGGTCTGTCCCACTGAGCTGGGATGTAAACAGGAGCTTAGCTTTACAGCAGCTGGAAACCAATTTTCTGGGTTTGCTCCTGTTGTTTGCCAAATACTTTCTATTCATGGGAAGACGATGAAAAACATTTAGATGAGATTGTGGCTGTCTAGTTCCTAGCAAGCTGTTATTATTAGGGAGGGGAGAAAAACCCAAACCCAAACCCCAAAAACCTGGACAAGTTACAAACCTTCTCTATAGCTTAAATAGAGGCTTGGTCTAATTCCTCCAATTGACTGGAGCTACTCTTGCCATTTCCCAGACAGTGACTTAAATGCATGTAACCTCTTTAAGTGCTATACCTGTTATTGTGCTGCGTTCCTTTGGCCAAACTACCCAGGTTTGACATTACAAACCAGGACATTGAAGACAGAGAATGAAAAAGGCAATAAATACCCTGCTAACCTCTCCAGCAACACAGAAGCAATAGCAGCAACATTTTGCTTCAGGAACCTGTCCCCAACCTCTTTTTCTAACACAAAGGTATTGAATGTATGGCAGCAACTGACGGGTTTCTCAGAGAGAGAGGGAGGCCCTTGTCAGCAAAATGTAAGAGGAATGCCAGGACAACTGTCCTATTAAAAAATAAGTAGACAACAGATTGACTAGGGGATACTGTAAATGCACAGAAATGGACCAGGAGAAGTTCATTCAAAGCATTTCCTGCTCCTTTCTCTAATAAGACTTCCATTTGCATGAGGTAGTATCTCGTGCCATTGGGGTCAACATATATTTGCAGGAGATTCTTGAGCCCAAATGACCCAATCCCTGTGTTTGGGATGAAAAAAAACACCTCCCCACCACCTCAAAAAAACCCCCAAACCAAAGCAAACCAAAGAAAAAAAGAACAAACAAACAAACAAAAAACCCAAAACCAAACCAAACCAAACCAAACCAACCAACCAAACAAACAAACAAAAAACCCCAGAAAAAATAGTGATGTCCCCTGTGGCAGCAATAGGGGTATGAGAAACACCATTACAGTTTTTGGATGCAGGTTGAGTGGATAAAGCTTTAGCTGTTTCTACTCAACCATCCTGGCACTGAGGGCTCTGTGGTAGGAGAGTAGATGTGCTTCAGCTGGGACACTCCAGAGTCAGGGCAGGTGGATGTCCTATGATTCACTCATTGGGTGGGTAGACAGCGAGACGAAGGCAGAGACAACAGGGGATCCTGCAGGGATTAGTTGATCTTATAAAGAAACTACATGCTTTGGTCTCCTTTCCAGGATGTGTTCAGTGCTGTTATTGAAGAAGAACATGGAAGACAAGTATAATGGAAATTTACAGTTATCACAGTGACACTCATAGGTCTACTTTGACTCAAAGCTGAACATATACACAAGTGGTTAATCAGACATATTTCCTGTCCTGAAGAAGTTTTGGCCCAAATGCACATATCAGGACAAGGACGGGAAGAAAAATGAAGGCCAGGCAAGCCTTGTGGACACCCAGCCCATGGAGGCAGTGCAGTCAGGGGAGAAAGGAGCCCTGCTGCTCTCCTCGCACTGGTGTACAGCTACAGCCAACACTGCTTCCTTTCGGAAAACTCCATGGTTGAAGTAATAACTGATCTCTGAACTCCTCTGAAGCAGATAGTGAGTCTGGAGTCACAATTTCATGGACTTCTGTCCAGTTAGTTTTAGTTACCTCTTTACTGGGAAAAATAGGTGGAGGTAAACACCTTAATTGAGGTACTTCTATCAAGTCAAAATTACGCATCTATAGACCACCAAGTCACCTATTGCTGCTGCATGCAAGCAATACAAGTGCCTTGAGCCTTACAGGGCCCCTTCAATATAGTGATTGTTTAGCAGCCCTGAATTATACTGTGGGAAGTGAAGGAAAATGAAACTTTTTAAAAGCCATTTTAAGCTATAAATCCATTTTGCACTCCAGGTTAGTTCCCCAGGCCCTTGGTGTAATACTACTGTCTCTTCCTACATGCCTTTTTTAGCGCAGGGCAAAAGCAAGCTTTTCCCTCTTATCTCCTCTGTTAAGCTCAGTAGAGATTAGGGACCACAACTCTTGCTTATGCAGGTGCAAGCCAGTGCAGTCACAGGGAAGTGAGTTGGGTCTTGGCAGTGCAATGATTTGCTCCATTGTGCAAATGGGATCCCAGTGCACAGCAGGCTTCCTGCTCCTTATTCAGTTAGTGGTTTGTCCTGGCCTGACCTGGATATAGCAAGTGAGAAAAATACCGGACGAAACCTCATTCAATCCTTGATTCTCTTTTAACTACTAACCAAGGCACCTCTGTACAAGCATGATACTTTGAGAGGATGTGGACAAATATATCTATGCTGAGGAGTGGCAGAGGCTGCAGTCCGCATTTAGAAATGCTGAGCAGTGTGTTTTTCTAAGCTGGCTAATTAGTATGGGCTTGAAACTAATGGCTGCGTTTAACTGACAAGGCAATATGCCCTTCACTCATCCCTTGAGATGTCAGGAGAATTATTTCTCTTGAAAACATGCCTATTAACTCGTTCTTCTCTATCTGCTTTGATCTTTTCAATATAATACTTTCCCTCTGCATTTCATTTCTCCCTATGGAGGAAACCATGAAAGCAAATCATACTGATTTGCAAACAGCTCCTCCTCCTTTACCTGCTGGGTTGCTTGGCTGGGTCTTCTGTGCCAGTGGCCCTGGTCTCATGTGAGGAGCTGGGGAAAAGACAACACTGTGATCACAAAGTGTTAGCACTTGTGCAACCTCAAAAAGATGCTGTTAAAAGATCTGAACTGCTGTTAAAAGATGTCTGAACTGCTGCAGATGCCTCTGTCCTTCTCCAGGGCAGCGAGGAGATCAGAAAGAGACAATGATTCAGCAAGTCACAATTTTCCTCCCAGGTTGTTCCACTGAGATCTGGATCAAAAGAAAAATTGATGACCTGGCCTTTAAATGGAAAGGAAGATAGGGTTTTCTGACAAATTTCATTATGATCCAAGTACCATGCAACCCTACTGCAATATAGATCCTTACACCAAGATGCTTGTTAATACCTGGTGAAAACAGGCCAGAATCTAAAAGTAAATAGTAGGAATGAAAAAAATGAAATATAGCAATAAATATGTACTGATATTTAGGGCCAAATCTTGCCCTCAATTTGAAGAGTTCTGTATAACAGTAGGAAATGCATGTGGATATCTGCAATTGGATACACTGTTCATTATATTCAAGAATTGAGAAGTTAATTGCCAAACTGGCAAATGCTGCTCTTCTCAGTCTCAGTACCAGTGGTGAATCTGGCTTTGCATAGGAGTCATGGGAGATTTTCAGTGCTTAGGTTACCCTTGAGATACGAGGCATCATTTTGCTATGTAAATGTTTATCTTTTGCATTTCCAGAAATATGCTTTAAGAGACTTTTTCTCTCCCATAAGGGTCTATTTGGCACTTCAAGAGACTTGCTAGCTTTGCATTTCCAATAGGGATGGTTCTATTTTGGCTACCACATAGGGGGAATGGGCTAACAGTAGCTGTATTCCAGGAGCGCTGAGCACTTCTCCACATTATTTACAGTAACTACAAGATGCAGATATTTAGGACTTCATAAGGTCAAGCCACAAGGTCTTAAAACACTGCAGCATGGAATTATAGTCCTATTTTGAGCCACCAACATTTTTGTTAATTTTTTTTCAAGCTAGCCATTGCCTGCAGTATCATACCAAATTAAAAAAAAAAAAAAAAAAAAGAAGCAGAAAATGCATAATGCAGTAAAAGAGGTTTGGCTGTGAATAACGTTGGTATACATTGTACACCAAAAGGAGATGACTTCAGGGACAAATGACCCTTGTGACAGACTTCCCCAAATCACAGGATGTCAATTTGTTTCTTGAAGGCACCTACTATGTATTGCAAAGGACTGATGTGAAAAAGTGCATGCTGTCCCTAGACTAAATAAGTGTTGCTTTGTTTTCAACCTAGAAAAGACAGAAAGAAAGATGGAAAGAAAGGGAGGGAGAGAGAAAGCATGTCACAGACGAAAGCATATTCTCAAAGGTCATGCCAGAGTGTCCTTACCTCAGCAAATGCTCTGGATTAACTTCATAATGAAATAATCCTGCTGTCTGATACTGCCTGAGAAATAAACGGTGTTCTTTTAAAGTTCTTGCCCATTTCACAGCACTTCCCTCTGACACTGTAATAAAGTAGGTTGCAGCAAGTATCCTGCATGCCATGCCTCCAAATGTACCAGTTAATTACTGAGTCCTTTAAACCTACTAACAAGACAAGCCTTGTTCTTTCAACCTATTGCTTTTTGCCAAAAAGAAAAAAAAAAAAAAAAGAAAGAAAAAAGTCTGTTGGGCAAATAGATCTTTCCAGAGAAAACAGATTTGTTTCCAAATCAGTCAACTGTGCTGAACTGGAAAGGAAGAAATGTTATTTTTTCCAGGATGAAAGCAAAACAAGATCTCTCTCTGTTTACCCTGTCTCACCCATTTCTAAAGAAGGTCAGTTTAATTCCTTCATTCCTTTTCCTGCTGTCTTATTTATCCTGAAGTCCTCTAGTCTTTTTCAATTTCACTGGCAAAGCCCAGCCCAGTTGGTCCAACATAGGAGTGCACTATGCTATGTTCTTCCCTGCCATGTGAAGATGCTGAATAGAGCTGGGTGAACTGTAAACATCCAGACATTCTCCTTTCTTACTTGCTTTCCCATGCTTCTGAATAAAAACATAAATCTCAAGCACTTATTGTTGATTTAGTTTCCTTTTAGCATCTTATTCATTACAGATGCTCTGAAGACTGTAAAAACAATCACAAATTCAGACTTCACCACCCCTGTCTGTTGTGCCATGCTGAAATACAAACCCCTATACCACAAGTATCTTTTAATACTGATGCCTGGGACTGAGTTTGAAAGGAAGGAATGGTAGTAGAAATAAAAGGCAATATAGTAAGCAGGAGAAAAGAGCTTTTCTACCCTCATAACAGGTAGCTTTTGATCTTTAACTCAGAAGGAGCCTAGGGCAACTCCTGAAGGGTGACTACACTTGAACTACAGTCAGTAGAGGCCATCATGTTTGCTTATATCAGCCCAGCTAGCACACAAGGTGTGTTTTGCATGCCATAGAGTCAAATGCATAAGTAGATGTACATTTCTTTAATAGCCATGGACTGTAAGAGAGGGTCATTAGATCAGTTAGTTTGATCTACTAGATGGCACCTTAACAAAAGAAAAGTGCATACTACTGAATTCTCCTGTAAGTGTTCTTAGTGTGCTGGGTTAGTTACACCAGCTTAATCTCTTCTGTGGTCACGTACACTCCATTGACTTTGGAGTATCAGCATCAACAAAACAGCCCGAAGGGAGGTGTGTGCTACCTGCCAATATGCACGTTTTAGAGTAAAAGGCTCCAAAACATGATCGAGTGCCCATGCCTTATCTACAACCTCTTCCACCCTTGTATTACTCATTCCTGCCTCGGGTGCTGAGTATGCAGACTCTACAGCAGCTTCACTGGATGAAGGGAGCTGTGAAGTCATGACTCAGGCACCTTAACCTGACCAGGTGCCTGTGCCCTGAATGCGTCTGGGCAAGTCTAGAGGCAAAATGGGTTCACACAGTGCACACACCAAAGAAGCTGGGAGAGCCACCATGGCCAAAGGCTCTTTGTGAAACTCCCCAGTGGTATGTTGAACCCATAGTTGAACTCAGTTCTCAACTTGGCTTCAACACAGCCCTGTTGTACTATGAAATATGCTACTTTTAAAACCGTAAAACTATAGGATATGATATATGGCAGTCTCTACAGGATTCCACAGCTTTGCTAACAAAATGACCAGTAATTTCACATCTGTCATTGCAATTTCAGTTCAAGCACCCACATTAAGGGCAGCAGTCCTTGCAAAACAAACCAGCTCTCCTCCATGCCTCCCTTTGGTGACTAGTCAGACTTTATCCACTGTCCTGGAGCTGCCAGTGGATTCATTTCACCATGTTCTTCACTTGCCCAGACGCTAGAAGATTAGTTATGCATTTTGCTCTTTTCTGGTTTTAGTGGCACAAGATGCAGACCTTTCAACACCCACCGTCCCATCAGAAGTCCTTTCTGTGTTTCAATGTTTGTTCCTTTCAGAGGTGGTGCAGGGCTTTCTAAAGTTGTCTCCTGCTGAAGGGAGAACCCTACAAGATGAGATCATCTACTTATTTCCAGGGAAAATGTCAGCTCAGGAAGCAACGTACTCTTTCCCAGAGTTCTGCATTTCCCAAGGGGCAACACCTCTCTCAGGAAGAGGCACATCTGTTTCTACACCTCTCCAGCACATCAGTTTCTGTTAGAAGTAATTGCCTCGGTGGCACTTTCTCCAAACTGCATTCTGTGATGAGAACAACTGATCCCACAGTACCAAAGCCATTTAGAAAATGCTACCTACCTCACCTTAGCTCAGGCACTCACTGCTGGGATATACAGATATACTGTACACACATACATGAAAGTTGCCACGCTCCCATTGAAGTCAACAAGAGTTATCTGAGGGAGAAGATGGCATCTTGTTTTTATTTATAACCAGTGTTTATTCACTCGATCTAGACACCCCTAAAATCTTTAGACTGTCAACCCTTCCCTACATAGATCTAGTCCAGCCTGCGTGAAAGCAGCATTTGCCAGCTGGTCAAGAAATTACACTGTGCAAATAATTACCCTAGAGGAGAATGGCCTTGGCAGCAACTACCTGAGTACTGGAGAAAGGCAAGTAGTCAAAGGGCAAGGCTTTGGAGAGCACTACAGTAAACTACCTGGTGGAACATATTAGAGAAGACATTCAGCAAATGTGACTGACACCTCTGATTCTCTACCAGCTGTCAGGTTTGGAATTACAGCCATAACAATTAGCCATGATTACTTCCCAATGTTGCTAAGTACAGTGCAAAGGTCACTAGTTGGAATAGTTTCTTTTTGTGATATTTAAGTGCATTGACAAAGAGGAGTATCAGATCTCAGGACTGAAGAGTAGAGATGCATTGGCAGGTATGTTAAGGGAAGAGGAAGGAGGATCAATATTTACTGTTTATGCTAAGCAGATCTCCTGCCAGACATGCACTGGCAGTATCTGTTAAAACATTATTATATAGATAAATAAAGATAATTACCCTAAGTAGTGCTGTAGGGGTTACAAAGTCATATCATGACCATAGTAGTCCAGCGAGTTACCCTGTAGCTCGACTAGCCAACCATAAGCTATCCCCTTATCAAAAACATAAAAGAAAGATAAATTTTGTTGCATAACCAAAAGGATTAAACATCAATAAATTATTGGGCTTTACCTAGAACTCATGTCTACCATTAAAAGGCCACTGGTTTAGAGTCCTAAGATCTCATAGACAAAACTGATGAGCAAATATCAGAATTGAAGACCTGTACGAGCACCCTTGATGCCAGGTAATCAAAAAAAATATTTCCAGACAAGCTCCTTTGCAGATCATATCCAAGCCTGTGAGAGAGCACCTGTCTAGGCAGCTTGAGATACTGGTTACTTTACTACATCAGTAGTATCTGATAGCATGCCCTATGCAAAAGTATTGTGATTTGAAGCAGGATTAAACAAAATATTCTGAGTTCACTACACTTGAATTTTGTATTTCAGGTTTACACTTCCAGTGAGTATAGGATGAGGGCTATTTACTCTGAAGAGATTGGATAATGCCACCACAACCGGTCTTTTCCCTCTTGATTTATGTACTCCCATATTCCTACTTATATCCTCGAAGCTTTCCTGAAGACTTTAGAGAGTGGAATGAAGACAGGGTTTGTGTGAAGAGATTAATCAGTTCAGCAGAGCATGTTGGAAGATTTGCTTATCCTTGTTGACATCAAAACTTGGAGTAAGGTCAGAGTATTCCCCTAAAGATGTCATGACTCCAGTCATGCCTAGTTTGCAGAGTCTGAAGTCGAGATATTTGAGCCTAGGCAATTGCAGTCTGCAAAAACAGTTGATGCACACGGAATTACTGTTTTTAAGACCCAGACAAATAACATACCACCAGTAAATAATGAAAAGCCTTCTTGAGTAACTTGGCTGCTGGACACCTGCTATCCAAGAGGTGTGTTGTGGAGCTGTTCAGTTACAAATGATCATGGGAGGCAAAATCATTGTTTGCCTCCCCTGACAGAACAGATGTTACTCTTACAGTCAGACTTTGGTTAAATGCTTAGGGAAAGAGCATTTCTGCCAGATCAAATGAATGCCCATGGAAACCAACCGTGGCAGGAATTAGTTTAGTTAAACATTTGAACTAATCCTCTCTGAAATTCTTTTGGCACTGTTTATTCAGCTGTAATTGTTTCATGAACACACAACAGTTTAAACAGGGCCTTAGAACCTGGGTCAAGCCTATACAGTTCGCTTGATACAATTTAATTTGACCACTTGAGAGGCATAAACATTCTTAACACATAAATTAAAGGTGTCTCAAGAAAGCATTCAGCTTTTCACTAAATGTTGTTAAAAAGTAGACAGAAGTCAAACAGAGGACTGTTATACAGAGTTGGTAACCTGATATTCTGCTATCATTACCACGAAGCTCTTTTTCACAGTAAAAACATCTTAGACTTGAGATTCCAGAAAGAGGTGATTTTTTTTAATATGACAGACTAGATGCTTTATTCTTCCATAATTAATGGAAGAAACATCTTGCTAAAGTTTGTGTAAGTTACACAAGATTTGGAGTTATACTACTCCCTTACAGAATACAACCCTGTAAGTAACTGTTCCCAGTGTTGCTAAGAATTGTGTGGTAGTGTGAGGTTAGCAAGTATACAGCAAACTGTTTGAGTTTCTGTCTTCTCTGGAGACAGAAGAAATCAGCGGATAAAAAAAAATTACCCTTAAATATTCCCTTAGCTCCAGCAGGAGCCTTTTAACTTTACATCAAGGCAAAGACCCCTGTTTTCATTAAGTTATAATGAAGAAAAAGACTACAAAGACTTCTCTAAAGCTTTATTGTCCAGGAAGAAGTAAACAGTGTTCTGTGACTGCCCAGCAGAGTTTGTCATAATGGAGGTGTGGGCATACACAGCTTAGGGCAAAAACTTTGTGCACAAACTAGGAGATACAGAACCACCTTCACAAGAATAACATTGCCTTCAGTTTCCTGATTTCCTCTTTGTTTGTCTCTGCTAACCAATGGAGCTGGAGAGATACACCTGCTCCTGAAAATCCCAAACACCTGCAAAGTGGGGGTGCCAAAAAGTACTGACATTTATAGGGTATAATGCCACTGGTGGGCCAGCCTCAGACAGGGTTCTGCATCTGCTGAAGAGAAACATCTTGGAGGGCAGGAAAGCTCAATGCAGCAAAATGCACCTAGTAGGTTAGGCAAGTTTGGGTCTGGGAAAAGTGTGACATAAACACATGTAAAAGGTGTTTCAACCTAAGGCAAAGTGCTTCCAGAATTCCCAAAAGTACCTGATTAGTGGGGATATCTAAGGGTAATTAAACTACTGGCTTAAATGCCTCAGCACAGGCTGAAAGACAGGATGAATCTTGGTTCCAGAGTCCACAAAAATGCCTAGGTAAGCCACTTTGATTTATTATGCAAAGAAGAAGAAAAAAGGGAAAAACAGGAAAGAAGAATAATCTGTCTTCTGAGCTACTTAAAATAAAAGTGAAGGGACATTTGTCAGTCAGACATTTGAAGAGTAAACTGAGCATAATGCTGAGAACTAAGAGAAAAAAAAAGTTAGAAAAAAAAATTACCTGTGTTCATCCATTTAGCTGCTGTCCTCTTCTTAAGAACCTTTTCTTACCTGCTCTAGAATGACTTGGGATTTACAATTTGCTACCAATAAACACTAGACAAGTGACAGCAGTGCAGTTTTTCCACAGAAAGATGACTGTGGAGATGCTCCAACAGAGTCCAGACTTCCTAGAAGCTCATCTAATCAAACACACAGTGACAACTAAATCTTGATATAGCACTTCTCATCTTCATATTCTCTTTTCCTCTAGATCTGACCAGGTGGATTTCTATCCCTTGGGAAGCCAGACAAAGGGGAAATGTGCACATCTCTACTTAGGTTAAGGGAAGAGCAGCACTGAAATCCTTCAAGATACAGGGTGGGCACAGAGATGGACCTCAGGGAGCTGCAGAATATATGAAGGTTGACTCTGAGGGTCTGGGACAGCCAAGGTTAGACAGGGTAAGGTAGAAAGAGTAGGAAGTGAATGGAAGAACAAAGTTACAGAGGTTTGGGAGGCGGTGGTGCAGCAAAGGTAAGATTGAGCAAAAAGTCTGAGGTAAATGCTGAAGACATTGTTGGGAAGGGTAGATGGGGATGAGAATGGTAGGTCAGGAAGTTGCAGGCTGTGGCTGGGACTAGAGGAGAAGGAAGAAAAAAAACAAAGTACTCCAGGCTTTCAGAGGAAGAGGGCTGAGGACAAAGAAGTCAAAGGGTAGCTATCTCCTCCCTCAGCTTTGACAGGAATTATTCTTATGAGCAGAACAACGTGAATGCGTAGGGTCTCTCTATTCTCTCCAAACTCATGACAAAAGATGCCCACCTACAACCTCTTTTTACCAGTGTGTTAATAATACTTTAAGTCTCAAATGACTTCTAGGAAAGCAATACTACTGTTGGCCTATGGGAACAAGAAGACTATATAGAGGTATTCATCACTTCTTCAGGGTAGACCTGCTCTACAGACACATCTGCAGGGCATATGTGCAGACTGCAGGGTATATGTACTTGCTGCTGTGTTAACTGCAAACTCAGCAGCAAAAGCACAGAGCTCAGTTCAGGCTGTAAAAACTCAAACGAGATCTTGAGCAACTGGAACACCTTGCAGCACAGAGACAGAGGGGGTCTCATTCTTTAAACATGGACTTGTAATGCCATTTCAGATCCCTAACGCTACTTAAGAGGTCTGGGCAGCCTAACAGATACTACAGAGGCCTTACATGCAACATTTCCCTTTGGAAGAAATTGGTGGAATCCATACAGGATGAGTTTTGATGCCTCAGCTAGCACTAGAGGCCTCTGCATGAGTAAGTTGTCCTCTTTCTATAAGATTACATCTCTACTGCTAAAAAAAAAAGAAAGCAAGGACTGCTGCCAAGGCCAAGCAGCACATACTGACTCCTTCCCCTACTGCTTAGGTCTTGCAGTTTCCAGTCTAGACTTCTGGGTCTCAGATCTCATCTGTAGACCATGTGGTCTTCCTGTGACCCTGAGAGAGAAGTGCTTCTTTCTGCTTGTTGTCTTTTTCACTCAGAAGTGTGTGAGATACCCTGGTGGTTTTGCCTCAGCTCACCTAAGGGATGTTTTTACAGAATGCCCACAAACACACATCGCATGCCTGGAGGTATGCTGTTAGAGCATGAGAATGAGGACAAAAATCCTGGGCACAGTGGAGCGATGATTTGGGCAGAGGGAGCCAAATCTGGAGCATTGTCATCTATCCTGCATTTGGGAGGGTTCCACAGGGTTTTTTTCAGAACAATATGTATCTGGGATCACTATGTGCATGACCATTGGTCAGCTGATTCAGACCACCACTGGCATCAGATGACATTTCAGGTTTGAAATGAATCACTACCATTGCTGCCCAGTTTTCTTACTGCAGTCAGCCTCACTAAACAAACACTCAGTTGTTGGCTAGTTGGGTAGCAAAAAAATAAAAAAGGAAAGAAAAAGTAGTTGCTTAAGAGTTACTGCTTTTTGAAGACTTGGGTTTTCCACTGCTTTTGCTGATCAGCAAAGCCTGCTAAGCAGAACCAGACGGCTGTGACCTCTGTGCACTGCTGATGGTTTGAGTTGGAACGTGTTACCTCAGCGTGCATAACCCAGCCGTGAGAACAAGCCTCGCTGCCCTGCGAACCCTGCCGAGCCTGCGTTTTAGTGCTTAATGTAGTTCTTGGCCTGCTGTCATTTTGGCAGTGCTACAACTGCAGACCTCAATTTAATGCAATTATTAAATATAAGACGAATACCATGTAGGATACTGTCATCAAATCCTAGGCTACAGGTCTAGATCTCAAGAGCTGATGTTGCCCATCCCCATGCTCAGAGAGTCAATCGCACCCCAGTGTTGTTTGTCCAACTTATTCTTAAAACATTCAGCCACAGAAGGAGCTCTGGTAGCTCTGTAGGTCCCAAGCAGCAGTCACAAGTATTGAGGGCATGTTGCTGAGAACACAGCTGCGCTGGGCAGGGCACGTTTCAAGGATGAAGGACCACCGCCTCCCTAAGATCTTGCTTTATGGTGAACTTACCATCAGCTGCCACAAGAGAGGAGCCCCAAAGAGAAGATACAAGGACTCCCTGAAACAACATCTCAACCTTGGTCATATTGATCAACATAACTGGTCTACTCTGGCCTCCAATCAGGATGTCTGGAGACACACCATCTATAACGCTGCTGATGCCTTTGAGAAAGCACGCAGGGTCACTCTCGAGGAGAAAAGACAACGCAGAAAGAATCGTGCCTTGCAGAATTTACCACCTAAGGAGTCTTTCTGCTGTGCCTTTTGCAACCGGACATACCTGTCTCGTATTGGCCTTTTTAGCCACCAGCAAACGTGGGTAGAGAGCTTTCCCAAATCTTCGTTCACGAAGCCTGGCCGTGATGATGATGATGGAGGTCCCAGGCCCACAGCCATGACACAGTGAGCCACATTGCCCCTGTGCTCATGAAGTGCTGCTCTGGGAATCAGGAGGACTAGGTATTGCTTCCCAATTCTCTTGATGATCTATTTGGTGACCCTTATCAACTTCCCAAACTTATGAAAGGAAAAATGATGATATTGACTTTACCCGACAAATCACTTGTATGAAAACATTTTTTATAAAGATTTACAAACTGAAAGGTTCCTAAGAATATTAGCATCTAATAGTGTTAATAATTTAAAATAATCACTTTTATTAAAATCAGATAACTCATTTTATTATCCTTGGAACACAAAGCTTCATCTAGTTAATTAATTGGATTTTTTTTTTTGAGGAGGGAAAAATTTAGGGGACTGGTCCCCTTTGCTTGACTTTCATAAGAAAAGGAAGAATAACTTTCAACTGCAAGTGCTGGATGATGAGGGAAGCAAATTTAAGCTGTTTAGTGTATCATTTTTATCCGATCTGTATAGGACTTCTTCAGGAAAGCAAATGGCTCCTTCTCATAATCAGTTTACTTAATTCCCTCACTGATGGACAGACTAGCAAACCATCTCAAGGTAAGAACCAATGAGCATGGTGGGAGCACAGGATCATCATACACACAGTTCTTTGCCTTTCAGGCCTGGAAGGTTTTTGTGGCCCTGGGGATCTTAAAGTGTTTTTAGAAGGAAGGCTTCAAATGCATTCCTGACTCCTTTTTTTGAGAGCAAACCACAATTACATGGGGAAAGTATAGTGAAGGTATTTGACTGCCAGGCACTGCAGAGAAGATCAGCAGGAACACTTATGTTTGTGTGGTTTTGGTTATTTAATCTGGAATGTCCTTTGACTCAACTACCCTGTCGTCCTCTTTTCCAGCATGCACAGAAGAATGGGGCTCTTGGGGGACTTCCATTTCCCCCACGCAAGAATTTTGCATCTGACATATATGAGGAGTAGGAACAGGACTGCAGCAATAAATAAATACCAACATGATTAAAAACAAATGTATGAAGCATTATTAATGATACTCTGGAGAAAATGGAAGCGTAGTATGCCAGAAACACCATCAGGAACTGAATGGATATCAAGGGCTATGTAGCCTGATGTTAAGGTAGCAGAAGGGGACAAAGCAGTGATTTACTGTGCAAACAGCAACATCTGAACCCGCAGCTGGATAGTTTGGGTTTGATTAGTGGAGTTGTTTTTGAACTGGCAGGTCAGATCAGACTCAGGTCTATGCAGGTAACCTACCTCTGTCAACTGGAACTGCCATGTTTTGCCTTTTTTTCAATATTCAGCACAGCCCCTGCCCTCCTTCTGCCATGTTTTCTATGCTCACAGCTCTTGGAGAAGTTTTGACAACTTGCAGCCCATATGTCCTTGCTTTGAAGGTGTTTCTGGGAAGACAGCTGGATTGTCTGGATGCCCAGCGATGCAGTCTATTATGCAAGTAGGAGACAGAGAATTTGGTGATACAGGGGGCTCTCTTTCCAGCATTTTATCCCATTTTTTCCACTCATATATTTGAAATGCAACCACCACATATGCAGTACTTTACTCCTGTGAGCTATTATCTGACAGCTCCTGTTCTGAGCACTTATGCAACTGTGTGTAGATGGAGAAGGAAACAAGTCATTTGCATACAGAGCAAATATTTTGTCATCACCTGCTATTCATTCTAACGAGATTTTGCCAGACTCATTAGAATGATTCCACGCTTCTTAATACCCACTGGGATTACTTTATTATTTAATGGAGTCAACAGTTGGCATATGCTACAGTGTCTTTGTATTCAGGTCTCTTGAAACCTCTGAAGGCAGCTAAACAAAGGCAGTGAATAACCAGTTTTGTTTCCCTCTTTCTCCCAGGATGTCTTAGCACTGACACCAGTGACTTGTAAGCATAATGGTTAAAGAGATCTCTTTATCATCCTACTCTCACCAGAGTCTGAAGGCAGTAGGAATCTCTTCGCTAGGGATTGGCTTGTCTCTGCATGGCTGAAAGCAAGGACCCTGAGGGTACCTGCTCTCTACAGAGGACTCCTGGAGATTTCTCCTTTTCTAATTTCCCTGCTGAATTTAAAAATCTTGGTTCTAAATTCAGTGGTGGTGGCTTTTGCTCCAGTGTTACTCTATCAAAAAGCTGCATAAAAAACAACCTTGTGGGTCCCTTCCAAGTCAGAATATGAAAATAGTGCCAGGAATTGCAGTAAAACAACCCAAAAATACAGAGAAGTGATTTTTCTTTAGTCTGTCAACTGTAATCTGAGATGTTCCAGTGGGATTAGCTGGATATAATTGGTTTGGGTGTTACTTATAACAACAGGGAGAAAAGAAAAATCCTGAAGTGTGATATTGAAGTTGACAGTGTCACTTTAAACAAATTCACTCTAGGTGATTGTTGCTTTGGTCTCCCTTTACAAACAGACCTTGCCAGAAGCCAGAGTAAACACTATGTTAATCTTAGATCAGCCTTTAATTTTCCTACTTCGTTTCCCTTCCCCTTTCCTTTCTATTTCCTTCTAAGACAGCAGTATTATAGACAATTTAAATCAGATATGTCCGCAGCTGAACAACAAAATCACCAACTGAGGACAATGAGACTAGCAATAAACTCAACATAGTAATTATTTTCCTGTCACACAAGCAATTACAATAGCAAAGAAAGAACAACTGAGTGGTCTTATCCCGATATCGATCATCTAATTTTCTCAAACTGTGTAATATTAAGCATGCTAATGCTACTACAGGGAACCCTGGCAACAATTAAGCATAGCTATGAAAAAGTCACACTCATTGCAGCCTTGAGCAAGGGGGATAACTCACTATTCATGCCAATGGTAATAATTATGTACAATGGAAATGATGAAATTAAAGACAAATTATTATTTTGGCACAAATACACCATTTCAGTGGTTTGTGTCTGGCCTGGTTCCTGACAGGTTTGTGTGAATGTGATACATTTCACTTACTTGGTGTTCCTGCAAGACAACCTGTTGGTCAATGGTTGCCATAGGCTAACTGGGCATTGTAGCTTCCATCTACAGGGTGAAGAATTAACTCAGCAAAAGGTTAACTCATAAGCATTATGACTCACATGCTTTTCATTCGCTGTGTGTGCTGAAACACCGTCATAGCTAACACAGGAAGAGCCAAGTTGGCTCTTTCAACTAAGCTGGATGTTTTTGCCGTTGGCTGGTTTTAAACTTGAATCATCTGTTGTTCACTCCACAGACCGTGTGCCTCTCTTTAGACCTTGAGATTTGATTGTCAAACATAGGTGCTGGTTGGTTTGAATAGCCTATCTATCATGTAGCTGCTTCTCCTAGATACTATTAAAAACTCACTAGCTTCAAATCATATTTGCCAGTCCTGTGTGAATACCCAAAATACAGGACATCTCAAAAGAAAATTGATACCTATGTTTATGCAACAGAGTTGCACCTCAGCATTTGGTTCTTTGGGTGCTGCTGTCTGCACTGACTAGATTTCAATGGATTTCAGTGGGAGCTTAGGCTGTCTCATCTTTAGACACCAAGTGTATGCTACAATTTCTGAAGCACTGCCCACTGGTGTTGTTCTGCAATAGTACCGTTGGCCTCCAGTTACCTTCGAGGCGGACATGTGCCTCATGGAGATACTGGACCACATCTGCCAGCCCAGCCTGAATATCTCAGCTCTGTCATGGCATCTCAGGTGGCTCTATGTGTGAACAACTTAACTGAGCTCATGGAATATACATCAACTGTTTTGAAACAAGGTGACCTTCCAGTGCTGGCCTTAAGGTTTGTATCATGAATGATGGACAAGCCTGCTTATGAGAGTGAACTCAGACCTGTGTTTAATTGCGAACACAAACAAAACCCACAAAGATTCACCAAGAGAGGGGAAAGAAGATCAAACAGACACTGTGGGATGAGGTTTTCTTCTCCATGCTTTCATGGTGGGTGCAGTAGCAGTTCCTCAGAAGAATTCTTACTGTAAGAATCCTGTTGGATTCAGAGGAAGGACCAAATTTGAACCATATGTGGGGGCCCTGCACAATGCAATCCCATTTCAACTCCATTAATTTTCGTTTCTGTTTTTCCATGTCGTAACACTTAGATGTCTCTAGGTGAATTATCATCAAAGTCCTACACAAATTACCAACAGGTTGAATTTTTCCTTTCCTGATTTATATCAAGGAAGAGAGTCCTGATTCAGACAGGTTAAGAAACTCCACCTCGAACCTTCTGCTACTTCCACAAGACTTTAAAGAGAGTTCAAAATGTTTGAATGGTGTGCTTTTATTTCCATTTCCTGAGGAAAGCTGGAGTAATTGATGTTGCAGTATTTCTGATGATCCCCAAACCCTCTAGCCACTGAAGGGAAAGAGGGAGAAGAAGGATATGTCATGGAAGTCAAATAATCAGACATTCCCTCCAGGAAAGCATCATTAGTGAAAGAGAAATGGATTCTAATGGTCCCTTGGTGTTATAGGAAGCAAGCACAGAAAATTCTGACACCCTAATTTTTTATTACTCTTTTCATTTTTCCTTTTACTTTTCCTAGTTTCCATTTAGATCCCCTCTTATGGAATACCATGCTTTTCATGATAAGCTAAAATCAAGGAAGCCAGAAAAATAAAAATTACCAGTGGCACAAAATATGGGGG
Source organism: Corapipo altera (assembly GCF_003945725.1). Classification (NCBI taxonomy): domain Eukaryota; kingdom Metazoa; phylum Chordata; class Aves; order Passeriformes; family Pipridae; genus Corapipo; species Corapipo altera. The sequence goes on along the minus strand of NW_020884872.1, from coordinate 58,221,827 downwards.
GAAAAAACAACAGAGCAAATGGAAATATTTTTTCTTTTAAATTGGAATTTGTCTTATTTTTAAAATGAGCCTATCTAAAGTTTTGATGAGCACATGTTAAAGCTGAATTTACTCATTTAATCAAACAATTTGAGTTATAATGAAAGAATATTTGTCATACTAAGCACTCTAAATTCACTTAGCAATTTTGAGGAAAGGTTAAAAAATCTGAATTTGTTAAAATCATGGACTAAGCAGATTCTATGGGTCTGCTCAACTAGCTTTTGAAACAAAACTGTTTCAAAACTTTGTTTATTCAGCTCAAGCATCCTCCATATTATCTGTGGTATTGCAATAAGGATGTTTTGGTTCATCATGATCATAATGATGATAACAGTAAAAGCTGCTAGCCAGAGTGTGTTCTCCAGAAGAAAGCATACCATGGAACATATGGCATCCCAGACACTTGGGGCAGCTGTGCAGGGAACCAGGCTGGGCCCCGCAGAGGTTATTAGCTTAAGCTCACTACTCTGCAAACACAACTCTACATCTCCTGAACTCTCTCTGACCTTAAAATCCTAATGCCACCTTCACATGACACTGCACCTGAACTGATAAACCATGTTGCACTGAGCCAGCTCAGGTCTCTGGACCCACTAGACAGTTAATCTGCAGTCCCACTAAACTGACCATGGATATTTGACAGACAGGTGAAGTTCAGCCTGCCATTTAATTCACTTTAGGTTGAGAATATATCTAAGACTTGAAGAACCAGGACAACTTTTTTCCCACTTTTGGACTCTGGGGTGAGAGGATCAGCTATATTCATCTAAAATCTTGAAAACCTATGTGACTAGATAGATTCAATTGCATCATTTCCACAAATGCATCCATTTAAAATAAATGTATTTTAGGAATTCTGTCCTTTTACTTTTCATTTAATTCCACTTACTGTGGGAATAGAATTCAGCACAAATGGAATAATAACAAAAAAACCCAATGAGTGGATTATTCACCCTTTCCCGCTTTAATAAAAATGATAAAAATTACGTTTCCAAATAAATATATGACTGTTTGAATCAGGGGCCTCCCATGCTGTGTATCCTTCAGGGCCTCTTATGCTTCTGACTAACTTTAACAAACTGAATGTAGTACCCATACCTTATTTAAGAAATGCAATTTAGTATTTACCAAACAATAAAAATATATTCTCCTTAAAGAAAAAAAAAAAAAGAATGCAAAACAAGATTAAAATAGCTACTATAGACCAAGATTCCTTGTTTGATGGTTTAAAACATGCTCATGTTTATATGCCTTATTCTAAACCTATTCATTCTGAAAACAATCTGCATAGGATCAGTCACAGGATTCCTTCATTACACTTTTTGCCTTATTCTGAGCCATGGATAGTCTTGTTGGTCTTGAATATCTCTACTCCCCATCATTGTCAGCCGTATTCTTGCAGAAATCTATCTCCATCCAATGTGACATTTCAGGAAAGAAGGCTCCATACAGGTTCCTTATTGACCAGCAAGTCAGTACTCTACCTCCCAATTCAACTCCTTCTATACAACAGTAATAAAGGAGAGTCTCAGATGAGACTTTCCATTGCTATTCTTTCTGTTTTGTCCAGGGGAAAAAAAAGCCAAAGCAACTTCACATGAGATCATTCACACTTTCTTCAAGAAGAGTCATTTAGCCTCCAACTAAAGCTTATTATTTAACTGTTGCTTTATGCAAGCAGATTCTCTCAATATAACCCAGTATCTGATCTTGCTCTACCCTGAACATGATAAACGCCCTTGAGAAGGGCTGGTCCTGTCTCCTGCAAAGATCCTGGGCATCTTTCAGTTCAGCATCTAGCTGGCATGCAAAATAAAAACAGTGCCTAGTGACAGTGATGAATGGTCTGCTCTTGGGTGTTGCCTGCATTCACTCTGATGGATATCCCTACAGTATTTGATTGCATAAACGGTGAAATCCTTTTGTCTACATTAAGGATGTTTGGTCAGCATTACAAGATCTAAATAATAATCTCTACAGAAGAAACTGGCAAACTTGTGCCCAGTGAAAGCAGACAGTATTCAAAGAAAGTCCAGCTGCCTGTTGAATGAACTCACCACTGTCTCAGGACTATGGAAATCATATAATTATGGAATTATTTGAAGTCAATTAATGATTACAAAATAAATAAAATTAATAGATACTTTTGGCAGCTACTGTACAGCCTACTTGTTATATAATTGAAATTATAAAAGCAATTAAAGGGCAATTATAATCAGCAAGTGAGAGAGTTGTGGAAAAATAGTCACATGTCTAGGTGGGTTTCTTCAACCAGAGATAAGCTGAACTACAGTGCAGCCCTCAACAAGAAGAGAAACCACCAGCTCTCCAATCCAGGTGAGTTTCAAGGATGTGGACACCTGGGAGACCCCCAGATGCAGCAGACAATAGAGTCCGGAGCTGCACTACGAGGACCATGTCTTCCCAGCAGTGGGAACCCATTTTCTCCCAGGCTAAACCCAGTTGTTCCCAACATACTCTTCCCCCATTTCTGTACCAGGTTGTCCCTTTCCAATCCCCTCCCACCATGCCATGGGGCAAGGAGGGCTCTTGAACCAGAACTCTCCCTCAAAGGCTGTGCTGTATTTGCAAACCCATTTGATGTCTATTGTAATGCAAGTCCATGCCCTAACAACTGTCTGAAGGCTAGGGAGATATTTTTTAGGAAAGGTGAACAAAGAAGGAAACAGCAACAGAATCTTCCTCTTTCTGTACGCAATATTTTTTCATCTGCTTATCATCAATATATTTTGTAGCCTCGAAAAGCAGCATGAAATAGATGCATCGTTTCTGCACGTCAGGCCTGCCTCTGCAGCACAAGTTGCACGTTTGTCCTCACAGACAGCAGCATGGCAGTCCTCCTGACAGAGGGAGGGGGCTGTGCCTAAACGAGGTCTGATGTAGGGACATCATCTTCCATGAAGTGTCTGAAAAAAGCATCATGACCTATGCATATGCCCTTGAAAACGAAGGTTGGGGCAGAAAATTATGGTGAAAATCAGAGCAGAAGAAAGAATCTGAGCTTCAATTGAAGTTGGGGGGTTTTTTTCACACCCCACACATCTCCTGTTATTTTGTCAATAGCTTGAGGCAGCCATTTTAATAAAAAACTAGGCAAAGTTTAGGGAAGACATAGAGAAAGAGGTGCATGTGTGTGCATGCTTTTACTGGTGCTGTTGCATACAAACTGAGGTTTGATAAAGTACATTTCTTGCTTGGGGGGACCTAACTGTACACCTTTCACCACTGCAGAAAGAAGATGAAAATAAGTTTATAAAGCCACAATAAAAACATGCTAATGTGTCAGGGGGCCTTTTTTGGCACTTCAGACTCTGAGAATCTGCCTGCAAACCCCTTCAGAAACTTCTACATTGAAGGTTCCCAGATGAGTTACCCCAGTTAACATCACAATGGGTTAAGGATGAAAAAGTCCCAGCTGCAACCCCAGTTTAAATCTGCCTGTGTAATTTGGTCCTGGATGCCTATGCAGGTGTGTCAGGTATTTTTTTGTGCTTCTGCACTTGGACCAGCCAAACACCTCTACTCTAGAAGGCATGCACCTTGCCTTTCTCACCCCCTCCTTCACCTCACTGTTTTCTTTTCTGATCATTTCTCCAGCCCATCTCTTCAGGGTGTTCTTGTAGAGAGAAGGAACATCTAATCCCTGGTTGCTGGGCCTTTTTTCCAGTAGAAAATCAGGAAGACTATGTGGAGCAAACAGTTTGCTGTGATTAGAAAGCAGGCAACAAAACAAGAAGTCAGAGGCTTTCTGGGCAAAGTTTCTCCAGGGAGTTGCTAATAGACCCACTGTGAACTTGCTTTTCATTTAGAATCATAGAATCATTTAGGTTGGAAAGGACCTTTAAGGTCATTGAGTCTAATTTGATGCTCCAAATCCACCACCAAACCATGTCCTCAAGCACCACATCTACAGTTTCTCCAAGCACCAGTGTGTGTGCCTCTGCTCTTGATAAACAGTAATCATGCTGTATTTTACTCCAGCCACAACCTAATTTTAGGGCTTTACTTGCCATTAACCCATAGCAGAAGTTCAAGGAGTGTGCACCCATATCAGCACACATACAGAAATGGTGCATCCAGCACTCCAGTCCTGGAGCTACCTGCAGGCAGGAAATAATTAGGACCAGAAATTCTAAATTTTCTTTCCCATTGTAGAAACAGAAACATTACCCTACCAACACACAGTTCTCTTCTGCCTGTGCAGGCAACATAAGGCTGGGGCTGGTAAGTGCAGGCCGCATGGGACAAAGTGTCTTGATGGGTCATGCAGCTGGCATGACTTGGATACAGTCCTTCTTTTCAAAATCTGAAAAAAAAAAAAAAAAGACTTTGTTTTCCTTTGGTTCTTTACTTCTTTTTTGGCATTTGATAAAACACACGACATTATAGTCAGGAGAGCCTGCCTCTCCCACTGAGACTCTGACCAAGGAGTAGACAATAACAAGTAGCATTGATTTATTGCTGCAGAGGAGGTAGAGAAAGAGGAATGTAATAAATGCTGAGGAGATGAGAAATGCACCCATTCCCTCACCCCCTACACACTCACAGGCGCTCCGGAGAGAGAGGGGAGGTTATCTGCCATGAACCAGCACATTGCTGAAATTCTAATGAAACAAGAGTCAAAGCAGGTAGGAGGTGGTGGAAATGCTGAGTTTGATGCCCATTTATCATCTTCAAATGCTGAACCCAAGTTGGTGAGGAATGTCAAGAGAAGGGCACTCTACCATTTATAAAAATATTTTGTAAGAAAGATAGAACCAGCTATTTCCTATGCATAATTAGAATAAATAAGCTTTATTCCAAAACAAATCAAACCCCTCCTTTGAGGGAATACTAATATGCTTGGCAGAACAAGCATATAAATGTTAGAAAATGCTAATTTAAAATTACCTTTGATACTTTAATTCAGTTCCCATACATACATGTATTATGCAGACACAGTTTGGATTGTCTGATCAGACAGTATTTTCCCACACAGCTCCTTCCTTCAGCACACAAATTAGACCCACTTTGTGGCTATGGCAGCATCTCTACTTCATGTTATTCCAAAAGCTAGAAGTGAACGAGGAACAGGACTGTGGGGCAGAGGAAGTACAAAATTGCATCCTCGGATGTAATCCTTTGTTCCAAAGAGCTGGGAAATATTGTTTAGTCCAGCTTTTCTTAGAAGGGTTCTAATTGTGTCCTTTTACTTTCTAGATGCCTGAGTTCCAAACCCAGTGATTTGGTTTGCAGAAATGCTGAGCTCCCAGTCTCAGCTAAGACAGGCAAAACAATGCTTCAGTGACTCACAGCATCATGTCATATAGTAAGTGCTCTGAAAAATCAAGTCCTGATGAGTTCAAATTTGGCAGCTTCAGTGCTGATTTAGGTGCTCATTTACCAAATGACAATATCATGATATCTCATCGCAGAGAGATTCTGCTAAAATGAACAGAGGAGCTCTTGTACTACAATGGCAAGCACTGTAGAAAATCCCATGAAGGAAATATTTCAGGATTCAAAAAATGTGGTATAAATTAGGAATAAACTGGAAAATAACAGACTGAATAGGTGCTTTTCAGCTGAGACATGTTCTTCTAGTGCACAGTATGAGACTGAAGGACTTTGAATACATGAAGAAACCCCAAGTGTGTGTGTGCAATTAAAGACAAAATTAAAGGGAGTTAAGCACTGTTGCATGACATCCGTGTGACTTATCAGCAGGGTAAACACCACGATGTTGAGATTTGCCAAGGCAGCTAAAAGACCACACCTGTGGGGTGAGAGCCGGCTCTAACAATATGTGGGAGACAACGTGTACTCTCATTCCTCTGCCCACAGTAGCCATCAATTCGAGTTGTTCCCATAGAGCCTAATTCCGTGTGTGCTTTGTTTTCTGTTCCCTCATACAACTACCTGTTCATTCAGAGAGCACTGGAGAGTTTTAAAGGGTAAGTCATATCACTTTTTTACATATAAGTCTTTTCCCACAGCCTAAATCTTGGCCTTGAGGAACAGCTCTACATGAAGCTTTCCTCCCCACTCTAGCCAAAATAATTCAGCTGGAGGCAAACACCTGGATTGGAAAACTTAATAGCAAATGGTCAAATTTTGGCAACAATGTAAGTAACTGGTAAATGAGAAATCCTAATAAAATGCAAAACTGTCAGAGCCACCTGTAAAAACCCTGAACTCTAGACAGTGTTGAACTGCCCTTGTGTCCTCAGTCTCAGACGTATGTCCTGGACATGTGTTGCATATTTTCAGCCCAGAGCTGGGTACACACCAGCCACCCATATAGCACTGTCACCCTCATTTCCACAAAAGGAAAATTGTCTGCAAGCTGCAGCGTGAGCCGGATGACTGTGGGACCAGGATCTCCCCAGCTCTGTTCCCTAAGTTGGATAGACATGGCCCCGAAGAGATCCTCCTGGGCCCTCAAGAGACCTACTGATGTTTCCCATCAAGGATAGTGGTGAAGCCACAGACTTCTCATCCCCACAGGCAGGCAGGAGATGGTCTCTTACCCTGCCAGGGACATGCTACCCTGACAGGTCCCCAGGGATACATGGTGGTGACCAACATGCTCAGCATGGTCTTGCTGCACTGTAGGCATGTTGTGCACTAGGCTCTGAAACCAGTGCCTTCAGGACACTGTGTTAAATGTTAATGTTAAATGGCAATAAGTGAAGATCTCCACCACAATTCTTTCTCCTTACTGTGGACCTTCTCTCTGGCCTTGAGCAAAATGCTAAATCTTTCTGGGAAACAATTTCCTCAGTTAATAAACTCTGAGGTGGGGTGCAGCAAAGATCGATTTATTAATGTTTGTGTAGCATGGGAAAGTCCTTGAGGGGAATGACCACGGGAGAACACCATTGTTACTCTTATCTCCTCCAAGTTAGTATCTAACACATCTGCTTAGGGGGACTCAGTCCCATGTCTAGCCTTGCTAGAAAGTATAGCAGAGTTTCTATGGCACAATAAAGCCTTGGAAATAAACTGAGACAGGGATTTATAGCTGCACTTTCTTGCAATGTATTATAATAACCAGCATTATTTAATCATAGAAACATGATCTGGCCAGAGCTAACTAGCTTTGCTCAGGTGTGCTTGTAAATTTAATTTGAGTTCTTCTACCTTGTGCAGAAGTTGAATGCAGGCTAATGTGTGTGCTGGAAAAATAACAAGTCGTATTATGGTATAGAACAGGAAGTCTTTCAGTTGCACTATAAAATAGTACAATTCAGTGCTTGCAGTATTTATATGGTTACCATTCAGAAATATAATTTAAAGCTTTATACAAACAACTTGCATGCTACAATACAGCCAACATGTCAAATCCTATTAAAGAGAAGAAAGCCATTGTAAAAACAAGTTTTCAATATACATTTAAACAAAACATTCATTAGAAGCCCACTAACAATTGGACCTATATAGGTATTATTGATACAGGTCCTGATAGAAAACTGAATCCATGGCATAAAATATTTACCCATGATGCTCTCCATATAAACTCCGGTATAGTAGATGTTATTTAAAAAGTAGTGCCCTGAAAGCCAGAATGGATGGGTCTGGATATTCTTTTCTGCTTGCATTATCCCAGCAACTGAAAAATGAAGAAAATGAGTGAAAAGAAGGTGGAACAGAGGTGAAATGTGTAACAAACTCAAATCTTTTGCCTTAGTCCACTCCCTGTATTTTCTCCCATGGTATCCAGAGTCTGCAATGCTTGCTGTTTACTCCATTATGTTCTCTTACCCACCTACTGACACATTTCCATTGATCGTATATGTAGCTTTAAGCATTTCTGCTCCCTGGGCACTGAGAGCTTTTACGAGGCAGCCGAGACATCAACTACTGTAATAGATCATGTGGTGGGAAGAAGCATGTTTTAAGTCATGCATCAGCTCTGGGGTCTGAAAGACCCTTCACGGTCACCTAATGGCACAGAGACCCCTGCTCAAGGGGACAGAAGGGTGACTGCTGTTGTGGGGCTTTGACTGAGAGGGGCACAGGCTGTTTGGCTGCTGCATGTTGTAGGTTCTACATTTCTACCTAGGCAGTTCATCTGTGGTAGGAAACATGGGAAAAAGGCCAGAAAAAAACCATTATGCCGTACTGTCTGGTAGTACTATCAACTGTGAGGACTGGTTGTAGGAAGTCTTGCTGCTGCCTTCAGAAATATTTTTATAGTCCCAAATGACTAGAGCATATCTGTGTTGGATTTACCATAAAAACACAATAGCGTATGCCAGAATAGTATGTCTAGCCCTGGTAATAGAAATGATCTAGCTTTTCATCAGCTATGAAATTGGGGAATAGTACACAAATATTAAGTATTACTGACTTCTTTCAGATGCACCTTATGAATAAAACACTGGATGCTGGTTCATTTGGGTTCCTGGTAAACCTGCTTATCTCTGAATCGTAACGTCAAATTAATACAGTAAAGAAATGTATAACTTGTGTTTCTCAGTGGTTGTTTAACAGTTTGATAGTTTGCCAGCAATACTTTGTCATTCACTACCCACTGGCATTATCTTAAAACTAATACCAACAGCTAGTTTTTCCAGAGAGCTGAACTGAAATGTGCAATACTGGGAGCCACAGCCAACACACCAGTTCCTGCTTCATGTGCATTTATATTTACGCAAGAAGTGATGCTTACTGTGCAGAAGACCATACAGTCAACTCTGGTGCTCTCCAAGATTACTCACCTACACTCACTCTGCTACGCAACACTAACATTTACATATATCCTTTATCTACATGTATATCCAGACTCATCCTCTCTAATTTTGAGCTTTTGGGCTGCGGTCCCTACATTACAGGCTGTCTTTGCTTTAAGCTCTTCCCATAGTCAGAGCAGGGGAACATGCACCTCATGAAAACGCCTCTGCTCTTTGGTGGGCTGAGTCATTGCCAGTAGGCTGCACCCCCTTCCCATCCTTCCATTGACTGGGGAAGGAGCCCCAGGCAGGGTTGGCAAGCCTGCTGTGTTCATGTCCCAACCAGCCCTCCCTGCTGATGCCAGTGGGCTGAGAGGAGACATTGCAAGGTGTGAAAGCCTTACCACCACTTGTCGGGGGTGACTCAACTCCTGGCTTGGACAATTCAGTTAAATAAATAAATTGACACAGCCAAGCCCATGAGGACTTAGGTGGCAGCCCTGCTCTGAGTTGGAGAAGTGCCCCACCACACCCCAGAGGCTGCAGTCAGGCTTTCCCAGCCTGCAATGGCTGCTGTGGCTACAGTGTCTGAACCACCCTCACAGTGCAAGTCAGAGAGACCCCATCCCTATGCAGGGCTGTCCCCAGCCCATTTCCACAGACAGCCCTCATTTCATCTCCTCTTCCATAACTGCTTTGCCTTTACTTGTTTCCAGGGTTCGTTCCCAAGTGCTTACCACCTCCCTGCTGCCTGTTTCCGCAGCTGCTGCCTCACACATGCTTCCTCTGCTGTACTCTGGGTACACCCTCTCCCTCGAGCATTTCTCTCCCACATTGCTGCAGCTCTTTCCCACCAAGCACAATTTCACCCCTGAGTTTCAGATAGCGCTGCAGACATTCACCAGACTCCAATTCTTTGGGGTCATGTCCTGCAGAAAGCATTCACTGCCCCCAGGGATCTCAAGTCCCTTACCCAGTCATGGGGAAGAAGAGAATTAATCATAGAGCTGCAGTACTGGCTTTTGGCTACAGCCACAAATCAGACTTTGGTAGAGGAAAGAGACTGGAGCAGCCTAAGGGTGTTACAGATATTTTCAGGGAGTAATGGCTCCCCAGTGCATTGATACGTGGAGTTACCTTCCCTAAGCCTATTAAACATCTGATCGTCCCTGTTCCCTCATCCTGTGTCTCTTGGGTGTGAGGTAGAAATCATCTTCTTTAAATGTCTCTAAAATCAGTAACTTGTAGGCTGAAATTGTCTGCTTGTTACCCTAGAGTTACAGCCTGGGACTAAGGGGATGGTTTCTCATGTAGGTGTTCTTGGCAGGAGCCATATGATCCCAAAATAACAGTCAGTTTTCGAGGTGACATGGCAAGTGTGCTGGTCCACAGGCTGTAGGATACTGCAGACATGTCACAGCCTGGTCCCCTGGCCCTGGGATGTAAAAGGTCCTTTTCCACCTCAACAGCAAACCAAGCCATGCACTTTCCACCACAATCTTTGCCCCTCATATCTACCGTCAAGTCTAGAGCAAATCAGATGCTCTATGGGCACTCTCCTGTCCACATTAGGGCTAAGCTTATGGTCTTAGCATTATTTCACTCTTCTAGCCTGGCCAAAAAATGAAGAGCAGGATTTCTGACTTCTACTCTGAAGAGACTAGAGTCAGACTTTTGATCTTTTCTGAAGAGTTGGCTACTGTAACTAAACATCCCAATATAGTTACTGAAGTCACGGAGAAGGAACTCTAGGCTCAAAAGTTTGAGGAACATTGCTCTTGGGACTAAAAAGACCTCTGCATGGCCTATTAATAGATTTGGTCACGGCCCAGTGCAGCTGTACGCCCACTGTTCAGGACACTATGTCCTAATGGCATTTAGTTGGCTGATTACATCCTCAACTCTTATTTTTTCCCCTCTATGTTACTACTTCAGTTCCCTCCTGCTGTTTCAAGCTGCTGATTGATCCAAAGCTGTGGACAGAGGAATGAAATGTATTTATATTACAGTATAACTAGTCTATATTGCCAAGTTAAAAGTATATAATTGAGCAGGGCTGCAGATGAAGGGCAGGTGTATTTCACAGCTGCTTCATCTCCATTGCTCTGCTCCCATGAGGAGCAAAGCAGTGTATGTGGATGGGCTGGGGAGTGAGAAGAAGCAGGTCAAAGCAACTGTCTGTGTGGCATGCCAATGAAGGACAGCCAGCTCTGGCACCTGCATGCCAACCTCAGTCTGTCAGAGCCTGAATAAAAAAACCCAAACCAGAACAATTGCTGCTGTAGTAGTGCTAATGTCTATGCATAAGGACACCTCCGCAGAGAAAAAGTTTCTCTCTGATTACTGATGAAACCAGATCAGTCTGGTTACTAGTCCAAAATATGGCACGACATGGAAAACCCTCATTATCCCAATTTTCAGAAATAGATGTTGCCCTCCCTTGCCTCCAAACTAGCTTTCTAAGCTTGGAAGGTCTCTCTATGCCCTCAAAGGCCAGACTCATCTAGCCTATACGGAGTGCATTGATAATCCCAGTGTGACCTCCACAGAGCTGTGTAGCTCAGGCTGGAGTGGCTTTGTCATTGGTGGTAAACAGAGGGTAAATCCAGCCTTGCAAGCAGGCTTGGGTACGCAATTCATGGACAAGGTAGGCCAATGGTTTGTGCTTTTTTGGGTCCACTCTTTGCACAGTAATGAGAATGTGTTCCAGTTCAGAGGAGCAGCCAGGATGACACAGAGTGATGTTCTGTGAGCTGTGTCTGGGTCATGTTTAGTGCTGCAGGTTCTGTAATTTTCCTTGGTGCATCAGAACCTCTTTGCAAGAACCTCTGACTCAGGTATCACCCTTACTGTCAAAGTCCTTGTACTCCATGTTATCCTTAGGAAAACAGAGGTTTGCTTTGATCCCAAAATGGAGATACTTGAATCCACACACCTAGAGTCTTCTCTGTGCCCATGGTGTGAAAAGCTTCAGAGCTGCAGCATCCAGCAGTTACCTTCTTAACCACTTCTTCGATGTGTTGAGTAGGATCATAGCATCAGATTAAGGTGAAATTTTGAAAAGCAGCTCCAAGCTCCTCTTGCATTTTCTGAGCTGAAGGAATAGGTAGAGCAAGAGAGTCATGGAAGCTGCAGCGGCAGCAGAAATTCATGGTGCTGCTGAGGTCTTGCAGTAGCAGAAGCACCAAGGTGCACAGCAAGGATCTGGCTCTGGCACACTACTATTAACAAAGCAAGGAGGCACAGAGTAGAGTTCTGTGACAAGTTACTGGCAGGGGAGCCAGGATGTGACAACATGGTGAGTTAGCCTCACTGTGATAACTCCATAGATGCATGCTCCTGCCCTAAGATAAATGTAAGTTTGTCAGAGAGCGCACATGGGATAAGCTGCCTCACATTTTCCATGGAGTAAGAGTTAGGAGACCCAGCAGTCGTGCTGGGAGCTGTTGCTGTTTTATAAGGTCACACCCAAGTTTGCCACAAGGTCACTTTTTCACATTGTAAGCCCACATAGGGGAGAAGAGCCAACTCAAATTGACTGAAGAATGCAAATAGAGTGTCTCAGCCTGGGCGTCCTCATAGTCACCTCAGCGTAACCCCGTGGGTGAAGAGTGGATGAGAAATGAGAAGGGAAAGGCAGAGAGAAAGTCTCCTGTGAAGTAGGAAGGGGAAAACATTTGGGCTTTTTTCAGTTGTTGCATGGGGCTTTTTTTAAGAAAACTATTTTTAAAATACAGCTCTGCAGCATGAGATAAATATGCTGTTGTTCCTGTGGGTTATTTACAAGTGACTCATTAAATATTTCAATAGCAATGTATTGTTCTGGAGATGGAAGGCTTGACAGTGAAAGAGAGACATTGCTAAAAATTAGGAGCGGGCAGCAGCGTGTCTGAAAATTCTGCTCTGCAACTCAGTAGGCATCTGCAAATTTAGCTGTATGTTCTTAAAAGTTTGGCTTTATTTACTGGTATAGTTTGGCAGTGGACTTTTGATTTCCACTGAAGTAGACCAGCTGATACCGGAAGAAAGAATGAAATTCATTACATGTGTTTAAAAAAAAAAAAAAAAGAAAGAAATTGTAGTTTTGATGTGGAAAATGTCTTTTTATGGCCTTTAAGAAATACTGTAACACTGTACCTCCCTGTAATTCCTGTACCTAGACCACACTCTGTATGTCAGGTATAGTATGAGGTCTGGAAAGACAAAGTTCAGAGACTTCAAGAAGTGGTGAATTCATCATATCCCCTCAGGACTAATTTCAGTGCTTAATGGGTTGCTGTTAAGATGTGCACCTTATTGCTTGCTGAAACATAGCTAGCTGCAGCCTACAGCTGTGGGGTCTTACATGTTGCCTAGTAGATTAAGACATCTCTACAATAAAAATCTGTGCAAAAAATTCGCTTGTTACAGAATAAATATTGGGTGAGGCATATCAAATTGCAGGTTTATAGGTCACCAGAAGGTTTTTGGATAGTTTTGTGCTGGTTGCTTGTAACAAATGCTGACACCACGTTTAGAAAAGAATGATAGTTCTTCTTCTCAGTAATTAGGGAAGCCTGAAGGGCCTGAATATGATTACAGTTTCAGACAGACTGTAAGCCTTAAATTTGGAGGGTAGTTTCCAGCACTATATTTTTGTTGAGTGGTTCTTCTGGGTTTCTTATCTTCTTCGCCAGGTGACTCACTTCCAGGGAAAAGTACAATTGTCACAAAGAGCTCAAGAAGAATAAACAAAAAGCACGGGCTTGTTCTCCTCTCCCTGAAGTGAGCTAAAATCGCAGCCTTCGCCTAGTCAGGGTTTGGACACATTTGGAACATATTCACTCCTCACGCTCTTCATTCTTCTTGCAAATAATACATAATTATGGAGACATAGCTCCAAGTGGAAAAGGCTGCATACACAACCTATCTACATAAAGACAACAATGCTTTTTACATGCCTGCTTTAGAGATATTTAACAAGTTAATTTCTTTTTATTTGACTTGAGGTTTGTCCCAGCATGCTGGGCTCTAAATTGCTGCCTTACAGATGTTTCCAAGAGCATTGTGCTTTTTATTATTGTTGTTTTCTGAATCTTCTCCAGTTTACAGATGTCTCTTTTGTACCAACGCACTCCTTTGTCAAACTGCCACATAAGGAAAACCAGTAACGAGGTAGCCGCTGTGCAGCATGACTGCTTACGATTCCTGATGCAGGGAAGGGGAAAGCTAAAGAATAAGATATGGGACACTGAGCATGTGAAGCCTCCAACAGTTAGAAAGAATCATAGAATGGTTTGGGTTGGAAGGGACCTTAAAGACCATCTTGTTCCAACCCCACTGCCTTGGGCAGGGACACCTTGTGCTAGACCAGGCTCCCCAGGGCCCCGTCCAAACTGGTCTTGAACATTTCCAGGGGTGGGACAACCACAACTTCTCTGGGCAACCTGTAACAGTGCCTCATCACCTGCAGTGAAGAATTTCTTCCTGATATCTAATCTAAACCTGTTCTTTCAATGTAAAGCCATTATGCCTTGTTCTGTCACTACATGCCCTTGTAAAAAGTCTCTCTTCAGCTGTCTTGTAGCCCCCTTTAGGTACTGGAAGGCTGCTAGAAGATCTCCCTGGAGCTTCTCTTCTTCAGGCTGTTTCACCTTGTCTTCATAGATAGGTGCTCCAGACCACCAATTATATTCATGGCCCTCTTCTGGACTCATGCCAGCAGATTCACACCCTTCTTATGTTGGGGCCTGGATACAGCACTCCAGGTGGGATCTCAGGAAAGCAGAGTAGAGGACCAGAATCATCTCTCTTGAACTGCTGACCATGCTTCTTTTGATGCAGCCCAGGACATGGTTGGTTCTCTGGGCTGCGAGCACACATTGTTGGCTCATGTACAGGTTTTCATCAACCAATATCCCTAAGTCTTTCTACTTGCAAAGAAGAGGTACCTCATAATCTACCTGTCTCCTTCAAATGGGACACAGGATGAGTTCTCCGCCTCATGGGGAGGAAACTGGGTTCTGGTCTCCTACCATCTCAGGAGCATCTTTCCGGTCCTCAGAGCACTCCTAAGCACCACAGTCTGAATTTGGAGCTGATGCTTTTGTGACACGCTAACTGACCTCTGGGTGAGAAGGCAAGGCTCACAGAGCTGCCAAGAGACAGCGGCCAAGCCAGGAAGTGGCTGTGCAATAGGAGGGGAGTCCTGCCCTGGGAAAAGAGGAGTGCCAGGGATGACTCATACATGTTGCATCGCTAGGTAAAACAAATAAATAATGTGTAAAGCAAGGAAGGGAGTTGGTTAGGCTTATGCTTTGGCATGCTGCCTAAGGTTTTGCGGATGCACCACAGGGCATTTTTGAACCTGAGCCTCTTCTTACCCCTAAAATTGGGTCAAGGTACCTTTCTCCTCCACAGCAAAACAAGGCTCAAGTGGGATCACTTCTGCTAAGTGCATGCAGCCCAGGAAGTGCCTACAAGACATTCCCAGTGGCAAGAAATTGAGCAAATGGAGTGGGAGACCTGCATGGATGAACAAGGAACTCCCCTGTCAAAACCCAGACTTAAGCAGGAGATACGTGAGGTGGAAGCAGGAACAGGCCCCCTGGGATGAATCAAGGGATGTTGTCAGAGTATGCAGAAATGCAACAAGGAAGGCCAAGGCCCATTTGGAAGGAAATCTGGCTAAGGATGTTCAGGATAACAAGAAGGTCTTCTTCAAATACATCAATAACAAGAGGAATACTAAGGAAAACGTGGGCTCCCTGCTGAAAGGAACAGAGGTTGCAGAGAAGTCTGAGATATTGCACGTGTTCTTGTTTCAGTCTTCACTGCCAAGGTCAGCCCTTGGGGATTGCTGACCCAGGAGACTAGGGAGAAGGTCTGGTCCCTTCCAACCTTACCTGTTCTGTGATTCTGCTGCACTCCTGATATTCGCTCAGGCAGGATGAGCTATTCCGCCCAGAAAGGTCATTCCAGGGGATCACTATAGGATGTGCTCCATAGCTGGTAAATGGCCAGGTGGCAATTCTGGTAGTCATGTCCTCAGATACCTTATTGGTGACGTATTTTTGGAATGAAAGTCTAATTAATGTTAAGAACACCTGTTGGGTCTTTTGGCCTGACAAATATACCTCCCTGGTTGCATACTGATCTTCTACTGGAAGACACAAGAGTAAGGAAAAGAGAAGGCAATCCTGTGAGGGTCGCCTCAAAATTTAATCTTTTCTAAACATTACCAAAAGCGTGACCATCTGCCAGCCTTTTATATGAAGAAAAATCTTGGCCAGGATGGGAAACTAGCCTATGTAAAATGGCATCCTTAGCATGCAATTTTTCATGAAGCCACCAAGATTGGTATTCCGTGCCTGTGAGAATAAACCAGAAAATATATTATTAACTGAGCTCTTTGCAGCCAGCCAGGTGTGGGAGGAAGAATGTATCAGCACAGCAGGGAGTCTGCAATAGTGCCATGCCTGTTCTGTTGGATGGTCCCTAGTGAGCACACCTAACCAGGTAGTGTTAGTATTTGCACAGTGGACATGCAAGGGAGGCAGTGTTAATTAACCCTGTTATTCTCTACTACAGGCAGAGATGTCTATTAGCTCTGCCTCTGTTTAAACAGAGGAAGCTCAATAAATGTACAAATAGAAAAATCTCTTCTGAAGATAAACAGGAGAGACACCAGGAAGGGGCACGTAAAACATCTGAAGAATTACTCCCTCGGGAGAAGAGAACTTGTGATGACGCACTACTGAAGACTACAGTGCAGGATGGTTTTTTAAGGCTTTTGAATTCCTTGCTGCCTTCCTGACCTTTTATGAACAGATCAGGGCCTTCTTTGAAAGCACCATGGGAGGATGCATATGTCCCCACTGTCTTTCTGCTTGCAGCTTTTAACAGCAGGCTTCTCACACTTGTGCTAAGTGGGATTTAATGACATGTCAACAATGGCACCCGTTTAAAGGGGGAGATAACCCATTAAGTGGTGTTGTTTCAGAAGGATAAACTGCAATTTGGAAGCAATATGCTGTTTTAAAAACAGGGTACATTTGTTTACAAGTCATGTCAGGTAGATAAAGTTCTAGTCTCTTAGAGACCAGAACATTCACAACAGATCTTACCTGGTTTATTTAATTTCTTTGCTACTGTGTCTTTGTAATTAGGCAGAGAAACAATCATGCCCGGAGAAAGCATCCTGACTCATCAAACCCCATGTTTCTCTGTATTTCTTTTTCCCTCAGAGGCTGCAGGATTCTGAGGACATAGCAGTGTTCGAGACACTGACATTTGTTTTCAGTGCCCAAGTCAGCTCATGATCTCCATCAGAAACTCCTGATGGATGAGATTGTACGCTCTTGTGTTTGGTTTCCAGAGGAAAAGGGCAAGATGAAATTATGGCATACTACTTCTCACATGTGAGAGACTAAGCTAATTTTTTCCATCAGTGAATAAAGGACCACCAGTATATTTTCAGAGGAACTGTGTACTCCTGTTCGTTCCCTTCTTGTACAGACTTGTTCACACTATACCACATCCTGTCAGATGACAAAGGTATAACCTGAAGGGAATGCTGATGGCATTTCTGTAGGTATGTGATAACCCAGGATTACTAGTAAGCTTAAGATAACTGGGGCTTAAGCTCCATCCTGCTGAAGTACTGAGGAAAGCTTACTCATGGCTCACTACGGAAAATGTAAGCATAACTTCTCCCTTAACAGTCACAAGATTAGAATCACTGTCAGCAGAATGAAAACTTATTGTTTAGGGTAATGGATTACACCACCAAATGAACAGGACAAATCAGGTGCAGGCAGAGGTTGAACCATCCTGTGACACCCTTCTTCCCTCCTTGTTCATCGGGATGTGCACTCACATAGATGAAGGGAAATGTGGGTGTGGACATGGCGGGGAAAGTGGACATGCTGTTCATGGGATGGTGTTCTTAGGTCAGCAACACAAATACTACTTGGCTCCCTGTGACGTTTCAGCTGACCCAGACATCACTACTTCTACCATATCTCTTGGGAGCTGCCCTTGCAGCCTGCTAGTGTTATAAAGGGGATTCAGTTTATGCTTTGCTTTGTTCAGTTTAATATAATTGCTTTAGCCATAAAAGTCCTTTAACCACGCTAAACAATTCCTCTTCCTCACTGGAGTTTACACCCATTAAATACTTGTAGATAGTTATCGTACTTCCTTTAGTCATTGTTTAGCCAAGAAATACAAGTCTAATCCAACTTCTGCTGGTGTAACGCTGAACATGGGAGGAATAAAGCCTGCCTAATGGAGAACATAAGGCAGGCTACTTCAGCATAAAGCTTTTTAAGAACTTCCCTCTGGCAGATAATTTAGAGCTGGCCTCAAAAGAGGCATTACTAGCCAGGAGGAGGGCAAGTCAAGAGGAGCTAAAAGATGATCTGATTTAGGGCTTTGCTAGTCAGGTTTTAGTGGTTGGGCTGATACAGGACAGATTCAAGTATTCCTCAAAGCTGAGCTCTCTCCAGACCACTGTTGGGAGTGGGTTAACCATCTGCTAACTATGGTGCTGCACTGCCTGGAAAAGTGCAAGTTGGACTGTCTTCATAATTTGTAGTATGAATAGTATGAGATACTGTTCAGGGTCATACCCTGACCATTTTCAGTTTACTAGTATACACACAGCCTCTATCTGGTTTAAGGTTGCCCTAACTGAGTGGAGGGCTCACAGAAGACCTATGGTGGACACAACACTTGACCTTGCTCTTGTGGAGTGCTCTCTTTGGGCACACCTGCCCCTGTGAGCTCTGGGGCAGCTCTTGGAGTTTGGAGCATTGGTCTGGAAGATCTTAGTCTGCTCTCTGTCACTGAGTTCATGTACTCATAGAACATCATATCATTTTAATTTCTCTTCCATGTTCCCACCCCACCTTCTGTCTTTTTTTTAAGTTGGATTTTTTTTTTTTTGGGGGGGGGTGTTTTTTGTTTGTGGGGTTCTGGGGGTTTTTTGGACTTCCAGCACCTCCGTGCTCCTAATGCATTTAAAATGATCAGTTTCTGAATATCCAGGATTAATTTTTGGGATAGTAGGAACAGCACAAATCTTCAGAAACAGCAGACAGGAGAGACAAGATTAACTGGTTCCAGGACAGTCTGGAGCAGTGTAGGAGAATCCCTTTTCACCAGGTTGCAGCAAAACTTTGTCCATGTGCATCAGTGCTCTGGCATTTCTTGCTAGGAAAAATTAAGTCTAACTGAACTTGTCACATTTGAGCTTCCCCACTCACTGAGGTACACGGTCATCAGCACACTCAAAGTAAATACCTGCTCCCTTCCTACATAGCATACCTTTCTTCCTTTGCCAGGATACCACTGGGACCAGCTTGGTCCTGGTTTGTGCAATGGACTTTCTAGATGGGTGCAGCAGTTAGGCCTACACAACTCCTGGACCATCTCTCCTACTTGCAGCAACCTAGACCTATAGTGCTACTGCGATTTCCAGCAGCAACAGATTTCTCCTCTGGTCTTCTGAAAAGCACCATGGAAATCAATACTTCCCAGCAGCAAACTAGAGAGTGTGAATAAGCCAACTATCTTCCTTGCAGTCTCTCTCATGAGCATGGCTTATGGGCATAACATCATATTTCAAGATGCACAGAGTACTGGTTTAGCGCTGGAGGGCTTTGTAGAGCAGCCAGACTTGGTCTATCATCCATAGTGCCTACTAGAAGCAAAGCCTGGAGTGAACTATGTTCATAACTGTACTGGAAGTTTATTTCAGAGGAAACTAGCTTGCTCCTTCCGAAGACAACCCCAGGTCATCTGTTAGTAGTGCAAAGTGAACCACTGGAGGGACCATGACTAAGGGTGGTACTGAAGACTCAGCTTTCCCAAAACCATTACAGGTATCCCTTGAGAGGCACCTGACAATGTGAAAATATTCAAACCCTGAGTTCCATGGCATGCCTCTGTGTATCTCAGCCCCTTTTCAGATAACACTTCAATAGCCAAGCTAAGCATGGTGAGCTTCTCTAAGTAAAGAGAAGTTCACTATGCCCAGGGCAGCGGTTCATGTAGGTTCCAACCTTTATTTCTTCTGGAGAGGTGAGTCATCAATGTCTGTACCTTGTAGTGAGTCTTCAGACATGCTCCTTGGACTCTTGCACAAAGAGACCCTTACCCCAACCAAGCTCAACAAGGAAGGAACAAAGGACACAGAAGTCCTCTCTCGTATCCCTCTTGTATGCCCAGGGAGGAAGATACTTTGACAGAAATGAAATGAAGTGACCAAGGCTTCCTTTTACCCCACTCCTCACCAGCTACTGGTTTAGGTCAGTGGTACCAACTAGGTTTGGAAAAGCACAGGTATGGCTCTAATTTTGTACTGAGTGGTCTTCATGTCTCCTGTGGGCCTGGCCACATTCTTTCCTTGGTTGGTTTGGGCAGTTCAGTACCAAAAAGCTATCACTTGTGTTTGGCTTGTTTTTCGCCCTATAAAGTCAAGCTGTTTATTACAGAGGACTTCATATTTGTCTCAAATGGCTCCATATTTGTCTGAATATTCTTTTCCCTTCATGCTCCTTAATAGTTTCCCCAAATGTTTTCCTGACTTGTATTTTTTGGGGCATGACTGTGTTAGGAATAGGAAGAAAGAGGAATACTTTGTTCTGACTACAGATGTACTGGCTTATCCAGAACTAATTTTGGTAGGAGTCTGCCAACACAAGATATCTGAGCCAGCACTTTTCATGCTGTCTGCTGATTTTTCTCCAGAGTATCATTTTTCTAGGCAGTGTGGTGGATGTGTTTCCCCTACCCAGAGGGCATGCACAGGTTTGCAGTACAAAGGGGAGAGAGAAGGTGCCTTTATTGCACCAGTCCTCTTCCTGCAGAGTGAGGGAAGAGTCATTTTTTTCTCCTGTTTTTATTCAAACAAATATTCCTAGAAACTTTTGAGGCATTCGTCTTGTTTGTAACCACATTGTACACACTGGAGAGCTCCTATTAATCCATTAGGCTTAAACAATATAAGCAGAAAATAACATCGTAAGACAGAAATGAAAAAGAGGCTGGCTATTAAGGGTTAGATCTATATTTAGCACCTTGGACTCAAAAGCAGTATAGAATCATGGAAATTAAAAACAGACTAGAGCATCCACTCCATATAAATGCAAGAGGTAATGCAGAAGGCAGAACAAACTGTTTTTCTTTTTTCCAGAATCCCTCTAACCCAGAGGTAGCCAGGGGTGGGTGCAAAAGGAATAGTAAGCAGTAAGTCCAAATTGAAGAGAGACCTCAGGAGGCAAAGAGAGATCAAAGATGATTCCTTTATTTGTGTGTGCGGGGAGGGACACCTAGGACATAGCAGCCTTGCTTACTGCTCTGGCTCCTAGGCATATGGTGAGCAAATAACATGTTATTAATAACTCACAATAACTAGTCTATTATCATCTATTCATATCAAACAATGCTGAGGAAGGAACTGTGCAAATTAAAAGCACAATATTCTTTAATTACAATAATAATATAAGGACACTCTGCCTTCCTTACATAACATAACAGCAAAGGTAATACAAGAAACTCATAATCTGATCAGCTCCTTGCATGTCATAATCTCCAGATGCCTCTACATAAAAGAAATGAGCCAAAAAACTGTCTCCTTTTGCAGCATGCTAAGACCTACAGAGTCCCAGCCCTGTGCTGGAGACAGACTCAGGGGCTCTGCCAAGCCCGCCTCTGAAGGATCAGGAGTCAACTGTGTGCTGTGTAGGTGGGGCTTTGGGGCTGCCCTGTCGTTCTTGCTCACAGTAAAAAGCTTTTCTTCTACCTGTTCAGCAACTGGTAAGCTGGGGAAATCAGATTCCACCAGTGCCTTGGAGGTTTCTCCACTGCATGAGTCCTGAAGGTTTACCTCTCCACGCAGCTCAAAGAGCAATAAGTGGAGGCTCTTGCACAGGATGCTGTTCCCTCACTTGCTACAGTTGTCTTAGCTCTCCACTGACTAGAGCCAATGCAGCAATATCTATGTAGAGGAATGAGCAGAGTAATCAGAGCAGACAAAGCTATTCAAAATGAGCATTTTTAAAGAGTTTGAAATCACCAAAGAGCCATGAAAAAGTAAATTAGACTTGGACAAAATGAAGAAAATAGTCCAAGGCTGAAATAAAGCCCAGAGCTGTATTTTTGCTAGTTTCACTAAGTAGAATAAATTCCTCCTAATAATTATGAGCATTCTATTTCTCTGTCTGACTTTAATGATGCTCCCTTTGCCTAAGACAAGCACAGTCCTCTCCCTTCTCACTCCCCTTCCAGAAGTTTATCCCAATAACTACCATCACAGTGAAATACAGTTATGCCTGCATAAAGGAAACATCTGGGCTTCTACAAGAAATCTTACTTACCGAAAGTTCTTAAAGCCTGTACAAATGGAGGAAAGAAAGAAAAAACTCCTGCAAGTGGCAATGCTTGAACTCAAGGATGATCATTGAGCTTAGCTGTGCATTGTACAGTGTTTCCCACTGTTTAATTAGAAAATTTTAAGTATGAAGCAATTTGAGCTGCTCTATATTTAAGTCTGAAAATTACAAGGAAGTAAACATGCTTCTGGGATGACCTATTACTATTTAAAACAGGGAAGGGAATGGAAAGCGAAGTTTATACACCCTTGGGATGCAGACAAACATCTAGGGCAATAACAATGGCATCTACTGATGGTTTGGGGTCTGTGAATTGCTTGTCTGTACAAAAAGAGTTCCTAGAGACAAGGCTTCATGTGCACCTCAGGGTGGATTTCTTGGCAGAGAGCATATGAAAAGGCTGGTTGTGGCCACATGTGGCTTGCCCCATATTAATACATATGTATATACATAAAATTACCATTTGTTGAAGAAAAAAAAAGCAATCTTTTTCCCATCAAATGACGCACAGGTGACATTGTGCCTGAGTACAACAGAGTCTGCATTAATTACCTTTCCCTGAATGGCATGCACTTTCTTCACCATACAGGTGCATGTACTAAAAAGTCACCTGTTTAGACAGTTCCCACTCTTTTCCCCAGGTAAAGTAGCATTTCTTCCAGCAGCTCCTTCATTCTTTCCCTAGCATTCACCGCATCCTCCCTGCTGCTGCCTGACATCCCTCCAGGAGCTATGGCCTGATGGAGATTCCCCTTTGATCACTTCTGCTGAAGCAAAGACTCAAAAAAGTTGAAAGGTTTGGGGTGATCTTTCCCGATGTAGTGCCTGATGCTATGCAGCTCAGGCTGTGGGGTCTCATGAGACAGAGTCCACAGCAACAGGATGAGATGAAGATTTTTCTTTCTCTCTCACCTTTTCTCCCCTCATCATCCAGGTTTCTTCTCTGCCAGCTTTATTAACATCAGGGCCAGACTGGAGAATTGATCCAGATTAAAAAAGAAGAAGGAGGAAGAAGGAGGGGGAAGGGTTTTGGCAGATGTTCTTTGAGCCAGATCAGTTCCTCAGTTCAATTCCTAGTGCTGTGCAAATTGTGCCTGGGAATGGGGGACTGTTGTGCCATGCACAGGGACAGGGGCAAGGACATACATTATGTGTCAGGAACACCCTGTGTCAGCATGGATACTGGAGATTTTATCTCATGAAGTGACATTATGGATTTAGGCACCAGTGCAAGAGTTGATAGTGATTGCTTGTATGTGCCTTTGGCTCCCATAAATTAGATTTAAGCAATGTGGTTTTAAACAGCTAATTTAAGGACCACCTTGAAGAAAAATAAAATCTTTTATATTCCGCTTCTTTAGAATATACTCATCACCTTCTGATGTAGACAGTCGGTGTAAATGGGGTTGATTTGTTTTTCATAGCAAATAAGGGTTAGTGATTAACAAAAAATACAAGTTTATCACTTGTTACAAAAAATATAGGAAGAGATTTGAGAAATACCAGCAGAATTACATTCCATACCTCAGGTATGCCGAGGTAGCAGGCTGGAGTCACTTTTCTCCAGTCTCATTCCTTTATGAACAAGTCTTCCAACAGTACTTCTAGAAGAATAACCTGTAGAAGGTCTGTGCTGGTTTTGGCTGAGATAGAATTAATTTTCTTTCCATTAGCTGATATGGGGTTATGGCTTGGATTTGTGGCCAAAACAATGTTGATAATACAGGGATGTTTTTGTTACTGCTGAGCAGTTCTGACACAGAGTCAAGGCCTTTTCTGCCTCTCACCCCACCTCACCAGTGAGGAGGCTGGGGGGGTGCAAGGAGTTGAGAAGGGACACAGCCAGGACAGCTGACCCCAACTGATCACAGGGATATTCCAGACCATATGGCATCATGTTCAGCTTATAAAGCTGGGAGAAGAAGAAGAACAGAGAGGGGGAAGTGGGAAGGTGGACGTTTGGACTGATGGTGTTTGTCTTCCCAAGTCACTGTTACATAGGATGAAGTCCTACTTCCCTTGGGATGGCTGAACACCTGCCTGCTCATGGGAAGTGATGAATGGATTCCTGGTTCTGCTTTGCTTGTGTGTGTAGATTTTACTTTACCTGTTAAACACTTCATCTCAACCCATGAATTTTCTTACTTTTACTCTTCTGATTCTCTTCCCTATCCCAATGGGGACAGAGTGCATGAGTGTCTATGCGGGCTTCATTGCTCACTAGGGTTGAACCACAATGACAACCTATCAAGACCCTAGTGAGAAAAGATAAAGATAAAAAAGTTTTGGTTTGTAATATCAACTATCCTTGATCCTACTGCTTCAGCTGGTTTCTTCCGCCTGGACAGTGGTTTAAGCTGCTTCCCCATCAGCTAGCCTGCTTGTGTACCAATAATGAGGCACAAATCCAGTCACCAAATGCCATGGCTCCAACCCAAATGATTTTTCAAATCCATGCATCATACTGAAGAACACCTCAGGCCATGAGGTTTCTGGTTTTCATTATTCAGGGTGTAATTTTTTTCATATTGTACAACAAAGAAGGCAAAATTTAAAACCTGCAGGCAAGAAAAGTTCTCATTTTCATGGAAAAGGGAGGATGATGTATGTATTTTATACAGCTTATTAATACCAGAGATCCAAAGAAACTGTTGAGCATAAAAATATTCAACACATATGAATAAACAACAGTGATGATTTAGAAACTCTCCAGTTGTAGTCCTTACGTCCCACTACCACCATGGCACCACTAAGAGTTTTACTGGTGTGGGGGAGAGCCCAGCTGAGTCAGCTTTTCTGTGAGCTTGATGAAGAGCTCTCCATACAAAGCTGAATCACAGCTTTTCATACTAAACCTGAAAGCAAAGGATAAAATCTCATCCAGTTTTCAAGGCAGTTGGTTGATAACAGAGTGGTTTCTGCTCTGATGCAAACAGGGCTCAGCAGCCCTGCTGAAGGCACTGGCCAACAGCACTGTCTCTCATTAAGTCTTGCTAATTATATTAGCTGCCTCTCAGCTGTTGCATGGGCAGTAGCCAGGAAAGGAATAGTGACAGAAGTGATTCCCAAGGAGGACTCTCTAAATGCACTGACACATGTAATGCTGCCTTGCCAAGAGGAACAGACCAAGTGGCCTTTGGGGTCCTTTTCTCCCATTTTGTAACACTGGTCAGACTACCTCAGCCAACTAATGGAGATTGCAGCAGAAGCAGCTGCAAATTCCAGATGGCAAAAGACACTTTTCTGAGCTGGCCAACAGCCTGTGCTGAGCTGGAGACAGGGTACACAGCTGCCCTGGGAGAACTTGGCACACATATCCTAAGAGGTACCCAGAGCATCATTCTCCTTAGCACCATTGTAAGCCACAGCTCTCTTTGAATCTGACCTGCTTGGAGTTTGTTGGCAAGGCTGGGGCCTGGAAGGAATGTAGAACAATGATGATGTAGTTATTTTGAAGCCTGCACTGCACAGAAACAGAGGCCAGATGACCAGTGTTCCTTCTGTGCCAGCAGCAACCCTAATTCTCCAGGGAACCCACATGTGGCAGCTCAGTCACCCTGGCAATAGACCAGCCAAGCCCTGGTGTGATCCTCTGCCTCCCTCATACCAGTGCGAGGCATCAGGCTGCAGCAAATGAACAAGTTAATGGCAGGAGAGAGAAAAAGAGCTCCACATCACAGGCATCCTGCTAACACAGGGCCTGGGACCTTCCCCCATGATGTGGCACCAAGTGAGATGCCTGATGCCATGGTTCCTCCTGCAGGTCTGCGCAAGGAACCATCAGCACATGGACCCACCCACAGACACGCACTCCTTGTGCTGTTGTTCTGAGCCAGTCAGGCACAAGCCACATCTGCAACAGCCATATCACCTCACTATGGCACTGACCCTGTTCCTGGGTGAGCAATGTCTGCTGGAGCTAAGAAGCCTGCACTGGGTTCAGGGTGCCCTTGAGTGACAAGGCAGAGTGGTGAGAAAGGAGTGTCCTTGTCAAAGAGTCTGGGTCCTGAAAAGTGCTGAGTTACCTGGTGGATTTGTCTCCCACTTCCCAGATATGGAAAAGCAGAGCACCTACAGACACTGACACCCTTACAGTGACCCTGAAAAAGGTCTACTGCTGTGAGACAGCTCAGTGGAGCCACAGGCACAGGTAGCCCCTTGGATCTGGTCACATTTACCAACCCTTCCAGAAACTCAGGAGCATCTTGTATGGCACTAAATGTTCATGTTTGTGCAGCTGAATGAAGGCCCCAGTCCTCATTAGCCACAACAGGAGCTCAGATACTTGTGAACACCCAAATGAATGCAAATCCTTTGCTCCCTGAGAGCCCATGATCTGGCCAGGATGCCTATCTTGAGGAAAAGCTTAACCATGTTTTTCTTGTGTGAGCATGAGTACCTGCAACCAAACTCCTTTAGAAATCAACAGCCCCCTTCTGGCAGTTGTGTGGTAGGGATGAAGGCCCTGAAGTGATATGCCCATGCTCACAGCATGGCAGTGAAGTCCTGGGAGGGTTTTCCTTGGTCCAGCCTGGCTCCATGATAGATAACAGCACCACAAGCATGTGATGCAGTAGGAAAGCCAAAAACACCTGCCCAAATTCACAGCACTCTTGCAGCAGGGGTAACATCAGCCTCTACGCATTTTGATGCTTAAAAGGAAAATAAAAAATGTGACAAGCCAAGATGACAAATCCTTCACCTAGCAGTTAATCACTGCTTTCTTGTTACCTCAGCAAGTGTCACCTTATCAAGTGATAACATGATCCTGGTAGGGATGCAGCCACTCATCTTTACTCTACCTCATCAACAAAGCATGTTTGTCCCATGCAAAATTCTGGTGCTGGCACAGATCTAAGGATCCTTGACGACAGGGCTGTTTGGGTGAAGGTGGTGCTCTGGATCCCACAGATGTTTTGCTCAAGGAGTTAATAGTTAAATCCAACGGGTAAGTTGCATGAGTGGGTGTCAAACCCTTTTGCATGCTCCCAGTCAGGCTGACTCTTTACAGGTCTTGCAGAGGGAAGACAGGCAGTTACAACCATGGGTTAGCAGCCTCAGCTCTGGAAATGGTGCCTTAATCCAGGATCTTTGCAGATGGATTAGCTTCACTCCCAGACTTTCCAAAACTCAACATATGCTTTAGCCAAATCTGCCTTGTGCACTGATCCTCTAATGAAACTGTACATTAAAATATATGAACCAAAATGTTATTATTTCATAAACAGAGGGTCTCTGACTTTCTCATAGGAGTGTGCTGATTCTTGGAGAGATGGAAAAGGACAGAAACATTCATAACTCTCTCTGTCCAACAATACTGATTTACCAGAAACAAAGAAAGAGAATAAGTACCATCATAACTGTTAAAAACATTCAACTGAAAATGCACCCTGTCTACAAAATTAGGAGTTTACCAAATGCTTATTGAAAAAGTTCTGATTTTGAATATGACAAATTTTGAACTAGAAATAGATTTTTATTTTATGTAATCAAAACTGAAGTTTTGTTTTTCAAATTCCCCTTTCAAAGATAAAGTTTGTTTCCTCCCCAGGTTGTGTAAGTTTCACACAAAAAGGAGAAATGACTAACACCTAAGGAGGAGGTAGAGCAGAACTCCTGCCCAATTTTTTCAAAACTGAGATAAAATATGGGAAAGAGAGGGGATAAAATCCTGGCCAGTAGCCATTCCTTTGGGCCTAGCAACAAAAGCAGAAAAAGAAAAGATGAAGAAAAGCCCAGGTAAGAAGAGGTTTGTGTTTTCAGTCACATTATTACAACTACAATCAAAACCAATATTTTATTTTGATACCCAGAGGAATGTCACATCAGAAGATACTTTTAAGATTTATTTCATCTTAATATAATGACAAGGACTACATAGAGAGGTTCTTCCAGGTGTCAGAGCAGTTTATAGTCTCATAGCAAGAAGATAACATGGAAAACTTTGCTAGAATAGTGCCTGTGCGGTTGTATGAGACTGTTTCAAAATAGAGCATAAATTGGTAATATAGATCAATTCTCTGATATAATTGAGGGCTATTAACCTCAATATATTTCTCTTACTTAAAAATACAATACAGCAATCCGTTCTTGCTGAATCTGACATCAACTTCCTGCATTTCCCATCAGAAAAGGAATGAAATAGCAATGGGTGATGGAAGAGGAAGACGGATTCCGCACACTTTCTCACCTCACAGACAGACCTCTACATGACTGCCAGACTGGCAGGAAGGAAAGTTTGTATATTAACTCCATCAGGTATTTATACACACTGATGACATCCCTCTGAGCCTTATCTGCTCCAAGGAGGAACACCCCCAGCTCTCTCAGCCCATGCTCATATCCAAGATGGACCTTCACTGGACTTACTCCAATATGTCCATGTGTACCCTGAACTAGGGAGCCCTGCACTGGATCCAGCACTCCAGATCTGTCTCACCAGTGTGGAGAAGAAGGGCAACATCACCTCCCTCAAAATGCTTGTTGTTCAGCCTGTCGCAAAAGCTGCTCTCCCCACTCACAACCCCATCCCTTGTAGGAAAGCACCCTTTGCAGGTATTCCTCTTGCTGCCTCTACAACCCTTCCCACCTTTAGTAAGAAGTCACCCTTAATTTCTCTGGTCTTGATAGGTCACAGAAAGCAGCCTGCACTAGCTGGGCAAATAGCCCAGTATGAATCCCCCCACAGTGGTTGGGTTTTTGTTTCCTGACCCCAAAGGAATCAACCAAGACATGGCTGGGGACCAGACTTCTTCCACCTTCACCTAGAGCAGTTATGTTTCCCTGTAGCAGTGGGACAGGCTTTCCAAGGAAACATGAGATTATGAGGGGCTTGTTTTAGGGAAGTCTTTCTCTGTCTGCTCTAAAAAGCCAGCAAAATGCCCCCTAGAGCATGGCCTCTGGAATCTCAGCTCAATATTATGGCATGGAGAAATTTATCAGTGCACAAAGGAGGACTAACTACTACACTAATTGAAAATGACTTTAGGGGAATATAGGTCAAGAGAGCATAATCTGACCCACAGTTTGGCTGGGATACAAAAGTTGCTACCTTGGCCACAAACAGTGCCGTGACAGGTTCACAGATTGTGCATAGTTAAATAGAGGACTGTGTTGCATTCCGAAAAGACAGGAGTGGTGCCAGCAGCCAGAGTTAATAGTTGAAGCCAGATGCTCACCCACCTCCCACGCCTTCTCCCCAGAAAACAGGATGCCTTTCTTGTCTGCCACTCGCTGTTCCCGGCACCAGCTGATGAGGCATCTCCTCCCCCGGTTGGTACAAAATAGGCGGCCATCTTCCAGGAAAGGCACAAATCTTCTTTGACAAGCAGTGATATTAACAGGGATTAGGGAATGCAAGAGCCACTGCCAGAATTGAACAAAGGATGCAGCCCAGGCTGCCTGGCCCTGGAAGCTTTTTAATCAAGATTAAAGGTTACATTGAGTATTTTCAATTCCACCGTGAAAACATCCATCCACCCATTCAGAGCAGGGATTTCTGAGCAACTGGCAGCCTGCGATATGTGCGGACTCACACCAGTACCTATCCTCTCTAATCTCAGGAACAGTATGCAGCAATGGAAAGGGAGCATTGTGGCTGACAAGGCAGCTAGTGAAGGCATCACACTTGCTGGCTTGTATTGCTTCCCAAGATTAGATGGGATCACAGCAGAAGATATCCTGTCAGAGCTCCCTTGGTGTGTGGATGGCAGGCAGAGCCTTGCCTTCAAACCCCACGGAAAGCTCTTTGTCAGGCAAAGATTTTCCATTCTCTCACAAGCAGTGAGTTTGGTAACTTGCGAATAACTTCTATACCTACCTCCTCATCTCCACCCATGTCCTCTTGTAGCAACTTCCCGTTACGTACCCAAGTTTAGGTCTGGACCTGCACAGGCAGTGAACAAAAGCACCGGTAGGTAACAAAATCCCATGTCAGTGGAATTTGTGGTTTCCAGTGTTTTACTGATTATATTCTAGATGCATTCAAAATATTTTTTTTTTTATATTTGATCTCTTTTACTTTCAGAAGACCATCAGGAAGATTTGCCAGCAATTTTTGTTTCTAGGATGAGAAGTCATAGATTGAACTCTCAGTAAGCTGCTGTCTGAGTACTGTGATCACATTTGGGGCCTGGACATACATTTGTGACACTTGATGCTGAAGTTTCAATCTCTTGAAGCCATGCATGCATTAACACAACCACAAGATCATATTCAAAGAGTTGGAAAAAGAAATATCTTTAGCTTTTGCCAGGACTTGTCACCTAATGTGGATAAACTCTTTACGACAGGCAGGCCAGGTACCATTTCAGCTGTGACAAAGTGGGTCTTGGTACAGGGGTTAAAATTCTTATGGGGAGCTGAGGAAACATTCAGGCTGAGTTTTCTTCACCACAGCTGGGCTGCTGCTGGCACCACAGCTGAACTGGCTGCAGTGTGAAGTATGTGTACAGCGATGAGTGTGCATGTGTGTGCATACATTACCCCATGTGTGGCGGCAATCCCGTGTGTGTTTTAAAATGCCACCCCATCTGTGTGATATGCTGAATGACGAAAACAGTAATACGTGAAGTTACACACTGATTCTTGCCTGGATTTGAAGCTGGGTACATCCAGCCTTTGGTTTCATGCAGTTTCAAATGAAGGTTTTCTTCCTCATCCTTAGAAGTGCTTCTATAGTCAAACAGAAAGTAGGAGAGGGAAAGAAAACACAGACAGAAAGAGGGATGATTCAAGGCACTCACATACTCAGTCATCTCTTGTTACCAGGTGTCTGTTATCCTACATCAGTCATATGTGGACAGCCATTATGCACATGTGTAAATAATCACAATTGCTGAGCCCCTCATGGGTTTTAGCAAGAAAAATTGCCTGTGTGAAATTGCCACAGGATGTGCCTTGTTCTCTGGTCTGTATTCATCATTCTCTTGTATAAAAATTTCATTTACGTAGTCAGAAACAATGCCATGAGATCTGGGCCAGCAACCACACACCCTAACTAACCAGGAAGAAAAGCCAAAGCAAATATTCCTGGGTTCTGCAATACACAGTACACACTGGATAATTACTCACCCAAAATATTCAGAGAATAACAAAAACAGTATTAAAAAAAAACCCTGTCAGGATTCGTCCATGGGCCATTCAGCAGCCAAATGTTGAACTAACAAATTAGGATTTTGAATGAGTTGCTCGCAGGGAGTCTATTCAGTGCTGTGGGAGGCTGTGGGTTCCTCCCAACTGCTGGTGCCCGCCAGAGGGGCAATGCATGCCAGAGCAGACCACCTTTCCCACCAGTGCTTAATAACCACCCTGCCTATTTCAGCACAGCCTCCAATGCTAAGAGCTCTAAAAGTGCAGCACTGAGGACGGCAGCTGCCCTGAGAACCCCAAACTGTCACGCTGCAAAGCAGCTCCTGAGCTTGTGCCAGCCACGTAGTGCTGGACCCACTCCCATATGTGCATGGACTCACTTCCTTCAGTGCAGTACATTTGGTGCCTCCTCAGCATGCTGAAATAAATAAGGTCACTTGCACAAACACACCCTGTTTATCTTCCTTGCTGCTACCAGCTCTCACTGTCTCCAAGTATGACTGCTATGTCCTCGCCACGTAACCTGTTCCGACATCTTTATTCTGGTCTTCCTCCTGGACTACGCAATGCTGTCTTTGTATTGCAGTCAAAATGAATCCCCAGAAGTGGTCTTGCAGCTGGTAAGAAATGAAATGCTGTGATGACTTGAAGGCTTAGGAGAGGGCAAGGGTCAAGTGGATTACCCTCCTAATATAGCTCATAGGTTTTCTATTAGGAAAATCCCTTTCTACTTGTCAAGAAGGCAAGTTACAAAGATCACAAAGACAGTTTCCTCTCAAGTCAGCACCTCCCACCTCCTTCCTTTGTTCCTGCCTCCCACTGACCTCCACCAGTAAAAATCTCTGTGTGGCTTACTTCAAAGCAGGTTGCAACTTCTAATACCAGTATAATTTAAATAGGGGAAGTGTGCTTCCAGGGACTCGGGATGCCTGTTATAAGTAACGTGGTCTGAATTAATATATCATGTAAGTAGACATGGTTGCCTCTGGATTACTTTTGAGAAAAGAGCAGTGCAAAGGCATTTCAGCAAGGTATGTACTGGGGTGAAAGGAGAAGATGGCATCTAGACTTTTTCCAGGGTTCCGTGCCTTAAATTAACATATTAGCCTACTAACAGAGTAACTGTTCTAAAAAAAAAATATCTAAACCACAAACAAACAAAACCCAACAAATACAAACAAACCCCCCAACAACCCAAGCTCTAGATCTTATTACTTCAATGTATCTCAGCATTGAGATTTCAGCATCCCAACGCAAAATTT
Organism: Corapipo altera; assembly: GCF_003945725.1. Taxonomy (NCBI): domain Eukaryota; kingdom Metazoa; phylum Chordata; class Aves; order Passeriformes; family Pipridae; genus Corapipo; species Corapipo altera. Next base: position 58,189,382 of record NW_020884872.1, on the reverse strand, counting down.
TCATTGCCCATTCTTCCATTTTCAAATCATGTTCCCTATACAATAATTACTTTATACTATCATTACTGTAGAAGAAAGTCTATTACCTACAGTAAAAGAAAGGGGGAAAATATTTTGTAAAGTGAAATGAAATTATTCTAGCAGTTTCCTCACTACATTCTGCCATGAAATCGTAGATAGCTGTGCCAAAGCCACAGCCATTGATACGAATGGAAGTTACCACTAGATAGACATGAGTTGATTTGGTCTCTGAAGCATGTGATCTGCCCAATGTAGAGAAGTTTATTTAATAGAGCGCTGTGATGATTTGTATTTAACGCTCCAGAATAGCTCATCAGGAATCCTATAGCAAAGAGAAAGAGGAAAAAACTGACATGACAGCAGAAGATAATTCTTTTCCTGACACAGGCATGAATCTAATGTTGTACATAAAACAGGGGCTACTAGTTGGCCAGATCTGCACTAAGAATATTTATATTGCTATAATTGAAAGAATCTTTCAGCTCAGCTTAGTCTTTTAACAGACCTGGGATGTACAGCTTTTGTTTACCTACAAACTTTCTGGTGAGAATTATGTTGTGAAGAGGTTTTGTTTGCTGTGGTTTGCTTTTATAATGCTCTGCTGGCCTCTGTTTTGCTACCATACAGAGCAAATCTTCCTTACAATCTGGCATGACTCCATTTCTCAGTTTTCTTCTTATAGAAGAAATTTTGAACTCTGACAGTTCATGGTATCCTGATATTCCCAGATTACCTTGTTATTGCTCAGGGCTGCACATTGGCCCTAGTCTCTGAGAGAAGCGCATGCCTTGAAATAGGAGTGTGGACTAGGATATATCCATCCCCACCAAGGTGGATCTCTGGAGGAAAAAAGCAGCAGGGCTGAGCTATAAGACCTTATCCAGAACCACCTCCTTGAGACAGTTTCATTGCTGATGAAACACCTCCAAAACGGGTGGAATTGCACATGTTCAAAATTGGAATAATGCAGCAGGGTACCTGTCTCCCAGTAAAAGAGGGCTATCCTAGCGCATGCACACCTTCGAATATCCACACAGAAAATGACAGATCACAGTACTACAACTTACAGTAATAGGGGAAAACAGTAGATCAAAGGTGGCTTCTTAATTTGTTTTGATCTCTGCTCCCCTATCTCAGTTCACAAGGCGTACTTCATGTGCATGGCTGGAGGGGACCATCCAGCATTTGTGCTTTTATTGTCTAGGAGACTTAGTCTCCAGCCTGAGTTCAGTCCAACACACATTTTACCATCTGCTCTATTTCCTATGTGCCTATGAGATCATTTTTCTACGTGTAAAATTATAACATGAAGATTCACATATGCTTACACAGCTTATTTCTATTATTATTTGTTAAACATTGAGAATTTCCTTGGCACAATACAGGGCCCAGCATGAAGATGTATCAAGCCCTGAAGCCATGCTTCATGTGAAATACACCCAAAATGGCTATTCTGGCTGAAAGAGCAGTGTTAGGAATTTTAAACCACTTCCCCTCCTTGGAGTTCTGAGCAGATTCATGACATTTCTGGCAATGTAGCTTAAAGAACCATTCAAAGAAATTTGTGCTGCAGTCATCACAAAAGCTTTCTCTTTTTTGCTCATGCAAAACCTGATTTTCAGCACAAAATATACATTTCAGCAAGTTTAAGACAATTCATAAAGATTTTGGAACGCAATTTCAGAACAAAATGGTAATAATAAAATGTCACTGTTCTTTTTTTGGTTGATAGCTATAATGATGTTGATTGTTCACAAAGAAGCTCACTTCTTAGCAAAACTTGTAAAACTCATTTTTCCATTTCTAATTTTTTGGGTTCTTCTCCTCAGCCTACCTCTCCAATGTTCTTTGCAGCAGCTCTTACTGAGAGCTGAAACATAACATGGCTGAAGCAGACCTACCTGTCCTCTTTCCCCTCTCTTCTTTCTTGGTTTCCATCCTCTGTTGTTCCAGTTCCTTGTCTCTTCTGGAGACAAGGGCAGAGGGTGACTGGATGCCGTCACAGATTCACAGGATGCCACATGGCCATCCATGTCCTCTCTCACAGTCCCATTCTATGTGCAGAGGAGGATTTGTCTCACCTCTCTTGACGTGTCTAAAATACAGAAGTCCGTATCTATGCTATGTACCTGAAGCTCCTCCCAGTACCAGTAGGAAGAAACAGGCACATATAAAGTGTAACTCACCTCATCCTACATAGGCTAGTGCTCAGAATAGGTCAGATGAATCATGGCTTCAGAGCGATGTTCTCTGCTGACCACAAAGACAGCCTAGATGTTTAGTGTTAGCTGAGACAAAACCTATCCTTAAGTGTCTTTCCTTTATATCACTATTCTACCAATTTCCCTGTTGCTCCCAGCATGTTATCCTCCTGAATGATCTTTCATCTAGCTTTCCTTCTCGTAAGTGGCAATGGCCAAAGAAATGGTAACTTTCCTCCAGCTGCTGCTTTGAAGCAATTCCCAGCCTGGGCTTTCTTCTAAGGTATATCACTGATGTGGCATTTCATGAAGTGCCTTCCAGAAATCATTTGTGAAAGCTCCCAGCTCATATTTCACATCTCTTCTCAAAACTCACCTCTACCAGGATGCATACACTGTAGCTTGCCTATTGCTAATAGCTAAGTAGGTGGTCTGAGAGTCATTAAAATTCTTCCTCTTGTGTATATTAACACCACACCACCCCCCAAAAGAAAAAAAGCTTCTAAGAGTGAAACCTGCTATTATCCTATTGCCAGTATGCTAGTGCTGGCATAGCCATGGACTCAAGCCCCTCAAGTCTACAGTGTGGGTTTATACAAGGGTTTACAATAGCTTTCTGACACTGTGTGAACAGCAGCATAAATTACAATGCAGAAATAGATCAACAAGATGAGGTGGCTTTGCTTCTTTAAATAGCCCTTACAGGCACCAGTGCTCCTCCACGGATTTAAAGAAGTCTTTTCTTCTTACTCCTCCACCTTCCTCATTTTAAGCAGGCAGCAGTGAATGGAATACACATTGTGAAACAGCATTGCCTCTTCATCAGGTTACAGCACTACAGAAAAAAAAGGACGAAAATCCAAGCGAAAATCGCTCCTGCTTCCAGCCTCACTCTGCCTCAGAGTTCCCCCTAATAGCTGAAAGGGATTAAGATCTTAAATAACTTGCTGACAAAACCACTGTACAATAGGACCAATTGGTAACATTGGGAGGAGATGTTCAGCTTTGTTTTTCTTCAGGCTCACAGAGGGTCTGACTAAAATACAACTATTCTCCTCACCCATAAATAAATGCAAAGCCTGATCCAGTTGCAGGAACTCCCAGAACAGGGTTGAGGCTTCTAAGAGGGTGATTTCTGGAAGCAGCTCTTCCAAGTTGGGTACAGTGGGTGCTGGCAAATATCTGCTTTGGCGGAAAGAGAGCTTGTTAATCCGAAGTGTCAAGTGCCCACACATCTCATGGAAATACATAAGATCCAAAAATCCAAGAAAATGGGAGCTGGGAAAGATCTTTGCCTTTGGGAGTCAGCCCATCCTGAAGAGGCTGAAGGCTCACAGAGAAGTTGCTTAGAAGTTGCTTTCAACTCCCACAAAATCTCAAGAATAGAGGTCCAGTACTCAAAGTGTCATCCTATTGCTGCAGCACCTGTGCATCCCAGCTGGTATCAGGACATGGCCACAGCAGCTGGTAGGGGTCCCAGATCAGAATGAGCATGTGGGAGCCAGCATGAAGCTGCAATAGTGTTGAAATTAATAGGAACAGAGGCAGGACAGCAAAACCACAGAGATCTGTGCTGCTGTCCTTGTATTCTAACATTGTGCAAACTAGGGAAAGAACATGCTCAAAGAGAAGCAAGTCAACTCAATTTTCTACACAAAAGAAGGAAGTAAGTAATTTTAGGAGAGGGATTAAATTTCTGCCTACCAGTCTTTAAGAGTAAAAAATATCTGTCGAAGGTACCCAGAATATCCCTTAACATCAGAAGTTTTTGTTTAGTACCCCCTGGCGCAAAGTAATAAAGAAAAATCACTGCAGTTGTTGGCAGTTGTTGCCAGTTGCACTTCTGCTGCAATTTGGAAAGCCAAGGCCAGCTCCACGGCAGGATTAACACTACAAGCCAAGGACCAACATCCATTGTTCCTATTTGTAGCTCACATTGCAGATCTCCTTTCTACATGGGTGGTAAGAACCATCTGGTCTCACTCAGATGTTTATAGGAAACATGTCCAGGTCAGAACAAGTTCTTTCCAGGATATTTTTCTAATTGAGAAAGGGAAAGAGCAACCTTCAGAGGAAAAGCCATCACATCCTAAGACAAGCTCAGCCAAATGAACCTTGCTTTCCATGGGTGGTAAGGGGAACCTCAGACTTTACCATCCAATGATGAATCCTACACAGAGTATCTAAGCCTTCCACACCTTCGCAACACCACTGCTGAACTTTTTAACTGTAGTTGTTACTGTGTTTTGGAAACTACAACCTAAACAGACGAGATTACCCGCATCAGCATCTTCCCTATAATACCAGTCCCCCATGATTATGCTTGGGTTTATTTCAGGACCGAAACCTTATTTCTGCCTTAGCTTTGGAGGTCTGACACCTCTGTATGGTTATCCTGGTGCATGTGATATCCTCGATGAAGAGGCTCAACTCTCATTAAAGAGGAATGGTGTCCATATGAGACATTACCCTCAGCCTGTCCCTTCCTCTCTGGTGGTCTGGTGGTTCCTGCAGAGATAGCAATTGTAAGGATCACTTTCCAGTTCCACCTGGTGGGGTTGGTGTGTGCCTTCAAGCCTTACCCAGGGCTCAAGATGTGGCCTTAAAAATGCATTGCAAACATACACATCACCTGAGACTTAAAGCTGCTCTTGCTTATGTATCATTAAGCTGCAAGGTGATAACTGTCAGTGATAACAACTATGAAATCCACAGTGACCTGACACATTTGGAGTCAATGCATACTTGTGAGATGCTTCTGCCTGCGGCCTTATGCTACCTACATAGAAACATTAGGTTAGAACAACAGAAGAGCAAGAAAGCATCGTTACCAGGCACACACTGAGAAGAGAGTACCTTTTCTCTGTGGTAATTTACTATACATTTTTCAGGTTTGTTAGTCAGTTCGAGGTCATGTTGTTTTAATGTCTTTTCCCCAAGAATAAATATGGCATGAAAAGTCTCCTAATGGACTCCTATAGACAGAGTCCAACGTTAGGTAATAGAAGCATCTGGTAAACATACTCACAAGCTATATAATGACAAACCTCAATATTCACTCACACCCTACTAACTCCACAATCAGCATCTGCCCTTTGCTTCCAACAGTAGGGGTGAGGGACACTAAGGAGCCAGGTGGAGATGTCCCAGCTGTGTGCCTGGGTACACCTGGCAGTGGAGACCAGGGCTGAGTGGCAGCATGCAAATAGTGGTACTGCCCAACTCTGTGCAGTGGCTAAATCCAGTGTTGGACATTTAGAATCATAGAATCATTTAGGTTGGAAAGTACCTTTAAGATCACTGAGTCCAACCATTAACCCAGCACTGCCAAGGCCACCACTAAACCACATCCCTAAGTTGTCATATCTACATGCCTTTTTAAATACCTCCAGGGATGGTGACTTCACCACTACCCTGCACAGCTTGTTCCAATGCTTGATAACACTTTCGACGAAGATTTTTTTTCCTACTATCTGATCTAAACCTACCCTGGTGCCACTTGAGGCTGCTTCTTCTTCTTCTATAGCTTGTTACTTGAGAGAAGAGACTGCCCCCCTTCATTACAACCTCAGGTAGTTGTAGAGAGTGATAAGGTCTCCCTGAGCTTCCTTTTCTCCAGATTGAGCAACTCCAGCTCCCTCAGCTGCTCTTCATAAGACTTGTGTTCCAGACCATTTCCCAGATTCATTATCCTTCTCTGGAGTTGCTCCAGCACCTCAATGTCTTTCTTGTAGTGAAAGGCCCAAAACTGAACACAGGATTAGAGGTGCTGCCTCACCAGTACTGAGTACAGAAGGACAATCACTTCCCTAGTCTTGCTGGCCACAGTATTCCTGATACAAGGCAGGATTCCATTGGCCTTCTTGGCCACCTGGACACACTGCTGGCTCATGTTCAGCTGGCTGTAAACCAGCACTCCCAGGTCCTTTTCCACCAGGCAGCTTTCCAGCCACTCCTCCCCCAGTCTGTAACACTGCATGGAGTTGTTGTGGCCAAAGTGCAGAACCTGGCATTTCACCTTATTGAATCTCGTACAGTTGGCCTTGGCCCATTGATCCAGCCTCTCCAGATCCCTCTGCAGAACCTTCCTACCCTCCAGCAGATCAACACTCCCACCCAAATTGGTGTCCTTTGCAGATTGACTGAGGGTGCACTTGATCCCCTCATCCAGATTGTTGACAAAGATATTAAACAGGACTGGCCCCAAACCCGAACACTGGCTAACACCACTTGTGACTGGTCACCAACTGGATTTAACTCCATCCACCCCCAATCTCTGGACCCGGTCATCCAGCCTGTTTTCTACTCTGCAAACAGTGCACCTGTCCAAGGCATGAGCCATCCTCCATAAGGATGGATATTCTCCTTACTCCTCCTTGTGTTGCTGATGTATCTACACAAACATTTTTTATTGTCTTTATGGTAGTAGCTAGATTAAGTTCTAGTTCGGTGTTAGCCCTTCTAATTTTCTCCCTGCATAACATCACGACATCCTTGTAGTCCTCCTGAGTTTCCTGTCCCTTCTTCCAAAGTTTGTAAACTCCTCTTTTATCCCTGAGTTTCAGCCAAAGCATTCTATTCATCCAGGCTTCTTATCTTCTTCCCCAGTGACTTGTCTTTCAGCACATGGGGACCACCAGCTCCTGCACTTTTAAGATTTCCTTCTTGAATAATGTCCAGCCTTCGTGGACCCCTTTGCCCTTCAGGACTGCTTCTCAAGAGACTCTTTCAACCAATGTCCTAAACAGGCCAAAGTTTGCCCTCCAGAAGTCCAAGATTACAGTTCTGCTGACACCCCTCTTTTACTTCCCCAAGAACCAAAACCTCTGTCATTTCATGGTCACTGTACCCAAGACTGCCTCTGACCATCACATCACCCACCAGCCCTTCTCTGTTCACAAACAGCAGGTCCAGTGGGGCACCTCTCCTTCTTGGCTCCATCACCAGCTGTGTCAGCTAGTTATCTTCCACACACTCCAGGAACCTCCTGTGTTGTATTTCCAGCAGACATCTGATAAGCTGAAATCTCCCGCAAGAACAAGGACCAGTCATTGTGAGACTTCTCCCAACTGCTTATAGAATATTTTGCCTACCTCTTCACCTTGGTTGTGCGGTCTATAACAGACTCCCACCAGGATACCTGCCTTGTTGTCATTGCCCCTTGATTCTCAACTCTCTCATCACCATCTTTAACCTCTAGACAGAGAGAAGATACAAGTAGAGCCTGGGACTGATGCTGGTACAGTACACTGCAAGAATAGGTCAAGCTGTCAGCTGTTATTAACCTTAGCAAAACCCATATCTTCCAGTTCAGCTTCAATTAATTCATATGGTGTTTGAGAGCCTTCTTATTACACTGTGGAGTTACTGGTCCTACCTCCAGCCTGACTAACCTGGCTGTCTCTCCTCCTGCACTATTTAAATGCCATTTATATTTTTGTGGTTCACTGGTTAGTGAAAGGATGAACGAATAAGTGTTTGTGCTAACTGATCTATATGAATACACCTCATTAAGCAGAAATGGACATGGGATGATATGATTTTGATGTGATCCTGACTTTCTTTTGGAAATTTATTTTCTGCTGGAGAAGTAGTGAGAAACATGAGATGTTAAGTTTGATCCTACTCTCCTCATTTTGAGACCCTTGCTTAAAGTGTATCAAAAAAAGAAGCACTTCCAGAAATCAGGCTTATGATACATTCAAAACAAAACCAAAGGGTTTAATTTTTTTTTTATTTATGCTGACCAGCATGGTGCAAGCGAGTTTTTCCAGCTTGTTACTGAATGGCATTGTATTCCTGATATAAAATCTATCCTCTTGTTTCTTCAAGAAAAAGAGGACCCCAGAACACAGATGTGTTTGAGTCTAGTATTAACTAATGTAGTACCAAGGCCAGGCACCAGGGAACAGGCCCTCAAGTCTGCTCTAGCACTGCAATGCTCTCCTCCTCCTCATCCCACTGCTGCCCAGTGAATTCTTCGTCCTCAGCCAAGAAACCAGGCTCCCTCCATACAAGGGCTGAAGGGAGCTGGCATCCTGGGTACATTCCTAGGCCTTCCAAGAACTAGGAAAGAACAGAAGTCCTGGAACCCAGCAGTACTCAGTTCCCAGCTCTGCTTGGTTACTCCAACCAGCTCTCTCCGAGTCAAATCTACTGTCCTGAGAAACAGCTCTGAGCAACGGGGACTCAAACTAGCCCATTGCCTGGGAGGCCAGGTTCAGGTCCTGGCTCAGAAACATAGACTCAGTCTTCAAAAACAGCCAAAATGTAACTGGTAGGACTGAAACCATAAGACAAGTCCAAGAAAAGATCTCTCTTTGCTTGGGACCATAAAACATGGGTGCGGGAGAAGTCCAGGCTCAAGCTTTCGTGTTGAGTCAGGGCAGAAGCTTGTCAGGGTTCTGGAGTCTCCATTAGTCATTACACAGCTGTATGCTGCGGCTGGGGAGAATGGCTCCAAATTGCTCATTTTGGAGCTGTCTGATTTTATATACATGATTAAATATTCATTGGACCAAAAAGGAAGATTGATCAACTGATCAAATATTAAAGGAAACTGTAATGAGAGATGGGGCTGGTTTAAATTGGAGAAATATGGATCCAGATGTGCATTTAAGCCATATTCCAGTCCTATATAGGGCACATTTCTAGTAATAACCTGCCCTCTTTCCTGCCAACTTCAAAAGGAAAACCTGGATCTGCAGGCCATCGACTGTCATTGCAGACTTTGGCCAGAGTCCTGCAGATGACAAATAGACTATCAGAATTTGGATGACAATCATTTAGATCCACAGGTCAGTGTAGGAATTTCGGAAACAACTGTCTCAATAGCAACTCAGTGCCAATAAGCACTGAGAGGACCCCTTTCTCTTCTCTCGTTGTTGTGGGATGTCTGTCTCAAGCCTCCTCTGAAAACAGGCCTAAAGAGATGAGTTTTGCAGCCCACAAAAGTGGCCACATTTTAATTCTTTCAGGCCATGAAACACAGAAAGTTTACAGGGCCTGGAACCTTCCTACAAAAGGAATATAAGATATCTCCAGTACTTCTGAAAAAAGAATACCCACTTCCATTCAGGCAAAGCACGCATTGACTTGCACGAAAAGCAATAAGAAAAGCCTTCAGAAAATAGCTAACAGTTTCCAAGTCTTTCCCTTGTTCATTTTCACAGACTCTGCCTTTCTTTAGGGGGAAAAATGTCCCTTTTAAATGTGCCTGACCTTGGGCTCTGTTCCTACAAACATTGATTCAGGGAGGTACTTTGTTGTTATTTATTCTGAACTAACGACTAAACTGGCACAGCTCTGAAGAAAGAGTATATCAAAAGCCCAGTATCCATAGTCTTGTTCCTGTTCCCTGCCCATATTCTTCTTGCCCTTGGCTAACGGTGAATTGCCACAAAACCTCCATTTTGGCTTAGCTGGGGTAAAAGCTGACCCAAAACTGCGCAGCTCCAAATGCCTCTTCTTTCTGTGCACTCTGATGCAGGATGTACAAGTTTGCTTCTTCATATATCTACTGAGATCCACAGATTTGTAAGACATTACCTAGCTGTATATTAATGGCAAGTATGGCTGCCTGTGTTTATATATATACACACATATTGAAGCGTACCTACATCCTCCTACCAAACTGAACATGCCCATGAATTTTGTCTGATGCCAAAGCCATGCTGCACAGAAGGGCCTGCAGCACCCTCCTAAATTCTTGCACCCCCACGTCTAGGTGCTATTTGGGAGAGCAATAATTTATGCAGACTCCACCACTCCCTGGACCAGTCCAACAGTTTTGCAGAATAGACAGTCACGCTCCAATGTCCAAAACAGTCTGAGGCTTTGTTTCGTTTACCAGTCTGGGGACAGCCTGCGAGATCCAAGTCACAACCGACTCCTAACTGAATTGAATCCAAAGCTCAGTATAGCTGAAGGAGCCAAGAAAACTTTTCTCAAGAGACTGGTGACATTTGCTAGAGTGGGAAATATGGGTCCTCAGCTTTTTGGATGCTTGGGCTTAGTGCAGCCCACAGCAGAGACTTACAGTTGATGCAGTTTTCACACTTGCAGTTCAACATGTGGCTGCACATGTTTGTGGCTAAAAATGTGCTTTCTCCATAATGAAACTGGAATCAATAACCAATCAAGGCAGAATGTGCTTCTGTGGAACAGCTTAAAATAGGGTTTCTTTCTTTCTTTCCTAGCAACTGCTCACAGTGAGCCCAACCTTTCATTTCTTCCACTGAGCTGAAAAGAGCTCTGCAATTGCATCATTGCAGCACAAGGCAGTCACAAATATTCCACATCTTTTAAAGCCAGAGAAACACAGGGAACTGAAAAGCAGCAAGCGGCTCTATACAATAGAAAAAAAAACATTCTTGTGCCCATAAAACAGCAGCAGAATTACCAACTTGAGCACTCCAGAAGTAAGGCATGTGTAAATTAAGGTTGCTTGTGTAATATTATTTCACATTTCCACCTTCCTCTGTACATATGCATCCTGAAACAGCCCTTAATTATAAGAACTGCATGCTACTTTTTACCACTGTACTTCTCTCACTCTGTTCCCAGCACTTGATTAATGAACAGCCATTCAATATCTTGTTTTCTTCTCCAGCACATGGTCTCGTGCTTCATTACTTCTCAAACCCTCCTCTGGAGTCAGAAGTCTCCATGGATCACATAAGAATGGATTTTTTTTATAGACATTTATCACCTGGCCAAATTTGGGTAGCTTTTCCAAAAGAGGTGAAGAGGTCAGGCATCCAACATAAGCTCACTGACTCCAGCTCCCTGTTCCAGATTGTAATGGCACAAGCAGTCCTCGGGAAAAGGTAGCAGTGGTTTTCCCTGAGGACAATATAACTTATTCTTCCTCTAAGATGTATGTGAGATCATCCCAAGGGAGTCTTCTGGGAGGGTCTGATCCTCATGCTGGATATGAAGTGCTACTCTGTGGCTCGCTCCCTGCTATGGCTGAATGTCCCATCAGCTGGTAAAACCACATCTAACTCCCTTTGGGGAAGGTGGTACAGGTGTGCTCATGACTGTTCTTCTCGAAAAACTGCTTCACAGTCCTGCCTGCAGATGCAGGTGTCAGTAAAGGAGACAGTGACATTTGAAAGAGCAGGAAAAATATGCATTGAAATACAAATATATTCAACAGCACTGGGTATTTTTAAAACTACCAGAAAAGAAATTGCTTTCATTCTAGTCAGGAGCTAGGGCCTTTTTATAACCAGTTCCCTTCATTAAGCCTTTGCTTTATAGTATATGACTGCCTCAAACATCAAGATTCAATAACATTATTTGCGAAAAGGGAGAAAAAAGTCAAACCAGTCACACTAATCAGATGGACCATCAAATAACCACTTGATGGATGAAAAGGAGAAACGGAAATGCCATTTGCATTTCTAGTATTCCCCAGCTGATCATCCCACTGGGACATAACAAGGGAGGAGGATTCAATATTCTCCCTGTGTCTGCAAATCACTATTACACATCAAATTTTGCAGGAGATCAATACTCCTTTAACAATTCTGCCACAGATGCCAGAGCTTGTTAGTAGGATGTGAATAACTATGGAGATTGGAAATCCTATTTTACTTTTCTGTCTGAAGGATTTTGGTTTCTTACCAGCTTAGCTGAGGATTTCATGACCAGATTTTACAGTCTATGTTGAGCTCTTACTCAGGTAAAATTTCCTAACTTAAAAGGGGAGTTTTGCCTCCGCCAACTCAGTAGGAGCCTCACAGTCCTTTCTTCATTAGTTATTATCATTCCACTTGAACAAAATGCACAGGAGAGCACACCAATCTGACCAGAGCTACCGGTGTAACAATTCTGATCTAAGAAAAGCTTGTTTTGATACTCCAGAATTCCTTTTTATCCTTAAAAAGCCTATCCTACTGAGAAAACAAACAAACAAACAAAAAACCTCCAAATGTAATCACACTGAAAAATAAAAATTAAGGAGTGAAAAAAAATCCTACTTCTGCATTCTTGCCTTGGTATTTGAGAGAGATTTTTGGGGGGTACAAATTTCTCCCTTCTGCCTCTTGCAAATGCAGATTCCACAGAAGTCATGTCATTCTGACTTGTATCCTTAGTTCAGCTCTGAAGACCAAATATGTTTCAGAAGCCTTATGGTCCCAGAAGGGGTATGAATAGGATTTTTCTCAAATCAGGTAGTAAAACATGATACTTCCCCCTTCATGACAGTGCTCATCTGCCCTTTAGCTTTGGGTTTGAAGGAGATTTGAAAGGAATGCATAGGGCATTCAAGTAGATTAGACTAAGGAGTCGGTGCTAATCAGTTCACTTGGTGCAGCCAGGCTGCTTGGACAGGACCCTGCAGGATGCTGGGTTTGCTGCTGCACATCTCAAGCCAGACAGAGACCCGGTACTTCGACAAAAACCATCCCAGTCCACAAGTTTTCATTCCTGCCGAAATGCTCGTGCTGAGCACTTCGCACCCGGGGAGCAAAGCCTGGCTGGCCAGAGTCGCTGCGCTGTACAGCCGCGGTGCACAGAGGTCAGGAAACACCCACTGTCACCGATCCAGCCCAAGGACCTGCACAGGGCTGCAGCCTTGACTTTGTGAATCCTTTCCAGTGCGTCGTTTAGTCCTGCTGCAGTGTTCCCAATGCAACAGCTTGCAGCTGGGGTGATTGGAGGCTATTATTGCAACCTACTCTCATTTTGCAACGGCTGGGAGCATTCCCTTTTGTGGCATGACTGCCTATGCCACTCCCAGAGGAAGGGCTTTTCCCCATCGCTGATTTTTGGAGTCTTTATGCATTCATTTATAGGAGTTTTGCACAATGGAGTGGGGCTTCATCTTCCGTGTTTTCTGTCCCTGTAAATAATGGACCTTTCCAGACTCTTTCCTGAAAAGTAAAGTGTCGGAGGACAGAAACTGTGTGAACAATTTCTATTGCATTTCTGAGACCTTCACCTTGGCATGGCTTGGTGCAGACAGTAAAAAGATACTGCGCCACTGATATGGCTGCAGGCCTTGTGCCAAGGTGAAGGAGGAGTTGTTCTGTCAGGAAAACAAGTTTTATGGACGCCTGCTGTTATCCAATTAGTGCTATACACCACAGTATGTTTTCCTTATGTATCCAATGTAACCTGGGGAAGAGTCACGTCTCTGTGCCATGGGCAGCATATAAACTGCCTTTCCTCTAATAAAGGGGACATTTTTGCCAATCATATTGATTCGTGTGCAATTCTGTCCGAGCCTCTCCGCCGATAGTAAAGTACACAGGCTTTTGAAAAATCTGATGGTACAATTGCCCATCATTAGTTTCTCCAGAAATTCACACTATTCATGTGCATGCATTTCTGGTCTGCAAACACATTTAATATGAATGCAAAACACCTTCATGAGAATATCAGACTGATCTAGTTTCACAATTATTAGCAAGGAGCTAAAATAAAATAAAATTAAAAAAAATAAATAATGCAGTGATTTAATTGAGAAACCTCTGATAAATACATCCATATGCATAACCAGGATGATCCAAAACATACGTTTTAGATAGTAAGCTATGCAAAACCTTCACTCAAGCATAAATATTTGTGAATATTTGTGAATGGGATGTTTTAATCACAGAGGCCAGAAGACAATCTGAAATTACTTGGTTTTTTGCTGCTTTGTATGAAAGGGAATTAGAAAGGGTAGAAATTGAGGGATGGATTTAAAAAAAAATATTGGTGTTGTGTGAGTAATTGTTTGGAAATTTTTATCTAGATGCATTTTAAAATACTTCTGAATCCTGAGATAGACTCTGCAAGCCTTGAGACTTAAACTTTCTTCAGAATCCAAATTTCATTTTCCCGGTTCATAGATTTAATACATTTTTTTAAATTTGGCTAGCAAGTTTTCAAATTATTCTGGAGGATTTAAGAGCACAACTTCTGGGGAAAATCCAGAGGCTGCATTAACCTAAAATTCTTACATTTTTAAAAGCTTCTTCCCAGCCAACCCATTTCACATGCTAAGAGATTTTGCCCACACTTGTATGAATTTGCTCTTCTTGGACTTCAAAACTCTCAAGAGGATTTTATTGGATAATAGACATTTCCAATTTGGTATAAACTTGTCTAAAGTCTTGAAGAAGTGTGCTTTTACAAGTCCTGCATGTGAAGAGTGTTTTGGTACAAGTACTCCTGTCCCTGAGACTGAGATTCATTTAATTTAATGAAGTTAGTTAGGCTAGTAGTCTCAGCTAATCACCAGGGCTCCCTTGTCTGATTTCGCTGGTGAGAAATAGGAATCCATAGAGGTGTGTAATCTGCTGCTCATGTGAAATCAATTCCTTTCAGATATTCTCACCTCACTAATAGGAAGTGTCCAACTGACTAACTTAATGGATGCTTACCTTTCAAGTGATCAATGTTAAAATAGATGGAGTTCATCTCAACATATGCTGTGTTATTCACAGGACACTAAGCACTATGCTGTGACTGGGCATCACTGAGATTTCCAAATATGCAGGAAGTTCTCAGAAGTGCCTCTCATGAACAAAACTGTAAGTCAATGCCCACTGCCTGAATTTGTTGCCCTCTCTGCAAAAGGAATATCACCACCATCTTCTCAAGAACACTGTGCCTGTAGCTCTCAACTCTTTTTTTTTTTTTTTAAGGATTCTTTTGTTCACCATATAAGCTGGCTTAGGAAGAAACTTGTCTGAATCAAAACCTGAGGCTCCACACAACATCTGCAGAGAGGCAAAGCTTAGGTAGTGAGCCCAGAACAAATTCTCGCTCCACCAGCAAGTGTGCTCATTTAAACACTAAATGTACATTTGGAAATCTGAGAAACAGGCACATTCTGCATTGACAAGTGTGTGTTTGAGGGTCTAATACACTTAGTCTGATTCATCCAGGAGTAAATTTGTCATTGTTGGGGCAGGACCAAATTGACTGTAGGAGTTTTATCATATGTTCACCACGTCTTTTATTTTCATCAGCTGCAGTTTGGCTTGCCACAAGTTAATATGCTTATGCATTAGGTCAGTTTTTTTCTATTCAAACTATTTTAGCACCATCCAAAAAACAAGGGAAAAAGTCCTTTTGGGAAACAGAAAATCAGTACAAAACCTGTATTTGTATTTGTGCTGGTGCAGCACATTCAAATCACAGAAAAATCTTCAGTTGCTAAAACTGTGAACAAAGATGCATGACCTTCTGCTATGTTTCCCATGCTTTTTGTCTTAATTAAACTTGTCATGAGTCATGTTTACAACACTCAACTTACCACAGCCCTATAAAAAACAAAGGCCTTCAACCCCTGATATGCATGTCCAAATTCACCAGGGATTACTGCTGCCATTTTCATCACTTCCTGTACGTGGAAAATGCAAAAGCCAAATTTAGAAATGGATCACAAGTCTCTGGTCAGGTTGTTTCCAAGAAGGCTGACGAAATCTGCTTTCTTATTTAGCTTAAACCTGTCTTCCCAAGTATTATCTTCCTGGGGACTTTCAGACATTTTCATCCTCTAAGCTGTTAACTCCTGTAGTATTAGGACAAAAAGAAAAAGCTAACCTTTCCCAGGAGCTGAAAGAGAGATGTTGGATCATAGCTGCCACTTTTTAGCTCAGAACCCCTGTGTGTAAAACCTAACAAGGCTTCTTTTGTGTACTTAAATCTAGGAAGAACTATAAAGCAAGATATCCTTATTATCATAATAATATTGAGCTAGAAAAAGTCACTACCCCTCACATTGTACTTTAATTTACGCATCTTCCCTACTTAGTAGCTTCAAACTTAAAGTAGTTAACGGGATTAAACTGGGTCCATTTTATTAATATTTGCTCAAAAGGCCATTCAGCTGTTTTTGAGTTTTAAAACAGTCAATTAACATATGCTTTAGATTACAAGGGCAACTATTTTTAAAAGACAGACTTAACATCAGTCTATGTGAAGAAAATATATATGGCAAAGTGCAAAAGGAACAGTCAAAAAATGTCAGATATTATAGAGGAGCAAGAACCGTCATTAGCTTGGGAATTCCTGTTATTAGCAAAACCTGGAGATGCTCTTTCGGTGCACAAGAAAGAAGGTAAAACCAGCCACTGTCATGAGGAATATCAGTCTCTGTGCGAAGAAAAGAGGGAATAAAAACTTTGGGGAGGCACAAGGAGGGAAGGCTATTTCTTATTACGTTATTTGTATTTCTAAATCCTATTTTTAACTCTCCCTTATTTTAATGGTTATTTTATTAACTTCCTATTTTTTTAATTAATTAATTTTTAACTCCAGATGTTGCTATCCTTCTGGAAGAGGGTTTGGTGTCAGGCATTGCCACACCCAATCAAGCCCAGATACCTGTCGGCTTAAATGAGGGCAGGACAAGGTGCAGGTGGCTTGTGGCCACCCCTGGATGACCTTGCTTTGGTTTTGCTTCACCAGCTGCAACCTGTAGGGATGTGTGAGCTGCAGGGCTTGGAGCCAGACAGAGCCATACCCTGAGGATCCCCCAGGCATCTCCAGGACGTGTCCACAGCCAACATAGGAAATGCTGGCGAGACTGGACCCTCCCTTGCTTCCTCTGGGGGCCTGGCACTGCTCACCAGCAAATCCTCTCCTTCCCAAGATCTTTATGTCAGGCTGCAGCTCCTATTTTTGAACCGATGTTCCCTGGGTTTAATCCACTTAGCCTGTGACCACCTTCATCAGCTTCCTACAAGTACAGCGCAGGGCTGCAAGATTACTATCCTGCTGCACTTACTGTCCTTCACCACTGCCCCACCGCCCCTCTCGGGAACATGTGTTTATAAAGAGGTGGATTAGGAACATTACCAGGCAGGTCACAGGGTGTCAAGCTGCTCTTTCAGGGCTTAAAATGGGAGGCTCACTCAAGAGGGAGTGCTCTGTTCCTGTGCCAGCCACTGGAATGACTACTGCAATATACTTGCAATTGACTCTATTAGCAGCACCAGTACTTCAGGCTGGAGCATTTAGAGACACCATTTCTATAAACAAAGCAGTCAGGAGGTGCAGAAATTGTTTACTTTAATTTTCCTTTTTTCATGTGGGGAAAACAAAAAGGAATCTATTTAAGTGCAGTGAACGAAATTCATAGATGGTGCAACTCCACCTTGCTCTTCTGCTGCCAGTGAGCAGTGGGTGATTTACACTTGCTGCAGACTCCAGCCCATCATCTCTTGTGAGCTTGTCAGCCCCAGGAACAGTTATGTCATTTGTCATCAGTGGAGAGAAAAGAGGTGCCCACAGCGCTGCAACCAGGCAGGTCACCTCATGGAAAGCAGAGCATGAAATCCACCGGCTCCACAGTGCCTCTGGGTCTGCAACAGTGATATCCCAATGCCTGAAACCATGCACAAGGCACTGGGTGAAGTCAAAAAAATGTCAGGCCAGGCTCTGGCTACAGATCGTGAGATGTGTTTGGGTTGGACCCATGTCTTGGAGAAAACACTCCACCTCAATGCAAGGTTCTTGCAGCTTGTAAATCAGAAGAAGCCATTCCCCTTTGGTGCGCTACAGGGATCTGCACAAAGGCAAATCCCAAGTGCTTCGTCATCCTGCTGAGCTCTAATCCCATCAGCATCTCTGGCCACTCCATCAATCGGATTAAAAGAAGGCTGAAAGTCATAATACGGCCGGTTCGCCCACGGGGAGCAAGCCCTGCGTGGGCAGCTGTAGCCATCACCACTCAGCCAAGCACCACACTGCTTGCAAGCCCCCAAGGCTTTCACCACTGCAGCATTTTGGAGGTGGCCAGAGCTGCAGACAGGGTAGCCCATGTTCAACATCACTACAGAGAGGTAGGGGCTATGCCTTTAGCGCCCTCCTGCCCCTCCAGCGCTCTTAATGGATGAAGTAACTGTAGCCCTGCTGTCAGAACCTCTCATGTTCATGCCGACAGTTAGTCAAAAATGTTCCATTAGAAACTATTTTCCATGAGAAAATGCTGTTTTAACAGAATCTAACCATCCCGGAGGAAACCTGTCAGCTCTGCTGTATCCTGTGGTAGAAACCAGATGGATATATATATATATATATATAAGGATCCTGCCTTCATTCTGGGACCACTGGCAACAAAAATGAAGCTACAGTCAAGGTCTCACTCTTATTTTCTCTGCCTTTTTCCAACTATGAAAATAATTTCATTTTTTTAACTTTCTGTCCCATTTTTGAAAGCTTTTGACTTACTTATGCCACCCTAAGAAAAGCACAGTATATGTGGGAAATGTGATTCTGCCTCCAGCAGCTCATTTTATGGTCCAAAGTTGACCTTCACAGTGTTCACATGCAACAGTCCTTGCCTTTGCACAAAAGCAAATAAAGACAAGATTAGGTGAGCAAAACTACCACCTCTTAATGATTTACGGAGATGTTTAGTCTTTCTTTTTATAAAAGCACACCGTCTTGGCAATAGGAAAGGAACAGTTGGCATCATTTTTATATTTTCTAGATCTGTGTAAATTCAGCTTTCCTGTCTTTTCCACTGTACTTTTCTTCAGAAATCAGTCCACACTTCCCACTCACCTATGGATTTTTCTTTTATTTATTTCCCCAGTAAGCAATTGCTCACTGAAACCATAAGAAATATAAAGCTGGGAGGCTTCTCAAGATGCCATCTAAACCACAGCTTTCTCCAAAAATGCCCAGACTCTACCAAACTACATGCACTCATCACCTCCTTGCAAAGATAGCAGTAGTCTAGTGCTTTTATGACTGGGCTGTCTGCACAATATGTAGGTGACACCCAGGACAGTTTTGGAAAATCAGACACATTCCTCTTTTCCTATTTTTTTAAATAACAATGTATAGAATTAAAGACTGCAACCAAAAGGAGAATTTTCCATAGACCTGTGAACAAGCCTGGAGAATTCACTTGCAGGGAAATAAATTCTATATGAATATATTGCATAGGTTTATTCAAAAGTTATACTAAAGAGATGATCAAAGCGTGACACAGATTATAAATCATTCTATCCAGATTCCAGATGTCATATTCTCTATTATTTCTAATTTGTCTGAAGTTTCCCCATCCCTTCCCCTCTCATTTAAGAGATCTTTCACTATGTAAAACACTCCTTTGCAGCTCTACCCTGTAGGTAGAGGAGGTGATCCCAAATGCACAGCGACAGAGCTCACAGCTGACCTGCCAAGCTCCTTGGTTAAGGTCTGCCACTAACCCCCCATGCAGAAGCCACTCCACTGTCTTGTATATCAGGGAAAACCAGCAAAACTGTGTTTGATTTGTAACTTTACAAGGTCTTTCACATTGAGGTTTAAATTTCTTTTATTAGTAGACCAAAGAGAAGGGCGCCACTAGCACATAACAAAGGAGGCAGCACTAAACTATTACTATAACAGCAGTGTTTTAAAAACCCCACTACTTAGAGGTTTACAAGGTTCCTTGGAAAGATTATTGCAGAAGCCACAAAATGGAAACAGAGGAGAGAGTTTCTCGACTGCGTTGTGCCTTCCCACATGCTTTTGGCCCTATACAGAGAGACATGCCTGGTCAAAACACAACTGTAGTTGTTGTAGTTGAGTAACCTGCTCATCCTTGGAGACACTCAGGTTCAGGTTCCCCTGCACCAGGAGGATCCCCTGTCAATATTTAAGACCCCATTGTATCATTGCCCGGGAGAGCCTTAGCAGAAAACCTAAAGAAACAGTTTAGCAACTGAGACAACCAATTTTCTTCTCCCAACAGCCTTGTATCAAACAAGACTCTCCATTCAACCTGCTTTTTTTCTGTTATACTTTTTCATGTTTTACTTTCTAGGTATTTTGAGTGAAGGGTAACCTGGCCCTGAAAATTCTCCAAAGAACACAACGCAGTGTTTCAACACAAGACGTCTAAATGAAGTGCTGTATCATTTCTAACATTTTCATATTTACTCAATACCCTACATCAGAAAAAGTGTTCCCAGCTCTGTTTATCCAATTCAACTCTTGGAATCCAATTCAAGTCCACACACTCTTAGACTGCCATAAAATAAAGACATCAACAACAGCCATAAGTATGTATTATTTCAAGACATTTCCTTATAAAGCAATGACACTGTGTATTAGCAGCCTTTATTCTCTGCAAATCCCTGTCTCAGCCACAGAGGAAGGAAAGGGGTGGCTGGTCCCAGAAAAGGGACCTGGCTGAGGCTCTGCTAATTCTTGCCAAAGTTCATCCCCATGCCTGCACAGCCAGCACAGTACCATCCTCATTGGAGCTTTCCTCCCTCTGCTCCGCTAGCCAGCCAAATCTGGCACTCCCCTTGGGGCAGCGAGGGTCCCCTCCCTGGTTGGCCCAGCTGTGCTGGAGACTGGGGGGAACTGGAGATTGCAGAGGATGAATAACTGTCCATCAGGCAGCATCTGCTTTTCTTCTTCTCAAGGAGAGTCATTGCTCTGAGATGGCATCCCTGCAAGCAAGGCAACTTTCCAGTCTGTTAAACTGAATTCTTCACCTGTATTTTCCCCTTTATGTTTTTTTAGGAGTTGCCTTAGCCTTAGTGTAGCATGACTTAATTCACCACTTTTGATGATCTAATAGATTCCGCTCCTCAGACCTCTCTCCATGACCTCATTGCTCTGCTGTCTCCTCTTTGCCTGATCTCCATCTGACATGGAAACCATCTTTTTCTTGGCCCTTTGTCACCCTTGTATTGTCTCTTTATCGCCCCATGTTCCCAGACCGATTCAGCAGAAATCCCACCACACGCTCCTCGCATATGTTAGGGCATTACCCCCGTTCCCCCAGTCTCCCAGAACAGGGAAGGACCATAACCCACATCTTCTGGCTGGAGAGAAAGCTGTCTGGAACATGAGATCATGTTTTCCTAAAATAAGCAGGAACTGTGCACTTAAACTCAACACCTGCGGCAAAGTGGGAGTGGCTGTTAACACTGTGCAGCATCCAAAGCAATCCTCGCACGTGGCGTGGCACGGCACAGTGTGAGCCAGAAGTGCAGAACAGCTAGCAGCCTTCCAAGGGTGACTAATGCCTTGCTGCTAAAAACAGCTTCCAGGGGTTTTCCATGAGCAAATCTCACTACAGCTCAAATATTGGTTTTTCACCTGCTAAATAAAAGAACTTCACTGTAATGTCCACACTGACGGATTTTTTTTTTTACCAGTGCATACTATAAATGTTAAAGGAAACATACATCTTTCATAAGTGATGGCAGCATCTGATCCTTGTTAACACCGCTCTTAAAAGCCAAAAATGTCAACCTTATAACAGATTATGTGGGAGGGTGGAAACAAGGATGTGTGGTAGACATACAAGACTGGAACATAAAGCATATTACAGGCACAGACACAAATGTATAAGGGCCACATAAAAGGTACAGAAAATAATATGCTGATGTGGCTTCTCAGAGAAGCACAATGTTACATCAAATAGGTTGTCCTGTCAAGAACACGTAACACTCAGCTATTTGACCAAAAGATCAAGCAAAATTCTTCAGAACCTTGTTTCAGAAAGAAACTGATAAGAACTGCCACCAGTTATTTGGACTTAACGGGGCCTATGTCCCTTTGGATCTGCTATGTTTTGCTGCTCCTCTCTCAGGCCACCAGGTTCTTTCAAGCACTTCTGTGTGAATCAAAGCCACATCTCCAAGAAAAAGTAATGAACACATGGCTCTGCTCATTGTGGGGACAAATGTATACACAGTGTGAATTTCTGAACTTATTCTAATATTTTGCCTCAACAGACTCCAGCACTATGTTTTCCTGCATACTTGAGATTTGCAGTCAAGCAGCTGAACCATGTAATCCACTGTCTCAGACATGACATATTACTTGCCAGTCCTGACTGTCCCTGACGAGTTGATTCATCTTATAAAGCATTTGGGCTTCCAAATGAAATATAGATTGATGTTATTTTGCTTATTCTATTTTAGGAGCAAGGAACTCACAGGTGGGTCTGTCCAAGTGCCTTCACAATACTGCTCCTAGGAACAATATGGTCCTTGCACAAAATGGAAAGTAAAAAGAGAGTTGTGCAATTGCAATTGAAATGAGACTACACTGAGAACTTGCCAAAATATCTATGAATAAATTTCCCCATTAACAATGAATTTTGTGGGAAATACATATACATATCTCCTTCTAGTTCAGAGGACCCACCTTTCCACCATAGAACTTCCCATCATAACTGTTTTTCAACATCTAAACACCAACTGGGCCAATGTGAGCACTATGACAAGGACCATGGATCTTCTCCTAGGAGGCTTAATTTATTTCATACTGCTGTTAAGGTGATGAAGAAGTGGTACAAGATGTGACATTTGACAGTGAAAGGGGAATGGATTGGCATGAGACAGCTCAGTGTGGCCCAGGTCCTTGAGAAGATGACCAAGCTTTGAAAACACTATCTTCATCCTGAGGACTCCACAACAGCCCAGTGTAAAAAAGGTGGATGCCATGGAATGACCCTGTCCTGGTCTGAGGAGAGGGATAACATTAATCTTCTGATGTGATTTTGACTGCAGGGAAGGGTCAAACAGCCCAGTGTGGGAGAGACAAGGTTTAAACACCTTGAAACAATTCTAGCATTCCCAAGAGGCAAGAGACTGCCTTCAATGTACTTCTAATTAATTTAAAAGTTAGCCTGCTGGCCCATAAAGAACATCATGCCCTAATTAAGCCCAGCTGCTTTATGGGAAGAGCTACAGTGAAATCTATAGATTTCTGGTATCAAAAGGAAATGCCCTATCTGCACTTTATTCAACTAGCATTCATTGCCACTGGAGGTTGTTAAGCTAAGAACATGTTCAGTCACAAAGAATCAAGCATTTATATTAGATCCTGAGGATATCCAAAGTTATAATCAATAGGAGAAAGAGATGGCTCCAGCAGTGCCAGTGGCTACTTAGGATTTGCATCTCATGTTGAAGGAGAGCCATAGTCGAAGCTTTTCCCACAGTAAGACCACTTACAAGATGCTCTCCTATGTGGTTTCTCTGGTTTCTATTGAGGTGTAAGCTCACCTTGAGCTGGCACAATTACCTGTCTTTCCTCACTGGGGAGCAGCTTATATTCAAAAACCTGTAGGAAATTAACTATTTGTTAGAACTCCTCTGCTCTGCTCCACATGGCAGAGATTGGATGTGTACAGAGGTTGCTGGAGACAGGAGAGTAGACAGAGAGGGAGGGAATCAGAGATTTGCACAGCCGGGCAGCACACTGGTTGCATAACCCCTATGTCTGTGGGAAATCAGTCTAAAACCTTTTCAGAAGCAATACAAACATGTAGCCTTTTAGGACTAAAGTCATTTACGCAGAAATTTCCCCTATGGTCAGACTGTTTCATAATTATTCACACTGGGATGTCTTGCATTTTGCTTTGAAATATCTGTTTCTCAGTATGTCACCATTAGTTTGATCTAGCAGTTCCTATCCTTATAGAATAATAAACCACTTCATGGCTATTTCACAGAAAATGTCTCTCTTTTTGCCCACTAAATGACCTGGAACTAGAACACAAACATTCTTTTTGCACAGTTTTACATAACATTTGCCATAGTTTTCACACAACGCTATTAAAGACTAATTTGTTTCTGTTCCCAGGCTGATGGAAAGCAGTTCTTTTGGTAGCTCAATTGCGTCAGTGTTCTTTGAACATGTAAATAAAGATACTGAGATAAGACCTGTCCAGCTACAGAGCCCTTTTTCTCTTTATGTTTACCAGATACTTCAAGCTAAATAAAATTACTCTTTGCACTCAGTCCGCCTAAGAACATGCTCAACAAATTGATAATCAAATTTTCTCAGATATCACAACCCCTCCCCAACATATTTTGGTCACAAGCAGCATCTAAGAGGATCTACAATGACATGTTTCAAAAAGGCATTTTGAAAAATGGCTTAGAGTCCCAAATACCATATTGAAAAGCAACTTAACTCCCGAGGAATGGGATTTTCAGGGAGATTTAGATTCTTGAGCATTTAATGGCGAGCTTAGAAAAAGGAGCTTCTACTTAGCAGAATCTGAAAAGTGTTACCTTGCCAACTCCTATTCTTGACAGAAATGCATTACCGGTTGGCATCTGACAATGTCACTGAGCACCCACCCTCATCTTCATTGGTACAAAACACCTTTGCAATGAGACCGAAAGATGCTTTTCTATACTGTTTTCAAATATTTTTTTTTGTTAGGCGAATGGCAGAAATGTTTTCTCTGCCCAATTCCTTTTGGGGTAGTGACTCGGAGGTCCATTTCCTTGGCAAGACTTCCTGAATTGCCTGAATTTTCAATGAAGAGATGATTTTGTAAGAACATTGTGCAAAACTGGCCATAGTCTTTTTAGAAAACATGACAATATGTCCTACCCAACATGTGAACCACTCTCTAAAGATGCCCAATTATGAAAGACTAGGGAAATTAGTCAGCTGCATGTTTACTTCTGATGCTCCAGATACAGGATGAATTCAGCCCTAGACCTTGGACACGTAACTCAAAATATGTAAATAAGCCCAAGAGTACAGATTCATCAAATTAGCTCATCAAATGTTGCTGCCATGGAGCAGGTGTGGTGGTTGAAGGTGCCAACAGTTAAAAGGAAAAAAACACTGGCTCTTTCTGTCTTGTTTGCCAGCTTCTTTCCTCCTGGACTTTAATTCACCAGATGCTACATGAGGATCTTCTGGTTTCTGAAGCGGGGAAATCACCTCCTATTAGAGTAATATGATGATGTTACATTCATTTGCTGCAGTTAATGTTTAAACAACAGCTACAGTTGTTAAAGTCTTTTATGTAACCTCCCAAAAAAAAGCAATGCCAAGTATCTTTAAGGGCACAAATAAGCAAGAAGAAAAGCAAGAAATGCAGGAGGCAGAAAATTATTCAGATCACACTTTTTTTTTTTTATATAGAAGCTGAACACAAGGCATGTAACACAAATTAGCCTTCAGCAGGCCACATGAGGTATATGCTCTTTATGCCATGATATGAAACTGCAAACCCACATTACAAAGGCAACATTACGAAAAGCAATAGAACTTTACTTGCCCAGACAATTCTTCTTCTGACATTTTTTGGGATTGTTTGTGTATTTTGATATGTCTAAAGAAATGTTGTCTATTTGCAGTTGCTACCTTACACCAAATCCCAAGAATTATTGTTTTTTAAAAAGAGCAGCCAGAAAAGAAACCTGAAGATTATTAGTCACTGATATTAGTCATTGATAGAGGAACAAGGTCACTTCAGAGGTCAGAATATTTCAATAGCCACAGAAATCCCATCTAAACTATTCAGCATCCCATCCAACAAGAGGTTTCAGAGGCAGAATGGCCCAGAGAACCATTTTGCTACCACCAGGTTTATAACACTGCTTGCAGCAAGACACAGCCTGATGCCATTCCCTGGTATCAGGTGCTGATGGAAATGTGTTTAGATGAGCTCAGAGCCCACCAAAGCTTTCCCAGAGTACTGCCACTTCAGTGTACAAAAAACCCCAAGTGCTTAAAAACATTTTGATGCAAAGCTGCCTCTGAAATGAGTGGCCTTTATGAGGAGCTCAGCACTGCCAAGGCTATCCGAGAGCTGCTCTGCCCTCCTCCTGCACATGAACGCTGTATAGGAGAGGGAACATCCATGTCCCACAGAGGCATGGATGGCTCAAGGAGGTAACAAAGGCTGCTCCCTTTCCACCTCTTTCCCTCCTGGGACAGCCTAGAAATCCCACCAAGGGTCCAGCAACAGATGTTATGCCTTGCCTTAGAAATCCCCACACCTTTTCTTCTTCTTTTCCTTGGAGGCAGCAGGAGGGAGCAGAGTCAGGACATTTCCATCACACTCAAAGTCTCAAGCACCCCTTCCTGGTCACCTCTGTAGACATCATGGCTCTTGTCTGGAAGAAAAGCATGGCAGCGGCCAAGGTCTGAAGCATCTCCTGATGGCACAGTGCCCCAGGCAGACTGTGACAATCCTCACCACACCAACTCAGCTTTATCTCCATATTCAACAAACAACAAAACATCTGCTTTATGATATCAGCTGGAACAAAAGCACTGGACATTTTGAGTGCAATTTAACAATGTCTGTGACCTAAAACAGTTTGTTGTTTCTCTAGTGCATGCAGAGCCTGACCCCACTCACATCCTCTAAATCCATTTGCTGTCTTCTTCTTTTCCTGCCCTCAAAAAGGGCGCAGGATAAAAACAAAAGAAAAAAATCCAAGGGGAACTAGTATTAAATGGTAAGTAGCAACAACGAAGCATTTCATCAGCACAAACACAGTATCCATAAATCTTTATCACCAACAATTTTTTTATATCTGGAATCCATCCTGCAAATCGGTCCCATTTGTCCACTCAGTGCTAATGCTATTAAAATCAACCTCATTTGTCAAAGTACATGAGTCCAGAAATCCCTGGATTTGTTAATTTTTCGGTTTGAAAACAAAATCTTGATTCCTAAACTAAATTTTATGGAAAGAAATTTCATTGTAGTTGGAAACTACACCCCTGTCACTCCAAGGAAAATTCGGCACAGACCACCCTTTGTTTGGGTTGGCACTGTAGGGCACTTTAACACCTGTGTTATTTTCTTATACCCCAAGAGCAGCCACTCATTCCTTTCCATTCCAACCCAGTATTTTTCATCTCTGTCTCCTCCTGTAGTTACCACAGAAATTTCAGCATGATAGAGGTGACAGAATTTATGGTTTCTCATAGTTTCCCAGAGACTGACCTGAAAAAAGGAGATCCTTTTCTTTTTCACAGAAGGATAACTTTGAATGTGGGCAAAATATTCTGAAAACTTAACAATGCTTAAAAAAAAAAATTTTCATGAATTTTCATTATTTTCTTTCTATAATTTTTTACCAATCCCACCACCTCTTAATGCTATGCAACTAGTACTTTCCCAATTTAATCAAACTTCTAATTTCACTTTTGGTTTCTGAAGTAACTTCATAAAAATTGGTCTTAGCTGAGTCTAGCTGCTAAAAAGTTCAGCTCTTCACCCAGAGGTTGCTACAGGAAGAGATGAATACAAGTCTTGCTTTGGCATGAAGAGATAATGTGAGCAGGTATTGACTGTAAAGGCTGCCTACTGCATAAGTGCAGGTGTATATATTTGAAACAGGGAAAGTAAAAATATAGAATCATAGAGTTGTTAAAGTTGGAAAAGACCTCCAAGATCATCAAGTCCAAACATTAACCCAGCACTGCCAGGCCCACCACTAAACCATGTCCCTAAGCACCACATCTACATGGGTTTTGGATATCTAATGCACCATTTCCCATCTACTCTGCATCCTGTTTGGTGAAGAAAACTCTGCAGTGTCACACAAGAAGCTTTAAAGTGTGTACTGATCACAGATGTGGTGCAGCCAAAAGACAGAGTTTTAAAAACAGAGTATTTCACAGCCTGCTGTTGCATTTAAAGAGGGCGTACAGCCATCATAGATCACTGAGGATGCAGCTGGGGGGGTGAGATGGATACAGTGCATGAGAACAGGCACAGATAGTGCAGGCAAGAAAACAACTCTTGAAAAAAGAGCTCTCTTTCCTAGGGGCTTTGGCAAGAACCAGCAGAAAGGGTTAAGACACCCCAGAGCCCTTGGTGAGGCCATACCTTGTTCCCTCCTTTCAGAGGTCTCTGAATCAGCGATTTAGGTTTATGCGGAAACCACACTGTCCTGATGCAGGTTCATACTGTAAATAGCCCTGTCCTCATGCAACTGCAAGCCAAATGGCCTCTGTGTGTCTGCACAAGTATTTGGCATCCCACTGAAGTGCAATTCGCCTTGATCAGAAATAGATTTTGGCCTGCTACTCAGCAACTACCAGGTGCTGTGGAAGAAGGTAGGAAAACCCAAAGGGTTCTGGCCCTAGCTTACAACATCCACTCAAAAAAACTGGTCTCCAATGCTGCATCACCCATCCCTGCCATGAGCAGCCCACCATCCCATTAAATGCTGAGCATCAGCATCCTTCCCATTCTGCCTTCTATCCATGATGCCTTTGTGGACAGCCACAGCAGGAAGGGCAGCTGGCAGGCAGAGTTGCCAGCCACTTCCTGGATACAGTAGCAGAGCCATAGCCCACCACAGGCATCAAAAACCAATGGGTTTTCCAAGCCCTGTTGACGTGTCACCCTCCAGGTCTTGGCTGTCACTTTTCCTCCTGTTCCCTGCCAGGGCTGATGGGAAGAGGAGCCCCCACCAGGACTGGCCCCTCTGGGCAGTGTCATGCAAAATACAGGACAGCAGGAGAACTAGCTGGCCCCAGACTGGGACAGGTGGGGGGATGCAACAAGCATGTTCAATTGCCTTTCGATGCACGCAGACTGGGGAGCATGGAAATGAGGCCAGTACTGCGGTAGAGTAGTGGGCCAGGTAAGAGTAGAGGGCCAGGTCCCAGATGAAAGCAGACTTTTGGAGCTGGAGAGGTGTCCCCACTTAATGTCCAGGCGAGATGGAGGAGAGATGACCATCTGGGGAGTCATGGTGGGGAGCAGAACACAGTGGATGGGTGCACCATTGCTGCTTTTGCACCTAAGAACCCTAACCTATCTACTGCTCAGCCCACCTACAAGCAGCTCCCCATGCTGCTGATGACCAGCAGGGCTGGGTGTCTGCAGGACAACCTGACCCGGCTGCTGCGCTCAGCCCCTCTGCCTGCCACTCTGGAGCCGCCTGCTTCATGTCACGTTTCCCTGCTGTGCTTCAAGGGCCATGTCTCTGGGAAGTATTTTTGCAGTAATAAAGCAGCATTTTCAGTGGGCAAAGCTGCATTTTAATGGTAAGCAGAGAGGACTGTTAAAAGCTGCAGCAGGCCCCATTTGGCGCCAGTCATTGCTTTTTTTTTTCTCCTCCATATGTACCCCATATGCAAGTACAACTGAGAAGCCAACATAGACATTTTTTTTAAAGGAGAGAAATATCTGAAACTGCCCTGAGAAGGAGGTTCTGGGCTTCTTAACTCTGCTTTTGCAAGAGCTGTGGAGGTACCAGAGATCTTTTACCTCTGAACTTTTGAATTCCCTCCTTGCAGATAATTAATAACCCGGTTGACTGTGATGGGGGTTTAGGGGTGAGAACTTTCCACTCTTTGCGCCTTCTCCACGGCACAGCTGCTATTCAGTGTTTTGGCCCCGTGCCATGAGAACACATCCACAGACGACATGACGTAGGCAGGGGCTGTCTCAGTAATATCAGTCCACTACTTTGTGCACATTTGGATGTCTGTGATGGGTCTAAAATAGAAGAGATAGCTCTGCAATGGATCTCCAACCCCAGCCTCTCCTACTGGCCCTCCCCTGTCATGAGCCCAGGGCATCCAATACCACCTAATGAATCAACTCACTCTCACCTCAAGAGTTCCTTCTAGTGCAGATCAGGGGGTCACCCAGAACCAAAACCCCTTCCAGACTGGGTTTTATGGCCCAAGTTTAGTCACAGAAGAGGCATGGCAGTCCCCTGCTATGTCAACAAGGATGTTATGCTCACAAGCTCCTTCTTCAGTCTCAGCTGAACTTTAAAGAGCTTCCCTTCTTCATATATACATGTGAAATATGCCTTGAAATAAAAGAGACATGACATATTCTCTACACAAGAACAAACATTCCTTGGACTCCTTCCTTTCAGACACTGAAGAACCTTCAGCGCTCCTAGGATTCATCTTGATTTCTAAACAAAAACATGCTCTTTAATCAGGCAGCACAAGAAATACATAGATCTGGGGGGGAGGAACCCATCACTGCATATCTTTGGTTTAGTTTTTCTCATCATCCTGGAGAATTCTTTGGGATTAGATGAGAGTACCTGCAGGTATCCAAAATTGTCTTTTTCAAACCTCTGGCTTGTTCATCAAGTCTCCAAATCTGTCTGCTCTGACTCAGTTAAAGATACCATCATACTTGCTGTAAAAGGGGTTCCTCTCTTCCTGCCCCCTCTCTCATCGTTTCCTAAATGGCATTCTGAGTCCTTCACCGAGCATTGCCTTGGTGGCATAGACACATCAGCGTCATGTGATTGCTTCTGTGGGCTCAGGGACCTTCTGCTCCCCAAAAGGTGCCCCGTGTAGAGGCTTCTGATCAGATGTCATTCCATGAGAGCAAGTGGATAGGTCGGTTCTTTCATGCATCTAAAGAAATTGAGTTTTTATTCCCAAAACTAAATACACTGAGCTTGTCAGAAGCGTTTTACATGTGGACAGACCCTATGATGCCATCCCATATTTTTTTTTAATATTTGTCAAATGTATGTTAGCACAGAGAACTCTGCAGCTAATACAGTCACAGTCTTTCCCTGCCCCAGTTCTAGACCCATATTTCCACTCTTGTTTGCTGTATCCTTGAGCTTCTACAACTCCTCTGGCATGATATTGAAAGCATGTATTATTTCCACCCCCATTTTGTAGCTATGCCAAGAGAAATTATGGGGAGATCTTAGCATGCCACTTAAAAGGACCCAAACTGCAGAATGAAAAGTTCTTTGTAAGCTACTCAGGCTCCTGGGTGGCCACAGTGCCTGTGTTTCCCCTAGGAAACATCTGCTGTTTTGAAATTCTGGTCCTTGTTCCCATGTGGACCACAGGACTTGTGACCCTTTCAACACCATGCATCAGCACATGAGAAAGTAGGCTTCCCCTGACTCCCTGTCACCTCTCTCTGCTGGTCCCTAACCATAAAGGATGCCTGCAACTCCGGTCAAAACCCCAGTCTCCCAATTCCAAATGCTCCACGGTATCAGTGCCCAGCACCCAGCATGTCCTTGATGGGACCACTTGAGAATCAGTCACTGCAGCCCTTTCCCTTCTCACAAAAAGCATGAGGAGCAAAAACTACAAACTACCTGCT
The DNA here is from genome assembly GCF_003945725.1 of Corapipo altera. Lineage (NCBI taxonomy): Eukaryota > Metazoa > Chordata > Aves > Passeriformes > Pipridae > Corapipo > Corapipo altera. The sequence continues at coordinate 58,158,365 of NW_020884872.1, read as the reverse complement.
GGCTGTTCTCTTCTGCAGTGGATTTTAAAACATTACCTCCCTTTTCATGGCCCATCCAGTCCCCCTGAATCTGTCCTTGCTTTTTAAAAGTTACCTGGAAGATGGAGATAAAGATGTGTGGTTTGCCCCCCCAGCTAAGAGAAACTGGGAGCTGCATCCCTTCCCATGGGAAGAGGAGAAGGGCTACCAGGCACAGACAGGACCTCCTCTGAGACCAGCTCATTGGGGACCAAATCTCTGGCAGCATTACCCTCTCAGCAGTAAGACAAGAAAAGAATATGCATGGCAGGGAGTAGAGATGAGGAGTAACGGATTTAGGACGTGGACTGTGACAGGGAAAGGTATTTTTTACAGGTTTCTGTATTACTCCCTGTGATATCACCTACCAAAAAAGGTCATTTTGATCCTATTTTAAGTGGTTTTTACACTTAATAGAGCAGACAATGATGCAGTATATGATTCTCTCACAAAGAGCGAGTTTTCTGCACTGTAATAAACACTAGGTTGATGGTACTTAGGTCACTTTTCTATGGGGAAAATTAGGTAAAATATTCAAAAACTTATGGCAATATCTTTTCTGTAGCTTTTAGCAGTCAGCCTTGAACAGAGACACAATTCACTGGAATATCCTATCGGGTAGAGGGTAAGAATTGGTGTTTTCCATTAAAACCCTTAGGACATTTTCTGCAAGAACTCTTTAAAACTATTAGACTTTGGGAGATCTGGATGATTCTGAGTTTTGTTCTACCACTTGAAGTGTTGTTTTAGAACTACTTCAGCCCTCTAAATGTGTGTCTGCCAGACAATACAGCTGATAAGAATTTGCCATTAATTGGAGAGTGGGGCATGTACCAGACTGAGTGATTTACTTTTGAAGTGCTGTTATTATGGTTGTAGACTGCATTTGGTTGCTTAGATACCACCCTTATTGGTGATTCAAGTTTTTTCCTGACAGCACAGTGAACAGATAGCACCTTTCTTTTTCACTCAGCGTTTTTCAGGAGGAGCCATTTTATAAAAAACACTTCAAAAAGCAGTATCCCTCCATCGATGGGCAGTAGTATAGCTGGCATGTTGATTCAGGCTGAAGAGTTACATTATTCCAAAGGAGCAAATAAGATTTTAGAAAACAGCATTTGGCAGCAAGATGCTTAGAGACATATTGTTCAGCTGGGGAAAGAGGAAGAAAAAACTTGCTTATCAAGTGGGAAGACTTATCTGACAAACAGCATATCTAACAAGCAACAAATGTTGAGAAAAAGGTCTCTGTAATGTTTCGTTAAAACCACAGACACATTACCAATGTGGACATTCGGCTGCAACTCATTAGTAAATGAATTCTGTCTGTGACAACCTTGTCAAACCCAAGCTTTACTGATTACATTTGGCTTTTAGGCAGTAATCCCCAGGGAAAGTGATTTATTTCAGCACTTGATGAGTTACTCCATTGATCGCAGTGATAATGACATTATCTTCAGTTAGGTTAGCATTTACAGGCCTCTTGGAAGGACTGAGTGTTCAAGGAGGATTTAAATGAAGATAGGAGGTGTCGTGGTTTAGGAATGTATTCCCCAATTTAGTGTTCCCACTGAAAAGCTGCAAACAGTGCAGCTAACTCCGCCCTCCCCCTACTCTTGCAGCAGGATGGAGAGAATTGGAGACACAAAGGGTAAAGATCATGGGTTGAGATAAGAACAATTTGCTGGAAATTGCCATGAAATAAGAAGAAGAACCATAACAGCAACAATACCATTAACAGAGGGAACATGAGCTACCTGACTGCTCACTCTGCCAACTTTACTCACCAGAAGGCACCCCTTCCCTGTTCCCAGAAAATGAGGTGAGGTGGTATAGAAAAGCTTCTGGGTCCTAGCCATGGACCTGGCTGGAACCAGGGCAGGGTGGAAGTCAAGCATGATAGCGCATGAATAGTTGGAAATGCTTGGAAAGTGTATCCCATCTGTAATAGTGGAGGGTTTCACAAAACTGGGCTAAATCAGAGAATGCTGAGAGGAAATGATCTCCAGGTTAGACAGCAAGGCCTCACTGAAGAGGGACCGCAGGCTGTCTGCCACCCTTCCTCATCTCCCAGCCCAGTGCCCTGTTGTCATACATGGGCTGAGCAATGATGGCTTTGAATCCCCTCATCTCACAGCTAAACCGGGAGCTGCAGTATGAGTGAAACAACTCTCATGTCCTGCTTCTGACAGGGAAGGGTTTCCTGGTGTAATGACAAAATTAAGTTGAACGTGTGATTACCGTCAGGTAATGATGTGCAAAATCAAAGAGAGTTACAGACACAAGCAGAGAACTGAGTTAGAATGCTGTGAAGAGTAGAAACAGGATGTTAATAGCCCAGACTAACATCAAGATGCTTCCTCAGCAGTCAAAGAAAAGAAGGGGAGAAGTACAGATCACATCAGCCAGCAGCTCTGAGTTCCATTTAGACAATCCTTATTCCTTCCACTGTCCTTGGATCAACAGAGAGACCAAGGGAATACCTCCTTGAACTCCAGGCAAAGGAACACATCATCACACATCTGCCATGGTAACTCATACAATACAGACCCAGTGGCCCAAAATATGCATCTTAACTGGTAAGACATGGAATAAGAGCTCCAGGAGAAAACAGAGGTGTCTTTGTGATATGTCTAATACAGGTATCGCAGGTAAGATTGCTCCACAAGATACCAAACTTTGCCAGTTTGAGCTATGAAGATGTTTTCTGCAATGCAGCAGACGAAACCAGAGCCCAGCAAAGGCTGGGAACCAAGGTAGCCCCAGAAACATCTGTCTGGAAACCCCCTAACTTGGGAAGTCTCTTCCAGTTTAGAAGAAATCCAACAGGGATCTGCAGATGCTTGACAACTCTTTAGCATATCCACAGTGTGCCTATTAAGGTTTTTGTTGCCATCCAGCTGGCCTAGCAAGGCTCTTGCTCTATGAGGAAAGGCACAGTGAACCACCCTGGGTGTGCCGTGGACATGAATTTGAAGCAGTAACGCATTTGAGGATTGATGCATTAATAATCTCTAAGGCAACATCACAATTGCCATTCTCCTGGTTTTTCTTTATGGAAAACACTGCAAAAACTTAGTCTGTGGCAGGAGCACCTACAGGCCTTGTGGAAATTCAGGAGAAGGTTTTATGTCTGCTGAAATTGTTCTGTCAATTTTCACTGGAGAATAAGTCTCTCTAAGTGCAATGAACATGTACCATGTCACACTGATCCAGTATAACCCGAGCTGGAACAATGATAGAAAGAACAGCTTATCTTTTCCAGTAATTAACTCTAATCTGAGAAGACATAGGTGAGTAATAGCAATTACACCTCCAAGAAATAAAATTTGACCTGCTTTTTTTTCTGCTCCAGTCTTCATCTGGACCACAAAGTTGCTTATGTTGCAAATCGTAAGTATGATACGATTAAACAGCAAATCTACTATTACTGGTTTTAAGGCAAGAAATATCCTTTTATATCTTTTTAATATCCTAAGCAGGTAAGTTAGAGATAGAACCTACAAAATTCAATTACAGTTTCTGGGACAGAATCTAAGCCATAGGCAGCAAATGGCTTGATTTTAGAAAAACCTATTTTCTTATTTAGGGGAAAAGGGGCAGGATGTTAGGCTGGTATATAGTCCTGAGATGCGACTTCAAAACAAAAAATCTGCATATTAAGGCTTTCACTCAGTATCATACATACTGTAAAAGGAAAGGAGTGGACTTCAATTTGCCAAATGACCATGGCCATTGTAAATTGCAATGAAACCTTGTCTTGGAGAGTTTGTCAGTAAAGAGGAATTCTTGAGAAACTGCAGGAGGAAATGAAGAACTGAAGAGATGCTTCCTTTGGCACACTCAGTTTCAGCTGGTATCACGGGCAGTCTATGGGCAAACCCCTGAGGGGCACCAGCTCCTAAATTCACAGGAATATCATCTAGAGAACAGCTAAACTTTTAAAGCACTTGGAAGTGCCATGTGCAAATTAAAATAAAACTATAAGGCTAAATGAAGTGAATTGTTTAGCCATAAGGCTAAACTAACAAATAATGCAGAGGATAATACTTTTCACCATGTAACCATATTAATGTCTATACACAACAGTCTGTTTTGAAAGCAACATGGGTCAAAGTTACCAGCAATACGTGCCTGTCTGTGCTGAGGACAATACAAAATATTATTTTATTAATCTTTCATTCTAATTTCATGGCACCCAGCAGTGTTTGTGACTGTGCACAATGGCGGGCACCAATCCAGAGCCTGTACTGGCACTGGATGGGTTTGTTCCACTGACCCCAGCAGAGTCATGCTGATTTACACCAGCTGAAATCTGGCCCATAATTTCTGCCTTGGAAGGATTAAACTTAATTACTTCTTTATGTTCAACCCACAATGCAGGGTTATCCTAGCATCACAGACCCAAGGGTGTCCTTCTCTCCCCTTGGCTGTAGTAAACATTCCCATTCAAGCCAATCTTATGACAGCTCCCTGGAAAGAAGCAGAAACTGTACTGTGGCACCAGACCCATTGACTGTTTGGTTTGGCCATGAGGGGTCACACAACAGGGTTTTCAGAGCTGTAGAAGCTCCAGGGGGATCCCAATGCCTGCCCTGGTAGAGGCAGCTTTCAAGACCAGCCCTCCAGGACAGCAGGCCCAAAAACCAGCTCCTGAGACCTTCTCCACAGGGAAGAGGGGTTTGACCCTTCTAAGGGATTTCCCTTGTGCTTGGTCTGGAGATACCCTTGGGGTGCCCTCTGTCTGACAATGCTGGAGAAGGGCGAGTGAGGGATCCTTGCCTGCCTCTCAACACTGCACATGTGTTTTGCTGCTCTGCCGCATCATCCTCCTGCCAGCTTTCTCTGTCTCCTTGTTTTCCTACTGCTAAATTACCCTTCTTGAAAGCTATTATGAAGTGGGCAGACTCACACAAAACTGCAAGCTTTGCAGTATGCTCTGAAGCTTCCAAATCTCCAACCAACAGGGAAGCAGAGAGCACTTTCCCAGGTACAATTAAACACCCAGGTCCTGCCACCCAGATAGTGCCCCTGCTCACAAGGACCCCTGGACCAGGACACTTGATGCAGGCCCTCTGGGGACATCAGAAGCCAAATAATTTGGGACTTTAGAAGTTAAAACAAAAGCACCTTAGATTGCCTCCCTGTGCCAGAAACCAGCAGCAGTCTGCCCATTTCCCAGCATAATCCATCGCCCATGGAAAGCACTGCTGAACGTTGCCACATTCTCTTGCGCTCACTGCAGTTTGACAAATGCTTATAAGCAGCAACTTACATAGAACCCATTGTAGTGATCGTGCCTTGGGGCTGTGTCCTTTCTTTCTGAGCACAAGGGATTGAAAGCATGTATGGAAACTATTTCTCACTGGGCACACTGGTGCAGAGAAATCCAACAGCCTTTTTCCTGCCATCCTTCTCAGCCTGCACACCCTCACTCACGTTCCTCTCACGTTGCCTTCTGGTGTGTAGAGGCATAGAACCATTAAGGTCAGAGAAGACATTTAAGATCATCAAGTCCAGTCATTAATGCAGCACCATCGTGCTCACTATGCAACTACTATGCATAGGACAGTTTAGGGCAGCTGCTGCTGAGCAATTTGCGATTAGAGGGATTATTTTCTGGTCCTCAGTTAAACAGGTTCCCTGGTGATGGGGCTATAAAGTGGACAGGAAGAACTTGCAACAAAAAAGTCATGGTGTTCCCCCTGTACAAGCCAAGACAAGGCAACACGCTAGGGAATTCCTGGCTTTGATAAAGTCAATAGTCACTTGCTCCAACAGTGTGAGGATTTTGCCTCAATTTTCATTTTTTTCTGTACAGAACTGAGCAATCTCTTATGTCAGGAATGGTGGCTGGGTTTGTCTTGCAGAACATAGCTGGGAATTTCATGATGCCTGCCTTCCATTTAGGCACAAAACAGTGACTTCAGTATAATCATGTGAAAATCTCCTGTTGCTAAGCTGTACCTTTATGGAGTTGACTTCAGTGTGTTCCTTCACTTGAAAACTTGCTGAAATGCAGCTGCTAACCCTAAGGTATATCTCCTTACAGCTCTGAAGAGTATACACTGGTTCATTAATTTTGTCATTTCATCTGGGAGAGATCAAGTCTGGAAACTTTTTTCTTTTTTTATTTTTTCTCTGTTCTCTTTAACTTGGTAATTACGCTGTCTGTGAGAAAACAGAGCAGAAAGGAAATTGCTTCTAAAGGACATGGTAATAAATGTGTCACGTATATCACTTAGCTAGGTTGTGTTTATTATTAACTCAGAATGGAAGAAGACTCGAGCTGCAGTGCAGAAGCATGATGGACTGGTTCTCCCAGGAGTGCAATTCCAGACCACGCTGATTATCCCACATTTGCACTGAGAGGACCCAGCCCGTGCAATGCACCTCATTAGCTGAGCAAGGGACCTGGGAATCCCATTGCTGCATATATTTCTCCACAGTTCAGCAGCAAGGAATTCCCTAACATTTCCCTCTTCGCTAATTTCCACTAACGGAGGATTCAACTAATTTTAATTAAACCAGTATGTACCAAGAATAACTCCTCTGACTTCACACTAATGCCAGCCAACAGAGACAAAAATCCGCCTTGTAGGGACCCCTCCTTGGGACTTGTCAACTTGATGAACCCCAGTTATGAAGTTCATCTGTCAAGATAAACCTAAAGATGTTGGCTTGATGGTGAATCTCAGACAGGACTCACAGGGTAGTGAACACAAACCTAGGAAAAGACTCATAAATTTCACTGTAACCAAGATTTCCCCTTTATCTTAAAAATGTGTGTATTCAGGATAGATATGCTATCCTACTTCTTTAGGTCAACCCCAAGCTGTAAAAAGAGAGTTAAATCTGTTTAAAAAGTAGCTTCTTTATCTGTGGGACCTCGAGTTTTTATATGATCAGAAAAAGCAAGTACTTTGGCTAGAGCGTATTTGATGCACATTCCTTCTGAGGATGCTAGGACTTTTTCCTTGGTTTGGGTTTTTTTCGCCTACACATGGTATCAGTTTTAAAGCATTTAAGTGGTGATTATCTCTCATTTTCCTACTTTATTGGCAACAGTGAATCATGGAGATAAACAATATATGTAATGGTGAAAAAAAAAATAAAAGCACATTTCTGAGTTAAGAAAATGGACCATGGAGCAAAGACCACAGCACAATTACACAAGCTTTTTTGATAAAAATAAGTGCTGTGGCACAGGCAATTATTTCCAGATTCTACCATGCAAGAAAGGCAAACTGTTTGCTGGAGAGCATTCATGAAGGTCAGATGATGGAGGGAAAGGCCAGGAAGACAAGAAGGAAAGCTTTCACATCCCTTTTTCAAGCTGTCACATGAAAGAAATGCCTGCAGTAACAGTCAGTGAATGTGAACAGGGGGATGTTTACAAACTCCCTCAGTGAGGCAGAGAGAGGAGGGGGAAGAAAATTATCATGAAATAAAACAATAAGAGAATTGTCACCATTTTGTGTCATTTTTGTCTGGGGCTGTGGGAAAAGAAACAGATTATGCCCATCCAGTGTGTGCTTCCACGATGCTACCATAGGTACTGCATAGACTTCTCAAGTGCTGCTAGTGAGGGGCAATTCAATGCAATTCCTGGTGGTACACCTTGAGTGTTTAATGGCAACAAGGAGAAACAGAGCAGAGTTAATAAATGTCTTAAACCTGACTCACTACCACATAAGAAAAACATGTTAAAAACATGTGCTCAGAGCCCAGTTCCAGCTGTGAAATCACCTGGGCTTGTTCAGAAACCACACTGGTCCTGGTAGCATACGTGTATACACCAAATGAGCCACACGTGTTTACAGACTTCTGCTGAGCAGAGACTATTGCTGTTTGCTGTTCAGCTCTGAGTCAGCAGCTCGGTTGCTGCAGGACCCCCAGATGACAGGAATCCCTTGAAGGGTCCAGAGTTCCCCCTCTACCCCCACCTTGACTGTAGGGGGGGCCCAAAGCACGTATGCTTCCACCAAAGACACCAGTGGAGTGGTGGGGTGGCTCTGGACACACAGAGCATACGTACTACCATCCCAAGGCACAGGCAAGCTGGGACCAGCCCACCCATTCCTGTAGGCACAACAGCTCCATTAGCCCAGGAAGCTGCTCAGGATGAAATGGTGCTGCAGAGAAAGCTCCTCAGGAAACGGAGCCATTTAGGCATAATAAAGTGGGTCCTGCTATCTATAGATAGTGGGCTGAAAAACAGGAAACCGAGGTCGGGAGTAGACAGTCAGTTCTCATATGGCAGCATGATAGCAGTGACCTTCCGTCGGCGTCTGCACAGTGACCTCAGCTGCTCAGCACCTTTGTAAATGGCCTGGAAAAGGGGTCAGGAGTAAGGTGAGAGAGTCTGCCACTGATAAGAAGCTATCTGAGGACAAGGACACACTGTGAGAACTGCAGACAGGGTGAGTGGTCAAAGGGCAGATGAAATTCAACATGTGCAACTGCAAAACAAGATATTTTGAAGGGGGAAAGAGAGTCCTAGATTCATACAGACTCTGCACAAACCACTGCTAGTCAAGAGTCAGGTCACGCATTTAGCATCCACCAGAGCATGAGCTCAGCCCTCGGCAGCAGTCAAGAAAGCAAGTCAAGCACAGCGAACCTGCAGAAAGTAAACAAAGTTCTCAGAGACTGGCAAGGGAAGCATCTCAAGCCCTGTCCTTTGTCTTCCCAAAGCATCTGGTCACATGTGGAGATGGATATCGGGCTGGATGTGAAACCAGTCTAATCCACACAACCAAGCCTTCTCCACAAGCCACAGAGTCATCTCCATACACATCCAGGGTGAGAGGTCTCCGCATCACACAGTGTCATGGACATAGCCTTCCTCTCTCAATGCCCAGTAAAATGAGAAGGTTATACAAATAATATGAAAATTAGACCCCTATGCCTTTGTACAAAGATAGTTCTGTCTCAAACAATTTTTCCCAGCCCTTAACAATGGGGTATGAAATGTCAATACCCAAAGCAAACACCAGAATACCAACCTTGGGAAGGTATTCTTGTTTGTCAGCCAAAAAGCTTAAAAAGCATGTAACAATAGGTTTATTGCTTTCTGGTTGTCAATAACAACCTACGTTGGTTACAGCAGAAGTCACCTGGAAATGCAGCTATGCCATGGGGCACCCTCTCTCTTCTGCCACATTTAGTCATACTTTCATGACACAGATCTTGTTGCAGGGCTACTGCAAGCAGCTGGACAGTTTGCCAGTTTTTCTTGCTACAGCTTGAAATAATTTCTGAGGATGTGTTATATCCTGAAAGCTGAGACAGCTCCAGACCAAAGTAGCCAGAGAGCTGCCTGAACTCTCATTTCAGGAACTGATTGGTATGTTACAAGCAGGCAATTTACTCCAAAACACTCAAGACTATACTCATATGGGCTTGAAATAAGCAGCGCCCATCACAAGAAGAAAGGGGTTTTTGCTTTTATCTTAGATGGTAACCTTGCTGCTTTTCCCAAAATCAGAAGGTGACACCTCAGGGTTTGACAGCACGTTGTACCAAGGTGACAGCAACCTCCAGTGCCCAGGAACAGTAAGGAATGGGGCAGCAGGGAGAGATGATGGGGCACACACAAAGAGGGTGTAAGGGACAGGGTTAAATGAATAGTGGGACAAGCACTGGGGAACACTGGGGACATGCAGGGAGGTTGGTGGGATATGTAAAGGGTGTGAGGAGCATGTATGAAACACAGGGACACTCAAGAAAAGGGACATGTGCAGAGGGACATGTGGGACACTAGGGAGGTGCACAGGAGACAATGAGGGTAAAGAGGAGCACATGGGGGTATGGTGGGATACATGGACACATGGGAGTGTAGCAGGACATGTAGGAAAATATTGAAGGGCAGGTGTGGGAGGACAGCAGGACACATGTAGAGAGGTAGTGAGACTTGAGGGCATAGTGTCATACATGGGCATATGGGAGAGCATGTGGTTAGATGGGGAGATGTAGCGGTTTGGGGGCCAAGCCTGGTGTGACACAGCTGGGAGGATGCACGGGGATCACACAGTGGGGACACACTGGGGATTGAGAGGGGACACACAAGGCCTCTCTGGGTAAGTGTCCTCACCTCCCATGAGGCCCCACAGTGCCACAGCCTGTGGTGTGCAAGGTAGCTCAGGGAAATGTGTACACTTTAAGGGCCAGAGGAACAAGCACCAGCAGCTCCTTCTGCACCACCCCTCCATAACAAAAGGTGTGATAGAATTATACTCAACAAAACATAAATAATAAATATATACATAATTATTTGTGCATATATACCTACAATTAATTAACATATATATTAAATAAGAAAAGGTTAATGGCCAAACAGTGGATCTGGGTGGCACGTGTAAAGCACAGTGAAACCCCCACCCACTGAAGACGCCCAGCCCTGATAAGGCGATGTCGGGGAGGTGCAGGGGGTGGTGGGTGCATTAGTGGGGCTCTATGAGGGACACTCAGGTATGCTGCTCCGGGGCCTGCAGGAGGCAGGGTTTCTTTTTCCCTGGAATTCTCTTCAAAAAGGAGGAAAACCTCCTGCTTGTTTGTTGCAAAGTGTACCTCTGATCTAGTGAAACCAGCAGAGGAAGCATCAAACAACACCCTGCAAATAAAAACCTATGTGAGTGTGTACATCTGTGTACAGATGGCTTAGGGGAGTGGTGGCTTTGTGGCTGAAAGGAGACAAAATCTCCCCTCTGTGGCTGCAGCAGCTGTGCCTGAGCTCTGGCTCTGGCACTGCTCCATGGACAGGGGGTCCACCGAGCCACAAACACCCACCTACCAGCTCACCAACACTTGGGCTGCTGAAGCAGGCAATAACCAAAAGCTGGCTTATGAAGGAGGGCTTTTAATTCAAGCCTAGTGTGCCTTTGCTTAAAACTCCTTTCAGTTCTTACTTGGACTAAATCCACCAAGAAAAGGAGATAGGTGGAAAGCAAAGCACAGATGTACTCTTTTCCCTTCCCTCCATCCCAGCAGTGAAACTTCCCCTGGGAAGAGAGGGAAGGTGATTTTCTAGTGTCCCAAGGGGGAGGACGGAGATCCATAGCTGGAATTTATGAGTGGCCAGGCACAGTGACCCACTACACCTTGGAAGTGAGACTCCCCATCTACATTTGGCCACAATCCAGTTTTAGTGTTGAATCATCCTCACATCTCTGAATATTAACTTTAAAAGAAGTATGTTACAGCTCTTGGTTTTTCCAGTCCTTAGGAAAAACTAGTTGATTCGCTTTTCTTCCAAAAAAATGCAACTCAAAGTTAACTATTATGAGCTAACGTAAATAATAGTGTTCCTACAGCCCAGTGCCTTTCTGATAACAAGAAGCGAGGATTTGGGTGGATTTGTTTTTCTGATGTTTACTTTAAATCAAGTCAGTCTGTTTTTCTCTTTCACTCCTGCCACTTGCTGATGTGTGAGCACCTGTGACTAACAGCAGGAGCTACTACTTACAGCATAAACAGCCTGGGATTCTAGGTTGCTGCTCATGCGCCTTCTCTGCTCACAGCCCCATGAAGCTCCAGGTCTCACCCCTTGGGTAAGGGGATGTTCCTGCCAAGTTGCATTGCGCTAGCTATAGGGATTTTGCACTCTGTGCCCCAAAATTGTGTTTGAAGCTCAGCTGTCACACTTGGCACCAGGTAGGCACATTGCCCCAGCAGGGGCTAATGTGGATTACACCACTCAGGTGCTCTGAACCTCCTTCCCTGCTCAATGGCTGCCTTGGGGATGGGGTGTTGCCAAAGGTGCCCCTTGTGCCAGCAGGGACCTGCCCCAGGACCTGTCTCCATGGGGTGAGTACCCAGGGCCGGGGGAGAGGAAACAGAGGCTGTTAGAAGACATGGATGATGCTGAAATTAAAAAAGGCAAGGAAAAGGAAGAAGAAAGGGAAGCCAAAGCAGAAATTCAGATACTCTCCAAAGCCGGGGCAAGGAGTTAGTCTGTTACTCAGCCTTTGCTCCACTGCTGTTAAGCTCTACCCATTAAATGAGTCCAATGAGTAATTATCAGTATATGCCAGCTGTTATTTCAGTCCTGGCAACATCTGCATTTAGAAAACATCTGTTTTTTCTGTGAAGCTGTAAGTGCTATAGTTAACATATTGGTATTTAATGTTTTGGGTTTTTTTTAAATATTCAACCTGTTCTGTTCTGTGGTATCATTCTAGCAGTACACATGAAAATGAAACTCAGCAGTCCAAAATTACTATAATGAACTTCTCCTTTCTATGTTTGTCCCCAGCCTCAGAGCCTTGCCTCGTGCTGCTTCATCGTATTAACTCAAATTGAATAGAAGTTGCAACATCTTAGCATATTTCACATAAGGATATTCCTGGCATATGCTGAAAAGCATCTTTTTTAATGGGATTTGGGGGGGAGGGGGGACAATTCAGCTGGTTGTTGGGAGGAGGTGCCTGTATCAACAGCAACTGAAGCATCTCAACAAGAGAAAAAGTAGATTCTTCCTGAGAGAGAGATGTTATTGAGTTGTTGAAGTGTTCAGATCTCAGGGCATCTTCTATTTTATTTACAGCTTCTCTGTGACTAAATGTTATTTTTCAATTACTATATTGTGAGGTTTTTTTCAGTTGGACTTCTTATCCTTTCTTTGAAGCAACATGACCACATAGTAAACCGTTTTTGAGGAGCATTTGCTGTTTGAGGTTAGAAGATGAAACCACAGAGTTCCTTATCTTGTCTTTCTGCATGTGTTTTCACATAAGCTAGCAGAGCAAGAGAGCAAAGCACTAACAACCCCAAACTCCTTTTCCCCTCTCCCCACCCATATTTTTGAGGCCACAGAAGTCCCCTCTATGATCCAGCTGCTGTCTTTTCTTTGGTTTTGTTGTCTGCAGACCAGGTATGAACATGCTTCCAAAGGGTGGGCAGCGAGGGGAAGCAGGGGGCTGAGTTGGAGGGTAGAAAGCAGTCACCAGTCTGGGAGTGTTCCTTCTGAAACTTGTGTTTGTGGCTCAGGAAAAAACTCAGGAAAATGCAATAAAGTTTGTTTTGCTACCTTTCCTCGCCAAACTTTCAGCATTCAATATTAATGGCTGCTAAGTCTTGCTAGAAAACATGTGTGGACATGAAAGCTGATGAGATACTGGACAGCATGGGGGTGGTTGTTGGGGGCTGTTCTCATGCATGTTGGCATCTGGTGAGGGAGGGTAGCAACTGTCACTGCTATCTGCACGAGCTTTAATCACCCTCAAGAGATGACTTTTGGGTGAGCCCAGGTGACAAAATTTGCTCTTGTGTTTCTTGTTTTAGGTTACAAGCTTATTCGAGACTTCTAACTGGGATTAACTGAGCCACCTTCTCAGACAGGGATGGGGGCCTGTGAGCATCTAGTCTCTGAGCTGTGTTGTGCTCTGTTGGTACCTACAGGCCTTTCAAAACCTCTCAAGCTTTCACAAGCCTTGAAGTGCTTTTGAAGGCATTTGTTTTTCACATGTTCCAGTGATCATACTGAACAGATCCCAGTATGATGTTTCTGTACAAGTGTGCTGGTAAAAATCATTGTGTAAGGCTATCTCTTTGCACAGGTTCAGCAAAGTCTGGCCAAGATGGCATTGGTACTTAGTCCTGAGCTTTAAGAACAGCCATACCAGCGTTGCTGTAGCTTTTTGGCTCTGTGACCTTTGACTAAGAGTGAAAAGACTAAAACAAAACAAAACAAAACAAAACAAAAAAAAAAAAAAAAAAAATGAACAGCTTCTTAGGCATATCTGACAAGTTATCATTATCTCCAAACTGTTCTTCCTTGCCAGAACAAGGTACCCAGCAGTTTCAAGCATCCTCAGGCAGACAGCAAATATGCTGCCTCCTGTGCTTCCTCCCTGCATGTTTGTCACACTAACCCAGTCCTGTAGGATCAAATAGCATAAACTCTGCACCAGAAAACCTAGAGCACCAGGATGCCAAGAAGGAGGAAGAGGAGGAAGCAGTGAGCACAGGAGTTGAAGCGTGTTGTGACTGAGATCAAGTCAACAGTGCACAGCTGAGTAGGTAGCCTCATCTCCTGAAGCTCATGGATGGATTTGGGAGACAATGCAGTTTTTTCTAGCTGTAAATGACCACTTCAATCAATGGATTGATTTCTGAGCAAAAACATTTTTCAGTATCGAACCTCAAGGGAGGTTTGTTATTTGCACACAGCCATCAGCAAATCACACAAAGATTTCTGGTTTGCCTGAGAAACAGAATTAGTTTCATTATCTGGAGACCCATTTTGAAAACACAGCACTGATAATGACATAGGTTTAGTGCTGGCTCTCAGAAACTCCAACTTTTTTCATTAATAAGATGGCCAGGAGGGTTGTGTTTAGACAAACATTTCCTGCCAGCAGAATCCATTTCTGAATCACTTGTTGAGCTCCATGCAAATCCAGGCAGCTTCACCCCAGTAGGTGACTTCTCCCCACTGCTCAGCTCTTGTTTCAAGGCCTACCTTGAACTGTGCTCCTTCTTCAGCTTCAGGCCTTTGCTCCTAGCCTGTCACCTCCACAAGTACAGCAACAGCTTTCCTACATTTCTGTTGGTACTTGTCACTAAAGCTGTTCACATCCTCTCCTTGCTCACTTCTTCCTAGTGAGGACCCTAAGTGACCCCAGAAGTTACATGCACAGGCCTGTATCTTATATGTATTAGAGCTAGTTCTTGCAAGCCTTTTCTAAATACCAAAGGTGAAAAATACAAACTGCATCTCAGGTTGGCTTCTACAGCTTCACTAATCTCATAGCTTTTGCCCATAATTTGACTTTCATAAAATCATAAGATAGTTTGGGTTACAAGGAACCTTTAAAAATCATCTCGTTTCAACTCCCCCTGGCATAGGTAAGGACACTTTCCACTAAAATAGGTTGCCCAAAGCCCCATCCAGCCTGGCCTTGAACACTTCCATGGGTGGGGCACCCACAACTTCTCTGGGCAACTTGTTCCAATGTGTCACCACTCTCATGATAAAGAATTCCTTTCTAATAGCCAATCTAAAACTACTCTCTTTCGGTTTGAAGCCATCACCTCTTGTCTAGTCACTAAATGCCTATGTAAAAGGTCCCTCTCCAACTTTCTTGTAGCTCTCTTTTCTTATTGCATCATCCATCATTTCACTTTCTGGTGTTTCTTTTCTGCAACACCTTGATATTTAACCTAACATTTGCCTTGCTGGTAACTTCTCCCTGTGTCATCCCCAGGGACTTGGTAGGGGTTTGGGTTCACAGCTCCTGGGTCCCATGCAGGGAAGTTGATTGCAGGATGTGACAGCCTTGCCTTCCCACCAGACATGACTGGTAACCTTCCCCAGTGGAGACTCCTGACACGCCATGTCACATCTGAAAGGCATCTCGATAGCTACATTGTCTCCTAAACTGAGCAAGGCCTGATATCTCTTGCAAGAGGATACAATGTCAGTCTTCCCATCTTTCTTAATTAATTTGCGAAGTCACCAGCACCCAGAGCAGGTGCTGCTCGACTGGGGCTGCAGAGGGGATGTGAGACCAAACAGCATTGCTTGGTGATGGTGTGAGTGAACCAGAGGTGCCCCTCCTCTGAGGCATCCTGACATGTACCATCTCTGCCTAAACACCAGCCCAGGTTCTGCTGTGGGTCAGTATGAGGGCAACGTGTCCCATCCAGAGGCAACATAATCCAGGTCTGGAGGAAGGTGTCTCCTCCTTCCCACTGGCTATTGAGGAAGTGGAGTGACCCACTCAGCTCTAGCTAATTGTTAAATATTTACAACTAGAACTTGTATATCCACTCAGGGTTAAATTAGGGTTTACGAAGTGCCCAGGAGAGAAAGGCATACCGTGGATGTGCAGCGTCACCACTGTTGAAGGTGTTCTCATCTGTCTGCACAGCAGCAGGAGGCTGAAGCACATTTCCATGCACTGAAACTGGTTGAAGAGCTCAGTGGCTTCTCTCTTTCTATGTTTTTTTTTTTATTTATTCATCTGTTTCAAAAAGTGAGGGATTGACAGGTCTTACAGCATGTTCTGAATCATGAGTTGAGAGCAACCTTCCCCCAGATGCTTACAGAAGTTCCAGCATGTTTGGGTGCTGCAGGAGGCAGACCAAGCAGTGAGTGCTCTCTCTTCTCCCTGCTTCACCCTTAGTGGTCAGGGGTAGAGCAGATGCAATTGCTTTTGCCAATCTTCAGGGGACATTTGCCCATCTAATCCCATTCACATTCCCATTTGGGTGCGCTTCTGAGAGCACCCAAAATCCATTGTTTATCACAGGCCCACATGCAGAGGTGAGCTCAGCCTTCTGGCATTGCTGGAGGTGGAAAGCATCCTTCCATGTGCCCTCCTTTCCTTGGCCCATCTCACTCTCTTTCCCCGCTTTATTTCCTGTGACAAATTTGCTGTAGCGAGTCTGTGGAAAGCAGCTGGAAGGGTTTCATGCCAGCAGTGTTTTTCTTTTTTATACCCCTCAGCAGGCTTGGATCTATTCAGATCTCCCTTTCTCTTCCCTTTTTTTGTCTTTTCAGTTAAGCTTCCCACAATTTCAGCTTTTTTGGGTTTGGGGGCTTGAAATCTATCTTTCCTTTTCCCTGTACTTCCTCCTGTAGTAACCCTTCGTGTGCCATGGCCTTGTTTTCCATAGGTGTGCTATGAGGGGCACAATGGAAAGCTGCTGCCTTTTCTGTGGGAAGGCTGCCACTGCTCCCAGGTTACCCCCTTAACCTTCTGCAGGTGGTAGGGGCATCAGCTGCTTCACCCTGCAGATACACGAGAGAAGAGCATCAGACTGCCATGAATCCAGCATCTATACAGCTCCTCAACCTCTCACAGGTTTTCCGGGAAAAAGTCATTGCTATCCCAGTGTCAAAGCTGTCAGTACATATGATCTCTCTACCCCCCAGCTCTCCTTCTGGTTTTAGGATTTGTCATGAAGTTACCAACACCTGCTCTGTGTGAGGGTACACCTCTGAAGTGACCAGTGAAGAAAACAGCCTGATGGCCCAGCTGAGTATCCCTTTCAATACCCCATTGTACCCTTTTCTCTCTTTGGCTTTTTCCTAATATTACAGGCAACACTCAACCAAGCCACATATAAGGAATTTTATGGTGAACAGTTCTCAGGACACACTGCAAGCTGTGCTGGCTCCATCCTGCAGACAGGTAAGGGAGGTAGATGCCCAGCATCTTGGAATGCAAGAGGACAGCAGGCTCAGCCCTGAGGGACAGTCAGGAAGCACAGCCACTCCATGTCACAGCTGCCTCTTCTGACAGAACAGCTGTGCCTTGGGCTTGGACACTCCTAGTTTTGATGACATAGACGCAAACACATTTCTGGCCATCCCATGTCTTTTGAGGACTTGCCACAGTCTGATCCAGGAAGGTCAGCAGTCAGTTGCTCTTCCATTTGGCAGATGCAAGTGCAGCTGGAAGGCCATGCTAGGACACCAGTGTGATGTCCCACCACCAGCCAGCCATGTTGCTGGCAGCTGCCGACACATGTCCAGCACTTTTGGACACGGGTAGCTGCAAGCTCAGCTGTTGCTATATGGCTGGACTACATGATCTTAGAGGTCTTTTTCAACCTAAATGGTTCTGTGATCAGCAGTGATGGTTTCACATTATTGGACAACAGTCAAAACAGGGCAGGATGAGTTATCAGAAGGGAACAGGAGCCCTTACTGGGCTTTTACCAACCTACCTAACAGCACGGACCTGCAACAGTAAAGGACGTTCTTGCCTTATACTGATTTTAACCATACTGGTAAGCCAGCCTAGAGCTGGTCTTACTTCCTTCCACTCTCACCAGGGTGCCTTTATGTGATGACTCTGTGTGTGTTTGTTTCCGGATACTGTTCACTGTGTGTACACTATCATATGGATCTGCTGGATGCTGGAATTAATATAATAATAATAACAATAATAACAATAGTTATATGATTACACATATGATGTGACATTGGCACCCACTTCCCAAATAGCTAGAATCAGGCTTGAGTCAGACCTGGAGCTCAGCACACTGATTCCTGTAACAGATCCCCATGTAGTACAGCTAACTGTCTCAAGTTTATGCTCCAGATCAGGCTGCTCTTTTGGGTTATATTTTTGCTTAAGAAATGTATTTGCCAAAAATAGGCTCTTGCTGATCTGGAATTTTTTTGGACACTAAACAAGCCAATGGTAACAACACAAGAGTCATCCTTGTCACACCGGTCAACCTCATCTCTCTTTTTAAACAAGCCAGGGGTTTCCAGTCTCACAACCCTGCCAGCTCCATGCCCCCATATTGGCAGTAGAGTGTGGGGCAGGCTCAGCACCTGGCAAACCCAGCCTGCTCAAAAGCAAATGGCAAAGGAAAAACTCTCACCAAAAAAAAGTCACTATTAAGAAATGCTCTTTCCTGCTTTTTATCTGTACTTTAGGGGGTTTTTTTCATACAATTTAATGGTGTTTTGTTTGTGCTGCATATTATATAAGAATATCTTATTTTTTTATTCTGTTTCATTTTAAAACTATTAAAACCATCTGCCAGTTAGTAAACACTAACATATTTTCTTTTCTAGATCAAAGTGTCTCTTGTCTGTGTTGTAATGCAAGTTTGACACTATTTTTTTTACAAGAGAGGCAGGAAACACTTTGATCAGGTGCCAAACTGTTTCACTACAACAAACAGGCAACACTCTGAGCTAGAAAAGATAAGATGTTACTACGCGCCGTGATGATTTCATGACATGTCAACCATGATGTTAAAAAAAACCCCTAGAGAATATATAACTTTAAAATATAACTGTGAAATTCCAGACTTTTTTAAAATTAACAATTTGCTAATGGAAAGCATTGCTTTTATATGTTTCCTCTACAGATTTGTGACCATTTCGTAGCACTTGGGGCTATTTTTTTTTTGTAATCCTCTTCATTTCAATGAATCAGTTTCTTCTGTCAAAAACAGTGCATTGAAAAAATTCTGATGGATTCCACTTGAAAAGCTTTTTTTGAAAGTCTTTTTTATAGACAAGAATTCATTGTCCCCAGCAGAGAACAAAAGAATCACCTGCTGGCTCTTTTGTCATTCCTAAACAAATTAATTGCTTGATTATTTCATCCATGTTTCTCAAATGCACTGCTCCCCACTGCTTCCACCAGACACCTATACACATTTGCCTTTTATCCCAGGATGCAGGATGACTCCACAGAGAGCCCATGGCTTTCCAATAACACAAATACTGCAGCTACAAACTGGGGAAAAAAACCGCCACCACCACCACCACCACCACCACCAAAAGCTATGCACATTTTAATTGCTATCTTAATTTGCATCCTGAAGAGAAAAAGAGCTCTTCCCTAGTCAACTATGCTAAGCACCTGGACACCACAGAGGGACTGGGCATGAGTGTGCAGCCCCTAAACATGTGAGCTGCAGGTGGAGCAGGTAAAAACAACCAGCCCCTTTTCCTCCCCCTAAAAGCAATTGTCAACAAAAGCTATTCTAGCTTTCCATGTGGACAGCCACAGCTGCAGAAGGGTTAATTATCTCCGATGGACACAGCAGCTGGAGGGGGTGTCCGCAACCCAGGATAAGTGACAGTAGAAGGAAAGCAGCATGCACAAGGGGAGCCTAACTTACCAGGGGGAAAAGATGGACACGCCTCATCTGAAACTTGCAATTTATTTAATGCTTAAAAGAGGTGAGGAACTTCATGAGCCCAGACAAAAGCTGCATTAAAGGAAAGTCTGATTGGGTATTAGGGTGAAAAAATCCCCAAAAATAGCAAAAAATGGAAGAGGTTGCCTAGAAGGGCTGTGGCTTTTTTATCCTTGGAGATTTCCAAAACTCGGCTGGACACAGCCCTGAGTGACCTGCTCTAATGCTAAAATTAGCCCTGCTTAAAGTAAGGTGTTGGATCATGTGACCTCCACAGGTCCCTTAAAGGTTCAGTCATTCTACATTTATGTTATGACACCCCCTGCAATTATCTGGGATGAATCCCAGGTAGGGAGATAACAAGTCTCAGGTTTGCCCGAGGCTGGTCTTGTATCCTCACCCACAGCAGCAATGGCATTTGCTGTGGTGCTGGTGCAGATCATCATCTTCTATATCAG
Source organism: Corapipo altera (assembly GCF_003945725.1). Classification (NCBI taxonomy): domain Eukaryota; kingdom Metazoa; phylum Chordata; class Aves; order Passeriformes; family Pipridae; genus Corapipo; species Corapipo altera. The sequence goes on along the minus strand of NW_020884872.1, from coordinate 58,138,269 downwards.
GCCCATGCCATCGGAGGCACAGCGCTCAACCCTTCCAGGACAAAGTCCTTGTCTTCCCAGATAACCTCATTTCAAAGCACGCATTTGAATCAGTCTGGGGTTGAAGGACTCCTATCACACCACCCAAGGTCAGGAGGAGACTCAAGGCAGCAGCAGTCTGCAGGCATTTCAGCACAGGGAGTTGTTTGTAGCAACAGAACCACACGCTGGTGCAGCGTCAACACACGGAGTGTGGCTGACCACAGCCCAGGCCACCGCACGTAAGGGTTCTATGTCAGTATGCACAGTACCATTGGACACCAAGTATGGGCCACCTCACATTTAGGTCTGGTTTCCTCCCCTGATGCTTCAGGTCAGCAGGTGTCACTGCCCTGAAAATGAATTTCCAACATGAGTGGAACAAATGCTGCTCAAGAAACAATTGAGCCTTAGATAAATTGAGCCTAGATCCTCCTTTCCCCTTTTAAATTCAGCTTGTTTGGAAACAAAAGCTGTAGGATTGTGTACATTTGTCATTTCAACCCAGCAGTAAGTATCTTAACATGCAATAAATCATTATTCAGAGAAAAGGTCAGAAATCCAGAGCCTGGGAGACTAGAGGTTTGAGTTGGGCATTACAAATCAACCAACAGCAATGCTATTATTCTATTATTCTAGTTTTCCAAACAGTTGTCCTGCCATTTCCTATGCTCCTGATGTAGTCCTACAAAGATGATAGGTAGGGGACTAGAGATGGGATCATTGCAGTAGCTGGTTATTTTTGTTGGAAATGGCTGTTGCTATTTTTCAGTCTAATTGACACAGTCAGAAATTTCTGGAAAAGAAAAAAGTCAGTGCTTTCTCCTGACCCTTCAAAACACAGCCTGAGCTTTAGGAAACCTGTTGTCAGAGAGTTCTGGATTCACAGACCTGCCCTCACTGTTGGGGTCACTGTGAGAAACCACCAATGGCTGTAGAGTGGTCATCCCACTGGGCACAGAAGGGCATTAGCCCTGGCTGCCTGGGCACTGTCTGTGAGAGCTCCAAAGAAGCAATCTTCTACAAAGCAGTTGGTGCCACACGCTGTCTAGGTTGTAGAAGCTATAATAAAAGAACTCCATTGTGTCTTTTGGGGTTAACAAATGAACACTGTTGCTTCTGAACTGAACACTAATTTTAAGAGGCTCAGTAGAGCTGTAGAATTGTGCAACCCAACTTAAATACTGCTTCTCACCCATCTGTACAGCTGAAAGAGAGGCCCTTTGCCTTCCCCATTTTTGTAAACCTTTATTCCTGCCTTAAGGAACAGATGGAATTGCTTTTGATGATCCAGAACAATGTCATCCTTTATTCCCTCTTCAAAAGCAATTAGTAGTTCAGCTTGATTATTTGCAGATAATATGAGTCACCAGATAAAACACTTTGAATACAAAAATGCTCCTTGAGGGGAAAACAGATAAAAGGTATTTAAGGTTAAAAATCCAGCATATGCTTAAATATCATGAAACTGTCACACATAAATAAAAAAAATTCAGTCCCACTTTGTGAAACAAGAAGACTGACCGTGTACTTGTTTAACCCTAAAAGCTTAATCAATTTTTTGCAGGATCAGAGCACCATAACACCAAAGGCAGCTTGTGTCACTGTCAGGGGAGAACAATTTGCTCAAATGTGATTTCAGAGTTGTCAAACTATCCAGAATGTCAGGCTCAAACTATCCAGAACATCAGGTCCAAATATGCTGTTTAATCTTAAGAAAAAATTTTGGATTTTTTTTCTCCTCTTATATCTTTTCTGATATCTAGTTTGGTGTATTGCAGCTCACTGATATTTTCAGCGTTTTTACCCAGAAACAGGAGGCTAGAAGCTGACTCATTCTTAATAGAAGGTACAAGTCTCATAGGAGCAGCATTATTTCAGGAGCTCATATTTTAATGGAAACATCAATTCTATATGGCATTATGATAAGGTCATCAGAAATTAGCGATACTGAAGGTTTACTTCAAACACAGATGATAGCTGATATATACCATGTCTGTACTGATGTTGCCAATTAGCCTCATTGGCATACTTTGGAGTTAAGTATAGAAAGAAATGGAGTTTTGTGAAAATTTAGATCAAAAATAAAGGTTGTTTTCTCTCTTTTTAAAAAGAAAAAGGAAATTAAATGTCTGAGAGTCTTCATATACAACATCTAAAAAGAGTGTACATGTTTTCATTTAAACCTTCCCCTAGCTTGGTTGGTCTTCTGGGAGCTGGAACATTGATGAACTGCCAGGCTGTGCTGAAAGGACTCTTTCTTCCCCCTGGGATGGACCAGGGTAAGATTTTCATGATCAAAACCACTGAAAATTACCATGTGCAGAATTGCCATTGCCTCCTGCAAGGTGTTTTTTATTCACATTAGTTTGGGTTAAGGCGTTGCAGGTCGGTGTAAAATTTATCTTTTTCAGCAAGGTCAGCTTGGAGAGTTGGGGCATATATACTAAAGAGGACAACATGTTGCTTGTTGTGTAGTGGAAGGCGTAGGGAGATAATGCAGTCAGAGTGATCTGTTGGCAGATTGACCTGTCAGCACCATTGGCAAATCAGGGCTCAAATCAGTCCAGCAGTTTGATTACCTAGGCAGCCTCATCTCCTCGGATGGTAAGATTGACGGAGATATAGACAACAGGTTAGCAAAGGCATAGAGTGCTTTTGGAAAGCTTCATAAAAGAGTTTGGCGAAATAAACACTTGAAGAAAAGTAAAAAGATCAGTGTTTACAGAGCCATTGTGCTGTCTACTCTCCTATATGGACCCGCCACCACCTGCAACTCCTAGAATGCTTCCATCAACACTGCCTCCATACAATCCTTAACATCCACTGGTCAGAATATGTGACTAATACGTCTGTTCTAGAACAAGGAGCAGTCACAAGTATGTGCTTTCGAGAAAGCACGCAGGATCACTCTCGAGGAGAAAAGACAATGCAGAAAGAATCGTGCCTTGCAGAATATACCACCTAAGGAACCCTTCTGCTGTGCCTTTTGCAACTGGACGTGCCTGTCTCGTATTGGCCTTTTTAGCCACCAGTGTGCTTGTAACAAACGTGGGTAGAGGACTTCCCAAATCTTCATTCGCGAAGCCCAGCCATGATGATGAGTTTGGGTTAGGGTTTTTTTAAGCATTCCTCTTGATTAATTGAAATGCCCATCATAAATACATATTGAGAAAAGGCAAAGGATCTCACCATCTCATAAAAAACAGATAGCAGCTATGAGAGCTCTTGCCTCTCTAAATTACCAACAACTCATACCCGTATTTTCACATTCCCAAGAGAAAACTTCTTAAAAGAAACAGGCACTTGCCACTGAAGCAGTGTGGTGAAATGCAAACAGAGTTGTGGTACGGGTTAATTTTACCTCCACGTTGCCTATGAGCAGCCATGTTGAGATGAAATAAGAGTGCCATGGAAAGTGGAAGTGTTTTCCTCTGGGTTACAAGGTGCAGAGGTGCAGCCCTCTAATTGCCCCATGTGCCTCAGCACTAGCTGGGGGCATTCACCCTCACGAGGAGCACCACAGCTCCTCGAGGGAAGGATGGGTGGGCAACGGCCACCTGAAAGCTCTCATCACCTGGTCTTACAGGCCTTCCACCTCCTCATCCAACAGATCCAATGGATGGCCTGGGGAGTCTGGGCACATACCTCTGTTCTGCCAAAACCCAGAGTGTCCAGGAGCAAGTTAAAACACCATAAGTGTTGAGGATGCTCCAGTAGAATAGTAGCCCCAAACTTCCTCACTGTGAACTCTTTAAAACAGATAGGGGCCCATACTAGACACTCCCTCCCCTGTAAGATTTCACTTCCCTTATTAGTTAAAAATATATTACTAACAACAATATTGTGAGAGGAAGAAAAAAGAAAAGGGGTGCTCTCTTCAAACCTTTTCAAATTTCCTCTCCTCTGCATATGGTTCATTATGGCCACTTGGCCCTGATATCTGCTTCTAGACCTTTCTGGCTACCAATGCCACCAAAGCAGTCCAGGGCTGGAGTAAAATCAGTGCCTAACTCTGACATATTCAATGAAGGTATTGGCATCCAATTGGTCACATCAGGATACAGCCTCTCCCTCAACTTTCTCTACCCTACACCTACTTGAGCACACCCAGCTCTGACTTATTTGCATCCTATTGTCATGTGGACCTGCTTCAGTTTTCCTCACATGCCCTGGTGATACAACTGCTCCTGCTCCTTAGAAAGCCCCAAGTCCATTTACAGCACTTAAGTGGTACAGAGGAGTAATTACCTTCTGAGTAAACAGGCTGACCTGGCTCAGATCCTCTACATGAATTCATTACATGGAGACCTGGCGTTTATTAAGAGCACAACTGAACTTCATCTACCACTGCTGCTCACTGGTTTTAAAGTTAAAACTGATGGAGATGGGGAGATGGTCTAGGAGACTTTTTCTTGTGTCACATACATGTACTTACTCTTCTATCCCCTTCTTACCTTCCCTAACAGACTTGAAACACTTTCATTGTCACCACTGGGGCAGATTCCTTGTGAAAGGCAGGTGGAGAAAGCCTATGGCTGCAGAGTGCTCACCAAGGCTTTGCTAAACCCTGTACTTGGGTGTACAGACAGGTACAGCACCCCAACACATCAAGGCTACACTCAGCTGTATTGCTCTGATCCTCATTTCCTTTTCTCCCATCCCAGGTAAGTATTCAGTCCTCTATCAACTGGGGGCCACTCCTCCCTGAAGGCAAGGAAGCTTGAAGTGAGCTGTAAGCCACATCCACTCCCCCGATCACCTTCACTTTTCACTTCTTTTCAGATTTGGGGTTTTCATCAACTGCATTTTTTCTACAAAGAAGCCCCCGTGAACCTCACTTCTGACTGCTTTCACTTGTGATTTTGCAAGCCTTTAAAGTCAGTTCATAGAAATGCTTTAAGTAAGACCACTAAGGCTCTTCAGAATATCCTTCTAGAACATTTATAAACAAGTCTGTGGTTTCTGTCAGGGACCAGCCTGACATCACTTAGAGGCTACATATACCTCTAGGGTCATGGAAGTATTTCCACAGAGTTGTTCCTTGCAGGGGTTCAGTGGTCTGGCCTGCCCAGAAGGTGTTTGGCCCTCACCTCAGTCACCTCACAGCATCACTACAAGCAAGAATGGCAGCCCTGGAGCAGCTGGCACCAGGGAACGTGCACTTATGGCACCAGAGGCTGAAGTTAGCAAAATGTCCAGCTTCTTTTTGTAGGGACATTCCTATCAATTCATCATGCTTTCAGGTCTATGTAAAAGATGCAGTAAGTTACCTCAGAGCACCTTTGGAGTTCTTTAACATCCTGTCTCCCAAGGCGGAAAGAAGTGACTGCAGCAACCTCTTTTAGTACATTATAAAGCAGGATCCACGGCTCCTCAGTGTCACCAAGTTTCTAGCTTCTCTTCTGCTTTGCAAGGAAGAAGAAATGAACTCCTACCAGCCTGCTGTGAGGAACGGGTCCTCACTTCAAGCATCTGTAAGGAGGGCCAGCAGGGCAGGAGGAGGAGGAGCCGGCAGCAGGAGGCAGAAGTGCAGAGCGCTGCAACACCCGTGAGCCCATGGAGAGCAGTCTGGCAGCGGCCGGTTTCACAGAGATTGGAGATCGTGAGTTTAAGCACATATCTAATTGAATTGCAGATGTCTTTTCTGATGGCTATCTGGTAGCAAAGCTTCAATTAAAGCAGCAACAAAGAGGCAGAACAGGCTGGTTCTCAGTAATAAAACTAATGGAAGGAAGAGTGGCTATTTACTGCAGTCTCCACAGGGAGCAGAATGCAGGCAGATACTTTTAACAAGATTTTTTTTTTTTGGGGGGGGGAGATCTGAGAGCTCAGCACAGATACCCAGGTTCCAACTCCTAGAGATCCTGACTGTATATTGAACTGGAAAGCAGCTGACAGTAATTTAAATAATCCACAAATAAGCTCATCTTGATCCCTTCCCATACTCTCTGGTGAATAACAGATCCACTATCCATTCTGAAGGCCACAGAGGTTTTTTCTTCTTGACTTTGTTTTTCAAAAGCTCACAAGTTTTATTCACTATCCTTTTGTTACTTTCAAGATTAAGGCGGATTTGCCCTGAGCTTGCATTTGTCAGATCTCAACCTCTTACGATTTTACAGCGCCTTTAAAGCTCCAAAGAGGGAGAACTTTAACAGATCTCTCAGTCTCCCCAAACTAGAAGACTGTAAATTGGAGTGTTATGACTTTCCTTTTTTTTTTTCCCCTGTAGCTACTTTCTCTTGATGACTTGAACCACATCCAATATGTATTACCACATACACATCACTGAAAAACCACCCCCACCCAATGCAGCTTAAGAATCGAAGTTCAGCTTCGAGATGACCTAAGAATCTGGCTAAGCTCAGGAACAAGGTTTTTGAGACCTGTTTTCCCTTTCCTCAGCCAGTTGTTACACTGTATCCAAATCCTGTTGAGCAGCAGTTTGGAGGCTTCTTGGCTACCTCTTAGAGAAACTCTCTTGCTTCTTGGCACAGCACAACTACCCTGGGGGCATCTAAGTAGACAACTTCCCTGGGATTCAGATAGGGGAAAATAATCAGAGTTTTGCTCATTTTCCCTTTCTAACTGCTGCCCTTTTCCAATGTATTTACAATACAAGGAAGTCAGTTTATTCATGGTTTGGCTTTTAACTTTGCTGTTGAGATTGGCTTTGCTCCTGTTGGAAATTGGACCCCAATTCAGGAGGGCAGGTGTCAGTGTCTGCTGGAAACTCCTTGCCCTGGGCTTTTCAAATAGGCCGTTTGTTTGCCTAGCTCAGCACATAGTAAATAAATGCAGACAGAAGAGTCTGCCTACTCATCGCAGGAAAAGAATCGGGCCAGTGGCAGGTGTTTTTCAGAATATCGCCAAGCATTTCAAATGCCTAAGTTCATTCCAGACTTCCCAGGAGCTCCCTCCAGCAACCATCCTCCACTTAATTTCATACATCTGAAGCAACACTCAACAGCAAGGCTTGGAATTAGGGTAATTTCCTTGAATTTCTAATTTCTTTCAGGTTTACCCCAGCAGAAAATTCTCCAGGAAGTTAAAAAGCAAAATCCTAAAGAGAGAGGAGAAAAATAAGAAATAATATCTCATCTGTAAGATATAAACTGTTACTAAGGTACTCAAGATGCTTGAGGGGTTCTGCAAATAGCATGTTTAAAGCTAGACAAGTATGCTGTCAGTCAGCAAGCTCGAGTGCTGCTATTTTACCCTACAAGGAATAAATAATAATTAAAATTCTTTGTATTGAGATAAATAAATTCGCTGTAGCTACAAAAATCAAGGGTGGTAATTTCCAAATAGCCTTGTGATGTTCTTTTTCCAGTTGAAACACAGGAAGCTGCCTCCCAGGCATTGATTTTTTTCCATAAGAATTAGGGAGAGACATCTCTTAAGGTACTGCATTTGCTCCATTGCTGCTGGGAGGTTTTGTCTGGGTGCTCTCTGGACAGTTTCCAGACAGGTTATTGAAGCATATTTCCTTCCACAACAGTCACTTGCTTACCTCCCCGCAGTGGGATGGGGGAGAGAATCGGAAAAGTGAGAAAACTCGTGGGTTAAGATAAAGACTGTAAAGCAAAAGCCATGCACACAAGCAAAGCAAAACAGGGAATTAATTCATCACTTCCTGTGGGCAGGCAGGTGTTCAGTCATCCCCAGGAAAGTGGGGCTCCATCACGTGTAACAGTGACTTGGGAAGACAAATGCCATCATTCCAAACATCCCTCCCTTCCTTCTTCTTCCACATGGTATGGAATATCCCTGTGGTCAGTTGGGGTCAGCTGTCCCAGCTGTATCCCTTCCCAGACTCTTCACTAGTGGCATGGGGTGAGAGGCAGAAAAGGCCTTGACTCTGCGTCAGCACTGCTCAGCAGTAAGGAAAACATCTCTCTGTTATCAACACTGCTCTTAGCACAAATCCAAACCAGAGCCCCACACAAGCTACTATGAAGAATATTAGCTCTACAACAGTCAAACCCAGTGTATTTTCAACTCCTGATTCCATACCATTTACATCATGCTCAGGTCCCACACTATCCAATACGTCCTCATTACCCACCACCATCCTTTGATACAACAGATAGGTATTATTCCCTTAGTCTATGAACTACCCCTGTGAAATGTCTGTCAAACATCCACAAACGTCCACAAAGCGTCCACTGATTTTATTCATTCCATGACTTTGGTCTCCATCTGTTATGGTGGTCAATCAGGATGGGAGAGGTGGTGTGTTGTGTGGAGTTACTGGGCACCAAAGCCAGCTCAGGTCAGGTCACTGCTGCACTTGCACTGCTTCTTGTTAAGACTTGTCTTCCACTGGTTCAGGTGATTCTTCCTGTAGTAATTCCTGTAACACACAACTCAAATTCCAAGTTACAACAATTTCAGGGTGTTTCCATTACAATCTTCACCCCTGGTCCATTTGGACCAGACTGTGGGGTTTAGCATTGCAATCAACTCTTCCCCTTGCTCCAGCTTGGACTTTTCCACAGACTGCAGCCCCTTAGGATTTTACCTGCTCCAAGTGAAGGCTTATCTATGAGTCTATTCAGGGGTCTACCTTCTTTGGCATGGACTTACCCACAGCCACAGTTGCATGGTCTTATCCATGGGCCACAATGCCTTCAAAGATGTACCTGCTCCAGAATGGGCTTACCCACAAAAGGAAACCTTTTCCAGTATGGCCTTACCTGTGACTGCAGTCCCCCCAGGGGTACATCTGCTCTGTCCTGGGCTTGTCCACAGCCACACACACCGAGGTTCTCCAGTGTGACTTCAAGCACAGCCACCAATGCTTTGAGGTGTACCTTCTCCAGCATGGACTTATCCTTGGGCTACAGTCCCTGCAGAGGTACACTGCTGTAGCACAGACATAACCATGGATACAGATGCTGTGAACTGTACCTTCCCTGGCATGGGCTTAATCCAGGGCCACAGATGCCTCAGGGTGTCCTTCTCCCATGTGGACTCATCCACAGGTCACAGCCCTTTCAACTCAAGTTCACACTGGAGTTCTAGCCTGTCCAGTACAGCAGCAATGCCTTGGCCATCTGTCAGCCCCAGCACATCGCTGTGGTTGTTATCAAAATGTTCCCAGACACAGCAGACTAAGGTGATAACCAGCACAGCAGTACAGCAAGCAGCCACTAATGACCACTAGACTCTAATATACAGCCAGGCAAGCGAGCTCCATGGCAAACATGAACCTGTCAATTAACAGTTAAACAGCAATAACAGCTATAAAAACCGACCTGGCATGTTCCAAACAAATCTGATGTTATTTTGAGCCCCACATTAGGTGACAAAAAATGACTGCTGTGGTTTAACCCCAGCCAGCAGCTAAGTACCACAACAGCTCACTCTCCCCCTGTGGAATGGGAGACAGAATCAGAAAAGGGAGAAAATAAGTGAGTTAAAGACAGTTTAACAGGTAAAGCAAAACAAGGAATTTATTCACCACGTCCCATGGGCAGGTGTTCAACCATCTCCAGAAAAGCAGTGTTCCATCATGTGTAGCAGCAACTTGGGAAGACAAACACCATCACTCTGAACATCTCCCCTTCCTTCTTCTTCCCCCAACTATGTGCTCAGCATGAGGTCACACGTTATGGGATATCCCTTTGGCCAGGCTGCGGCAGCTGTCCTGGCTGTGTCTCCTCCCAGCTCCTTGTGCATTCCCAGCCCACTCAGTGGTGGGGTGTGATGAGAAGCAGAAAAGGCCTTGACTCTGTATCAGCACTGCTCAGCAATAATAAAAATGTCTCTGTTATCAACACTGTTTTGGTCACAAATCCAAACCATAGCCTCCATATTGGGTACTGTGAAGAAAATTAGCTCTATCCCAGCCACGGCCAGCACACACCAGTATTTACAGGGTCCCCAGAATCTGAACAACCTGGACTCACCTTAAAATTATTTGCCAAAAAAATTACTGGGTTAAAAAAAAAGAAACCACAAGAGGAAAAAAACCAGCAACCTGGTCTTGGTGATAATTTGCTTATATCAGTTTATCATACTGCTGTTAAAAATAAAGCAAGTCTGCAGCTAATTGACAACAAAAAGTTAAATGACAGACAGCTTGAATACAGCCTAAAGAGTTAGTGAATTGGAGATATGCAGACAATAAAAAGCCTGACATATACAAGAGAGGTTACAGTTAATGACTCATCGTGGATGACAACTTGAGCATCTCAGAGTTTGTACAAAAATTTTGGTGGAAAAAGATGACACCCTTGACCACTGATAATATTTGATTTTAAAGTTCTCTGGAAAATTATATGTTCTAGAACAAAAGCAAAAATCAAAACAATTCATTCCAGAAGTATTACAACATAACTGACAAACATCTACTCTTTGTTTGGATTTCAAGTGCAATTTTAGTCAATTTGAATCCATTTCATGGAGAGGTTGCAGCTTTGACAGAGCTATTGCTAAAATCATCTCAGCAACAAAACGTTTCTCAGACTAACTTTACCACTAAATAAACAGCTCCAAGAACCAGCTCCACAGTTTTAAAATTATCCAATACCTAAATTATCAGATTTGCCAACACTGATTTGCCACTGTTTAATACAGTGGACTAAAATTATTACTGTATTACCTAACAAAAAACCTGAAGACTTCCAGATCCTTCATTAAAGAACAGTTTAAAAAAAAGAAATCTTGAATTTAGAATATGTTGAGGCAGCTCTTCAAACAAAGTAGAATAAATAATCACAGAGGTCAATTTCATTTTTAAACAAAAAAAAATTCTTTGCAAATTTTGGTAAGTTAGGTGGGTAAGAAAGCCATGTGAGTATATAAAAAAGTCAATCTTCACAATGTTATGGCCTGGAAGCGCCAAAGAAACAGTCAGAATATAAAGGCAACTGAAGACAATTAGGCCCTTTAAAATGCACCAAAATTAGCATTCCTTTTGTCAGATCCAAATAATTCAAGTGCTGTTCTGCCACAAAGGCCATCATCAATTTCTAATTTTAGCTTAATCCACGAAAAAGAAAAACCTTGCATTTCTCTCTGGTGTTTCCTCATTAAGAACACTTAAATTGTACACTGACATCTGAAGAACACAAACTACAAATTCAAGTTCACACTCCCACAGAGACACACTCATGCATGCACTTGGATATGGCAATCCCAATAAGGGCAATTCAACTACTTATGCTGTGATCCAGCTAAGCAGTGCCTGCCTGAACTGCTACATGATGAGGATCCACCAAAAGCAAGAATTTAGCTATAAGTTACACAAACAAGTAACCTGTCCTACCTTTGAATCCTCAGCCTTCTTATTTCATCTGCTACACTTGATTACTCTCAATAACATGAAGCTCTACAAGAACAGCATCTCCTGATTTTCATTACATGGAATGAGCAGTCATATGACCCTATAAAAAACCCATTGTAATTAACCCTTACATTTTAAGTCAAACTCATTCCTTGTATTCACATTTTAGGCAACCATTAAAACTGCAAATTTCTTTGTTCCCCTGGTTGCAGCTTATTGATCCAATTGCATCTTATCTAGTCATTCACCTGGACACTTGTAGTCTTAGATTCAGTTTAATCATCATTACTAAAGAAGAAAGTATTTTTTTCCAAACTTAAGGAAAAGTTTTATCTACACACAACTGGAAATTCTTCTCAACATTTCTCAGAAGGCAGAATAATACTCTAATACAGGCTGACCCGCTGGGAAGCTGCAGTGCTCAGTGCCTTCATCAGCCTAAATTAAGGGTGTGGGAGCTGCTGCCAGCATGGGATGACCAGTACCCAAGTAAGGCCAGTTTGCCAGTAGGAAACAACTTACATATATGTTCATGGCTGATCATATACCAGATGTCTGGGCTCCTACAGTCCTGATTGCACAGGACTGACCCAAAACCAGCAGCTTTGCTTAGTCAGGCCCCCTACTCCCCCCTCCTTCATTTGACTTCATGATCTCTCTGTTTTTAAGAACTGTGGAAAGCAGGAGCAGCATTTTCAGCTGAAACTAAAACTCTGAAGCCAATAGGCAGCATCTTGCACCCTGGCTTTGGCCTCCTGACCTCACTGCTTATGTAAAACTGCATTGCAACATGTTGAAAGTGACTGCAGTTAACACCAGTACAATATACAAACAGTGATTTATCAACATTGTATGCTTTATTGAAAGTTGACAAGTGCAACAGTTAAATACATTGACGTGTTACAACTGTAGAGAACATGCACAAAAACATATGCATACTACTATACACATCAAATGCAAAAAATCCATACTGGGAAATTCAATTTTTTCTTTTTAATTCATTGCTAGCAGGGCTTGATAATTTTTGGAGTGGTTTTTTCCCATCTTCAATCAAACTACAATGAACAATGATTTACTTCAAGATAATCAGCAGCCAGGGAACTTCAGAAGTTACACAAAGAGCATAAATCTGTCAAATTCTGAACAGTTGCGTAGGTGCATTCTTATTTATGTCGCATAAAAAAAAACAACTTTCCAAACTTCTTCAGATCAGCCAATGAAACAACTAAACTTCAATCTGTACAACCTAAATAGTTACAGTTTTCTATTTTACAAAGTAATTACACTAAATACACAAATATACAGTAGGCAATTAACCTTCATTGTAATTATCCTATGACCCAACAACTGTATGTCACCTACCTGTCTTCTATATATAATACAGCTTTATGCACCTGTCCACTGCTTCAGAAAACGGTGCAAATATTTGCACTTAAGGTTTCAGGTGACAATTAAGTGTTAAACACTGAAATTACCTTTCTCCCTCTTCCTCTTAGATCCTATGCACCAGTCCACACTTTGGAACCCCAATGCACTACAGGGGATTGAGCCACCACTTTTTACTCCAGTCCATTTCTTCATGTTTCCAAGCTTGAAAAGCACTTTGTATCAGCTGTATCACTGGATGAGCGGAAGATTTAAAAACAAACCAAAAAAATTCAGGCATGCAGCTTCGTTTCCCAGCCATTTGCAGAAGCTGCTCAAGTCCCCAGTGTACTTGTGCTAATTCTCTGGAAGAAGTTTATTTTATTCAACCAACCTAAGAACAAAGACTCCTTCAAGCCAAAGGGGTAAGGGAGGGAAGAGGGAGACAGATAAGTGCATAATACAGGGGGAAGAAGTCTCTCCTGACGTATGCAGGGCATGGAGTCCCCAGTCTGGGTTGCAATATGCATTGAAATGGATGAAGGGTGGCTGTAGCAGATTCCCGCTAGTCCTTCTTGCTCTGGGCAGTCCAGAGGCCAGCAATCACAATGGCAATGACATCTTGAGCTATGCTGAAGGCCCTGAACCCTGTGATGCCGGCTGAGCAGGCTGTTGTGTTGTCCCTTGTGACTGGGAAGAGGAAGGCGGAGAACCAGTCTGCAGCTGTGCTTGGAACTGGGCAAGCTGCTCTGGGCTGGCAAGTGTTTTTAGCAGAGTGTTTTCTTGCTCCAGCTGTGAGTTCTTCTCGATCAGCTCTTTGATTTGCTCTTTCAGGACCTCCACTTCCTCCCTTACTGCGTACATCAAGTGGCTCTTTACCAGATCCTGAAACGCAGAAGAGAGTGGGTGTATTAGGAAAGCAGCCCAGCATCAGGCCCGGGCTCCCACTCTGCCCAGCCAGAGATGCAACGGATCCCCTTCTGCAGAGAGCCAGTGTTCCCCCAGCTCTGCATCCCAGCGAAGGCACCGGGCCGGGTCAGTCCCTCGCAGGGCCCGGGCTGTCACACACGTGCGGACCGGGGAGGGCAGCAAGCCCCGCCCCTCGGCTCCAGGCCCCGCCCCTCGGCTCCAGGCCCCGCCCCTCGGCTCCAGGCCCCGCCCCCCGCGCGCCGGCTGCAGCCAGTTCTGGGCACAGGTTGCCGCATTTCCCTCCCTCCCGCCTTCCGCGCGCGGCCGCGGGTGACGTCAGTGCGCGGCGCGGCCAATGGGCGGCCGAGTTATTTATAGCCGGGAGTTAAAGGCTCGCAGTTTGCCTAGCAACAGCCGGAGAGGCTCCCGGGAGAGCGGCTCCAGGCACCGCTCCAGTAACAAAGGGCGGCCGGGCCCCCGGCACCGCGCCGGGCGCTGGGCGGGGGCCGGGGTAGCGGTCGCGGCGGCCTCCGAGGAAAAGCCGCCGGCTCCGGGCACCGCGATGCCCGTGCCGCCCGCCGGGAGAAGGGCATGACAGCAGAGAATGCCCCGGAGACAGCCCGAGGGGGGATGCCCTCGTTTGGCTTGCGCTCTCCGGCGCTTGGAGCCGAGTTAAAAAAATAAAATGAAAAGTGCCCCCGAACGCCCCCTCTCTGGGGGTGTAAAACCCCGCAAACACAGGCCGCTTTCTGCCCCAGCAGCGCCCCTCCGCCGCCGCATGGAGCCGCGATCAATCGCTTGGGAAGGCAGGAGCCAAGCGCAATGCCGTCATTCCCTCCGCGGCATCGATACAGAAACGTGCGCGTTCCTCCCCGCAGGAAGCCTTTGATCGATTAAAAATAAATTTAAAACAAACAAACAAACAAACAAAAAAACCCCAACAAGCAGACAAAAAAAAAAAAAAAAAGCCCCTGAACCCAAAACCGTGTCTCCCCCTCCCTCCCCGGTCCCGCTACCAAACTGCGTCCCCGCACGGGTTAACCATCGCCCGCCGCATCCCCATATTGTTTACTGCTTCAAACACGAACAAGGTTTTAAGCCCCCATCGGTACGTACCATCGCTTGCTCGATTTTGTTGTCGATAGCTACTACGCTTGCACCAGAGGAGCTGCAAGAGAGAAAGAAAGAGAGAAAAAAAAAACATTAGCAGCGTCTGAATTATTTAAGAGACAAGAGACGCGGGCATTGGTAGCCAGTTGGCTGAGAAAGTCATCCTCACGCTGGCTTGCCGCCGCCTCACCGGGATGCTCCAATGCAGCAAAGCAACCTGTGAAGCTCCCGAGCCCCCCGCCCGCAGCCAAACCAAGTACCCCTACATTTTGTTCCCCAACAGTCCACAAAGATGGAGCTCGACTGCAGGCTGCGGCAGAAGCGCTGGGCGCCGGGGAGGGCAGCACCTCCAGGGGGAGAGGCGGGCGCCCGGTGCCCGCCGCTGCGGCTCCCCCGGACAAAGGAGCCAGCCCGGCGCTCACCTGCCCCGCCACCGCCGCGCCGGCACAGCCGCTCGGACACAACACTTATTTACCTACTGTCGAGCCTCAGAGACGAGTTGTCGGTGCCCAGCAAGGACGATAAGAACGAAATCGAGAAGTGTCTTAGTTGATAAACTCCTAGATCCATTGCCACCGGTCTACAACATTGGGCATTCATGCGACCGCGGCCAGAAACGCTCCACGGGGAAAAAAAAAAAAAATCAGGTCTCGCTCCTCCCGGCGGCGTGTGTGCGTGCGAGGCCGCTCCGCCGGGCGAGGCGGGGCCGGGACCCTGCGGGGCCGTGCGGGGCTGCGCTCGGCCGGCTGGGCGCGGGGTCAGCGCTCCGCCGCGCAGCACAAAACCCGGGCATCCCGGCCCCCCCCCATCATTTATGCGCCGGCGCCGCCTCCCATTGGCTGCGCCGCCCGGGCCCCGCCCCGCGCCGCCGCATCTTATTATCGCGGCCCCCCCCCGCCCCCCCCCCTCCCCGGGCCGGCGGCGCCCCCGCGGGACGGGCCCGCACGCGTGGGGGGCCTGGGGGTGGGAAGGAGGCTCCGTGCCCCCGCACCCGCGAATCGCGGCGCGGCGGGTGCCGGCGCCGTGCCGACCTGCACCCGCAGAAACGGGGGAGGGGGGGGTTAAAAATTAATAAATAATAATTACTAATAATTATTATTGTTGTTATTATTATTATTATTATCGGGCCAAGGAGCGGCGGGGAAACCCCGCACGGCCTGGCGGGAGCGCGGGACGCGCCGAGGGGCCGCCAGTGGCCGCGCCGACACCGCCACCTCTCGGCGTGCGGCAGCGCCGCACCCGGGGACAGACCCAGAGCGGGGCATTCCTGGTGCCGGCTCCCACGGCTTATCCAGCGACCCCGAACCGCCGCCTCGGCCCGAGATCCGCAAACTTCAGTCTCGGAAAGCAAACCCCACACCCGGCAGCTCTGCCCGCTTCGTCCGTGCAAGGCAGTATAGGCAGGATACTCAAACACTGCAGATAAAACTGTTTCAGACTCTGACGATCCCCCTTTATCCCTTGCACACACCTTACGCGCCCATAAAACTATTTCTGAAAAAAACTTTTCAGCCACTGATCGTCTACAAAAAGTGGCACAAACCTGTGGATTTCTAGCAGGCCAGCTGACACTATTCTACAATGTAACAGGGAAAATGCCTCTTCACTTTTCTTTGGATTGCACCATAATGGCACTTACAGTCTTAAATGTTGCAGCAGCACATGCATTAATAATTCAGGAAAATATTCTTCCCCCACCTAACTGGTGTTTTTCTCAACAAATGTTATGCTCTCGTATCATGGAACACAGCAACTACAGTCACTACCCATTCAAGTGATCCTCTCTACCAGTAATAGCTTAGAAAGAGACCCAATGCTAAACTACACCAACACAAAATACTGCCACAAGAAACAGCCAACCTCTAAACCCACTATTTTCTAGACCTGCACTTTCATCCAGTCGTTACAGTACTTAAAGGCACAAAAAAATAAAGTCAAAAACCTCTTCCATTCTCTATAGCAAACTTCTCCAAGAGCTACCAGTCACATACATCACAGGTGTTGCTCCCAGAGAAGCAGGAAAGCCAGGAGGCACGGAGTAATCATCTTAAAGCTAAATTTAGCATTTGCGTATCTGCATCATCCTTCTTAGTTTATTTATGTTGTCCTAGACTACTATTCTTTCATTCAATAATGCCAGCAGAGTAGTACAAACTAATCCTATTCACAGGGAGGTCACATTTAAGAATAAGAGTTCCTCATAGCCACTTTCCCGTTACCACATAGCGTTCCCATCCTCCAAGGGCACAACTCGTGGGATATCTGGGGAAGCTGCACAAGATAGCACCAAACAGGGTGAAAATTAAAGGAAGTTTTTTTAGAAAAAAACCTTGTCTGTACTGACTCACAAATGTGTAACAGCGAGTAAACTGGAAGAAACACATTAGAACACGTGCATCAGGCTCCAGCTTCCCAGCTCCTGACGGACAAACACCAGTAACCATGTGTTGTATGAACACTTCACTCAACCACTTCCTCTGCAGAGGTCACTTACTACACACGATAGTACTCATTGTATTCAGTGATCAAGTAAGCCATTCGATAAACAGATCCAGAACCACATAATCTGTACTGGAGTCTGTATCAGCTTCAGTCTCAGACTTGATCTAAATTAATGTTTTATGACAGATTGGGCTTGAAAATCAGTAACGTCTTGAATAACTCCCCATGGCAGTTAGTCAGGACAATTATCAATATTGCAGCTGGACACAGCCTCCGGGGCAATCTCTGTCCCTGGAACTTCTTTATCAGGGGCAGAGTAGGTATAAATAAGTTCTATCACTGCTAATCAGGTTCTTATAAAAGAACTTGAAGAGAGCAAACTCACAGGTCTGAACAGACATACCCTCCAAACACCTGTTGCAGGTGTTGCAAGACAGATAGCAGATATTTGTATGTAGTTTCATTTATACATGTAAAAATAATGTCATGGATGCTTTCTAAGATGATTGTTGGTGCTGCCATAACGACTGATAGTTATCAAATACCATTAGTCCATTTAATACAGAAAAATTATACAATTCTCAGACTAAATTAACAATAAATAACACCACCCTCTTTAATCTATATTAATCTTCACGAAGAAGAGATAACAGATATGATCCTAAATCAAATTCCCACTAAACTCAGTAACCATGTTCCATTAACTTCAGTGGGCTTTTAGCAAAAGCTGTCATTTATTTTTAGATGCCTACAAGCAGATTCAACAGAAAGCTATCAGCTGTGTAAGTAGGACTGCATATTAAAATGCACATTCTGCTTTGCCCACTCCATAAAAAAGCAAACCATAAAGTGTCCCTTTAGGGCTGAGAAAGGTCTAAGCGCTCGGATCATCTAGGAGATAAAAAAACCCACGACATTAATTACTTTCATCCCCGAAACTGGGGTGACGTTTTTGGGGAGGAGGGGAGAGCATCACTACCTCCGACGTTCTCATTTCAACACCACCGTTATCTGCCTGACAAGGACAGAGACTGAACTGCATATTTAAAGGTTGGGGGATTGCTGTTGCTTTTTAAAAATATCTCATTTATGAAATAAAACAGCATATGGAAGATTTAAGGAAAATAGTCCTCCAAACTCCATTTCACAATAGAAGGGCGTCAATACGTCTACTGTGACTCAAAACCTTCTAACTACCTCTTTTAACACCTCATTAACAGATAATAGAAGACATTAGACTCCTGCAAAAGCTTACATTCCTGGGAGCAGAGGTGAGAAAGGCTGCAGAATTCCCCGTTTCTGTAAAGCCGCTCTGGGTTTGCATTTAGCTAGACAAATTTATGCCTGTTAGGCCCTGGATATGCAACGAAGGCCGTTTGTTGAATCCACTCACACAGGATCACAGACTTTGGAAGCCTGCATGTCTATGGAGCACCCCAGGTGTTCACAAACTGCATAAAGTAATAGAAGATCGAGATGGGTTACTGAGAAACCAGCAGGGGAGAGTACAATATAGCAAAGAAGTATCTCACCAACATCTTTGATCCTCCATATAAGGTAATCAAGGACTTTTTAGTAGGCGTCACCTTTTGTAGTGTTTCAGTTCTTAAAAACTGTTTCTCTCACCAAATAATTTCCTCTTGTCTCAATTTATTCCTGCTTAGCACTTGAGAAAAGTGCTTTTCATCTCAAGCACATAATGAGGGAAGCTGCAGCACAGAATCATTCTGTCTCTATGCAAGTCTGGTTTGGCATATTTCTGTGTGTGTTAAAATACTCGTTCACTTAAAAAAATATCAAGTATCTTGTCAAAGTATGCTCCCTTCAGATTACAACATTAAAAGTCCTAGACAAGCATCTCCTGAACTTAAAATAAATCTTGTCTTTTGATTATGTTACAAAGACATCACACCAGAAACCATATCAGAAAACAGCAATTTCTGTCACAGCACACTTTCATCTTATGCTATAGACAGGCTGTGGACTTCCAACTACAGAATAACAAGTACTGAAGAGGTTAAAATTAAAATCTGCTTTTTCCTCAAGAAAAGGCTACAGTAATTAGATTCCATCTGACTGTGCATTTCACTTGGCATCTACAAATGGTGAATAAATGGCAGAGTATTATTCTCCCTTAAAATTCATAAATTCAAAACTCTGTATATTGACAGACACCTTCCCCCCCCTCCCCCAATATCCAATTTATACGAAATTGCTCCAAGCTAATAACCAACCGAGGAAACTCTGGCTTCAGTTGACATCAAGGACTAAATGTTTATTTATTTCAATAGGCCATAATTTTTTTTCTTCATCTCAGTAAAGGCATATAACCAGAGAAGCTGTCCAGGGAACTTTTTTCCCCACAGTCAGTCATATATATATACATATATATGTTTTAGCAGACTAAGGGGAAAAAAAAAAAGAAAAAATAAAGAAAAGGAAAACCACCATGAAAAAACCACACCCCCACAAGCCCACCACGTCAGAAAGTCTAAATAAAGATCACAGAATCTCAGCCAACTTCCTTTTCCAGTCCCAAAACTTTAGATAAGATCTTGATTTAAAGAAACCAAACTCTTGGGAACTTACTGCTCAGCTCCAAAGGCTAAATCCAGAATTCTAGATTGAATTCTGCAAATTTCATTTTACATACTTCTAAATTTAAGAAGTTCTTGCTATGAGATATTACTTTATGAGTTT
This sequence comes from Corapipo altera, assembly GCF_003945725.1. Taxonomy (NCBI): domain Eukaryota; kingdom Metazoa; phylum Chordata; class Aves; order Passeriformes; family Pipridae; genus Corapipo; species Corapipo altera. The sequence continues at coordinate 58,118,429 of NW_020884872.1, read as the reverse complement.
TCCTAAATGTGTGTTTTTCCTCCCCTATAGTAAAGTTATTTGCATCTATAATTTAGTTTATTAGTTTGCTAGAAATTTGGGTTTAGTTCGATTAAAAAAAACCCAGATAAAAGGGAAAACTACACAAGACACTAGTGAAATGAAGTCCTATAATTTCTTTTTTTTTTTCTTCCAGATGTGCAAGCATAACTAAATAAATATTTAGTGGAAAGAATACACACACCCTAGCGGGGTTCTGGAAATAACCTGACAGCATCTCTAATCACAGTGCATACACAGAAGTATCATGCTGTGAGCTCTGCACAAGAGACAGAAGGCTGCATTTAAAGCAAGAAGATAACCATGTAAGATCAAAAGACAAACAAGGAGTGGTTCTTACTGGTTCCTCTGAGGATATCCTCTTTCTCTTTGACAGGCAACTAATTGCTAAGTCAACCTCAGTTGTTTTTAATGAGAATTATTGTGATTCTACCAATTCAAATACTGACAAAACAAAACATCAGGTCCATATCAAGTACCTGGATGTAGCCAAACGAAGAGGATCCACTCTTTACTGGTCAGAGAGAACTCTGCAAGGAAATATGAGCCATCTTAAAGCAATCTGGATGCTTGGAAAGGGATATATGGCATCCCCTTTCCTGACATCATCCACAGATAACCATCTAGCAACGCAGCTGAGATGAAGGACCCTGTTCTATGTATATCCATGGAGTTTTAAAATCTCCCCACAGAGCCAACTGAGGTCTATCATAACTCAAAACCTGAAATTATATCCAGATGCTACTCCACTTAAATTTAACAGAGCTATACATTTTCAGTAACATATATCTTGGGAAGCACAGGCTTCCCTAATTTGAGATCCAACCTTAAAATGAGTAAGTGAAAAATATTTAACTTCATTAAGAGTGAAAGCCCTCCTCAGTATCCTCTCAAGTGCCCTTGACCAAGAACCGCAAAGGAAGAAATCAACCAACCATGTTAGCATCCTGAAAGTTTTAAGTGAGACATCTGAGCCAGGAATTGATTTTCTTTTCTCCAGAGAGCTGCATACAGTATCATTCTGCATGCTGACACTGCCCCAGTATGGAAGGGGAAAAGATGCTTAGTGTCATAAATCAGTATATATAGAAAAGTGATAAAATGTTACAACCTCTAAGTTTCACTATCCAAAGCATGGAGCTGAAATTAATTTTTCCTCTATGTGAAATAATTTTAGATTTAACTCATAAAGTGTGTTCAATTCCCTAGTCTCATGTGTAGCTTTTTCAAGTGTAATGCTTTTCTCAAAGGCAAGAAGAACACCTCAAGGTAAAAACCACTTACAGTAGCATTTAATCCCACTTGTTGTAACTGTACAACAGATTTTTCAAGCACATACTCCAAAATTAAATGAAGAGGGGAGGAAAGAGAGTCACTGAAGCATTTCAAGTTATGCCTAACATAAGAAAAGAACATGGCAAGTATAGGAAGGAGTTTGGTACGTTGATATGATGAGCGTTTGGAAAGATGAAATTCTCTGTATTAAAAGGCATCTCTGACCAAAAGGATAAATAGCCCAGGAGGAACTTCAGGACAATGACTGACATCCACCCACCCCAGACTACCTCGATAGCAGATAGCGAGATTTGGTAATCAAATTAAAAACTAGTCAAATTAACCTGTAACTGAAAAGGGTCACCTTCTATTATTTTTAAAATTCTTAATATCTTCTGTTTCCTTAAGGTTGCAGAAAAGTGACTTTTCTGGAGGGTCCCGGTGCGATCCTGGAGCTTCCGGAGGCTCCCAGGGGGATCCTGGAGCTTCCAAAGTATCCTGGAGGTTGTGGATGATCCTAGAGCTTCCAGAGGGTTCCAGCTGGATCCCAGTGCTCCCAGTGGGGTCTTGGGGCTCCCAGTGGATCCCAGTGAGATCCTGGGGCTCCCAGTGGGATCCCAGCTGTCCCAGTGGATCCCAGAGCCCCACTGGGACATTTCCACAAAATGGAAATACTGTCTTACTGAGTGGTGATAACTGTGGAAATGGGGGATGGAGGACCTTAAGCCCCTCCATTTCCTCCATCCACAGACCCTTGTAAAGCTTACACCCGGTGTGCCTTTCTTCTTTGTTTTAACTATTGAATCCATTCCTTCCTCTTTTCCCACCTCCTCCCCTTTTTCTAATTGTTCCCCTTGAAACCATATTGGAAAACTTGGATCGGCTAATAATTTAGTCATGCTTATTAAAAAAGTACTTATATGGCATTAACAGCTGGCTTACACTTCTCACTGAATATCATTTGCCCTTTGATGGCCAGTTTTCAGTGCAACACTTAAAATTATGCCTGTATTTCCCACAGCAGAAACCTATCATACTAGAAGCCAACTCAAAGTTGCTAGGAACAAAACCAAAACCTCTGCAATTAACCTGCATTGTCCTATGGTCTTCAGGAAGTTTGGAACGAAGTGCCCTATCCCAGCTTTTACTGAAATAAGTAAAAACAGCCAATGATGAAGAGAAAAGTAAGGAAACGAAACATAAAGTAAGACTTCCTTGTGGGAAATGAGTACCACGGGATCAGACAGAGGTCAACCCCTTCTCAGCTTGTGAGGTGGCAGATCACTCATTACCACCCTGCTGTGCAGAACGATTTTTAAGCCCATTCTGTTAAATAATAATAAACTCCCAACACTGCAATTCGTTAACACTTGTAGGACAATGAAGAGGATAAGCTGTGAGTTCAGTGCAACTTTTCTTCTTTAGCAAATACATTAAGACAACAGACCTCTATCCAACTGATGTTTTACATTCCCACAATTTCAATCTCTCTGCAATCACTGGCACATAGCTTGACAGGTATCAGCAGTATCAATGAACAATTAAGCAAATGACTTTCAGATTAACTCCTCTGGCTCTAATGCATGCATATTACAAAAATTTGTAATACCATATTTCCTAATCTCTGAGTGGTCAAAATAATCTACTCTAGTTATGCCTCAACACACAGTTTATCATTTGGTGACCACCTAAAAAAAAAATATAAGGAAAATTCAAGACCTGCTGTTCCACCGAAGCAGAACTGCACTTTAACAGGTTGAATTCACTGTAGTGTATTTAAAGGTATTTTTATACCTGAATGGAGATTTTAATTAATAGAAATCAAATCCCATGTACCTCCAACCAATCACCAATCAGGAAGCAGGGGGAGAATTTCCAGAAACACGTAAGAACGTGGCCTGATTAATTCCACAGTGCAGCATATCCCAGTCTTGCTCCCCTTTATCAGCCACCAAATCAAGCATTTGTTGGATGATTTCCTGCCTAACCTGTACCTTCCCCCACCCCGTTTCCTGTGAAAACAAGGATATGAGAGGAATTAGATGAATGCCTATGCTTCAACTCTGTACGGCACTGAAAAACAGGTAAAGCTCGAGTCTGGAGTGTGAAAGCACTCACAGGCTTCTTAATCCAGGCATAGCTTCAGTAAATCAAGAGACACAAATCCTGCTGACTCACAACCGCAGAAATCCCAATACAGTATCTCTATATAAATACCATTTACACTCTCCTTGCTGAAGGAACAAATTGTAAAGCAATATTGATTTGAAAGAGAACACAAGATACCTGGGAAAATATGTAAGACTGTGAAATGAGGTGTGCTTAAAAACTTAAAAATTACATAAAGACAACCAGATCGAAATTTTAATTTGACCTGGCTTTAGAGATGTATTACCTATTTTAGCACAACACTTCATTCTTGTAACCCTGCCACACTGCAAACAAAAAAGGACAGAATGCAGATGTGCTGGCTCAGCATATTTTGAACATGTCCCTGGAGTACCTTCTAGGCCAGAGACTGTGAATAGCTGGCATTGGTCCAGGTCATCTACATAAAGCCTGAATATCCTGACGGCCTGTTTCTCCTTCAAGTGCAATTCAGCCTTCCTCAGTAACCCTACTGATCCTCTAAAGAAACCTCAGGCAGTAAAGAAGCTCATTTTCCACAGGACAGCATCTTCTAGCTTATAAGCAGCAAGTACTTGAGACTGTTGGATCCATGGTGGCCACGTGGGGCAGACACCATGCACATTTAGCCACCCTTGAGGCAGACATTCTGCAAACAGCAGAAAACATACTCTTAATCTTTTAATACACATTGCAAAGGAAAGATTACAGCATATTATTCCATACCTAATCAGTATCTGGATAACTGTCATTATGCAGAGATGACTAAATTTATGAGTGGCACCCTGTTTATGAAGCAGTCTTGTTTGCTCCCTAAAACTGCTGATGCCTGTTTTCTGGTGGATATCCACCTAAAATGTTTCATTAGATGTTCCAAGGGTCTTTTGTACAAAACAAGGTCCAAAGCTCACGTATATATTATGCCAGGTATGTATCACTTCTGAAAAACAATTACTTCATCTTCCAGAAACCACCAACATTACAATGACACCCTAAACCTCTGTGGCTTAAAAAAATTTAAAACAAAACCCAATCCCCACAAAAACAAAACCCAAACAACTCCAGTATCAGAAGTCAGAGATGAGTAACCCACTTAGTAATGCATGGGAGTCCAAAACAGCTCCCAGGTATGTTTCCTCATTCTCACAAAGGGTGTTAGCCCAGTGGCCATTCTTCTACAGCATCAACACCATGAGCTGTGACACCCTGTCAAGAGATGGGAAGGAGAGAAAAATCCTTGCTGTGATACAGGATTTAAAGCCCCTCTTCCAGCTCTGCCAATGCAGCCAGGGAACGACTGCTGCAGTGTCCCATCAAGCACAGAGGACAAGTCATCTCTTCTAAAACCCACTCTAGGCAACCTCCCATCCAGGTACAGAACAGGGGAATTCCTCTCTGACTCTTCCCAGCTACTGCTAATTGCTAGAGGCCCTTGCCAGGTGAACAGCAACATCAATCAGCAGCTCAAGTAAAAGCAGTCATGACAACTATAAACAAAAATATTTACAAGAGAATGTTTGAGTCACAGGGTAGCCCTGCTGCAACTCAGATAGGCTCCTGCCTCGAATTAGTTTGCCCAAACCTGTTTTTCAGCCCCATTTCTGAAGAACTCAGCATTTAAAACAAGTTCTTGATAAGCTGAAGCGGGCAGAAAAGAAGCACTGAGCCGATTCCGAGATTGGGGTTGGGGACATTTACTTATAGACTGAAAAGAAGTCAAGGTACTTGAAAGGATCCTTTAAGTCATTGGAAGGATCGAGATGTGACTTGAGTGAAAAATTACCTTTAAATAGGTTTCAGGGGTTGGGTTGTCAGACTTTTATTTTTTCACATTAGAGTAAAACTATTTAATATTTGCCTAATGATGAATTAAAGCCTGTCTTTTAAAAACAGTAAGAACAATTAGTTCATAAATATAGTGGGTTTTCCCCACTATTTCCTTGATATCCCCATTTCCAGCTGCCTAGTGCTAGACAGCTCTCCAATAGCACATAGACATTGGAGATCCCTTTTCCAAGTGTTCCTCTTTCCTCCAGAAAGCAACACACAACTGGATGCTCTCTCTCAAATTCTGCATGTAACCAGAAAAAGATAAATGCTTCTTTGTATTTGACCCATGCATTCAGCAGGGTCAGTTTTGGGAGAAAACATAGAACCATATTCAATATTAGCCAGAGAGGTTAAACCTTCATTTGCAATGGTGACGTGACAGCCAGCCAACTCTAACCCACAGAAAAACAATGAAGGGAAAAGCAGCATCTCTGCAAGAGAAACTAGAGGAAACAAAAGCAAATGAGAATAGAAAGTAGCTTGCTGAATAAGACTACAGGAAAAATTGTAAACATTTTCTGTATAATGTTAACAGATGCAGACTTTGGTTTATGACTAGAGGTGACACAACACACTCCTAGGTGTATCAGTAAAAGAGTCAGTTAGAGCAAAACCTTTTAATAAAATGCAGAAAGGTCAATGAAAATCACACATCTACTCCACCACGTTTTTTTCATTACACATTTTATGGAATAACTTGGTTCACGGTAGGAAACAATCTTCTCAATACTACCTTTCTTGTTCAGTAATATATGATGACACCAGTCACTGCTACATACACATGCTGCTCATTCATAACATACCTGTTGCCATCATATATCAATTGCTACTATAGAATATTTCCATTAGACTGGTTCCTTACACATTCAGATTCATTTAGTATAATTTTCAATGTCAATTTAAAAGTTCAAGCATGTTTTCAGAAACTGCTGATTACTGAAAAAAATTAAAATTGAGCTTTTAGAAAAAGGTTTTCAATGTATAATTTTATACTCTTTGAAGAGGCACCATTCAGAGAGAAAAGCTATTCTCCACAGGCAATACCACAAACATAACATGACAAAAATGTCAAGTTAAGTATATGTTCTAGTTGATATTTGTCAAAATTTATACAGAATCAAGGGGGTTGGATTTAAAGGGTGTGCCATAACAAAAGCACCAGTTTAGAGATCAGAAGTTTAGAGATCAGAAATTCCATGCTTTCTCCCACAGATGGGTATTTGCCTTCTATACACAGAAAAACAACTCTGCAACATGAAGAGTCAAGGCAATTTGCCCCCCCCACTGTCATGTATTTTTAACTCAGTAAAATAATTCTTCTGATTCACCAAGTTACTTGGTATTTACTTTAAACACTAAAAAGGAACCACATCCAAAACATGCATTTCATATTTCACTATTTATATGGCAAAGGAGGTTAATAACTGAAACTTGCAGAAGACTAAGCTGTATTTCAGTGCCTCTCCAAACATTTAACAAGACTGATTAACTAAAATTCTCTTTAATCATGTCACAGTACAGAAGATAGTGTATATTATGTACGAAAAAGTATTTGAATTAATATAAACTTATTATCAACTAAGTTAAAAACCCTATTAAAATTCTCATTTTTGGTTTAGTATTACATCATTTAAGATTTGGAATAACTGGAACAACATTTTTTTGAAAATAGGAAAGAAAAGTAGTGTAATGGCAAACATTTTATAATATGGATTATTTTAAATTCTGCAGTAAATATTTCAAGACATGTAGATTTTCACTGAATAAGTAAACAACTCTGCATGACAGTACTCTCAACCAGTATGATATTCCTAGCTTGAAATAGGTCTAACAAGTGCCAAGCACCTTGATTTAGAAGAAGAATTTTTAAGTACTTGGACAACAAAACAGTTAAAGGAACCATTAAAAAAAAAAAGGGAAAACAAATAAACCAAGCATCTACATATTAAAAACTTTATATAAATACCTCTTCAGATGCTGTTCCAGCTCCAAGAATAACACTTTCATGGTTATTTGTTCAGGACCTTGTTTCTGGAGAAATGTCACTTTCATCGAGGCATCTATTTAGTACCTGCTGATTAGTTTCCCCCAGACAGAGGGTCGGAAGAAATACCTCTCAGTCCTTTGTGACCATAAGATCAGCATTAGCATTCCACTATTAACCACAAGTCCTGAACTCTGCAGCACTTTCAAGAATTGCAAAGCCTTGCCTGTTAAAGATTATCCACTTGCTTCAATTCAAAGTTTGCCGAGTTTAATAGTGGTTGGTTATGATCAAGAAAAACAAGAAGGGCGAACAGTGACGACACCATAGATCCTGAGATCACATGGTGTTCTGTTACATAAAGCATCAAAAGAGATTAAAATCTTCATGATTATGTTTTCAAATCTCAAACAAATGCATCTTCTTTCAGCAGTGCCAAATTCACCAACTCTGAAGCTGATTCAGCCTGCTCCTGCTTTTTCTGAAGCACATTTTAATCACTACAGGTAGCTAATTCTGCTTAGAGAAAGGCAGCTTAAGTAGTACTGCTTCTCAAATTAAAGTTCTAGGGCTTAATGGCAGTTCCAATTAGACACAAAATTGACAGTACCCCGTTTGCCAGAAAATATTTTACACAGGCAAATCCTATCCTTGACTGCTATTTTAAAAAGAACCCATGATGACAGTTTGAGACAGGCATCTAGTTAGTCTTCTGCAGACCAGAAAAAGATAGCAACTCATCATGTATCAAGCCAAAAATCTATCAACTATTGCATTTTCTTCCTCACAGAAACAGATCACCATAAGGAGGTTTTGGTGCACTATAGTAACTCCATACCATGCAACTATCACCCTATATGCGTAGGTACCATTATAACATTGCTTCAACCCAAAGATATTCCTTCCTCTACCATGTTAAATGCTTTTCAGTGTGAAGAAAAATTGACTGCCCACAGTACATTGTAGAGAATCAAACAAGATTCACTTTCCTACTCTACAGGCAAGCTGGAGACCAGGAGATAACCCTTCACCACGGAAGTAGCCAGCACGTGTGCAGGAACCCCTGCCACACAAAAGTGCATGGGCACTGATGTTACACTCTTTTCATCAGACCGCAACCACAAAAATGCAAAGGCAAAACCAGAAATCAAACCTAGCAAATGTTACTTGGACTTACTGCTGACTGCTAAAGTCATGCCAGATGTGTCTCCTCAAGCAGATTTGCCTTCTAAGACCATACTGGAAAGAAACCAAATGGAAGGGTCAAACAAGTTCATATAATCATAGAATATTTTGGGTTGGAAGGGACCTTAAAGATCATCTAGTCCAAACCCCCCACCATGGGCAGGGGACACCTTACACTAGTGCAAGTTGCTCAGGGCCCCTCCCAGTCTGGTTCTAAACACTTCCAGGAATCTACAGCTTCTCTGGACCTCCTGTGCCAGTGTCTCACCATTCTCACAGCAAAGAATTTCTTTGTAATATCTAACCTAAACCTGCCCTCTGTCAGCTGGCTCACAGCATGGCCATATACTACTTATCAGCATTTCTGTTCCACCTTGCCAAGGCAGTGAAGTGGTAACTGATGGCAAGGGAAGCAGGTATTACACAATAAAAAAAGAAAGGAGTCTGGCTTGGGGGAAGAAGGGAGGGGTAAAATCAACTCTACTTATTAGAACCAACAAGTCTACCATCACAAACAGGGAATATTTTGTTTAGGCAGCAGTGAGGAAACGAACAAAAGAAAAAAATGCATTTTTTTTTTCCCTTGGGAATGAGGGATGTAGTGAGATTAGTTCCCCATTCCCAAAGCCTAGAGGTAATTCAGATAATTTGAACAGGGCATCAGATGTACTAACTGTGAAGCAGGGCAGAATATTTCTAAACTGTCTTCCCAGAGCCTTGTACGCTCACAATGTTCCTTTTAAGGCACAGCAAGGAGATTGAAGCAGACAAGTTACATTTTGCCATAAATGTTTCTCTCATTTCATCAAGTGCACCTCTCAGCACAGCATGGGAACGGATAACAAGCAGGGCTCGTTTTAGCATTCTCCTCTAGCTCCCACTGAAAAGCCACAGAGGTGGGGCCACTCGGTGGAGCAGTTGCATTCCTGGATCTTGGTCTTTGGAGAAGAGGCAGACAGATATAATGGCCCTAAAAGAGGGATGCTTACTCTGAAAGCAGGGCAAATCTTGAAAACTTGGAGACTTACGTGGTATAACCACATCTAAAAGAGAGAGGTAGATCAGGCTTCAAGGAAAAATAAGTAAGGAACAAAAGGATCAACAATAGTAGCAATCAACAACTATAAAGACTGTCACAGAATATTCTGAGGTTGCAAGGGACCCAGAAGGATTGTCAAGTCGGACTCTTAAGTGAATGGCCCATAAGGGGATCAAAGCCAAGCCCCTGGTGTGATTAGCACCATGCTCTAACCAACTGAGCCCAGTACTATTGAATAACTTCAATATTCAAAATGACATACTACTTATAGCCAGGGGTCTTGCTTATTTTAAAGAGCTGAAGCATCAAGCTGACTAGAAGAATGCTCAAAACCAATTACAGAAAGCCGAACCAAGACAGAAATTTTCATTTCAGTGCCATCCTTACACATCCTTCTAGAGTCAGAGACTCAGTACAATAATAATTCCTTAAGAATCCTACTGGTTACACTGTCTTACATATCACATATGCTACAGCTTCCCTTGGACATTCTATAAAGTACACAGCTGACCTGTAGCAGTCATGTTCAGCTAAGTCTGTATCCCACAGAACTGCGGCAACAGAGCTGATTGGCTTCAGATTTTAAGCTGCCATTCTCCTAACCCTCTTTAACATGCTTCTAGCCCTCTCTATTGTCTGTATCCCCCTCTGTAAAGCTGCACAGTTGACACCAGCTAAAAGGACAATCCTTCTCCGTAGCTACTGCACATACAGTACGTGCACTGGTCACAGGTGTTTTCCAGGACGCCTGAAACAATGAGTACACTTTGAAGTATGTTGGAGTGGGAAAGGGATGAAAGCAGTGATGTTAACCTTTCCTGTACACAGTCTTTACTTTCTCCTTTCCTATTCCAAGATGTCCTTTGAACAGGAGCTCCATCATGCTAGCAGCTGTGTCATGAGAGTTAAAAACAAGGTCCAGTAAGTTATGCACATCTGACTAATACATCCCTCAGCTCCAATGCTGCTCTGATTCAAATCCAGATTTCTTGTATAGTCAGAAAGATCATTAAGTGTTAGATTACTCTGGGGGGAAAGCAATTTCTTAAGAGGTACAAATCTAAGCACTGAATAAAACTTAGGAAAGATTAATAACTGTACTATCGGCTCACATCCACACACACATAAACAGTTCTATTTGCATCTCATGAGTTTATGCTAAAATCCTTGTGTCTTGCTCTGCTTATTAAAAGAAGCCATGTCAGAATCAGTTTGAAAGTGAAAAGTAAATATATATATATATATACGTACACACATGCACATATATATATACACACAGCCGTGCACATATGATGCAGAACTGCAGAATGAAGCAGCTGAATATATTCAGTAAAGGAGCAAGTTCACTGCTAGGCTCACAAAGAAAATGCTTCATCTCTGGTAACACTAATCACTTTTCCTCATGCATCAGCCCCAATTCGGGTGACAACATTACAGTAAGGCAACACTCACAGGCTTGATTTGATGCTACTTCTCTAGCTATGTCAAGTAAAATAGTTTCTATACCATTGATCTAAAAGCACCTCATTGAAATTCATCACTTTTTTACTTGGGGAGGTTTGTACCCCAGAGGAGTCTTATCAGTTCCACTCACAACCTTAACAAAAACCAGCAAATGATTTGAAAATCAGCAAACTGATTTTCAGTCAGTTACCAGACTGAAAACAAATTAATCTTTAAACATGACTGCTTCAGAGGCAGCTATTCCGATAACTACATGATTTTTCTCATAAGCATTTCCCATAAATTTGACAAAGCTCGTTACAGTGCATTCAAGTAATTAAAAGGATTACTCAGTTATCTGTAAGTCAACAACTTACAGGCAATAAAACCCACAAAGATATTGTAAGCCTACTGGATTAACTAAGCGATTGAACATTTTTACTGCTTTGAAAAACAGCCTCTAGCTGCAACTGAAAAATGCCTGAAGTACAAGGATCTTCATTCTTCTCCTGCCACATTCAAGAATTCAGCATCAAGCTATGCCTTCCTTTGTACTGAACCACCCTGGCTCTTATATAAAGTGACAGATTGCACACAGATGAATTATCACTCCAGGTACATCAGAATGTCAGATATGGGTAAATTTTAACATTTAATGAAACAAAAAACAAGATTTCATGCATGATAGCATCAGGGTACCTAGGTTCTCTCCCACCCATAGCTCTTATGCCCACAGGGGAAGGAGGAGCATATTTCAAGATTCTTAATTTGTGGTACTCCTTGACGGTTTTGATTTAAAAAAAAAAAAAAAAATAAAAAATTTAAAAAATGCAGCAGCCCAAGTTAAGATCTAAACTGTAAGTTAATGAATCTGGCATTCACCCAGCAGAATTTACTGTTTACATCAGTAAACAGTACTGTTTACATCAGTAAACACTGAATAAAGTGTAGCACTTCAGCCTGAATTCCTCAGCATGTCACACATTGGTGAGTGAGCTGCCATACCTTCATAGGTAAACATTTAGTAGGTTCATTTTCCACATTCTACAGAGGACTTCAGAGACAGTTTGAATAATGCAGACTTCACCATAAGAAAAAGTAGCAAGTCAACCTTTAGACTACAGACATAAAATACCCTATGGTAACAATGTCAATTTTGATGTGATGCAACACACTAAGAATTTAAAATTCTGATGTGCATACAAGTGCCTGATAAAGCAGAAAACATACCAGACATTCAACTCTTCTGGAAACTTTAAAATTCCAAGCATGCAATCCTTAAGATATTTAAGGGTTAAAGAATTCCTAAAATAGTTATCCAAAATTCACGTAAGTCACCAGGACTTAAGATTTCCAAAGTTTGTTTCATGATTACAGTACAGGGTCCAAGACTACTATTTTACAAATATAACAAATAAACCTTTATATCAAGTTACAGCACTTACTGTTACCAGCGATGTCCCATATACCATTTGCATCCTAACCTACAGGGGTTTTTTAACGATTTGTTACCCTCCACTCTCCTATCTTAAATCAATCTTTATGCAGTGCTTTGGCACAGGGTTTTGCAAGGTTGCTAGTCAATGACAGCATGCAAAAAATAAATCTGACTTCAGAAAATATCTATTAGAACCACTCAATGAAGCAATGCATGCTGGCTTGTCAAAGAAAATAGTTTTGACACCAAAAAAAGTTAAAAAGCACAAAAAGCTGTAGAAAGACATCTGCACTACAATGAAAACCGAAGTAGTGAAGTGAAAGACAAGAAGGTGGACAAGAAACTGGGAAGTATTTCCAAATGCTAGCAGCAAAAATCACTGCTGTACTTTTGTTATCATCATATTTTGAACAGATGTAATGAAATGCAGTTAGAGAAGATAGTTTTTAGCCTGTCATTAAACAATTTTAAAAAAGTTTAGTTACTAACATCCTAATTGAACATCTGAGTCATCGCCAGGTGATATAAAAGGTATGGCTTTCAGTTACACAGTGATAAGCATTACAATTGCACATATTTAGTCTGTTAATTTACACTCAATTTTTATTTTCATCTTGGCACCCCTATATAGGCTGCCAAACAGCAAATCCTCCCTGTGTGAAAGATGAAGAAACACATACAGGGAAGGCCTTACTGGACCTGAAACACCCATTTAGCCTGGGAGCCACCACCAGGCATGGCCAGAGGCAGATGTTTAGGTGAGAACCCAGCAAGGCAGGCAGATAAATGCAACCTTCCTACGGTATCCTCCTACATGTCAGCAACCAGCAGCTTGAGGAGTTCCTGCACAAAAAGGAATAACTTAGTGTTTAATGACCTAAGATAATTTTCTTCCAAGAACTGGTCCATTTGTTTTTCTTTAAAGAAATGACTCCGGTCACATAGTTGTGAGGACTTTTTAAAACTCTGGTTGTTAAATTCTGAGTTAATTACCCAGGGAAGAGACAGTTTTCCAATTATCACATATAAAGCATCAACCACCCTGGCTTCTAAGGAGATATGAATTTGAATCTCAAAAGCAGTCCTGATTTAGGAACACACAATAGGAACACCTGGAAACCAGCACGAGCATGAAGGAGCAGCTACAGGAGTCAGTCTTCTCCACGAACCACAGTAAGCCATCTGCAAGTGAGTTCTTTACATTCCATTAACTGTAAGTCACTGAACTTCTATCATTTAATCATACAGAAGAACAGACAATGTCAAAGCATATTCAAGCTGTGGAAATATGTTAGTACTGGGACAACAAAACATGTTAAAAAAATTGAGTAAAATATATTGAGGAGGAGGAAGAAGTAATTAAGGGCATTGGTACTGAATACATATTGCCAATTAGAATAGTTCCTGGTTACTGCTTTTTGTACTGTGGCAATGACTAAAATCAAATTAAGCCTACAGGAGACAAACCTAGTATCTCCTCCACTTCTACACATAAGGCATCTCTTTACCATGGCTATGCTATGTTATCCTAGTCTAAAACAAGTACTCCTTTCCTTCACTGTAGCACCTATGAAACCCAAACCAGCAGAATCTCTGATTAAGAGGAGCCTGATGAACATGAACTAGCACAGCACAGTAACAGCAGCTCAGCATTTTTTGCTGCAAGGGATTGTCAATCTACCGTGCATGTTACATCAGTAGAATACAAAACTAATAATGAAGGATTTGCAGGCATTCAGGCAGACTGGAGGGGAAGGAACCCTGCCTCCTGAAACATGTCTTTGGTGGTGTTGGTGTTTTTTAACTTAAGCATACAAGAGAAAACTTGAGAATACTATGAAGTTGCCTGTCACATGATCCATGAAATGGAGCCCCCCAGTTAAGGGTAACTTAATTTCAACAGACAAATGCAGCAGGAACTGAGACTCAAAGCTTCCTATTGAGAAGGGTCATCCAAAACCTTCACAGGACAATTGCAGAATAAATCTCTGGCCTGCCCAAACCTCCAAACTGAGATCCATCAGTAGGTGTGAGCTAATAGAAACCAGTTACAGCTATTCTTGGATATTCTTCCTCAGTAATACTGGAACTTTATGAGACTAAATTAGAGCAGACATTCCTTGGGCATTTGGTGACATCCATATTAAAGGAGTAAATGAAAGATTTAGAACAATGTAGTTCTAATCATTATCAAGACAGGAAGAATTTTTAACTCTGTAGCTCTCTTCCCCCAGATTTTCCTTTCTTTCAGATTCCAGAGAGCAGCCTGTACTCAAGCAGCAGCTCACTCCCAAAAAGCTTTGGGAGCCATAAGGCTACTGTCTTATTTTTAACAAGTCAGCCTCTTTCAAAAAGGAGGCAAGTAGAACATCACCTCTGAGCCACTACACAAGCATGAATTCATAAAGGAGTAACCTACCCCTTCTGGTTTTGCAAGCACAGCAGTTATAACATGACCTTCAATGCTCTAAAGCAAACTGCAGACACCAGAGACACTGGGTTTTTCTCTACCATATCAAATATTTTCCCATGGAAGGAGGAGCAACGCTTTGTCATCCTGCTTCTCTTCTTCAATAAGGCCAGACACCCTGCAGGGCAAGATCTAGCTAAAAAAGTGATTCTCTGATGTGTAAACCAGAATAAAGCCCTCCAGGAATACATTGCTTCAAAAGAGAAGGCCACTCCACCAGGCCCAAGCATTCGGCTCCTGGACCACACTAGGACCTCTCAGGAGCAGCACAAGGCAAGTGCCAAACATCCTGAAGAAAGAAAGGTGTAACTTGCTGCTGAAAGTGAAACTTCAGGGTCTGATAAGTGTTCTGTGTTATCTGTTCACATACAGATAAGTTCCATGGTGCTGTGAAACCTACTTAAGTGCTTACAGAGGTTTGAGAGGAAAACAGCATCAACTAAATAACACCACAGGTGGCAAACTAAATACCTTGCTACTGAGACACTGATACAGTACAATTCTTTTCCTGTAACGAGTCCCATCAGTGGCTCACCAGGACTGATTAGGCTACATTAGTTCGAGTGTCAACAATATCCTAACATTAGGCATTAGCTCCTTTAGCAGGCATTGGAAGACAGCACTAGTCCTATACTTCATTATTTTTACTGTGAACATTTAACTCTTATCCTGTATCTATTTTGGTATTCTTCTAAATTGATTTGTGTTTGCCAATGTTTATTTCAGAAAAGACTGAAAGTCACCACCTTCAATTTTCTTATCTGGCTATGTAACAACAGCCAGCAATTCTGAAATTAGCAGCCTCTGACACAGCATTTTCTTCAGAGACCTTCTGATTGTATTTTCATTTCTTCTCTTATCAGTCAGGAGCACAGAATGTGACAACATTGCAGATGTGCTAAAATGTCCCTCTTAAGCCAAAAATTGGGACTTCAGTTCCACAGCCAGTAATTATCAGTGATTTTCTTGAATTTAATTGCTCTAATCAGGTGAGTGAAAAAGGTATGAAGGTTATTTGAGAGACCAAAATAAGGGTTTGGAAGAGTGTATATCAGTGGAAAAGAGATTATTTTTATACATACTATTATTAATGAGACTGGGAAACATATTTATAATGAAATTAAACATTAAATAACAGAACCATAGGAAAAACATCAAACTACAGATTTGGAAACTAGAAAAGCATATCAGTGGACTAACGAAAGAGAGAAGAGTAAGAAGCAAAAAATAGAAATAAAAAGGCAAGTAGAAGCAGGGAAGGAACAGGGAGAAAAAGTAGTTAGAACAAGCCAAACAGCAAGGAGAACAAAGCATCAAAAAGAGAAGGGTCAGGAACTGCATGAGGGAGTGAAGAGGATAAAGGAATTACGGGCTAAAAATACCCAAAAGAAAGGTACCAGCAGATGTTATTTTTTGGTACATTTAATACAACAACCAAAAAACCAGAAAGAGTATTTCTGGAAATGCCATACTTTTCTGGAAAAGAAAGAGAAATATAGGAAGGGAAGAATTAAAAAACTAAATCTACAGCAAGCAGCTGCCAAAGCCCTGCAGTTTCCCTTGGCAGACCGACACTTCCATTGATAACCCAATGCTATGACATTACTGTCCTATGATGACAGCTTTTGGAAGAGAAGAAAAAAAGGAAAAAAAAAATAAGAGTTTCAGACTCAATCTCCCTTCTCTGTGTACGTGAGCAAAACCATCCAGCCTATGACGACTCTCTCCTTCGTTCATGCTCCAAATACAGTGTGCTAAAGAAATGCTTTAACATAAAGTACCACAAATAAATCAGTTACATTAGACAAGATCTTTATGTGGTTCACCTTACCCCTCTGGAAAGGGTTAAGGTGAAAATGGTAGGGTAACTAATTCCAAAATGATGCATAAAGCCCTGAACTGTGCTGTCCTGTCTCTTGCAGTCATGCAGAAAAGCGTTGCCACCGACAGTTCTCCTGCCAGGAGCACTACAGAAGCAGCAGCCCTTGGTTTAACCAGCAGGGCCACTGCCCTTCAGTGTAGTCGGTTAAATGCCATCCAAAGCAAAAACCCAGCCTATACCCATCTTTCCACAATCACAAGTGATTTGGTCACCACAAGCCTGAGGACTTTTTAAGAGTGCAGCACTCCCATGTGAACTGCAAACAACACACTGCTATTTTTGCTTCTCTTCGAAGGACAGGCATTTTGAACGGGGAGGACAGATGGACAGACACAAAGCCAGTTTACTGACCTATGTGCATTTCAGCTATAGTTAGTAATGGATACCTGGGCCGACCCTGGAACGTGTGCTTCGCGGCGGCCTGGGCTCGGCCCGGCTCCGGGTGAGGAAAGGAGCAAGAGAATGGGAGCTTCACCTGTGCAGACAGTGCCATTGTGGGAGTTGAGAGGGGAGCCCCAGAACACACAGAAGAGAAGGATAACTCTAAACCCGGGCAGATGGAGCTCATCAGCCCTGTAAGGCCATCCATCTAAGAGAAGGTCACTCTAAACAAACCTATGTCCTGAGGACCTCACTGCCACCATCCAAGCTCGCTCGGCCCTGGGAGATGAACCTTACGATTAAAGGGTGGGTTCAGTTCAGTGCACACTGTGTCTCACCTAAAAAATCCATTGTGCAGGCTCGAAGGCCTTACTCGCATTTGCAAAGCCCTGTATCACCAGCGCGCTTGTAACAAATGTGGGCAGAGACCTTTCCCAAATCTTCGTTCACGAAGACTGGTCACGATGATGATGAGTAATGGATAACACTTCATACAGAAGTGGTAAGGATGATGAGTTCTAAATGTATTCCAAAAACTCTCTTTATTTCTGGCTTCTGAATATCAGTTTATCAAGTTAAAAGAACCAAGAGTTCTTATTTCCAAGGAACTTGGGAAAAAAAATTAAAAAAAAATAAAAATCAAAGTTTATTACTTTCCCCTTCAGTCAACAGTTCAATATCCCATTAAACATTTGCAGTGATTTTTACTGGTATATACATACTGATTTAAGTCTGAAGATATAAGTAATCTTTAGATTACTTATAATCTCAGTGAAAGCTCAGGCTTTCACAGCAACAGGCTTTCCATTGACAGAGGCTGCACTTTCCATGTTTTAATAAAAGGCATAAACACAATTAACAAGTTGAATAACATTCTTTTCCCCTCACTCCATTACACATACTCCACTACTGTATTTTACAAGGGGCTCCAACTAACTGCCATGAAAGGTTCTCTACTTCATCCTGCCCACATATTCTTGCCTTCTCCTTCACACTGCATCTGATGGAAAACCAAGTATTACCACCTGCTACACCATGTAAACAATATAAAAGTGAAGGCAGAAAAGAGTGACTGGCAAAGTGGGAAGAGGGAGAGTGTATAAACATTTTTCATTCTAGGCTGCTTTGCTGTTCCTTACACACACGTGCCAATTCCACTATCATCATAAAGTCTTCCAAGAAACACCAGGCAGGACATGCTACCACCAAAAAGCAAATATGAAATTTGGTTGTTATTTTCTGTTGGGATATTTTATTGTTGTTAAAGGAAAGGGAAGAATAAGAAAAGCAGATAAGGAAATAAATATCCCTGGATAATTAACTTTTCTAAAGAAATGCATCATGGCAGTAGGATTTCCCTTTCCCATGCTATGTGGCATGTCTGACTCAAGATTCATTGCACACTGCCAAGTAGAGGGCATGCTCGGTAAACACAGATACAAATAAACTGATATTTACCTGTGTCAGAAGTTTATCAGAACAGAAGATGAAGAACAATATTCCAAAGAAGATAAGCAGGCAGGCAGAAAGGACAGCAGAAAAGAGGGGGAAAAAAGCAAAATTATAATCAAAGTTATCATACATATTAAGAGATACATAACAGCAAGTACAATTAACATTAAACCTGTTACTTCAGGGTTACTCAAGAAGTGACTGAATCACTTGTGCCAAGGAGCAAAGAGGTATAGACACACATAACAGCATTATCCAATTATTTTATTCAAAAAGTATTACTAGAGTCATGGATTTGTCAGATGGAACTGTGTCTGGTCTATTCACAGGCACCCTTCAAGATAAGTGCACAGTTAAAACGAAGTCTGCTTGCAAGTTTATTGAAAATAATTCACATATTGAATATCAAGCAGTATTTCTCAAAGTTCACTTTAGCATAGGTAAGGTTAGATGTCTAGAGGACAGTGCATCCAGGGGTCTCTGCCTTTCATCTACTAATCAGAGAAGCAGCCCAGAAGAAGGAGCATACTGAACTAAGGCTGGCCTTTATAAATATCCTTCCGTCGTATAAAGTAGATTTTTCAGCGGCCAGCATAATTCAAACTCTAAAAAGGAAGCTCATAGAACGAAGCACACACACACAGAAAACCAAAATCAATTCAGTGGACTAAGAGAAGTCTAGCAGCTAAAGTCCATTAGGCAGAGCACCTACTGGTATTCTGACTTCATAAGGTTACTCAAACTAAGACCCTTACAGGGAAGTGTAGTAGCACCTTTTCTGTTCCTGTGCTTCGTTCTGGCTTCTGAGCCCATCCATTTCTCCTTTTCCACCTCTCCTATATTCTTTTCTCTGCTCTTTCTGGTACTTTTCCCTTTGGTTTGGTAAACTGGCACATAGTAAACCTTCCAGGTGTTCCCCTTTCCCCTGTTCCCAGAAGACACAGTTGGCAATGACATTCCAAGCGTGGGGGAAGCATAAGATGATGGATAGAGATGGGTAGCGGGTGAAGGCAATGGATATCAAGCATGCATAATTCATCTGAGCTACAGCTGTCTCTGTAGAGAATGCAGAAAAAGAGTCTTCTAGCACACCACACTGTAAGGAAAGCTGAGATCCACAGCACACACAAAAAGATCAATATGACACTTTTAGGAAAGCCAGAAATAACAAGGTAAAGAAAAAAAAAAAGAGGAAAAATCATTACATATTATCCTAAACTGCACAGACTAACCTTAAGACCACTATAGTTTCAGATATTTTTACATTTATTTCAAGTCTAAAAGAGTGCTCAATATCTAGCAGCTCCCATTTCTCTAAAGAAGAATACTTGCATTATGATTTTTAAGGATCTGAACCTCTGTTCAATTGCACAGCAAAAAGTACCAAAAGAAACTGAAACATTATCATCTTAACTGTTTTAGCATTTGTCACAATTATTTTCTCACCAACATGAATTAAGAGAAAACTAGATAACTTTCAGTCTCAAATTGCCACTCATGCATAAAAGGAAGTTTCTATCAGAATTAAAAGGTATTCGACATTTTGGGTTTTAAAACAAGTACTCATGCTGATTTGAGAATCCCTTCAACAGTTAGGTGGCTGCTTTTTCCTTCAAGGCCCCTATTATATAATAGTTCACCCACCTATAAAACACTAATTTCCATACAACAACTATAAACCACAAGTTATCCACTTTTGCAATAAACATTCCGCTAAATGCATGAAACAATTTTTTCTGGTTTTATTTTACTTTTGCACCAACTTTGAGCAAGAGGAAGCTCCCACTGACATCAGCACTACAAACAGGCACCTAAAATAGCAATGCAGCTTTAAAAAATGCAAAATACAAAAAGCCAAACCAAACAAAATTCCCAAAAGCAACAACAAGAAGCCATCCTTTGACCACGTATAAAATGCTTGAGGAAAACCAGAGAAGTCACACAGATTTTTAAACTTTGCATACAGCACACTGTGCACAAAAACAGGAATTAAAAGTACACAATGCTTGCATAACCAGAAAGTCCCCAGTCTCACTGCAGAAGGTTTAACATGATAGCCACCAACCCTGCCCCTGGAGGGCTCCTTATATGTGGAATTATCTGTTACAGTCACACTAAGACAGAAAAGCGTCCCTTGTTTATTAGCTGAGGACTCAAACAAGAAAAATAAAGCGTAAATACAAGTATAGACCATTCACTATTCTTCTTCCAAGCTTCATACAATTTGGGAGTTATTCAACCACAACAATAATTAAGGATGCCTTGAGAGTACCATACCTGAACAAACTCTATTCCAATACACCACACTGCTGACACTGCAGACTCAGTTGAATATCACCCAGCCCTGGCAGCTTTGAAGCTTTTTCTGCCTTTTCTTCTTTTTGATGCTTCCCTCCTTTTGTGGTCTGTGGGCTCCTCTAGCCCTTGCAGAGGTCAGCCTCTGGTGACAGCCTCTCCCTAAAAATCTAGCTCGAAACAACTTTTAAGTTGAAAGTTGAATAGAGGTGAAATTTAAATAAGAAACATCAGACCAGGACTCTGCAGAATCAACCTATAAGAAGGTGAAATAGTCACTATGATACATAATGCAAAGGCAACTTCAATGCAATTAGTTACTTCCATCAACCCCATCCTCCCAGGAAATCCATATATGAGGTCACCGGAAAGCTCAGCTAACTTACTGAGTACCATTTCATGCCTGTCGTATGCCATCAGAATCTGCATCCCTGTGGGGCATCACTGTCCCTTCCCCTAACCCACTCCCCACTAACCTTAACTACTGTTAGCTTGGTCAGATGTGGATTCAGCTGCGTTTCCGACTTGCAGACACGAGTTATTTAACGCAGTTTACATTAACTCGGCAAAATCCAGAGCGGCAGAGGCTGATCCCCGGAGGTCCTCGCGCCACCGGACCCGGTTATTTCAGGACACCGCGGCCGCTCCCTGCGCCGGGCAGGGACGGAGGGACAGGCGGCGGTGGCTTCGCCGCGCCACCTGCCGGCCCCTCCGGCCGCCGCTCGGCCCCTCCGAGGGGACGCCGCCGACACCCGCGGCTCCCGCCGCCTCGCTGCGCCGTGCCCTGCGGCGATGCTCGCCGCCGCCCACTCGCCCCACGGGTACGAGTTTGGGGAGAGCGGGGGAAGATCCCTCCCGAAGGCGCCGAGCCGCCGGGACAGCCCGCCCAGCCGCGGGAAGGCGGCACTGCCCCGGTGCGGCCGCCAGGGAGCGCTGCGGGCCCGGCCGCTGCAGGGCCCCGCGGAGGAAACCTCCCCGAGAGACAGCGCACAGCCCGCCGCTGGGAAATACACCGACACTTCGGGAGGAGCGCGAGTAACGCGGGGTGCAGTGGGACGCGGTCCCTCTCCTTCCTTCCTACAGAAAACGGTTTTATCTCCCTGAAAACGGAGGCGCGCGACAGGGTGATTTAGCCTGCATTCGCACAGATAATGGCTACAAGCACAGACACAAAAGTATCTCGTTTGTACACAGAGGCTGGGTGCATAAATAAGAGCATCGAAGCAGATAAAAGCCGACTGACCTGAAGCAGAAAAAAAAACCCTGAAAAGTGGGTTCTTGGATGACGGTGGAGCACAGCCCAAATATGGGAAACCAGGACTTGCCAGACACACCTGTCCCCAGCTGCTATGCATCCCCATGGGCCTGGGCCGCACACCTCCAACCACTTTATATATCCCCACCTAGTAGTTTTCTTTTACTCCAGAGTCATTGCATGAAGAATGTGGCACGGGGAAGCTCACAGGGACAGAGTCCTACCAAAACGTGGGAAAGGGAACCTTTGCCCTGGGACACGTTCCCACCAGCATCTCCTCTCACTGACTGCCCCAAAAAACAGGGTGCCTCTCAACCCTGCCATCAGACTTTTCCCCAGGGCATCCCTCAGAGTCATTCACTACTTTTAGGTCTAAAATGAGCTTCGGGCCAAAACCTGTGTTGGTTTTTCCTTCTGAGTAAATATTTAAGGCTCTATATGTGCAGGGAAGCCCAGACAAATCTCCCTGGTCCTCCACATACAGGAAGCCAGCCCAGCTTTGATTGCTGGAGCCTGCTTGTGAACAGAAGCAGAAAGAGACACTGATCTGAATCAGACTGTGAGCACACCATATTTTTCTTGGGAGAGGTAACCTGCAGAACACAGTGGACAGGCTGCAGTACACTACGCTTGCCAACAAGTCAAGCTAAAGCAATGCGCTCTCTCCCCTCTCTCATCAGCAAAAAAGCCAAAGGTAGCAAGATACTGGTGTCTCACCAGAAAAACCACACTTGATGAGAAAGAAAAAAACTCATAATTTCATCACAGAGGCATAATGTATAAGAGAATTATCTCTTATTCATTTCAAAAGACTGTATTGACAGTATATTTAAAAAAATCTCTTTTCCTCACTATAAAACTAATGTAACTTCTCAAACTAAAGTAATCCTCATATTAATTATATTAACTGGATTACTAGATTCCCTCTAGTCTTCCTGAAGACTCCCGCAAATTTACTCCTTCCTTTTGGTAGAAGGTCACTAACCAGTCCTCAACATACACATGCCCACAAGCATTGCAGCTTTATTGAGAAAAGACTCTGATCCTCTGGGCCAGCCTCGCAGCATATGACAGGAAATAAAACCAACCCAAACAGTTGTTTTAGCTGAAGCTGCCAAAGGGTCATTGGCACTCTCACCTCCAACCCAGTCCATCTTTGCTTGCTGGCGGTTACCTTTGAGCAAATACTAAATCAGTGAGATGCTGTGCACTCAAATCCTGCCACTATTCCCAGGAATACCAATAGAAACAATCTCTTGCTTAAGAAACCTAGCTTAAGACAACACACACAAGTGTGTGTACCCAGGGCATACAAGTGAGGTGGCATATTAGAACACAAAGATTTTAGAGTCTTAATTTCCAAGACCTCTGGCTGCTAGAATATACTCTTAAAAATCAGACTTCATGTTTGTTTGGGTTTTTAAAACGTTTCTTTATGAAAAATGTGAAGTTTAAAGAGAGCGTACTCCACCGTGCAACCATTTTCAGTGCAGGTGAATAAGCAACTCAATGTTTTTCCTTTTTATGAACACACAAACACTTGAAGGAATTGTTTTTTGTTTTTTCCCTTCCTTGTTTTTTTTTGTTTGTTTGTTTTAACAGAGCAGAAGCCAACATGGCAAAGACTTGTTCTTCAACTGCCAAAAGCATCACTAGTATAAAAGTGATGTCAGCACTGTTTTGTTAGTAACGCTGGCCTTCCCTCTGAAAAGGCAGAACATACACATTGCCAGGTCAAGCATTAATGGAAACAATTGTTAGCTTTCTTAGCCCTGCGTTGTTAAAGTTTGTAAGACAAGACATCATTAAAAAAGATCTGGGTTCACCTCAATCACTCCAACTCACTTCTGAAAATCCATATGCTCAGAAACTCAAGTGATTGAAGAAGTGGCAAAGGTAATCACACACACAAAAAAAAAGGGATTAAGCTGTGACTTCTTTTGCACTCCTCCGTCTCCACCTCACCTTCCTCCTCACTAGCTTACCGACACATGTACTGGAACACAGTATTTTGCAGAAAAAGATGTGCCTGCAAGATTGTGAACTCAATGAAAAACAGGTACTTTATGCAACCTATCCTTCCAAATTTAGTATTTAATCAACTGTCATAACAGGATTTGACACAAAGAGTCTGAATCTTTTGTTACTGTGCCAACCTGGAGTTTTGTCTACTATGGAAGTTTCAATACTGCACGTAGACTCCACGAGTTATCTGATCAAACCCATATTTACACTCCTAATTATCAAAGCAATGTTTTATTCAGTTATTTCACCGAATCATCTTACTTTTTCTCAAGTAGAAAGTGCTTCACACGAAAGTGAAGCAGGCAGTGAGTTTTCTGCACGAGAAAAATCTCTGCAAATTGACCTTGGGCAGGATGCACAGGAAGAATACTGAAGGGCAATTATTCTTAATTGACCAAATGTCTTTTGCTATAGGTTCTACAAGTTAGAGAATTGAAAGTTTCTATCTTCAACATATGGGAACAAATAATAACACAGCAGGTCCAATAAAAAGAAAAAAGCAACCAAAAAAAGTAGCTAAAATGTAAGAGTTCTAAACAATTTTGTAAACAGGTGTTACAAAATTATAGAAAAAATTAGACTGGAAGGGTCCTTTGGCTTTCATCTAGTCTAACCTCTATTAAATAAGGGCGAGCTTCAAAATTACATCAGGTTGCCTTCTGAAGTAATTAAACAAGAACATACAGAGCTCTAAGCTCATAAACACTATCCTGACAGACCACCTCAAGCTGGAAGATGCCATATAAAAGACTAGACCTTAGGAATGCTGAAGAGCAGTAACCAAAAATGGTGCAAATTTCATATAGACCTTGCAAATCAGATCAGCAAAGGCCACACATTTGTGATCCCCCACCTTCAACTAAAACAGCACAAGTTATTTCTTGAAACAGCAGAAAGGGAAAGAACAGAGTATTGGAAGAACCAGCAATCAGTTTTCAAAATATTACATCTCTAGGATATGAGAACCAGGAAAATAGTATGGCTCGTCAAAACTAGTTAGAAAAATAAAGCAGGCAACTCCTCAGAACATACCTTATATTAAGCTATATTTTAAAAATTACTTCAGCTATTGATTTCTGCACTCCTGGCTGGAGATCAAACCAGAATCTTAACTCTCCAACAGCAGTAACCTTTAGTATGTCATACTCATTTTCTTAGGACAGCTTAAGATAAGAGATCATACTAGCCCAAAAAATAAAAAGTATAACTCTCCTCCCTCCTGGATGTTTTTAAGGAGGAAAGTCCCATTCTCTCAGACTTCTGCTGGCAAGGGTAATTAAGGCAGCAGCTGAAGACACCAAGAAACTCAGTACATGGAACCTTTTCATAAATGCTCAAATTACATTTGAACTGGGGCAGGGGGAGAAGGGAGAGTATCAAAGTGAAAAATAATAGTGAAAAGACAACCAAATACATCAGTCACGCAGAAGGCAACAGGTTTTATGTCCCCGATGAAACTCCACTCTCTTGCCTTGCAAATGTAATACGACTGGGTTCTAGCTCTGTAGCACCCCAAAACCTCAAGAACTCACAGTAACTGTATTACCAGATCATGTGAATTAGATCCAATTACGTATTTAAAAACAATGGTCACAAATA
This sequence comes from Corapipo altera, assembly GCF_003945725.1. Lineage (NCBI taxonomy): Eukaryota > Metazoa > Chordata > Aves > Passeriformes > Pipridae > Corapipo > Corapipo altera. The sequence goes on along the minus strand of NW_020884872.1, from coordinate 58,092,710 downwards.
ATTATGTTGTAATTAGGTACGATGTCATGATCCAGGGTGCAGACAGCATTGAACGAAGGCCATATCCAAACTGACAAGAGAGATGCTATCTAACCAAGAACCCTAAGAGACTGTTACAAAACATTAACGCCAAGTAGAATCCATTTTAAAAATGCCACATCTGTAATACATATGTGCATACATATATATACGTATTATAAAAAAAAATTTTAAAAGGCAGGCAAAAATTAGAATACTTTGGTCTTAACATCGTGTTATAAAACCCATGCAGATTTATAGGCATGTTTTTATGCTTTGGTGCTGTTCTGTAATACTTAAATGACCACTTCCAGAAAGTTCATCACCTGTGTATCTTGGGATTGTTTCCTTCATAATTTATCACTCTGAACCACTGTTTCAGTCCAAGTGTTTAGATGAATGTTGCCTGAATTAAGCCACCATTAGCAGTTCGTTAAAGTCCAAAGATATGTATTTAATTAGTAGCTCAGTGGGTACAGCTCTCTACAGTCCCTTCTGAAATTCAAAAGCAAAATACAGCAAGAAAAGGAGAACAGAAACATTATAGCTGTAGAAAACAATGTGGCCTCTCTCTACATGTGAGAGAAAAGCAAAGCAAGCAGCTTACATGAAATGTTAAGACTGTGTAAGTGAACTGGAGACATATCTTAACCTTACATCATCCCATTTAACATTATTCTCAAAACGTCTGTATTGCGTAACTACAATTTTAAATGTTTTTGAAGTCTATTAAGAGCCAGTTACTTTTTGAATCTCAAGCACCCTTGTCTACAATGACTGCCGAGTGTAAACACACCAAATGTCTTTCTATAGCTTCTAACAGTTAAGGACTGACATTTCTACTGTTCCAATAATTTGATGGTCACAAAGTTATGATGGAATTTTCCTTTTTTGTTGTTTTTTTTTAAGTTGTACTCTAGACTGAACTCTAACAGCAAGGTTACAGACATGCTGGAAATGTTCGCAATACATGTTTGCTGAGGTTAAGAATAGCCCAAAGATAAGCAGTTGCCTAAACTTGGCAGTTACTAACTGGGACTCTACACAGGCACAAAACATTCTTCTGATGCTCAGACTCATTTGTTCTCAAACACTGACTGTCCTGGCTCTGAAGCCATACACAAGTTTAATGAGGTGACAATCCCCTGCTGTCACAAAGTTTTGAGAGATTCAGGTCACAGAAAAAAAGAAAAAAACAAAACAAAACAACAAACCATGGGTAATTTGACACAACAGGAACTCACTGAAGAGAATTAGATAATAGGTGCTGAGATGGGTTTTTCCCATCATCAAGATAAAAATCCTATTTTCTTCTCAGCACTAAATGAGAAGGTTCACACTTGGTATCAGAAAATGTGTGTATATTTGATGCTTGAGTCTTGGAGAGGATTTAAAGAAAACCTGATAAAACACATTCTTTTCAGGGGAGTCACAACTATTTCTTTCCCAAAGCTTTCAGAAACTTGAAACATCTTAAGGTAGTCTTACCTTTATATGCCTCCATATAAAACTAAATTGGGAGGAGTAGGTTAGTGCAGAAAGGAGAGGTTTAGCAATGCATATAATGTAATCCATGGCAATTGAGTAAGTCTGCCTTTCATCAGCAATAGTGCCTTATTGAATCTAACCTCATTAACAGCACAGAATTTCCCACAGCATTTGTAAGAAATATCAATTTTGCAAATTTAGCATTATTTGATCTCACATGCCATCTATACCATTTCTCCTGAAGCCACTGTAATCTTATACTGAAAAAAATAAAGTCATAGAAGCAATAATTCTCCCAGCCTCTAAAACACAACCATCTTGTCTACGGTGAAATATGCATTTTTTTTACATTACACTTTGAAAAATAAAGAGTACTTAATGTCTTGTTTTGTACTAGTAGAGCCCATCAAACTCATTATTTCTATTTAAAATTTGATGAAACAACATTCATAAACACCCTGAATACAGACAGACTAACAGTAACTTAAGTATGAGTTACTGGTACTTGCCTACTCTGCATTAATTTTATTTATCACCAGTTAGCATAACATGTAAGCGTCCACTAAGTTCAAATGATACCATATTAGGAAGCTGCACTAAATCATTTTTTAACTGATTGTAACTAAACAGGACTTTTCTCTGGAACTGGTGATCAGTTTCTGAAAGCAGGTAATGTACAATTATGGACAGATTCTTCACCTAAATTAGTCAGACATTAAAATTATCTCATCTTCTTTCCTTTTTTCATAGATTCTTACTAAGTAGTTCCCAGGTTTCCATCCGTTTTAAAAGCAAAACCAGAAACAATGGTATTTCGGTCTCTGAAAATATAAGAGGTTTCTATTTTCAGTAAAATAGTGCCACTTCACATCAGCATGCAGGACCATTACAACGTCATTACATTCACAATCATTAAGAAAATGGAATTTCCAGATTAAAAAAAAGGGCAGGTACAACAATCTGTATATTTCCTCATCAGATGTAATGGACAAAAATTAAATTATGACAATTTAGACTCAAACTCAATAACTGTCTCCCTGTCTATGCACAGAAGACAACTTTTCATTCTTCTCTAAAATAGCTGCATCACAGAATCAGCTTTTAATGGAAAGCCCCTCTATCTATTGATGGATACTAGCACTAGAAATACTTACTGGAAATAAAGTGTTGAATAAATTGTAAAGCTGTAATGGAAGACTTGTTTTCTTTCTCAGATTGACTCTCAAACACATGTGCTACCCATAATCAACAGTATGATCCTCAAATATTAGCTAATAAAAATGACAACAGAAGACATGAGAATTAAGGAAAAAAAACACTTAGAAAGGCAGAATAATATTCAAAATATACCAAAACACAAGAAATCACCAGTACAAAATAGTCAAAATTATATATGCAGCTTAAAAGAATCTCAAAAGATTTTATTCCTTTCTTACCCTAAAAAGCATGGAAAAACAGAACCTCATTCGTCTTCTCTCTTCTCTATTTCGTGGGAAACAAGTTTCATGTTTTCATCTTGATAATTACTACCTTTATCTTTCGTGCGTTATAGTCACCATTTCCAACTGAAACCAATGCATTTATTAACTTAAGCAAGAAGGATTTGGGCTTCCAGTCATTAAGAACTTCAGAAATATAGGTTAGACTATCTATAATTAGCATTCCTGATGATTTAAACATGGTTTGATGATTACCAAATTCATCATCTTTAAATAAACACTTCTGACTCAGCATCAGCAGAATAGAGACATTTTCATCAACTAATTTAGCTTAAGACTTTTTGGCAAGCAAGAATAGGAAAAAACCAATAGCTTTATAAGATCAGTGAAGGCAGGAATAGGCATGCAACTATGTTAACAAGTAGAAGGGAAAATATTATCATGAAACAGAATCCAGAATTATTGCAGACAATTGTTCCCATACCCCAGTGTTTTGCATTTTAAAGTGACTAGTCAGTAAGCAGACATTACACAGACAAAAAAAAAAAAAAAAAAGTCCTTATCTAAGTATTCAGGTAAGGGAACTACCCATTTTTATTATTATTAAATACTAACATGCTTTAAAAGTCACGTTGTATCTTGTAGAAGCTTACAGAGCATAAAATGGAAAACATTTATTTCCATATTTAGTGGTCAAAGAGGATGAAGCTAATGACTTCTGAATCAAAGATGTAATCCTATAATAGAGCCACAATATTCAATTGCCAATGAGGAGCAGGAGACATCTCAGGAAGTCACCTGCTAAGTGAGCTAAGAAACAAAACACAAATGAAAAGCTCAGTGCATCCATAGTGGAAGAATCTACAAAGACTGAAAGGACATGTGCTCATTATGATCCTCAGCAAACAAACAAAATCCAAAATCAGACACAAGAATTATTTTATCAGTCCTCTGTAGTAGAGAACTCAGACCTTCCCACAGCTCTCAAAGATCTGACCCGTATTCAATGGCCAGATCCAGAACATTACAGTTCATCTGAACTAAAAAAGCCTATTTCCAATACACTGGTGCCACACAAGGCTGACTGTCAATCTTCCTAAACCCTCACAAAAAGATTTTTTCAAAGATGAATAATCCTTTACACTAGTTTATTGATAATACATTACCCCCCCACCCCACCCCGTAATTGCACTAGAACATGAATCATTTTGCATATCAGGTCTTAAAGTCTGTTTTGTCTAGACTCCTTGGAAACTTGGTTTGCATAACACGTTCTTTCCAAAAGACTCCTCTGCTGAAATTAATATCTGTTGGTGTTTTTTTTTCTTTACTTATACTAAAGATGAGGCACTTTTAGTTTCAAAAACTCAGTCTAAATTCTTTCATCTTAAGTTCAGCAGAGGACGCTTCCTTCCATCTTCGTGAGGCAAGCATTCCAACCTACATATTTTAAATTAAATCATTCTTTCCAGATTCAGTAACCCCCTCAGCTTTTATATATTGCATTAACTTATTCCACATTAAGATATCAGAGACCTTTAACTCTCTTTTCTACTGTGTTACAGTCTTCTGCTACTAGGCTGCATACCATTCCCCAAATAGCACAAGCCATTCCGATTTTTCAGCAGTATGTACACATGAAGCAAACCATTCCTCATTTTCCCCCTACATCAGTTGCTTTAAAACAGATGAGGCCTTAGAATGATGCCAAATGCCTAATATGAGCTTCTTCAGAAGTCTGACCTCATATTAAAAACAAAATAAATAAAAAAAGTGACAAGTATCTCTGTACTGGGTACATGAATATGGCTGAATATACTAGCAACCTATTTACACACTGCCTGTGACACTTTGAAACAGCCTCGCAGTGAAGTATCTGAAGCTCCATAGAGCACAAGAGCATCAAACATTTATTCACAGAATTGCTTTAAGTATCTTTCCACTTTTCCTGGTTTTTTTTGCATTAGGGCTGTTTTGATTTTTTTGACTGGTAGCTATTTCCTCCAGCCAAATATGTGGCTGAGAGAATTCAAAGTATTTTTTTTAAAAACTGTCAACTTACGTAAGTTTAGACAGTATTACTAAATAACAGTTCAAGTATCTAGAAGGTTTTATGAATGATGGCTTTTATTCAGATGAATTTTTTTACGTCATTATAGACAAACTTATTACAGGCTTAATATGATTTGCAACCTCCACTAAATCAAAAGAGAGACCTATCCCAGGAACTTAATTACATGCTGCTTGTATGCATTTTGCTTTAGGGTACACATGCGTGGAAAAGGCTTCAAGGTCAGACCTAGGACCCTGCATTTGCCTAAATTTTCTCAAAACAAAGTTCAACAATAATAAATAAATTACAATATGCTACCAAAAAGATTTAATTAACAATCTGAAAATCCACTTAGTAGAGGTCTAGAGGGGGAACAATATTGTTGTCCTGCACCATATGCCTACTTAGAAGTTGTATTTTAAATCAAGTTTTATCTTCTAAGTTACATATGTTCAAAGTTAGTTGTAAATGGTGTAATCTCAGACTTCTGACTTTCTGTAAGCCCCAGTACCTGTAAGTCTTTACACTGAAATTATTTTCCCTTATACTGCAATTTCTCTTATGCGTTTCATCAGCACAGGACATTTGAAAACTGGAATCAGTATCTCCTGAAGTAGATAGTCTCATATGTTCAGTTTGAGTTTTAGTACGGAAAGATTTTTCAAAGAGCCTTGGCATCTCTTCTCAGACCTATATCCCTTTATTAGTAGCTGCCAAATCCAGCAGCCCAACAGAGGTGCCACAGTTCCAACTCCCTGTCCCAAGGTCCAGTCCAGTAGCAAGGCTGAGCACACATTCCGCCATAGGCACACACAAAAACACGTGCGCAGCACAAAAACACATGCACAGCGCACACACACACATCTGGCAACACAGGTCAGTGCAAACTCAGCACTTTGGTAAACACAGGCAGCACCAACATCCTCCTCCTGGCTCCTTTCTGGTCAGCGTAAAAGTCCATTAGGAGAACATGTACACATGTGCGCGCACACACACACACAGAATATAACCAGCCCCTGTAACTGGCCTTGGGTTTGCTCTCAGTTTCCCTAACAGCTATCCCCTCACCCTCAGTCTGCCCAGCTGCCAGCACAGGGCACACAAGCCCCTGAGGCCCCACTCCACGTTCTGGTACTCAGACCCCCCCACAACATGCAGACACTCACTACAGATCCTAGAATCTGGCCTTGGACCATCTACCCAGCTGGTCCCCAGAGCTGTAGGCCTTTGGTTACTTCATGCACAAATACATGCACAAATGGGGGGCTTGGCCAGATCCCAGAGTCTCCATAGAACTTGGCCTGGACTCCCCCCCTCGCCAGCTCCACCAGTTGTCTCATGTAGATGCACACATGTTCTCCTGGGACTTCATGGCCATTCCCGAGCCTCTTCTCTTACTGCCTGGCTAGTCCTGCTGCACAGTCCCCAGCAACCACACTCTGGCATGCACACCCTCACCTGACCCAGCACACGGGCCCTCGTGACCCACGGTCAGACTTGAGCTGCTGGCACTGAGACCCCCACAGGCGCACACAGTATGAAGCCCCTTACCCTTTAACAATTAGAGTTTAATGAGACTGTGCTGGTGAGAACAGGGCATGGCCACACTAACATACTGACCAGCCACCTGCTTACACACAGCCAGCTCACTTTATCCTTTTGCTCCTCTATTTTCCCCATGGTTATTCATTCCCCACAAAATCACTGTCATCCTTTCTTTCGTCAGCCTTGCTCCCTTCCCTAAGCATCCCATTCTGAGCCATGTACAATCACAAAACATTCTTACCTGTGTCTACCCCCTTCCCAGTCTGCAAGTTGACCTCCATTTACTCAAGTGTCACCCAGATTCCTGAGGGCTGATGATCTCCAATGACAGCCCTGGCAAGAGCCAGGTCAGGGGGCTTATTTCTCTGACAAGGTTACCAGTGTTCCCCCGCCTGCTGCTGTGCCTCAGGGCTTTGCTGTGCACATGGAGACAAGCCTTTTAAATCACATAACCTATCACCTTAATATTTCCAGGCTGAACATCCAAAGCCATTCTAAGAGTATTTATCAAAGCCATGAAAATAACATTTCAAAGTTCAAAGCTAGTATGTTTGGAAAAATCATCATGCTCACCACTTGTTTTAAGTTGTGGGGTTTTAGATTTAAAAAGGCATATCATTTATCAGATTTACTGACTCAAGTTGTTGCTCTTAAGTGTCAGGTGCTTGCTCATGTGTAAGCAAGCTCTAATAAACGTTTTCCAACAGTTATCAGGACACTTAAGTAATACAAAAAGCACCACGTACCTTGTTGACCATATCATATTATATTTGCTTTATAAACACTCATGACTGTTAATGTTATTGCTAAGCAACTGCATGATCTACGATACAGTATTTGCATAGCACTGTCTATCAGCAAACAAATGACTCTGAAACCTTTTACTTCACGATTCACCGACCTACACACCTAACACTTGACAGATTTAAACTTTTAATAAATCATCAAATCACTGGATGACAAAAAACCTCATTCACCACTAGTATTTAAAAGATTTGAACTGTAAAGAGATTAAAAAATATGGGAGGTTTGGATTGTATGGGAGATGACAGGGAAGCTGAAGTTTTAATTAGACAGCAGCTCCGCAAGGCAGAAGTAGCAAAACTGAGGACATTATCCAGAATTTGTAAGTACCATTTTATGCCTATGAGGTGAGGGAACTCATCCTTCCTCACCTAGCAGTTACAGCAGCTGCAAAGACACAAATCTGTTCATGTACAGAAAAAAGAACAAGTCAAAAGAAAAAGCATTAGTCAGAAAATGGAAGAGGAACAGACAAAGAGGAATCGGGGCTGGTTTTCTTATGTTGCAAGTGAAAATCCACCCTCTTCCACTGCTTCCCCACATACCTTCTCCAGTAAGCCTAATTGTGTCCTCCTCTACCAGTACATGGGGCGCTCTTACAGATCCCTTTCCGTCTCCATTTGCACTGAAAAGCAAGCTTTGCTTTTATTTGAATCAAAATCTTGGTGTTTCCAAACTATTTGATCCCAATGACACAATTTACAATTTGACAAAACAGTTACTGTTACTGTATTATTGTTACCAAATTATACTCAATGCTGCCCTCCTCAAGTCTCACTGTTAAATGGTTCGTTGCTTTGTGCAAAACACATTACAGACAGACATATTCTAGGGGAGCAATGAGCTTGGCCAGACAAGCTGAGTGAGGGAACACGGCTAGGCAAGCCTGCTAAGGGCAAGCAAAGCAGGCTGTTGTAGGGGAGCAAGATTTTAAAGGCCAGATTTCAGTCAGGGGCTCTGAAAATCTGACTTAGTAAGACTGCAATGATGAATTAACCCATCTGTCACTGCTGTGGAAAGCTCAAACATTCACTAAGAGGCAGCACATCACTTTAAATGCCCTCCCATTCCTCCATGCAAGACAGCACCACCTTACTTGAATGGTGTAAGCAGCCATATGCCAGCTGAACAGAAGCAGGAAGAGCTCACATATTCCCATTCCTCAGGTCAAAACAGTGGGTAATTTTAGAAATACTCCACAAGAAACACATTTAAAATAGACAGATGAATGACAGGAATTTGGAGTGGTGGGTGAGACTACAAAAATTCTCATTACCAAGTGTCTGGAATTCAATGGTCTACTAGCTACAGAATCATCTGAATATTTGTTAGGCAGGTTTTCTAAGCATGGAGCTTCAGAAAGTCTATGGCCACCCACACTGCCATATGCTTAGGTTATACCAGACATTCCTAACAAACTGCTGTATTTTTTGGTTTGATCCTTTTATCATTATTGATTTCTCACCTGTGCTATTACTGAGGAAGCTGTGGCATCGCTGTTTGCAGCCTAAAGCTCAACATGGACATAAGTGCAAAAAATCACGCACAAGAAGATAGACAATGGATTTAAACTGCTTTTACATAAACACTGACCTCTTAGCATAGTTTGTGAAGGTTCTAGGACAGAGAATCTTTTTCCTGTATTTAACATGAGAGAGGAAGTTTCAGTTTGCTTGCAACGTCAACATGACAACAGTTGGGGCAAAGGGAGGAAGAAGTGGCAAGAAGGATGTCCTACCCACAAAGTGGGTTTCCAAAACAGAAGAATATTGCTACCCTTTTAAAAAGGAAAAAAAATTTCCAAGGCAATACTCTTAAAAAATTTTGGCTAACAGCAAGAATTAGAAGTAGAAAGAATAAGGCTGAAGAGAAAGGACACAACTCCCGACCTCTCCAGCCCTACAATGTCTATTTAACATGCACTGCATTAGGAAAAACACATTCCCAGTAGAATAATTAAATAATAGCTTCTTCAGGTCAAATAGTTTTATAAAACAATGCACATTTAATATTTATACAGTGACAGTAACTGGCATCACATACAGGCCTGAAGTCTTTGTGGATAATGGACTACACATCCGCTCTGTCTCTGGGTTAAAATTACAGTGTTCTAGAGACTACAACTCTGAATTTTTCCAGGGAGAGTCAGGGAATACAGAAGGAAATGGTACAAGACAGACAGACCCTTCTGAATATATTATATATGCTTACTCGTATCAGTCATGGATTTTTAAATTGTATCATAAAACCACATTATTTTTCAATATATTAAAAATAAAGTGAATGGAAACAAAGCACTCACCATTAGTGTCAATGCATAACTACTCATGTACTAATAGATTAGGATAATTTTAATATTAGAATGTGATAGTGTCAAATTTGTACTATTTTAGTGCCATTACCAAAATAACAAGATGGGCCAAATTTAACACTAAGTCCTTACACATCCAATTATGCTAGAACTTGGGATATCACCATAACATGAAGGCATGAAAAGAGCCCTTTCAAGAAGTTATCGTTAGATACATGTAATAGTTACACATGGCCTAAAATTCTCAGAAGGAAATATTACGGAAATAATAAGAGAATTTTACCAATTTCTATGTTGATGATCAGAGAAACCCGAATTTTAAAATCCTCAAACTGTTAAGGTTTCTAACATCACCAAGTGTCTGTTACATCAACATTACTTTAACTATTCTTTGTGCACTCTCATGCAAAATCACGAGCGCGATACTAAATTCAAAGTATATGTATGATGAAAGGAAAACAAAGTCTTTACAGCTCAAATATCATTTCCTATACTTTCTTACACTTTCAGTCCTATTTTAAAAGGCAGTCAAATAGGACTGCAGTGAATGACTTCAGCAAATTGTGATCCCTTTACTGTAAAAACGAACCTGCTAAGAACTTTTAATTGGTCTATGTAACATCAAAGTAAGCTGTAGGAAAAGGATTGGTAGAAAACAAGAACCCCAACCTCAGATTTGCATTAGCACAATTCAAAAGTTACAGTCAGGCTGCATAAGATGTTATGTCATGTAACCACACGAGCAGAAAGTACTTATTTCTGCATGTGAAGCACCATCTGCAAGCAATAAACTTCTCTCTCTTATTCTGGCCTCCAGATATGTGACTAATGGCCTTTCACACAAAGTTGAATGGCCTTTCATACACAGTTGAAGGGGGTGCCAAGACAAACCTGGAGTACTTGTATTTATTGTACCAAGTCCTACATAATCATTAAGAGTTCCCAGGAACTCTTAGCCTCTCCTGAAAGTCTGTATCTCGCTTCTCCCTACACATGCCCCAAACTACAACATCTATTCTAACATGCTGTAACAAATAGGTTTAGCATAATCCAAAAGCTGTTAATATGCCCCAGATCTCCAGGTGAGATATTAGAACAGACCCTCTTAACAGCACTAGCACAACTGCTTAACACAGTATTTGGGGAAAAAGCAGTGCCCTATGAACTGTCATAGTTCCAAGCAAGAAAGATATCAAATAAGCACGTTTAGAGTTGGAAGATATCCTGTAATTTGCAAGACAAATACAATAGATGACTATGTCTACCAGAAACACCAGCATGCCCTTCAAAGGCACATCAGCTCACAGCTCATAAACCAAAACAAAGATTCTCAAAAGGTTAAGATACCACAAGTTGGTAACAGTGTTACATAGTACCTGCCTATCCATAAGGACTGCAACATCTCCATGAAAATTCAGTAGCCACCTCTCGAGGAGGCTGCACTGCAGAGACACGTCCTCTGTTAATGCCATACAGAATTTTTATACCTTCTCCACAGAGGACTCTATCCTTGTGTCTTCCAACTCAGGATATTCTACAATTCTATGAAATGGAGAGTGGTATTAATGACTTCTCTTGAATTCTTAGATGAGTGAAAGGTCTTTTTTTACGAAAAATCTTTTTATAGATGGCCTCAGAACTCAAAAGTAACTTCTCAAAATACAGATCTTCAGTTGATGCTCTTGTAAATACAACACAAAGAGAAACAAGTCAGCATTTGAATCTACTTCTAAAGTAAAAAGGATTTCCAATTTTTTTTCCCCTCCAGTGGGACCTTTGATCTTTATCTTCTATACTGTTATGGTTGTGACTAAGAAATACTCAAAGTCCACCATTCTGAAGTTTCGAAAGTACTGAAAAATTAAGTTGGTCATGTTAGTTCAGTACCATTTCCAGAGGACATGATTCCCACCTTCCTCCAGCCACTTTATTCCAGATTCCTCTGAGCTAGCATTCAAGTACTAAGCCATGGGAGTGGCAAAGCCACCTCTTGCTAAGTAAACTTAGTGTTGTTTTGTAAAACAAAGAAATGCCTTCTAGAAACCACATTTACAAATACTTCTTCTGAGCTAGGCTTGCACACCCTTAAATTCATTTACAAACTTCATCTTTAAACAAGCTAGTAAGATACCTGTTCATTACTGCAACAGTTACCACGAGCAAGCAGATTCAGCAACTTATTTCTTTACATTCCACAATTTAAGACTGAGAACTAAAACCACCAAACACCACAAATGGTTTAGAAATCCACACTGCTTACATAAGCCATCTCTTTAACTTATAGTGCACATCAGTGACCACCAAAACCATGCTAATACTTTATTTAAAAATGAACGAATTAACTGACTTAATACCTCGTTAATCAGTCTGTGCTCAGCATTTAAACCTCACTGCCCTTACAGACCAACAGCAATCAGGTCAAGCCAAAAAAGCAGCACATAAGAGTAACAAATGGCAAAAAAAAAAAAAAAGATTCCTACAGCCCTATCTAATGACAGAGGGGCACCATTGCTGCAGGAACTGATCACTGCTCCTTGTGAGGACAAAACCATTCATTACACATTAGTGCAGAACCATCAAAAACTAGATAAATGTGATACAGTAATACAGTTTTAAAAGGGAAAAAGTTATTTTAAAGCCCTTATCTAGTTAATGAGTAGATGCTGGGTTTGATGGTCTTTAAAGTCAGAAGGAAGAAATGGAAGTTTTGACTCCCTAAAGTTGTTTACAAAAGTCATATTCCACACCAACATGCTCTATCTGTAGAAATACAGACACAGATATGTATCTGCTAATATACAGACAGACATAGACATATAATCTCATTTGCACCACAGAAAACTAGACCCTATGCTCTTGTAGGCTGCAGGAGTCTGGAGCTGACACAAGTCCATGCTTTTAACTTCATGAACATTTTAAAAGATACCAAGAGTAATGGTTTTGAAGAGTATCCTCTCTCACTGAATGACCTCACTTTAAAAGTAGTCATCTGCATCCTCAACTCGACCTCCTTATAACCATTGGAATAGCTTCCCCTGGAATCCTTGCAGAACTTGTTATTTTAGTCTGTTATCTGCAGGCAGTCATGTTAGTTGCTTTAGTTTGAGCTTTTTTTTTTGGTTTTAGCTTTCATTTTAAAGGTCAGTATGAGTGTCTAGCGCTATGAAGCAGTTCTTTAAGACATCTGTATTTAATTCACCACTTCTATATACAAAAGCATAACATTTTATATAAAACATTAAAAATTTGTATCTAGTTCCCTTACGTGTAAGAAGAGTTTCATTTAGCAAAAGGCTAACAAACTCACAGCTGAAGCTGTCGCTAACGGCATAGTAAAAAAACACCATATAAGCAATTAAATATTTAACACACACACACACACACAAATCTTCCTACTGCCTTTAGAGAAGGAGGACACTACTAAAAACCCAGTCAAAAAAATAAGCTCAGTGCACTAAATAAGACAGGAACTAGGCAACAGGGGAAGAGGGCTTATTAAAAATAGGTGGTCTTCACAAGTACAAATTATTCCTTTCTAAAACACCTCAAGCTGTGAGGAAAAAAAAGCCAACAGGGTACAATCCCCAGTCTCTGAAGATAATTATTGTTGTGCCATGTTAAAAAGAAATGTTGTATCACATATTATACTGTATTTTAGTCCCAAAACTCTACATCAGTGGGACTTTTGTCATAACAAAATCTTTGTATGACAGGCTATGCTTAAGTCAGAATTTTGAGGGAAAAATTTTAAACTTTAGGTGCAAATGAGGGAATTCAGGTTCATTTGGGGTGAAGATAAAAACCCTTGCCTTATAAACCAAATTAATTATGTCTGTACTGAAACATCATCCATGGGTCTCATTTAATAAGCCAAGTCTCCTTCTTGGCACAGAGAGAAAAAGGAGAAAATAATTACATCCTGAATTTTATACAGACTAAGCTGATGTTTAGGTTTGAGGAGGAAGGTTAAACCAGCATTCATAGCACATTTCAGTTGCTGTAATTTTAGGTTAAAAGACAAATTCCTATATTTGATACAGGTCAAGGCTTTATTAAGTATTGAGATTAGTGTACTTTGTAAATCAGATTATGGATCATACTGAAAGCAGTGAATTTTCCAGGTTTATCTAACCTGCAAGGATTCTCCAAATGGTGGAGGGAGTTTGCTAAGTGAATAAAGTCTCTTAATTGTACCAGAAGTTAATGAGAAAATACAGGAGTGAAGAAGGGGGAAACAAATATGGAACTCTGGCAGTTTTACTGTATTTTTTTTTTTAGTTGGTGTAGAAAAAGGTCCTGCAGACAACAAGAACATCTGCCTTGCAGAAAGCCAGTCACTACATGATTTACTCCAGTGAAATCCACATAAAAACAAAGCTCTAAGAAGGAATGACCTGAGAATAACTACCACATGCCCATGTCCGACAGGGCTATTTACTTTACCAAGGGCTTACACAATGTAGTTCTCAAATATCTCCAATCTATAAGTCTGCATTCTGTGCCAAGAGCCAAACGTGAACAGCTAGTCGAGTCATAACATCTTGTGTATAATTTGGTATCTACAGAAAGGCAGAAAGGAGAGTTTCTTTAGAAAGTACATTGACTCATAAAGCAAGCCAGATTTTGAAACAGTAGGCGCTTGAAGAGGGACACAAACCAGATGGTAATTCAGGGTGACAAAATGTGGCAATACAAACCATTCACTGCTTAAGTGTAACAGGAAGTGAAGATCTGAGATTTATCTTGGATAAATCCATTCATACATAGCGTTAAAGCCTGTAGAAAAATGTTGAACTTGCAAACTCGTAAGGAATGGGCAAGGAGCATAGTCAGCCTTTTGCATCATTATTGCATTGTTACTAAGATTACAGTTTTTAAAAAGTTTCTGAAGGAGGCAGAAGATTAATCTGAAACAATAACTTGAGTTCAACTACAGAAGGAATTTAGGTGTTAACATTACCTGGATAGATAAGCAAAATGCCCTGTAGCTGAAATACTGCCACACTGGAAGCACTGGTTTGACTGCAAGCCATGGAGATATCGTCAAGTCTTCCAAGTAACATGTATCTTTGGAGAACAATGACGGGGCTGACACGGGGACGAAAGTTTCCTTGATTTTTCTTAAACATTTATTGTCTGAACCAATGTAGCATTACTGTTCGCCATTCTCATTTGCAAAGCTGCTTTATTAAAAACACCAGTTCTGAGCTAGTTTAAAAGGAAGTATCAGAGAGACCTGACTAGTGTACTTGTTCAAAAGGGATAGATGGGAAAACTCTCCAAAGCAGATGCAAGTATAGGGAAGAATAGCTAAAAAAGTTTGATAATATTTAACACTAATACAAGGGAACGGATTCCTAGAAGATATCACCTGTACAAGTATAATGGGAACAAAAATAACAACACAGAAATCACTTCTTGGAACATCCTCAGCATAATACATAACAGAACAAAGCACCATTGTTCCAAAAAAAAAAAAAAATCAAATAATTACTTTGTGTGCTTTGTAAATATGGCTTTACAAAGTTCAGACATCAATTAAGCAATTTATGAAAAATATTAATTGTATTCTAGGATACTATAAAGGTAAAACTGATCAGTGATTAACATAAGTAAAAAGTTCATTGTAGCATGTTCTCATTTTTATAACTACTCTTTATTAGGAAAGAAACTAATGTAAGTTCATTCTTTCTTTCAATGTCCCTACTCCTATCAATTTTTTTAACCTGTTTCTAATTTCAACCAGTTGCCAAAGATATACAAGCTCTTAAAAAGTTACATACAAATAAATGGACAAGTCCAGGAGCCCTTCTAACTTGTCCCTACTTTCCCCTTAAAAAAAGCTGTAGCATTAATTCAGGTTTTAGACACCATCAGGTGATAAACACAACCAGTGCCGAAGGCATAATAAAAGTACTTTATTATACACCAGAGAACCTAACCACAAGCTATAAATCTGTGAATCCAGACTTTACTACCATCATTGCAGGGGGGAAAGGCTTAGTTGCTTCAGATGGTTTTCTGTCAAGTCTACTGCCCGATAAGGGAGAGAACCTACATTAGCTGGTTGCTTGCTAGTCCAGTTCCAGCACTACTCCAGTATCTATCTAAGCCTCAATTTCACTGTAATCGTGAAGTCACCGAGGAACATTCCATCTGTACACAGGAGCTATGCTGATGTCAGCTGTTCTTCATTTACTGTTACATACTTCAGTCTGATTTCCTCTCTCCATTGTTTATACACACAAAGATTTTGCAAATTAATTTTTCATGCTTTCTCATCTAACAGAAAGTACTTCCAGACACCAGGAAAATGTTTTTTTAAAAAATATACCAAATTTTACTATTCTGAAAAGTTACAAATGCCTACCAGCAGCAGGTATGCGAAAATTCCTCTGAAACACTCAAACAGACAAGTGTGCTTTAATATGGGCTCTAAAGTAATTCCATTTGGTGAATAAACCTCAATTCAAGTCAGGACAAAGTTAAATTTTGGGGAAATCTTTATAAATCACATTTCTATTTTTGAAAGTCAATTATGGTCACATTAAATCCAATTATAACCATAAAAGTTTTGTTATTTATTCAAAAGCCATTTACTTCAGAATTACAGAATTTACCTGAATTTGGTAAGAGGAGGTCAGATACTGTTAACGTTGAAATTGTTGAAGTAGTTACTGATAAGAAAATCACCCCAAGCCACATGCCCCTCTAACTGTTTGTGCAATCTGCTACAATCCTCCATAAGGATAAAAAATGTTATTTTGCCCCTGTAAAAGTGATACCCATTTGTGCAAGGTATGATTTCTTCACTTACTGTTCTGTAACAGTAGCCTAAAACCCACGCATATTCCTGGCCTCCATTTCATCAGTACACGGAAAAAAGCAAGAAACTTCAGTTTCTACCAGGGAGAGAGCAAAGGAAAGCCCCTCATCTGAGTGCAGATCAAGGAAATGAAACAACATGATAAAGCACAGTTCAGGAGAACAGTACATTTATATTCTTTTGAAAAAATTTACAAGTGATCAGGTAGTGTCACTGTCATCAGCAAAAGAATCACAAACTTAATATGGTCTTCAAAACTATTTTTTGAATAGTTAATTCATCATGCCTTCCATGACATTTAGACAACCCAATCTGATTGGCAAAACCCAACAATTCCTGCAACAACCCATCAACTCACCTCATGTTGCTGACATCAACTTACAGACCTGTCTTAGGAGCCGTGTAGCCGCCAATTCTTCATAAAGTCCATGCAACAAACAAAACTGGAAGGGTTCAATCATTTCTTACCACTGCTTTCAGAAAATGCCTTTTTCCAGCCTTCTATTAGAAACACTTTTTCTGAACTGACCCCTAAATCACAGTCATTCTTTCAAGGATCAGGGATTCTCTCAGGTCTGGTAAACCAAGGTATGAATCTCCTTTCCTCAATTAAAAATAAGATCAGAAAAAAATATTTTTGTCACTGCTACCTGCTCAAATCCCAGTGTCCTACAAACAGGACTGAAAGAATAAAATCCAACTTCGAGCACACCACTGCTAATGAAACCAGCCTGGCTTTCAGAAACTCATAGAAAATTGTTGATATTTTGTTACCACCTCCCTTCCTATAAAGCAAGGGGACAGCAACACCTAGAACCTACACTCCTTAGTCTCATTTTTTTTGTTTATAAAAATCAACATAATTTGCTGGTTTACAAAAGGAATACTTTTTGATACATGTCCCTTCCTGAAACTAAACTTACAAAGCATCTCTCACACAAATGACAAGTTCAACTCTGGTTGAAGTAGCAACATCAGTGAGATTTCCCCCCAAATTTCCTGATCTTTACAAAATGCTTCCTCACTCTCACAGCATCCTGTAACAGAGAAAGAGCTGCAGCATCAGCCACAGAGGGTGGACAGAAGGTGAAAAGAGGAAAGCAAAACTTTCAGGTTAAACAAGATAGGTCTTCTAGGATAGGAAAAAAAGAGTTGTCAAAAAACAGGATTTTATTGACTGAATCTGAGGAGGAGCTGGCATCTGGTCAAGAAGATATTAAGGATCACATGAAGTGAGTTAGGTAGCTCAAATGCTGAAGGAAATCTTAAAGAGAAAAGAAAGAGGAAAAACAGAAACACTACAAGATTATTTTGTGAAATTCTGTTAGTACCGGGGATTAAAAACCTCTAAAACTGTACAGTGTTTTTCCATGTTTGCTGGCATTCTGGAGTTTATCCAAAGAGTCACTTAATACTCATACAATTATGTTAAGTACAATATAAACAAGAAGAAAATTGTTTTAGACATCTTTATTATTTAATAACACAAAGGCAGGAGTTATTGTTCTAAAGATGTATCAAGAACCCAGGATTCCAGCTGTAAAACTCAGAGCATGACAGTAACATACTAACACAATGGTGATAGACAGGAAATATCAAAATACTAACTGTAGAATAGCAAGAGGCCTTTATGTTTGGTTTTTGCATTTGTTTTGGCGTGTTTGTTGGGTTTTTTCCCCCCTAATTTTGATGGGAAAGAGTAAAGTCATTTTAGCAACTGAGACAGTAACGTGAGAAACAGTTCTCAGTGCCCCTGTTTTACTTTACTGTAGGTATTCAGCATTCGTAAGTATTTGATGGTCCTCAATTTATCTTCTGCTACAGAACAAAATGACCAAAAACTGTGGCTGAGGTAAGTACATCTATTAAGCATAAAAGGTATCAGACCTTAATTGGACTAGCAGTTTGAAAAACAGGTATTTTCAACTAAAAGCACTGTTGGCACAGATCTCTAGCCACAGATGTTAGTATTCATTTCTGAGACTCACAGATGTTCAGCTTCTGACTTCTAGATTACTCCTGTTCAGCATACAATTCATGTCTGTACCTGTAACAACTACTCAATTTTAATTTCATCACATACACATTTCCACATATTATAAGAAAATAGAATTGAATTTGATACATTAAACTGATTTCTTTTTAAACTTCAAAGTTCACAAGTGTTACTGTGGTTGCATAGTTAAACACATGCATCAGACTATCAGTTTCCAAAAATACCATGTTATAAATTCAGCACTTTACTTGATAACCACAGAAGCAGCAAGACAAAAGAAGTTTGATATTCACAATAAAAAAAAAATATTAAAAAGCCATCCAACAGAAAGCTAAATTTCAGAAAGTTCAGTGAAAATGGCTCACTACATAAGTATGTACTTAAACAGCACCATCTGAACAATTATTTTTAGAATGTACTAGGACTGCAATGCATTCCAGCATAGTAAGAAGTCACAACTGCCATGAGGCAGTAGCCTCAGGGCTATATTAAGACTATTCAACAATTTAAATAAGCTAGTGAATATAACAAAAGATCTAGGCATTAGTTAGAAAGCAATGTTTTGTGGTAACTGATTTAAGAAATTAATTGGATTCAAGCACAAGCATCTGACTACTTTACTCCAATTGCCAGAAGCAGAAAACAGAAAAATAAAAGTGCTCTTTACCTACTGCCAGAGGGTCTAGTTCACACTCCTGCCACCCATTCTCACACTCAACTCAAGAATAAAACTTTCCCCTTCCCTAATCTAAACATTAAAAGTCAGTCCTATTCTTCAAAACTAATTTCCTATAGTGAGAACAACAAAAGTACATGGGCATGTGCATGTGTTGTTCACTACTGCCAAACATAAGGTTTTTATTTGAGATCTCCCAAGATATTTAATTAAGTTCAGCTACAGAATACCTTAGGGAGAAACAACTGAAAGCTTTCTGCTTTCTAACAAATAACTTCTCACTCTTAAAGCAAAAGTTAAGTTTTTTCCACTTTCATAGCTCTCAACACTTCCAACATACCTTTTTGCAACATAAAACCACAGGAAACCTCAAAAGATGCACTACTTCCCATTTTGCCCATTGTGACATTTTGGCTTAAATTTATTTTTAAGTAGACCTGGAGAGGTAGAAGCCTAATTAAACAGCATTTTCAAAAGAAGCTTTATTAATATTATTTCTAATCATTTTAATGTAAGTAGAAAAAGTATATTTACAAATATAACAGTCTTAACCACAGCAGAACCCTGTTTCACAGATTCACGTGGCATCTCCTATGGAAGGGACAGCAAGATCCGATCACATTATTAGACCTGTAAACTCTTAATCTTGGATTTACTGACTTATCTTCAGATAGGAAGATGCCAGGTTTAGGTTTTATAAAAGTCATCTATATGACACTGTAACAAAAGGAACGTTTCCTAAAGAACAATGCATTAGAAGTAACTTTCTGCCTAGGCCTCCATTTCTAGGGTGGCTCTGTGTGATGGAAAAAGGAGTCATTTCCCATTTTTGTCAGGAGATCCTGCTTAAGGAAGGCCAAGATCCAAACCCAGTCATCTTCCAGCAACATAAATGGCTGTCAAGATCTTCTGCTGAAGGCTTGTGATGCAGTATAAAGGTTAGAAGGTGTCCTGAAGCAATTTGGAGGGAATGAAGAGGGAGAGAAGAGTCACAAGATGTACCAAAGTAATAATGCACGTAACATAGTTCCAAATGACTTCAACTCAGCACCAAAGAGGAACTGGTAAAATCTCCTTCGAATTTCATTGCCAGTTTTCAAGTGATTCCTTTTGCTAAAAATCAAAAGGGAATTTAGAATAAACTTCCTGTGCCAGCAACGACATAGCTGGAAAAAAAAAAGGTCTGACTGTGGGCTACTGATGTTTGCAAGGAAGAGGTTGTCGCTCGGCACAGCATGAAGCGAGAAAAGCAGAATTTACCTGAGCTGATTCCCTTTCTTTGGGCCTGAGGGATTGCTGATCATGTGGGTTAGCAGCATATCCCCTTAAATCAGAGTATTCCAGTCTCTTTCCTTCCCATGGACAAAGGAACAGGATTTTACAAACCCAGCAGCCACAGGCTCCTCAAAAGGAAGAATGTATTTACACATTTAGAACTGGGGAACTTCTTCAGTGCTGGGAATTCAGTCAGATTTCAAACTGATTGGGCAGCTTCCACCTTACAGCACATTCAAACCTAGCACTAGTGTAAAGAGACAGGGAGGAGACGAAAATTGCGTGGTTATGGGGCCATACACAATCACTGGCCTTATCTTGGCCCCAGCCACCAGTTTCTACTTGATGTAGTTTCCTGTCTAGAGAAGGGTCACACCAAGAATGTCATTAGTGCTTCACAGAACTGAAGTACAAATATGACCCATGGACAGGAAGCTTATACAGAGGCATAAAGAACATTCTTTCCAAGTGCTCAGAGCATTTTTTCTCCTCTCTCTCTCCCCCACACTTTTTCTTTATGCTGCTCACATTCTTTCCCTCTCTCAGCCTAGAGAAGTGGAAGGCAACATCAACAAAAAAATGCACAGAGAAACACCATAAAGTCCATCCTTCACACCTGAGCGGATGGCAGTTCAAAGGGGCCCTACCTACCTGCAACCCTGTTGTTTGCTTCAAGAACTCTGTTTGCCCAAGGAAAAAGAGACGAGCAAATCCTGGAAGCAGATCCTTCCCCAAAGGAAGTTTCTTTCTGAGTCTGCAACCTGGAGATTTTGCTTGAGACTCAGTCCTCTGAGCGGATTCTTTCTTCAAACTCTCACACTGGTTCTTTACTTTTGTGGGCAGCTGGAAAAAGAATGAAGCCGTAGGCTGAGGCAGGGACTCCATACTTCCAGGATAGGGAGGCAGAAGGACTGGAGGGGAAGGAAAAGTGCTAGTTGGTAACTTCTTGGATAATGACCTGCATTTCCTCATTTTCTGCCACACAGAGACATACACATAGTCACTGCAATAGGGGAGGATGACAAGAGATGGGTACTAGACATGCAGTGTTTTCATGCTCTGATGCCAAAAAAACCCCAAACCCATAGTGTTGAGCTGTGAACTTTCAAGACTTTTAAGACATCTACCAACAGATGAGATCAATCATAAGATGTTTTGTCCAGAAAGTTCTCTCAGTTTGTTGCAAGTAGATGTAGGTGGGGGTGAAAAAAAATTTAAGTGCTCATTTCTTGGAAAAAAATCCAAATCTCTCCTCTGTTCACTTGCTCTCAAATGAATTAAAAATGGCATCTATTGCAATGCAGTGAACGTCTCCCCATAATCTCTTCAAGAAAAAAATCATCATACTTACCTGAATGTTTCCCTCACCAATGACTTCCTAACACCACTCCCAACTCCTCTGTAAAGGCCTTACTCCAATCTCAAGTCTTCTACTTTATTTGCAAAGTCAGGTTGATCTAACACTGACAGCAGTTTAATGCTGCTAAGACAAACTCATATTTAACCCAGGCACATGATGATTGCTGTGGAAGCTAAGAACCTACCCAAGTTCTGGATTTCTAAAATATTCCTCTTTTTCCCTGAAAACCTAGATGTCCTAGGACTTAACTGTCATTACTTGAACGACAAAAATATAATGCATAGGAGAGCTGAAATTTTCTTCACAAATACTGAAAGCTGCTAAGACTCCTGTGAAATTTTATCAGTTTCATGGAGCCAATATACAACAAAATAGAACCAGAAGTCACTGGACTGAAAACAGTTATAAGCACAGCTGCTCACGTATGCATTTACTGGTTGTTATCCATTACAGTACCTTCTGCACAACAGCACAGTGTATGGCATTTGCATGTAGGGCAGCCACTGAGCTGTGTGCCTCAGATGAGGCACCATCATTTTACCTAGAGTGCTCTTCTTTGCTCTTAAGACACCAGGTAGAGTATGATCCAATAGTTAACCAAGAAGGTACATTACTCATTATGTTTGATGAAATTTCACTTAATTCATTTTGGGGCAATTGGTGGTGTTTCTTGATCCTCTCCTTTAGAGCACACACCTAAACAAAATAGCTTCATATGGTTAGGTACCTCACATGTTCTTCAATTACAAGTTTCCCCTGTTCAAAGAAGCTTTCTTTCATTGTGCTTAAAATAATACAAGAAGATGGGGAAAGAAATGCTAGGTTTTGTCATTAAAACCACAGCAATTTTTGCAGTTTGAGGAGCATACAGGATTTTTTTTTTCTTTTAAAGTGACAGATAAAGTCATCAAGGACAGACCATGATATGTTACAGTAATTAAAACAGAAAAATCAACAAACTGCTTCCAGAGAAACTGCTTGTGCATGCAGAAGGATACTCTACTTCTTGGTTCCTCTGAGGACACTGAATATGGTGATGGTATCTCAATCTAAGGTAAGAGGTCTTATTCTAAATAGTTTCACATAAATAATAGGATTAGTTGTTTCTGAGTGCAATTTCATGACTTCTCAACAACATGAGACCAAGATGTGTTCCTATACCTTTTCATTTGACAAGCCACTGCTTTTTTGATTATTTCAGACCATCTTTCAAAGATTAGAGAGTCAGGTTCAGTCTTTTCATCCCATATGCGTGTTTTTGTAAAAGGAGGTCTTCCTGTTAGGAAACAATAACTGATGAACACACACATAAATGTACTTGGCCAAGAGATGTCTCCAGGTTGATGTTTGTACTCCCTTCTTCCAGTAAAGGAGAGGACACAAGATAAAAAGGAAAGAGAAAATGCAATAAACAGAACATGTTGAATCCAAGTTTTTACTGCTCTGTATTTGCTGGTTAAGAGAAATGTCATGAAAGGACAATAGCAGTAAAAGCACATTTCTTCTAAAAGACTCTTGTGAATAGAATGTTCTTTTTAACCAGATAACTTGAGAAGTCCCTGAGATTCAAGGTATTGCAAGTTGCTAATACTAATTACTTACAAGTCATAATTACAATGCCATGCACAGCACTACAGGCTCAATTTCTGATGATGCATTGAAGCTTACTAATACTTCTGAAGTCAATACTCCTTTCCAGTTCAGAAGGTATCAGAGCAAATCAGTTCAGATGAAGCAGCATGGTTTCTTTCAAACAAGAATCTGCCTAGGGCCCCTGTGAGAAAACCTCCTTCACAGCGGAAGATGCTGCTCACTGGAAAAAGACCCCAAATAGCCTTCAATATACTAAACTGTATGAGATCAGGAGCGTAGAAGAGAGGAGTATTTGGTCTTATTTGAGTCATGTCTCTTCGTAAGCAGAAGAGACAAAGATCCAATGTGAAATATAAGGAAAGAAAAAAGGTATTATGAGGATTTCATCTATTGGTGTTTTCCTTACAGAAACAGATTAACAGTTTCTGGAAGATCAATCTGAAGCATGCTGTTAGGAATGACTTGTTTTTAAATTCCTCTTCTTACATCAAGGTCATGGTATCTCTCCAAGAAAAGGAGAATATTTTAATTTTTAATCTTTTGTACATAATTTTTCCTTTGAACAGACTTGTCTTGAACTGTAAAGAATAAACAAGGTTGGTAACTTCTGTGTTCTAGCTATCAAAACCAGTAGCCTGATTGATTCTTACATACATGTACGTATTACAGGCTGAAACAAAATCTTCCTGTATTTTGAGATAAGAAATGTTAATGAATACTCCTTTGCTCTTCTGAAGATTTAAAAGAACAAAAAAAAGAGGTCTGGAAAAGAGCATAGAAAGTACCTGAATCCCTCCTACAGGAATTTTGGGGAAAGTTTTTTTGTTGCCTCACATCAATCACCAGAAGCAATTCATGCTACCAAGCTGAGATGTTAAACTAGCTTAAGCAGCTGAATATCCAACAGTTCTTCTCAGTCACCGTATTGTCAAGTTTGCTGATTTACGTCAAGAGCAGGCTCTGATGGGATTCTTTTTAGCTGGAGCAGGAAGAATTTATGGTTGTGATGACACAAGAACAAACATGTCGATGATGTTCAGATACAGACAAAGTCAGGAAAGGCAATGGTAGTTCTGTTTGTGAGCATGCGGAAGACAGTAAGGAATCCTATAATCAATATTCTCATCTCCTTTGGGCAAAGAAAGGAATCTCTGCAATGCCTTTCCATAGTGACTTGACTGTTGATAAACACTCCCGGGATGAAAACTCCCTTTAGTGCTTTCTTCCACCTTCCTTCTCTACGGGGCATGTTTCACGGCCAATTCATGAGTGAAGACTAATCTCTGTTTTTCCGCATCAGTGAGCAGAAGCTCAATAGTCAAGAAAGGAAAAGTTCAAATAATTGTGAGTAAATTCTACAGAATATCATCTGCAAAACAAGCAAAAAATTGAATCTCCATATTTGGTAAATGGTATAGAATATAAGCAACAATACTTTTTTATTTCTAATACTGCAGCTCCAACAACTGCAGTATCCAAGTGAAATAACATGGAAACAAAACACAAATTGACATACCTGATTCAAGTTACCTGCAGTCAGATCAAATACTTCTCAACCTTCAAATCAAAATTTTAAAGCAAGATGCAACTTTTTTAGATTTAAGGTGCAACTAGCCACAAGGACTTCTTGCAATTCTTAAAATGAAACTTAGTCTAGGTTAAGTAGTTATTGTCCTGCTGCCATTAATCATACCTCTAGAAATATGTGCAGACTGCAAACACACCGCAGAATCTATGCGCCACCATCCAGTTGAACTGTTATTCAAAATAAATATTAGAAGAACAGCACATTTTAGTAAAACATCTTTCACCTGGAAACTAGCACCAACATAGCATGTGTATTAAAGTATCAACAAGAGTGATATAAGGCTGTTTAAATTGCAAGCTACTGACACTAAGAAAAACCGCTGGTTTTCCAAAACTTCTGGGTTGTTGTTGTTTCGTTTTGGGGTTTTTTTGGGGGGGAGAAGATTTGATTGGAGAGAGGGGTAGAAGTCATTGAACATAATAACAACTATACTGGATAATGTTATCCAGTCCCAAGATGGAGAAAAGGCAGCAAAACCATTGGTCAAAGTGTTGATTTTGAAAGATTGTCATGCAACCCTTCAGTCAAAGGTAAACGTGCCAACAAACAGAACAGTAGGAATCTTGACTTTCTAAATTTCAGAATGTGTTTTAAAGCATCAGGCCTCTCTCCATAAATGTTTCATGCTCAACTTCTTTAAAGGCCTACTAAAAGCCAGAGGGCCACAGCACTGTCTATTTTATCAGACAAGGCATCAGACAATACCTACTCGAGACTGGCATAGGTACCAATCCCTCAACGACCCTTCCTACTGCCAGTTTAGGAAAGGCAAAAAGCTATGGCTTTTCTGAACTCAGCATGACAAAGAATTCTGAAATTATATATAGCTATCGCAGCAACACATAACTTGAGAAACACAGCCAGTATTTCTTGGCACATATACAACAGCAGGAAAACACTAGAGGTATAAAATTGAATGATTAGTTGATTATAGAAAATACTACCTTGTAAAAATAATTCCCATTAATAGATGCATCAATTTTATACAATTAAAGAAATGGGTATTTGCTAAACAATGTTATAATTATTCTGCCCTTTTAAAAGCTGTTTAGATTGCAAGAATATTTTTAAATATCTTCATTAACAAGCTTTTTATTTCTTGTCAGCTTTTGTGCCAAGTACAGTTGAGAGAAAACCTTTTTTGGCCTAACTAAGCCATGTTTTAAATCAGATTAACGGACTTCACTGGCACCAACATACATTTCTGTCATAAAAACAGACCTTCTTTCAGTCTTAGAGAAATTCTGTGCTTCTGGGTAGAGTGCATGAGCCAATATTTAAAAAAAAAAAAAAAAAATCCAGACAACTTTTTTTTAAGACATCATATGATGCCTATTTGTTCACTTTTTCTGCTTAAGAAAGCTAACTGTAGCAGTAAAGGTTACAGTATTTATGTATACCTTGAACTTGGAAAAAAAATCACATAAAACTTGTAGTTTCTTGTATGAACAGTGCCTTTGTACTTTACTTTGTAGTTCTTAATACATGGCTAGTTTAATTTAATTTGATTCCAATTACAAGCAATTAGGTTACACAAATTTCTTAAACAATTTCTTTTTTTTTAAGCACCACTTTTCTTACTGAGTTCTCAATCTTCACGTAATTCCTACACTTCTCTGGTCAAAGTCTTTCAGACTGTGTATCTGCAGAACCTGGAAGTGGAAATACCACACATAAGGAATGTTAAGAGGAGTTATTCCAGTACTGTTCAACAGCCACACCACACCAGATGCCCTAATTTTATGGGGTTTTGGGTGGAGGTAGGGTGAGGTCTAATCTGAATCTTCAGATGAGAATAGCTCAAGGCTTTTCCCTGTAGCTGTTGACCCTTGATCATCTCCTCCATGACTTTCCTCTGGTGTTTGGGACCTCTGGGAACTCAAATACAGCAAAAAAGCCCCTCTCGTGCAATTATTTACTCCAACATATATATATATTTAATAGATTAATATTAACAAAGGGCAATATGGACACACTGGTAAATAAAAGCTAAACAAAGGACCTACTTTTTTTAAAGTCACTGGTTTCACGAATTTTAATTTTGGAAAGTACTCAAAACTTGCATTTCAGATTTGAGCACGTACTAGGTTACTTTCCATACCAAATCCTAATTTCTACAAAGGGTCTAGAGTTTATAAATTTAGTATGCACTCTGACCAACGGGCTTGATCCTTTCCTCATTTTCAGTAGCAGTAAGAACTCTACAGACAAAACTGGAATGAATTTTCTAGTAACTGTTAACTGCTAAGACAGAGTGATGTCAAATGCTGTGTTAGTTCTTCAGCATTAAGAAGTTTGTGATGCAACTGAGGCTTATTTTTGTCTAGCATGAGTTGTTGAGACTGGAGACAAACTGATTTAGTTATGACTTGCAAGTGATGTGCAAGCACACCATAACAGCTCTGCAATATACAGTCTGACTCTTAGGTTCAAGATACAAGTTTAAAAAGTCTCAGTGCAGTCAGTGATGTTTTAGATCAGAATTACACTTTTATTTTTACCTAGTATGTGTTAACAGTACACGAAAAAAGCATTCTAGATCATCTTGTACTGCTACCACCATACAAAACATGCTGTCCTTCATTAGCTAATTAAATGTTTTCTGAAGAATTGCTGACTTAACTTTTCCTTATTGGACTAGCGCTTCAAATTCACCCAAATTTCAGTATTAAATAAGACCACCACAAGTTTTATTTTAAAAACGTTTATCAGTCAGCTGAGGTAAAGGCCATTTGAAATGTATCATTTTGCTCTGCTTAAGTGAAAACTGTTTGCATTGAGTTGTCCCTTTATCTTCCCTCCATGCAAGCACCTCCACACCTACGTGCTTTGATCAGCCAGAACTCCCAGCTTCTGCACTAGACACGATTAACTTTGGCAGTGCCTCTTCACAGGCATACCCGTGTGCAGTGTTTGACTGTCATTCTGTACCTGTTGAAATATTAGTATTTGGTTTAGGCTGTGTGCAAGAACAAAAAAACAGTATCAAAAGTCACACATAAAAGAATACATACAAAACCACAAAAAGACTATTCCTAGCCTAGGTTTATTATTTTCACAAAATTATTCAGAACAGGGAAAAAGACAAGACATCAAACATCTGTACCAAAATAGAAACTTACCCCACTGACTGATCTGTGTTGGAGAGTGTCTAACCATACACTGAATGTCACAGGACCCTTTTTCCTTCACTTGAGTCAAGATTTCATTGACAAAAATAACCACAATCCAGGGCAGATAAAAAATAGCTTCCCACGCACTCAGGCAAACACACAAGACACTACCATAGAATCATTACGGCTGGAAAAGACTTATGAATTCTCTTGAAAAAAACACCACCACTTGGATCATTACTGAACATTTCTGTATATGATTGGTATCTACAACGTGCATAGTTTATTTTGAAGTAAGACAACATACAACAGATATATTCTTGACATGACTCTTTTACCATGAAATTAGTTGCCTGATCTGATTTCTGCACCAAATAAATGTAAAGGTCAGTGTTTCCTCAGAAGAGTTGTTATATTTAATAAAACATTTCTGCCTGTAAATTCCTAAGATCAACTCTCTTATTAAAGTCCAACATGTCTCCTTTCCTTCTGTTTTCTTTTAAAGGCGAGATTTGAAAATTAGTTTGCAGCAGAACTGAAGAGATCTGTACCTAAAGTTATCCGGTTTTAGCTGTATATTATATGCAAAGTATTGTATTTTCTACTAAATAGCTTTTTAGCCACCAAAAAAAAATTAAAAAAAAACCTCACAAACATTCCATGCTGCTGTTACTTCTACATACTCTTAAATTAAGTCAAACTCCATCTTGCAGTTTACCAAAATGTACAAAAAGGAAACCACAGTGCATGTGACAAAGGTTGACACAGCCAACATAAAGAAAACTGCAGAGATGCCTAGTAAAGTCCTTAATTGTTGGCACATGTTCAAAATCCATTCTCTAGAGGTTGTAGTCAAGCATTACATTCTATAGAATGCAACTGAGAGTGAGTCCGTATTTTTTAAGTGTAGTTACTCTTCCAAACAGCTATTTCCCCAAGTTTAAAATGATTCTTAATTCATAGTTTAGTATCTGCATAACTGAAATCCCCACAAGCATTTAGCAAACTAGGCCAGAGTTTAATACTGCGTAGCTGCGTTTTTGCTCCTCCTTTTTTTGATGGCCAAGCATACTATTACTTCATACATATAATTTTACACATGCACATCAAGTCATTTTCTACTCTTTTATTTCTTAATTGTTTTTATTGTAGACTTCAGCCCAACAGAAACACAACTGCCATCAAGATGTGACTTACTGTAACAGTCTGCTACTCCTAGCTGGGCGATGTTTGAATATCCTTCTTCCAAGTCATCAGAGAATTTCCATTTACCAGTCAAGTTCTTTCATTCTATTTTATAAAATAAAGCATGCATATATATCTAAGCAGCCTTCATAACAGAAGAATCATATATGGTACCCAAAAATATGCATTCTAATGGTACTTGGAATAGGCAACTGCACAACTTTGTTGAAGAGAAGCTATAGAAGTATTTGGGTGAGCACACAACGTCACACTTCAGTACAGCATTAAGCTTTTTTTTCCCCCCAGATGAATTAAATGCAGATTTCAGAATCACAGCATATTCAACCTATGCTTTTCTGGCAATGTATCTTGACTCATTATTATGACTCAATCTTTTAATTTTTTTTTCTCTCTCTTGTACATGTAAAATACACAGACAGAAAAAGGGGTGCCATAGGAAAGACAAAAGCACTAACAAAATACTGATTCATTAAGTACCACAATCAAATAATAATTTGGTTTCATACTTAATATGGCTCACTACAATAAAGTGCAATGAGATCATATACTCTGCATTAGAGAAAATTACTTGGACAATGCCTCCCAACTCCAAAGTGGGGGCAGAGAGCACTTGAGGGGGCTGAGGAGGAGGACATGAGAAAGGGTGTAACTCCACAGCTTCAGGGGAATCCCTTGATCACTGTCAGAAGTATGTACATTGGCAGACTGTTCTAAAAGAGCCAATAATTTAACCATAATAATCTTGGCCTTTAAGAAAATGAATCATTAACTGCACAGTACAGATTTTTGAACTCCACTATACCTAGAGTTTTCAACTGCAGCAAAACAATACTGAGTACAGATTAAAAAAAAGTATGCAAATATATGACAGGCATTGGAACTGATGATCTTCAAGGTCTCTTGCAATCCAAACCATTCTACAGTTCTAGGAATCTAACTGCAACTTAATAAGCAGTGGTAAAAGACATTATTGAGAAAGTTTAAGTATTTTAAAGGGAAAGAGACAAAATGTAAACCTTAACATTCTTCTCACTACACACTACCAATCCATCTTCTCTTTCTCCACCCATTCCCCAGCATGCATTAACACATATTCCTTCCCTCTTCTTCATCACTGATATCAGAGCAAATGGTCATTCTGAACAGTGTCCTAGATAATAATTTTAAAAAATTATGCCTGTGTAGCAGCTTGCAGTCAGAGAAGTCACTATCATCTCACTACCCTGTTCTTTAATTATCCTAAGGCAGATTTAAACTACCACTACCCATTCATTTGCACTATGTATATGCAGTGTATACAAAGTCAGTCTGAAATAAAAACATGATACTATGGACAAGGACATCAGTAACCCATCTCCACGCAGCCTAGTCATAAAGTACACAATCCAGTGGGAGGAACCAGAGTTACTATGAGGAAGCAGAATTCACACAAACTTAGCAATCTGTTTCAGAACTGGAGTTAGTGATAAACGCAAAAACCTACAAGTTACAGGAAAAGAGGGCTCATAGCTATCATAACAATTAACTTGTCTCTATGTTTTATTAGAATTATTAATTTTGTTCAGAACATTACTAAAAGTTAATAGAAATCTATTTAGTTTACATAAACAGTTTGGAACTCCATAAACTTACAAATTTCTAGTTATTACATTTAAACAGTTTGCAATGATAAATCTCTCACACTCAATAAGATTATTGCCCACTACACATAATTTAATCTCAATTTTGACTGGGTCTTCAAGAACAAAACAAAAACCAAAATAACAAAAAAAACTCCAAAACAAAAAAAACACAAGTATCTCTACTGCATGTTCCCTACAAAACAACTTCTGAAGCCCCTATTCAACTTAAACCCAGTTTGACACCTCCAAAAACAGGAGAATGGACCAATGGAGTAGATCAGCATGGCCCTGTATTTGCCTCCACAAGTACAAGGGAAGGGACAGCAAGAGGCATCCCCAACATCACTCATTCTGATGGACAACAACCAGCTCCAGGTAGCACACTTCGAGTGGAGAGAACAGTAGCCCAGGCAGGGTTTGGGTTTTTTTCAGCCACTCAGCAAGCCAAAATGCACAAAGGGAAACTTCAGTGGGGAACACAGAAGAGATACAAGGAGAGAAATTAAATTACTGGGGACAAAGGGAAGAGCAGCATGGCAATAAGAAAAGGGTAACTGCAGTGCCACAGTCATAGAGACTTCTGACAGAAATCTGTGCAAGTCCTACACACAGTGGGGGTTTTTTGTTGTTTTTTAACTCCAGTATTCAGGGAACTTTTTGTTTGTTTCTCAAATATTAAATGAAAATACCCAGGGGGCAAACAAATTTAAAGTAAAATCTTTTAAGGTTAGTTCCTACATCCTACACTCCCCTTGTAGCAGAACCACTGACAGGACTGAACTCCACTGACTTCAATGCTCTTGAAGCATTAACTTTATTCATTTATGAAGCCATTGGCAGGACTGGAGCCAATGTTATGGGTATAACACTTAGGCTTCAACATTAGCCTGACTATTGCATCAGCCATGCTATTTTTAAGTACAATTCAGCTTCTCTTTCACAATCTGATGCAAGCCTATATAGTTTTTAGTTTGTTTTTAAACACTGTTCCAATGCAATTTTGTTCAATGCTACCTTATTTGCCAAATATTTAAGAGCCCTTCCAATATCACACATCTACCAGTGGGAACATTCAATAACAGCAAGGATTACTATGCTTGACAAGAGACCTGCTAATATTAAAATCTATCCTTCTAAATAATATGTAAAGCTGGCAAAAAACATTTTTTATCATTACTTCCATTTTACTACTTGTAGGTCATATGAAGGACAGTACAAAAATGTTTGACATCATTGTGCAAAATACTGAAAAGGCATCACAGGTACTAAACCTTGAAACCAAAACTTTTCTAACAGAGACACACAATAAAACAAACATAAGAAAGGCACAAGAATTTACAATGAACGTTTTGAAAAATCAGATTATATCTAAGTTTAAAACAATTAAAGAGTTTTCAGTCTTAAAAACTTAAAACCACTTCATGCTTTTTTATGCTGTTTTTTAAAGAACCTGATAGTTGAATTTACAGCTCAAAATTTTAATGTAATTTTAACTCTGAATTTGCACATGCGCTTTTTTGGATGATCAATGAACACATGAGCACTTACCAGAGCTGGACATCAAGCATTTAGAACAAATTAGGCTCTGTCAAGAATATTTTGCAACAGATATAATTGTTCTTCCTCGCATTTGTTTTAATTGCACATACTGGGGGAAAGAACATTAGGTTCCCAGTTCTCAAGTACCCAACATTTTAGAAATCCCTTCCTCTTTAACCAACCAAAGCACAAACATTTTGAATGTGTTCGCCGACTGCAAATAGTTTTGAGTGCCCAGTTTGAAGTATCCTTGTCCCAGTTTCAGGAGCATTCTTCCTTTGAGACCACCAGTATGAGTGTGTTTTAGAAAAATATGAAGTGAGACCTAGTCTGTGCTAGAATAAGGATCACTCAAGAAACAGCATGAAATAAAGGATCAACTAAAATCAAAGTGGTTTTATTAGAATGCAATCCTGTAAAAAAAAAAAAAAAAAAGAAAATGGAATGCCTTGGTTTTGGTTCACCTAACACAAACCAAAGTCTGAAATACTTCCAAAGAAGCAAAACCACATTTATGAGACATTTATGAAAGGTAGAGCAATACTCTCTCAGAACTAAACAAGCTCAGCTAAAAGGTTAGTTAAAAAAAGACGAATTTTGGAATTCTCAACTTAACGCTGCAGAAGAAATGCAACAGAATGTCTTAGGCAGTTTTGCTGAGGTTTCCCCAGTTCCTATACTGTGTATCTAAAGAAGTGTCTTCATACAGTTTTCAGATAGTTTACAACCTCAGAAAACATTTTAGAGTCTGATTTGTCAGGTAACTTAACTCAATTAGGAAGTTAGAATCATTGGTTTATTTCTCATGCTAACTTGATCCTTAAACTTGCTTTCATTTTCATCAAGGCACACTCGGGATGATATCTGAAATATTGGCAATTTCTCAGCCATAACACTAATATATCTTAAAAACACATGATGGGAAAACAGGTTTATCATTTGTGAAACTTCTGATGTCATCAGTCCCCAAAATAGAGAACCTGGCAAAGAGAAGACAGACAGACTTACAAATACCCACCTCTCCTGTTTCTTTTAATTCTTAACGCCCAAGCGTTTTGAAAAAAGTTTCACAGATGTTCATGAAAAGGTAATCATCAGGTACATGACCTGCTGTTTGAAGAGGGACATGCAGTTGCAATTCCTCTACCTTTGTTTTGCCTCAAGTTATCTACCAAAGCCATTTAGCAATTCAACAAACAGGAAAAAGAATGGTTTGAATAAATCTGAACCATGATTCAAAAGCATATTCCATTTCCTTGGCTCCAATACATCCACTCCAGTCTGCTTACTGGCCACAGTAAAACCACACAAAAACCTAACAAGTTCTGAATTACTACAATAACGATACTCTAAGCATGTTATTTGCACTCCATCAAGCACTTATGCCACATTCTCTACTAGGTCAGAAGACACAAAGTGAGGAAAAGAAAGTGATGAACAGAAACTTCCCCAAGCTAGAACATCCAGAAACAGTTAAGTCTGAAGTACCTCATTAGGCCTAGTGAACCCTTGAGAGCTAGAGATGAATGCAGCAAGTCCAGTGGATGTCCCTCCCCTTGTGTGATGATCTCCCTATCCAGCTGCTGTTTTTTCTGGGAGGAGTATCAGAGCCTGCACAAGGTGACAGCTGTCCAGAAGCTTGCAGGTTGCTGCCAAAGCAACAGGTTCACAGTATACTACAAAAAGTGGAAGAGCTGATAGACAACAGCAGGTTCTCCCGCAATACTCTGCCAAACTTTACAGTTCTTTACTTCAAGTTTATGCTCCCCTGTACAAGTACCAATGAAAAGAAATTCAAACACGAGAACAAAACTAAAACTTTTTCTTTCCTTAGGTGTCTCCCACTAAATACGCACAACAAAATTAAAAATCCCTCAATCCTAAAGGGCTCAACTCATGGCAGCTTTGCTGATAGCACTGTGGATTCCAAGACTGGAGGAGCCAGAAAAAGGGATATGATATGGCTGTCACACAACGAAGCGTAAACCGGGCAAGCATTAGTTACAGATTGCAGAAGGAACAGTAAGTTCTCAAGGTCCTTACGGAAACTTTACAGAAAGTTAAATGTTCTCTCTCTCAAATTACAGTATAGTAAATTAAATTCATTAAAAATAAATTCACCATAGCAACACTTGGAATATAAAATTGTACACAAATTCTACAGCTTCTGAAAACTTCCTATGTTTAAGTCAAGCTTACAATCGTATAATGTATTAGAATAAACCAAATATGGATAACAAACAATGCCAAAACTGTGGGCTTAGCAGAGATAAAATACTACTGTGAATTCCCCACACTGCCTTTCCTTTCACCTTTCCAAAACATCCCATCTGAAGCCTTAAAATAAAGCAAACCAACAAGTCAGGGAGAAAGGCAAAGATACAGATAGCAAACAGAGAAAGGTAAAAGGACATTAGGAAGGAAGCAAGATGTTTGAAATAAGACAGACACTGGAATTTACAGCAGCATCAACATCAAGTTTCTTGCAAAATGTTCTTAGGGGAAAAAAATTAAATAAAATGCAGGTGTGTGTCACAAATAAGTTAAAAGTGCTCTAGAGAACCAAGACTTAACTGCAAGCTTAAGAGGACTAATAAAACTCAGGCTTGCTGTCTGCACATCAACCTAAGATATTTAAGGTCTTTGGTTTCAGTTCTGTGGTGGAGGAAGCATGTTATCCGTTTCAGTGAAGCACCACCTTCAGTTCCTGTTTTACAATCATTGGTCCCAATTTTATAGACGTATATTGAATTTTGCACAGGATCACCAACTAGCTGAGGCTGGAAGGGGTCTCTGGAGACCCCCTGGTCCAAATCCCACTGCTCACAGCAGGGTCAGCTAGCAGAAAGGAAAAAGAAGTTACAAAAGAGGAGCAAGTTGTGAGATGTTCCAGTGTACCAGCTTCTGAGACTTGGAAAAAAACAGGGCTAGCAACTAACAGATCAGTCTCTTCTCCTCCTGGCTATTTTTTAAAAAGTGGGTAGTAATGGTACTTGTACTTCATTATGGGAAACAGAAGTTGCATTTTAGAGACCAGTGTACTAATTTTTGAAAAAAACCAGACTTTTTCTTTACAGGAACCATCACATATTCAG
Organism: Corapipo altera; assembly: GCF_003945725.1. NCBI lineage: Eukaryota > Metazoa > Chordata > Aves > Passeriformes > Pipridae > Corapipo > Corapipo altera. Next base: position 58,057,163 of record NW_020884872.1, on the reverse strand, counting down.
TGAAGCACAATGTGCCACAAGGCATTAGGTAACTATAACATATCATTCTGACACCTGATTATCAAATCAGTAAACTTTCTTGTTCACACATCTGTCACAATTTGATATTTCCCAATTTAGGGGAAGCCTTTCTCTTTGTCAAGAGCCTCTTCCAGGCCATACATCATTCTTTCACTGGCAGGAAATATCTATTACTGATTTGTAACTAAAAATCTACATACAACAAAATTAGGGTATCACATCAAAAGCCTGACATCTTAAACTTTTAATTTCAAGAGTAAAACGTTTTGTGAAGATGTTAAATTCTTCTCCAACTGACACAGTCCAATAGCTGTATTATTTATTTCTAACTGCTTGTTTTGAAACTGAAGAGCCAAGAGACAGCTACACGAAACATGAATTTTCTTCTATTTGCATGACTTAACCCAGGAAACACCAAAAGACAAGGAAAAAAGTGTGATGAGACACAGAAGCTTCAAAGAGCAAGTTCCAAAAAGAGCAAAGACAGCAAATAATATTCAGGGACACTATTCTGATTGACTTCAAGAGATTATGCTTTGGGACACATGGGACTGAAGAGAGTACATGCCAAGACTACCAAATAAACCAAAAGATCAAGAAAGCAAATAATGTAACCAATCTTGAAGCATGAATATTAGCATGAGGTTTTTTGGTTGTTTTTTTTCTGTTATTGTGACATTTAGTGTTGAGTTATACTAACTCAAATCCATAAGAAGAATTAAGGAGACAAAACTGCTCCTCCCTAGTTGTCAACTAAACACTGTCAGTCATGTGGGACCTATTAAAGACAGTGATTTATTTAAACCGGATCAAAGACTGAAATTGTCATGAGCATTTCACATTACATTTCTATATTATGTATTATAAAATAAGGTTTTAAACATCAAAGAATTTTTTTAAGTTAAAACATCTCTTCTAGTTTTCATAAACTAATGGCCACATTAATGATAAAGAAAACACTATACTGCAAATACACTAGAAGAGATGTAACACAACTCATTTATAATCTCAGTTGCTTCAATAAAAACCTCCTGAATTACATATATGCTTTCAACTAAAGTTACATTAATAAAAACCTAAAGTATATAAACAGTTTCAAAAGCTACTCAAAAGTCAAAGTTGTGAGAAAAATTCTCAAGGAAGACATCCAGATTCCTATTTTTGAGTTTCATTTTCACAAGAGATAGATGAAAAGTTCAAAGAATATAATCAACTCTGTGTCAAAACCACAGCAATTCACACTTCCTTCTCTCTTGTTAATGTTCCCTTAGAGAGCCAGACAAAAAAAAAAAAAAAAAAACCAAAACACTTTTAATAAGCTGTTGCAGTATAAAATCTCAATGGAATTTTAGACAACTATGAGTAAATTCTAATAGAAAATTCTTCTCTGGCTACATCACTCTTCCTTTTCCTACACGGAAAAATGGGCACCAGATATCTAGAAATAATAAGCATTTGTCAAAGGCTTTGAAATTAATCCTGCCTAAATACAGCGCAGAAATAACTATCACATCCAAACACCTTAAGAATCCTTTTCCTAGATCTATGCAGGAATGCAAGAATTATCAAGTATCAATTAAAAAGTTAAGGAAAATATTTCTTCATCTCCCTTCAGTTGGACTTCCATGCATTAAACCTCAGGTTTAATGGGAGTTTATTAATTATTAAGTAGGTTTTTTATAACACAGCTAATTATTTCAACTGATTACATTAACCTTTAGAGGACAAAAACTATTAGAACAAATAAAAGAATTTAACAGCTTGTTTTGATGCGGGAATGCAATGTAAGGTTCTTTAGTGTAACACCTGGAAAGCTTAAATTACAGGAGGGATCAGACCATCCAAAACAGAAGAGAAAATAAGCATTACACAAGTATCTGAATCAGATCCCAAAGCCTTCAGGACAGTTCATATTTTCCATATGAGTTTAAAATAATGCAAAAAAACTTGCTTTTCAGACTCATATGAGTAACACATTTATTGGTAAATACAATCACTGAAGTTCTACAGCTGTTCTTTTCCATCTGATATCTCCTAAAGCTTCTGGACTGTAGCAGTTCGTATTATTTTAAAATAAGCAACATACTGATAAGAGTAACAAGCTTTTCAGAAGATACATAATATGCAAGCCTCTCTATACCCTTTTGCATTTTTTAAGATCACCGACATCAGGAGTCACCAATTTCAAAGCAATTTACACATTACAAATTATGCACTTAGCTGTTCTGGCTTCCTTATTTTTTCCTCTGAGCTTTGTTTTCATCCTCACCCTACTTACATGATTTTTTTGGTTTTGTCTTTTGGGTTTTTTTGCTTTAAAGAACTTCAGTACCATCTTGGTATATACAGTTTTTAAAACTATTTAAGGCACATCAATAATCGAACCAAAGTATCTAAATACTTAGAATTCAGCAATCCTTTTCATCATTTTTTTCCATTAGTCTCAAACCCCTAATTACAAGAGCATAATTGTTTCTCAAGCACAAACAGCAGGGACAATTCTTTTCAAAGGTAAAACAGAGTCAACACACTTCTTAGTTCTAAGTAATTAAAAAGAAGAGTATCAGGAGCACCTTACCTTAAGTCCTCATCCAGCAGAAAAAATTCCATCTCTCCCTACAGCCTATTAACCAATATTGCATACTTGAAACACACTGAAATCCTAACTCATTGCACAATAGAAACTTTTGTATTAGAGAGAGTCAGGTACATTTTCTTAAGAGTAAAGCTGCACATAAGTAGTTCACACATGTAGTTTTGCCCCCCTCCTCAACCTTTAGCAGTTTGTCTTCCAAGAACACAAAATGCTCGTGTTTGCCCCTCTTCCAGCAGACATGAGCAAGATGTGCCACATGGTAAGGACTCAAATAATAAGAATTTCAGTCATTATTTCTTTATAGGTATTTTATTTCATTTCCAACAATTCTGCACCTATTTTCTGAGAAGTTTAAGATATTCAAAACTAATTGAACAATTAATTCATCATCTTAGCATTCCCACAAACACAGCATATTACAATATCACCCAGACAATGATGATGCAAAGTTCAAAAACAGACTATCCAGCATGAGGAAGATAAATTTCCTGAATGGCAAAGCTCAGGACTTGCCTAATCCTATTTTACACAATGTTATTTAGCATATTCTAATTTCATATTCAAGACGCTTCACTAAGACTATGGAAAGACAGTATAGAAGAAATTACTACATAAAACAGGTTAAAGAAGGAAAAAATGGATTAAGAAATTAATGCCAAGACACTAACACAAAGCAAACCCACATTTTCTAAAGGGTCTCACATGTTAGATATATGCCATGTGAAGACTTGGAATATATTACACATCAAGATTTTTGAATTTTGTATTTTCAGAGTAAATCCCTCCAATATTACCTGGTGTGGCAGCAAACTGGGAACATTTGAGATAACATTTTTTATATAGCAAATACAAACCAGGGTAATTTATTGACTTCGGTAACTACGATTATTTTTACAAAGAAGCATTCATTTTGCCAAACATTTTTATATTTAAAATGAGATCAACAAGCTTCCTGCATTTCTAAATTTATTACTCATTTTACTGTTAACTTGCAGGATAACTGCATTATTTCTGTATAATCCACAATACATGCACTTTAAAACCTAATCAAATATCCTCTACAAACACCAGTTACAACCCCTGAAAAGTCTGCAGACTCCTCCAGCTTCTGAATTAAGATTCCTGGAGGAGGTGCTGTAGATCAAACACAATACTAATATTTAGCTGACAGCCACATAATAAGGAGAGAAACAGGCAGATCCAGTACCTGGGGCTTGTCTTAACTTAGGTTTTCACCTAAGTCCCTCCCACAATGGTACTCTTTTGGGGAGCACATTCAGGTCTTGTCCAAGCACAAATTCACTAACCCCAAAACACTGATTTACACACACTGGACAAGATAAAAACATGCTCCTCTGCTGTTGGATGGATTAAAGCAGAAAAAAGACACAACGAAAAGAAAGCTATTTTTAATATATTACAACTTAGAAGTTCTAAATAAAGTCAGAAAAAAAAAAAATCCCTAAGTAGATTACTTGTCTCCTTTAGGGTTTAGTGACCTCTGACGTGCTTGCTGATCTGCAGAGCATCTGATATGCCAGCAACTCTGCAAGGTCTAGAAAACAGCTCCAGAATTTAGCATAAAGTCAAATTCCTCCTTAGTATTACTTACTAAAAACATCTGAAAAATGAGCACTGTGATGAGGGTGCGTTTTGAAAAAGTCATGTGAGACCTCAAAGAGTCCTGGTAGCACTCCTTTTAAAAAACAACTCTTAGTGCCCTGTTTGCAAACATGACCATACAGGCATGAATCAAGCTGAATTGTCCCATTCTTTTTTTATTTTGAGGACAGTTCAGAGCAATTTTGGTAACAGCATTTACCCGACAGAATTACAAGTGGAAGCACAGGAAACATTTAACATCTTTTATTCACAGTCCTTTCCAGGCAACAGTAAAAGTGAGAACCTGATAATGTTAAGTGCTTGCTATTTGACTATTTATTCATTAGCAACAGCTAACAGAGTTATCCAGACACACTAAGAGAGGCTTTTACAACAGAAAGCATCTTTCCTTCCCTGAGGCGGGATGTAACTACTAAGAATGACTGGGAGAAACAGGGAAGGAGGCTGCTAAAGGCCGTCCCCTTTCTGTGGTACTGGCAGCGTCCTACAAAAGAACAAACAACACAGTACAGTTCCATCATGTAACCACTAAACATACCGATATGTTTAGAAACATATAACATTAAACAAACTTACATGTTAGCCTACAAAGAAAGCCCTGCAGTGCAACCTGACATATAACTAAGAATTTGAACAATACACAAGCAGGGAGAACTGAAAAATCTAATTGCTGAAATTATTTCTTTACACCTCACTGGTGCAGCTACCACTTTACTCTGTACAGCTTGAGTAATTCTTTGCAGTTACCTACCCTACATGCACTCTTATAACCAATTTAATTATTTTGCATTGCCAATAAGAATTGTTGCTATCTAGTGTGTTTTTAAAGAACTTTAAGCTTAATCTCAAATATTTTGTTAAATAGGCATATAATTTTAAAATTTAAGAAAATTTAAAAAGAAATTAAAATTTAAACTTAAAATTTAAACAGAAACGTTTGAAGCTTTAACATTTAAGGCATCTTCTTTTACAGGCCTCCTGGATGTTTGCCAATGAGGCTCTAATGCCAGTGCTATAGCATCCAAAATGCTATTTTAAGCCATTGCTGTGCTGACCATTACATTTTTCAAGCACAAGAACAGCTTCCTGAAAAATAAGGATTGTGAATAAGTGGGTTTGTTCTTAATGAAACAATATCTTGCTTCTGCTTACATGACATCTTAATTTCTGACCTACACTTAGATAGAGCAGGGCAGTTGTTACACCTTTCCCTACTTTAAATGTGCAACAACCTCTGAACTTTTGCTACTCTGTAAATTCAAGAACACACCACTGCATCCCAGCTCGCTTTTAGCAGCCATGGCATCAATCACCATCATTTGTGATCATTTCACATTTCTATAATCAGCAGTCATAAATAAGGTCTCCTTCCATACATTCCACCTCAGTTTTTTCATCTGACTCTGAGTTTTCTCTCCTGCCTTCACACTTCAATGATATTTTCAACAAAGTTCAGATTAAAAGAATTTTAAGTTTTAGTTTAGTACAAAGACAGTATGGAGCACTATCCTGTCTTCAATAGTTGCCAGCACCAAGTACTCCAAAAGTCACTGAAAAGGTCACAGCAGAAGTTACAGAAGATCTATCTCAAAAGATGCTCTTGGTTCCCCTGAATTACCTAGAATTCATCCTGAAAGCTGAAGCCAAAAGTATCTTCATTTTCCATGTGTTTCTATAATTCTGTGTCGTTTCCTACATAACAATACATACACTACATATTTTTTTCTCTAGGCCTCCACAGACAAAATCATTTTTAATATTAGTCAAGGCAATTTTACCCATGGTCTCTTGTTCCCAAATTATTTGAGGGCACATAAGGTCTAAACTATAAATCTAGCTTAGATCAGGATGTAAAAGTGAATATGTTATCACAGCTTTAAGGCTCCTTGTGAGTCATGGTCTCAATCACAAGTCTGATGTAGGTTTATCATTCAGCTTTAGAGATTTATTTCTTGGTTTAGGTATTACTTGGTAATTTCATTTTGAATTCCTTCTAATCCCTGTAGATTATCTTTTGTCATTTAAAAAAAAATAAAACACCACAACTGAATTTTGAGATCTTGCAGGACAGGCTCCAGTGTCACAGCAGGCCTTAACTCATTAGCTTTTTGTTTTCTAAGACTCAAATTTAAGTACCTTCTTAATTTACAAGATGGTCTGGGCTTACATCTGTCTACACCAAAAACAAATTAGACTTTTGGCACATTTGGCAAGAGATCTGGAACTCTTAAACACATTAATTCACCACAGTAATAGTGGGTAAGTGTGAAAAATCCTTAGGAAGGCAAATATGACCAGGGTAAGACACTCCATTGTACTTGGAGAATGTATCTGTGACGTAGGAGAAAAGGAAAGCCATTGACCCTGACACTGGCTCCACCTCCTACTAACACCAAATGTTAGGAGGGAGCAAAACTAGTCTGCAAGGACAATAGAAAGGGCTTATGGTTCAGTAAGGATTGACTCTCTAGGAAAAGAAAGAAGGAAAAATAATACAAATGGAGGTCTTCCCACAGTCTGACAAGAGGAATTAGCAGTGCACCAACTTTAGTTAATCGCTCATACCATTCTTTTTCTTAATCCCTTTTATTGCTTCTGCTCTTAAGACTCACCAAGAGAGAGCCTCATTTTCCCAAGTATTTATCATTCATCAGAAATGGTTCTCAAGCAAAGAGCAGCAAATGCTGAGAGAGATGCGTGCTGAACCAAACTGGACAACTGAAAAAGCACAGGATGCAATGCTGAAGCAGAAGAACTAAGACACCATTCCACACTTAGAAACAGGATGCATTAGTTCACGCAGTGTTACATTCATTTTGCCAACATTATCAGGAAAGGAAGAGAACAAATTTCTGAAGCCTGTACTTAACGTATGTAAGCAGAGCAATACAGTGATGATACAATACAAACACTTCACACCAAGAAAAGAACATACACTAGGAAATCTTAAAATGCAATTTGCACACACATAAAACATGCTAACCTGGTAATCTACTATTAGCATCCAACAATTCAGTCTATTGCTTATAAATCTGGACAGTCCTGGCCTCAACAGTTAAGCATCAATTAAAACAGTCACTTCCAAGGATATATGGCATCCCTACAACACTTGGCCATACTAGTCAGACTCCACAAAACCCACTCTAGCAGGCCAAATGCTTCTCTACTAGTCACTTCTTCCTATGGAAGTGGGCCTCTGGCCATGAATCATTAAGAGAGAGTAAACTCTTCCACCACTTCCCAAGAAACTACATTGAAGGAAACAGAGACGCATATATCTGTAGTCACCTTTCTTGTAGGCAGAGGTTCAGAAGGTTCTTGTAGGTAAAGGTTTGGAATCTCTATTGCAAAGTGCTCCAAAATGTAAACCTCTGTTCAGGATTTTCAAGTTCTCCACTTCATAGGGCTCTTATAGAGCTTCCTCTTCAGCAGCTCTTTCTATTACTATTATCAATTACTTGATTAGATGAATTAACTCGATCTTCCTTCAAGAAAACAAAGTTGCCAAGTCAACAGCAGCCATGTTGGCATTTTAAGTGTTCATTGCCATGTTTCTAACACAACTTGTATTCAGTTTTAATTTTCAGAAGAGCCAGAACTGAATAGTCCTAATTTTAATGTATCTTATCTGTCCAATCTTAATTCAACCCACCACATCAATACTCAGAGAGAGAAAAACTACTTATTTCACACAAACAATATTGCAAACCATTTCTTACTAGTTTGAGATTAAAAACAACCTTTGTTTGTCACTTAAGAACAATCTCACAGAAACTAGTCACATTCACTGACAGGCACTATAATTAAATAATATTTAAACATGGTTGGATCTTTTTTCATGAAGAAAAAAGCCTATTTTTACTGGCAATCATTTTTGGTACATTTCTCTTGTGGTCACTTTGGGCAGATGAGACTACCACAAGTAGCTTCAACTCTTATTTCTGAAACAAAATGCAGATCTTTCCAGCAACCTCATGATTTCTGAAGGGGCTTTGGTTTTTAAATCTTGTCTCTTCATTAGAAGCAGACAACATAAATCAATGGTGGAAAACATGCAACTGATGAGCAAAAATAAAAAACCCCTAGTGTTTACCCATCATGCTTGAAGGATTCTGCACAGGAACAGATTCTGTACCAGAACAAACCATTTTAATAACTTACATCTTAGGTTAGAGCATATAATTTAGGATATAGCACACTACAGAATCTATTTGTTTCATATCATGTGGTTTTTCATATTACAGTTACATTTTTTAAGAATGGTGTCCAAGAAAGTTTTTAGTAGAAAAGGCATTAAGAAATTCTAGCATATAATTTATAAAAGCTCTACATACACATATTCCAATTTACTACAGACAACCAAAACTTACCCTTGACCATTTCTGAACACAGACCTCAGAGTGCCAAGTTGCCTGTGCCAATTTGTGCACAGCTACATGGCAATACCAGTCGATGAATGCAATCTGTGTGACTCCAATGACTACAGCCACAAAAGCATGGGAAGATTTTGTAACTTCCCTGACTAGGCTACAGACCTAATCCAGTAGGCATCAACTTTCTTCTTAAGTCACAGATAGCAGGTCTATTACTATCACAAAGTACTTCTGTTCCAGAGCTATCTGACAGCAACTTTGAGAAAGTATTTCTAAAGAGTACCTGTAAATTCACTAAATCATAGGATTTTTAAAGCCAAACTAGAAGGATGGGTGTTTGGCATTTAGGATAACTGTATGGACCTGACACTGATCTGACCTGATCTTCCATCTAACACATCATGACAGCTCCATCATTTAACAAAAAGATATCCCAATATTTTGGGGTTTGAGGTTTTTCCTTGTTGTTCTTGCAATATAAAAATAAATAGAACATTTTAGATATTCATAAAATTTACATGTTCCTGAAACATTAAGAATGGTTCAGTCTATCACATTCAGAGGTTGGAACAGGAAAAAACATTTTTAAAATAAAATTTAAAAAAAGTTTCCTTAAATGTCTCCCCAATTAAAAAGTATTAAGAGGGAAGATCACATGCTTAACCACTTAAATATTAGTAAATATCAATACAGTCCTATATTTGAAAATACCTATGAATACTTCATACAATTTCAATGTCCTTTATAAAATTCTTTGCAGAACTGTTTGTGATGCTTTCAGACAAAACACTTATCTCACAAACTCAAAGGAACTAAAAAAACACGTGCTAAATATTTTAAGTATTTGGACAGTAAACACACATGTTAAAGATTACGAGAGATTGGATTCTGATGGTCAGACAAATGCAAAAAGTGAAGATAACCACAAATGAGTGCTATAATATGTTAGTATTTCTTTCTCCCCTTCCACAGATCACACTACTCTCTAGAAGTTGGAGGTGCTTTCATGCAAATCATTATCTTCCATTGACATGTTAATTTCCAATGAAATAACAAGACTGCTCAATTATTTCACCAGGCTCCAACACCAAGCAGCACTGAGAATCCAGATGCCCCAAGGGCAGCCAGTGTGACCCCACAAAGAGGCTGACCCAAGCTCTCATGGTGACACGGTGACTCAATTTTCCATGCAGTGGTATTCCAGAGATGATGTAGTTCACTATTAGCAGCGTACATCTCTACAGGAACACACAGATCACTATATGGAATTGGTGCTCTGTTTTTCCATAAACTACTAAAAACATTTATGATTTTGCCTGCTTTAAAGCATCAATGTCTTAAAATCAGTTCAGACGTTACCTGAACATCAGACACCAAGTCCTTCAGGACCATCTCTTCTCCTCGTTATAAAGCAGTCAGCAAAGCAGAGCACCAATACACAATTAAGTGTTTCAGCTACTATCCCAAAAATAAGAGGCTGTATTGCCAACAACTGCATATGTTTGACTGACACATGGACAGTATTTCAAAAATTAAAGTCCCTTTTCTCACTGAAAAAGAGAAAGAAAACCAAAACAAGCATCATGAACATTTCAGAGCTTCCCTCCCTCCTCCCTCTCCAATCAAATACAGGCTCAGAAACTCCTCTTTTTCACAAGCAATTACAGAACTGGAAATAGTCTCATACACTTGGAAAGAAAGAAAATAACATGGAGGCACACGCACATCCTACACCAATCCCTGAGCATTTATGAGTAATTTGACATTTCACCCAATTTGGGACATTAGGACTACTAAAGAAACACTTGGCAGTGCAATATGCTGATCCATTCTTAACATAATAACCTCATTCAACAGATTAAAGAGGTACATTTATACCTTGAATTCATTTGAGTGCAACACTAAATTACTTAACAAGTACTTAAAGCACATAGTCATTAACTCATGGTTTCTTTTATTTTATTTTCACTTGGTCTTATTTTGTAAGACTGCAAAAAATGAAGCTGTAGGAGCAGCAATTGCTCATTTTCTCACCAGGAGGTTTGTTTAGGGTTGTTTTATAAAAAAAACTTTATATGTTCTTATATGTATATATACAGATAAACAGCATTAAGGATTTTAGACCAAAGGATTTAAAAAAAATTAATCAACATGTTTAGTAGACATTTCAAGTTAAGGTCAAGCCAAGATTTTTCACTGAACAGATTATAACATAAACCATAATGCTAAATATGAACTATTACTACAAAATCTATCCTTGTCAGATTTTGAAGATGCTCAGAGTCCGAGAATCCTCTACTGCAAGTGGCATCAAGGGACAATGACAATTAATACCACACACATGGTGACACGCACAGACACACACGACAACCATGAAACATCCCAAGTCGTTCTGCTTCCCCTACACAGCAGGCATTGCAGCACGAACCCTCATGAAATCCTAAAGGGAAAAAATAGCATTCCACGTCTGTCAGACTCAATCTGGAAGTACGAATTAAAATGCTGTTTATAGTCCACAGACAGACATCCTCAGAAAAATATGGAATCTTTCATATGGTACAAAAACACATTATGATACTTCAACACGCATACATCCAGTAAAATTACCAAGCTGAAAATAATATTCCAGGAAATCTACAGCAGTCTTTTACATTTTTTTTTTCCTTTGCTTATCCCAGCTCAGTGGCAATATATGCCAAACAAGTCACTCATTATTCAGACTCCGCCTGAGTTTTTGCTTGTTTTTCTTTAAAGAGAGAAGTATTTCAAAACTGCAGCCACAACAGACAGCAAAGCGATCATACATGAGTTACTGGGTTAATTTTTAGTCACAATCTTCCTTAAAAGCTACAAAAGCACTAAATATATAGAAACACAAATTTAGTATGGTTACATTCTGAATTTTTTTATTTCCACAGTTTCTTGTATGTAAGTTATGACTGCCAGTCATCATCTCTGTCATCTATACACAACTGTGACGGAATTAGGTGAAATGAAGGCCAGAGGAAGCTCAAAAGCCATTTAAGTTTTCTCTTGTGTTGACAGGGATTTCATCCCTCTACATTGCACAGAGTTCAAAGTTACTGGAAAAACATTCAGAGTTATTTCTATAACTTACATTTGTCTACAACAATTTAAAGGAAAATACCACTTCTAAACCAAGCACAAGCAAGTCTCAATAGATACTAAATTCAGAAACTTAACACTTATGCAATTAAAAGGACTGCTGACTAGATATGTAAGCACCAAAGAAGATTATCACTCAGTTACCAATAACTAGGCCTCTTATTGACCCGCAAGACAGCAGACTACCATATAAAAGACCAACAATGTCTGCAAAAAGATAGTGTATCTTACACTTGATTTGCACCTTCAGATGCTACCAGAAGAAATGAAACAAGTGTAACACCGGGGATACAGAAACAAGCACATAATTTCAGCACGCAGTCCTGTTACTGTTACTTGTGTAACTCATCGTTAAGAACCACACTGCAGTACAGTAGTGAAAAAACCAACATCCTATTATTAAATGCATTAGGACACTAAGACTATTGTTGAATGTGGATCCACATTTTCAGCAGCTTTCAACACTGTCCCTAATACTTAGCATAGTACTTAGACACTGTTGCTTAAACAGCTGCTGGAGAAGTTCAAATCTCAATTAATTACATACCAAAAAATCAGAGCCCCGAAAACTTCCTGATGCTAATTAAAACAACCAAACACACACAACCATAACAAAAAAAAAAAAAAAAAAGACCTACAAACAGAAGGCTGGAAAAATACTTAAGTCACACAGGACCTCAGTCAATTTGGCTGGCCAATTCGTTTAACACACTTAAGCAGAAGGTTATAAAACACTCTACAACCAACTTTTAGTTGCTATCCAATCTATACCTTACTAGAAATACTGCCTACATTTTTAAGCCTGTGGTCCCATTCATCTAGTAGTAAGTTCATCAAGTGTAAACTTAGAGAAGATCCTCTGCTGCCTGTTTTAGCCATTTATAAAATGGCACTTCTCCACTGTACTCAGAAGAATCAGTTATTCAAAAGTATGTAAAGAGATGATCAAGATACCCCTTAAGTTTAATTAAAACAAATACAAAGCTGTCTTCAGAAAGTTTCCTTGAGGCAAAAACCAAGAATCAGTGGTACCTGCATTTGTTGCTCTTCAAGGACTACAGTAAGCTTCAAAAGTGTGTTAAATTTCTAAACCACAACAATAACCAAAACCTCCAACTACTTTATTTCCTACTCTGTTCTTCTAATGTACTTGCAAAATTCTGTACTCATTTCAGTTTGTACAACACCTACAACCCCCAGCAAGGAAGGCTAATTATAAAGAGTAGTTTGTTTAGGTGTCCATTCTCTGTTGAACAAAGGAAAGCTACTTTTACTGTTCTGGACCATCCCCAACTCTGTACTGCAAGAAGAAACAGAAACTGGGACAAGAACTTCAAGCCTGAATGCCTACAGTTCTTAAATATATGTTGCAATTGTCAAAGGTACTGAATATATGAAGCCTCACCAACACCTCAAAATAGTATCATATAACATTAAATGCAAAGGACAAACAATTAACAAAATCCACATAACACAGAGTGAAGTAGGAAAAAAAAAATCATGAGTTATTTCTGGCACACAATAATGCCCAAATAATTTAAAGGAACTAATTGCTTGCTCAAAGAAAAATGGTGAACAACTTTACTGTAACTTTTTTACTCTACCAAAACACGTGTTAAGGATCTTACTTTGCAAGTGTAAAACATTTCATAAAATTGAACAAGTTCCCATTATTAAAGCATAATGTTCTGCTTGAACCACGATGAGTATCAGTCTTCACCTCTGCACAGCACCCAAGTCAGAAGTCCTCATTTAGCACTGGCAAGTCATTTAGTCCATAAGGTAACCAACAATGATAAAATACCTAAACTATCCCCGGCTCCACCATTGGCATGTATGGGGTCATTACAATCCCTGACTGCCAAGCATTTATAACCTCTAAATCTCTCTCTTGGGAAAACTGATCTCCAGCTTCAGTGGAAGATGGAGAATTTGCATACAACTGCAACCACAAACCAAATCCTGCTTCCAACACTGACAATGCACAACAGGCATTTGGAGGTTTGTACAAAATGAGCTGATAAGGATTTTTACACCACTGACTGTAGCACAATTACTATCTTTGTTAGCAAATTCCAAAGGCAGAACAAGAGTTAAAGTGTTCCCAGATATTAAAGCCAGAAGGATGATCAGGTGCTCCAATTTGATACCATAATTATGCTGCACTTCAATCATGCAATTCCTAATTCTGAATGCTTTAAAACAGGCTTACATAAATAAAGTGGTATCTCCAGTCACTCAGGAGCTCTTTCCATCTTAGCTTTAGGCTATGGTTTCCTGTACAACCATGCTGAGAATAAACTAGTTTGTTATTTACGGTGATCTTTACCATGACATAATTTACTGAATAATCTTACCCTTAGTCCCTCTTAACATGGTGTCGAAGAATGTTTTTGCTTAATAGCACTGTCTTTGGTGCTCTAAGTGCACTAAATGAAAGGTATAGGCCCACTTTTAGAAGTTTTCAATCATTTGTTGAAGTGTAATATCTATTACATACAGTACATTTTAGTCTCATAAATTAATCAAGAGAACAGCAAAAGAACCAGTGCATTTAATCAATGAGAACAAAGACACACTATTCTTTTCTAGTCATTTTTATGTTTCACCTACATCAAACTGCAAGCCCATATCACAAATTATTCCCCGAAAGGTCATATTGAGAATACACTTGCTATTATCAGTGATATTCATGTTTGTATAGCTTCTTGTTTAAAATCATATACTAGTAATACTACTGTTTACAATTTGATCTACTTCAAGCTGTTAGAGATAGGTCTGAAAAGGTTTATTTACTTTATTACCCTCTGTAAACTGAACAAGTTATAGGGGGTCTTTATGCTTAAGCAAGGTATGTTAACATATTGGGGTTTGCTATGTTGGGTTGGGGGTTTTTTGGATGGGTGGTGGTGTTTGGTTTTTTATTATTTTCCCCTCCTATTCTCCTGTCTTTGCCAGCTTACCACAAACAGTTATAGTCATAACTCTGTTGTGCATTATTTAGATCACAGTAACTACTGAAGACTCAAACATTTCACTACCAATCCATTTGTCAGTGTTTTTAATTCTAATTTCCAGATTAGCCTGTGAAGAATGCAAATCCTGAGACAGCAACAAAGATTGCTTTTCAACATTAAATATTTTAAAACCTTGTTTGTTTGACATATGCATATATAGATGACTTATTACTTATGCACTGCTCCAAAGAGTAGCCAAAACTGTAGTGCTAAGGAACGTTTTCTGGAAATTAGGTTATCAGTTGGAGAGATAAGGCAGATGCTGAGAAATTATCTTAAGTGCTAAATTACTGCTTTTACAACCCTCTGGTATCTTTTGGCCCTTCCTGTCTTGAAAGACAACTCAATGCCAAGCACTGTAGCAGTCCTAAGTTCAAAGGATATCCTGGCATGCAGAATATGCATCTATAAAAGACATCAGGAAAAGGTCCATCAAAACAGGTATTACCACATACAGATGGTCAGCAGACACACAAGGTGCAGACCCTAAATTCCTTATTGTTCTTTACTCAGAGCAGAGAGCTAACAAAGTCAATTCCACCAACAGTAGGTATTTTATTTAATCAGATGAAATGAGAAACTGGACTTGTCAGCATGACAACAGCAAGCACATTTTCTTCACCAAAGTGCTCTTTTTTTACTCATTTGACTTGCCATTACTGAGGTTAACAATTTTCTTAAGTTCCATAAAAGCTACATTGAAGATATGAACAGACTTTTTTAACAGTCAATCTCCTAGAATTCAAATCATGCAGTTTTCAAAATGGTGACAAGACTATGAAGCAAGTTTAAAATCTGCAAAACAGAAAATAACACTGCCCCTAGGATGCAACTAAAAAAAAATACCACCATAAATCTATGCTAATCCACCCTAAATCCTTTGTCATAAAGTATCTTTTCCCTTTCTCAAACACAGAGCAGCAAAACTTTCAGTAAATGAAAAAGCCCATATAAACTCTAAAACTGCTTACAAAATCAAAATAAGTATGCAAAAGTTACCACATCAAAAATATAACTGAAATTTCCAGTTCTATTTTAATATGTTCATTCACCGCTACTTATTAAAATCTTCAAAAAGTATTCAATTATATCTGTAAAAATCTCACTTGTACCTGATCAGCCTTCCCACTACATAGTTGCATACATGATGAAAATTAATCCAGTTTCCTGACTTTACTCTTGGTTTACAATCTAGGACTAGTTGTTGCTACCAGAGATTCTCAAAGGCTGTTCACAGGTCATTCAGTTCTCACGTTCAACTTTAATCTTCCAGCCTCTCCACAGACTTGGTAACAAGCCAAAACATATGTCCCACACAGAAAACATTTCTAAAGGGATCTTTTAATAAAAATTTCTCTTAAAAAATTACAAGATAAATAAATTACAAGATAATAAAGAATACTTTTTATGTGTTTAGCATGGCCTTTTCCTCCTTTCTCTTTTGCTTCGCTGTTGGATGAAATGAAAAAACAGTTGAACACAACTTGCACCAGCCTAAAGAATGCAAACAACTCTACAGGAAATGCCATCAAGGACAGGGAGGCAGTTATTAGTTCTCTTATCCTTCATTCACAAAATCTGCTTTTTAGTAATGACAAACAACATTTCAGATTAAGTTATTTTTAAATTCACTTACAGCAGCCTTTATAAATGCTGTAAAATAAACTGACCTTTTACGTTTCACTTTATAGATAATTTAAGAATAATATGTCTGTACAAAATCTTACTGCAAGCATCTATAGCATAGTAAAGCATAGAGCATTGTCTACAAAGACATAAAACTTATTTTGAAACACTAAGTATAAATACATAAAAAAATTCATTGTGATATAAACATGCATTTTTCATGCTTAAGTTTCAAAAGCATAAAAATAAAAGAAATCCTCTTCTACACTTCTAGAGATGAAATACTAAGCTCAAAAGACTGTGTCTAAAATTGACAGGATTTAATAACTAAACTGAATAAATCAAGGTAACTGCTGCGAATCCAAGAAATTACAAGAATCACACACTGAGGCCATATCATGCTACAAGCTAAGAAAAAAAAATATATATTTAACAACCAAAAACCTGGCCTTCATTTTTGTAGACTGAAGAATTAAAAGAGATGACGAATCTACCAACATCCAAACACCTATGGCATACCCAACAGGTCGAAGAAAGACTAATCAGAAGAATTACCAGTGTTTGGTGGGGTTTTGGGTTTCTTGCTTGGTGGTTTGTTCTGGTTTTGTTTCTCTTTAAATACAGAAAATACAGAGTATTATTTGTATCCTCTCTTTAATAAATAAAGTTTCCAAATTAATTTTCCACATAGCATTCTGCCAAGCAGTTCATTTTAGTATCTCTTTTTTCTGATCTTCACTATGATTTGAAATAAAAGTCATTCACACTGGGGAAATAAAAGGTTATGGTTCTCAAAGCAGATACACTCCACACTGTCTATATTTAAAAGGCCATGCCCTGATAACAAACATAGAAAGAGATGCAAATGGTGTTCTAAAAACTGAACAGACTAAAGACTTAAAGATACTGGTGCGTCCTTAAACGCAATTATATACAGGTTTAAGAAAAGCTGGGAGTTAATCTATACAAGGCATTACAGGGGTCAGATGTTTTTTCAAAGGCACACTAAATGGAATTTTACAGCTTCTTTGCTGGTCCAATTATGTCATCACTCACTTCTTTCTTCTACCTTTTCCCTTGCCAGGTTTAGAATCACTTGGGATGTATTGATAGAAATCTTCAGTGATGGATGTTTGTGCGCAGGTGAGACAGAGAGAAATTGGGATTTTAAACACAAGTATTTACAATATGTCTGTTTCTTAAATGTTTATGTAGTTTTAAAGCACATTACCATTTACCTCCTGTAAAAGAGAGTATAATCCAACAAGCCAGAAAAAAAAAACCCCTCTAATTAGAGATATCTGATGGCCAAAGAAGCAAAATAACGTATCTTGCACTACCTTTAGTTAGCAACGAAACCTAAGCTGCAGATCAAAATTCCAGTTGAGATGACAATGTAAGTACCTTGTCCTGAGATCCCCTGGAAGCGGAAACAGAGGTAATCTCACTATGTTTTTAAGGCTACATACAGATAGGCAGGGAGAAGTGCTGCTGTAAATTGTCTGACAGTCCACAAAAGTGACCTGGCCACTACTGTAATGCAAAAAAAACACAATTATTTTTGGTCTCCATTTAACAGAGTCATATCCTGCTCTGTGTAAAGAATCTAAATGATTTTCCAACTGCAGCTAAACAAAAGTGTAGTGTACCTGGAGATGACAGATTGAACAAAGAGGTAATGTGCATGGGAGAAGAAAGGATATGATCTTTGGCTAGCCAAATAACAGAGGAAGAAGGTATTTCTGGCTATTGTTACCCTGAGGGATTTAAACATTCTGGAAAAACTACCAATCATGACAAACTGCTAACATATGCTCTTAAAATCAGGGTACAGACACATGCTAGCTGTCATTTTCCAAAATGCTGAGTATCAATGTGCTTATGAATCCCTTACTCAGCTGGGATCCCCCTGAAAGCTAAGGGGGCTTTTTAACTTGGTAAAAAAATACTAAAACAAACACCACACAACAACAAAACCAAATCACACCACCAAAGACAAGTGGGACCCATGAACAAATGGATTAGAGTCTTGGTTTAGAAAGTTCAAATGAAAGAAAACCAAAACACATTTCTGAGAAAACTAACTGCTAGCAGCACAATGGTGATACTGTCGGCTTTAACACCTCAGTCTGTCTTCTACCACCTTCAAGTACTTATTGACTAAAAAAAACATAATCAGAATGAAACTGTTGGAACTTGTCTCCTAGCACTCCTGGAAGACAAGCTGCTACTCATTATAGTTCTCTGGTATCTTAGATAGACGTGATGAAAGTCACTAAGGCAGTCAACACCTCATGATCAACATAATCAGAGACTGCTGATAGAGTTGGGATCTTCAATATTAGGAAAATAATCCAGCCTTCCTCAGCAACCTATTTTATTATTTTTTCTATTTTTTTAAAATAAAGTTTGGCCAATGACAATACTCCTAAATTATGGCTCCAAGAAGACATTTAAGAAGTACTTCACCTCCCATTGCTAAGGCATTTTTCCCACCTTGTGTTTAGTGTCTTATTTTGTCTCCTTACTGGAGGCGTGGTTTTTCTAATATTCTTTTCTGTTCTCCCACACATTCCGAAGGCTGCTTATTTATCTTAAAAGTTACTTCTCCCCTTATTGTAGTTTCTTACATAAGAAGTTCTTTGGGAGAAGCACCAGTCTTCCTGTCCACTTGCAAACCCATATCGTAAGAGGTCCTCAATACATTGAGGAATTTCCACACATAATTAATATCAAAAAATCACACTTCAAAACTGATCTTTGGATTCCTTCAGCCTGCACACAAAATAGCCTTTCACAACTGATACAACTTCTCTGCACACACTGTCAAAGAAGTTAGACTATTCACATGTATATACTATTAAGACCAGCCAGTGGTCATTTACTTGAAAATGTGAAGGTGGGAGAACACCCATAGTTTGAATAGGTGAGGGTGGGAGAAAGAAAGTAGTTTTCATACTCTGACTGCACAGAATTGGTGCACCAGATTCAAAGGCTCACCATCCCTCTGCAGGCCTGAGCAGCTCTCACCAGGGATTAATGCTTTGAAGCAAAACCATCAAGACCAAAAGTGGCCTAAGTTCAATTTAAAGAGCCACAACAGTGTTGCTGAACTTCCTTTTCCCCACCATACTCATTTGCCTAAAGCATCTCCTGGCTGTCAAAGAGAAGGCTTTACTTACACCACAGACTCACAACTGGTTCAACCTTTGTAAAGTCAATACTTAAAATAGAGAAGCTAAGACAGGATGGACTCTAGGCTTGTGGAAAGAAAAAAAATCTACCTAAGAATAAATATTATTTCAGTATAATAAAAAAATCTAAACTATAATCACCACTATCATACCCATATTCCACAGTCTTGCCCTGTACAGTGGGAATATACACATTGTCACAGACTGTTAAACACCATTTACCCACGCAGTAATTTCAAAGCATAATCAATACAACCCACCCCCTCAAAAGAAAAACTAGTTCTTTAATATAATACCTGCATATGCTGGGACCTGAGAAACAATATTTCTAATTAGACAGAAACATCACTCTGCTTCATTTCACCAAATGGCTGTAACAAGACCTCCAGGTTACTGCAAATCAAACTATCAGACAGTCCATATTTTAATAAAGTTACAGGCAGTCTTACCTCTCATCCTCACCATCTACGAGAGGCGTTGTCAACGGCAGCACCTTCAGTGGAAAGAGCGATGCAGAAGATGGCATGTTGCTGCTACCCCCATCCGAAACAGCTGATGCTCCAACACCACTCTCGACATTGGCAGCTTGAGGTAAACCCACCAATGAAGGTTCTGTAGGGCGTCTGCCATCTTCAATTTGGCTTACAATGGACTGAGCTAGTGATTGTGCAGGGAACTGGGTAGAGCTTAGTGGCATTTGCTGTGGCATACTCTGTGCCACTGGCATACCTATACTTGTTGATATCAAGGGAGGCTGATTAACACTTTGAGCCAAACTGCCATTCTGCACAGCCGAAGCCTGTGCTATATTCTGTGGCTGTCCCAAACCTACAGAAGCAGAAGGTATGCCAGGAGGCACAGCTGAACCAGCTTGACTTGCTGCAGGAACAGTACTAGCTGAGGGTATAGGGCTAACCGCAGACAGCTGCTGGCCAGCCATCCCTTGGACTACAGATTCCACTCCTTGTGCCTGCGGCTGTACAGGTAACAAGGTATTTTGCTGAGCAATGACCATTTGCTGAGGAAGGCCTGAAGCACTAGCCTGTAATCCCTGCTGCATTATTCCTGTCTGCACAGGCTGCACTACTTGGGAAGATGGAGGAGCAGCAGTTGACGGCATAACTGGAGGTGGAATTTGGTTTGCAGCAGAGGGTGGTTGCACCACAGCAGCTACGCTTCCCTGCTGCCCAACATTCAGCATTTGACCACTGGCAGCTACACCTGGTATTGCTGCTGGAGCATGAGCAACAGGCTGAGCTGGGGCAGCGGCTGGATGTGCTTGGACTGAAGGCTGCATGCCCTGTGCCTGGGCAACAGGAACTGGCTGCCCAGCTCCTACTGCTGTAGAACTTGGCTGCATGGCAGGAGCTGGAGTCTGAAGGATCTGTTGATGTTGCATGTAGTCCGGCATAGCCCCCGTGACAGAGTTTTGGTTCACCGGCTTAACGTGACCTGCGGCCATCTGCGTAGGAACCGGCTGTTGCTGCTGCTGCTGTTGCTGTTGTCCGTACTGCAACTGCTGCTGCTGCACCACTGGCAAAGTCTGCACAGGCTGCGCTGGCTGTGAGTATGGCAGCTGCTGTTGAGCCATACTCTGAATGGCAGGTTGCTGGTGGCCCAGGGATGGGGATACACCTAGTATATTAACCGGGGCTGGCTGAACCCCACTAACAGTGGTTAGACTGGCCTGTGCAGGGGGTTGGACCCCTGGCTTCTGCTGTGGATAGTTTACTTCTTGAGAATGCAGCTGGACTTGTGCAAGCTGTGATTGAGAAACACTCTGTGGTATACTAGATGCTGGAATTGCTGGAGGAGCAGCACTGCTAAAATCCATCTGCTGTGGACCCACACCTTGAAACGCTTGCTGCTGTACCACAGTAGGTGCTCCCATTTCTCCACTTCCCACACTTTCTGTATAGTGACTCAGTGTGCTTACATTGCTGCTAACAGAACTCCCACTGGTGCTCTCCCTTTCAGAAGTCACTTCAAGCGGGTTTTGTTTTATCGTCTCCACTGCTTTGTTTACTGGTACTCCTTCTGAAACTGCAACAGTATTTTCTTTATCATAGAATTCAGTGCATGTCCATCTACCTTTTTTGAAAGGTTCAGAACTAGAATCTAATTTTACAACCCTAAACCTTGAGGTGCCAGATGCAGCCGGCTGTGGGCTTGATCCCACTGCCATTCCTGCCGTTGGATTAGTAACATTGTTAATGACACTAGAGGAAGCACTCGTACCATTGCCAACACCACTCAAGATATTCACATTAGCATTGCTGCTTGTTCCAGACAAAGCATTTACATTACCAGTACTCGTGATGTTGCTTAAATTTATAGTACCAAGCACATTGCTTGCCACAGTAGAACTACCACCACCCATATTATTTAAGGTACTAGTTCCAGTAGCAGGACTTACACCTAAATTGCCAGGAGTACTTGTAGTGCGTATATTAGACACAGCAGATGCCGGGGAACCAGTGGATGATGCAGCAGAAACTGGTGCAGTTGATATAACATTGTCAGAGCTTCCAGTTGTTGATAGTTTTCTAAATGATGGACTGGGCGGTGGTCCTCCAGAAATAGGGGCACTACCTACGCCAGGATGTGATGGATGATGGTGTCCATGATGGTGGTGGTGAAGATGGTGGTGATGATGAACGTGGTGGGGGTGAACACTTCCATTGATCACAACACTCTGCTGTGGGTGATGAGGAAGAGGAGCATGCTGCTGAGGAAGATGAGGCTGATTTGGAGAAACAGCCCCAGGAGTCTCTGCCTCTTGGAAGTTATTTAGAGTCTCTTCAGAGGAGCTCCTTTCAGGTTCTCCCAAGTCAGTGGCCCTGGATAAAGACACATCCAAGATCTCTGAAGACGAAAGGTCTTCAGTGTGAGACTCATCCAGATCATCATAGCTTTCTGTATCCTCAGCTATGCTGTTATTAGAGCTCATACTAGCTGATATTTGAGCAGGGGTCACACTGGTAATTTGGAAGCCACTTTTCTTTTTCATCTGAGCTCCAGTCTGTGCAAGAGGCTGTGGTTGGAGCTGAGACTGCGAGAGGAGGTTCAGGCTTTGTGGAGGAGGGGGTATCGGCTGTGGACCCGAGGATGAAGCTGCTGCAGGAGATGGAGGCGGTGGCTGGACCAGCAAAGGCGGCTGATAATCCTCGGCAGAGAGGGCAGCGCTCCCAACGCCAGTACCTGGTGCAGTGGGAGCAGTAACGCAGCTGCTGCCGCTGCTACTGCTGCTGCCCCTTCTAGGAAACATCGCCGGGTGCGCCATCTTCCTAGCACTAATGTCTGCGGCTGAGTCAGGCTGGTGCATTGTATCGGGTGTATTTTAAGAGTGCAATCCCCCGGTATGGAAAGAGACAGACACACACACAGATACACACACACACAGTTAGCTTTCCGCTTAAGGCAGGGCAGAGAGACACCACCACGCACAACCACCCCCCCCCCCGGCTCCCGCAGCGCACGGGCTGAGGCGGCTCGGCACCGCCAACCACCACCCCCCTCCCCTCCTCCTCCTCCCTTCCGAGACAGGGAGGGGGCGAGCACCGGTCCTCCGCCGCCTCTGAATGTGACACTTTCTATCCTCCGCCATTCACTTTCTTTCTTCCTACCCGCCCCCCCTTCCTTTGATTTCCACCACCACCTCCCTCCTCGGCCGCCCCCTACTCCCCCTCCCCCCCATACACACTCTTCCCCAGCCCCCCGACTCGCCTCTCCCGGGGAGCAGCCACCCGGCCACCCAAGGGCGAGCCCCTTCCTCCTCGCCGCGGAGGCTCCGCCGGGCGCCGCGGCTCGCCGGCAGCACCGCCCTCCTTGCCTCCCTCCCTCCCCGGCTCGGCGGGGCGAGGGCAGCCGGCAGGCCCTCAGGGTAGCCCGGCGAGGCGGCCGGCGCCCCTCGCCATCACCGCTGCTAAGTAGGAGGAGGAGGAAGGCGCGGATACGTACAGGACTGGCGCACAGCAGGGCGGCAGCGGCAGGCTGAGCCGGGCAGGGACATCCCCGTCAGTGGCAGCCATGGAGCTGAATCATTTTGGGCATTAGACAGATGGAATAAGGACGGAAGAAAAGCAGCAGCAACCCGACAAGAGAGTCCATGAAAAGGAAGGAGGGAGGGAGGGAGGAAGGGGGAGCCAGCCAGGCAGCCTCTCTCTCTCCTCCCTCTGTGTCTGGCTGTCTCTGGAGGAGGCTCCGCTCCGCACGCTCTTCCTTCCCCCTCCGCCGCCTCCTCCCCCTTTATAACAGGCGGCACCCACTGGTCCTCCGCAGAACCGCGCCTGGAATTTATCCTCCTCCTGCCGCGTGCGCGTCCGCCCCGTCCTTTCTTCCCTCGGGGTCTACTCCCAGCTTCCCCGCCGCCGCGGGTCTCTCCCTCGCCGTGCCGGCCCCGTCTCCTCACGGAGCGCTGGAGGAGGCGCCGCGGGGGGGGAGGAGGGGAGAGCTCGCCAAAGGGGAGGGCGGGCGAGAGACAACGTAAGATGGCGGCGGCCGCCGCGCACGCGCGCCGCGCCAGCAGACATAAAGCCCGTCTGGCCGGGGCCGGCGGAAATGGGGTTCGGCTCGCGTGGCGGAAATGGGCGAGCGGCGCCGAACGCGGGCAGGGAGGGGGTGCCCCGGCTGGGGAAGGGGCGAGGCTGCGGCCCTGGCCATGGCGGGCAGCCGCCACCTAAGGCTGCCTCGTGTCCTTTCCCCCCCCAGGTGCCTCCTCTCTGCCTGCAGCATGACTGTGCCTCACATGACCTGCCGCCGCTTCCCTCCCCCTCTCCTTAGCTCCGCTGCAGATTTATTCAAGTTACTCAGCCCCCTTCTCCTTCCTCCCCTCCCTCGGTCCAGAATATTCCTGCCCGCTCCTTCCCCCCGCGCACGGGGAGGAAAGTGGAGTGTGCGTGCACCTCCCTTGCTCGGGGCGGCCCTCCCCTTTGTGCCTCGGGCGGCTCGCTCCGTGCCCTCTCTCCATCCAGCCTGGCGGGGGTCTCCGCCGGTGACTCCCCTCACGCTCCGAAATGGCCGCCGCCCACCCCGCAGTCGCTCTCGGCACCGCCGGTGCTGGGGAGAGCGATGCCCGGAGGCGGCCGGGTCAGGTGGAATCATTCATCTGCATCCACAAGCGGCGTGTCTACGTGTGTCGGTGTGTGTCTGTGTGTGTGTGTGTGCGTGTGTGTGCAGGAGCTTCTGATGAAAGCTCGAGAGGAACCACTCCGAAGCACTGATCCAAAAAAAAAGTGCTGTTCAAAAGTATTTTTAAGTTGCTAAATGGGATTGAGGTGAAATCAGCCGACCTTCCCTCGATGTCTCAGTGTAGGCATCCTCAGAGTCAGGCAGCGAAACCTGGCACACCTGCCATTGTGGGGCTGCTCTCATCCCATCCCAAATGCAGTTTCTCCTCTCTGTAAAGCAACAACCATCTGATCTCTGGAGACACTCGATGCACATATATCTGCCAGGAGATTTTCCTTTGCATCCTTATGCCTGTTGGCTTGCAGAGATACCTGGCAGATATCTCATGGCCACACAAGCCTGATGGATCTGCACCATCAGCATCGCTATGCCTCTCCCATCAGTGGAACCCTCTCTTATCAGCAGAACTCTCTCCAGGTGTGCTTTCAGAGCACGATAGCTTGTGTGTCCCGAGTTCTTACAGAGAGGGGGACAGATTTGCACCCTCTCCCCTGTTGCTCCAGCAGCCTGGTAGTAGGGTATGCATTGTACCTGGAGAGCAGCTCCTTTTCCCACCTCCTGGCAACACGGCCTTGTCTCCAAACAGAGGCAGCCATAAGCTGATGGAGATGTCTTAAATCACTGCTTTGAAACTACCCTAGGTTGCATGGAGTGCTAAAGTGTTTGCAGGACTCGATGGGCTCTGGCTAATGTTGTAATCTGACTATGAAGCCTGCTGATTAGGACAGTCAACAGGGCACAGGGCTTGGCTTTTGCTGCAGTGAATGTTTAAGCACATAAGGAAGAGTAGTAGAACTTTAACAAGAAAAAAGTTGTGAGAATCCAAGGTATTATATCATATAGCTGAGTCATTAGAGAGTTCTTGTGGGAGATGTAAATGTTAGTTCCTTCAGGCAGAGAGGAGATTTGAATCTCCCATGTTTAGTGTGTGGCGTTTAATCACTGAGGAACTAAAAAGCTGCTTTTCTTGCTCCATTTTGTGAAAAGGGCGAGGATTCAAGGTCACACACACAGTGGGAGCTTTTGCTGCCTGTTACTGAATTTCACCCTACCATCTTGCCTCTCCCTCCTAACCTGGCTTATCTAGCTCTCAGTTGGTGGGGGGATAGGGGTGGCTTTTGAGAAAACCCTGCCTTTTGCAGCCCAATTCCTTTTATCTGGAATGCAGACTTTCAGCTCAACTCTCCAGGTACCTGAAAGGTAGACTTGCAACCCTGGCTTCTTCCCATGGCTGTACTACCTTTGACAGACACTACAGAGCAATTGACACAAAATTAAATAAGATTCTGCCTTTTCTGAGAGCCAGATAATGTTATTTTTTTAAAACTGATAATCAGATAGAAGACCATATTTTAAGATAATACTGCCTGAATGTGAGCTCCCTCCAGCTCTTTGTGTAACTCTCATAGATTTCAGGACAGCATCACAAAGGTGCCCACAGTCTGTCTGTATCTTGGTGCACTACTGAAGTCTTAGATTGTCTTCAATGAGATACTCACATGTGTAAACATTTTTGAGATAAGAGCTTGATATTGCAAGCCAACTTCCATTATAAATTCTTCTTCTATCTGCTTATAACTTTCCCAGAACAATTTCCTTGAGGAATTAAGTCTTCTATGATGAGCTGCAGCTCAAAGATGATTTTTTGAATGTTTGAACAGAGTCCAACTGCTTTTAAAACACATAGGCTATGAATACATATTAGTTGCTTTCTAGCCTTAAAAATTTGTGCAAAAGCAAGTCAAAAAGGATTGAGCTGCAAAGTTCGAATGCACCTAATCGACATCAGCAAGCCTGAAAAAAAATTAAAATAGTAGTATTGTTATTGCTGAATTGGTTGTTTTGCCCACACTAACTAACTTACGTTCATTTTAAACAGTTGGTAGTCTTTGGGGCTGCTTTTTAGTACAGTATATGAAACAGTTTCTTTCAATTGGGTGTATATAGTTTTCTTCTTGTACAAGAGAAACTGAAGAAAAAATGAAATTTAGATAAGTGTTATTTTTTTCTGCATGAAGTGGTCACTGCCTGGTTAACAATCCAAATGATGGTCTAGACTAGACATAGCACATCTGAAGTGGTATGTTTGAAATTAATTTTAATGCTGTAAATATGAACATTTCCCTGTTACACCCTTTGTCTTTGTTTATCTGTTTTCTTCAGGTATACACTTACTTCTCATGCTTTCATTTTTTGTAAACCTCAGTCTAAGCATGCAAATGGGATTCTCAGATTAGTTATTTTAATTTTTTTCATACTCATTAAGATTTATGAAATTAAAATTAAACCACTGAAATTTATAATTTTTATGGATTGTGTTTTTTAGTTGTTCAAAGTGGGGAAAGAAATCTCATCATATACCTGATTTACAAAACACCAAATATTTAAAAATTCAGCCACCACACAACTGACCACAGGTGGACAGTAAGTAAAATTACCCAATAATTTTTCCAAACAGGTCCACCTGCTATTTTTTAATTAACCATATTGATCAGCTAGCTGGAACCAGAGGTTCTTGTGTCATCACTGGGTGGATTCAGCACCTTGCTGACCATGGTCACTGCTCATGACTACAGGGCAGACAGTCCTGCAATCCCATCATTACCTGGGCTGGAGACGGTAGACTGCTGCAGTGTTGCCAGGATAGAGGAATCCCTTTGGATTGCATCTCCTGAATACATGCTTCCCAAATGAGCAAGCACAGATGAGATTGATGCAGTCCTTGCTACCAGGCAGGGAGAGTGAATATCTGAAATAACACTTATTTCAGCTTCAAAATCTTATGATTCAGGCTAGTGCAAGAGAACAAGATCTTCACAGTGTAAATATTTAGAGATCTGTCTTCCATATATGTAATATTTCTTCAGACAGGAAACAACAAGCCTTGTTACTACCACAGATTCTCCAAGGATACCAAAAAAGCAGTATTTTAATATTTTCTTTGTTTGGCTCCTTTACTATTTTACACAGTTGTATGCATTCATATATGCAATAGTTTATGTCTTTGTACAGAGAAATTTTAAAGCCAACAAACAGGAATACTATGGGGTTTTTACTCAAGACAGTCAGAATTATGACAAATCGGTCTGATGTGTGCTTTAAATCCTATGTGACTGCTTCATAAATAATTTTTTTAAACTTTAATGAAAAGAAATTTTTTCTTAAAAAGCTACCATTGTTGGTTTAGACAGAAGGCTTTTCTATGTTCATTAATATTGCTGACTGTAGTCCCTAAGTTGATTTGCAAAGATGTATGCAGATTTTTCTTCTTTCTTAGAGAAGTACTCATAAGAAAATTCTCACCTTTCAGCTCTGAAAATGTGGTAATTCTGCTTCTGCATTTTCTTAGAAAGTTCAAGCCAAGTCTTGATCTTCCTTTCTTGTTTTGTTTTTAGTTGGCTGGTTGGTTGAGTTGATTGAGTTTACTTATTCCAAAACGCCTACTGAGACATTTTTCATGCTGTATTTTAATTCTTATTAAATAATGTTGAACGTTTGGAAAAGGAAATTTTCTCACAAGTTTTTATAAAATAAATGCTTGTAGAAGTCAACAAACCTAGCAATCTTTTGAAAATATAAGCTCTCTTTAGACTAGTCATGTCTACTGCAATGCCAATATACTCAAAATCCTATCTTTCTAGATCATCTGGAAAAGTTGCTTTAAAATATTCATTTTACCTGCACTTGGGGATTGTGGCCGAGTAGGTAGTCTTGTTTTTAATGGAGATTGCATTCAAATTCCATTTTTATGAAAGACTTCTAGAAGCTTTATCATCATGTTAAATTTTATAGACTATAAGTGCATAGACTATGTGCAGGACTATATAAACTATATTGCAGAGCGAGGGTTAAAAGTAAACCCTTCACCAGCCCATGACTAATGAGTTAACAGTGAAAAGACCACCGTGATTTTATCGCAGTTATCATCTTACTCTCCTTTACTTCTCCATTTTCACTTGCGTTTGCAGTCAACTGATGAACTTGCATCTTACAGAAGCATCAAGTTCTGGAAAGTATTTCTCGGATACCTCTACCTACAACTGTAATGAATACAGCACCATTGTAGTGTGATATCATTTTATATAATTGTTTGTAGAGTACTGGTCTTAGATTGTGAACTATTTAATCTTTGATTAGTCAGCCAAATGGTGTATATATAATTATCCTGAAGATTAAATAAAATAGATGATCAAGTCAATGGAAAATGGTGCAGCAGTTAACTAGACCCTCCCTTTTTTTCCCCTCTGAAAAACCAATGAGCAAAGTAGCAAGTCAACAATTTTTTAGATTAGTTTTAGTTTTTATGATTTAAACATTTGCATAAGACTGTTTAATAAAGTTGGAGATGTGAGCTCTTAGTTTGTAGTTCTCAGTCGCAAAGACTGTGTGGAATTATTTTCTTTTGACTGATCCTAACTGTAACAGAGGAAAGCATTTAGGAAAATGCTTTGTTTAAGAACATGCTTTGTGTTCCCTGACTACACTGGGAATTCTGCGATGTCTAAAAATTCTGCAATCTATGTGTGATTTTCTTAAATGATCGGGGTGAATGTATCTGTTGTGATAAGGCACAAATCTTTAAAATCTCAAGCTAGGAATAAATAATTTTAATTTTTTTCCCCCGAAGAGACAGGCTTCTTTGATGCCAAGTTCTTTGGAAAAGTAGGATGTGTGCCTAGTTGGTATTTAGCACAGCCATACCAGTTGTGTCATATTATCACACAGTAACTGGAGGCAGATAGGGTGTCCTAATTGTGAAGGGTGCAGAGAAATTCTTCTTGAACTTATTTGTCTGAATCTTGTGTATCTAATTTTTATCTCCCTTTTGGCTGTGTCAACACTATTTCTGCCCATCTAAAACATATTCTGCAGAAGCAAGTATTTGCAGAAATCCAGAATTTTCTATTGGACAGTATTTGAGCAAACTCCAACTTTGTTTTTTAGATGCATTAGTCCTAGTTTAACTGAACTGCTTACTGAAAGCAAGCACAGACTGGTCATGAGCACAGCAGAAGTAAACACAATTTTTATGAATAGTCACTTGGTATGTAACTCCAGAAACAAAAAATCATCTATACTATATTATTTCTCTGCTAAAGAACATACAAACTCATTCACAATAACAGTAAATTTAATTCTTCCATTTCTGTGAGGTCTTTGTTTTGTTTCCCTGCTTAATGATTTTTTCAGGCACCTTCTCTTCAATTATCTCTGCATTTTAAATACTGTATATGACATTTTTGGTTCTGCACACATACACTGACAAGCCCTGAAAAGTCACATTGAAAATGTCCTTGTGACAAAATTCAGTGGGAAAAAGGTTTAGGATTTCCAGCTCAAGCATGAGAAAAAAATTTGCCTTTATCACTTTCAGTAGAACAAAAGATGTGCAAAGTCCTGACAGTTCAAACACATAGTCAGAGGCTTAACTTCAGTCATGTGAATAGTCCCTTTGACTATTAACTTTTAGTCACTAAACCCCTAAAAACTTAACATTAAATGTGTCAATATTTGTAGGCTCAGCAGACAAAAAGATGAGGTATGTGCTAAGGTGTGGTTTAAGATTATGTTGACCTTTAGTTGGTAACACTGTTGAGTCCTTATCAAGAAGAAAGTTACTCCATATGCTGCCAATATTTTTTTTGAAAGATGCCGACATTTTGTCTAATAGGAGCTTTGTGTCTTAGCTTAAAAGCCAGCCCCGCAATATTTCACTGCTTGAGGATCAAGCTACATTACCTCATTTCCAGTTTTACCTGTTATTAAGGCATTTTAACTGCTGTTAGTAAGAAACTAGAAAATTCCCTATTTTAAATAAGGCATCAAATAAAAATGCATGCTTCTGTTGATTAGAAAGTGTTTTATTTCTGCTCAGTCTTAATACCTATATTAGTGCTTTCAGCACGGAAGCACTGATGAGAGTTTAAAACCCACTGGGGTTACTTGCCGCATCTCACTGCAAAATGAATTCCTAGGTAATACGTGAGGAAAGTCAGAAATAGTGTCAAAACACACCTCAAACTGTGCTGATGAAGAAGCCTGTCCTACTTGAATAAGGGGCAGTATGTCAGTGTGTCTGTCCTGTGACACAAAATACGGTGACATGATAAGAGAAGGAATTGCTTTCTGCAGCAAACACCCCCTCCACAATGTCTCCCAGTTGTCTTGTTTAAACCATCTGTGGGAAGCAAAAGACAAATCATGGTCAACGCACATCCTAAATCGAGCTCAGAAACATGCAGAACACTTGCTCTCAGATTGACAGGTGCCTCCTTAGCAGCTAGAGAGGATGGCCAAAGGGGAATCCTTGGTGAGAGGGCTTCTGACAACTCCCTGTTGGCATGGGCTGCAGGAGATGGTACTTTTTTACTTGGTGCATAGAGGAGGAAGTTAATAGGATACAAATGAAATTCATAGACATGAAGATGAGAGGTGCTGTGTAAACCAGGCAGGTCCAGGAAATAACATGCAGACTTAGCATTTCCAGAAAAAGTATATTTGCTTAGTTCACACAGTTAGTAAACAAAAAATTATATCTGATTTTGGAATATAAAATGCATGCAAAGTAACATTTTTAATGTTTGGTGACATTTGTAAAGATGGTGTTTCTGGTATACCCTATGAGTTGTAATAATTTAAGGACATTGTGATACTAGAAGTATATTGGAGAACAGGAAATAGCCCAGAGAAATGCAACAAGAGTGATGTTGTAAAAAGATGGAGTTTCAGTCATAAGATGTGTTTGTTTTGCGAGTGTCCGCAGGCTGAGGCATTAAATCACAAGATAATAATCTGTGACTATTTAAAGGAGGGGGGTGATATTTCAGACCCAGATTCTGCTCACCCCCAGTGAGGTACCTGAATTAGAAGTGTTGCTGTAACATTGCTTGTAGAGAGCAGGAACTTTCAGCTACAACCTCTACATCCTCTGGAGCTGTC
The DNA here is from genome assembly GCF_003945725.1 of Corapipo altera. NCBI lineage: Eukaryota > Metazoa > Chordata > Aves > Passeriformes > Pipridae > Corapipo > Corapipo altera. Next base: position 58,025,458 of record NW_020884872.1, on the reverse strand, counting down.
TCATTGACTGCTAGGAGAGCCCAGGGTAATTAGATGTCTAGCATGTGTCTGTCAGTAGGGACCTAGAGTAAGGTGGGAGGTATGTGAGCCCATGGCATAAAAAAAGAATATTTAGACTGAACATCAGAACAAACAGTTTGGAAGGCATGCTGGACACCAACAGTGAAATACAGCCTGTGAGAAAGTGGTAGAAAAAAATCAATTAGAGTGACACTCAAATTTAGCCAGGATAGATCACTAAAGAATTGCCTGTACTGGGTAATCCTATGCTGATCAGGAGAGGGCTCACATAATTTGTAAGATTATTCCTACTCTTATTATATACACTACTTTTATCTGGCAAAGGACAATAATCAATAATTAAAGGCTCTTACCTGATACCAGGATTAAAGTGACAAATGATTATCCAGTGCAGGAAAGAATGTGATTTTATTCCTCAGCATTATGCTGGGGACTAAAATCACATTCTTTATATAGATGAATATATGAGTGCATATAAACATATGCATATGTGTGTAAATATATGCATCTGTGGTTTTATATGTGAAAATATACATTGTATTGCTTTATACATATAATCTTAATATACTTTTCCCAAGTGAAGCTTTGTAGTGCTTTCACTGTCTGCTAATTGACACTTCTTCATCCTCCTGCTGTCAGATACTATTAGCTGAGGGTATTCTGAGCCTTGTTCGGCCTGGCCTGGGCAGCTGAGATCTCCTTCACGTGTTTCATGTCCTCATTCTCACAAAACTGGACAGCTTACTACATTCCATGTAAACATGACCTCTCAAACCTAACACTGGTGAATAGAGGAAAACAGATTTGTGGGTTCAGCCCTGGCTTCATGCTGCTGATGTTGCTTGCTCTTCTCTACTCTGGCATCTACTGCATTTGGAGGCAGTGATGCTTCCTGGTCATTTAAAAAGCGTTTAAGAACACCAAATCTGTATTGTACAAATTTCTTCACTGTTCAGCTTCTACTGACTATCTTAACATACTCTTAACCTATTTTTTAAATTATATACTATGTTCCTTAGCACACTTAAATGCATTTGTTGAGGTGCTGATTCTGGCTTTTTTTTCTTCATTTATCTTCCTATCCTACTTTTCACTTCTCCTTTTCTGTAAGTCTTTCTCCTTTCTGATACTTAGAGTATTTTCTTTCTCTGCAAAACTTCCCCTTTGCTGTGATCAGCTCTAGCACAGCTATACATAGCTGCCACCACTTTCAAAATACTGCTTCCAGGCTTCCAGTTAGACCAGCTTCTCGGGTAGGGTCACAGAGAGGTTATGCTGCTTCTCAGCTAATCCTCTGAGGCCTAGAAACAGGTTTTTCAAGCAGAATAAATAACTCTGCTGAGCCATTACACTCATTGCAAAGTGTTAAATAGCTGATTTCAGTGTTTTTGTAGACAATGATGAGTGAATACTGCATTTTGTTTCTTTTTTTAGCCTGCTTTCCTAAGGAAACAAAGCTTACACAACTGTTCTGCCTGGCTGGCTGTCTGCTTGTCTGTCAGCCCCTCTTCAATAACTCTGAACCTGTTTGTTGATTTCAGAGTGGAACAGAGATCGCAAAGGTGTGCTGGCACTGAAGTTCATACATTTCTACAGTTTGGGAAAGGATGAAGTCCTAACACATGGCTCCCATGGGACAACAGGCAACCCCGATGGCCATTTGGGGTGGCAGTGACCACGGCATCAGAGTCCAGCCTGCAGGGTCTGGCCAGCCACCACATGGCACTCTCTGGGGGCAAAAAGACCTTGAAGAAAGGGGATGTTCTGGTGAGGAGAAAAATGTTGATGAATTGGGAAGGCTGGAGGCCTGCTTTGTATGGGGGAAAAAGTATATAGGCAACCAAGTTTTGTTATAGCGGTTGTTTGTGGAACAAGTGCATTTATAACAAAGGAGACAGCATGCAAAAAGAGTTTCCTTCCCAGGACTCTCTATCTTCACATGTATGCACATCAAAGACTCATGGTGCATGTATATTCATTTTTCAGTTGGTTGGTTCAGGCTTGGGTTTGGGTCACTAGGTGCCACTGAAATACAAACAGATGTTAATAATATTCCAGCAGGAATGTTAGACTTCATTCTTTGGTATCCAAGAGATGGAGCCTAGAGCTTGCAATTTTCAGAGTCCTCCTGGGCATTCAAGTTTCTGGCTCCTCAGAGTCTTAATCTTCTTCTCAGCATTGCTACAATTTTCAGCTGTTTATCCTTGCAGGAGGCTGTTCTTCAGATATCCAGTATGCAGATACTCAGTATTTGTCCTATGTCTCGCTTTGTGCTGTGGAATATGAGATTCTGCAGCTGCTGGTTAGCAGACTTCATACTCTTAAGATTTTAAAATCTTCATGCTTTAGCCATGGAGGTCATGGTCTGAATTCTCAGTTGTCACTACTGATGGCAAATAAGGTAAATCATCTGATTCACGTGTTAAGCAATAAAGGTGCCTATAATTACAGTGTCTTGGAAAAACAATCATGGTGACAGCTACTACAACCAAACTAGAGAACAAAATCTAAAAAGCTAAATGAATGCTTGTGAGACACTGCATTATTGTATTAATTATTGGCTCAGACCAACTCAAGTGTGGGGGAAGGGACAGGTTGAATATCACAGAAGTGAGGTAGTGCCTTGTCCCACATGGCAGCCCCTGCTGGTGTCCTGGGGCAGCACTGGAGCAGCTGTCAGTCTAAGACAGCCCGGGAGCACACCCACACCATGCCACCTGGAACCCTTAACCCAGCCTCTGATTGGCTGTGACTTTAGTTTAAAGGGTAACATACAACCAAAATAAAGTATTCCACAAAGTGTTGACTTAGCACATGCTAACCCATACAACTTAGCAAAGTCCAACCCATTAAATCAGAGAAAAAGAGAAAATTATGTAGCTACCACTGGACAGTCCTGTGCAAGTCCAGCTTCCACAAGGCCAGATGGTAGGGCTCAAGTGAAGATAAAGAGTACGTGTTGTTGGTTTTATTGCTCTGGCCCCCCTGTAGCCACCCCTCCCAGGTGGCAGCTGGAAGGTGTTCTCCAGCTGAAGACAAAGGAGGACAAGAAAGGATTTCAAGTTGGAAACCAGTGAAGGTTTTTGGTAGGTTGGGAAAGTATTTGGTCCAAATCCAGGACCCTGAATAGAATAATATGGTGAGTAGGTAGGAATGGTTTGAGTTCTGCTGTATCTTTGATTCTCCTGAGGCAATGAGACTATTATGTAGCAAAATTTTTACTGCATGTCATTTTCCCGTGGTATACCCTGACATTCCCCCTTACCCTGGCATTCGGATCCCTAGCATTGCAATAAGGACCCCCCAGAAACCTGGTTGGTGGGAGGGACGAAGGTGATAATCTGGGTTATGTATTTTTGTTTAGGTTACGATACCTAGGCCTGTAAGATTACCAGCTCTAAAATGCAAGGTGGCCTAACTACTGAAAATGGACCTATCATTAAGGTTTGTACAAGGAGTACAATCACACTGCAATATAAATGGGCAATAGAGAATCTTGAATTCACCATGCCATTTTGAGAGTTCACCTTACAAGTCCAAGTGTAATGCTTGATATGTTGTTATTAAATAAGCAAGGAATATATGAAGTGCTGGATCTCGCCAGAGAAGAATGCTGTATTAAGAGCCATGAGTGAAAGTGAAAGAAATCACTGACCAGTCTGCTGGGCTACCCCAATAGAATTTTTGGGGACAGCTTGATTCCATGAACAGCTTGATTCCATGAACTCACCCCCCTCACATCCTGGTTTACATCTTGCCTGCAATTTGATGACTTGCATAGAGTGGAGTTTCTATATTGACTCAACTCCTGTTTTTGCTTATTGAAATAGCAATTACCCGCTACATGATTCCTCATATTCTTGCCTCTTTATCCTCTACTTTGTTAGCCTTTAAACTTTTGCCAAGGTCTCATTTTTTTTTAAAGTTTACCAGTAAAGTACCCTCTGAGAAAACATATGCAGCATTTCTCCTTTGCTCTCTGTCTTACGGTGTTAAAAGGACTGAAGGTTCTTCTAATACATCTGGAGGGTGGGTACTGTTAGAGCCTTCTATATTTTTAAAGTGAAACCGCCTTCTATATTTTTAGAAACTGCTTGGTGAGCTTGTAGCTCAAGAGTTGGGGTCTTAAAATGCTGAAAAAAGTACTCATGCATCTGGCATCCAGGGATGAGAGTTGCTGTATCATATTTGAAATGGGTGGCTGGTGGGAGTGAATTCTAAATAAGGTGCCATCAGCTAAATAAATCATTCTGCCAGCAACAGATTTAGCGAGCCCTATTTCTGGGGAGTTGCACCTCATACTTGGATTCTCCATTGTCTAATATGGTAGTGATCTTGATCCAAGCTTTCCTTGAGGATGGGACATTCTTAAACTCTTTCCTTTTTCCTTCTCTGCCCATGGCTGTACTAAATCAAACAGTCCTAGGGAACACTTCTGGCCGCTTGAAGTCAATACTCTGTAGTGTCAAATTCTCCAAATGGTGCTTGGCATCATGCTGACCTGTGCCTGTAGCAGTTTCCCAAATGGTTCCTGAACCACAGGAACAGTGTGGGAGCAAGCTTTGGCCAAGGCGATTTTCAGCAGGTAGTTTGCATTTCACCACCCTGTTTTGGAGGGCAAGAGCATTTAGTACTACATGACATGGGCTGTTCACTGCCTGCTGCCCTTAACAGCAGAAAATGGTCCTCGAAAATTTTGTGTAGGAGTGTAGACATAGTCTCTGCTATCTATAGGAATTAGAGCTTTTCCTCTGGACTACTGATACACTAATAGAGCTTTTATCCATTAACTAGCTGCCTGTTTATACAGACCCGTAGAAAATAAGCATATTAGAAATCCCTTCTATGCTGTTAGATTTGGCTGGAAGTGGCTAAGAACTTCAAAGTTACTAGTAGGTGATGGACGGTGATGAGAAGGGAAATTCATAGACGTGCAAATATACACACACATTTGTGCATGTACGTGTGCTTGCATAAAGGCTGCAATCACAAATCTTTCCTAAGGAAGTCAGACTAGAAATGTGGTGGACAAACAAACTGGCCAAATCTGGTGGAGCGTGCTCTGTAACCCATCTCGGTGGTTTTGATGGTATAGTAAGTAAGTAAATAAATAGGGTAAACTGTAATCTGGAAACCTGGCCTTTTGGTGCTCTACATTGCTCTGGCCCCTGGAATGACTTCAATGGAACTGAATTTTATGCAGAAAAAGGCCACTAAGAACTAATGCATGCTTTTTGAACACATTTGACTACATTGCATAGCAAGCAATCTCCAACTGTAGCTGTGCAGAGATGTGCATGAGATACCATTAAACCAGCTGGGGGTCCCTCATCAGTGTAGTAACTCGAAGCTCGACACATAGTAGAAGCCACTTGAGTGATGGGGTATATTCTTGATTGGTGAGCTTGCCCTGAGCTAGTGCTTATGTTAGCATATGCAAGGTGGCTCATACAAGGTTGGATCAAGGACATTGCAGTATGTTAGGCTGGCCCACCCAGACAGTGCCAGCACTCGGCACAGTCTAAAACTTGTGTGCTGTTGCTGTTCATTTCCAGCCTGAAATACCCTTCTGCCCTTTGAAGTTGCAAAGAAAACCTTGAAAATATGATCTGTGCTAAACTTGGGTAGCAAATCCTCCTGAGTCGGCAAGCAACCGAACCAAAGGTTGCAAGCGGCAAGAAAATAGCTTGTACTTTCTGTAGCATGAAATCTTCCAAAGAAGGGTTTAAGAGGTCAACATTAGCAGGTTACATCTAGTCTCTTCAGTAGATATAGTTGACATTCACAGCCTGAAACTGCTGCTCATGCTTCCCTTGATATGCTATCCCTCCCTTCATCCTATTCCCCCAATGCCTGAATGTGGAATTGTTGATATGCTATCAGCTGGGGGTTGTTTATTTATCCTGAACAAGGAAAAGAAAAAACATGTACACGTTGTTTTTATACCTGGATTCTGAGGAATTTCCAAACAATCTGCGCTGAAAAAGAAATGTTTCCTCATGAATTTCCACAAGGACTGATAAAAATCCAGGTTTTTAATGATTTAGATGGTGATTATGAATTTTTTCTCACTTATCAGCAATCAACAGAAGACCAAAGTGGCAGCCTTAAAGACAGCATGCTACAGCTAGCAAGGGTACAAGACATTACAGGCTGTCAAGATGGTATTGTTCAGAGCTGTCAAAATTAAAGACAATTTATGCATTGTAAGGGCAGGCTAAAATCAAGGCCTTGCAACTGCAGAAGAACCTAAACATTATAGTAGTCTAGCTGCTAGAAATATCTCATTGACTGAATGTTAATGCATTTGTGGGCTTTTCAGGAGTGCACATTGAGGGCAGCAGAAAATGGAATGGAGTTTAATCTGGAAGGAGACAAGAAAATTATGTCTTTCTCTGTTAGAATCAAAGCCAAGGAGAATTTGGACACTTTCCATTACTTAGAACTGACTAAGCCTCTCTTTTGAATTTAGTGTAGTGTCTATTGCAGAGATGCCAGCAAAGCTATCCATCAAATGCTGGGAGCGAAAAAACACAGGTGCTCCCCTGACCCAGCTATTTATAGGAAAAGGTTGCAATTGCATGTGATACAAATGCCGTGGTTGTGTTTTTACATTTCAGAGCTCTAAATCCATCTCTTTGGCTGAAAACACAGCTCAAAAATGATAATTGGCTATCAGTTGTGGCTGTTTAGCAAAGCTGAAAAAGCAGGAATTAAATTTAGCTGCAGGAGACTGGGAAAGGAGAAGTAAATTTGGGAATCTTTGTAGAAAACATACTGGTTTGAGAGAAAGATGGAAGGGCACCAAAGCATTTGCATGGTATGTTAGTAAAAGTATAATAATATTTTATCAAAATCTGTACATCCAGCCACATGCGTATTTAGGATGTGGAAAGTGCTATGGCTTCTAGATACAGACCAGGAATTGGATTGGCACATATTTCACTAAACTGCCCAGAAATTTTTTATTTTTTTCTCCTGATTTCCTGAGGGAATCCCAGGTAAACTGTTTTTTGTAAGAAGATTAATGTTGCTGTATGTTTCTGAAAGTTCTCATAATTTGTTAATTCTTAAGGCTAAAAATTATAATGAGTATGAGAAACATCTGGGATTAAATCAGAAACATTTGCAGCATACTGAAGGAATCATTTAGAGCTTTGCATAATGATATGAACGTGTTGCTTCTTTTCTAAACGTGACTGCTATTGTCTCAGTTTCCATAATAATTGTTTCAATATATTTTTAACCACTTTTTAAAATAAGTCCAAACAGATTGCAAAGCCAGCAACAAATTAAACAGTTTCAGATTTTTACCTCTCTCAGAAATCTTACAGCAATTCTGCTAAAACTGATGTGCAAACACATTGACCTACTTTGGCAGAGATCTCCACAAGAGTCTTACAGGAGTTAGGGTCTGCACTCTATTGTTAGTTCTTTCAAAATGCTTTAAGCAAGTGATTGATTGGTTAGAAAGTCACATAATCAGCTGTTAAATTGCTGGTGTACAGAAAGAAGTGCATCTTTATAAAATAAATAATTATTTAAAACCCAAACTCTGTCCCTATTCTGTGTTGTGAGAGGGGTTCTGCTTGTTCAAAGGCAGCGAACTCTATGCCAACTACTTGCTCTCCTGAGAAGTTGCTAGAAAAGACAGCATAAACAAAGGGTGTGGACAACAAATCCCAGGATATTCAGTTTTGCAGGAATACCAAAAATCTTACAGCCTCTGCCTCAGCTGATCTAAGGAAACATAAAGAATTTAAATGGAAATAGTGTCAATTTAGATTAGGTACTAGGAAAAGATTCTTTACTGTGAGGGTGGTAAGGCACTAGCACAAGGTTGCCCAGAGAAGTTGTGGATGCCACATCCCTGACAGTGTTCAGGGTGAGGTTGGATGGGACTTTGAGCCACCTGGTCTAGTGGAAGGTGTCCCTGCCAAGGTGGGGGAGTTGGAACTGGATGATCTTTATGGTCTCTTCCAACCCAAACCATTCTATGACTCTGTGAAATCATATCCCAGCAGTACTCCATTCTATCTTGTGCAAAACCCCATCTTTCAGAAAGGAAAGAAAGCTTCAGGGAGCTAATAAGGTGACTATAACTATGCCCAGCTTTTGGTTGTAATATGCCACAGACAGCATTTAATCCTGTGCCTCTGGTTTCCAGTGAGCCCAGTACGGAGAAATCTTACTATAGGGAAGCAATGATGACTGGCATCCTACTGATGAAAGGCTTTTATTACAGAGCAGAAGTGCCCCTGCCAGCGGGATGTTCAGGAGCACTGCCCTAGCACTGTTCCTATAAATAATGTGCTGTGACCATTTTAGTCCTCTTGCTGAGCAGCATGGTAGAAAGTGAATGCCTACATCTAATGTACTATTTTTTAAACCTACTTTCCAAAAGATTTTAAATATCTGTGAGTGTATATTTCTTCCATTTTTTACTCCAAACCCCAGCAATTATATATATTTCTGAGCAATATGGGATTTTTAGTGTATTTGATAGAGGTCTCAAGCACCTTTAGTTTGTACCTACGTGGTGGAGTAGAGAAAAAACATTGTAGTGTAACTTTTACTCCTGATACGACATGAGGATGGAGAAAAGTGCATAAGAGAAAGGGTGGGAAGCTGTATTGCATAAAAACCCTACAGTCATAACTCTCCTGAATTTCACAGACACACAGCCACAGGGAGCCAGACTCTCCTAGTCCTGCTGCAGAGCAGCTTGCCACCCTGCATGGCAGCAGCAGCAGAGGGAGGTTCTATAGCAATTACTAGAACAACAGCATATGTGATGATGATTTTATAATACTGACGTAAGGTGGGTGGGGAGGTGACACACAAAGCTTCACACCTACCATAACATTGTAACATCTCTATGGAAAGCCAGCGCCAATCATTCACAAACCCAGAGGCTGTCAAAATGCTCCATATGTAATTCTCTGTCTGATAAGCAATGTGTACATTGCTATGACACTATCGAAAGTTCCCCATGCAAGTCGTGCCATCTGGGAAGGGCAGTCTCGTTCTGGAGCAGGAAGGTAAGCCTGGCACTGGCTGTACATCCCGCGTCCAGACCGTTTTTAAAGTACACTTAAATGCTTGCAAAAATTGTGCAATGTTATCCCTTGGTATCTTAGTAGAAGAAAGAGTTCTGTGAACTCTGGGGTTCATTTGGCACACAGTGAAACCCTGATACTGTGGGACGCAATAGCAATCTGGGAAGAATGCGGTACCAAACAGAACAACGTCTCAGAAACCAGCTGCTCACCAGTTCTGCCCTGGACTCCTGTGGTTAACATCACGCTTCAAAGAAAGTTTAAGTAACAGCTTGGGCATAGGCAGTTGTCAAACACAATTTAAGTTCCTGGGTGGTTTTTTGTTTGTTTTTTTTAATGCTTTCCTTCCATAGCAATGTTTCCAATTCATAATCGAAGATGAAAACCTTTTCTTAGCAATAGCAAAACTGCTTTCATTTAGAGTGTGTCCAAAGCATCTGAAACAGATTTGAGTGAATCTGATGGGGTGTGGCATAATTTTTTTCTCTGATGGAACCGAGCCAAAGACATATTTTCAGGCAGAGCCCGTGGGTACCTTCAGGCCCTGAGCAGTTCATCAATCCCAAGATCCATCTGCTATCAGAAAAGTCAGTGTAAGAGCTGGACTTGTTTTATGAGGGAGGGGTGCACAGAAGTCTGGTTTATCCAGTGTGTCTCTGTGAGGGGCAAGCAGTAAAATGATATCCCATAGCTGTGAGAAATATATACTATCACATTGTATGTTCACAGTGTTTATGATGAGTTACTTGAAATACACAGACCAAAAAATGCAGGATTAGGAAAAAAAATACTAATATCGGTTCCTTGAAGTGCTGAAATAGCACAAGATAAGCTTATCAAATGAAAGCCTAGCTCCACTGAAATCAGTAGAGTTTTGTTTGGGCTTTCAGAAAAACAATAACTTCACTGTAAAGTAGTTTATAGCTTTTACTTGGTAGGGACTACAAAGTGAAATTATATCTCTGTACAGTAGACAGATATTTGCCAACTATTTTGGGTAGGGAATAGAAAGAAATAAAATTTTCTCTGTTCTTTCCTTTCAGTCTTCTAATTAATTTCTTCTTAGTTCTACACTGTCTTCTTTTGCTGCAAAGAGCAGACGTTGAATTGGGATTTGTGTGTTGACAGTCCTGGCCTGAGCCTTTCCTCGGGTTGGCTGAGATCTAACAATACATTTTTTCCCATGGTGTTTTCTGTCACATATTTTTTTAAACAAACACTATTCTGTCAGCTATAGAGGACACAGGAAAAGATGTGCCGTAAAACAGCAAACAAAAGGCAATTTCAGGTTTAGAGTTTGCAAGATGATATAATTATACTGGCAACTCTCTTTTTCTGTAATCTCTTTATAAAAGGTATATTCTATTTATTAAATGTGCTATTCAAAGGAATAAAGGCAATTAAGGGTCATTTCATTAAAAAGAATGACTCAACTTACCTTTGGCCACAGAAGCATAAGCTATACTGACATTTTACAGAGTCACTGCCAACAGATCTGGACTTTGGCTTCAGTCTAGAGGAAATGGACTCCTGAAAATGAGCCCAGCTTAGCATACACTTGCTAACACATTAGCTGTGAAAACTCTGACAAACCTGCAGAGCCATATGATGTCACATGGCAAATATTTGGTGCCATCACACATACTATGGTTCTTCCTGTTCAGGTAACTCATTTTTCCAAGAGAATAGCCTTATGGTGCAATTGCTATTGACACCAATGGTCTGAGCTTGTTCCCTTTGAAATCAATGATATAATTTCTGTTGTCTTGAACAGAAGCAGTATGGGACCAGGAAGCCATCAAACTAAAACACCACATACTGCTTTGAAAGTTAAGGAAGCGTTAAGGTCAGAATAATAACTTTCATTAAGTATGACAAAAATCAATACCATTTTTACTGTCCAGCTATTCAGCTTGTTGTACATGCAGATTATCTGCATCTGGTTATCACACTTCATAATCCCAGCCTGGCACTGGCTGAAAAAGTGCTTTACAAAACATACAGCCCAGGGCAGAAGACTCCATAAAGTCAATGGTTTTACTACTTTCCTTATTGATGTAACAACTCTCTTGTCATGTAGATTTTCTTTTCTTTTTTTTTTTTTAAGGAGGTGAAAAATAGGTGGTAACTTAATGCAGTGCTTGCTGGTTGTCCGTGGAGAGGCATAAACTTGATCCAGGATCTGGAATACAGCCAAGAAAACTGCTGAGAAGATGGATCCTTCGTATCACATGCTGAAGGTCATTGTGGGACCCATTGCAGACTTATCTGTGGGCTCTAGCTCCCTCTCTGTAGGCACCAGTGTCTCCCTGTATAGGAAGCACTGTGTTAGACACCAGGAATCAGTACTGTCAGCTCTTCAAGTGGGAGAAGGGTACTTGCAGTTAAAAACTGCAGACATGGTGAGTGTTACAAACTAAAAAAGAGATGGGGCAGTGGATGAAGGAACTGTCCTGAAAGAAACACTTGGATTCCTGCCACCCCATAGACGTATCAGCAACAAGCAAAAAAATCAAGAATAGGAACAGAGCTGAATCAAGTCCTGCTCCAACAGGTCTCTCTGTTGGGGTGGTAGCAGTGCATCTCTTGTTGCTGGTCCATTAGCTTGCACGCTGCTCTGATTACTGATGGCATCAACATTTATTTCAGGATAGTGCGCATGCAGGGAGGAGGGAGGGTGATTTTACTTGCCGCAGCTTGCAGGAACACTCCGGGTCTTGATATTCCTGTACTGCAATCCATTACTTCCAGAAGAAACGTTGGACTTATTCACAAGCATTTGCTCTTGGGCTTGCGGATTAAAGGTGGCTTGCAGGTCCCTACACTTTGGCATGCTTCTTGAAAGGAAAGTGGCGCAGTGCGTGCTGTAGGCTAATCATATGTGCTGGACTGATGCAACTGGCACTGGATTGCAAAGGACAGACTGGCCAGGATGGAGCTGGCTCCTCCAGCAGCAGCTGTTATCCCTGTAGCTCTGTTTCTGATTGCATGGCAGTAACCACAATCTCACCTCATCTTTCTCCTCCCCCCCTGCAGCACCCCAGACCTGACCCCTGGGGCTGATGAGGAGAAGGTGAGGGCTTGCTAGGGTTGCAGGGGGAGAAGGTCAAGCAGCTCCAAGTATGGATTCAGGAGGGAGAGGGGATGAACAATCTCAAATCCCAGGTCCAGCTGCTGGCTTCTGAAATCAGACTCCTCCCTAGTCAGGAAGGTCAGCAATGGGCATCATTGTTCAAATTACGGTGACAGAAAACCTAGTTAAACACAAGTGATGAGAAAAACCTGGTGGGAGGAGGTCAGAAGGAGGAACAAACTTCTTAAACTTATTGGGCAAAGCCTGACTGGCAGTTTCCCTGCTTGGCCCAATGTAAGGGAAAAGGTACAAGATGTGCATCTCCTTCCAGAGGTCATGTTCTTAAATAGTCTTTTGAAAGTATTTACACAAGCTGAATAGCCATATTTTATTTCTCTAATAATACTAGTATTTGTAACCAACTACCATAAAACCCGTAGTATAAAATACTGTGGCACACTACTCAGGATTCCTCACAGCAATGAGTGTCCACGTGACCTGGTTACCTTTTTATGTACCAGGAGCCTGGTTGCTGTAGGAGGTATTAAGTAACAGTGAACATAATGAAATGTTATAATGTATGAGCCTGGATGGATGGGTCATTTCCAAGCAGACATCCCATCAGCAGCAGGATTAGGGCTTCTAACAGGCTCTATGTCACAGGGCCTTTTTGTTCTCCTGAGCTTTTAGGTAAAGTAGCTTTTTAATTGCTTCTTCCCCAAGCACATCAGAAATTTCTTAGTGCGTACATCTCTTAGCTGAATAGGTTGGTACTTGGCCAGCCTTGGTCATAGAATTTTATTGAACAAACCTCATGCTGTTTGCTGCAGTAAAGGGTGATCATTGCTGACATATATTATGTAGTAGAGGAGTTGTTGTTCAAACACTGTGTTCAATAAAGGTGACTGAACAACCATGGCTACAACATTGGCCTAAATATAAAAACCTGTCTGTTGCAAGTTTCTCTTTTTCTACCTAGTGTTGTAAATTATGAGACGGAATGTAACATTTATTTTACAGACCAGAAGAAAAATAGCTTAAATAATAATATTCATTATTAAAAGCCCTCCCGCCATTTTTCATTCTTTACTCAAAAAACAAACCAACAAAAACAAGAAACAAAACAAAACACAAACAAACAAACAAAAACACCACCCACCCCCCCAAACTATCTGTTATGCATTGGTCCCACCAGCATTGTGTACTGTCTGACCATGCAGCACAGCTTGTCTCTGACAGTTTGATTCCAAGAGGACTTTCTTAGTAGATGGAAAATTCCTTTGCACCTCAGTCTAGAGGAGTTCGAGCCCCCAGTGTCCATATCACAGAAGACAACACAGCTCCAGAGGTGGTCCAGTATTTGTTCTTGCTGAATATAAACCACTCTGCTGCATGGGTTCATGGAAGCAAGATGAGGATGACTTTAAAGGCTCGGGGTTTAGGAACAGAGGATGTTAGGACTCCTTTTTTGCTTTACCCAAAATTAAATGCAATGCTGTCCTGGGATCAAGGACCTGAACCTCAGGCTCTCCTTTCCTATGCAAGTTCTTTGCTTACTGGTGTTATTAAGAACATACCTCCATGAGTTATGCCATTTCTTATGTAATCAGCAGAAACAGACTATTTTCTCGAGGTCATTAGTTGCAATAGAGCCCCAATATTCAATGGTTTTGGGCATATGTTCATTTAAGATAGAAGAAGTATATATTGAATTACTCCTCTCCTAATTCTACCTCGTAGAAAGTGAACATTCAGTTCTGAATTTGAGGAAATCACCAGCTTTGTAGTCTAAATATAAGCCAGAGTTTTATCCATGATGTTGACCAGAGTATTTTCCATTAGCTTTAGTACAAACCCAGAACTACTCAGTTAAGATGCAGTGATTTATAGCAGAGTTGATTTACACAGTTTTAACCATACCTGTCTCCATCTCAGTATGCCACACAGCTGAACAAATGTTGCTGAAACACTGTTCTGCAGGATGCTGAATAACCTCTCTTCCAGTGGAAGGTCCAGCCTGCTGCTCACTGCAGTCTCCAAGAAGTTTTCCATGGCTTCAGGATGCACTGGAGTTGGCCAAGAGTCTGTTCCTTTTAAGAAGCAAACTGGTTTAGCTAGCACAACCAGCGCTTTGCAGACAACTCAGCAATTATGGGATCATACAGCTACAGTAAGAGGCTGAGCTGCAAATTACTGTAATTATGAATATTTCTGTTGCAAGGCAAATTTACAGCCAGATATGTCATGTCAAAATTATTTTATTTTGTGGGTAATTCTAATTTTTGCAATACATTTCTAGAACTTAATTTTCCTGTTAAACAGCATTTTAATTTGAAGAGTCTATTACCGTGGTTATGGTGGATTATTGTTAGAATTTGGAGGCAGATTATGAAATGCAAACATGCTAAATCCTTATCCCAGACACAATAGCACAGTTGGGAATGGTGATTAATATCTTTATAAGGGTATTGGACAGTGTCTCAGAAGAGAGTGAGTTGTCTCCAGTTCCTCCCATGTACCCAGATAAGGCTCCCTCTGCCATAAAAGAGAAGAGATAAAAACCTACAGAGAGCTCAGCCTTTGTGGGTGTTCATCTCAGAAAACAGAAGAAACATGGAGTGAGAGAGCCCCCAACATATGTACCTGGCTTAAATGCCAAAGGCAAAGCAGTGAGTCTTTTGTATGACTTTGAGTAAGTCACTTTATCTCCCAATATCCTTTTTTTGTTTAGTTCTTCACTGTGTAGAGGAAAATACAGAGAGGTTTTGGGACGATATATTCAGTGATGGCATTTTTGTTCCCAGAAACTTTGTTACAATCGTCTTGTTCATTAATAAGGTGACAATTTCCCAATCATTTGTTTATCACAACCTAATGTCAGGTAATCTACATCACTGCTACCACCTCTGACCTTAACTCCATTTTGAAAGCAGTGCAGACTGCAAAGTGGCAATTTCCACAAGTTTAAGTCTTGTGGAACATATCCGGGTTCTAGCCATGGGACCAGTTTTTAAGTAGACTTCCCTAATTCTAAAACTTCCCAATTTCCTCCTTAAGGAGGCTTAAGGCCTTCAAAGCTTAAGGCACTTCCCAAATGTTACTGAAGGTGATGTGCAGCACAACACAGCCTGTCTTCAGAGGATGGCATGAATGAGTTCATGGCCTTTCCTTGCCTAGTCTCTGATTGACGTGAGGCAAGTGCAGCAGCTTCACCCGACTCTGCGCTCGGCACAAGGCTGTGACCCAGTGCCAGTGGAAAGAGCTGTGACCTGGGGCTGCCAAAAGCAGGAATGACCTATTCACCTTTGTCTTCGTATCTAGTTACATTAGGCTCCTTCTCAGGAGGAAGCCAAAAAACAACCCCCTCTCTTGCCAGCTTGTTCATTAGCAGTTAATGGAACAGGCTTGACTGTGTTTCCCCCACAGCTGCCTCCCCTTTTGATTGGAAGGGGCTTGAGGCATGCATGGCATGGAGGACCAGGTTGTGGGGCAGGCTCTTGGCCAGTCCCAGGTGGAACCAATGACCTGGGCTGTTTTTTTCAAGAAACAGCTGCAGGCTGGGGCCATAGGTGGGAGTTGGCTGCAACAGGGGCTTGTTGTGTTCCAGAGGCTTGCACTGCCAAGATGTGAGCAAGAGGTGCTACGATCTTTCAGCCCCCTGACCTGGTGATAGAAGATACTTCTGCCCTGTATACCAAAAAGTTTTGGTCTCAGCAGTCATCACTGTGATACTCAGGAGCTGCCAGGTCTAATAGCCTGTCCCTGAGAAATAAAAACTTTCTCTCCTTTGTAGCTGGTAAAGAAGTGGGGTGAGGGGGAAGTCTGTTTTTCTGCTGACTCACGTGTCTGGCAAAATCTCTCTTCTAAATTTCAAGTGCCTGCAGATAGATCCAGAGCATGAGAGTGAAGACTCAGACCAAGATATGTAACCATTTCATAGAGCAGCCTCACTCACCACCTTACTAGTTCACAGCTATTTCCTGCAGCTTGTGTTGTACTCCCAGATTATTTTCACGTAATTCATCTAGACTTTAAAGTGAGTGGTGAGACACTGATTCTGACCAAATGGTCTGCAATGGGATTTTCTCTTGGTAAAGTGTTTGTCCCCAGGCCAATACAAATGAAGCTTTTCTGTCAATGGCTGTACAGCCAGTCTTCCCATGCAAAGGCATTACCTTATGAACAAACCAGTGGGTGCCACTGAACACATCCTGTTTCTGAGGTGCCATTAGCAGGATTCTGCCCCTGAGCCTTTATTTTAAAAAAGAATTTCAGTCATTTCATTCCCAAATGCAGAAGCATCCAGGAAGCTTTGCAGTGGAAATGGCCTGTGCTGGGTCTCTCTTGCCTACACACTTTCAGAGATCTGTTTTGTTCTAGCAGCAATATTGTGAGACCCTTGTGACCGGGCTGCTGGAGACAGAGGGCTCTAACAAGTGCAGCAGTGACTGGAAAGAAATTACTTTTCAGACACTGAAAGTGTCTTAATGGAGAGAAGAGAGTAAAATGGTATAACAAAATACTGAGATGTTGTTAAATTCTGCATTATGTCACAGCCAAATTACTTAGCACCAATATTGTGTATGGTGTGGCCTTGCAAACATCCCCTCCAATGAGGCTAATTCCCATCAGCTTGACGGCTGAGACCTGATGGTCCCCTTAGTGAGGTATCAATTATTTATTTTGTGCACTCCAAAAGTCAGTGGGTCCCTTTGATATGCCAGATGACTGTTAAATTAGCCGCTGAAGGGCTACTGCTGCTTTTCAAGCTCCAGCCTCAGCTAGAGACATTTCCACCTCGTTGCTCCTTATCTCACTCATCCAGCAAAGCCGATTTAAGTGATTACTGCTAGGGCTGCTCCTTCCCACCTCCTACTGTCCCACACTTGTGCCAGTGCAGTTGTTTTGTGAGGGAAAGCAGTAAATCAGGTCACTGAAACGTTAGTGCTCTTCCATAGGATGCTGTCTATGATTTCATCCAGGAGCTGGTTGTCCCAACATTTCCTTCTGATGTTCCTCTGCATAGGCCTTTTTAGACACCTTTTTACAGGTGTCTTTCTGCAGCCAAGGAAGTTCATTCAAACCACCAGGCAGGGCACAGATGCAGCATAACTATTGTCCTTCTTTCTCATATATGGCAAACTAGATTAAATTCCTCATTAAATTCACTAACAATTTAACTCAGAATTAATGTAAATAGCCAATTTAAAATAAGCCCAAGAGGAGATATTTAAATACACACTTACTGGTCATTTATATTCTGTTACATTACATTAGGCTGGAAGATCCATCTGTTATTTAGCTTACCCAAGACTTCTTATTAAATAAAATTGTAACAGTTGTTATAATGCAGAATTTGTTCATGCTGGTTAATAGCCAAATATTTGAGTTACCTTTAAGAGTAAAGATAGAAAAAAATGTGTGATCTCCTGTAAAATAAACATTCCCTCTATTTCCTTTGAAAATGTGAGGTGAAAACCTATACATTTTTCAAATTTTAGAAGTGTAAATGAGATCAGTCTTCTTGGTTTTGTCTCAGACCTCACTTTTGCAATGATAGATATCATGGTAGCTATTTTAGGTGTATAACAATTATTAATCTAAGGATGCATCTGCAATGGAGTTTTTGTTTGCATTGGGAGAGTGTTTCTGAAATACATCCCCCAGGCACCTTCACTTTCCATGCTGGGGTTTGCATCACGGTGTACTCTCAGAGGCACCAGCTGGATCCCTTGTTGATAAAACTCAATGGAAAGATGTGCCTTAGGGACACATCTGGTGCACTACCGTGATGGGACTAGAATGAGACCAATGTGTATATCACGTAAACGTCAAGTTTTCAGCATTTGATCCTGTTGCACCGAACTACTTGTTCAACTGTACATGACCTAAGTCAATGCTAATCATCAAAGCTTGCCTTCCATTGTGGAGGTGTCTGGGTACATCCTGGATAAGTAATTTAGAAAACTCACTTCTTTGCAGTTCAATTTAGAGAAGATGACTCCATCCCAGGCATGCATCTGTCTAAAATTCTATCAACCTACCTACCAGTTGGGACCATGCTGGTGGAGGCAGCTTGACCTGCTTTCAGACTCCAAAAAGTGCTTTTGCAAAACACATATCTGCAAGTAAGAATCTCAGCCCTACAAAGTGGAGTTGCAGCGCATGAGTCCTGTCCCTCTTGCATCCTAGGAATGCCCAGAAACCTTCTTTCTGTCATGGCATGACGTGTTGGTGTAAAAAGTAGTTAGGACCTGGGACTTGAGCAGAAACACCTCCTAATGATGCTGTGTGCACTGGAAAGTAATTTCTGGAACCCAAACTATGTAAATAGTGTCTTCTACTGACCTCTTTCTCCCCTCTCAACTCCCAGCCTTATAAATAACTCTTACTTCCACCTTCAGGATTTTTCCAGAGCCCTGCTGAGGCTTTTGGTCTGCCTATTTTTAGCTTTACATTTATTGACAGTGGTTTCCTCCTTCTCTGCCTAGTCAGGCCACAACCTAGAAAATACAAAGGTTATTTGATTCTGAAATTGGCTGTCCATGGGCAGATCTGTATCATTTCTGAAGACAAAAAGAGAGGTCATGGTTTCTTTCCATCACAACTGGCATATACATCCTCTGCAAGTCACTAGGGGAGCCACGTGCTGTCTGCCTTCACAAACTTCCTGAGACCCAGAAATGTGCTCTCTGATACCAAAATACAGTCAATCATCTCTGTGGAAGCCAGCAGAGGCTGTCATGTAGATAACTAGGAGTAGGAGGGCAAGATGCAATTTAGATCACTCCAGTAAAAAATATTGTCATTTAATGCATAGGAAAACTGCTAGATTTTAACAATATGGATAATTTTCCCCATTTTTCAGTAGGCAGCATAGAATAACTAGCGTTGAACTGTGCGCATAAACTAGATATAAAATTGCTATTTGGGCAAATTTCTTGTCCCATGTTTGGATGTAGTGAGTGGTAAACTGTATGGGATCATGCCAGTTTAGTGTATTTGAGAAGTGCAAACAAACTTGTGAAGCTGAATGGTATATCCATACAGGTTATGAAGGTTAAGGGTAGACATAGAAGTAAATAGATCCCATAAAATGTTTCTTTTTCTGATGTCCTTTGTTCATTTAACAAAAAGGAGGTAAAAAACCTCAAGCCATAGATAGTTTTAGCAGCAGATTTTTGTACTTTACAGGAGTACTCCTTTCTTGTGGGGTAGTAATGCAGAAAAAATGGAAAACAGTGATAATGTCACTTTATGCCATAAAAAGGTAACTATTTGTCAAACATAATCATAGGAACATTTATGTTTCCTTGATATTCTGCGTCAGACACAGAATTTCAGACAAATCCAACAAGAAAGCTCAAATCATAGAAAAAGCTGCAAATTGCAACAAAAATTGATTTTTCAGAGGTACGTGACATAAGACTCGATTTCCAGAGATTTGCTTAAAGTGGGACACATGATTAAAGAACTTGCTGAATCAGAGATTTTGTGTACAAAGGACCAGTTATGCAGCTAACAGGCTGTGCAAATAGACTGTGTGATTTCCTCATGCAGTTGCAACTACATACAGAGGAGCTGTGCATTCATTGCTGCTACAACTTACATGAACACCACCTGGGAAAATACAACACATGGCATGGCAGTAGCTTCAAAGATTTTCAACTGTGAATTGAATTTTAACTTCTACCTCGTCTCCACAGGTAAGATCTGCCTTGAAAAGCCAGTAGGTTAGATGTGGTCTGTGGTAGATTGATTCTCCAGGACTTGAAGTGACTCAGACACTTGATCTGAGGGAGTAATTGATAGCAGTGATAGGTTGCCATCTAATCTTTAGACCAGCGAGAAGATGAGAATGATAGCAGAGTTTGTGGGTGAGTTTCAAGGCTGATGCTTGTCAACAGAGGAGTGCCAGGATGGCTTTTGTCCAAGACCATGGTGGAGAACATCCTCCAGCCTCTCCCAGCCTCTGTTCTGTTTCTTTTCTCATCCCTGCCTTCTTGTCCTAGTCTCCTAACCTTTCTGACTTTTCCTATTTTCCAATCTGTGAGCTGTCTATACTTCACCCAGCCTCTCCTCCCAGTCCTTAGTGCAGTCTCTGCAGCACCCCAGTTGTCAGACCCAGTGGCCTTGCCTCAGTCACAGTCTTTGTTCCTCTTTCCCTTCCTCTCCTCATGAAGCTCCTGGTTCTCAGATTCTTTTGTCATGACTTCCCATATATTTGCCAGTGCTTGTTTCTTCTGCCTCTGAGATGGCCACCTCATTCTCCATGCAGCCTGGGCTCCAAGCAGGGTAATGTCAAAAGGCCAGGATAGACAGGTCTCATGGCCTCCATTTGTGCACTTAGAGCCACCCTGGCCACCAGCAGCAAATCATGGGGACAGTGAGGATTGACCTGCAGCCCTGAGTTGGATCCAGCCTGTAGGGATGATGGCTCTGCAGAAATTTTGGTATGTAAAAGCTTGTGAAAAAGTGAAACATGTTTAAAGCAGGTGAGACCACAGAAGAATTTAACAGCCACAGTCAGGCAAGATGAAGACCAAACCACCATCTCTCCCACAAATGAGTCTGTGAGAATAAATTTATTAATAACCGCATCACAATGATGAGTAATGCAGAAGGGACCACAAGGAAAGGAGCAAATCTGCTTCTGAGAAAGGCTTAGATAACATGTGGTCTGTGGGGCAGTGGGCTATGCAGTGAATCATGACAAGAAGCAAAACATGGAGCAGCTGTTCACTTGATGGACACCATCCTTTCTGTGCCATTCATCACAGTGACTGGAGAATATCGCAGCAATCTGGCTTTAGGGTAATTCAGAGGAAGAAGTTAGAAATTTAGTTGGTGGGAACAGGTTGTCCCCCTGTACAGGAGATGTAAGTACTCCTTTACCTATATTTAATGAAGTCCAAAGGCTTCTTGCAAAGCTTCTAAACTAGAAATTTCACAGGCCACTTCCATACCTCTGTTTCCCAGGTGTATCCCACTTTGCAGCCTAGAGTTCCTTCAGTGTAGTTCTGTCTGCATGCACAGCATTGTATAGATTCAAAGCAGCACCTCCCAGCATGCCCACAGATGAATAGCTGGGGCAGATGACAAGGCAGATGTGTAAGACATTTGTGGTATGAAGTGCTACTGAATAAGCAAGCAGCTCTATACTGATCTGGCTTCTTTTTCCAGATGGTCACAGCGAGTAGCATCCTGCAGGGAGCATTATAATGGTCAAGTCCTGAGCTGACAAAGGCTGAGTAAGTGTAATAATATCTGCGACTTGAAAGAAAGGATTGTACAATTCTTGCCAAGAGCAGATGGCAAGATAGTGTTCTTAGCCACAACTGATACTGATCTACTAGCAGGAACCACAGATCTTTATTGCAAACATATCTTATGACAATTGATGCAATTCCTTAATCAAAGAACCTTGACTGTTCCTCTAGTTAATTCCCCCATCCAATCGGCATTACTGGGCAGTGTCTGGTATAAGGCTTAGCCACATAAGCAGCTCCTGGATTCCTATCTTGTGAAGATGCTGGCTTGTATCATGCATTACATCAACCCAGTCAGATTAGATAGAGAAAGGGGCTTTATTCAGACTGCCTATCAGCAGTGCCTCACGTAGATTCTGTGACTCTTAAAGGATCAAAGGACTGATGAGTGATCCAGGTCCCAGACGTCATGGCATCAAGAGACGCACTTGTTGCACAAAAATTAGGCATATCCTCTGCTGAAAATGCCTACCAAGGCCACAGCAACTACTTGTCTTATACATCTTGATGTAAACTGTGACTCAGATTTTCCACAAAGGTCTCCTTTGGGAAATAACCTGAGTTCAATGTCGTGATGAGCTCAAAGTACACAACCAGTACTGCAGGTCAGCTGATGAGGGGCAACTTGGTCAGCTACTACAACTGCTTTCAGTCAAGGACCTGTGACCTTAATCTAGACAAAGGAAACTATTTTAGCACAGATTAGCCAGCTAGAGCAAAGTTATCTCCTCATTAGCCTTCTTTTCATTCTGAGTCATACCTTTAAATATGTGATAATATACATTAAAATTAAAAATATTTTTTAATAATGTTAAGAATTAGCAGTTAGCACACACCAGCTAATGGATTTTACAATAATTCCTTTTGTCCTATACTAAACAAGTACTCACCAGCCATAAGGAAATCACCCCAGTATTTTATTTTTCATTCATCCTAGCTCTCCTTTTTGTTATTTGTGCACTTTCCTTTCCCACAAGAGCTTCTGTATTTATACTTGCTCTGGAAAGCTGTTGCTCTCCAGCCTAAAATACATAATACTAAGCCTGTGAAATTTGGTTTGCCCTTGACCGTTCACTCTGAAGCCAGCAAAAAAAGAGATAGGAAAGGTGAGGAGAGAAGGGAAGAAGTGTTTTTAGAAGAGATACACCAGTGCTGTTTTAAAATCCACTTTACCCACTGTTTATAATGGCTAGGCGGATGGTCAGGACATGAAGATGCGCGTTGTGTTGGGGAAAACAGTACTCTGCATGGGGAAAAGAGGATTCCCATGCAGAAGGACTGCTGGACCCAGGCTGACTCAATGGGCAACACTGTGAAGTACGGATAGACAAGGTAACTGTGGGGCAATCTGAACCTGTCCCTATAAATATGCCCCAGACAATCTCCAAGCATCCCCCCAGAATTCCAGCACATTAGAAAAATTTTAGTGGCCTCAGGAAAAGCCCAGGGCTCATGTCTGGTTTAAAGGTCCATTATGGGTGCCCAGAACAATGTCAGGTTAATCATTCACCTCCTTTAGGCAGTGCTTGTTCCTCACTCAGCTCCTCTGCACACCACCAAACTTACCGACTCAGCACAAGTCATTTTTTGTAACATGAACTAAAATGCATTCATCTCTAAAACCCACAAATTAAAAGCAAATGCAGCCTCTGAAATGCCAATTGCACTTTTCATAGGGATGGCTTTTCCTCTTCTATCTGTGTCGCTTTTCGTCTTTACTGCTGTACATTTATGCAAACCATCAGGGCTGGGCGGTTTACTATTGCTGCTGTTTTCTTTTCAAACAGATGAAAAGTTTATCCTTGCGGATCAGGTGTAAGCTCAAATGCTCTCTATGCCACCAGGGTCTGAATCCACCTCTGCGGCTGTGGGCAGGGTGTTTGCCTTTCCCTTTCCTTAGTTCAGCAGTTCCTACAAACCCAAGTTCTTGCACCCTGGTTTATTATGATTCACAGACATTACTGTTGCAAACACCAGTGGGGATAGATGGAGTCTTCACATACCAGCTGAAAAATAACAAAGTGACATTGACTCAGAAAATTAAACATAATGCATCTGGGTGAAAAGCAGCTGAAAGGCAGATATTCAAGGGGATGAGAAGCCTAGGAAGTCAGAAATCTGGAGGAGAGCTGGGAGTGGCACAATGTGAAGGATGAGCTTTGCGAGGCGATGTGAAAGGAATTGCTCAGGGTGATTTTGACCCTATATTACACGGGCAGACAGGGCGATGTCAGTGGTATATGCTGGAGCCTGCTGCCTGGTCACTCATGCAGGATGCCAGACCATAAAGCTGAAAGCACAGCAGGGTGAGGCATCCCTATGCTGGAGCCGGGCTGCAGTTTGCTTTCCCCTGAAGCTTTTCAGCATTATACACCTACACTCCAGAAGTCCAAGTAAACCTGTCTTCACCCAGGTGTCTTCCCACCTGCCCACTGCTGCCGTGTCACACAGTGACTCAGTTCTCTCCCAACAGTGGTAGCAGCAGAAGTGCTTCAACTGAACAAGTCCTCAGACTGGCCAGGTCTGCAAAAGCTTCTTTGTGCCTTGTATTGCAACAAGAGAAATTCACTCAAATCAGGAGGTGCCATTTCTAAATGTTGGTGTGCTGCAACACAGCTGTAGGCATCGAAAGGAATTTACCAATCTTCACAGTTGCTGATGGAAAGACTAGAGATTTAAGTTTAAAAATTATATAACTTATAGTGCAGTTACCTTAGGCTAACCTTTCAATATCTCTCTTGTGCTTCTTGAAAATGTTGAAAAGTACACTTCAAAGGGACATTGATTTCAGTGAGACTCAAAGTAAAGCATGTACTCAGGAGGTGGGCCAAGGCAGGACCTATGTCTTCTTTGAACAGTAGGTCTGGCATGTTGTATTTCGAGTGTATTTTGAATGCAAACATATTTATCATTTCTTAGGATTTGTTCTGCACAAGGGCAGATTCCCTCCACCCTTCTCAAATGGTGCAAAGAGAACTTTACCAGTCAAAAACAGCTGTGGAGGCATTGGCCTCATGCAAGCAGACATCTTCCTCTGTTGCCTACTTCTCTCTCCTACACAACAAAGAAACCCAAACTACGTGTGTGAGGTTTGCAGAGAGGCTCTTACACACTCCCTGTGCGTAATCTCACACACTACAATTTTCTAGTGAAATCAAGCCATTGATAAACCTTTGTGACAGTTGTAGAAGTTAGAAAATTCCAGTGAATTCTAGCCTCAAGGAGCTTCTGGCAAGTTCCCTTTGGTTCCTTCCATGAATCTGGGCTCCACGCAAGGGGCAAGTACCCTCATTTCCTAAGCTTATCTTAGCTCATTAAATAAAAGCATTCTTGTGACATGATAGGAAAAAAAAGGAAAACTATACTAAAAGACAAGTCAAAAGCATATTTTGTCCCTCTCTTGCACCCAAAATATCATATAAAATGAATAAGAGATTTTACACTAAGATTCTTTTCAGTTCTTTTTACCAGAAGCTCAGTATAAGTCTCCTTCTCCTTGGTCTGCCCTGCTTGGTTCCCTCTATTCACAGCTGAGGTTCCCGTGTGACACAAGCAACTGTCTGTGTCCAGATGTCTGGACATCTTCCCCAACATTTTCAACTTGCAAGGATTTTAAAACAACTTCCCTTACAGCCCTTCATCTACATCTGAACCTCTTTCTCATCCTCATGTTGGTATTCCTAAAGCTGCATTGCTCATTTTGAAGAAGTTTTTGAATCATTTCCAATGCTAATCTACTTTCAAAAGCAGAACACATGGAAGATGTTATGTATAAACATGGTTCAAGGCAGTTGGTGTAGCTACCTTTGATCTTATCTTTTTTCATACTTTCCTAGAGGAGTTTGGATAATGATGTCTTTCTGGTGGATGTTTTCTGAGGTTTTTCATTTTTTTGTTACATGATTTAATTTTCTTCATAAAGATGTAATCCATGATTTTTATTCAAATTATTTTTTACTTGTGGATATCTATCCTGTAACACTGAAATAAAGAGTTAAAGCCTACCAAAGGCTCATTAGTCTTCACTACTTTTCATTAAGTCCTTTGCTGACATGCAGGAAAGCTCTGGACTCAACCATGTTTTGAAAAAAATCTGAAGATGATTCCATGTTGATAAACGTTTAGTCTCAAGATGTTTGAATGAACAATGTCCTCTTTCTTATTCCCACCATGGTGAACATATGTCCGGCTGTGTGGGGGTCTGAGCATCCCATGGCCCAGATTCCTTTCCTGACTTGCAATTGTTTTGCTGCATGACCTATCTTCGTCATTGGTCCCCACAGCCCTCATTGCTGTCGCTCTCCAGTCCTGGGAAAGGCACTTAACCTCTGTGAGATTCAATCCTGACCTCTGCAAGAGAAATTCCTTCAGAGCCTGACACAAGGAGTGCTCTGGAAGCTGGAAACGAGCTGTTTTTGCTCATTAATGGGAGCTCAAAGGAGTTAAAAATGGAGGAGTTAAAATGGCGTATGGTCTCAAATTATCCTTTCCGTTGTCTGAATCATTCCAGACTATCAAGTAGTGGCGCCTGCTACATGACATGCCTCTTTTCTGGCCCCTAATGAAGAACTTGATGGAGCCACACATCTCCCCACCACTCAGCGGCTGGCAGGGTCCCAAGCGGCAGGCAGCTGCTCACAAGGCATTTCAGATTTTTGCCCTGTGTTCTCCAACACCCAAATATTGGTGGGGAAAATAGAGAACATTTTCATATGTTTTCATTTGTCCCAAAACTTTGCTGAACAAGCCAAGCTCTTCACAAACCGTTCTGGTGGAACAGCACCTTCTGGTGTGCTGTTTTGTAATGTGGATTAAACCCCAATTACCTGCTCTTAAAATTTCAGCATTCCTGCATGAAGCCCTTCCCTACCATGAAGGAAGTTGTCTCTTCTATTTAGGGACTCTACAGCACATTGCTACAGGTTTCATTTTAAAATGTCTCTTTCCTCCTCATAACCCCTCATGTTCTCTGAGACTTGTCTCTCCGTCCACACAAGGAAGAAAGATTTACATGCCATAGTTTTGAACTCATTCATCTCCAAGAAGCAGACTGAATACAAACAGCAATTACCCTAAAATAATTTTCTGTCAATAGTCTCAATTTCTGTATTTTATTGTGTCATGTACAGAATTGCTTCTGCTTTCTCATTGAAGACTGAGGTGAATCAGCTGAGGGAGGGGAAGCACATGTTTAATTTTAGCTCTTTAGTACATTTTGAAACTAGACACAAATACTTTTATTGTGATTCCTCATATACAGGCTATTATTTATTCACTGTGTAGGGAGTCTTCTACAATGTGAATATATGGAGATACCTGACAGAATATTTCTTGAAAACTAATCCATTACAATTTGTTACACTATCACACACTTTTAACATCCTTTGTTAAAGAATTTATCAATTATGCCATCAAGAAACTCTCAATTTCTTCTTAACAACCACTTATAGTAACAAAATGATGTTTTCTTTTTTGCTGGATGCCAAAATAAAAAGAGAAAATAATTTAGCTTGCCTTGCACCCCTTCTGTGTGAGCTATTTGGGCCCTTGCACAATGTCCTAAAAAATATCATCTGGTATTTGACTTTTGGAACTGTAAGTGAATGAGGCCACTGAATCGGTGAGAGTGACAGAATATTTTTGCTATACAAGTAAAAGAAAAAAATAGTAATAATTATTTTAAATGTCCACTGAGCCACAAAACATCAAAACAAGAGTGAAATCTCAAACAGAGGAACAGTTTTTGGGGGACGTAATGATGCTGCTGCTAGACAATTAACTGCCACGTATATGCAAACTTTTCTGTTTCTATTGCCTTTCTCTTATTCTTTCCTACTTTATTATCCAACTTCGAGTGAATATCAAGGAAGCAGTCAGCCCCATCATGAAGGCTAATATTGTATTAGATAAAAGGTACCCATGAAGATGCAACATCCAGGGAATAAAAAACACTGTGAAAAATAAAATCCCACAACAAATAGATTTTCTTCCCACTTGAAATACAATGAAAGTGTTGCATTAGCAAATAATCCACTGACTTACAAAGATGTGCCTCTTATAATTAGAGGTAGAAAAAAATACTGTATAAACCAACTTGAGGTCAATAAAGTGTTACATTACAGCTGGATGAAATTAAATCTCATGGTCATAGTTTTTAAATTATGGAGCTTCTAATAAAAGTTAGTGGGATTTTTTAACTTTTAATTGCCTATTATATCTCAAAGAATGAAAGACTCAACTTTCAGAACATCTAATGTCAGCTTGCAATCTGCATATTCCATGCTTTTCCATTTTCCTCCTGATTTTTGATAGTGTCTTTGAAAAGATAATTAAAATATATGAATTTGCCAAGAGTTAACATTATGACCAGCGAGCTCACCAAGAGGAAGATCTTTAAAACCACAAGACAGATGAAAAGTGATACGTACACATGATAGCATTATAGACCATTTACTGCTCTTGATCTGTAACAGAGCTCCCACTGATGTCAAATGAAGTTGTATGCATTGATCCAGAGGGAAGAAAATGCTTTTGTGGGAGGAAGATTTCTTTTTTTCCTCACTCCCTGTGTGACAGAGAATTGATCCAAGCATAAACGCTTGAGCTGGAGAGTTTGGCATGGCAAAGTCAAGGCTCGATCCAAAGCAGGACTTGGGCACCTTCTGGATAGAAGATCATAGAATCATGGAATCAGCTGGGTTGGAAAAGACCTCTGAGATCATCAAGTCCAACCAATGCTTGGGTGGCCACTTACCACCTCTGATGGCCCACGTTAGGCAGTTCCCTTACCCACACAGGAGGTTTAGGCATGAATTCAGATTCGCTGCCTACAGTTAGGCTGGTAAGACCAGGGCACAGGCTTGGGATTGTCCACAGGTAGAGGGAAGTGAGGTGAAAGAGTTCAGGCAGAAGGATGGAAACTGTGTGTGTCATCAGTTCTCAGCAGCCCCGTCTTGCTGCCAGTACAGATGGCAACCACTGGCACACAGGCCATGGTCCTGCACCCGGTGGGGCTCAGCTCTCCAAAAGATTCCAGCCCTTTTGGTGGTGATACTGCCAATGGTGAGAGCCAACAGCCAAGGGACAGCTCACTCCCCAGAGTGAGGGCATTTAAGTCTCAGCTCCTTAGGAAAGCGAATCACCATAGTCCTCCTCTGCAAATTAAACCACTAATGGAAAGGGAGATGCAAAATTTTGAGAACCAGAAGGGAAGAGATCCATAATTTATAGGCACTCAGGAAGTCCTTGTTCTCAGGAGTGCCTCTACATTTAACCTCCACCAACCTTTACGTGTCTCGAAGAAGATGTGGACACCATGGCAGTGGCTCACTGAAGCCACTGATGTTGGGACAGGAGTACTCAGGGTCTGGGACTGGTCCTGAGGAGGCTTCAAGGATAGGAGCTTGCTGAGGAGGTACCATAGGTGCTGTTGGCTGGAAGGAAAGGGTCCCTGCATCAGGCCTTTGGGATGCAGCAGTAAGGAGCATGGACTACACAATACTGGAAAGCACCAGTTATCCCAAGCCCTTTAAAGACCAGCCCAGAAAACTTGCATGAACTCTAAACCTGGCACTATGAAGAGCTGGACATGGACAAACCTATAAGGGGGAAGCAGAATGCAGCAGCACAGCACCGCCCCTCACAATACCCCTTGGGCTCCAGGGGTTTTCAGGCCCAGCAAACTGTTAACCCCCTTTGCCCTTTCAGTCATGTCTGATTCATACTCATCCCCCACATGTAAAACATTTGTTTATTTCTGTAATATATTAAAACACAGTAACATTCCATACTTGAGGGGGGAGCTTAGAGGGAAGGTAATGACTTACACATGTGCTGTGCTACATTGGATCTTTTCCAGTATCATAAAGAAGAGGGAAAGCAAGATTTTACAGCTCAGCCATTAATAAGAACAGTCCACTATCACATATGGAAAAACACTTCAGTCAGTAAAAGCTGACACAACCCTGATGGCATTTAGCTGTTCTGTATGAATCATCTTCATAGAATAAATTCCAAGAGAAAATATTATATCATTAGTTGATTTGTAACCTCGTTGCAGGAGCAAATAAATTTTTGCGTCAGTGTGCTCTAAAACAGGCCAGCACAGCTCTAGAAATAAGTTAATTAAACTGTAGATACTGGACAAACACAGTTTATCAAGGGTATTCCTTTGCATTACCTGCAGGTAACTCCTTTATTACTTTTTCCCTCCTCTCCATGCTAAGTTGTTTGCAGAAAACTGAACAAGCAGTTCACAGGAATAGGTGCTCTTTTAAGAAATGGGCATAACTTGAAACTTCTTCATAGCATAAAAACCCCAGCATCCTTGGGAAGCCACTTAAACACCAGCATGGAAATAGTCTGAAATGAAGGTTCAACCACCATCCACCTCCCAGGTTTGGGTTAGAATAGTAGAATTATAGAATGGTCACGCTTATGTCTCTATTCCCCACTCCTAGAGAGTAAAGCGCCATCTTTTTTTTCATGTTTCTGCTGCTAGCACAAGTGCTTTTCAAAAGTGCTCACACAAATTTTCTCTCTGGGCTTGTTCATGGACCATACTCTCCAGTTATCTTCCTTTGCAGTCTTGTGAAGCACCAAACCTGCTCTTGCTGCCCTGGGGCACCTATGGCATCACAGCTGAGAGCCTGTTTGAAGTAGGCTTCCTCCAAGGAGACGTGTGGCTCTAAGGGGTGGCTCAAGTTTGAATCATCCCCAAAAGCACTAATTTTTTCTCACTAACTTGGGTGACTAAGCTCCAAACACAAGCACCATTGCAACGTGCCTAGTGTAGGGTCTGTCTGCCAGCACCTGCATGGGATGTAAGTGCCTAAATACCTGTGTGGATCCCAGTCCTTTGGCCTTCCCAAATAAGATAGTTGAGCTTTATGCCTGCCTATATATGCAACGCTTAGTAAAATAAGAGCTCAGAGTCATCAATATTTCTGTAACTAATAATTAATATGTCTTGCATGCGTTTGCCCATGCCTTGGGAGAATCAAAGGACAAGTTTTGCATAAACGTATTAGCAGAACCATAGTCACTGAACTGCTGATTTTCTTAGCACGCAGCGCGTTCCTTTAAACATCCTCCGAGTTGTGCCACTCCAAGACAGCAGTCTCCTTTGAGCACAGTAGATTGCACCACTGTAAGTGCATGCAAAGTCTGAGTCTGAAATAAGACTACACCTGGGGCTCAGTCTTTTCTCACTAACTTGTTCTTATAAGGATATTTCCTCTTTTTAAACTAATAAAGAGGGGGAAAAAATCAAGACTTGGGAAGCTGCACTCTATGAAATGTACAACTGGTAAAAGACAAGTAGCTTTTAAAAGCCCAAAGACCTGAATTATTGTCTGAGTTTCCAGAAGATGATCTCACCCACACTGAGCGCTGATCTTCAACATGCAGCAAACAACACAACAGGCAATGTGCTCATCACCTCTGTCACGTGTGTTTTGGTGATACCTCAGACTCCAGGCCCAAATCTTTTGTTCCAGCTTGAAGAATGAGCTTGAAGAATGAGTGAATTCAACTGTCCATGCTCCAGAGTAACAAGGGAGTTGGGTTCACCAAATAACAAAAAATGCAGGAAATAGTGGTTGAGGGAGAGAATCTGCTGGGAGGTTTGGGCTTTATGTAGCACAAAAGCAATTCTCAGAATTGAGGTGACCTTGAAAGCCATTCAGCTCATTTTGACATGAGCTAATTAGCTCAGCTGGCTCCTGCATGGGAAGGAGTTTATGCCTGTGTGTGTCTAATCTGCACCTTGGATAAAACAACAGGAAATACTAACTCTGTGCCCAAGACATAGATGTGTGGGGAGTAGCAATAGATGTTGGAAGAAGAAACAGGGAAGGGACATAGCAATAGCACAGATCTTTCTTCCTGCTGAGCCTCCATCTCAGCTTTTGTGCCAAGTCCAGCAGGCTAGGACAGGGGCAGTCCTGCCGTGGACGGACAGCCTTGGGCTGTCAAATGGCTGTTGCTGTAAGTAGTCACTATCTGTGCAGCAAAAGCACTGGAAAAAAAGCCAAGCCAAGCACCACTAAGTAGCTGTGATAATCATGGGAGAATTACTGTCTCCAAAGTGCTATATAGGTGACAAAAACAGGAACAGAAAGGTTAGGAATATAGATAAAAGCGAATAGGTCAGTCTCTTGGGCCAAGCCATCTAATTCAGTACAAACTTGTTTGAACCCAAGCCAAGAAACTGCTGTCTAGTGAACCTGATATATCAGTGGAGACTGATCTGAGCCACTACCCAAAAAAGAGTAAAAAAATTCCCAAATACTACTTTTGTTAAATAAGAGAGCTACAGTGACTTCCTAGCCCTGTCACATTAGCACTGGGAATTTCATCTGCACAGAGATTGTAGAATATTTTGGACATCTGAAGCCTTTCAGTTCCTTTTAAGTTCACAGCGTTGCTCTGCAATAAGTATGCAGCAATACGTTTGCTTGGATATATAATTATATCCTGGTAAGGTTTCCATATAAGGGAATATTATTGATTAAATTAATAAAATAATTTTTCTGTACAGTCATCTCTATATTTCATGCCAGACCTCAGATTTATTTTGGATACTGCCAACAGGAAACTTTGTTAATGAAATAGAAAAAGGAATCGTATAAATTCTTTCACTACACTAAAGAAAAGATTCCTGAGATTTGCACCCAAATCATATTGGATTTTTGAGAGCTTTGAGCACTTAACATCTCTTTGTTCCTTATCAACATATAGTAGAAAGGAACAAATTAGCTTCCCAGAAATTGCCTGATGATTCTAATACCATTGATGCCAGAGGAAATGTCAAGCAAATCAGTCACCATATTCCAGAGGAATTACTGCCTGTGAAGCAGGCTATTAGACACTCAGCCTTCCTGCATGCTGCTTTGCAAGAATATAGGAGCTGGGGATTGACAGGAATACATCAGTTTTTCACGCAGACATTTTCATCACAAATGTTGCCTAGCTAATTCATGGGGTAATTCCTCCCCCCTCCCTAACTTATGCAATTTGTTAGATGCCTGAATGCTCTCCTTCTTTAATTAAGAGTGCAAACTTTGAGAGACAGAAACAATATTCCCTTTGTCTTTGTGCAGCACCACACACAAGAATAGGACTTGATAGGTAATTAGAATAATGACCATAATGGTTTAGCAAACAGAATGAACTCTTGACTGTTATCGCTAAGACTTGCTTGCTGTAGCTATTAAGAGGGTGCTACAGAATCGAGGTCGTTGTCTCTGCAGGTGATCAGTAATTTAACAACAGTACATTGCACATGGTTTTCATCTCTGCGATAGCCAAGCATGCACTATATTCTTTATGAGTCTAATTGGAACAACTACAAATCTCACTTTCAGGTCATTCAGATAAACAGAGATGTGTACCAGGAATATTGTCTTTCCTCTGGCCAAGTAATAAGTAAGGTGACACTAAGGATTGGTTCAGGGCCTTTGATCTGTAATCCATTAAATAAAATTTATACCTCCTCACTAGTGAGAAGTATTGTTACAGAACCAAGTTGATAATTTCCAAGATGTCTGTGATGACATTTGCTGTTTCTCATGGGATCAGCAGTTTGAATCATTTTGCTTGTCTAGATAGCAGCGGAGAAGAGGGATGACTCTTTCAAACAGGGATAACTGCAATCAAAGGGAAAGATTTTGAATTCCTGACCATGGTGTCTTCATCTGTAAAGTTAATGCTTGATAGGGCATGCTCTAATTATCATGATTTGGATAGAAGGTGGATGGAAAATTGGTGTTATTGCCAGAGTCAGACAGTGGTGGGCAGTAGTTCAGTCCAGCTGGAGGAGTTTGTCAGGTTTTGATTCAGTAGCATGGCCTGACAACAGATTGCCTCATTAGCAAGGTCACCAGTGGTACTAAGTCAGGAGGAGCAGTCAGTAAGTTCTAGAGCAGGGCCATTGTGCACAGGGACCTAAAGAAGCTGGAGAAGTGGTCCAACAGGAACATTATGAAGTCGAGGAGAAGAAATGCGAAGTCCTGCCCACCAGGGGAATAACTCTGCACCAGGGGAGGCTGGGAGCAGGCAGCTGGAAAGCAGCTCTGCAAAGAAGGACCTGGGGGTCCTGGTGGCTAGCAAGGTGACCATGAGCCACGAGCACCTCATGGCAGCAGAGTTCAGCATCACCCTGGGGTGCACGAGCAGGAGTGCAGCCAGCCATCTTCCCTTTGCTCCTCGTGCTTCATCTTGGATTAGGAGTCCCGCTGTCCATGAGCTGGTCTGCATATGCAGGCATATTACACATTTACACCATCCATCAGATGCTACTCTGTGTGGCAATTTCCCTCTGATTTCGTCAGGTGCAGTGTCTGATCAGACTCCTTAACTCATCCCAGTGGGTAACAAGGAGAGAGAGCTGTGCAGCAATCTGTGCTTGCTCAGCCTGCAGATTCCTTTTGCACGAGCTAAGGTTGGGCACAGAGCTCTTAAATAAGCTCTTGAACTTTCCATTCCCTTTTTGGGCTAGTTTATCCCAGAGGCTGAGACAATTAACTACCTAGCTCCTCTCAGCGAGGCCGGAAGGGGGGGATGGGGCATTCAGCATGTTGCAGACTCTGTCCTTCAGACACACGGTCAAAGAATCACAAAATGGGCCAGACTGGAAGGGACCACGGTGAGTCATCTGGTCCAACCTCCCTGCTCAAGCAGGGTCATCCTAGAGCACAGTGCACAGAATTGCATCCAGACAGTTCTTGAATATCTCCAGTAAGGGAGACTCTGCAACCTCTCTGGGCAACCTGTTCCAGAGATTACACATCTCTGGTGTAGACAGCAGGCCTGGTTTTGGCTAACGTGGGAATTTGTGCCTATTTCTCATGTGTGAGACAGGGAAAAAACCTCTATTCATATCTACCACCAATGGGATGTCACAAAAAATATCAGACTAATGAAGCACTTCATAACAAAATCCAATTGAGACTTTTGTTATGATCAAATCAGTCTCAATTTGAACAATTCCCTGTGGCTTGTACATGCTTGTGGTTATCATGGGCGTGAGTGCGGTCACTGACTCCAAACACTGCCCTCTGTTTGCATACCCCAGCTTGGAGGCATTCAGTCATAAACCCCAGATCTGCCATGAATCCGCAAATGGGAGTTAACAAGTTCTCACGTGCAAATGCAGAGAAGTGGAAAGCATTCAAGCCTACTTGGGTATGCTTGCATAAACCTTTTATGGTACACACTAACAGTTTGCAATTAAGTGAAAGGAGGAAAATCTAGACAGAACAGAGAAATGAGCTTATTTTAAGGTACCGCTGCCTTTTACTGAGAGAGGTGTGTGAAACAGGCCAGGAGAATGGTTTCCTAAGAGTACCCATCCCTGCCCATTGACTAAGACGTGTGACTAGGTCTGATGAGATGGCCCACCCAGTAACAGATTTTACTGGAAGATGAAGAGAGATGAATAGTACCTTAGTCCCTTGAGAATCCTGTAGTGTAAGCCCCTAAAGGATTCCAGCAGGAGTGCCTGTGTCCCAGCACAATGGTCTACAGTCAGGTGAGATGTCTCTCTGGCTTGCCATTGGTGTGGGTCTTCTATCAACTTTGAACAGCTTCAGTGGGTGCCTGCAATATCAGCATTTGCTAAGGACCTGAAGGAGGCAGGCTGCTTCCCAGCCACTGCCAGTCCAAAATGAAGCTAAAAGGAGAGCTTTATCAGCCATTTAGAGTCATAACTTGTATATGGGATATGACCCAGCAAGACAAGCCAAGAACCAGAAAAGGTCAGAATTGTAGCTGGAGTTACTGGAAAAGCTCTCTGTCCACTGATGACCCAGTCCTTTAAAGCATTTGCCACATATGTAGCCCCTTATTCAAGGGGTTAAATTGTTTCTTTGACTGTGCACAGAGGACAAGGTTTGCTGGATTGCATCTCTTCTCGTAGAAAGATTCACTGTGCTCAGCACTTTGTTATGGCATCTTGAATGCAAATCATACAGTAAAAGTTGCAAAAGTAGTTTGTACTATAAAGCCTTGCTTTCACGGCGTGCCAAAAATGTTGCCTTTTCAGATGGGGTGTTCCAAGGTTGATTGCAATCCAAAGGTCACTGCTAAAAAGTCAGAGCAAAAGGATTTGGTTAGTTGTGAGCTGTGATTGTCCCTGTATGTGATGGGAATTCACTCATTTTCAACTTCCTCTACCTTCCTTGGAAGCATGTACCACAGACTGGTGTGGTAAAGCCCCAGTATGGGATAACATGAGCCACCAGGATGAGTTGATGGATCAATTATTATGTTCTTGAAACTCTGTCACATTTATAAGCATCATTGTGAACCCAGGACCAAACCTGAAATGGCAGGGAAATTAAAGTCTAGACATTTTTCAAATCTTTCCTGATAAGGCTGCATATGAGACATTGGCTTGTCTGACAGCATGAACTTTAAGGACATCACATACAAAGCACCTTTCAACATTACATCCTTTCTATGGAAATCATCAGTCATTCTAAAAAGACTTGAAAATGGCTTAAATGCTTTAAGCACCTAGAAGACTTAACAGGGATTTAAGTTGGCTCTAATGCTTACATTGTGCTACCTCAAAGATTTAAGGCAGCTTAAATGCTTATGTGCCTTAAGAAGTTAGGGTAACAATCACTTTGTCTTCACAAAGCCCAAATAATCAGGATTTGTTTGGTGAAACACTTCAGGGAGGTCTTCAAATCACATCTTTTCTGAGACTACTAGAGACGTCTTCATAAAGGGTGACCTGGCGGCACCTGCCTAGAGTTCTGCCTGCCTACCTAAATATCCACCACTTTGGCCTGGCACCCAGCACCTCAATATTTAAGGTTTATCCCATCCAAGCATGTACAATGCTGAGTGCCTAAGAAAAGCTCTTATCTCCTTCCTGTTCCTGTGGGAAACTGAGGCACTGTTAGACTGAGGGATTTGCCCAAGATGTCATAGGAAGTCTGATGCAATGCAGAAACTTGAAGCCAGGTCTCCCACCCACCAGATTCTGTGGGTACTGGCTCTCCCTCCAACCATAACAGCTGTACTGTCTTTACAACACTGGCTTCTTTTCTTTTAAAGCATGACCCTTAACTCAGCTCCGTGGGGAAGAATGCACCAATGGGAGTTTGGACTCTAACTTGGGGCAGCCCACTTCTGCAGTACCTGTCTATTTCCTTGTGCCCAAAAACCCATTTCTGCTTTAACTCCAGTCTCCCTCCTCTTTCTGCTTTATCATACAGAAGCCGTGAAGGCATTTTTTGCCATTTGGGTGAAACATCTTCTGAGAATTTTTCTCTTCTTCTCTCTAAGAAGCCAGCTCTACTCAGGAACTTTTCCTAATGCTGGAGTTTGGGGTTGCACTCTGGACATGGACCTAGGCAACCAGCCCTGTTTCAGCAGGGTACTTGAACTAGATGATCCCCAGAGATCCTGTCTGACCACAACCATCCTGATATACTGTGATGTGTCCCACATGCCTCAACATCTCCTCCTCTGAGTATTTTCAAGTAATTCTAGAGGAAGCTAATTTCTAGTGCCTAGTTTTTCTAGTTGACAGTGATATTCCACAATATCTGTTGAATAATGACTGCAGTAGGCCTGGAGAGAAGAGCAAACATCACGGGACGGGAATGTGGTGGGCTCAGGAGGCACAGCTCTGGGAGTAATCACTGGCAATAGTCCCTGTTTGCATGCACTTATTTGGACATACAAAGCCACTTAGTCCCCTTCTCTGACACGTTCTCTGGCTTGCTCTTCTCAGAAATATCTTTTATATAAAACAATCAGTGCAGCCCCACAGAACAAGTTTGGCTCTAGACACAAAGTGGATGGATACCTATCTGAGAGGGCTGTCTTGAAGCAGGGAGGAGGGAAGGGGCTAGCTCAGGGCCTGGGACTTGGCTCTTCATTTTGCCTGTGTCAGAGCCCTGGAAGCCAAAGAGGCTGCTACTGATGCTGCTGAAGGGGAAGTTGGGTTGTAGAGATGAGCAGGGGCACAGCCTCCCAGGGCAGCAGGAACTGCTCTGCTCAGCACTCATGACCTATGAGCAGACGTAGCAATTTCAGCTCTCCCTCTAGACTTCTTCTTATTGGGTTTTTTTTCCCCTTACCACTGCATTCAGCCTTCACCTGGCTTGTGCCCCTGATCCTTGGAGTAAAAATGTTCATTTTTGCATGTAGTGCTGTATAGCTTAACCTGGTAGTGCCTCAGGTTGAAATTACTGGGCCAAATTCTCTGATACACGAGTGCTTTGCTTCTTACATTGTTCCTCTGCAGCATTTCTCCCTGAGGCCAGCAGAGCTATACCAGTCCAGCCAGGGGCACATTCAATGCACTGAAGTTCATTCATTAGAAGTTTGTTCTTCATCCTTGCCAGTTCAAAGGCAGGGGGACAGGGAAACGCTTGGGTCTGCACAACCGATTTGCTGTTGCCTGGCTGGCTGCTGAAACAGCACAGTGCAGAAAGATTCCCATGGGATTAACCATGCATTCAGCGTGCCGGGAGTTCTCACAGCTTTTAGGATGGGGGAAGCATCCTTACAGGCAGCAAGACATTCACAGAGCCCAGCCAGAATACCCCAGCAAGGATATGACTTGCTCTCTGTGGGCATCACAAGCAAGACTTTGTCAATATTGCTTGGGCCAAAGCATTTGAGCTGAATTGTTTTGCATATGTTGTTTTGAATATGCTACCAAGAAATGGGCCTTTTCTGGCTTTTCTCTAGTGCCTGGGACACATCCCGTTCCTCCAGCAGGCCTCAAATTAAGAGTTACGTGGAAAGCATTGGCATCATGAATAGCCACAGCACAAATTCCTCGTGTCAGGTCTTCTGTAACTTATGTCCACTTTGTGCCAAATGGCACCGGGAGCTGCTTTTCTTCTGAGGGGAGGTTTCAAACGTAAGACAACTATTTAGGTATGTAAATGGGGTATGTACAAACTTTCCATATTTAATTTTAGTTAATATTTAATAATGGTCTCATAACTATAATAAGATATCTTCATCTTTGCTGTTAGAGTTTCACTTTAAAATTACCTACCACTCTGATATTACTAAATTTCCTGTCTTTTTTTTTTTAAGTAAGAGCTTTGGAGGAGCAAGAAAGTGGTGAGCACAGATACTTATCGTAATGGCCTTATTTTTCTGTATTTGAACATAAAAGATAGACATCCACTGTGTGGGCTGAGTAACAGGTGATACACATTCAAGTAAATATATACACCTGAAGAGGAATGTGGAAACTCTTCTAGGGTTTATTTAACACAGTAGAGAACTGTGAGGTTACTACCCATCCAGAAAAACTAGAGAAACTAGCTCTGATCCTTTAGAAAAAAACACATGAAAAAGGCTTTGAGTGTTTTCAAAAATGATGGAGAAAAGTGAGGGCTCTAAACAACTTATTGCCTTCAAATGTTGCTGCTAAGCTGCATGAGTTGGCAACCAGTTTCATTTTGAATAGTGCCTTTCATGCAAATCACATCTCTGTATGCTTCCAGGCTCTAATTAGAGTGTTATGACCAAAAGAAAAAGAGAAATCGGAGATATGAGCAACTGTGGGTTTAGATAAGCTTTGAGTAAGATGGGAGAGGCAGTGAAGCAGAGAGCTAATGTCATCTCCCAGTAGGGGTCAAGAATTTAAGCTTAGGGTATGCAGGATGGGTGGGCCCCAAAGGAATGCCAAATGATTTAAAATAGCAGAAGGAGCTAATGTACAGGATGACCTGCCATGGGGAAGAACACAAGCACACAAGCAGCTGGTAGAACAAGATTTTTTGCTGTCTTTTGTTCAAATGAGTTACAAAAGGCTGGGAAAAATACTCAGAAGTGAATGTAGAGGGGATAGATTTGTGCAGACTTCTTAACTCGATCGTTAGATGGGCTGTCTTCTAGAGCATGTTCCTGTGTGATTAGTTCTTGAATTAATTAGGAAAATAACAAGTGGCCCATCCTTTCTGTGGTCAGTGCTCTGAACCTCATTAGCATCAACGCACAGCCCATTAGCGGAGGAATTGCAACATCAAACCCTCCAAAGGCTTGCTGGTGAGCAGGATGAGATCTGTGAGCCTTTAGCAAGCATCCCAAGGGATAAACACGTAGGCCTGTAAGGATCAGACAGCATGGCATATAGGAAGGAATTCATGGACCATCTAGACCAATGGACAATACCAACAAATTTCAGCAAGCTTGCTTTTTAAATCACACTGGAGAGCATTGGCATTGCTTTGAACTGCCTGGTGCTCATAGTCTCAGGATGTGCTGTTTCTCAAGGGCCAATAAGAGGGAACTTGCAGACTGCTGATAGTATGCAGTAATGCATTTTGCATTACTGCAAAAGTATGCAGTAGTGTTTGTCTTTGCAGCTTATTTTCTTAAGAAGATGGTTTGGGGTTGTATTTTCCCCCTGAATTTTCACACATAACTACATTAGTATAATGACTCATGTCTGTGCATTTACAAAGAAACAGATTCCAAAGGAGTTTATGGATTCGTGGTCCAAGTGCCGAATCTCTGAGAACGATACTTTCAGATTCTTATGAGATACTGTATCTGCTCATGGAGACAAAACTCAGCTTTTCCAAAGGAATGAATAAGAGACATGTGTATTGCAACCCTTTGCAGGACTTGATGGGCAGTAGCAAGGGCTGGGTTTGTAGTGCCCAGTAGTAAGGGTACTGCAAACAGTCCAGCTTGAGCTCAGAACCAGCAACTTGGGAAAAACAGGTTATGCTGTCTGATGGACAGTCATTCTCAAAACATTCCCAAAAGGGAGTCAGTTAGGTAACAAGAAATGCACTTATTAAAGGGAAACAAAGGAAATTTGAACAAGGTAAGTGAACAGCATTGTAATAACAGATGTCTAAACTGTGACACTTTCTCTTTCTTTGGAATATAACTGCTTGGCAGTTTCCCTGCTCCTGTGTAACCTTCACTGATGGTTTCAGAGTTAGTCTTGCAGGGTAGCAAGGATTTACTCAGCTGCAAATTTGCGCTCTGCCCTGTGGCCCTTGCTGCTGCTGCTCCAGCAAAGATGCTACAGTGTCTTTGCTTTGCAGCTCGGATGCTGAAAGCTGTGGGGTTAGATTGGGGCACCCAACTCTACCATTCAGGCCACCAGGCTTCTCAGGTCACCTGGGAGCAATGAAGACACCCTGGGTTTGGGTCCATTGACCTGTGGGAACTTCTGGGCCTCCAGGGGGATACATGGCAGGAACACTTTTGCTGGGGTCTCATCCATCAGATTTACATGCATATTCACTGTCTAAAGAGAAGCTCTTTAAAATGGGAATTTATTTGGCTTCCTGTAGCATGTGCACTGCATCTCCACCTGACTGCAGAGGTTTGCTAAGAACATAGATCCCAGCCCACTACTTAAATCACTTGAGGTATTTGCTTCCAGAAATGTTTAGTGCTAGAAGAGGATCCTAGAATCAGGTACATTTGGAATACATAACTCATGGAATTTTTTTTCCTGCTAATCTTTGGCTCAGTTATGG
The DNA here is from genome assembly GCF_003945725.1 of Corapipo altera. Taxonomy (NCBI): domain Eukaryota; kingdom Metazoa; phylum Chordata; class Aves; order Passeriformes; family Pipridae; genus Corapipo; species Corapipo altera. The sequence goes on along the minus strand of NW_020884872.1, from coordinate 57,984,552 downwards.
CAGTCGAGGTGTACATTGTTCTGAAAAAGCAGTGTTTCTTTTGGGGACGTTTATACCCATCAGCTTTCATTTTCATCTGATGTCACTTTGCTCTTGTGTTAAATAAAAGGAAATAATGTGTTCAGCTGAAAATCTATGTGCTTCTTCAGCTGACATATTTTATATTATCTCAAGTCATTCTGTCAGATTCCTTCATATTTACCATCACTGTCACCTGAGCCTTTTCATCTTTCAGTCTCATCTGCTCCTCACACCTTTTTATTGCTCTTTCTAGACTCCTTCAGACTATCTTGACCTCATCTCTGAAGTGCCTCACAGTTTTTTCTAGTTTCAATTAACCTGGACAAATTGATGTCTTCAGCATATTTCCTTTTCTCTTCCCCTCCTCCTGCTCTACCCACCAGAGCACCTGTAACCATGTGCTTCCTTTGCCATATTGCAAGTGAACTCTTGCTTTACATACTTGTTGGCAATTTTTGTCCATGACTAAATTTTACCCACATACCTGCTCAGTTTTCGAATCAGTATTTTTAAAAAGCTACTAAGAAGGTAAATCTGGTTTTGAATCAGTTCTTCTCTTTGCTGCAGAGGAGCTAATAGATGATGGGAGAGGCAAAGCCTGCCCTCACCAAAGCCGTGCAGTCCTGCTACTGGCCTGCTGTATTCACCAGGTTGTTTTAAAGCAGTGTTCCAGTTATCAGTTCTGGTCCACAGCTTTTATTTTCCAGGCTGGTGCAATCTGATTTCTATTTTCCACACTGGTACTGTGCTTTGGAGGGTCCTAACAGTCCAGAGAAAATTATCCCAAATTTCTGTAGGACTTAGGGGGGATGTTTTTACTGGCAACTCAGCCTTGTGTTGATTCCAGCCCTTGGTTGTCTGACACGTGGTGCAAGAAGAAGGGTAGAAAAGAACCTTGATCCTCCAAAATGTTCTGGCTTTCAGGTTGGGAAATTATATCTGAGGTCCTGCCTCATAGACCATCCCCAAGAGCTTGGAGTTGTGATGGAGAGTGCTTCTGGAGGGAGAGGCAGCTGCCCAGAGGGCTTCTGCAAAGCAGCACCTCCTGGTGATCAGAGTGCTTGGCTCCACCTGGGGCCAAGGAGGACTCGGTCCAACATAGAGGTGAGAAGAGGACTGAAAAATGTCACCAGGATTTGCTGGAAAGATAGGCCACGTTTGCTTCACCCAATGCATTCTGTCTGTCATGGTCAATGACAAACGCTTACCAATTCCTCAGGTATTGCTTCTTTCCACCTGCCAGTTTTAACCATTTCTCCTGATGAATTCACACATATTGAACTGGGTAGGGGATATACCAGCAACAGTGGAAAACCCATGGCTGGAAAAACCCTGAATCATGGTTTTTTAGTGAATGCACACAAAGGATAGAACATCACGAGAAAAGGTGTGGTTCGTGGTTGTGCTCATAGGAACAAGGGGCATAAGCAAGAACTACTGTGTGATAGCTGGAATTTACCAGAGACTCTCACACAGGGCCATTTACCCTGTGAAACACTTTGAGATAGAACACTTTCCCACAGAACACAGCAGAAGCCATTTAAGGACATTCCTGCTCTAACTTTATAATTTCTGTTAATATAAAAGTGAAAGACACAGAACATTGAAACAATCCCTTCACTGTGTGATTGCTCATGAGTATATGCAGATGGCATGACTGCCCTTGTGCTGGGGTAATGACAGACAATTTATCCCTTATTTGTAACCTGTTCTTAAAACCTAGCCCCATGAACACCTCCTGGTTACATGGTTGTTGAAGTATAGGATTGTGTTTCTCTCAGTAAGAAAGAAATAGAATTCCCTCTGTCTAGTTGACAGTCTCTTTCTGCAAGACAGATACAGAGGACTGGTACAACAAATGGAAACTCCTTGTTGCTGTGGTATTCAAAGGCTTTGGCTTCGCTACATGTAAATAAATAGCTGAAATATTCCATCAGTCCAGTAGCACGTAGAGTGAGAAAAATGTATGACCAGATAATTAAATGTCTTGTTTTTAAATACAAAACAAAGTGTTTTTCAATGGAGGCTGCTAAACCAAGTGCCCTTGCTTGTCTGACATGCTTTTGGGGTTGTGCTTGGTATTTTGTGACAAATGATTGTGTGGGGATTTTGCTGGATACAAACACTGAAAAAAAATTTGGTTTTTTCGCTGTTCTGGCTTACTCATCCCACCTACAACTTTTCCAGTCCTGTCGAGAGCCTTAGAGACCATAGGTAACCCCATCCAGCTTTGCCATGGGTCAACATGAAGAAGAAACAACACAGGCAGCTCCTCATAGGCGCAGGTATTTATGTCATTCCCCTGTGGGACATAGGGAAGTAGAGGAACCATTTTCCACCTTCTCTAGGGAAAAAAGTGCTGTAGGCAACAGAGGAGAATCCCCTGGCCCTCCACTTGGACACTCTGAATTACTCAAAAACAGCCTCCAGGACTAAATGCAAGATTCTGGAATTTGAGAATGAACTATGCAAAAAATCAAAACTATTCCTCAAGTGACCTTTTGCATTACGACCTACACAGTATCAAGCATATTATTTTATTTTACTTTATTTTACTTTATTTTATTTTATTTTATTTTATTTTATTTTATTTTATTTTATGTTGTGCAGCAAAACTGGCCAAACCACTAAATAAGTAATTAACCTTAGGAAGATAAACAGGATACAGAAAGAAGAGAAAACATCCAACTGTAAAGGACAGTTCTGTTTTACTAATCTACTATAATTCTTTGCACATCTCAACAAATAAAAGCAGATGTACCATTTTGGTTCGGATATTTATGAATGAACAGTATGAAAAACAAACCCCAAAGAAGAGTTAAATAGTGAGATAACAAAAATTGCTAATTATGCTTTACTTCCAGATGAGTAAAGGCTGTAGGGAATTATGCAGGGACTTAACAACTCATAGTCACCAGAGCAGCACAGTGCTATATGAAATCCCCAGATACCAAAGGCAGCCTGATGCGTGCTGAGAGGAATGCCAGGAATACTCAGGCATATCTCACACAGAGTTTGACATGCATCAAAACCAGTCTGAAAACAAAAGAAAAGGGACTCCTGTTTTTCTTTCATGCTGCCTCAAAGCTTCCTATCAGTCACACAGCTGCCTCCTACAAATGTCTTTTGATTAATACATTTTTTTCCAAAAGTAGCAGAGAATAATCTGCTCATACTGCTGTCCTTTGTGGTCCTGTGTCTGACTGCCAATTTATACCTTGAGGTTGGAGGGTTCACTCGATACATCTGCAAAACCTGGCTGCATCAGTCCTGCTCCACTGGCCATGACTACTGGCCAGCACAGTGATACAAATAAAGTTGCATGAAATTGGAGCACAATAACTTGACAAAGGATCTAAGGATTTTTTTTTTTTTAATATGTTGCAGTATTACCTAACTATCTTGGACCACTATGCCATTAAAAATCCTGGGATTGATGGCCCTTAATGAGTGGCTTAGAAATGAAAGTCTGGTATCCTTTCTTTCTTACAAAGTAAGTTTTTATCTCATTTCTCCAATGTCACAAACCAGTTATGAAGAGGAAAAATAAGAGAGCATCATCTGAAATATTACTCTCTAACTGTTCCCTTAAATGTTTCTCGCATTTGCATTTGAAATATTTGTCTCCAATTACAGTAGCAATTGGGCAGGAGGGTAGATGGATCCTGGCTCAATGTGAGGTGACCATTCTCCTTATTCCCAGGAAAACTTGCTTGGCTGCATTCACCACTTACACCAGATACTTTATGATTCCCCCTAAATTCCAAATTATTGAGCTGTTTTCCAGCTATTTGGGCCTGTTATGCAATGGCAATCCCAGGAAATCCCAGGTTTGGAGCAGAGCCACACCTGGAGCGGTCGAGAGACAAACAGCTGTGACTGGGAATTTGCTCCTGAGCTTCCCATCTTCTTTTCAACCCTTCTGCAGCCTTATAAGCAGAGGGGAAAAAAATTCTCCACTAGGATGCTGGATTCTCTGTCCGGCTGACAGGCGTAATCTGGTGCACATCACAGTCCCAGATTGAAGATAGCATGTGATCCCCGACAGCCTCAGCATCTCCCGCCAGCTGCCTCCATGGGCAGAAGTGAGTATGTTAATAAACACCCAAATGAAAGGAAGTTGTTGGGTTGTAATTAACATATGCCATTAGTATCTGTCGCTTTGGCCAGCCGCAGCAGACAGGCTGAACCCATACATACAAATGAGTGTCTGCCTGAACTGCGGGGAGGGGAGGGAGAGATGATTTCATTGTGAGTGTCTGGTGCTGTCAGCAGCTTTAAATCACACGGGTACTTACTAACAAAAACAGTAACGACCATTGTGTCCCGGAACAATAATACGGCCTTTAAAACCTTGTTTTATTCAGTAAACAGTTCTAAATGTTTGCTCCTCTCTTCTTTTCACCAGAAATGCTTAATTTAAAAGACATTCCAAGGGAGAAAAACAAAGGTCTGGCCCACCAAAGGCATTTTCGACGTGGTTCATCTGTACCTATGGCCCTTTCGCAACGCCTCCTGGCCCCGCTGCCAGCGGGACAGGTGACGGCGGCAGTTCCGTGGGAATCACATCAACCCACCTCTGATTAACATCACCAAGGGTTTCTGGAAGGTCGATAACGAGCCCAGAGCCTCCCACGCTGGCTGGGATTGTTTCGCTGAAGGGGTGATGGTACTATTCTGCTTTCATTACCAATAATTACCTTTGTTGGGCTGTGCACTGCCTACCTCACCAATTCCTCTCTCTTAAGGTGCTCCAAGATTAAAATGCGCAGAAAAGCCCCTGCCCATTGGCACTGCCAGAGACTTCTCTGTTAATTGCTATTGCTCTCTTCTTGCTCCAAAGAGATGTGTCAGGAACTGAAGGCTTAGCAGGTTTTATCCTCTCTAAAAATAAAGCCTCTGCAAATTCAATAAATAATGATAATTTGTAACCCCCAAACATATTGTTGGAAGTTAATTGTAATTCTTTTTTTTTTTCCACAACCGTCTTAGTCTATGTTTTTAAATGTTTATTTACATAAGCAATTAGTTCAAGGACCACCACTACCAAACCCACTAGATCTAGGACTGAAAACGTGATTCTGCTGAATTGCTAAACTGCTGCAAAAAACAACAAAGTTAGAAGCCTCTGGGCTGTGTTCCAAAACATGGGACTTATATGATCACATTCTGCATCTTGGTTCAGTCTGACAGAATATTTTCCTGCTTTTTGAATTAAAAGAGCTTTAAAGGTCTCTGTGGGAGTTTCTCTTTGGAAGCATTTGAGATGGCAGATGATAATTAGATATTTCTATAGCACAGAAATTATTTTCTTTGCATTTCCCAGTTCTCAGGCAGAGCTGTGGTCAGCAACCCTGTCTGACTCAGCCTCTCATCTTCCTGCTTTTATAACCCCACAGTTCTTCTATTTATTGACATTTTTTAAAAAAAGGTTTACTGCCTCTGAAAAAATCCTTTTCTGTTGTACTTGCTCCCAGCCTTCTACAGCAAAGCTGCTACTGTCTCCAGTGGAACTTGTGTCCAAGTAGGCACTGCAGAGAAACCATAGGGTTCGTCCCTGGGCAACAGGTCCAGCAGGACGCAGCTGGTGCTCCCCAAAATGGCCTGGGAAAAGGCTCTTCAGCTAGCCCTGCTCTGGAGGAAAAGAAAAAGTCCAGATAGGTGAGAGCTGACAAACGAATTGTTCAATTTGATGGTTTTCCTGAACATCAACCCTTAGAAGCGGTTGTGGCAATATATCCTCCCCTGCATGCAGGGATGGACCAGCCAGCTTGGATGTGCCCAGTGTCTCCGCATGCACAGTGGAGCTCCAAAGTGGGTTTTTTTCCCCAGGCTTTACATCTTCCATCTTATCCCTGAATGTAATCCCCCTATTTTCATTCTGCTTTATATCATGTAGGCAAGAAGCTGGTACAGCCACCCTGCATCACTGGGACTATGCCGTGGTTGTCCTCGCCATCCTTTACTGTACCTACATAAGTCAGTGCCATCTAAAGACCCAGGCTGACACCCAGATCTCTTCAAGGACCCATCACTAGGTCCTGGCCCTACCTGGACCCCCATTTCACAGGGGATCAGAGGGCTGCAGCCCATATGACCAGGCTTGCTTTGGTGTCCCTGCGTCACTGAACTGCAAGATAGCACTGGAACAATGTCTTCAGATGGGGACCTCAATATGCTGTCATATTTTTGGATGGAGAAATATCCCTGTAGTGTCACATCATAAAGGTATCACCTCTTGCTAAAAGATTTCAACAGCATTTTTTTCTATCTTCAAAAGTGGGTTAGGAAAAAAGTACTGCATTGAGCACCTGCAGCTAGAGTCTTCTGAAGTCTTCACTCAGCCTGAGAATAGAATTCAGAAGCATTTTTTAACATCAAGAAAAAGGAAATAGTTTTATACTGTGGGGGTTTTCCCCCACATGAAGTCCCACTACTTGCAGCAGGATTCCAAGGGAGAAAATAAGACATAAGCAGGAGATACATGAGGTGGAAGCAGGGGCAGGCCCCCTGGGAAGAAGGACATTATCAGAGTATGCAGTAAAAAAAATTAAGGCCAAAGCCCAGTTGGAATTAAATCTAGCTAGAAATGTCAAGGATAACAAGAAGAGCTTCTTCAAGCACATCAACAACAAAAAGAATACTAAGGAAAATGTGGGCCCACTACTGAATAGAAAAGGGACTATTCAACAGAGGTTGCAGAGCAGGCTGAGATACTACTATATGTCTTCTTGCTTCAGTCTTCATGACCAAGGCCAGCCCTCAGGAATATCTGACCCAGGAGACCAGGGAGAAGGTCTGGAGAAAGGAAGATTTTCCCTTGGTTGAGAAGGATTGGGTTAGAGACCATTTAGTCAACCTTACTGTCCACAAGTCCATGGGCCCTGATGGGATGCCTCCATGAATGCTGAAGAAGCTGGCAGATGTCATTGCTAGGTCACTCTCAATCACCTTTGGAAGGTCGTGGCAATCAAGAGAAGTGCCTAAGGACTGGAAGAAAGCAAATGTCACTCCAATATTCAAAAAGGGCAAGAAGGAGAACCCAGTGAACTACCAGTCACGCAGCTTCACCTCAGTCCCTGGAAAAGTGATAGAGTGACTCATCCTGGAGTCCAGGTAAATGGATGGATGGAAGGATAGATGGATGGATGGATGGATGGATGGATGGATGGATGGACTGACAACTAAGGATATTCTGTGAAGCTGTTCATGAGCCAGCAGTGTGCCTTTGTAACCAGGAAGGTCACAGAATCACAGGATCAACCAGGTTAGAAAAGACCTCTGAGATCATCAAGTCCAACTCATGACTCAACATCACCCTGTCAACTAGACCATGGCACTAAGTGCCACATCCAGTCTCTTCTTAAAAATGTCCGGGGACGGTGAATCCACCACCTCCCTGGGCAGCCCATTCCAATGTCTGCTCACTCTCTTTGTAAAGAATTTCTTTCTAATGTCCAACCTAAACCTCCCCTGGCACAGCTGCTGGTTGCCTGGGAGAAGAGACCAATGCTAACCTGGCTACAACCTCCTTTCAGGTAGTTGTAGAGAGTGATGAGCTCTCCCCTGAACCACCTCTTCTCCAGCCTAAACAGCCGCAGCTCCCTCAGCTGCTCCTTGTAGGGCCTGTGCTTCAGTCCCTTCACCAGCCTCACTGGCCTTCTTTGGATATTCTCCAGCACGTCAGTGTCCTTCCTAAACTGAGAAGCCCAGAACTGGACACAGTACTCAAGATGCAGCCTCACCAGTGCCAAGCATAGGGGCAGAATCACTTTCCTGGTCCTGCTGGCCACACTGTTCCTGATCCAGGCCAGGATGCCATTGGCCTTCTTGGCCACCTAGGTACACTGCTGGCTCATGTTCAGCTTCCTGTCAATTCAAACTCCCAGGTCCCTTTCTGCCTGGCTGCTCTCCAGCCACTCCATCCCGAGCCTGTAGGGCTGCCTGGGGTTGTTGTGGCCAAAGTGGAGGACTCAGCACTTGGCCTTGTTGAACCTCATTCCATTGGAATCAGCCCAACTCTCCAGCTTGTCCGGGTCCCTCTGCAGAGCCCTCCTGCCTTCCAGCAGGTCTACACTCCCCCCAGCTTAGTGTCATCTGCAAATTTGCTGATGGTGGACTCAATCCCCTCATCCAGATCATCAGTAAAGATATTAAACAGGACTGGGCCCAATGCTGATCCCTGGGGGACACCACTAGTGACCAGCCACCAACTGGATGCAGCACCATTCACCACCACTCTCTGGGCCCGGCCCTCCAGCCAGTTCCTAACCCAGCACAGAGTGCACCTGTCCAAACTGTGCCAACTTTTCCAGGATCCTGGGGTAGAATAGGTGATTCTTAGGTAAAAATTCATTTATTTTAAACCAAATTCTCAGATCAAGACCTAAATCCAAGGGAGCTTTGTGGTTTCATTGGTTTTACCCACAAAACAACCCATTTTCTGGGTGTTGTGAATTTTCTTCAATCTTTTGATGATGTTATTTTGACTTGGGAAGCTGTTTCACCCAGAAGCAGTTGTTCAGATACATGGAGTTCAAAGGCACAATAAGAAGAAGTTGCCAGTGAAAAGTTCCATTAGGAAGCAGATTTAATCTTAAAATACGTTTATTCATCATTGTTTAATGTATTTAGTGCTGTGCCAAGGGCAACCCATTAGGTGAGGTGGTGATACAGTTACATGCTCTCCATTGCATGAAACTTCCATCAGTCTGAGCGAGGACTGCCTCTGTACTTCTGCCTTCTCCATCCTCATGCTCCCATCGCCTCCGTGGGCCAGTGCTGACATGTGCATGGCCCCATGGTGTGCACCTGCAGCACATGGTTTAGGCTTTTTAATTTCATTAGAGGAAACCAGAAGGTTATGGAGTCTGCTATAAGAGGCAAAGCAAGACAAAAATACAGCATTTTTAGTACTGACATATTTTCTTTATTAAGTTCTTTGTTGCTGTGAAGAAAAGTTGAGGGTCTTTGTGATTAGTTTGCATTTCTGTAACACAATCATGTATCTAGTGTCCAGTTCCTAAGACTCACAAATTAAGTACAAGTATCACTTGACAAATCACATAAAGCATCATTGTCTGGAATCACAGGATTGCATGAAAATATTATATTTGACTTTTTGGTAAAAATTTAAATTTTCCTTCTAAAACTGTGACACCCCCCCCCATATATACAGAGTGAAAAGCAACTTCTCAATAGGTTTGGGCTTTTTTTTGAGAAAATGGGTAGTTTTTAAAGTTTATTTCCTAGTTTTGAAGGAACATGACTCATGTTTTCTTGCATGCTTGGGTGTGACAGTAACGCTTGGTAACACACAGACGCAAGTGTGGCAGCTTGAACATGCCAGTTCACAGAATAACAACTGAGTTGGAAGGGACCCACAAGAACCACTGAGTCCAACTCTTGACCCTGCATGGGACCATCCCCAGGAGTCACACCACATGCCTTTGGAGCATCATCCAAATGCTCCTTGAACTCTGTCAGGCTTGATGCTGTGATCACTTCCCTGTGGAGCCTGTTCCAGTGCCCAACTACTCTTAGGGTGAAGAACCTCTTTCTAATATCCAACCTCAACCTCCCCTTAGTCAACTTCACGCCATTCCCTTGAATCCTGTCACCGGTCACCACAGAGAAGAGATCAATGCCTGCCCCTCCTCTCCCCCTCACGAGGAAGTTGTAGACTGCAATGTCTCCCTTCAGTCTTCTCTTCTCCAGGCTGAACAGACCAAGCGACCTCAGCCACTCCTCATATGGTTTCCTCTCAAGGCCTTTCACCATCTTTGTTACCTTCCTTTGGACTCTCTCTAACATCTTAATATCTTTCTTATATTGCAGTGACCAAAACTGCACACGATGTTCAAGGTGCAGAGCAGAGTGGGACAATCCCCTCCCTTGACTAGCTGGCGATGCTGTGCCTGATGCTCCCCAGGACATGATTGGCTTTCCTGGCTGCCAGGGCACTGCTGCCTCAGATTCAACTTGCCGTTGACCAGGACCCCCAGGTCCCTTTCTGTAGCACTGTTTTCCAGCATCTCATTCCCCATGTGTATGTAAGAGAAAATCAGTTTCAACAGATGCTTTCTTCCTCTGTGATGTGGTCAGCTGCAGTGTGAGGTATCTGGACACGTGAATCTGTATTTTTAAAATGGCAGAAACTACTTTTCACAATGTCCATTAATTGATCTCTTCCCTTAAATGTATCTTGCACATACATGGCCCTACAGGTCTAATAGGTCCCATATTTTTGCCATGCTAAGTGTGTTATGAATGATTTCTTCCAGAGGGAAAGGTGAATTCTGTACTTAGTCTGAACTTCATTTAGGCTATTTGTGTGGAGAGCCTTCATTTCTGGCTGCCACACTGAAGAACCTTCAAATGACTTGCTTTCAGAAACCTCATCTCCTTTTAGGATGCGAGAGGCCAAGTGGTGGAAATTGCTGGTCACCTTTGGAAACTTGGCCCTTCTGCATTGTCTGTGCAGGAGGAATACCAGGAAGGCAGTGAGCTGAGGCCATGACCATTGGTGGCCAGAGAAAGGAGGTTGCTGATAGTTTCAGTGCTCCTGTGTTGCTGCAAGTCCTTCATCAGCTGAGTCCTCCTGGGAAAGCAAGGGCAACTTAAATTTGTAATGTAGTGAAACAAACAGAGAAGAGAAAAAGTCTACTTTTGAAGACCCTTTTTATGCCTGATTAAAAATCTGAAAGAGACTCCAAGTGAGGTCTCACTTCTCAGTCCCTCTAATCTCCTTAACTTTGTCATGAGTTTGTTTGGGTTTTTTCCCCAATTTGTGATGGTGATAAGTTCTGACAGCCATGAGACAACATTTCTGAGTCCCTGGCTTCACATTCAGCAGTAAGGGCTGAAGAGCAGGAGATGCTCCTCCCTCCAGGTTTGCCGGATTGGAGACTGACTTTCTGCTCTGTGTATTTATCCATGTACTTAGAATTCATTGTTTTTCCATGTGATCTTCAACATGGCCTGCGTCTCAAGTGGCTGCAACTCCATATCTGAACTTAGGAAAAAAAGGTAAATTCTCTTGGCATCGTGTCTCAGTGGCTGCTGTCTCCGAGATATCATGTCTCAACAGAAACAGAGAAGGCACCAGTGGCCAGACAGGACAAGAGCTATAAATGTCATGGCCACAATAGCATTAAAGAGCTATGCTCTCCAACAGTCTTTTTAATTATATATCATTCAATACTTATTTAAACTTTCTGCCTTATTTTTTTATACATAGATTCTGTCTGACAGTTGTTTCTCCCTCACATTTTTGAATCCTTTGGTGTCACAAAAGTGCATTTCTACTCAGATACCAGATGTGTCTTCCAATAACAATTATGTAGCAGAGAGTAAAAAACCTGTTGTTTAGCCCAGTATATCAAACTGTTTAGTCAAAGAAGCCAGGATGTTATTTCTTCACTGCACATTTATAATGCTTTGTTTGACTTTTAATATATTCACGCATATATGTCCACAGACAAATATATAAGTTTCAATGCTTCAAGCACTATGATCTGCAGCACAAGCAAAGTGGAGCTACCATGTTGATGAGAGGCTGCTGATCCACCTGAAAGTGTCCCTCTGAGCACACCTGAGACACCAGAGCTGATGTCTCACTAAGCCACGATCCCCAGGGCTACAAGCTGGTGCTCCAGCAGCACTTCACCATCTCCCTGGCAGGAGCAGCACTTCCCCTGCCACGTCTGCCAGAGGGTGACCCAGGGGACATGTGTGTTGCTGCTCTGAGCCATGGCTGCAAAGTAGGGAAAATGTAGGCATCAGGCAGGCAGGAGAGAAATTCAGGAGGTGCCCTGGCCCCCAACTGAGACAGTTTGAAGGGTGGATGACCAGCTGCCACTGGACTAGGAAGGTTAGAGCAGCCAAAAAAACCCAATTCACAAATGTGAAATGTTTACTAGCAGCCAGCACTGTTCTCCCACTAAAGCTAGCAACCAGGCAGGAGATGCAAAGCTGCTTTTCTGATGATCATCCACAACAACCTGTTTGTTCCTCCTTCCCCAAAGCACAGTGATAACCACGAAAACCCCTCCTCTCCCTTGTCTGAGGTGACTCCACTGTCTCTAGCATACAGTTCTCACAGGCTATGTCCCAACCCTCTTTCAACCCCACACATTTGCAGACAAGTCAGGTGAGCAGGGAAACATGGATGCTGCCAATTTACCGAGGCTTCCTCGTGCTGCTGCAGCTTCCTTGGCTTTATGGTATGCCTGTGGTTTCTTTGCAGAAGCACCCCCTGCCCCCCCCTCTGATATGAGAAAGCATATCATCCCCATTAAATGCATTTCTGTAGGATTACATCTCTCTGGGACACTCCTGGTTGGGTGGCTCTTCATCTAGTAGGCTTCCAACACCAGGTTTAGCTCAGCTAAGCCTTTCCCTAAATCAATGGATGGTTGGAAGATAAAACATATGCAGGGGCTGTGTCTTGCAAATAAATCCTGGTTTCTGTTCTGAATGTTCACCTAAATCCTCAGCAATTTGCCTTCCAACAACACCTTTGCACAACTGCCTTCATTCTCACTTCAAAACTGCCTGCTGCAATTTTATAATATACTGTGGTAATAGGACATATCTAGTTCTTCCTCTGGGACTTGGCAGTGCAGAAAGCCTTTTCTCTCTGTTTTCTGACTCCCTTTAATGCTACCTGACAGTAAGAAAATAGCACTTGATGTGCCATCCCATTGCCTGGCTATTTAAATTCTCATTTTTACATACTATAACCTTTTTCCAGAGTGAGATGCACAGGTGAACTCACATCAGGCCCAGACAACCTACACTGGAAATAAAGGTTTAGGGTACACAGCTTTTCAACTAAAATTTTACCAAAAGCTAGTTCAGGCCATTTCCCTACTAAAACTGCAGGCCTGAGGTAATTGCAGTTTCCATGCTGCAGCCAGCTGCATTAAGTCATATGAAAAATCTTGATGAGCTCTTCCAAGAGGCAGCCACCAAAGCTTCCTTCTGCGTCAGCCTCACTGTCCTCTGCCTTGGAGATAGGTAGTCCGAGGTCCCTGAGACCGAAAAAGTGTGTTAAGTTACTGCCAAAAAGGAGAGAGTACTAAGAGTCAAGAGATTCGGGCTTGTTTCCCAGATTGGAAACAGTTGTCCTTTATCACTTTATGCAAAAACAGTTCTTCTCTCCTTCCCCTATGTCCTTATCAGGAAAACTGGAACAGCTTTTTCTTACTCCCAACCTGTCCTGCCTGCCCAAGGGTAAAGTTTGAAGTGAAGAAGCTGGGTCTTGCTACAAATGGGTACAGCACAACCAGGTCCTGATCTAAGGGGGGTGGGGGGATGGGAGGATCATTTTCTGAATGCAGAGAGGAATAACCCAGCTGATGTTTCTTTAAACTCTCTGATATACCATGGGAGGTTAGAAACAGCTACAGTTTCCTCAAGATCAACAGGGATCATATTTCCCACCAAAAAGCCTCCCTGGGGTCACCAGAAGTTTACAGTCCTCCAGCCTTAAGATGCTTTGCCTTCTCCCATAAGGCCATGGTTTTATGAGAATAGAGTATTTATGGGAGGAGGATGGCTTTCATCTGGCAAGGCAGGGAACCAGCCTTGCTTATACATTTGTGCACCATTTGTTTTGCTCATGAGTACTACAACTCTCAAACCCTTGAGGAGAACCTCTTTTGGTTCCCAACTCTTTTGTATTTCTTCAATGACTTTAAAGGAATTATAACTGTAAGTGCCACCAGGTGATTTTTCTTGCACGCAGCCTTCCAAGATCTAAGCACATGGATGAGTTTGGTTTCACGCTGGGAAATGTGCAGTTTTTACACCAGGCTGCATATCAAGCAGAAACACTGCCATGGGATGAGAAGGTTTTCCTTTCACCTATTTATTTAAGTGAAAGGATCCTTCCTTAGACCAGATTTTGACTGGAGATTTTTTGAAGAAGCAACTGACCTGCATATTGCCAACCCATGCTGGCGATGGCAGCATCTCAATCCAAAAATCGTCCATCTCTGTGTGCCTCATGTCTCTACCACTGGTGAGCTGCAAGGTACAAGCTCAACAGAGCAGCAATACAAACTGCCCAGAAATGCAGCACTTTAATTTCAATGACCCTGTTGGATGTCAGCATTTTGCATGTCCCTGGTGAGAGACAAAACCGTTCACAGTGATATGCCAGTCAGGGCTGCAGCCAAGTGGACTTGAGAGCAGGAACAGCTGGATTTTAGTGGACTGTTAAAGTGCTGCAGCCAAAAGCCATCGCTGTGGACCTGCTCACATACCACAGACCTCTGGAGAGGATCATCTGCATAATTACAAGGATCACAGATCTTGCACTTCCCCTGTCAATGAACATTTTCCTTTTGGGTACAGTACGTTCCTGCAGATTCCAATGATAAACTGCTCTAATGGTCTTTGCAGTCATCTGATTTAGCTACAGAAAAAATGTCCTAGAGCTGAGCTGTAAATGCAGCTCCCTGCCGCATGAATCTGCATGGGAACAGGGTGTGTGCAGCACGTTCCATCCACGAATAAGCTAATCCTTTCTGCAGATAAAAACTGCCAGCAAAATGTAGCCTGAAAAAGTAGTTACAGAGGTTGTTTATTTTTAAAGTATGAATAAAATTTCAGAGTGATAAAATATTTTCTTTGAAATACTTTCATTCAAATAATTTGTTTCCTTTTGAAAGGCATAATTTTCCCTTTGCTGAATTTTTTCTTTTTTTTACTCCTAAGTGGTGTGAGCAAGGACAGAGATGGCTCTGACCTGAATGGGGGTATGTGCAGCTACAAAACCATGTTTTGTGATATGGGAGCACATGCTAGGCCAGCTGGACCTAATGTACATGGAGGGGGGATGGCTAACACCCCACGGCCCATCAAGTAAATGTCTCATTGTGCTGGTAAATGTATCATTGTGTTAATTCACAAGAGTCCTGCAGACAACTAAAATGAACACTGTTGTGTAATACTATGGCTCAGGCTGTGTCCATGGTTTGGATTGTGTTGGTGGGCTGCACCTTCCAGGGATGGAGCCAATGAGAGGTGCAGACAGGGCATTATGTGTGTGCTACAGCCAGCTCAAAGCTTCAGAGTCAGGGATGAACTTGGGGATTTATTCTACAGTGAGGGCTGAGCTTCTTTGATCAATCACATGTAAGTTTAGGCAAAACACCAAATAGTGCAAGATTTTCTATAAAGTCGTAAAAAAAGCTGGCAGTGCTGGAGAAGCGGAGAAAAATGAATTGTTTTTTCAAAGTCACATAATTAGTTTAGTAAGGTTGGGAGCCAAAGCCTGGAAAACTCTATAGAGCAAAAAATCAAAGCAACTGAATAAAATAAAGGGCATATCTCTGGCTTAAGTGCTGCCCTAAACTTTGTAGGGTATTCTCTATCCCTACTGTGCAGTGCAAGCTGTCTTCTGGAAAGCAGATTTGCAAATGGGAGGATTTACTCTGACAGCTACAAAAACCAGTGAAGTGCCATGGGAATCTAGCACTGGTGGGCTTGTGCTTGCCCATGGGATCTGAGCGCCCACTGCTCTGAAACTGTCCCGTAACTGACTCAGTAGAGAACAGTAAGGGGAAGCATGAAATGTTACTCATAAAATAGGTCAAAGGAGAAAGAAATGGATGAACCTTCTGCCTGGGCTGGAGCAAGTGATGTCTCTGGCCATCAAACTTCTTACATATGGTTTGATGGGCAGTGTTGTTGAATGGGCATTTACCCCTCTACAGATGGTCAAGGCAGAAGAAGAGAAGCATGTTCAGCTCCTAAACAACAGCAATGAGAGAACAATGATTCATCACATTTGCTTTATAAGGGATTTTGTAGGTTTACCTGGTGAAATGTTTCTTTGAATGCAAGTTTATATCATATCCTGGCATAAATTTAACAGAGGACAACAAGAGAAAGAGGGATTTAATGCCTCCTCTGTCCCTCCATATTAGACAGCAGACCTCAACACCTATCCCTGCTCCTCTGTCAAGTAAAATAAATGGACATGTTACATATTCCTTCCCAACCCCTTCAGATGAGCTGAAACTGCTTATATCTGTTCTTGGGTTGTCTGCTAGGCCATTTTGTAGTAATCCTAAAGCACCGAGCAAGCAGAGCACTATACGGATCTATAGGATGAAAAGATAAACGAAAAATAGGTGAGGAAGCTAAATTACAGCAACAGTAACTTAACAGAATGTGATGGAGCTGTCATCAGGTTAATTTTCCACCAGTGTAATTCCAGTGATGTAAAGACCAACTAACTCACATAGGCAAAAGTGCTAATTGAAATTGGATACATTGCTGGAAGATGGTGAAAGGATGGAACCCCCAGAAGCCAGGCAAATTACATGTTTCCTGGAGAAAATTTCAATAGAGAAGGAGAAGCGAACAAACTGAATCTAAAGTAAATAAAAATGCAAACATATCTGGACAGGGACTGCCCAAATGAGACCAAATGAGAAAATCAAAGTGCACCACCTGGGACTCCTGGGAGCCCTGGTGATAGGTACTTATCCTCTATCCCACAGAGAGGACAGCAAAGTAATTCCTGAAAAAGAGGACTTGTTCTAGGAGTAACCGTGTTCTTGCAGCTTGGATGTTCTAAGGATGTGAGGAAAAGCCTATGGGGAGGAATGATAGCTGTCAGTAGATCAGCTAAATAGCACTGAAGGAAAGCAGCACATGAGCTTCCTGTGGGTGCTTTCTCCATTAGGTACTCACTGTGTAATATAAATTGGCTTAATATAAATTATATTAGGAGAACTAGGTATAAGTGCCTGACAGGATGATGGCAGACAATTGGCTCTATGCAAAGGCAACAGCAGTGATTTGGCTGTAACACTGACAGTCTAAAGACATGAGCGAGGCAAGGGTACAGGGAGAGATAATATTGTGCAATCTATATATATAACTCCTCTGTGCAGCCAGAGATGGGATCTCTGCTCTGTGATCTCTTGGGACAGAACCACATAAAGGTTTGTTTCTGTTTCAAGACCTTCTAGAACAAATTACTCTAGAAATGCAAAATTAAATCAATAATACTACAAACGGGTGGCTAGAGTTTATGTGATTTCTATCTCAATTTTTCGTCTTTGATAGCTTTTTAACAAAGCTCAGCATCAAGTGTTGCAAGCACACTTAAAATAGGAACTGATCAATTTTCCCAACACTCGAGTAGAACAAGGTAAGCTGCCCCATGTGTTTTAGCAGATGAAAAACACTAAACCAAAAAGTGAAGAGGTTTGTCCAAAGGTTCAGGGCAAGCTTGTGACAGAGCTTGAGACTACATCTGCACACTTCCTAATACCATCTCTGCTATTTTGCCATCGGGCTTCTTTCTGTATCTCTCCTCCAAAGACACTAGTATAGGAGCTGGGTTCAAGATGTCTTGGAACACTCACAATTTTTTTAAGTGGTTTTCTATATCAAAATCCAAATCAAAACTCTCTGTCTGTATTTCTGTAACTAGGAGCTCTACAACACAAAAGAGAGATAATTAAACTAGTCTAGGGCATGGGAAATCCCTCCTCTCTGACTTCTGATGTGACCTGAGTAAGTTTGAGCCTTAGTCTTGTAAACTCCAGCTTCCCACCACTAAACCACTATAAAACCAGGAAAGAGAAGTGTTGTTAGAAGAAATCCACACAAAATTCAATGGTATATACTTTATATACACATATCATGTATATACAATGAGTATAAAAATTTTATATGGTGTGGTTGCCTCAGCACATAATGAGGAGATCCTTACCACCAAAACCTAACAAAAAGAGGGAAGGTCTCCTTCTCAGGTTGTTTTGGGTTTCGTTTTGGGTATGTGTGTGCTGGCATCTCATTCATTTAGGGTTTTCTCTTCCTTTTATCTCCCTGTTTTCACGTTCCACCAGAACAGCTTGTTTGCCCGTCTGCCATTAGCTACAGTGTTTGCACATTGTTTGCAGCCTTTGGATTTCCTACTTGCTTCAGTAATGTGAAGAAAATGCAGCCTTGTGGCCTGTAGTGACAAAAAAAAATTCCAAAAGCCTCTGGATTTAATAAAAAAACCCTTCCCAGAACTCAAAGTAGTTTATTCTGATGGAAGCTCCCATACCTACTGTAGGGCAGATTCTCCATTCACAGAGCTAGAAACCAGAAGTCATACCTAGTCATCCCAATTACAGCCATGTAAAATTTCTGCTCCTAAGCAGGGTCACAGCCCTCTCAGCTGCAAGCTCACCTACGCAGGTGACAGCTTGAGGGGAAAAGCTGACTGCCTTCCAGAACAATGGCATTAGGTGGCTTTGACATGCAATATTTGATGCTCTTTGTCACTGAGACTGAATTATCTCTCTTCTTTCATGATTCCATCATAAGCCAAAGACAACAGCAGAGTTGAGGTAGCCCATCTGCATGAGCTGCTGCTGTTATTTAAGCAAAGTGCTAGAGCTTTGCTCGCCAAATAAGCTTCTAACCTGCTACCAGTGTGTGAGACCTCTCTTGTTTGAGCTCTCACAAAGCTAATGAGCCTTTTTCTCTCAGGTAAAGCAAAGCAAGGGCAGGAAGAAAATGGTAAACACATTGCTGAATTAGATCTTCCAGTTTTGGCAGTGGATAGTGTCGTCTGTTTGGCAAAGGAGAGAGAATACCCTCTTTCAGCAAAAGAAAAACATGAAAATTTCATTTGCAATGAGGGAATTGCATGTCTGCTCCATGAAGCCATTGAACATAGAACTTTCTGTCCATCTTTATCCTTGCTAAGGGCAAAAGAAAGCTTCGGGGAAACCTCTGAAAGCCACCTCAGCCTTGGGCAGAAGCTGACAATGCAGCAGTGACTCTCAGCATAATGACCATGAGGAGAAGTATAGTAAAGCTTTTGAAAGTGAAGAGTAGAGTAGAAAGAGCAGAAAACCAGTAAACAAAGAAATAGACAAGAACCAACCAAATCCCTGAAAAATAAAATTAAAAAAAACTAAACAAATCTTACTCACCTCCACGGCTAACTCCCACTATCCTGTCTAGGGTTTAGTGCTCCGAATGGATTTAGTGCTCCGGGAAATGGTTTCTTCTTTTGGGCTTTGAGAATCCAAATGCTAAAAGCTACATGAGTACTAATTATCATCAGAAAAAGGTCTGTTCAGCATTAGAAGTCAGTTTAATGGATTCTAAATAAAAGTGGCAAACAGCATTTCCTCTGGATCACGAAGGCATGAGGGAAAATAATTATTGCTTCATATTTCTCTGTAAGTAGAGCTGAAGGGACTCAGAGGGAACCAGCAGCCTGGTGCACCACAAGACAAACACAGAAGCCAGTGAGAGGCTTCATCCAGGCAGTCTTAGGTGCGTGCATAAACTCAGGACACAAGAAGCCAAATAGCCCCTGAATAATGCAAGAAAAAAAGATACACTAGTTTATGCTAATTTTATGTACATTATTCCTTACCTTTCTAGGTCTTATTTTAAGTTGTATAATTATGTGTAAAATATCCTACATTTCCCCTCTGCCTCGTCTACTATGATGTGCCCTTTGAAGAATAACTTGAATAGTTCCCAGAAGCAGGAAGCAAGTGTACAAAGCAGATCTTGTCACCAGTGCAGGACCAAAAGCATTTTCCGCTACTCTGCAAGTTCAGGCACCTGAGAGAGGAAAGTTGAGATAACATCATACAAAGCATTAGCTGAAAAGTAGGAAGCCATGATTCACAGGATAGTCCTTACAGGGCAAACTAACCCAACCTTTGTCATGTTTAGAGCTGTTTTGAGACAATATGCATTTTTTTCTATCCATTCTCAGTCAGATTGGACCGAAGGATGGATTCTGGAGAAATACATGAGCAGGATGTCAAAGCTGGATACAGCTGCAGAGGGGGCAGCTGCAGAGCTTCACATGTCATCCTGTGACACCACCCATGTGCTGGATGGTGTTAATGGAGAGGAATGACAAAGGCCTTCTTAATCCCCACCAGTAAATCTGCTCCTGTAATGTTGCCAAGCCAAAGTCTCAGGCCAAGTGTTTGCTGCAGCAATTCTGCCTTGTGCAGAAAGGCCCCTGGTGGAGTCACAGCCCAGGTTGGGCTCCCTTCTCCCATTTCTCTGTGGCATCTCCAGGGAGGTGGCAAAGAGGCGGTTGCCTTGCCATGCAGACACCATCCCCAGGCTTGATGGAGATGTGGAAACCCCTAGCACTGCAGGCAGGCCAGCAACTTCCTTCCAGAGGCCCCTCCAGGCACTTTTCTGCCAGCCATCACCAGAAGCATGGCAGAGCTTGCAGACATCCACTACTGCAGCAAGCCAACTCCACACGCTTAAGCACATTTGACATGGTAACCTAAAAAACCCCCAAACATTTAAACAGGCGATGTTATGAACTCTAATGAACCTCAGAGCTGCAGTCGGTAGCCTTTTGTCTGTGAGAGATAAAAAAGGGGAAGTATTGATCTGTAAGGTTTGGCAATCAGAAACCATTTTGTATTATGGGGAGCAAAGAGCAAGGAAACACATAAGTGAAGTAAAATGTGGTGTTCACCAAAAAGACTTAGGAAGTGACAGCCCTAACACAGCAACTGACTCACCTGAAAAACTGTAGATGAGTGATAATACAGTATCAGGGCAAACAATTGATTTTGAGCAGCACCTGCTGCACAAAAGATGCTCACAGCACTTGAAACGACATCCTGGGCTAAACATTCTCAAACAAAAAGAGAAACCCAGTCTGGTCAAAGGTAAGAACAGCTATAAATAACACCTGCAGCAAGAGAACTATATCAAACAGGATTTTGATTGTGTAGAGAGTATCAGCAGTCAGTTGAACAGCTGAAAGGCAAAGAGGGCCAAAGACTGATGCTCAGTGACAGGGACTCTCTGGGGAAGCGAGGAGAGGAGTTATCTTTGGGGATTTAAATAACCTGTTGTCTGTGCCACACTGGTTTCCTGTATGACCTTGAAGAAGTCACACAGCATATTTCAGTGCCCTGACAAAAAAATAGTCCTTATGAGAGTGTGTCTGTGAAGGTTTGTAGAGGACTTTGTGATGACTGGATAGAAAGAGGTGCTTGCTTCTTGGGATTGAGAATTGGTTGGCATCTGACAGCACTTCTGACCACCCATATTTATAACCACCCACCAGTAAGGAGAGCTGCAGCTTTCAGCAGCTTGGTCCACGGTGGAACAATCCTGGGAACAGTGTAGCTCTTGTTGCTCTTCTACCTTAGAAGCTGAACTAAAATTCAGTTTTTAATGAACATAGCACTAACCCTCATACCCAAACCTTCAACTTAGCACCTGCAATGGTTGCCAACATGCACAGACGAAAGAGAAGTTTATCCTAAGTCCTGTCTTTCTCAATGTTCCCTCTCTCTAATTGTCCAATCCCTTATCTGAAAAACCTTGGTGGCTCTCTCCAGAGCTGGTTTATTTGCACACAAATCCCCTTTGTTTCTTTGCCTCTGATTCTGCATGGCTCACTGGAGGTGTGGGCTGCCTGTGTGCAGATAATTCTAAGTACGCACAGAGCTCCTGACAGACTCTTCTACCACCATCAGAAGCCACCATCCTGTGTTGTAGGCTTGGACAATCCCACTTCCACTTCACTCCTTGTCACCAAGTGAAGATCCTCCCAGGGAAGAGCTAAATGGATCCTTTTGATTCCCTGAGACAGCCCATATGTGAGGCACAGACCAGTCCCCCAGCAGCCCTAGCACGTTTGTCTAAAAAGGAACAAATGTGAGCCAAAGGTTTGAGCCTGACCCTCCTTCCTTTACCATGCTGCCTCTGTACAGCTATTTCTCAGCACGTGAAAGTCATGCCTACTCTCGTGGTTACCCCATTTCCTAACTGATCTGGATTCCAGCTGCAGATATTGCCATTTTTAGTTAATTCTTTTTGTTTGTAGCCTGCAAAAGGCATGATGAGGTTGGAGTAAAATGCACTGGATTTCCTCCTATGTGTAATGCTCTCACAGGAGTGGTAGCATTCCCTGCCAGAGGAAGCAGCCCAGCAAACCTCTCATGGCAGGGAATTACGATAATCTAATGAGAAGGAGATAAGAGACTGGATGAGCTTTGCAGTGTCTGATATGGATAAACACCAGACCAAAGCTTGTCAACGTTCGTGAGAGAATAAACCAAAGTGTTTAAATAGCAGCAAAAATGATCTTTCAAACAATAAGAACAATTAAAATGAGATGTAATTGGCACCTCACATTTTAAAAGCAAACCTAAACTCATTTCAACCACGTCTCTGTACTTGCTCAGCAAAAAGAAGCTTTAGTTCAATTAACTGACTTGACTCCACACAACTCCAAGCTGAGAAAACACTTCTCAGGGACTAATTTATTCCACAAATATAACATTTTCCTGCTACAATACTCACAAACACATTACAGTTTCCTTACATATTTTTCTTTGAATTTTTTTGGCACATTTTCATGAATTGTTTGCATGTTTACTGTTTGTAGTGTTTAATGCCTGGAATCCAAGTGGTTGGTTAGGGGCAGTTGGTCACGTACATCATGTGTTATTTTTTTGCTGGTCCCTGGTGAAGACAGTCCTTCATGGGGTTCAATTCAATGTCCTTTGATGTCAATGAGAGTCTGTCTCTTTGACTTCAGTGCACTTGGGTGCAGCCCTTTGTTAGGGAACTGGAAGAAGCCACTGGGCTTTCAGTGTCTCAAGCTGGGCTCAGATTTATTTGGGAACTCAGCAGACATTCGTTTCTTCCCACACAGGCCCTTCTCAGCTCCACTCCTAAGAAAAACTGAAGTTTTCAAACATATGGTGGAGACAACATTTTGTTTCCTTACAAATTGCATGGTTATTCAGACCAGCGAAAAATGGGCATAAAATGGTGCCCAGCTGAACTTCACATTCCACTCAGGTGCAATCAGCAAATATCAGAAGAGTCAAGAGTGAAGGTCCTCAACTGGACCCAGGGTTTGCCAATTTAATTTCAGTATTGTAAAATGAAAACCCTGTTTCACACTATGGAAGTTAAGAGCCCTTCTTTCTCACCAGGAGGCACAGTGCCCACCTTCAACAAATGCCTACATTTCTATGTGTCGACCTCCCCAGGCTTGTTGGCACCTGCCTCCAGGCACCTCTAAACTCATGTCCTGACAATGCCAGGCAATGACCTGCCACAAGAGGACTGTTGGAAGAAGCTGGAAAGCCTGCATACATTGAGGTGCCTATTTTGATCTCTAGTATTCATGGTGCTAGCATTCATTTTGATCTCTATCATTCATGTGGCAGCAGAAGAACCAGGACTGGCGTGGAGATTTTTCTTTTCCTGTTCCTCCAGGGCAGTACTGTACTGGCAGCTCATTTAATTTTAAAACTGTCTGCGTATAAAAATATGAATTGTCTTCTCTTTAAAATCTGGTTTAAAAATAGCACTGAAGAGTATATAAATAAGTAATCATTTAGAACACAATATTAGAGCTCCCTTCTTTAATTAAATGGTTGCTCAATGCATTTCAAAGCTCTGTTCTGACTCAGCCTTCCTGTATCTCTGTACTTTATGAATAAACCTTGGCTAACTGCATCATGAATTTTAAAGCAAACTAGATAGCTCAGAGTAATAGAACTATTAATATCCTAATTCCTGAGCTGTGCTTGGGACTAGCCCATTCTCATGCAGACACATGAAGAAATAAGATCTCAGACGTGCTGGTAAGCAAGAATGGCTTCAATGGCCATCACTGCTTCCTTTTGACACCTGCTTTACAGCAGACACAGAGAAAATATTCCAGTGAGAGGGCACTTTTTTTTTTTTCTCTCAACCCACATAGCATTTGCTAGACACAGTCAGGAATGTAATCCTGACTATTCAGACCAACCCCTCTTTTGGTCCTGCATGCTACTGGAGGGTGAGTAAAAAGGCCATGTGTTTCCCTTTGTTGGAGCACATTCTTCATGTAATCCCAGGATTGGGTCAGACTTTTTTTAGTATCACAGAAGTGGGGAATGGAAAAGACACATGACATGAGGCCAATAGTTCACCCCATCCCCAAGCAGGATTATTGACTGTTTTATTTATTAACTCTGTTTCATCCTCATGTTTTTGTCTTGTACAGTTTTAAATTTTTGAAGTCACACAGTTCTCTCTATTAGCTGCGGTGCTATTAGAAACAACATTTTAATAAAAGCTCCCTGATTTCAAGGTCTACAGCTTCCCTTTCCTAATTCCACCTGACTACTCATGCTATCCACTTAAAGGATACCAAATGATTTCCTTGGAGTTTTTGGGGACCATTGGTGGCTGTTTAGCCCTTCTGTACATATTCAGCAGTTCTTTTTTTGTGTGCAGGTCCCTGTCATGCTGGGAATCAGATTTCCCCAGCACATCACTCTTCACTTCTCATGTAAGCTTGTGATCAGCTGCCAAACAACCAGAAGCAGTTTCTTTTTTGTTTTTCCTGAATGACATGAGGGAAAAGACAAGAGGTCCTAGCTAGAAGAAAGCAAGGAAAATCACAGCCTTTGCCTCTGGCTGGCTTGCTTACACACTTGCTTTTTGGGAGGGAGAAAAGGAGAATAAATTATGTCTGAAGATGACCTTTTTTCATCTGACATGAATGGACCTAAAAATTCCCTGGAGTCTTTCCCCAAAAGGCAACTCAAACTGTGTGTGACATGGTTTTGGGTCCACACAATGGTATTAAAGGCACATTTGGTGTCTAAAGCAGCCCTGGGAGGCCACAGTCACGTGGTGGAGCTGGGAAAGAGATGAGGCATGCTTCATGAGAGCTCTCTCAGTGCAGTGTCAAACTTGCTGTGGTATTGTATATGGAGCAGCACAACCTCACGAGCCCTTTGCTGGCTCTCACCCTACATTGCTCCAGTTTACCTGAGTAAATAGTTTCTTCCTTCTCCCCCGCCAGAGATCAATGCCCACCAACCAGGCAGACGCTGCTACATCTCTAAACCCACAGCCACCACTTCAGCTTCAAAGGGATAGACTGGTCCTCACCCTGCATGTTCACCCTCAAGGCTTGCACAGCAACATTTGGTGAAAGCATATGTGGGACCAGCCCTATTCAGAGCACATTGCACACATGATCCTAATAGAATTCCATGAGAGGTTTTGGGGCTCCACAGCTGGGAGCTTAGGAGCGCCTGAAATGTTTAGTTAGTAAGGTTTGTGTTAAGATATGTTCAGATATCCCACAGAGACGAGCTGCTTTTAAACCCCATGTTTAATTCCCCTTTGCATTTACAGACAACTGTTTTGAGTTGCCAGATGCCTTCTTGTCCACTAAGATACAACCTGTGCATTAGGAGGACCCTCACGCCTTACACAGGTGTGCCACTCTCTTTCACATTTTCTTTTTAATTCCTTCTGAATATGCAGTGATAGTCAACAGAAGAGATGATGTTCAGAGTAAATATATGTGTACATTTCTAAATGTACCTTACAAGGTACCTTGTAAAGATATCACGAGATTTTGTGACCTTAACCAATTTGCTTGGCTGCTTTTGTTTCTATTAACATGAGTCTGCCTGGGTGCCAGGTTCAGGTGGTGAGCAAGTATTGGGTGGAAAGCTGCTGTGGAAGGAAAAGCAGAACTGCTTTTAAATTTTCCCCAGCTCTTCTGGGCTTAGGAGGAGAGAAGTGACTGACCAGGCAGGAGCATTGTAGCACCAAAGCACATCATTGAATTATGACAGTGCTGGGAAGGAGTTAAGGGACATAAGAGATTCAACTTGGGAAAGGAAATTTTCAGAGGAAAAATGAAGTAGATTCATCTGAAAGCACTTTTTTTTTTTTTAATAAAAAGAAGAAGCAGAGATACTGCCTCACTCACTTTGATCCTGATTTTAAAGCACTTGGAGTGGAGTAACTTCACAGGAACGTTTTCAACATGCAGAAGTGGTTCTTCTCAATTGTGTAGGATTTTCTGTTAAGTTGCTTGAGGCTGGTGCAGTAACAGCATTATTCAAAATAGCAGTGGCCTGTCTTTTATCAATTAGGAGAACAATGGCAGAATCATCTTTCACTAATCCCTGATCCTCCCCACAAATGCTTGAGATCCCCATTCACAGAATCTTTGTTTTACTTACATGTTTGTTGGGATAGCAGCTGTGGGATTGCATTGGATCAAATACCTTTCAGATTCTGGGACATTTTGAGCCTCATAATGGGAGTAAATAACAGAGTTTGAGAAGAAATGTTTAGGGAACAGTGCAAGAAAAGTTCTGTTTAAAGTTAGACATTTTATAATTGCAGTAGTTATAAGATATAAATGAGGTACCAGCCAGGCTCCACATGCATGTGACTATAAGGATTTAATGGGATTTATTCCCCTTCCCAGAAGACCGAAGTGTGGTCAACTGATTGTTAAACCTCTGTCCAAAACTGACAATGGGAGTTTTGTCACTGTTAAACCTGTGTCCAAAACTGGCAATGGGAGTTTTTTCACTGACACCTCAGATTTCCACACTTTCACTGTTCTATGGAAAGCAGGATCATGCAAACATTGAAATCTATTGGCACTTCTTAATATGATAGGTGGGGTTTAGATACAAAGCTTAGAGTCACATGCCAAATTTCAATTTCTCTCCTATTGCAGGTCATAGTCCCCTCCCGTGCAATGTGATGCCAAAGTGCTTTTGGAATTCTGTCTGGGCACCATCCCCAGGATTGATGATCATCATTGCATAGAGACCGAAGAATGAGGTGCAAAGACATCTCCTAAGTGCAATTTGGGATAGTCTTCTTACTTTAGTGATCATAACCAATTCTGCAGGTTGGATGGTTTGGAAACAAAATCATCAAAGATGATGGTCTTGGCATTGCCCCTTAGCAGCATTTTAAGCATTTGCTCAGAGAGGCTCTTTGCAGCTATTCCTTTCCACCCTGACTGTTTTTCCAGACAGATTCCTATTCAGCCAATGTAGTTACACAGTAAACACTGTTAGAAGCAGGCCAACATATGGTATCACTTAGGTACAGAGCAATCCCAGCATCATCATAACGGTATTTCAGTACCTCTGGTTCCACTTCTAACCCCAAAGGTGTTTAAGGAACTTTTACAACCCGTGAAAAGAGTTTTCATTTGATACCATGTTTCATGCCTTCAAGATGAAAAGACCTAAGGTCGGGAGGAGACCAGTGCCCAACAAGCAGCTGGCTCTGTAGTCATTTGGTTGATCTGCTACGGACTAGGTCAGTGAGATGTTAAATACAATTAGCTTTGAAGTCTCTAAAATTCTGTGTAACCCTACTCAGCTTTGCTGACCTAACGTAAAAAATATGGACCACTGTAGATACAAACAAATCCAGCAAATATGAGCCACCAGGACCTAATAGAAAACTCTGAGTCCCACTGTGACTGCTTCTCAGCATTCCAAGCAGCAGCTGAAGGTATGATTGCAGGCAAAGAAGCAGGAATCAGATGTGTAAGGGAAGGAAATTCTGGTGTTAAGCAAAAGTGAACTACTTGGGAACTTGTCAAGCCATCTTGTCCCCGTTTGCCTGCCCGACTGGAGCAGTGTAAAGTTACTGAAGACTGCACAGGGAATCCAGATGTTTGGCAAAGGGAATTGATGGAAGCCTCCCAGAAAGTGATAGGAGGCTCCATTCGCGAGGAGCATCTGGGTTTGTAGCATCACAAGCCAGGTCAGGAGAAGTGTGTGGCAGACTGCCTGACACCAGCATGGGGTGGCAGGACAGGAGAAATGCCTGTATGAAGGGGAGGATGTCACTTTGTCTTGTGAGGAGCATTGCTGTTTTTGGCAACCCTCTACAAGCCAACTCTCTGCCTAACAACTTGCTTTTACCTAGCATGAGGCACCTGAAGCTCTCTGTAAACCTTTAGTGGGCTCTTGGCAAAGCATGTGTCCTA
This sequence comes from Corapipo altera, assembly GCF_003945725.1. Classification (NCBI taxonomy): domain Eukaryota; kingdom Metazoa; phylum Chordata; class Aves; order Passeriformes; family Pipridae; genus Corapipo; species Corapipo altera. Next base: position 57,956,723 of record NW_020884872.1, on the reverse strand, counting down.
GTTAGAACAGCTGGGACGAGTTCATCACTGTGTGGGTGTAACCCAAACTGTGTATTCTACACCTTCCATGTCATTTTCCAGAAACTGTTAACAATAGACCATTTGCAGCAGCTGCCCAGAGCACACCTGGCCCCGCAGGCTATACACTGGGTGTTAAGAGGCCTCTGAGACAGGAGGATGTTCCTATTCTCACACCCATGACTCACAGTCACCCATTGCGGAACTCCTCGGCCTAGGGGAGGTACTGGGCATTCCTGCCTGAACCTGAGGGTATATAATCTTGGGGTCTTGGGACTTGTGGTACCACTCATGGGATCCAGAGGAGGACCAGAACCTCAACCGGACTGCGATCACCACTCTCGACCAGACTGCCACCAGCACTCGCACCAACAGGTTTCCCCCCCGCCCTTTTACTTGGGGGGGGGAACCACGTGGGGCTCAGCACTTGGGGTGCCAATGAGCACCACTCTGTTCATGCCCCAGGGTGCCGGGTTATATATCTAGTTTTTTGTGGACTAAACACAATTGTTCATCTGTGTAATTGTATTTATTGTATTGTTTTTATTAAATTGTAATTTTGATTTATAATCTCTTTTGAGTTGGGTTCATTTCTCCTGCTGGTTTACCTTTAAACCAGCACAGCATGACTCTAAGTCACAGGGAAGTTTGAGGGGGCAGGTCTGGTCCTCTGGGTAAGACGGGAATGTGAAATCCCAGCTCTCAGGCTGAAGTTCCTATATCCCTGTACAGAAGGGGCCTCAGGGCCTTGGTGACAGAGGAAGGTGAGCAGAGGGGTTATGGTTGAGATGAAATCTTAATGAAGGCAAAGACTGTGGCAGCTGCATCCCCCCTCAGTGGTGGGATGCAAAGCCAAGGTAAGGCTTTGGGACCCATTTATGGCAGCAGTATATAACATCCCTCACCAAAAAGAGCATGTAGGAATTGTGTAATAACACACAAGATACACCACATAGAAAGAAAAACATTCCTAACCCACACAGAAAAGAATCAAAAGATTGTTCTTGCAGTGTAATGGTTCAGATGAGTACCTGTGGGAGGAAAATCCTTTGGAAAATTTTTTTTAGAAAATCAGTTTCCTTCAACAGGAAATTTAAAGGTATTCAAGGAGCCCAGAGTCTCTCAATCTCAGCAGCATGCTGTTCACGTGTGCCCCAGCACATGCTTGCAGAGGTATCACACACCAGATTTTCAGTTGTGGGTAACTAAGGATAGAGAAGTGTATCTATATTTGGAGCATAAATGAGGCACCTCACACCTACTAAGCAGTAGAGATTCCTTTTCCCTGCAAATTAAGCCACTTGTCTGCTTTAGGAGCATCAGCTTCTGACACCCACAATTAAACTGTGAAGCTTCTAAGGTTTGTTAGACATCCTTACACAGGGAGGCCAGCACAGCAGAATTCAGCAAGCCTCCTCCTCTATAACAAGATCATCACTAATGACAATGTGTTACCCTGCATTTCTCCAAATCAATTATCGTCTTGCTCTTTTTTGGGTCCCTAGCTTGAAGTAACTTAAAGTAATTGCTGTCTCCCAAAGGTAGGTGTTCAACATCTTAAAAAAAAATAAATCAAGTTTATTTTAAAAACATCTTATATTGGACAACCAAAACTGGCTGTTATAAGGTAATGGTCTAGTTCATTTTCTCACTGGGGTGTCCTTGCATCGACTCAGTCCTCAAGCAATTAGTGGGCACTGGTGAGTGGTTGCCTAAAAATATACAAGAGAGATGTTGTGATCACAAGTCATGTCTAGGCTTCGCGAATGAAGATTTAGGAAGGCTCTATCCACATTTGTTACAGGCACGTTGGTGGCTAATGAGGCCAATACGAGATAGACATGTCTGATTGCAAAAGGCACAGCAGAAAGACTCCTTAGGTGGTATATTCTGCAAGGCACACTTCTTTCTGTGTTGTCTTTTCTCCTTGGGAATGATCCTGTGTGCATTCTCAAAGGAAACAGCAGCGTTATAGATGGTGTGTCTCCAGACCTCCCAATTTGAGGCCAGAGTAGACCAGTTATGGTGATCAATATGGCCAAGGCTGAGATGTTGTTTCAGGGAGTCCTTGTATCTTTTCTTTGGGGCTCCTCTCTTGCAGCAGCCAGCGGCAAGTTCACCATAAAGCAAGATCTTAGGGAGGGGGTGGTCCTTCATCCTTGAGACGTGCCCTGCCCAATGCAGCTGTGTTCTCAGCAACATGGCCTCAATACTTGTGACTGCTGCTTGATCACAAGTAAGATAGAAATACTGCACGTTGATCTGCTACTTAGATATTTACTGTTCGAGTGGGGGGTTTTGTTGGTTTGTTGCTTTTCGTGGTTTTTTCTTTTTTTTTAATTTCAGGCCTCAAAGAATAAAAGCAGCTCTTGAAGGCTTTTAGGAGAGTATATGAACACTGGAAGCTTCAACCCGTGTCCTCACCACCTGCAGGGCTACTGGTGGAGCCCCAGTTCAGGTGGGAAAACAGCTGCTGTGGACCTGCTGAGGGAAAACAGAATGCACTCATGCAGGTGCCTGAAGTTAGTCCTTCTGCAGGCATTTTCAGGAGGATGCAAGAGACAGCATGGCCTGGTTTTGGCAACCTTTTTTTCTCTAAAAGGTCTGTTCATGCAGTAGTAGAAAAAGTGCTGAGGTTGTTGCTTTGTTCATTGGTACACAGATTCAAAAAAGGAAGACCAGGTAGCAAAGTAGAGGGGAGACATAGCCTAGGGCTGGGGAAAAAAAAAAAAAAAAAAAAAAGAAAGAAAATAAGATCAGACTTATTTCTAAAAAGCAATGCTATTTCTGTGTTGCACAAGAGCCACTCAAGGCATGCTGAGCCTTCTATGATTGATATGCATATGTTTAGACTAGTGTTTCAGGAGAGGGCAAGAGAGAGTCCCAGGACTGTGGGAGACCTTCTACTTATAGCTATGAATTAATTCTAATTAGCCCTGGAAATGGGTCTCTCCGGCTCTTTGTTCTCTGAAATTGTGCTTTTCAGATGCACGCTTCTCAATTAGCAGCTAATTATGATGGCCTTGCCTCCTTGAGGCTAGATAGAGTATAAAAAACCACACCCCTGACAGCTGTTGGAGTTTTGCCTTGCAGCAGAATTATTGATATCAATTTCAAGGGTCTTTTGCTCTTGTCCATAAATCCGTCACAGACTTGAAACAATGCTATTTGTGACACTACCGAGAATTATTTGATGCTGTGGGAAACACATCACATTTCCAACCCTCACTAAATGTAATGACAGCAAAACCAGATAATATGTATGTCCAATAGTCTGTCCCTTCTTTCCTCTCCTGAGGCAGCGAATATGCGGAATCCAGATGTAAACCTCACCAGGTTTTGAGGAATAAGTAAGTGTTCCCAGGCTGTTTTGCTATCACCACCCTTTCTCTACAACTGTTGTTGGACAAGATGGTAGAGATCTAATCTAGATCCAGATCTAGTTTCCCTTATGCCAAGGACCCCAAGTACTCATTTCCCAGTAATCCAGCTCCAGTTCTACAGATTGTTGCAAGCCCAGCAAAGAAACTTTTTACCCCTGTGACAGGTGAGTTTGGCTCTGGAGTCACTGGCAGGGCAGATAGGATGGGGAGGAGATGCAAAAGAATATCAGATTTGCGCTACTGGGGCGACATCAAATGCCCACCTTGCCCCATATCCCACCTCTGTTGATGGCGGCAGGACGTGCTGCGCAGGGAGTTTAGTGAGTACAACCCTGCTTATTCCCTTTAGTGTGGACCTGTTGTCCATGAATTTGTCTAACTGTTCCTTGAACTAGCTGGTAGTACCAGTATCCCTAGCCTTCTGCATGAATAAATCCCAGGAGTTCACTACTCATTGTGTAAGAAATAGGCTGTCTTTCATCTGTTTTAAGATGACCTCCCAGTTCATTTTTCCAGCATCACCCCTCATTTTAATCTGCATATATTTCCTTCTACACACAGGGGAGAAAATGGTTCCTTTGTTCTTTAATCTCTCTGGTTGTACTGGGGTCTGTGCAAAATGTTATCTGCTGAAGGACATGGCAGAATCATAGAAACATCATGATTTTTAGCTACTTGTAGATGTGCAGTTGTTCTCAGATATCAGGAAATGCAGTCTGCTCAGCAGTTCTCACATTCTTCTTGTATGACAATTGCATTTCACATCTCCATGGAATAGTTATGGTCTGATATTTCCTTGGTAATACCAAGGGGGATTAGCAGTACTGGAAGGATTCTGCGAAAGTACTATTTTAAGATAAAATTTCTCTGTAATAACACTAGAGATAAGACAAACCGCATCTCAAATCAGTCAGACTCGCCACATCTGGATAAGAACTTCATGCAGATGCTAATTATTTCTCTTCCATTGTGAACAGGCTCCCCAGACCTGGACTAAATTTCAGCTCCAACAGAATTGCATATCCGCAGTCTAGACCATATCTCTGGGAAAGGAAGAAAGCCTTACATCGAATAGATACATAATAGCACCTCCTTCCACGTATATAAAACACAGCCATGAAAACTTGTTTCTGTGTTGCAAGCACTAGAGAAATGCAATGTATGCATTACTACTGTAGCATTATAGCTCCTGGTATGTTGTAGTTCCTCTCTCAATGCAAAAATCTATGTCCTGAAGGGAAAACAGTAATCTTTAGACTAAATTATATTACAAAACATTTATGCTATCAAATAATCTCTATGAAGATTTCCAGCATTTCTCTTTCTCACAGAAAATTGAAGGTATCACAGCATCAAATGAATGTAGTTTGGCTAGTTTAGGCTGAATTGTGTGTTAATTTGTTCTCAGCTATGCATTTTGGATCAGATGGAGTGGTTGAATATATGAAAGTACAGGGAAAGGTTGTCCAGAGGCACTGGAATTTGCACCAATGCAGGACTTCAAAAACAAGTTAGGCAAATGTCAGAAAGGGCAGTGATGTATTTGATCCCACCCTGGGCACAGAAACGGACTAGATAACTTCCTCAGGTCCTCTCCAGGCTGTTTTATGTGACTCCATAAAATAGCAACAAACTAACAAAGTTGAAGTCTCTGCTTCCATTTCACATAGCACTTGTCAACTGTGTCTATCTGCTAAGCAAAAGTGCCAAGTCTGCTGCCTCTTTAAATGGCATGCTAGAAGCAAAATAGCAAGTTGTTTTAAAAGGGACAACATAGACAGAAGTAGTGCTGCAAACAAAAAACTTCCCTAAGATTGCAACGTCCAAATGTTCATCCTTTGCCACATAAGTCAAACTGGTGATAACACTGGAAAAATAACCACAAAGGGAAAAAAGAGGAAGAGAGGAGGGAGGGAGGGAGGGAGGAAGGAAGGAAGGAAGGAAGGAAGATGTGTGCAGTGCTCTGTAACATTGTTAATTCTACATTTTTTAAATTATCATATTACAAGCCTTCCCAAACAAAAAAACCACTGAGATCTTCTATAAAACCCAGTGTTACTACATTTCCAATACATTTGTATAGAGCCCCTTTTCTATTGACATAAGACCATGAAGTAACATATTTATATATTTGGGTCTGTTTTCTGCTCCTCCCTTGTCAACCCCCTTTTATTATTCCCAGATATAACAGTGCCAGCATTATTGTTGAGCACTAAGGACAAGTTTCCATTCCCTGGAAGTCACCTTCCATCAGCCAAGCTATAATCACTGATCCTACAAAAGCTTTCAGACTACCTCACCTGCAAAGCAAAACACAAGTATTTAAGTGAGGCCATTTCATCTGACAATTGAGGCAGGCTGAGAGCACACACATGGTTAATTAGTATGGTTCAGCCAGCAGCCAATAACTCATTAAGCTAAAGTAACTCAACTATGTTTGATCATGTGCTTTATGCCCCAAGGCACTTCATAAGTAAAGCAGTAAAGTCAACTTATCTACCATCTCAATTTCTCTCTCCCTCTCTCTGTTTTTCTAACCACAGAAAATCATGGTTAAACCACAGAGGATAATTTCTGGACACAGAACAGTTCACCACCTTCCTCTTTTTGGCAGACTGACTGCTCTTGAAGATTGTTATTGTGTCTCCTTTCAGCTTTGCATTCCCTAGGCTAAATACTAAACCTTGTTCTCCTATGACTTGCAGCCATTTCTTTCCTGAGGTGTAATGCCAGAAACTGTTCCCAGTGATCCAGTTGAAAGGCTTATCCCTCTGTGTCTAATATGTGACATTCCCATCTGTCCAACTCAGCCCAATATTTCTTCTTTCCACAGCTGAGTCATTGCTCCATCATAACCTCCATCTCCTTTGTGGCAGAGGTCTACCTGGCTACTCTCTCCCATCGTGTGCCTGTGGAGCTAATTATTTCAGTGTAGGTGCAGATTTGTGCTTGTCTTCACTAAATTGCATCCTGTTTCTTTCCAGACCATTCCTCTAATTACTGAGATCTCTTGAGCATTAATCCTCTCTTCCCTAGTGTCTCTTAACTGAAACTCCAATAAAGGGGCTCTCTACCCCTCCATCCAAATTATTAATGAAAATACTGAATAGGCCTGAATCCAGGCCTAGGGATATCCCTAGGGATCCAGTTCAATAAATCCTTCCAGTTTGACAGTACTCACCTAGTAACTGCTCCCTGAGTACTCTCAGTAATTTCATCTAAACCTTTTCCCTTTGATTTTCTTATAAGAACACTGCATTTCTAAAGGCAAGACATTGTAGCTACATCTTCTCCCTATATGGGCAGTAAGAAAACCTATATTTATAATACTTAGTGCCAAGAAAACATGCAGAAGGGAAACTAACAAACATGTGTCAGATCTGAATTCAGGTGGCTTGTCTGTGGAGGATTAGGATGTGACCAAATATCCCAGCCTGCATGTTGCAAACCCATTTCAGCATTCACGAAAAGCATCTGCTGGTGGTCCCCACTGCACTAAACAAGATGATGGACTAAAAGGATTTGGGAATAATTTAATGTAACACTTCCTAAACCATAGGCTCCTCAGTTTCCAGGAGATTTGGATCAAGCTTATATGCGTCCAAATTCACTTTCCAGAATCGAGTGTAAGGGATGAGTTTCCACCAGTAATCTCCACTCTTGATTAGGTAAAAATTGCTGAGCTTCAAACTCTACATGGGAGTGGGGTGTTTGTTTTTATACAAGGGGAAGGAAGTCACCTATTTCATTCCCTTGTGCTCTAGTAATTTTGTGATTTGCATAATGAAATATGAAAAGATACAATAACATCCAGATATAAAGAGAACTTCTCGTGCTTTACATGTCAGCCTGAAGAACAGAAGTATGCGAGAAAGTAGAATAAAATATAACCCTGAACACCTGTAATATGGTATGGCATGGTAATAAAATATTGCTCGCTTAAGCAAGAGCTTTTGAACTGCTCATTACAAAAGCCCTTCCCTCTCCATTGGTTTTCAGAGGCACTCTAGAGAGATTATGTGCTTAAGTCAGTCATTTAAATTTAGATATCTAGAACAAACATTGCAGGCTCCCCTCCTCCTTTCCCAGAATAAATACTTTATGATGGCGTAAGACCATTCTCTTTTTAAAAAAGAAGCGGTACCACAAGAAAAAGTTAATCAGAAAAGAAGTATTTCACTTGCTCTTCAGTATGGTGCTTGTTTGTTTGTTCTTCTAGTGTCAGTTGTGCCTAATAACTGAATGGGAACCAATGCAAATTAAGCAAGGGCATTTCTGATCACTGGCTGAGCACTCACTTTCTGCTAATGAAAAACTGAACTGTAAAATCAAGTAAAAATATTTTTTTCTGTAGTTCCCAGTGGAATTCAAAGCCAAAACACATTTGTACTTCCGCTTACTCCACAGGCAGCTTGGCGCCCCTTTCACTGACATTGAGTCCTGCCAGAAAAGCCCATCAGGTCTTTCAGGTTCCCACTGGCAGAAAAAGTACCACTCTCCTTGCACCAACATTTGGAAAACAGAAAATGTGCTGAGTTTCAATGTCCTTCAAGCCTCCATAAATCACTCATAGAAAAGAGCGGAGATTACTTAGGCAGTACATTGTATGCCTAAAACCAGAGCTGAAGTAGGACCTCCAGAGTCGCTATAGAGGGATTTCATCACGAGGAAGAGAGGCTGAGCAAACAGCAAGGATGCCTTGTCACAACAACATCCTGTCCTTGCAGAGAGGAGAATGGCTTTTGAGGGAATGACAGAGCTTTGGATCTCAGCTCCCTGAGGCAAGTTCAGGCAAGTTCAGACTCATTGCTTTTGTGTGATGGAAGGTTTGGGTTTATTATTAGATTGAACGCAAAAGAGCCTTGCCAAGTTTGAAAGTTCATGATGTTTCAAGAAGAGAAAGGAAGTGTCTTTACCTCTTGGAGAGACTAGTCTCTCAGCTATGAAACAGGCCAGGAGTTATTTAGCTCTCATTCCAAATGATGAATGGAAGATGGCTGAAGAATAGTGTGCTGAAACCCAGAGGCAGATCTGCCCTTCAGAGCTTGCAAGTGAGGGCACCACAGAGTTTCTTCTCAGAGTGAAATTCCCATTTCCCAGGTTTGCATTTTCTGCTGCGAATGAGATAAACATTGATACAGCGCAGAGCAAACAGTCTGCTGTGAGGCTCATTGGGGGTTTACTGGCTACTCAAACAGAAGAAGATTGGGTGGGAATTAAATATGTATAACCTCAAGTCTTGCCCCCTTGCTTACAGCTCTTTCTCACAATCTTAAAAATCCATCTTCATGCCATCTGAGCATTTGCCTCTGTCCCAGAGCCTCGCTTGTTTCCTCAAGATGGAAACATCCTCTTGTTTCCAACCTTAGCTAACAGCATTTGCTTTTGTGTCGGCCACCTCTCCACCTTAAATAGTTTGTATCCCTCCTTTGGGGTTACCTGCATTATTCCAGTAGACAGCAACCATAGCTCCTGACAGCCCCAGTTTTGCTAAGGAAAGCAAGCCAAAGCTTTTTATTTCACCTTTTGTCAGTTAGGTCATTTTTCCCTCCTTAGCCCAATTTTATATTCTTATTTGCACTTGATTTCAGTAAAATATCTTTCCCTTGAAAGTGAATAATTGTAGTTGTATTAGTCAGGGCTTGCCAGTGCCTTTGTTAGGGCTCATTATATCCTTCCTTCATACTAGCTTTTGTACCTATTGAGTCTGCTTTGCATTTTCACCACCACCTTGTGTTTGTTCTCCATGGTCACCAGTAGTCAAGTCCAGTGCTCAGGTCTTTCCTGTCCAGATGCCTTTCAATGGACAAATTTCCCAGAGCATAATACTCCCTGGGGAAGTGGTCACAGCACCAAGCCTGACAGAGCTGAAGAAGCGTTTGGACAATACTCTCAGGCACGTGGTGTGACTCTTGGGGATGGTCCCGTACAGGGGAAGGAGCTGGACTCGATGATCCTTGTGGGTCCCTCCCAGCCCAGCTCAAATTTCCACTGTGCATCACTTTGTAGTTCTGTGTTACCCCATCTCATTTTGCATATATTACCCCACTCCTCAAACTCAACCAGCTCTTCACCAAAACTACCCCGATCCTACTGACATTAAAGAAGGGTTCATCAGTGTGCTCCCATTTATCTGTGCCAACACCAGTCCTATAATTATTTAAGAAAAGCAAATCCAAGACCCATTCATAAGAAATGCTACTGGCAGATTTCTTTTATCCTGATGCTCCCCTAAAACACAAAAGCTGCTTCTTGCTGTAAGCCATACCTTTTCCCATCTCATCATTCTTGCACTAATGCTCATCTCCATTAGCTTCCCTGATAATTTTCCAGGTATCTACATATCAAAACCATCTGTTGTAATTCAGCTGTATTAGATCTATTTAATGTCTCCTGCCTAGAAAATCAACTATCTATCAATTACCTACTCATCTGTTGTTTGTCATTCAGACTAGGCTGGCTTGAGCTACTGCTGCTAAACCTTACCTGAATTTCACAGGTGGGGTTTTCTTTTCAGCCTGAACACCCTTTTAATTTTTATCTGTCATTCAAATTTTGTTCTAGGCCTTTCCTAACACGAAGGCCACAGTGGTCAACTGACTAGGAATAATTTCTTGCTTTCTAAATCTAGGTTAGCATCTCTGACTGAGTAGGCTTTAGGAGTTCTGGCACGGTGATCTTGTCTCTGTGGTAAGGTGCAATGACTGGCTTTATTTTTACCTATGGCATGGCCTTTGAATTTTCATGCCCTAATTCCTAACAGCTTCCCTGGTTTTACCCCAAATATTTAACAACTGCTTGTTGAAAACTGAATTATGGTGGATTTTTAGCTTGATGCACTATCTGAGCATCTCTTGCCTCTTCCCTCACTACCTCCTTACTCACCTCTTGTCTGCTTTCTGTTTATACTACAGAAAGAGCTTAGATTCTTCCTGTGCTTGCAGGGTCTAACTCAGCTTGATTTACAGCAAATTCCTTTTTATATCAACCCATGGAGACTCCTTTGCTTTTCCCAATTTGTTTTTCATCTTCCTTCTTCATCAGTGTCCCTCAGTCACTTGTCCAAGTCGGTCTAGTGTCTTCCCTTGCAAAGTCCATTCCAGTTCGAAAGTGACACTCAACATTTGGCATCTATTGTTTTACGAAAAGTGGTGTCAAATCTAGACCAGGACGGAGTGAGTGTCCCAGAGCCTGAGCACATGCCATTTCCCCAGGTGGGGAGATGCCATCTCCTCCTGAACACCTCTGTGACACCTATCCCAGCGTGGGAACAGCCTGCACCCCTGTGCTCCCCCAGATGGGCTTTTCCGGCTCTCCAGCATCTGTGGCTCATCTTAACCATAAGAATTAAAACCTGAGCAGAAATTAAAACAAAGTGTGGAACATATCTCCCTGCTCAACACTTCCAGGTTTACTTGCTCAACAGGGTACCTCATTCATTGAAATGGCTCTTCATCCCCACACCTCCAGCTTTGGCTAAAGAAAAGGGCACAGTTGTATGTGTCCAAAGCACAGAGAAGTGGAAGTTGCTTTTCTCACTGCTTTGACAACACTTACTGGTGGTAGTGAAACTCCAGAAGAGAGAAGTGGCTGGGAAAAGGGTCAAACTAAGGAAGACTGAAGAAGTTCAATTCTCTTGGAAATTGGGATCCTCAAAACATCCAACAGAGCCTGACTCAAGGCTGTGCTGTATATTTTGGGAAGATTTTTCTCATCTTGTGTGTATTGGAGGCTCAAACTTAAAATGCCTACTGAATGAATGAGGCCTGACTCAAATAGTGCAAGATTTTACAAAGGAAAGGTTGTGCCATTGCCATCAGCCCCCTTTTATCTCAGCTGCACCTACCCCTTCCTTTTTCAGAGGCTGCTCCTGCAAATTGCAATTTTTTATTTAATTTTTTTTTTTTTATGAGGACCCCTTTCTATCTGCTGCCTTGGATCCAGGGAGTGATCCTGTTTGGACCATCCTTCCTGGTGGTGCTGTATCTGTGGCACTGTCCCACAGTAGTGTCCTTTTCTGGAGGAGCTGAGCAGCAATTGAGTCTCTGCTGTCTCCTTTCCAGCATGCTAACTCTGAATAATGATGTGGCAGCAGCACTGGTGTTGCATGCCAGAGCAAATGAATGGGGAAGAAATATTTTCATTATTTTGAAATGTCAGATTGATTTCACATCCAGCTGGCACCACTTATATATCCTCCTTTCTCCCCCAACTATCTATTTTTTTAAATACTGCCCTGATTTCCCTGGCAGTCATTGTTTCTGCAGCCCCTCTCAGGCCAGAGCTTTTGAGAGAAAAAAAGAAAACAAACACGGTTTGGGTTTTTTCCTATTCTGACATCATTAGCTGCCCATCACTTTCACAATGAATGTGCTAGTACTGTCATAAGGCATATGCTGTCAGTGGGGTTTTCTTCCCACCCCTGCTCTTTAAACATAGCAGAAGTTCCCTTTTCTCTGTAATGAGAAGCTGAAAAAACCCCATCTAGGACTGGCACCAGCACCGGCACCAGATACATTCCTACTCGATAAGAAGCAAGCAAGCAGGCTCAGATAAGCCCAAACCCCTGGGAGTCAGACCCTGGCTGTCCTTATTTGGTGCATCGGTCTGTCTCATGTCCAAAACATGGTTGATTTTGAGTTTATGAGGTGATTATCTTGGCTCCAGCTCCTTCCTGTGAAACGCAGTGGGCGCTCTGCCAGCCTCCTGCCCATGTATCCCCTATGAACAGGAGAGGCTGAAGGCAATGGAGAAGTAGGGAAGGGGAACAGGTCACCAGACACCAGGTTGAGGCCCTCGGGCCTTCCCCCTGCACCACCATGCTGCCAACACTGTACTTTGGGAGAGTTTATCTCATCTTGCCTTGAATACATCTACTGTTTGAATCATAATTACCTCGCTAGGAAAAGTAATCTGTTATCTGATGTCCTTCTGGTGGGCACTTTTTTCCAGAGATGTGAAGTTTATTGGGCTTCTGTTAAGCTTCAGTTATTTATTCCTCTTTCTGCTCGCAGTATCCGGCATTAGTAGTTGCTTTTTTCTTCCACTTGTTACCCACCCAGCAGCTGTTTTGTTCCACCCCAGTGTATCAGTGCAGGGGAAAGACTGAATTTGTAACTAATATTTTGCAGCCTTTTGCACATGCATATTTTTTATTCGAACAAGAAACTTCAAAATTTCAAGGCTGTAAAAAGGGCTGTGTATGAAAATGGAGTTAAGTCTCAAATCTGTGAAAGCAGGTGATTTTGGATATGCAGACAACAGCTTTTAAAATAAACTGCTCTTGCATATTTTCAGAAGGTATTCAACATGCATCCCAAAGTTACACAAGCTGAAACTTCAATAAAAAATGACTAGAGGAAAACAGAATAAGAACAAGAACATAAAATATCTCTTCTTTCCGAATAATTTCTGAGGTTTCAAGCTAGCGCTATTAGAGCCTTAAAAGTGAGCAGGAATACCCTAAAATTAATAGGAAAATTTATGACTAACCAATGAAGAGATTTTGAAGCCAAAGTAATTTGACTAAATTCTCTGAATTCAGCTGGCATGCTCCCATATCACTCTGCATCAGCTGCAATCTTTTAATAGCACAAGCCGTGAGGTACAAAAATAATGCACCACAATGGCATACAGTTCCCTGAAATACAACTAAATTTTCATTAGTCAAATTATCACATGAGAATAATCATTTTTGGATTAATAGAGTCATAGTCTTTTTGTATAAGCCTGACCTAATATATTTGTTGTGGTAAAAAAAAAAAAAAAAACAGAGTGAGAAGACCCCCAAACACAGTGGTTATGAAGATCAGACTTTTCTTGAGAATGTGAAAATGGGAAGGGAAATTACCTATGAAAAGTGTTTGGAAATACAGCAACTTGGCTTCAGCTTGAGCGGCTTAAGCAACAACAGAATCAAAACTGTGGCTTGCTTGCCTTCTCTTTTATTCTCCTTTTTTTTTTGATTTTTTTTGGTTGGTTGGTTGGTTGGTTTTTTTAATACAAACTGGTTCTGCTTAAAGGGAACAAGCACTTCTACATGGTGGTATACTGGAAGCTCTGATGTGAGAACAGAACTGTTTTCATAGTTAAGGTGTGACCTCTACACGTCCCCCAGATCATAACCAGAGGGCATCTGCAGAGGACATTGGCTGGGTTGTCAAAACCTGGCATTTGGCAAAGCAGAAACCAGATCTTCCTCTGAAAACACCAACCCAGCCACAGGATTTCCAGTGCAGGAGACAGCTCCCCTTGGACTGATGTGGGAAGGGCACAGCTCACCACATGCTACTACAAGACAGGAGTCTGGGGGAGGTTCAGGTCGAGACTGCCCCCTCCTTCTTCATGGCTGCAATAAACCCCAATAAACTAGATTTTCCCTGGAACTTGGCAGTTTTACTTGTATTTAGATGTCTTATGCAGTTTCAGCAGCAGCTGAAGACACCTGTCATGGCTGGATTTGAACAGACCCTTTCATGGGGTTGCAGTGATCTTCAGAGAAAAATATATAGGAATAAACACACCATGTCACAGAAAAAAAACCCAAAAATGGTTAAGGGCATCTAGGCTTGATATGGGAAAACATCAGGAATGAAAAGCCAAAACACACTGGGTGTTTATGAGTGCAGTAAAAGGAGCAACGTGCTTATTGGAGCTGAGGAGCAATTTACTCATCTGGAGTACTTTCTGTCACGTTTGAGGACCTGAAACATATTCTTAGATCAGCAATAAGGGAAACAGTGAAAGTAGTACTTATGGGAGGACTGATATTTTTCCAGATCAAACTACTGGGGTTAAAAGCCCCTCGGTGCATCCTACTGTGCTGGAGGCAGCCATGAGATTCCTCCTTGCCCCCACATCTGAAAAGATGCATAGCTTCTCCATTTACAGTAATTATTCAGACATCCGGGGTTTTTTTCTCTCTCAAAGTCCAGATCTGCCCATATTTTTCATGAACAACTGCAGTCCTTTAGGAGCAAATGACAACTGTGTGCAAGGTAGGCAAGAAAAGTCTGAGTCTGACCCCAGAAATATGGCCCTGGACACCCAAATCCTCATTAGACCAAACCAAAAGCGGTTGCTGCCTGAATTCAAGAGCACCCACCATCCCACTGTGTGCCTTCCAAGAAGCCTGGTGTTCTTATTCTCTTCCATGCTGTTCCAAGGAGCCCCACAGTCAAGGGTTGGATTCACCTAAGCAGGAGGTGAATTCAGCTTTGCCATCAGCTTCCAGAGCTGCTTGAGCATTTCCTGTTGAACACTTCTATTCTACCTATAAAATACTTACAGCACATTTCTGCATGGATAGGAAAGATAACTGCTTTAATTAAATATCAAAGTTACCATTATTTTGCAATGCAGAGAAAATTCAAAATATCCAGGACCTAAAGCATGTACCTAAAGCAGCCCATGGTATTCCTGATAGTGGTTGGGTTGGCTCTGTGGACTTCAGGACTCCAGGATTACCTCTGGCAGTTAACAACTGTTCAACTTCACTTCTATAAACCCTCTTGGAACAAACCACACACAGTTTTCTAAATTCACGGGAGAAAACAAGGAGATTAATAACAGCCACCATGCATCAAACAGATCTAATTGTATCGAGTTATATCAGACCAATCTGAAAGTTTTTTTTTCTTTACAAGATGGTGGGAGAATCAGTGAATCTTGAATTTTACAGCTCAGAAAGTATTGTCTAGGTTAAATTACTTGAGGTGGTTGCAAGAGTGGCTCTAAAATCATAGCCATAGTCTCATGTCACAGACTGAAAGGATGCTCAAGCAGTTGGTCTGTGTGCTCTGTCCCAAGTCTGATGGCACTTCGCGTTTTCCATAACAACCTGGGAACAGAATAGAAGAGACTTTTGCTAGCAATGTGAAGATGGAAGAGATTACATGTATGTTAGTGCATCGACTGAGAATTAAAAAAAATAGTAATTTAAGAAGCACACTGCAAAACGATATGACTAAGATTTCACTAGTCAAATACAACGTTCTGTATTGCGCACTATAAAACACCTTCACACAATCACACTAGGGAATTATCAGGTCAGGAGGAGTTTTGGGGAAGTCAGCTACAGGCTGAGCATAACTTGATGATATCTTGTTGCTGTAAAAAATGTAAGTCTTGTACTGGATGTATAAATGTGTTCCAACATGAAAACACAAGGTAATTCTGCTCCACTGGATGATCTTCTCTCAAAGCCCTCAGTGGGACTGAACTGCACATTTTGGGCAACAGTACGTCAAACACAAGCTGTGTCAGGGGTGGACCAAACAGGGCAGTCAGAGAAGGGTAGTCAAGTCTATTACAAAATTATTTAATGGTAAAGCGAGGAATTAGACCTTAGGGCATGGAATGCTTTTAAAATTGAACCAAGAAAGCTGTGGTTTCTCCACCCCTGAGGGTCTCCACCACTGACAGGTGGGCAGACACCTGTCAGGAGTGATGTTGCCCTTGTGCAGCAGATAGATCAGAGACCCTTCTACTGCAGAATAGGTACATGCCCTGGGACAGACAGTATTTCAGAGAGATCAGGGCATGAAGCCAGAGTCTTGGCTCAAGGGAACCAGAACACTAGTCTTAAAAATGCGGCAGAAGTGCTCCATCCTTAACTTTGGATGGGTTGCAGATGTAGGTTGCTGCAGCTGCGTGCCAGAGTCGTAGCAGATGGACCACCTCTGAAAGATAACGTAGCTAATACTGATGGAGAAGAAGAGTTGTTAGCAGAAAAAAGAAAAGCAGTAGGTAATCTCCAGGGAAGCAGATAATTGATTGTACTGTACAATAAAACTGTGTCAACAGTGATCTGTAGTTCTTGCTCCCCAGGAAAGATGCAGGTTTAAGTTTGTGGATGTGTGTAAGTCTCCCAGCTCTGAAGTAAGCTGTCTGTGTTTCACACCTGAAGAAGAATTTCTGAGCCTGAATTCTTAAAACACTTTTTTGCAAATAAAACAGTTTGTTTTACAGAAGGTACTGTGTGTATCTAACCATTACCTTAACATCTTGCCTTGGAAAAAAATAATTTCTGTTTTATGCAACAATGCAGGGAATTATATATGGAAAAATGGTCTGGATGGATCCTTTTGTCCATGGAAAGATTAAACATATTTATCTCATTTCTGGTGAATGCCCTTCTCAAATGATCTTAGCAATATGCAGCAATGGAGAGCCTGCATATTTCCTAGACAGTTTGTTTGGATGCTTCATTATCCTTTGCTGCCAACAGCATTTCCTAACACCTAACCCATATTTTCACTGATGTAGTTTAAGACCATAGCACATTTTATACAACACCCTTATCTACATACTTAATACACTATTGGTTTGGGGGTTTTTTCAATCCTAATGATACCCAGTTTGTCAACTTGATTGTTCCTAAATTCAGTACTCCCTTTTGTCACTTTCCATAAATATCTGTAAGGACACAGTGCAGCCAGATCATGCAGCCAAAATTGTGTAGCCTCTAAGCCCTCATAAAGTTAAATATATATTCAAATATAAATATTATTTCACCTCTTCATATTCAGACAAAAATTAATGCCAAAGCAGACTCCAATTCCACATACCAGCCATAGCAGGAGAGCTGTCATCTCAGGCTTCATGCTCAGCTGATTGAAATGCTGATTGAGGCACTTAAAATGTACAAATAAATATATATATACACATATATCTCAATCATTGCTAAATTTAAGAGCTCAAGGGAGGAAAAGCCAAAACAACAGGAAGTTTCTAAAAGAAGGAAAATACTTCTCTTCCCCTAAAAAAAGCCAAACCACAACATCCCACCCCCCCAAAAAAAACCCCAAACAAAACCAACCAAAAAAACCCCCACCCAACACAGAAACACAGCATGTGCAAGGTATATTTTACATGTCCTGTATCCTCCAAGGCCTGGTGTTCTCTGGAGCTATTGACTGCCAAGGACTTCGAGAGGAGACATGAACGGCAGCAGAGGTAGCTCCATTTTCACGGTCCTCTGCTCGTTCGTGTGCTCTGGCTGTGTTATGGCTCAGGGGCTTATGCCAGTGCAGCTGATGCACAACCAGACAAGGAACATCAAACAATACCTCTAGTTTTAATTGTAACCTTTTGAATTTTCACTGACCAGGAAGAACTTCGGCCTGGCAGTGTAGAGGCTGGCTGGTTCACTTACAGACCAGATGCACCAGCATATTGGTGATGCCAAATCTGACAGTGTAGAAAAGGGTTGAGGTTCCCCATGCAGGGATAAAGTAAGAGTTAATGACTCTTCGCCCCAGCTACAGACCTTCTGGGTAGTGATTGTCACCATGAGAAGGTTTTAACCCTGCAGCTAATCACTGCATTTCACAACTTCTCAGCACCCAGTGGAAAACCTCTGCCATCCAGTGAAGATGGGATTGTCCATACATCTGGACTGGGAATGGTCACCTGCAGCTGCCTCTATGCTCAGAGAACATGGTCTTTGTTTCACAGACCACTGATCTCCATCCCTCCTGTTAGGCAGATATATTTGTTGGCTCAGGTTTCAGCCCAGGCCCGTCTTGCCCCCAAAAGATAGTTTGAGGATCGCAGCTCACATGAGGTGGTGATGGCCAGGTATGGCTCCTGCCCTTGCAGGAAGCCCTGGTTAGACCTCTTCAAAATAATGTGCACCATTGTGTATTTTGCAATTCAAGCTGCAACACGTACAGAGGACAGAGATGGGCAGAGATGAACAGAAACATTTTTTTAGCCTTCTTTAACAAATATTATAAAAGCTACAGAGAAACCCATGTGTTTGCATGCAGATGTATTTTTCATCCTGAAAAAAAAAATTATTTGGTTCCAGTTTGAAAGGTGAAAACCATGTGGTAGCTAGTTAGACAGTACATGTGATTAATAATTTACCCCAGCGATTTAGGACTTGAAGACTTTACTTGGGTAATAGCAGGAAGGAGCAAAAGGGATCCATGAAATCCATGCATGCTGCGCTGAGACCCACTGATAACACTTCACCTAGGTCAGAGGGGGAAATGATTTACAGCTGTTTCAAACTGGAATACCACAAAGTTTGGAGGGAGTGGTAAACCTTGCTAGCTACCATCATTCATCTCTCCTGTCTCTTGGGTTAGTTTCTAATTTTAGAAGTCCATTTCTTTTAAGAGCCATCATTATGTTTTCAATCTACAAACATTTCAGTTTCTGTGGAGAAACAAATGTGGAAAAAACCCCCAACTTTTCAGAGCTCAGGAGGAAATGATGGGTTTAGCGTGATCGTTTCTTTCTAGAAGATGGGTTGGCAAATGATTTTCAAGAACAGACTCAAGTCAGAGTGCACTTTGTGTTCAGCAGTATTGCCGGGGAATTTACACACCTGTCACCTCATTGCTGCTTCCTTTGTAAAACAGAAAATGACAAACCCAAGTCATTTGCTTTCATTGTATTTTTTTTTCCTTTATAACAAAATGCTTGACAGTCTTTTGAAAAGACATAGCAGATTTCCTCCACCCTTTGGGATTCAGCACAGACTGCAGTCTCTAAGGTGTAAGTAGAGTGGGTTTCCTTTGAGTTGTTGTGGTATTAGACAGTGCAATGTATTATTAAAATCCAATTTAAACTTCCTACTCTCAGGTGCCAGATGGCCAAACAATATTTGTAGTGCTGGAAGAGAACTAGGATGGGCTTGTCACATACTACTGCTGTTGTCACATCCATCTAAATAGAAATTTCTAATGTCACTTTGTTTTTTAAATAGTTGGAAGCCTATTGATCAATTTGGCTTTAGCACATGTAAGTGCCTTACTGCTCTCCATCATGATGCACAAACATTCCCGAGTTCCTGCTTACCTTTGAAAAACTGAGGTTCTCCTTAGCCAATGGTGCATATTAATATTAATTTGTATATTGTGCTAGACCCTCATATTTGTATCTTGCTCCTCTGTTCTCATTGAAAAGCTATGAGAACACAGAGATGTAACATGCACAAAGAGACTGCATTTCCAAGGCCTGACCAGACTTTTCAGCTTGAGACTGATCATGAGAGTGAGAGTACTCATTAAACAATAAAAGGAGAGAAGTCAAGGAGAGAAGTTTCTTGTATCTCCAGGGTTCAGGGGATTTCTACCAGGAAAGTTTTTATTTTTTTTAACTGTATGTATTTCTCACTGCTATTTTCTATCCTTCATGACATTCCCCACTGCTTTGTAATTGAGGTTTTTTAGAAGATAGGACAACTTTTGAGCTGGCAGGATAACAAAATTATATAGGATGTGGCTTGGATGGAATTTAGCCCAATGACATCCTGGCTGCATTACAACCCCTACAAAAAAAAAAAAAAACAACCAAAAAAAAAAAAAAAAACCCCAAAAAAAAACCAGCCTCCAGATCACATATGGAGCAGGACATCCTCTCTGGAGAACTGTCCCATGGTTGTCCCTGGGGCAAATGGGATGGGGCAGTCGCTGCTGCAATCTGATTACAGGGGATGTAGGCACATACTTACCTACAGTCCCATGGGCTGGAACACCTCCACTGTGCTCAGCTGTACACCTGTCTCCTCCAGGGAGGGATGCTCTGCTGCTTTGGATTCATAAAGAGCACACATGCACTTCACCACTGAAGGCTTCATGCCTCTGAGTGTTGTCTGCATTTTCCCCTGAGAAAGGAGCCAAAAAAATCTGCCCCATGAGGATGTCTCATGGAGCATCCTGTAGGCTTTCTCTTTGTTTTTCTTTCAGAAAAACAAAGATCAGACTGGGTTTCTCATTAGTAGTAAGGGGAAAGGCAATCCCCCATGGGAGGGAGAAATGGGGAGAACCCCAATCTTTACAAGAGGATCATTGTATGAGGATTGGGAGGCACAAACTATTTGGAAGCACAATCTGCCCCTCTCACAGCTAGCTCAGTGTGTTCAGTAGCATGGCAACATGACTGAGCCATCTTTCTTGAAGCTAATACCACATGGGGGGATTAACTGCAAGCAAGCAGGCAACAATAATGGGCTCATTGAAATTCAAGGAGAGCTCTGCTTCAACCACACTGAAATATCCCTTCTCCATTTTGAGCTTCTCTCCCTGCTACAGGAGTAGGTGTCCTGCCTGCATGGTACAGAGTAGTCCCACCTTTTTGTGGCAGTTGTCATCAGCATTATGCCTGACAGCAGCACTCCCAGAAAGTGTCAGAAAGTGATGTGAGACAGTGGGATAATGGCAGGGAAGTCCCTAACCTATCACGAAGTTGGGGCAGGAAAAGGAGAACAGGGAGGGAGTGTGAAACTGGAGGCAGGTGGTGAACTGGGATGTAATTCCCAGCGGAGCTTCCTGGAAGAGTCTGACCAGTGCAGAGAGGGGATTTATCCCCTCCTCCTCCTCCCTGCAGGCCCCAGAATAAGTTAAACAAGACGTCAGATGTTTCTATTTTAAGAATAACCAGGGAGACTGGCAACTACGAAAGGAAAAGGAGGGGAGGGCAGAAGTTGTCTAGTAAAATTAGCAGCATATTTTCCTCCCTGCCTTCCAGAGAGTATGCCCCCTTCCAGCAAGCCAGAGTCTGCACAGCATAAATTATTACTGTCTACATTTGAGCCTGTGCTGTTGCTTCTGCCAAGTGTTTACTCTTGAATGCCATATTTTTTCAGGCACAGATGACACTGGGTGACATGTGTCATCACAGTACATGCCCCTGAAAAATATGCGCTGTGAAATTGCACTGACATTCTCCAAGACAGGCTGCTCACGTGTGCAGAGAAAGGAGTTGGAAGGTCTTAGTCAAGAGACTATTCATCTGTCCCACTATGGCAAAGCTGGACTACAGACTGGGTAAGATCCATGCTGCAAATGTCACCGAGTTCACGGATCATCACTAAGCTGTACTTGTGTAGATAAGACCTCTGGGAACCTCCTACTCAAGATATTACTTCTCTGTTGTTTCCCCCATGAATGAGACCTGTCCTCATGGCAGTGAGTAAAGCCACAACTTCATCATCTATCACAGGTTCCTTAACATACAGAAGCTGCATCAGGCACAGCACAGTGATTATGTACCACCAGCAACTGCTGTAAGGGTGAAAGAGAGATGCTGGATAAATATTTGACAGCTATTTCCATTCTTCCAAGCCCACATTCCTCTTAACCCCTTTTGGCCACATGTTGCAGTGAGTCCGGAGCTCTTTGAAAAGGTTGGATGATCCAGTTTTGGTCATATTCAGCTTGCTGAAAGCCCATATCCATGCAGTGTGATTGACAAACCAAATCACTTAAACAGTCTGCAGGTCTCTTTTGGCTGTGTCAGGTAATAGACTTTAATGGCTGTTGATGTAATGAGTGTATTCTGTCATCAGAAAAAGGAGCTCTGGGCTGGGCGTGCTCACCTGGCTCTTAATCAGCTTTGGGCTTCACCTACTCATACGTTTCTGTTCAAACTAAAGCATACTGGTTAAAATAAACCATACATTTAAAGAGAGGGCTTTAGACCCCCAATTACGGAAAAATGTTTTACGTTAGTGTCTTAAACATCAGCGTGTTAAGGTTAGAAATGTTCTTGTTTAATTTCTCTGACAACATATGGCCAAAGGCAATGAGAAGCTGATGCGAGCATTTGATATATGGCAGCCCAGCATGATCTCATCTTATGGAGGTCACGGGATTAGAGCATAAAACAGTCAAATATGATTAACATTAGGTACCATATCTGTGTGAGGATGTACTGGTCTCTTGCTTTGACTACAGATAGAAAGCCAAAGTTGGATGAAGGTCAGACTGTTTAGACAGTCAAAACCTGTGACATCCTACTCTATGTGGTGCTACTGGCAGAGGGAAGTCACTTGTCCCAGAATGCTTCTCACTGCCATCAGCATTATTGTGCCTCACAGCTTAGATTCACTCAGCACACCTGTCTGCTACAACAGCACGCAGCAAATGGAGGAGGACATCTGTGCCGGGGAATTGGTTTCTGCCATTTTCTGCTATTTTTACATGGTGGCTGTGAAAGCTTCCAAAATGAGATGCATTGCCACAATTAAACTGA
Organism: Corapipo altera; assembly: GCF_003945725.1. Taxonomy (NCBI): domain Eukaryota; kingdom Metazoa; phylum Chordata; class Aves; order Passeriformes; family Pipridae; genus Corapipo; species Corapipo altera. Next base: position 57,934,335 of record NW_020884872.1, on the reverse strand, counting down.
ACGCATTTAATAGCAAACTATTGCAAATTGCAGAGTAAAGCCACTTCATATTTCCATGGGGCTTTCCAGAAAAATAGCTCCAATTAATGAGACACATTGTAGACTTGTTTATATTCAACTGACTCTGTTCAAGCACCAAATTATCTGTGTGTGATTATGAGGCCAAATTCACCCTGTAATTTTTCATTTAGCCTTATTTTACTGCCTGGCCTATTCTGCTGAGCAGAGGAGTCACTCATGAAGCAAAACCTCCCTGTCCTCACTCCCTAGCTTCAGTGGACTTTACAGGTGTTGCACGAAGTCACAGCATCCTGTAAATAACCACTGCTCTGTAGTATCAGATTCCAGGCTCAGAGTTAGCAGGCAGAGGGCTGGGTCACCCTTCTGGCTTTGTTTGCTTCTCCCTGTCTCCGTAACCAGAAACTAAGCAGCAAAGATATTCTGGAGTGGTAAAATTTATTTCACAAACGTGCACCAGCTTCAGGCAGAATTTAGGCTTTGACATTTGGAGGAAAAGAGCCTGCTCTGCCTTATGACCTGCCCCATGGTATTCATGGTGAAGAACATCCCTGGTATGCCTAGGCCATCCAGGTCCCAGTGCTGTAAGTGAAACCACCTAACACTGAAGCACCCTGCCCTAATTCCCTAGTCCTAGCCCCCCTCCCACATCTCAACTTAATGTGGGATGATTCTTTCCAGACAAAACACGCCAGACTCAGAATGGGGGAAAGGGAATATATTACAATGACTGTACAAATAAATATTGTAATACATTATACACATGATCACAACTCTCTCTACCATGACATATAGTATTTACAATGGATCAGATCTCTTCTCCCCTCCAAATAAAAGTCCAGGAGGGAAGAAGAACAGATCCCTTCCAGTCTCAAAACAGGAGTCTCTTCTAAGGCAGTAGGTTCTTCTCATCTGTCTTCCATGCAGCAGTTGCAACTGGGTTGTTGTAGCTGGATCTCTTTTCAATACACACAAGGGAGTCTCCAAGCCCCTCAGCTCTCCTTCGACTCCAAGCGAAGGCCTCACCTGTGGACTGCCAGCAGGGACAAGACTCATGTCACCACAGGTATATCACGAAATACAGGGGCATCTTCGTGAAAGTCCCTTCCTCAGGGGATTCAAATTCCCCTTTGCAGAGCTCCATGCTCTGTCTCAAGGCAGTGGGGGGGGAAAGCCCTCCTCCACATTCCTTTGGCTGTCCCGGTCCAGCTTCAGGATGCTTTTGAGCTTCTCAGCTCCTCTCTCTCCGGTGCTGCTGTACTCCAAGGCTCCTCTCAAATAGGAGTCCATCTACTCCTCCTCTCTCTAGGAGGGGTCTCCAAGGGAGTTTGGGGGGTTTGGGTCAGTTCTTACCCCCAGAACTCTGTAACTCTGCTGCTGACTCTCTTTTCCTCTGCTCTCCTTCCAGGAGTTCTTTCTCTGGTGCTGCATGTCTCTGTTGCTCCGTCTTATCTCTTCTGGCTCTCTGCCACCATTTCTCCAGCCAGTGCCGGCTGCTGCTTTCTCCAGCCGCTGCCCACGATGGAGAAAACATCTCCTGGCATAACTACAGACACTTAGCCCAGTCTAAGACTGTTCCAAGTCTCTGCAGTTCCCCCAGCTGGGGCTGGGGTTGGGGGGGCAGAGACCCCGAGGGGCTCCGGGCCCCTTTCCTCGTGGCTCTACAACATGGCTACCTCACCTACTACCCAAACTACAACTCTTCTCTTCCGGTCAGCTTGTGGAATGTTTACATTTTGCAGTAGCGTCCATTGGACAAGACTTCAAAACTTCCAGGGGTTTCCACCCCTTGGGGTTTTACCATTTTTTAGCCTCTGGGGGAAAACAAGGTTTAAACCACTACACCGTGAAAAGCAGTGGAGGTCACATTTCATCACTAATCCAGTGATTCTTCTCACAGTTACAAGTAATGTTCCCAGTGAAAGAGGCGCAGGTGAATTTTTGTGTGCTCTTCATGCAGCTGTGTGGGAGCATCTCTGGGAAGAAACCTTTTGAGACTTGAGTATTTTGGGGCAATTTAGGCCTTGCAGTGATGTTTCACTGTACGTTTTAGAACAAGCCATGTCGCTGGCACTTATCACCATGGGCACACTGGGCTTTCTGTGCAAGCCATGATGGGGCAAGGATGAAGAGAGACAGAATAGTCCTATATTACAATCCCAAATTAGGACAAATTGCCCCAGCCATTATATGTGTGCCTTCACTCATGCCACGTAAGCAGCACCAATGTCAAAACATCAAGCTTTTCTCCCTTCCCTAGGCTGCTGGAAGAGGCAGCCCAGCAGTAGAGCCCTCCATGATGGCCCTCCTCTACTCAGTGCACACCGTAGTACCCAGTCCCAAGCACAGGGACATTGGATCCCTTATTTCCACAGTAACAATTGCACAGACTATATATTTACAGCCTCCCACAAATGTCCTGAAGAGGAAAAGATCACATAAAACTGTCAATCAGAAGAGCAGCACTGTAGCTGTGCGATTCCACTTGTTGTTGCTCAGATGCCTTTTATTTTTGGTGCCTGTCCTAGCAAGCAATCTCCCCCTATCCTATTTCTACTCCAACCCTTCAGGCACAAACTTGGGGAACAGTCAGGCTGTAAGTTCAAGCTTGTACTTATAATACGAGATGTGCAGGAGATCAGGTACATCTCAGCAGGGCTCAGTAAGGGACAGGCAAAACTGCCTACTGCTAAATTCAGGTCAAATCTTGACTCTCTGCTGTTTCACCTGTTTTGGTTTTAGTGGAAATATCCCCATTTAATTATACTGGTAAAAGCATGTCAGATAACATTCATCATTGTTACTTCTACAGGATTAAAGCATGGGTACCATTTGCTGTTTCAGATTTTCCCCACATTAAAATCTGTATAGTTTATGCATTTCTCATTGGCAATAAAGTCCAAGTAAAACACAGGCAGACATCAGCAAGACATACGAGGAGCAAACTTACTCAGGAGCATTCCTGTGGGCAAAGTGCACCCAAATGCCTCCTTTGATTTTAAGTAAATATATCTTAGAGACATTTTAATGTGTGGAAAAAACCAACCTCTTAACCTCTTCGGTTCCACTGGTCCTCTTCATTTCTCACATGGAGCCATAATCCTTTCCAGTGGTAACTAGTTGGGATGTTACAAATAAAGGATTATACCTTCAGGTGAGGCAGAGCTTCTTATGAGCTTACTGAGTAGCTATTATAAATCTTGTTCTCATGCAGAAGTTACTCGCACATAAGGACGTGCATTATTTAAGATGGAGCAGAAAGACTGGAGATGGGTAGATCTTCAGATAGATCATCTAGCTCAGGAAACACCAATTATTGTTATTCCCATGTAGCCATCCAGTGCTGAGGTGGGGAAAATTAAGCATGGGGCATTAGATGGTCCTACAGATAAACTTTTAAAACAGGATATTCAGCAGGGAAGCACAAGTTATTATCAAGATGTGTTTCTTATATGGTCTCAAGTGACCAGTGCTGGATTTAGGTTGATGTTTCAACAGGTTGCAGTTGTTAACCCTGCAGTCAGGTTATTCCATTTGGATATTTCTGGCATGTTGCAAGATTTCAAGAAGAAAGTGCACTTACATTTTTAATATGCATCCTGCTGACACACCACCTTTCCCTGTGGGATAAGCAGTCCTTGAGGAGGGAAGACTAGAAAGAGGATTAAAAAAAAAATGGAAGTCATCATTGTAATGTGTTTATTATTCCAGTGAGTAGCAAAATGTCATTCTATATATAATATTAACCTACCATGAGAAGCCACATAATTTTTATGAGGATAATTGATAAAACAGACCTCTATCTAATGTTTCTCTTCATAGAAAATTACAGCCTTGGAGAAGAACACTTTATTGCAGAGAAAGTCAGAGTGAGCACTGAAGAGCTGACAGCCCAGTCTGGAGACAGATATTTCTTTTCATGGAAAACACAAGGTTTTACCAGTGCTAAACTGATTTGTACTGTATGACAATCAAAGTAACAACATCTATGGAGCTCGATCTGCCCTACGAGAAGTTACAAGAAAATTGTCCTTTCACCACACCACATGTAATATATATAAAAACATATACTTGGAGGAAGTCTCCAACAATCACGTTTTCCATCATCTCTCCCCCAGAAAAGAAAGATCAGTCACTGACACCAGATGAAGCCATTCCTAAGTCTTGTTTTCTTCTATCATCCAGAATGAAAGCCCACTGTGAAGGCAAGAGCTTGAAGAGGCTGGTCTGCAACTGCTCCTGAGAGCCTCAGTCATGGCTCCCATTTTCCATTTCCTATTCTCCAAAAGGGAAGACAGACAGCTGTTTAGGAAGCTTTGAAAAAGCTCACTCGTCAAGAATTTAAAAGAAGGAGATGGTGAAGGAGCGTGTTTGTATGTCTAGGTTTTGGCCTATCTCCATCTGGCTGATGGTATGGTTTTGGCTTTCTTCTTTGATTCCAAGCTGCAAAATAATCATAATTAAAAAAAATCTAAATAATGTATTAATGGCTTGATTAATTCAACTTTTGTTCATGTATTTTAGTACTTGTGCAGCCCCAGAGTTGTTTCACTGTGTAACAACAAGCAGTTCTCTAACTGTGAAAGAGGACAGAAGAGCTGGTGTGAGTTCACAACAGTAAATAACACTCTGCTGTTCCACACCTGGTGCTTGCAAAAAAAATAAAAAAGGAGATGTTTCAGTTCAGGGAGAATTATGCGCTCTCTGAACTTTTTTCCTGAGTGCCTGAGAGTACGATAAAATACAAACAAGCATTTCCAGGAACACCTGAGAAGCTGGGTACATGCTGCCTTGGATTCCCGAGGACATTCTTGTTCCTTCACAGCCCTGAATGCTGCACGGTAGCAGAAGAGCTGGATTTGTTCCTGCTGACCTCACAATGGTCATTCTGAAGGCCAAGCCTATTTTGAGAAACTATTTTCTTAAGAAAGCATGTACAAAGAAAGGCAACAGCGAGTAGTTTTTTGTTTGCTTCACTGTTTAGCTGAATTCTGGTTAACATTTAAAAAGATCAATCCAGAATCGCTCAAAATTAATGTTGCTATTCAGATCTTCATAAGACAGCATGAATGTTGCATCTTGCCCTTGACCTGACACTTTGTAAATTCCCCATAAATTTACAAAACTAAGCTAGATTTAATTTAATTGAGGTCTTACCTTTGTGTCCGGCAGAACACATACATGCACAAACACAGCATTTTAAGTGACACAAGAAGCCACTAACACTATTATGACAGGCACTACAGGCAAATATCTTTTAATGCACATCTACTTCTGCTTGCAAATGATCCCTTCTCATGGTGCTTTCTGCAAATCTTACTCATTTCCTGTTATCAAGCTGCAAGAAGTCATCTGTCTTCTTTCAGAAGAAATGAGTGAAGAAAGACAAGTCCTCCCACAGAGAATGGTCAAGTTAAAGAAGTGGGGTTTGACATTGCCTACTGTCCAGCTGTATTTTATGCCTTGCTGGCTTTATTGTGAAATGTCCATGCAAAGCCAAAAAACCCTCACAAACACTTTATTTGCTTTGCTGTGAGTTCTTTATTCTGCAGAAGACCAAATGAAGAGCAGCGCTAGATAAGCTACTCAGTCTTTCCCAAGACATACTAGTATTTTCACTTTCAGAGTCCACAAGAGCAGCATGACGCCCTTGCCTTGTAATTAGCTTAAGCAAGAGGGAGCAAAGATCTCAGTCTCTTGTACCAAAGAGACTGAGAGCTGAAAAGCTGAGACAGAGTTGCTGCCACCTGCCATAACCCTCCCTCAACATCAACACCCCATCAGTGTGAAAATCAATGTGTTTACTTCCCATCAGTGGGTGAAATCAGAGCCCTAGTGCAATTCCTGTCAACAATTACTTGATCACCCTATTTTTGTGCAGGTCTGATGATTGCAGTGCAGCGTCTCTGTCAGGGGATGGATGAGAGGCTGGAAGGGATCGACCTATTGCTTAAAAGCAGAATGCAACAGCTAGAAGAACTGTGTTTTTGCAGAGCTTTTTTTATTGAAATGCTAAAGTTGTTTCATACTAAACAAGCTAGGCTAATAGATGTGGCAAATTAAATGCTAAGTCAAGTCTGCCTTGACTCGCCACAGCAGCTGTTAATCTGATTTTTTAAGCCACCAGCTTGCTGGGCAGTATGAACACAGTTTGCTGGCTGCTCTCATGGCTGGTGGTGCAATGTAAGCGCAACACTTGGAATACAATCCACCAGTGTCCCCACGCCAGATCCCAAAACCTACTTCCTAGGCCTGCTGCCAGTGTTGTGCGATGAGTCATGAAGAGAAACAAACACAAGGAATGTCAAATTAAATAGGACACAACGCTTTCACAGGATTCAAATGCGGAGCAATTGTGCTGCAGAGTACAAACCTCCCTGGATTCCTCTTCGACTGCTTCTCATCTTGGTAATAAGAAACATCCCTTTAATTAGTTCCACCTAATGAAATTCATAAGTCAGGGAGTGGGAGTTTTGCTCCTGGGTAGAAACTGAAAACTTCTCTCCACTCTATCTGCCCATTTTCTGCAGCAGTCATTAGCAAATTTTATCAAATCTCTGCATTAAACAGTAACAACTATTGTTCACTCAGAACACAGGTCCATTTATGAGCTGCAATACGACACATCTTAGAAACCCCAGACTGAAAGACACCTCTGAAAAAAAAAGTAAATAAATTAGGGCTGGCAAGAAAAAGTAGTTTCAAATTGTCTAGAAGAAACAATAGAGAAACTTCTACCTGATCTTTCCGGCTGCTGCTATTAGAGAAGTTCCTTTATCTTTCTGGGTTTGGGCAAAATAATTTACAAAATTTATTCCTCTTTCTTTACAGCTAAGGAGCACCCTTTACCTCTTCAGCTGAAGCTCTGGGTGCTTTATGCTCCTTGCATCAGGGTCAAGTAAAATAACTCTAGGAAGCCTCAAGAGGTGCATTTGCTCCTATAGAAATATTGACCCACAAGCATCTGTTTAAATTCATTTTGGTTATGTGTCTCTCAAGACAAAGCAATATCCATGGTAACACTTTCACTGCAGAGGAGAGAGCACATCCAGAATGAGAATGTAATCACTCTGTTTATTGATTACTAAAGGCCTGAAAACACAAAGTTTGAGCTCTCAGGTGCAACACCAGTGCTCTGCAGATGACTAGGGCCTTTATCAGGACACTTTTGTAAATGTCTGTCATAGAGGATGGAGGGGGAAAGTGAAGCCTGGCCAACTGTTTTCCTTTCCAAACTCTTTTGCAAAGAGACATGGCTTACTGTGCATTTGCAGTTGCCATTGCCCTTTCAGAAGGTAACAGAGGAGAGTGAGAAGGACAGAGGTGATGCTCAGCTACAGAGACAGCAAAAGCACAGATCACCACTAAGACAAACAATTAGGACAGTTTGGATTTTGGTATGAACTGTTTTCAGCACCTATGGGGTCCCTTGGTGTATCTGCTTGTTTTCCTCAAAGTGAGGAAATATATTCATCCTGTTATTCCACATTGAGTCCCATGATTACAGAGTGTGATTTACAGGGTTGGTTATAGTTGCTATTACAGGAAGGTACGACGTTGGACACAACCACAGTGTTGATGCGGGAAGGAAGCAGGAAGATGGCACATGGCAGCTCTTGCATGAACACTTGCTGCACTGGGCAGTGTAGTCCCTCCCTGCACAGAGGGAATGGAGGAGGAAGCCACAGCCCTCATAGGATCTTTCCAAGACTCCTTCCTACTTATAAAGCTACCTTTGACTTGGGCTGTGAGGAGAAATTTTCTAGTTTAGCACTCAGGGGTGAGTTTTTCAGAGCTTTCAGCAATATCTCAAACCAATTCTGCTTTTGGGACCTGCTAGGGAAAGGTGTTGGTGCAGAAGTCCTACTGTGGTCCCACTGGTGCTAGAGGACTGCTTTGCTGGTTTAGTGCATTCTAAGCCAGGAGTGTCTTACACTGACCTGAATCCCCTTCCCCTCTAAACCTGGCTGCCTTGCTAGCATTTGCTCTGTTCTCCAAGCACACTGAGACAAAAACCTCACACCAGCATTGATCAAGGCCTCCAAGACAATTCCTTGAGCTGCTAGGATTCTTCTACCTGCAAACCAGACCCAGCACACACTTCTAGCCTTGAAGATCTGTGGAGGCTGGTATGAGCTTGCCCAACAGACACTGCTGTAGAGGGAACACAAAAGGCTAGAGTTTTCAAGCAATGTTTTGGTGCCATAACCCCTCTAAACACTACACAGTCACTTGAAAATGATGTAATTGATTACAAATTACATTAGCACCATCCTATCAGACCTTCTTTCCTAGAGTAGCGCTGACAGAGCACTCATCAGCTTCATTTCTGAGAACCCATAAATGTAAGACCTGTAAGGTCATCATCCTCACTGGCAAAAAAAGGGCCCCTTGTTTTGAAAGCCAAAGTAGCTCTGTTAGAAATTTGAGGACAAGGTACTCAAAGGGGCACACACTGTTCCCTAAACATGTATCCAGGTTGAGCATATCTCCCACAGAAAATACGAAATGTGAGATGCTTGCTTTGTCAGGGAAAGACCAGGGTAATGGTTTCTTTCAGAGGTTTGGCTTCTTATACTGGAGCTTCCTGTCCCAAAGAGAAACAGGTCCTACTTCTGGAGGCCAAACCTTATCCATTGAGGACAGCAAATTATTTGAAGATCAATATTGAATTTAGCATCTCTAGTTGAGATCAGGAGACTCACCTGAGTGAAAAAACTCTCAGACACTGCCTCTCCCACCCATGCACTTGCAAGTACCTACAATTCACCCTCCTGTATCCACCTCACCCCACCACCATCTGTCTGAAAAACCCCACCTCTGTTACTGCAGGGTTTTCCATTTCAGCTGCAAGAGATGGTGGCCTCTTGCTCTGCAGCAGCGGTGACGTATTACCCACCCAGGAACTGACCAGGCTCTGCGCATCAGCTTATCTGCCAAGGTCTGCTTCCATGACCCTTTGTCCCTGTTAGCCTGCTGATTTTATGCTCCTCCTCTGATGCATTGCTACATGAAGCTGAAGGCAATGATGAAGGTGGTGCAGTTAAAACCATGAAGAAAAAGAAAAGTCCATGAGCAAAACTGTCTCACCTTATCAAGATCAGGTGGAATTCAACCTTACTCTCTTGTTGGAAATGTAGCAAATATCAGTTGATCAAAATGGCTTCAGGTACAGCATTCTTAATACAAATTTGAAAGAGCTATAAGAAAACATCTGTACTGTCTCAGGAGGATGCTTACTTGAATTTAAAGAGACCTCCAAGTGGTTTGAGATCAGCTATGTGGGTCAGAGGGAAACTCTACTTCAGTGATTCTCAGTGAAAAGATACAGTGCCAAGCTAGGGTTTTATTATGGTTAACCCTTTTAATGCTTACTATTGGAGTTATGAATTCAGATGCATATTAGGTTTAGGTACTGTCAGTGTCTCCTTGTGTAAACAGTATCTTCTCAAGTCCAGAAACTGATGGCTGGTTGCCCATCTGTCTCTTGATTCTTTTCTCCCCAGATATAGTGGGTATTTATAAGTCATCACTCTCTCATTCACTTGCCCTTAATAGGGCATCACATTCTCAAAGCCACCTATCAGAGCTCGGCTGGCTACGGAGACTGTACTTATCCTCCCTCCCCTCCTCTCTCACATCATGCCCCATAAGGCTTCTCTTAGTGGTAGCCAAGATCCTGCTGAAGATGACCAAATTTCAGACTACTCAGCAATTCCAGTTCCTGGGGGAGCATGAGATCCAGGCTGGAGAAGCCTTTTCTATAGTCACTCCTTGGAGCTGTTAACAGCCAAGAAGTGGTTTTGCCAGATCTCAACTCCTCTCAAGTTACATCCCCACCACTGTGACCCTAAGCAGAAATCCCAGGCTTATAAAATTAAACAAGCCTTTCCCATGAGTCACTCTGGGACTCCATGCTTGGGTGGGATCAGGGGAAAGAGGAGAGGCACGTCTGCTCCCTGAGCAGTGCAGAATAGGCAGTGTACAAATGCAGGCTCCGAGATTCCCTGGCCCCAGCTTTTCTCATAGCTGCAGGTCAAACGGACACGGATATAGCACAGTAACCTATTGAACCAGATTTTGTTAGCTAACTACAGAGAAGTCTAGCAGACCATTAAAAATTAAGCTAAAAATAGGCACACATAAAAAAACCCGGTGACTCTAAAGCTCTGTGCCTAATTCATCAGGGAGCAGAAAATCATAACACTTGGGATGTTCTTCAGACGATGTAACTGCAGCTCTAGTGAGCCAGAAAGCTTTAAGCAGGTCTCCCCAGAACCACAGGAAGGAATGCTGTGCCTCTGCTCTGCTGCCAAAAAGGCCCGGCTTCCTGCATGCCTGGTTATTTTCCACACTCAGATGTGAGTTCACACAGAATACAATGGATGTGCTACCCTTTCCAGCCTCCAGAGGCTTGCTGCTGCTTTCAAGGCTAGCTTGGTAGCCCAAAGGATAGAACAGTTTATTTCCCTGGAGACTGGGAGTGTTGGTGACAATTGGTTGGCTTTTTAACAGCTGATGTCACTGGGACAACCTCCTGGTCTAACCCTGCAAAGCCACTGCTGTCACTCCTGCTTTTGACTCACACTTGAGCAGTAAGGACACCTGACTAGCAGTGTTGGGTGTCAAGTGCAAAAGACATCTTTTAACTGAGAAATGGGTGTTGCACAGTGGTCTAAGCACAGGGCTTGGCAGCAAGAGCTGTGAATGTCTCCACCTACAGCCTTCAGGTTTTATCAGGCTCTCAGGAGGCAGAATGAATGAAGTAGACTGAGGAAAGGCCCTACCAGAAATAAAACAAGACCTTCACAGTTGTCCCATGAGGTTAAATTAGTTTGTATAAAGGCTTTGGAGTCACAAGCAATCTTCTGGCTCAAACCTCCAACATTATGTGAGTCATGGCGCTTTGATAAGGGCTGAATTACTCTAGGAAACTTCAAAGCCATCAAAGAGCTTGTGCTTGGTGACGTTTGTGTGCAGTGCTTTGAGTGAGTTCTCTCTGCTTTTCCCAGTCACCGCGCAACAGTCAATTAAAAGCGCTGCTCTCTTCGTAGCCTTCACTGCAGTACTACATTTATTGTCCTATTTATCACCATTGAACTGCCTCAGGCTGAATTATTTATAGCACTGGAGAAGATGAATTAAGTGGTAAATTCAAAGTGGGTCAGAGGGATGTTACTTGGCCTTGAGACCCAGACGTGTCAGTGGGCTGATATCTTGGTCTCTTTGGTTTAATGGGATGGAGCAGCATCATCCACACTCACACCAAAACCTTGACCTGCACCCAGCCAGTGCCCCCCTTGCCTTGGGCCAGAGGAGTAGAAGGCAGGTGCCAGGACCCTGTGTTTTGCTCCACAGGTGATTTGGCTCCACCTTTTTATTTGTGTGTGCTCTGGTATTTCAATTGAGTAGATCATCACAGCACCCTTATCAAGAAACTCCACTACAGAGCTGCATTTCTGGCACGTGACGTGGCATGCCAGTGCATCACACTGCCAGTGGCACGCTGCAGGGTGGGCCAAAACACCCCAAAAATTCAGAAAGCAGCCCACTAGTCTGAGTTTTTTAGTTTTTAGTGTATAAACAAAATAGCTACTTAAGCACAGGGCTTTTTAAAGGAAATCCTGCATGCATTTCCGTCCCTAAATCCCAACTGAATCTTGTAATCCTCCACTGGGAACAGCCTGTGCTCCACACCGACTCCAACTTTAATGATGACGATGAATCAGTTGTTTCCCAAAGAATAGAATCACTTTTCACATTACTGCTTTTTTTATGCCACATCTGACTGCATAGCAGAGGCTCCAGCAGGATGCTTATGCCACGGTTTCCCCAATACCTTCCATGCCAGAAGGTGGGGAGCATTCCCACAGGCAAAAGGGATGGGGTACCTGCCTGGCATGGCCTTGGAACCACCAATATGAGGATATTGATCTCCTAAATATTGCAAATTTACATTATTTTACCAATATCAATGCTCAAATACAATGCCCAAGCATTTTTGAAATACGCTTTAAAAAATAAATACATACATGAAGTGAAACACTGCTCCCTGCACAACATCCTTGTTCTTGGAAAGCACCAGACATGTTGATTCTGGTCATCTTAGGGTTTTCTCATAGGATGTCACAGTCAGACACCAGCTATGAGCTCCCATGTGTGGATGGAGGTCATGGGCTAACAGATATCAGATCCCCTAAAAGAGTAATTTGAAACTCAGATGGAAAAGATGCTTCTGGCTGTGAAACCAAAGGGCAACAACAGAAAACCAGGTTAATGGTATTTTCCCTCCACAGCGCAAGGGCAGATAAACTTCATTCTCTCTTGTGAGAAAATTTGTATCGACAGTATCACTTAATATAGCACAAAAGACAAGACCGCCTCCAAAATTCAGAATGAATTTGTTTTAACAAAAAGGCGGGGAAATACCTCTACTTTTGGAAATCTGCAATAACATTTTGCCACTATATGATGCAATCACCTTCCATCCAGTACCTGTTGGCTGGTACAATACTGACATCTTGCCCTTGAAAGTCAAAATCTCTTGGCTAAGAGACCAAAAGAAAATAAAGAGGGTTTAGATTCAAGTACAGTAGAATGAAGACTTTTACAAACAGCGAACTTGCTGAGAAATGTGGTTTAAGTAATCCCACTGCTATTTTCAAATTCAGGTTGAATTTACTTAATAGCTCCAGCAAATGAGAGCCTGAGCCCAGACTCCCCAGCCCCAGCAGAGTGGGAGGAGGAGGAGGAAGCAGAAAGCTTTAATTAGCAAGGAAGTCAGCAAAAGCACTTGCTCAGGAGAGGATCATCCCGAGGACGTAGACCCCCCATGTCTCCATGACCAGGAATCCTCCAAGCAACATATTGCCTCTCTCCAGCATCCTCTGTTTTTTTTTTTTTTTAAATTCCATTTTGCAGAAGTTCATCCTCCCAGGTGAGAGATGCAGCAAAGTAGCCTGGTCCTTCCTCTGCCGGGAGGGAAGCACGTTGGGCCACGTGGAATCAAGGAGAGGCAGGAGATGGGGCCGGCCAGCCCCACATGCCCCAAGGGGGCCACTCCAAACAGCTCTCTCTTGGGAACCTGGGAATGGGGGTCACCTTTTCTCACGCTGAGAAACTGCTCTGGCTTCCTCTTTTCTGTTTCAATAGAAACTAAACACTTTTGTCCTAAGTGAAACGCAAGGTTTCACCAATCTAAACCCAATGTTCCAAAAATGCTATACTCTGGTCAAACATAAGAAAGACATCTCTTCTGAAATCATTACAAACTGGTGTACTTTGGGATGCTTTGGGTCATTTCTGGAGCTGAAAAAATATCCTCCTTACCCAGATCCATCCGTAAGTCAGTCCTCTGGGAAATCTAGTTGCTTCACCCCAACTGTTTGCCAAGGAAGCAGAGTTTAAAAGACACCCAGTTCTGAACAGATGCCTGCTAGTCAAGAGAGAGCAGTGGATCAGCACAGACAAATATTGGTGCCAATTTTCTTTCAGCCTCCTCAAAGCCAAGGATACACTTCTACTGTTCAAGCAGATCAATCTGTGTTTAGAAAGTAAAGTGGTATGACTGGAGGGGGGGAAGTAGGTTTAACAACTCTGTACCTGGCTTGCTGTGACAAACAGAAAATGAATTTGCCATTTTCCTCCAACTACATATTGCATTTGTTCCGATTTCTTGTCTCCTTTTCCACAACAAGAACACAGATCAGTGTTTTCATGATGATGTTAGTCAACCTGAAAGAGAATTAAATCCACATTTCCCCTCACCCAAAACAACTGCTCCTATGACCACTTCGATGTGTCAGATACTCTTCAGTAAAAGCTTTATTTTACTGAGCTCTTATTGTTTTTATACAAGAGCCCATACTCACTCACAATCTATACAGCTTCCTTCATGTATACAATAAAGATGGAAAAATTATACCATGCCAAGAAAGCTGTCTTGCCAAACAAGAACCACCCCCTGAAGGGTATATTTAGAAATCAGAGGACAACTTAAGAAGAGAGTCACACAACATAAGTCAGAAGAGTAATGAAAAGTAGGAAGAGTGGGAGTTTCTTTCAGGTATTGAGCACTCTCAGACTGCACCAGTGAATACCCAGACCGACACAACTCTTTTTCACCTCACCAAGTAATAGCAAAGCCCAACACTTACACAGCACTTTTCATTCATTCATCTCAAATTGCATTGCAAGGAGAGCTAAAGCTTTGAATTTAGTATCCCCCTCTGCAACTTGATGCACAGAGCTGAAGTCCAAGGTTGAACAAAGGCAAACACTAGGGACAAATGTAGGCCATGGAGTTGTACCTGTTTTGGCGGATGCTGAGTTTGGACTTTCCATTCAATCCTTGATGCAGCCCATCAACCTTGCGCAGACAGGGCAGCCCATGGGGTCTGCCTGTTCTTGCCGTTTCATTAGGGGCAGTGCTTTCAAAGCAAGTGTTCTACATCAAGAAGTAATTTTCAGCAGCACATCCATTTCAGCCCACAGAATCCCAGTGCTGCTGACGCTGGCTAGCACCTCTGGAGATCATCCATTCCAACTCTCACTCAGAGCAGGTTCTGGCACAGCAGGCTGCAACACTGGGTTTTGAATATCCCCAGGGATGGAGATGCCATGACTTCTCTGGGCAAGTTAACTGGTACAAAAGCACAGCTTTGTGCCAGTGCTTGATCTCTCTCATAGTAAAAATGTTTCATCCTATACTTAAAAGAAATTTCTTGTATTTTGGTTAGTGTTGCTTTTCTCAAGTCTCATCCGTGGACACCCCTGAGAAAATCCTGGCTACATCTTCTTTACTTTGCCCATCAGTTACCTATCCACATGGTACGCATCCTCAAGCCTTCTCTTCTGCAGGCTCCCTCAGCTTCTCCCCATAAAAAAGATGCTCCAGTCCCTTCATTATCTTTGTGCCATGCACTGGACTTGCAGTATGTCCATGTCTTTCCCATACTGGGCAGCCCAGCACTCAACCCAGCACTCCAGATACACATTACCAATGCTGAACACAGAGAAAGGACCACTTCTGTCAACCTGCTGCTGACTGATCAAAACCCTTTGAGCCTGGCAGTTCAGCTAGTGTTCTATCTACCACATCATCCACCTACCTAGCCTCACCAATGAGGATTTTATAGGACACAGAATAAAAAGCCTTGTTAAATCTACAATAAGCAATATCTATTGCACCCCCCTCAGGCAATCAAGGAAGTAATCTCTCTGTAAATGACCTTCCAGTTGATCAAGCCATGCTGACTAAACCAAACACCTTCTTCCATTCTAGATTATTAGAAATTCTTTACTGTGAGGGTGGTGAGAACTAGAACAGGTTGCACAGAGAAGTTGTTAGATGCCCCATCCCTGGAAGTCTTCAAGGCCAGGTTGGACTGGGCTTTGAGCAACCTTGTCTAGTGGAAGGTGTCCCTGCCCATGGCACTGGGATTGGAACTGGGTGATCTTTAAGGTCCCTTCCCAGACAAACCATTCTACGATTCTAGGACTGTATTTATTATGTCTGGAAATGGTTTTCAAGCTCATCTGTTTCACCTTCTCTGGCGTCAAGGTGAAGTTGATGAGCCCATAGGTCCCAAGATCCTCCTTAACTGCTATTTGTTTTCCTACCAGTCCTCAGAAACTTTCTCCAATTGCATTTGCTTTTACAGGCATTCAAGAGTAATCTCACAATGACACAGTATGCCAGATAGACAGCTTAGGGAATACAGTATTCCAGCACAGGCTTCTGCCTTTGACAGAACAATCTGCCCAAAGAGTCTGTATTTGTTCCTCAACATTTTTTAAATATCTAAGACCTGCTAGGACTGTATGACTGTTATTCAAAAAAATGATTGCACCATATGACTTGGATTAGCAGTCACAGGAACAAGGGGAAATATGAGGGACACCCAGTTATGACACAGAGAATCAGAGCACTGGCAGCAGGGACATCTCTCTCCCTTCTAAGCAGGGCTAACGAAACTACCCCATCTCTAGAGCTTTCAATGCAAAGACTGCAACATCAACAGGTAAAATCAGTTGCAAAGACCCTCACTGACCAAGAAATCCTACAGATAGAAATGCACACCATTTGTTTCCCTTACCCTCTCAGGAGCAGCTGTGCTGTAGTACAAGTGATTTTGTTCACAGCCAAGCCTAAATTGCCCAAGCTGCACCACCACAACTGAGTAAAGTCTGATTTTTTTCTTCCCTCTCTCAACTCTTCTAGCTCAGTAGGTGAGAGGGATTTAAAACAAAAAGAAATCCAAAGCCCAAGGGTATTGAATTTAAACTAGACACCCACAATTACATTTTCAGTAGCTAAGTTATAAAAGAAGAAAGATAAAAAATAAAATTTCAGAAGTGTGAAGGTTGTCACTGGAATATTTTTATCTAAAGTGAGTCACAAAGACTGAGCAGTAGGATTCTTTTTGTCCTAATAATACTGCAAAAAACCCCATAAGAAACTATCATACCCCAAACCAAGACAATGAGAAAGCTAAAAGCTACACAAAGCCTAATAAAGACACTGGCTCCTGCAGCATGTCAGAAACAACAGGCTCTTCTTACACAGACAAAGAGAGCTATTTTATTAGAGTGAACAAAACGCACCTCTCCTAACCCTTAACAGAAAAGCTGCAGGGACCAGAGAAGCCTGCAGGCATTTGACAGTACCAGAAAAGGTCATTACGGTAGCTTTCCTATACAAAGACTGAAACCAAAGTACAAAGAAAGCACATTCTTGATTAGTAGAAAAGGGCATGTGAAGTCTGAACATGGTCTGGAAGAACAGGAAAAGAGAAGTAGGGAAGAGGAAGGGACAGAGACCTTCTACTCACAGACCAAGACTGCAATTCAGGGTTTAACATCACTGCAGTGTTTGTCTCCACGTGTCTGCTGTATGAGTTGGTGGAAACGGCCTGTTATGAGAAAAATAGCAATTCCTCACATATGCAACAAGTCCTAGATTAAAACTCCTGATTTATGCCACATACAGATCTCCCTCCAAAGAAACTTACTTCTTCCCATCTACATGAAACAGACTTTCAAAAGATTTTTGTCTGACAAAGTTTTTGGTTTTGTGTGAAAGTTTAATATTCTCAAGTTGTAATGACATAGTATAAAGAAGTCAGGGTAAAGGTTTTGTCTTTTTAAACATAAGGTCAGAGTGTACAGTCAAAGAAAGCTCTGCCATCACCTCAATACAGACAGTGTTGTTTAAAGTGCAATTTAGTAGCAATTTTAAGACATCTATTTCTTTTCCTGTAGCTGTTACCCCTGCTTTCAACAGCACTGGTACCACTCCACTGAAATCAGGTTCTGCCCAAGTGCCAGATCTCCATGGCTGAGGGTCCTTTGCTGGTATATTCATTGCAGTAAGAACTGTAAGAGCCAGAGGCAAGTCAGTGAGATTGAGACAGCTTGTGAGATCATCATGGGAGGAATGAATCATCTGCCTTGGAAATATAAATGTTTATGATCACTGCTTCTATTCTGCACATATATTCTCAAGATACACAATTTTACAAGGGTGTTGATATTTATATAATTCCATAAATTTAGACAGTGTATTACAAACACAATATGCAGTTGTAGCTATAAATAGCAGAGCAGCAGGACTGCATTTTCAACTCTTTCTTGTTTTCTATACTCCACAAATGGGATGTGTGGCACAAGTTAAGGAACTAAAGAAAAGAAAATATAGCTATTAGGCAATGAAAAATCCATGTGAGTCTCCATATTGTAGATGGTGGAATGGAAGGCTAAACATCTACCAAAGAACAAAAAAAAAAAATAAAACCAGCTCCCAACATTTAACTGTAACATTACCATGACTAAAAGACAAAGAGCAGATTCTGAAGTGGAGGTTTTGAGAATAGATTATTTTCATGGCATGTTTTTGGTGTCAATGTGACAAACTAACACCTGCCTTCGACAAGAAGCATTTTGGGAAACAAATGCACAGTGTAATCAAAAGACTAAGCTTGCTTCTAAACCTTGGCTGATGCTTTTTTTTTAGTGCTCACAACACTATGGCTGTACGCACAAACCCATGAAAAAAACAATTGCTGGGTACTGTAGGAGCATCATATCAATGTACCAAGGGAGATATTCTTCCAGAAGGCCAACTAATAAATTCCCCATGCATATTAAAAAGGGACAAGCCAGTAACTCTTGGTAAGCTTTCTAAACTTAGTATTAAGGATTTGCTTCAAGAGTTAGATTTGTCAGGCAATAACTTTAACAGCAATTAAGGCCTACGGCTTAATACTGGGTACCTGATGTAAACCAGCAACCTAGCACTGATGCAAGCAGTTACAGTATATTTATTTATTAATTTTGTAAAAAAGGCTTCTTGCAGCAGCCTGCACCCTTATTTCAATTTCTTGGCTCAATTAATATATAATTCAGAGAGGAAGAGATGTGTGGTACAAACAGTACTTTTAGAGGTCAGTTATATGTTACATTTAATTTTTTTATTTAACATTGGATATATTAGAATTATATTGGATACATCTTTTAACAGTTGAAGTAAAAAAATATGTGCACTGAATCGTCATTTCAAAACTACACTGAAATACTTCTGGACGCTCAAGATACACCAGACACACCAGGCCATGACTTCACATGAAGATCCATCCTACCACAACACTACTTGGCTCTGGTGATGGACTGACACACATTTCATAAGAAGGTAAAACATTCAGAGCTCTGAAGCTCAGAAGTGGGGCTTTCTGCACCTACTCTAGGGAAGGTCATATTCTGTGCCACTGCTGCCTTTGTGCCACGGGAAAATGGAATTACTGAACATGGATGCTGTTTTTCCAAGGAAACGGCCACCTTAGGCAGAACAGATCAGGAAAGTGGTTTTAACAGCTCTCACTGTGTACTTTAATGATTTTTTGTTATACTGATGTCTTTCGAAAAGCATCAGTTGGGTAGAAAATGTAAGCCTTTGCTTTACTGTCCACAACAGACATCCTCTACGGTGCTCCTTCACACTGAACTGATGGGGTTTCCCATGTGTCCTCATCTGCCAGGTGAACCATCTGTGAAGTCTGATCCATAAGTTCTTTCTCATCCTGGGCTATTAATAACGCATCTTCTTGTCCTCCTGCTACCTGAAGGTCAGAGCTATGAGAACAATTAGATTCATCACGTTTGTCCATTGAAGACATTGTAGTTGTAGAGGACTGTTCAGTTTTTGTTTCAGCTTGTGGTTCTGCTTTAAAATGAAGTCCAAACATGTTATTTCTGATGAGGTATCGAATGCACTGCAAAATCACATTCCTTTCATGTCGGATGTCCTGGGCCAGTAACTGGAAATAAAAAAAAGAGAAGATGATCTATTGCTCTGTAGCTGATACAAGATGTGTGGCTCTACTCAGTGATTTCCTACGTCTCTGAATTTAAATAGTTGGCTCTCACACACAAGTCCTGGACACATGGGGCTAGAGACTGCCATAGAGACACAGCAAAAGAAGGCCGGGTATTCTCTCCTTTGGTGCTTTCTCAGCACCTGACTGGGGCTTTGGCAGAGTCAGCAAGCACATTTGATAGCACTACCACTCAGCCTGCTGGGCTGGGCCATCTATGGGCTTGCCGTCCCCTCCCTCAAATCAGCACACGCTGATCAGACCTCTTACTGCCCCAGTTCAACTCAGCAGCCAGAAGAAAATGAACCTGACAATTAGCAGCAAGTAGTGGGGTATTCCGGGATTTTCTATTGTCTGTTTTTTCAGTGGAGTGTGTGTCAAAAACTGAGCAGGCTCAGCAAAGGGTACAGTACAGCAGAGAAGAGGTGGGTCCAGGCACCCAGAGAGGAGGCAGCAGGCAGAGAGCTGCCCCTCTGGGCAGAAGCAGGCTGTTAGAGCAGTGAAGGCTGGTCTGCTCTAGTGATAGAGGCTCATAATGGCCACAACTAGATGAAAGGGGATGAAAAATAGTCACATGCCCAAAGTACACATGTTTAAGCATTGTTCTTTTAGCACCATCAAAGCAATAAGGTAGCTAGAACAAGCTGACATATGTGGTGGTATCTTTGGATTAAGCTGTCATCTCAGTGTGCTCAGGCAGGAGAGAACATCACTGAACATACTAAAATACGAGGGATTTCCTTCCCAATTACCTGACTGTAGATTGAGATGACAATGTTCTCATATCATGGACTATAATACTAGGTCATGCATTCCAGTACATCAGGTTAGTAAGTCTATAAGCATCTATTGCACTTTCTAAGTTATACCGTATCTGTAATTTAATATTCGATGCATTTTTAATTTAAATCCCCTATGAGTAAAAGATAAATACAAGGAAAGGGTAAGTTTCATCAGGTACCAGATGTACTGTGGATTTAAACAGCAGTAACTGGTTTGGGCTATAATACACCAACCTAAATCTAGGAACTTAAAAAGTGTTAGAGGCCTCCCTCACCTCCTTTAACCTCATTGAAATTCATTTTGGTTGTAGGGGAAAAAAAAAAAGCTATCAGCCAGGGAGCTGAAAGAACTTTTGTCATTGCAAGTGTCAGCAGAATTAATACTCTGAACAAACAAAAAATTTGAAGCAAGTGACTAAATCTGTAACTTCCTGATCATTTGCAGGAGAGCTGTATTACACATTGCAGGAGATCTGGCTTAATTTAGCTTGAAACATCACAAAGCAGCTTTTTTTGTTGTTATAAGTTTCAACAGTGTTTAACCAGCCACTTTTAAGTCTGCATATTTCTACTTAGACTAGCTGTTGAGAGGTGTTACAAGCAGCTCACAACTAAAATGAGCCTTCGGGAACCTTCCATCTGAACTAAGAGATGTCCTTTAGGGTAGAGAAGGGACAGTGTAGTGATGTTCTCTTTGTCTGACTGGGAGAAACTGCTGAATTCCCAAATGGACAAATTAAGGCACAGATGGGATGCACCATCACCCTATCAAAGACTGTATCTTTGTATTTTATTTTTTAATGTAGGGATGAGTATCAGTGGAGTGATACTACACAAGCTTTTTATATTGTCAGCATAGAGAATGACTAAATACACATTACTATTTGCATGGCTACAGTAAACTATTTTAGTAATGCTCCAACTCACTGCAAATGACTGCCAACAGATATCTGCAGCTATTCTCCTACCACCCCCCCTTTTATTTGGATGCATTTTACAGAATTTCAGCCTTGCTCCCTCTCAAGGTTTTTACACACTGACCATTTCTGATGACACTGGAAGCCTACCTGCAAGCCTCAGGCACTCCTCTATGATTCACAGCCACAGTACACTTCCGTTAGCAACAGCTTTGAGCAACATTAAAGGGCAAAAAGCCCTCACTAAAACGCAACTTTAAAAACAGACTACACTGGCAAGCTTCAGCTCAGGCTTTCTTGTTTTGCCAGCTTCTCTCAGCATGTGGGACTTCATCTGACTTTCTTCAGAGCTGTCACTGCTTTGATCACCAACAACTTTGAAGAGTGAGAGATAAAGGCAACTGCATGCTTAGGGAGCTAAACAAAGGACAAACACTTCCTTTTCAGTCATTAGGAACTTTAATTCTTGGCAGCGGTGGTACTATGTGCTAAAAAAACTACCAAGGGATTTCTCCCACATCTGCAGCTTGGGATGTACCTTATCAGGTATCTCTTGCCTAAACATCCTGTGCTATTTCAGAGCCCTGATGTCAGTGCCACCCTGCTTTCTCCTGTGTTTTGCCCATAGCAAGTTTTCCGTTGATGGGAGAGCTTTATGCTGACTATTTACAGAATCACAAAGGTGGTCTACCTATCTCATACTGGTTTTGAGTAATAAACGCAATAAAAGCTCCAAAATTTTGTTGGAGTTTTCTAAAGAAAGTCACCAAGGTTTGTGGCCAAATAGGTTGCTTTGTGCTACCCCTACAAACCTCTTTTTACCCTTCTGAGACACCAACCTGTCGCTCTTCAAGGTACCAGTGGTGTCCTTTCCTCAGATTGATCTAAACACACCTACAGAGAAGAAACCCCTGTGCGTGCAGGTTGGAGCTCAACACCACTCTGTAGTTTAAGTCACCAACATATTTATCAACAAGGTCTCTTTGCATGTGGAAAAAAAAACAAACTGTGTCTACTCCTTGACCAGAGGAAGGCAGCTGAATAGCAAAGCTGAGAGCAAAGGGAAGAAGATCAGAACAAGGCTGATGGGATTACACACAAACAAAACCCACTGGATACTACCACAGGGAAGGGAAGAGAGAGGAATAAAGGTTTCGTTCTTTGTGCAGCACATGTAAGGCACATGATTGTCATCTCACGCTCACCAGTCATTACCTGAATGCACACCAGGGTGTTTCTATTTGTCTATTTAAGCATTTATACCTTCAAGTGAAACATTCGCTATTTTTAAGACAGACCCTCTGCTAACAGACTGCTCTAACTTCCCACAGGGAAGAAAAGAACCACTCACAAATAGTTCTACTCTTGCACAGGGGGCATTATTTTAGCACTAAGACTATTACCATTTCCAGTAGAGTTGGACGGCGCTTTGGAAGGAGAGGTAATGTTTTCTTGCCCCAGTTATCAGGCCCTCTGGGGGGACGTGCATTTGAATTTGAGCTTCTTAACTTCGTGCCTGCATATTCCGGACGTTTTTGATTTGGGTTTTGACTCTGAGGAACATAAGTAGTTTGAGGCATATTTCTGAGCACAGCCTGGTTCTTCTCAGTTTTTGTTGCAGTCTTGACAGGGATTTCTTAAAGAAAAAGAACACACTTTCATCTCAAACTTAAAAGCCTCTTTAACATGCTTATATCCCCACACATTGGCAGTTCGTTAGTACTATTCTTGCTCACACAACTTCATGTGAAGGTGTTCAAGGTTTACTTGGAGGAAGGGAGGGGTTTATTTGGTTGGGGTTTTCTTTTTAAATACAAAGAATAATCTCTAAACATTCACAGAAATGAAAACAAAATATTTAAATTCAGCAATGTAAAAAGAAAAATAGAAGGAGTAAGAGCTGAATTTCAAACCTCTGCCTTCTTATAACTTATGAAGTACATTACTTCTGCTTCACATTATAGCTTGCTGCAAATTTGGCTGCTGAGAAAATCATAATACAATTAGGACAGAGGATGCCCAAGTTCAACTCATGGCCTGCTAGATGCTCTCTAACTTTGGGTAGGCCATCCTGGGCAAGTAAGGCACAGTAACTATCTGCAAAAACAAGCAGCAGCAGCAATTCTTCACCATACACTGATGCATACAGTCAGAGAAGCACAAAATACAAGTATTAGAGTTCATAGTCTTACTGCAATACCCAGCAGCCTTCTATGGAAAAAGCCCTTAAGGACATGGAAATTAGTTCACAGGGTGAGCATAACAGCTTTTTACTGGGACTATTCAAATATGATTTGAAGCAAGATTGAAAACAGGTTGCTTTTTTTTCCCCAGCTAGGGGAAAAAAAGGTTTGGGAAATTCAATGACATGCAACCTAACCAAAGACATTTCATGCCTCCCCTCTCAACCCAGGACATGCTGCTGAGAAAAGGCAAGCAAAAAACCCACATGTCCTGTTTGCGCAAGTCCACATCACTGCGGTGTGACATAGGGTAGAAAGGGCGAGGATGAGATTCTACGAACCTTCGGGCTCGCTGTCGGATGCACTGCCATAGTTGACCGACAAGGCACTAAGGGCAGAGGTCACCTGCTTGGGAACAACTGCCAGTCCCAGCCTCCCATCTTCATCAGCTGTTTCCTCCTTGTCGGATTCTGCAGGGAAAGAAAAGGCAAGAAGGACTTTTTCCTAATAATCCTGCATGCCAACAGCCAGCCTTGCTGCTAAACCCCCATCTTGCCACCACACAAGCCTGATGTTGGGTACCATTGCTCAACACCATGGACTGAGAGAAAAACCCCACATTTGTCTACCCTCTTTGGACATTTGCTGGCAAGCTTGTGTCTCCACTGCTTTACAGTCCTGCCAGCAACGTTACTGAAACAAAAAGTCTCCAGAACACAAGCTTGAGCTTTCTGCTTCTTTCTTCACATACCAAACATAATTATAGGTTTTATTATCAAATGTAGGTAAAGAGAGAGAGAGGATTTCATAATACGTTTTGAAGTCTTGCTGGATTTAGTCCTGCTGGATTTACTCCTGCAGACACAGGGGTGTGGAGAAGGTTTTAAAAGCCAGTTAGGGGGAATTAAAAAAGAAAAAAAAAAAAAAGGAGAATTCAGATCATTCATAGTGAGAACTGAAGAGCAAAGACATTTTTGGACAGTACAAAAAGTTCATAAGAGACACTGAGAACCAAGCCTACAAATTAGACAATCTGTTTTCAGCAGTACTTCAGACCACTTGATACTTAAATCCCTGCAGAGCGTTATGCATGCACATGTAAGCAAAGTATTACACTCTTGAACCATCCCAAAAGAGAATACTAGGAAGACAAGAGGCAAGCAGACCAAGAATACTGAATTTAAGGATACTAGGAAAACAGAGGCCTAGAAGAAAAAGATCCCTAAAAATAAAAATGCAAAATTGTGATGGCTTTAGTTTGAAACAAAGGATCTATATGAAGTAAAATGTTGGAAAGACTCTCAGGTAAACACTGCCACAACTAGCAGGAAAACTAAGAAATGCTTTTTAGTAATACACCTGCATACAAATTCTGTATTTTTTTTAAATGTATGTATATACACAGACACATCCCTCCCACTACTAAAAACCTTTTGAAAAACTAGCTTGTTGGTACTTCTAGAAAAAAACTGGTTGCAACCTTATTTTCACAAAGGAAAAGAGTTGTGCCCTTTCCCATCCCCTTTATGTCTAAGCTTGCCCTGTGGGAAAGCTGCCTCACACTTCTTAAGAAGATTTTACTGAAATTAACACTTCTGAGATCATTATTTTGAAATCACAGATTTCTCTATTCTCTTTTAATATAACATTAGAAACTGGCAATTTGATTAATTGGAACTCATGATGGGTAAAACAACTTTTTGATAAATACTCAGGTAATTCATGTAAACTACTTACCTGCTTCCTTTTACTTTTTGAGAAAGGTCAATTCTCTCTGATTTAGTAATCATGCCAGTTTGCAATTACATTCGCAGCTCATGCCAAATGCAGTGCATTTTTCTAATGGAGAACATACAGCACCTGCATATACTTATGCAATTATAAAGTACCTTTTACTTCCACTTATTTTGATTCATTGCTGCCTTTTTTCTATCTCATCCAAAAAGTTGAGTGTATACTGTGGTTGGATGCCTTTTCTTTTTATTTTTGTTAAATTTTAAATATTTACCCTTATTTTGCTTTTTATAAAATTAAGAAAACACATTTACTGGACTACATTTTCTCTTTGAGAGTAACATATTTGGAGGAAGCATTATGCACTACTGAGTACAACTGCCTGTTTCTGGTCAGTAGATTCCTCCAAGTTTTACACCTGACAGGTTCATCACCTTACCTTGTTTCTACTTATAAATCAAAAGGAAAATTCTGTTTTCTCATCTTCTATTCAATTCCTTAGCTTTGAAGATACTAGTGACTAAACAGAACTTAAGTAAATTCATTAATTAAAAAATACAAGCTTTAAATACTCCAGAAAAATGTACCTTTACAGTAAAATCATGGATTTCAGTTGGTTTTTTTTTTTTAAATTCTACTTAGTTATATTGCAGTTTTTATTATCTGTTCTGGCTACATTTCTCAGTAGTCTAAAAAGCTGCAAACCAGCTTTAATAATGTGCAATAAGCAAGTACTACATTCCTTTTCTGCCTATAGTAACAGAAGTTACTAGCTGTACTTTGGTATAATTAGACCTTTTATCATTAAGTAAAACACAGATGCTGCAGGGAAATACAGATATATTTCAGCATACTTAAGTTTCCCAACATGCAGAAATTAGTGCAATAAACAATTTGCATGGGGATGCTGAGTTCTTTTTCCCACTAACTGAAGATTATGTTTTCAAGAGGAAAAGCTCAGCATCAAACATCTTTCCAGGGGATATATTCTACACTTGTTGCTAAAAATAGCTAGACTATAAGTCAGCTTACATGCCATATTCTAAGAGTACTGCACCACTGCTGATTATATTATAAATAATTACATCTGAAGAATTTATGTTGCTGCCAGCATGTGGAAACAAGACATGCCCACCAAAAAAACCTCCCAAAAACTAAGCAGCAATACTTCAGAGAACACACATATGGAGAATATCAAGAGTAATAATATGACAAAGAACAGAATTATAAGAAAAACACTGACATTTTAAGTAATTAATTTAACTCATACAAGGAAATCTATTTGCTTTCACATTCTAAATACTGTTATTTTCAAAACCACAAAGGAATATTTAATAGTCTTTAAAAAATAATTTCACTGCTGAGGCTTTATTCTTCTTCTAGCTTTCTAAATATTTTCTTATTTTACATGTTAGTTTAGCAACTTAAGTTGGTGTATGTCTTTTACACTATTATACGGTATTTACAACAGAATGTGTAATGCTGCACACAAATTTTATGTCAGACTTCCAAAACGGTGACTAGCAAGTAAAAGTTTTAGCATTTAAACTTAAAACAACTATTTAAAATAAAAGTTCTCCAAGTTCCTTCATCTTACCAACTTCACCATTTGCCAGAAGACCGAGAGGGTCCACGTCCTTCTCATATGCTTGACCTACCAAAGTCTCTTGTTTTTCATGTTCCTTTTCATACGTGCTGTTTTCTGGCCCATTAGCTTCATTTTGAGTTCTATGTACATGATAATCCCCACCATTTTTCCTAAATTTCTTCCAGAACGGGCGCCACTGTCTTCTCCTGTGTCTTCCTTGATGCCCATGAGCCTCTCCATTTTCTGGAGGTTTCCACATCCCCTTCATTTTGCTGGAGAATAGAAACACAAATCTCAGTACAAATGATAAGCTATGAGAATTAAAATCAGTTGATGTAACCAAATGGCTCAGGCCCAGATTTAAGGTTTAGCAACACGCAATGATGGCAGGACTTACACCAGCTCTGCTAACATATGGTGACAGACCAGACAGGCAGTCACAGCTCATCTCATTGGTTGGGTAATGTGACAATGCTGGAACCTGAATGAACAGTTTGAAGTTCGTGACTTTTAGTTTTTAACAAGGCTAAGGGTACATGGGCTAAGCAAGTTCCTTGATCATCTGCAGTGGTGTTTTCATTTCAGAGAACAAAAACGACAAATATTCCCCTGACTTAAGCATTTAAGTAATTTAAAACAGCAGGAACATGAAACAAAAAAGAAAAGCATCCACTCGACGCATACTTCCACTGCTGAAGTCTCCTTTTTCTGGTTACAGCTCAGAGAAGCATCTTGCTGCACCAAATCCATTCAGCCATCTGACACCGTCAGCTGCAATGATTACCTACTCTTGCCTGCAAATAATATGCCATTCATCTTTTCCATTCCAAGGAAAAGGAATAAAAGAAATGTCCATCAAGGTAATGAATTTTTAAAAATCCTGAAGCAAAGGAACAAGTCCTAAAATATAGGAAAAGCACAGCATGCTGGTTCCACTTATCTTCCATGGTTTCATAATCTTCCAGGTCGTCCTATAAACACAAAACGTGTTTATAGGAAGATACATGGAAAGCTTAACAAACTCTGGTCAAAGCCTGTAGATACAAGAATAAGCGTGACGAAGACAGAAAAGACAACCTAAATTTCCTGAAAACAGTTGTTTTCAAGCAACAGAAACTTAATTCACCAAAACAAGATTGGAATTAATATCACTACATTACAACAGCAAAAAACATAAGATCTACTTTCCTGAATGAGCCCCATGGTTCATTCTGATCAGTACTACTTGCCTTAGCCTGACCTGCAGCATGGCAGAGGTCCTATTATCCCTAGTCAACCATGCACCTCATGCTGTGGGATGCTGTATTGACAAAGGACTTCTTTTGATTTTTCTTCATTCTGACATCTAAAACAGTCATTTGGTACTCCATCCTTACTGAGTTACAAGAAACAATGTATAGCCACACTTCATTCACATCTTCCACCTATGCAGTTTTTCTAGGCCTCCATCATACAGCCCTTCCAAGCCATCCACTACTTTGCTTGTACAGAAATGTTCCCATTACCAGCATTGCTCACTTCTATGCTTTTCCAAATCAATTAAGTCCTTCTTGAGAAGAGAACACGGCCTGTCATAGCAGTCAATACGACTTTATATCACACCAAAACCTATTTATTTTCACTCTCCAGTCATTTCATGACAGCATCTAACAATGATTGCTCAGCCCTGATAGTGTCACCCACCACAGCATAGTGCTCCTGTGGCACAAGTAGCAAGCCACTGCCTTCCTGTGTATCAGTCTCTCATCCACAAAAGATGGCTAATATTAGCTCCCGTAATCAACTCCATCTAGAGAGAAAACTGCATTTCTGAATTTGTACAACCAGGTTCTAAATTCAGCATGTTGTTGTATAACCTAAAAGATATTGAGTAAATATAGGTGTTGTCCTTGACCAAGGATTAAAAACAACATTTCTAGTTGTTTAAAGTCCCCTGGGGCCTCAAACACCTAGAAAGAAACCCCAAAGTCACAAACATCAGCCTGGCATCTGTCTTCTACCGTTCGCTCATGAAAGGTATACTGCTCTTCGCTTCCCATTCAGAGGGGACAGAGAGCCATGTGCTATTACTCTGCTGTTGCAAGACACCAGACAGACTTTCAAAGTGCTCCTTCTGCATCTCCAATCTTACACACAAGGATACTGAGAATTAGCAGTTGTAAAGCACTTCAGAGAACCACAAATGGAAAGCGCCATAGAAGTGTTAAGCATCTAATCTTTTCTAAATCTTACTTAGCTATTTGCTTTAATAGTACCGCTTGCACAGAACAAGTTGTATTCTGTTTATTGCCTTGTGCATCAGTAAATTTGCCAGATAAGCACTAATTCCAGAATCTTTACTGCTGATATACAAAGCAGAAATGACAACTTTTGGACAGTTCATCAAGTCTATACTGCTAGCAGCTCAGGGGAGGGAGGGGAAAAAAAGAGGAGATTTCTAGAATCAACCAGAGTAAAAGGTCACTAAGCGAAAGCAAACAACCTATAATTTTGAGGGCTTTTTTTTTTCCAAACAATTTTCCCGATATAAAGCTACTAGCAAATGTAATAGCATGGAATTGCTGACAGACATTTAAGACTACATAATGCATCTGACTCAGAGCCACAGGAGTTAGCAAATAAACCTGCAGACATCAGTTTGTTACTGTGACAAGGAAAACTCATCTTCGCTCGTAAGAATCTCCGAACGTAACATTACATATGTTTGCAGCTTTAGTCTCAAGGCCTAGGTTTGGTTTCCTGGGTCCAAAGCACTTCTGCAACTTTATATTCTTTGAAAGAAGTTTTACTTCAGTCTCCTGTAAGTCTTTCCTTCCAAAGTTATGAAAGGCAACCAGTTGAAGGGGGCAGGTAAGTCTTGGATCTTCTGAAGCCCAAGCTGCACCAAGGTAACTTGCACTGTCAACATTTAACAAATTTAACTAGCTTCTTATTCTGCACTAGTTCAACCACTTTACCACGGTGCAAGTTTTGTTTTGTTTGGCACCATCACCCATAAAAAAAGAAAAACCTAGGCAAGCCCCAGCTTCACTTCCACGCAGCAGCAAATGGTACTTAGCAAGAGCCCCTTAGGACTGAGTCTGCTCCTGCCTTCCAGCACAGTCATTCTAGTTTAAACAAGTGATATTTTAGGCACTAAATGAGAGCTAATGAAGCTAGTTGGTTCCACCTAACAATGATATTGAGGGAAGAGAGAAGAACAAAACCATACTGGAAAGTAATTTATAAGGGAGAGAATGGATAAAAATCCATGACAAGAACAATGGTAGCAGACAGATAAGCAGAAAGAAGCAGCATTACTTAATTAATAATGAAAACTTTATGTAAATAAAGTTAAATCTTTCTCCCCTTTTCACTTGATTATTGATTTATCATCTGAAAGGAGAGATTAAGAAGCCAAATCTGCCCATAAAATCTCTCCTGGTCATTTTCAGGCATTAAAGGATTAGACCACGTAGATTTATTATGCTGCATGAATTTTGTCCCCTTTACTACTATTTCAGAGACCAAGGTTATGCTGATCTAATGAATGGCCACTAGAATGTGGTTTTCTCAAACCTGAGTACAGAATTAAGCAAGACTAACAGATTTTTAATACAGTTATTGTTTCACTTAACTGAAGTGGACTTTGAAGCACTATGAAGTAAACAAAAGAATATTACATCTGTAGTTTGTCACATGACTTGTCCTCTGTTAAAGGGCAGCTAGATTGTGTATACAGTGGAAGCAGTAAATTCTGGGAGACCACAGTAAGAGAGTGCACTCGTGAAGGAAGAAAGCAACAAGCTTGGTTCAAAACACTTACCCAAACTGTTGCGTAGTCAGCACTTCTCCCCTTTCCTCCTTCTGTGCCTGCATTGCCTTCTTCTTTTCAATATTGGCCAATGTAGGAAAATTCCTAGAAGAAAAAAAAATTTCACTGGCTTTTAAAGGATTCACTGTACTTTCTCAATTCCCCCTTTACCAAACCAGCTTCCTCTATAAACATTACAGATTTTTTAAACCTTTCATGGAACTTTAACAGACTGTTCCTCTCTTAAAAAGGTACCAGTGGGGAAAAGAACACATCCAGATTAAAAAAGAAAAAAAAAAATCAACCAAATTATCATGCTTAGATTTACCAACCCATCAAACAAGCTACAGACAAACAGTTTGGTTACAGTCATGCACCCTCTGCTTGTTCCAGTACATAACAGCATCATTTGGTCCTCCAATTTTATTTTTACAGAGCTTCAAATGGATTATTTGAATGACACTAAAAGGCACAACGTGCTTTTAGCAAACTAACTGCCACATTCTTGTAATCTTAAAAAAAAAAAAAGTTATAGGAACAGCTTCTGGGCGCACAAGTTTCCTTTAATGTGACAGTTTGGGAAAAGCACACAGGTTTCCTCTCAAGCAATATTCAGCATCGTGCCTGCACACTGACCTCTAGTTCACCAAAATTACTGCCTCTTTTTAATTCCAGCTTCAAGAAAAATTGCTAAGTCATGCAGATCAAAAGAAATCTACTGTTATAACCATCTCCCAAAACATCCCTCTCTTCCGTTCCCCGCCTCCCTTAAAATCCTTTCCTACAGAAAAATGCCACACTTGGTTTTAACATGCAAAGACCATAGAGTAGGCTTTTTACCACCAAAGCCCAAAAATGGCTACAGTAGTTGCTCTGCAAACATTCGTTAGCTAAATCCCAGTGCTTTGAGATAAAGATGGTAAATGAGAAACACATGCACATAGTCCCCCAGCTTCTGGATGGAAACACAAAGTATAAATATTTGATGTCTATTAAAATGGAGTAAAGAGAAACTCAGAACAGCCTCTCACTGTATATAGCTATCAAAAAAGATACATATCTTTCTTTAAATATTTAATCATATCACACACATTTTCCCCATTTTACAGCATGAATGTCAAGTGTCACATTGATTCAAGACAGCTTCAACCACATACCAAGGGAAAAAGAGAAGCATTTTCTATGAGACAAACCTAAACACACTACAGAACTTGTCTCCTTGAAGAGGATTTGAACACAAGCTGTCAATATCTATTTTCATTGGATTTCTCCCAGAAATCTGCCATACAGCTCAAGTGAGCACAGGGATGCGCTGCTTTATCTCTGCTCTTCCCTGTTAGTTACATTTGTTCATCCCTGTTCTAACACTCGCAGCACACAACAAATACGCAGTGAACTCTTTAATCTCAAGAGCTTCGCATTGACAAAGACCTCTGTGCCTGGCACCTCTCCACAGTTTTGGAATAAGGTGCTTTCCTTCACACATATAAAGGCTCACAGGAGAAGAGCAAGTTATAAAATAAGTAGTTGTGCTCAAAAAACCCCCAAGCTTGTCGTAAAAATTGGGGTTTTTTCAAATATAAGGGAAGACCCTAAATCCTAGAACAAAGGAGTCATCAAAGTGCTCCAGTACTTATGCTGATTAAGGACATATTCAGACATGCTCTTGGCAACATGATTTGAGACATGAATGCCTCCCACTTTCATTCCTATGAGTTACCACTCCCTCCACCAAGCCACCGTTACGGACTGCATGAAGGCTTTCAGTGTAATTCATTGCCAAGACTGACAGATTTCTCCCAAACCACCCTTCCAGTTGACACAGGCAGTAACTAACAGCTGGCAAGAGCTCAAGTCGCAAGTCCAAGTACACCCGCAGGAGCACATCTGAAGGCACCTGTGGTGGCTCTGTTTATTTTCTCCAACTCTTTTTACTCACTCGTGCAGAAAATGTACCTATTCTGAGAGCACACGTGCAATGTTTCATTTCATTCACAATGAGCGACTTTATTCTTCCATCTAAGGACCTGGTGGGCAGAAAGCTCTAGATGTTCGAATCCGCAGGTCATCAGCCTAGGTCTGTGGTAGACTGGGTTTACTCCTCCCCAGGTGCTCTGTGTTACAAGGTTGGGTTAAGCCCACCAGTGGGTCATAGCAGGACCTAGTGGGCAAAGTCAACTCCAGCTGACCTTGCAAAGATCAAACAGTCCAAAGAGGCCTAGACCAAAGTTACCCACGCACTCCAACGTACCAGCCCCAGTGCAATTCCAGAACTCATCAGGTACTGCAGCTCCCGTACAAAGAGGTCTGTGCACCTCCTAGCATTGGCTAGATCTACTCAAGGAGGCAGGGAAATTCAACTGGACCCCATGTGGAGGCAGATGCCCACAATGGAAACATTATGGTCTTGAGGTAAAGGTTTATGGTAGACTTTGTAGACTTCACTATCTAAAGGACAGCCACAAAGTACTCAAGTGAGATCAAAAATCAAAAAGAGAGGAATTTAATCTTTTTATATAGAGAATTCTTATTCTGGAAGGCTAAATTTAGAAAGACTGCTTCTGAACATAGGTGTGACAATGCAGAAGGAAAAACCTATACCGACTGAATCTCTCCACATAAAAGGTCATGTGTTTAAATACAATGAGCTGACAGGTTTGAACCCTTCAAAGATGGCATGCCCTCCTCCTTCCCTAACGAAATGAGGTTCTTAAAATGCTTCCTACAAACATGACTGAAGTAGAAAAACTAGCCCAGCACTGATGTCCTGCAAACAGCTTGTCAGAGCTTGAATACAAACAGCTTCATCAGTCCCCACAAAGGCTTTACAAACCTAAGCAACTTACTGTAAAAGAGAGTTAAATCAGGAAGCGATGGTCTGGCACAGCAGATTTCATGAAACCAGAACTGCCTGAGAGGTCAGCCCTATTTCAGAGCAGC
This sequence comes from Corapipo altera, assembly GCF_003945725.1. NCBI lineage: Eukaryota > Metazoa > Chordata > Aves > Passeriformes > Pipridae > Corapipo > Corapipo altera. The sequence goes on along the minus strand of NW_020884872.1, from coordinate 57,901,010 downwards.
TGCAGTTTTCAACCATAGACACTTCTATAATCCAAATTGGAAGTTTTTCAGCATAAATTGTCAAGATAATACTAGAAAACTGGTTTTCAAGCTGAGTATATTAGATATATACCAACAAAGTGAGACATGCAGGTTACCCTAAGCTTCCAGAGACAGGGAATGGTGACATTGAACATAATCACTAATGTGTTTTAGTGAATAGATTTTTTATTTCAATAAGTGAGTGCACTAGCCAGAGCCATACATTCTTTTTATAGACCAGCATCCTGTATCTTGCTCACATAAACATCAGAGTAAACTAGCTCTTAGCAAGCAGTGAAAAAACAGAGCTTTGCCAATGTCTAACAGAAAAGAGACCTGTTTCTATAGCAGTTTACACAGTGAATTTCTGAGTCAAGAGTTACACAAGTTTAACTTAATAGGAACAGCACTGTGATCAAAATGCCTCAATAATCTGAGTTTATCTTAATTGCATACGCACAACCAAAGGGGGACATGGATAGTCCAAAGGGGACATGGATAGCCCAAAGGGGACAAAGAGACCCAACAGAAAGTTGAAAAAATCTTGGTTTAACTGTCCCACATCGGATTTTACCATGTTAGCTGAGACAGATTGCTAATCCATCCCTGCAGATCAGAGTAAACTTTATTGTATCTATGCTTACCTTGATCTACCAACACATTCCTTCTACTTTGCTTTGCCTTCTCTAATTTACCAGTGCTAAGAAACTATTTTTCATATTACATATTTAACTACTATGAATGCAACACCAGGAAGGATTCCAAGCTACTCTAGAATTATCATTATTCAACTAGAGAACCACAAATTAAATAAAGTGATGTGGTTAATGGTACTGGACTTCATTCATTAAGCACATGCTCAGCCTATGAGATATATTGCAAGGAAATACAGCAGACAATCCCTATCTGAACAAACCAACCCCAACAGATTAAAGAAAGCGGGGGAGGAGGGGAAGAATTTACAAGCAACACACAAGATGACGAAAATCTTCCAGTGTTGTATTAAAACCTAAGCAACAGCACATTTAATGATTTGCTGTAACACTAGAGCAGCCTTGCCACATTCTTACTAATAACCTTTGCTCAAGAAGAGTTGGTGAGAAACAGATGGGCTAACAGACCCAGATCTCACTTGGGAAGACGGGAAGACAGCACTATCCCATTCTGACACATTAAGGAAATGTACTGCAGATAATTCCCTTTAAGCTCACGTTTAAGAAAAAATATGCTGAAAACAGCACATTTCTCAACATTTGTAAAGGACAGGACAAATCAAAACAAGAAAAGTTGATGTCAGACTTCGCAACCATCTGTCTGCAAAACACAGGGAAACCCTAAGATCCCATGGAACTTTATCTCTATTGCTGTTTGCTTAATTAGATTGCTTGGCTCAGCTGGTTCAACAGGGAAACAGCATTCCAGCCCAGTATACTTCATTGAGAGAGACTCCTTACGATCTCTTCTCCTTCAGCTACAAGACTAAGGCTGCACTTTAAACACAGGCTCTGTCTAGAAGATTTTAAGCAGGATACACAACTGAGCAACACAGCAGCTAACTAAGAAGAAAAATCTCAACTCTGTAACCGAAACAACAAGCAAGACAGGACGCAACATGGAAACATACATGTTAAATCACTGCAACCTAATTAGAAACAAACTACTAATGACCTAAAAAGATTCATTCTTAGCTCTGACTGGGGCTTCTAAAAAGAAAAAGATTTTTTCCTGTCACCATAAGCCAAGACTGCTTAATAGCTCAGACTCCCTCTGGTGTCCTTTTTTTGTGTACAATGCAATGTTTACTGCACGTCAACAACAGACCTTCAGTACTAAACTGATGCTTTGCTGGCGACCCAATTAAAGCTTCACAAAAGTTCCAGATGGCTTTCTCTCTCTGCCTGCCCCCATCCCCCTTTTTTTTTAATTAAAAAAGGAAAGATGTTCATACAGCTTCCTTGCTGTACAAAGAGTAACAAAAGCCACCCAGGTAGTCATTCTATACCCACCCGTCACGGCTAAATAAGATGCCCACAGAAGGCTTGAAGTACCAAAATAAGGCACAGCACTACTCCATCTAGTGGTTTGGCTTAGACAGCCCTAATCCCATTTTGCCTTTTTCGATTGGTGGTTGTGACCACAGGACTTTATTTCCTTTGATTTTACTGCGGTGCTGCAAGCAAAGGCTTTCAGCAACATTGTATCAGAGCCAAATTATATTAATTTATAAAAAAGCAAAAGTATCTACCATAAGATTCTTTAGAATCTCAGCAAAACCATCTCAAGCAGAGCATCACCCTTATAATTAACTGTAGATAAAGGCTGCTATGACTCACAGCACTCACTCTCTACACAAACAGTATCTTAATCACGATTGTACACTCAATTCCCACTTAACTAATGTTCTAGTAAACAGCAGAGCACATACTGACACATACACCTTAAACATCACACTTAAACCTTAGAATCAACCACTAGACAGGAACTCTCCTGAACACCTCACAAAACAGAAAAGTGTATCAAAAGTTGAAGATGAGTAGCAAAGACTCACTCAAAAACTGTACATGAGTATTGACCTTTTTCCTTGGAGCTACTATTAGAAAATTAGATGTAGGTCCCTGAAAAACATGACAGTAATATGCAGACTGAAAGTAAATAAAAAACAAGCCCTCAAGTATCTTTTGAATAAAAGGAAACCCTGGAATGAAAATTAACCTAACACTAAACTTGCCTAATCTAACATTTGTGCTTGTATTTGCACAGACCACAACCAATTTTTGTCTGGTTAACTATGGCATTTTAAACATGAGAGAAAATAATTTGTTTATATATCAACAAAAGCATATTTAAAAAACAATATGAACCTATGGATTATCTTCATTTGCTAAAAAAGATGACATTTGGTAGAAATTACGAAAAAAGTGGTGAGAGAAACAAAACCCATGCACTGATCACTTGCAAGACTATATTCTAAATCACTAACAGAAGTGAGGAAAGCCTACAGTATCTTTCACCTGATGGAAAAGGGCAGATTTTAATTTGTTCAATTCTGAGGGAAAAAAAATTTGTGAGATAAGGTCTATGGAAGTACAGTATGAATTTCTAAACACTTCAGTCCTGCTCAACAGAAAAAAGTTACAAGCTTTTACATCTGAGAATGAGAAATTATGAGAAATACTGCATACAGAAGAACTTTACCTTGCACCCTATATACAATGTAAGTTACACTACCTGAGACAATATCATTCATTGATGCTGTTCTCTTTCAGTAGAAAAGCGTCAAGCAATGCAGAAAGTCCTCAAAAATTAGGAAAACTCCCTGTTGCAGTCTACTGGGACAACTTAAGCTGTGGAAATCTGCATACAGCAGGATAGATTACAATTACAGTCTGTACAACAGTTCCTTATTTTTTAACTATTAGAAAAACACCACATAAACACACATTTTGACTTAAAATGTGATCAGTGATCAGGCTAAGAGGAATAAGACATTCACCTAACCTGGGGTACCGGATCAAACATCTGGGAAAGCTACCTCTTCTCAGCTGATATTTGGCCTTCTATTATAATACTACAAATTATTATAGTCTCTGCAACTCACACTCTCCTGCCTAAGGCATTCTGACGCAGATTACTACTGCAGGAGTTTTGCAGGGTCAGTGGAACAGCACGGCAGCAGCAAGTACATGCTGCTATTGCCTTTCATCTGTCATCTAATGATCACATGGAGAAAATCCAGTAAAACAAATTGATAGGCCACAAGTCTTACCTTTTTCTTTCTTCTCTCCATCTAGCAATCTCTTCTGGACTATCTAATTTTATTCTTTTAGCACCCGGTGCGTGTGCCTAAGGAAGAAGTATTCAATGGTGTTTAAAAGGGGAAGGAAAAAAACAGGAAAAAGGGAAAAAAAAGGCATCATTATGTCAGCTATAGCAGTATCACACTGTTTTCACCTCCAAAAGTGGTGAGACTGCACACAGTGATGACAAAATTAATCCATTAAAAAAAAACAAACGTAGTTTTCAACATATTTTCATCCTCTTGCCTTAAAACACATTCTACTCAGAGGTGATACATTTTCTTTCCAGATGAACAAAAAGAAACCACTGAAGAATGAGAAAAGGGACTATGGTAAAGATGGCATAGACTCATGTTTTGGACCCAGAGGGATACCTACGTTTTTCCAGTGTATCTGAACTATCTTCTCATGTGCACTGAAATTGCAACCTTCTTCTGTGCACTGCAAGATAAGAGGGTGAACTTAAAACACACCAAATTACACAGACTATGAACAAGCATTTGAGCACACTTTAAACAAACTCAGTGACAGATACCTGCATGGTTTATTATATAGAATGTTTAAGCTACTCAGGTTCCAGACAAAGGCAACTGTAAAAACAGTAACAAGGGATAATACGCTTTCAAATATAATCTGATTTTAGAATAACCAGTGCAGCCAACGTATCTGATAACTGGAGATAATGTGAAGTTTACCTAAGGGAAAAATTTGCAAGACACTCCAATTTCAAATTTTGATACTTCTTTGCGATTAAGTTAAATGTTAAATCTTTGCGATGTTTTCCACACAAAAATTGTACATGCTATACTGATATCAATGAATTAATTCCTATCACTTAGCAATACTTCAGAAGAAAACATTTAAAAATACTTCAGTAATAAAACCAAAAATACAACTAAAACCTCCCTTACACACAGCATTCAGAAAAAAGTCCTCCACTACTACTTCACACAGCTCTGGAATCTCTTTGCTAAGTCCTCCATTCACAGACTGACTACAGCTAACTACTTATCAGGTAGAAAGTTTAAAATCAAAATGATTTTATGAAATGAATGAATGAAAGAAGCGAATGAAAGAAGCCAAACTCTTCAACCTGTTTATGCTGTGAAATATGTTCTTCATACTTCTCCTGGTTTTGATAGCCACGGTCACAGGTATCACAATAATGAGAGAAAACTGGCTCTTTTTTCTTTTTGGTCTGGAGAAAAAAAAAAGAAATAATCTCAAGATTGCAGTTACAAGATACTTCTATTTTTAATTAGTTGCGAAGCACTATCATGAACACTTTTATTAATAAAGCCATCAGTTACACATTTCAAAAGTTTCAAAGATAAGCTAACATAATGTGAAAGTTAAGTTCAAATCACTTATCTCCTAAACAAAGTGAGCTGCACTCATCTCTTCCACTACCACCTTTCAATCAAGTACTTCTGCAAATGCACCAGCCTAGCACAGACTTACTGAGGGCTGTGAGGCAAACTAGGCAACAGCTCTGAGTCTCTTCCCTATCAAGACAGACTATGACTCTCCCCACGTGACATGTACTAGTTCTGAGGGTAGCATAGATTTTTCCTTCTCCCACTACACACATCAGTGTCATCTGGTTGTCTGGTCTTTACAATATCACAGAGCGTTAATGTAATTTAGGCACTCAGGCATCACCACAGTAAGGGCGTTTCTAACACAAACCTGTGTTAGAATTTGCTTGAAATGTATCTTTCAAGAGGCTCAGTATTAACAGACTGTTATATGTAAGGGCTGGCATATTAGACAAGAGTATGGGATCTCTACAGCACCATGGGGCAAGACCCCCAACACTGTCACCACCACAGACTGACAAAATAGTTTGGGTTGGAAGGGATCTTCAAAAACTGTCTGGTTCCAACCTCCCTGACATAGGCAGGGGCAATCTTCCGCCAGATCAGGCTGCTCAAAGCCCCATCCAACTTGGCCTTGAACACTTCCAGGGACAGGGCATCCACAACTTCTCTGCACAATCTGTGCTAGCCTCCCATCCCCTTCATGGTAAAAAAAGTCTTCCTTACATCAAATCTAAAACTACTCTGTTTCAGTTTAAAACCATTACTCTGTGTTCTATCGCTACAGGTCCTATTACAAAGTCTGTTCCCATCTTTCTTGTAAATCCCCTTGAAATACTGAAAGGCTGCTATAACGTCTGCCTGGACCCTTCTCTTCTCCAGGCTGAACAATCCCAACTCTCCACTCGTCTTCACAGGAGAGGTGCTCCAGCCCTCTGATCATTTTTGTGGCGCTCCCCTGGATCCGCTCCAACAGGTCCACTTCTCTCTTGTGCTGGGGACCCCAACCCGTACCTTTGGCTTATTATTTTCTTGTGGACGTTTACCAAATGCAGGGACTTGCTTGCCTTGCCATTTCTGGGAGAAATTACCATTTCCACCTTTGGAACAGGGAAAAAAAAAAAAGAGCCATTTATACATACAGCTGGTAAAACATCCCTCCTCCCTCCTACTACCTCGGTGGGCCCACTGAAGGGTCTAGAGACGACAGAAGAGAGAGGGAAGAGACGAAAGAGGGTTGCACGACTAGCATGCTTGGAGGGTCCTCCACCCCCCAAGGCTTCAGGACAGCCCCAGGGCTCCTGCCTATGTGGGATGGGAAGGAGTCCAGAGGCCCACGGGACGACTTCTCCCATGTCCCTCACCTGCATGCGGGCCCTGCGGTCGCACTCCAAAGGCCGGTGGGTGCCAGGCAGCGGGGGATGTGTAGTTATTAGGCGGCAGGTAGCTCTTGGGCTGTGAGTAGCTCTCGGCAGGCGGGTACCGCTCAGGCTGTGGGTAGTTCTGAGTAGGCGGGTAGCTCTCGGTGGGCTGGCAGTAGCCCTCAGGCTGCGAGTACCCTTCGGGCTTTGGGTAATTCCCAGCCTGCGAGTAGCTCTTGGCAGGCTGGGAGTAGCTGTCGGTGGGAGGGCAGCTCTCGGCAGGCTGAGAATAGCTCCTGGCAGGAGGATAGCTCTTGGGCTGCGAGTAGTTCTCGGCGGGCGAGGCGCTCTGGGCAGGTTGCGAGTAGCTCCCAGCGGGCGGGTAGTTCTCGGCGGGCTCTGAGTAGGTGTCGGCGGCCGTGTAAGTGCTGGGTGGGAAGCTGTCGGGAGGCGGGTATCGCCCGGGCGGCGGGAAGGGCCCGGGGGCAGCCCAGAAGCTCGGCTCCCAGGAGGGCGGCGGGCAGAAGAAGGGTGGGGGCATCCCTGGTGGAGGGAGCCCCGGCGGGGGCGGCGGGTACCAGGCGAAGGGGTTCATGCCGGGCCGGAGCGGCCGCTCGGACGCGGCCCCTGCCCCGCGCTGCGCTCCCGCCACCACGTGGGGCCACTCCGGCGGCCGCCGCTAAACGCGTCACGTCCGGGGGTGAGGAAGGTAAATCCTCCTGGCTAGGCGGGAGTTGCATCATCCGAAAGCGCCGGAGGGGCGGGGACCGGGGAAGCGGAGCGGGACGGGGGCGAAGGGCCGGAGCCGGCTGTGCCATGGCCCGACAGCTCATCGGCCCCGCGCTGCCGCCTGGCTTCCCGAGCCGCGCCGAGGCGGACCCGGGCGAGGACTTCAGCCAGGGTGAGGGCACAGGGATGCGCCGGGGGTGGGATAACGGGGCTCCCAGTCCGTGTGCCACAGCGCGGGATGCGCCGGGGGTGGGATTACGGGGCTCTGCAACCCGTATTCCACAGCGCGGGATACGCCAGTGCGGGACCTGGATGGAGCTAATTTTCGCGGGGTGGTTATTACAGTGACTTTTTCAGAAAAAAAAAAAAAAAAAGCCTTGTGTGATGGGAAACTACAGATACGAAACGGTCTGAAACTTGTTTAAGAAAAATACTGCTTGGAGTCCTTTATTTTTTCCTGCTCAGGTCTCACGTGGGCTTTGAAGCCTGTGCTCTTCAGTAGCTCCGAGTCCGTAGTGGGCAGGAGAGCGAGGCGGATGCTGGGCCTTTTGTCAAACCAAACCGCTTCAGCAAACTGTAGTTTTCCAGGCAGTGTCCATCCACCACTGCGGAACAGACTGGCAGTGAGTGGGGCTGTGGTGCCAGGGTCTCTATGTTGAGAGCCGTCGTGTCAGAGGGGGGACCCCTCTGAGACCAGCCAACTGCGAGGCTGGCTTTTTTGCGGTGGAGCTCGGTTTCCCACACTTGAACGCTTGCATGTTCCCTGTCAGTAATAGCTCTGGAATTAGCTCTTTGACCTAGTTAGCACTCCTTGTCTTTAATCCAGGTTCAAGTCACTAGTATACATATTCAGTTTCTGTCAGTGTGTCCATGATCGTTCGGTTATCCCAAAGAAAGGAGCTTTGATGCGAGAGGTTTGCTGTGCTCGTCTGCTCTCCTAATTTCTTAATCCAGAAGAGGGAGCAATAGGAAGAGGGAGCAAAGATGCTGCATTAGCTGAAGTCATGGCAACGTGAAGCTCTGTGTCCCTAGCTTGCCTTTGTGCAGAAGCCCTGACTACAAGCTTGTTTGAGCGCGTGAAGCCTTTCCTTTTCCTATCTGTCTTGATGGCTTATTCACTTTCCATCAACGTACTGATGCATGTTGCAAGTATCTATATCGTGTATGAATCCACAAGTTAAACTTATCATTAGGCTTATCATGATTTTTTGACATTGAGTGTTTTGGCAGTATCTAGTCACGTTACTCAGCCTAGTTTGTCCACTTTTTGTCCCAGTGTACATCAGATCTGCTTGGAGATTTCTGTGTGAAGTGGGAGAGGGAATTTATTTGCTTTAAAAAGCCCAAACCCCAACTACTGGGAGGTTGTTTATTTGTTTTTATAATTTTTACAAACTTTTCCTAACTTAAAATAGCCTCTCAGAAAAACTAAGTGTACCTGCTGACCACATGAGGCATACTGGTACAGTGCAGAGGAGAAAGGGAGACCAAGTACTTCAGCATAATACGCTTTGCTGTACAGAACTACAGCTCCAGCTGGAGCCCTGTGTCTGGAGTGACAAAAATCATTTGGTGGGACTGCTGCAGTCTTCTGTGCTGTAACACTTGTTGGATCTTGAGTCAGATGGGCCTAGAAGTTGTTCTGTAACAATCTCCCATGTGTGTTCTAGCTGTTCTAAGAGATGCTTCACCTTTTAAAGCTGAACAGCTTTTCCAGTATGTTTTCTTTCCTTGTGATCTCACTGACCTGCTCATTGCTTTTCTTTAAGGACACTTATTTTTTTTTATTCTGCTTTCATAGTTTCTGCCTTCCAACAACAACAAAGTAGGACTTTGAGCAGCTTGTGGCAGTGTAGTCAAGAGAAGGCTCTCAGCCAGGTGCAAGAAATAGAACACAGTGGTTATGTTTGTTACTGGTACAGTATGTAAATATTGCCAGTGCAGTATCTAAACAGCAACTCTATCATCTATTACAATAGGTTATTGTATAATTAGATTGTGGTCCCTCCTGTGAGTCATGAACTTCTGTGAGACCCCTGTGCTTTCTAAGCTTCTCAGAGAAGTCTGGGTGTGGCTGGGTCCACTTAGTCTCAGATATGGCCAATAGTTTATGTTTAAAGGGTTATAAGCAAGTTTGATTAGAAACATACAATTTTACAGTCTTTAGCCATGCAGAACTCACAATTACAAAGCACCTATGTAGTTACTTCAGGATTTTGTCTCCATACTTGACCAGATCTTAGTGCTTTTTACACTCACCCATCCAAAAGTGAGTGTTCCCTGTCTTTGGTCTGGATGTACCCTGCAGTCATCCCTGCTGGGGCTGATCCACCTGGAAGCTGTGTGCAACCTTGGGAGACCAGCTGGCCCAGTCTCCAGTGGCATCTGATACCCTTATGCAGGCTGATGTGCACCACAGTCAGTAGCAAACTTTTCAGCTCCCCCTTGAGTCCCACCCTGCCCTTCCTCCCCCTCTGCCTTCCCCTGACTCCAGATGCATCATCCAGACACTTTCTCCTGCAATACTCATTTGTTATTCTTGCCATAGGACAAACCACATTGCCCATCGGAGACAGACAAAAAGGGAGAGGGGGAGTGTATGTGTGGGGAAACGCACTCCAAGACCCAACTATCTCTGGTGTCAGAGAAGTGACGCTACTAATATTCTGTCATCCTTAATCAGGAAGAGGATGGGAGCAGATGGTAGTTGGACATACACAAAAGCTCATCTCTCGTAAATTCTTTACCTTCTTCGTCTTGTCACTGTCCAGCCCGTGGGACACACTCGTTTCCTGATTCTTCACCTCATGGTGGTGCTTTGAAGCTGGCCGAATTGTGCTCCTGCTGAAAGAATCATGCTTCCTTTGGTCTGTTTGTCCCTGCCACTGCACTGTCCTTGTACCAGCAGGAGAGAAATGCTAGAGAATGGCTAAAAATAATCAGAGATGTAGAAGGGAGTTTTGTCTGTTTCAGCATTGGGGCCACATTTGTTCAATACTGATGTCTGAGTTGATCTGCCACTATTGCTGGAGGTGAAAGGCCCTGTCTGTCCCTGAGAACTTCCCAGTGCATACCTGATGGTGTGATAGATTGCTCAGAATCCCAAAATACAGCAGAAATTAACTTAGTAAAACAAAAAGGTTTTAATTTGGTTTCTGAATTGAATTGAATTGACTTAATTTTCAGGCAGAGAGTCACCAGAGCCAGCTCATTGGAGAAGGCAAGTCAGAGCAACATTAGTAGGATGGCCATTTCTAGCAGCCCTAAAACATTCACTTCAATCTGACTTGGTTCTGTTTCTCTCCTCTCCATCCCTAAAATTTCCTTCTCATACTTTTTTATGCCATTTTTCTGCTCCAAATTGTTCTGAGCTCTGGTTACTTTTTCGCTTTTCTGTTGCTCTACTATTGCTACATCCATTTGTCTTCCTCACCTCACTGGTTTTAGTTTCCTGACACTTTGACCTCTCCCCTGTTCCTCCTTTCATCTGCATTTTTCCACTTTTCCCTGGCTTTCATTCACAGACTTCTGATTAGGTCTTGGTCTCCCTTCTCGTCCTTTCCTTTCCTTTCCTTTCTTTGCTCCCAGAATCTATGCTCAGCAATTCCCATTCCTACCTTTCTGCTCTTTCCTGTGGCTCCCCAAACTACCCTATCTGTACCTATATCTTTGCCTGTGCAGGTTGTTAGTCTCAGTCAGTACCATGACCATATTAAGATTTAATCCCAAGTTTATTTCTCCTCCATTTCTTTTCACCACATGCAATGACTTCTTCTTCCTTAGGCTTTAAATGCCATTTTCCCTTCATTAATCAGTCTCTGTCTCTATTTCATTCCTGGTTGTCCTTCTTGGGCTGCAATTCCACGAACAAACAGTTCTTTCAGAGGAGTGCTGGGTTTTGCAGTGTTATTTTTATGCCTCTCAGGTTCCCTGATCCAGTTTATTGCATAGCCCATGCAAACAGTTGTGCCAACATGACAGAGAGGAATTGGGATGAAAGTATGTATGTTAGCCCTGATTTTGAACAACATGTGAGTGGGACCAGTCTCCCTCCATAAATAGTTTTGGGTTTAGAATCATAGAATCAACTGGGTTGGAAAAGACCTCCGAGATCATCAAGTCCAACCCTTAAACCAGCACCGCTGTGGTTACTAGACCATGGCACTAAGTGCCACATCCAGTCTCATCTTAAAAACCTCCAGGGACAGTGAATCCACCACCTCCCTGGCCCTGCTCTGATCAAAGACAAATTTGTCAGGATGGAAGATCTGTCCAAAGGGGCCAGAGCACACAGAGTCCATGGTGTCGGGTTCCAGGTCCACGAGGATGGCACGTGGGACATACTTGTTACCAGCAGCTTCATCATAGTAGACATTGATCCTCTCCAGCTGAGTTCTTTCCAGCTCACAAAGCTGCTCCCAATTTCTCTCTTTCTCTGTAGTATCAGACTCCTCAAACTGCACCTGAGTTTGTTCCTTTCACTCCAAATCCTTTCTCTAACCTGTCTGCATTCAGAGCAAATGAGATCTGCTTGCATGATGTCAGGGCACCAGGCAGCTGGAGAAAGCTGTTGTGCAGGTTTTGTCTGGTTTTTTAGTGCTTTTTATGTAGTGGTGCTTCTCATATCAAAAGAGGAGACTTCTTGATAGCAGTTTTTATTCCTATTTAGCATTTGTCTGTTGTTTCTCTGTCATCTTGAGCTTATTTTACCTCTATAGACTGGAGTGTTGTGTCATTTGGACTTTTTGGGGGGTGAGGGGGCAGTTTGTTGGTGTTTTTTTTTTTCTTTCTTAGTGCTGAAATGGATTTTTATGTCCCGGTTAAAGTCTCTTCCATTCAAACAGAAAACAAAGAAGTGGTATATCTGTCTGGATGCTTTGTAACTAGTAGACTGTCCTTGTTCTGTGTCTTATGCTCAAGATGAGTAAAAGCTTTATTAAACTTGCTCGAAGGACTCGATTTCTTCCTGGCCTTTGTCAGCTAACAATGGAACCATAATCTGTATCAGGTTTTATATTTTACACTATCAAAAAGTCCTAGTTCTTTAACTGGAGATGCAATTTCCTGGTACCATTCATCTTTTCATCTAACCCTTGACTATTCATAAAGCGAACAATGTCTTCCTCTCACCAAAACACCTCTCTGTCCTGTCAGTCTTGTACTCAGTGCTGGAAATATTAAAAGGAGAAATGATGTCTGTGCCTCAGGATGCTAAATCATCAGTAGGCTGTTCATAATGTGTCTCTGTAAATGGATGCTGGTCCTGCATACGTTGTCCTGCATCTGGGAAGGCCTCTTTTGTTGGGGCCGTTGGTAGTCTTTGCTTACTCCAGTTGGCTCATTGTTGATTGAGTCTGTGAGGGTATCGCTGTTAAGTGTCTTGTTTGGGGGACATTTGCTTTTAGGATCAACGGTTACGCTCCTTCTGGATCCATGTACATGGTACTGTATCCAAATAAACCTATGAAGATCAGTGCCTGCTGGTGGGGACAGTGCCAGAAATAGCTTGGGCTTGTTAGCAGTGTTAGTGTCTGAGTTTTTCCTTTGCTGGGATATCCCCCCTTGTTAATCCAGAGGGTGAAGAGTTGACCAGAGCATGAGATCTCTCCATCCACTACCATGGCCTTCTGACAGCAGTGATTCTTTAAAAAATTCATCCCTTTTTCAGCAGAATACTTAACTCTGTGCCTGCTTAAGTCTGTTCACACTTAGCTGGACTGGGTGTAACCTTAATTGGTTAAACTATTCCTAAAGCAGGCCGGCAATTAATTTAATACTTTATGGTTGCAATGCTCCCATTTAATAATCTATGGCCTCCCACTCTGTGTATGCACAAATTATGTGTTTCTTCACCAGTAAGCCTCAAATGCTTTATTAAGGGGGTAGTTTTAAATATTTTAAATATATTGGTTTATATCACGTGCCTTGTAAATCAGTTGTTATATAAAACAGGTCTTTCTAGTCCTGTTCCAGAAGACACTCATTTAGTAATGGATTAGTATAATTCAGGGCAGGTTGTTCATTGAAATATGGTGCTGAAAAAAGTAACTTGTAGAATTTTGTTTAGATATCTTCTCTAAATGCCAGACAGAGCAGTGATTGAATAAACTTAATTCCAAGTAGATACCTATTTTGGGAATGCCACGATAGACCATACTCATTTGAAATGTTTAATAAATATACTTATTAAACCTGGTCTGGTAGAAGGTTCTCTGCCTATGGCAGGGGGGCTGGAACTAGATGATCTTTAAGGTCCCTTCCAATCCAAAGCACTCTGTGATTTTATGATCCCAAATAACTCTGAATGTTCAGTTGCAGGACCAGCACTGCCTCCAGGCTACAAAAGCAGCTGTAGCTCAGAAACTCCTGACAGTGAAGATGACTTGGAATCTCTTCCTCTACCCAGAAATGCAAACAGAGATTCTGAAGAGGAGACAGGAGATCCAGCATCCAAGTGAGTATGTTCTTACTTTATTTGTATGTTTACCTTGTATTGCAAATTAAATGTGTCTGTCTAATTTATGAGAAAGGGACAACGGTGTGTAAAAAAATAAAAAGGTAAATTCTGTACCTGTATAAGACTTTTGATTACATGTTCTGCATGTTCTTTGTGGTCCAGAATGTTAAGCTGACCTGTTTGATAGCCTACAGTGGAATTAAGTTATTTGGGGCAATCAGATCTCTGTGTTTACATGTCTTATTTTAGTTTTGTAATTTTAGTGTTTATACTAAGGACAGGCACCACTTATCATGTACATATTTGGTACTGTTTTGCCCTGTTTTTTGTATACTAGCTATCATTGAGAGGCCATAAAAACTATTTATGGGCATGAATTTATGCATTCAGTTAAGTCAACTCTAATGGAAAAAAACCCTGAATTGTTTAGCAAGTAATGGGAGTATGCACATACTCTCATTTGGTGGGTTGATTACTCACAAGTGCTGTGTTTAGAATTTGTGTGTGTTTGTTCTAGGCATTGTATAAGAGACTTGAAGGTCATTTTGCCATCTTAATGAACGTTAGAGTAATTATTACTCACTTTTTTCTTGTTTTCTTATTCAACAGTTTCTCAGTTAATTACTGGGAAAAATACTACTCAAAATGCAGACAGTGTATAAAAATGGAGAAAGAAGTGTGCTGAATTTGAAATTACTTTGAGACTAGAAAATGGCATTTCAACATTAAGAATGCTTTTACTGTAGAAAGAAGAGTAGTATAATGTGGTTTTTTGGATTTTTTTGTTTTTATTTTTTTTAATTTTATTTTTAAATGTCAGAGCATTTTTGGAATGAAGCTTAGGCTCCCAATTTTTTAATTGCTTCAAATTATTTTGGATCCTTTTGCATTGTTTCCTTGGTAACGGTAGGATATTTAGTACATAAGACCATCTGAAATAATTTTATGTATTTTTTTCCTTTTTAAAATGTAGATAATTGCTATGCATGTCAGGGTAATTATGAAGTGAAATCTGTATTTGCAGAAAGCCAAAAAGAATTCTTGAAGACGATGATGATGATGGCTTTTTTGGGCCTGCTCTTCCTCCTGGATTTAAAAAACAGGATGATTCTCCAGAGAGGTAATTAAAATGGAATTATATTCAGATTCTTTTACTTAAAACACAGTTATTTTAGATAAAATATTTTGTGTCACTATTACAGAACACTTCAACTGTGCACTTCAGATTCAGATGATTAGAACTAATTCTTCCTCCACATTCTGAGAACAGGAACGTCATTCCCTTGAAACAGAACACACAGCCCTCCTAGACCTGGTTGGAGAGAAAAAGAACAAATGTAAATTGTCTCAGATGTATTTTGAATGTCAAATTTCTTCCATTTCTTTTGATAGGTTTCAGATCAGTGCAGAAAAAACCCCAAATTACAGGTATGAGGATCCATAGTTCTGTAGTTCATTCTGATCTGTGGGGGATTAGGGCAGTTAGCTTTTGTGTGGTGCAACACAGTGCAGACTATTAGAACTGTCATTTGCTAATGCATCAAGGATTATTGTTTATGTGTCTCCAGGTGCAAAACTCCTCTGAACAGTGTAGGTTTCTAGAAAAGAAGCTGTCAGGTCTAAGGAAATAAGCATTATTTATGGTCTCTATCAGGAAGCTTTCCATTTGGTTGCACACAATTATAAAATACTTCCCAAAAATACCTATTTATGGATTTTCTATGCAGAACTCAACCATGTCTCACAGCCTTTTAGTCTTTACATCAACCTGTGCACTTCCTTCTGTAATTAGAAATGATAATCCTTAGTGAAATTGGTGCTTCCAAGGGGATGCTTACTGACGAAAAGTACAAGTCTCTTGATCACTGTTACCTTCCTCAGAGCAGTGGGGAGCTGGTAGATAAAATAAAGCAATACCTGCTTGTCAGCAGTGAGTTTTCAGTTCTAGGAAGGTGACTCAGTTTATTGTTGGACTGTGTATGTAGTATACCATCTCAAAGGAAATTTCAAAGTTAAATGTTTTTTCAGTTTTGATAAATTTTTATGATACTTGATGCAGCTATGATGCAGCAGTTAGAAACTGATTAAACTGCTATGATGCAGCAGTTAGAAAAACAGGATTTATGTGACCGAGGTTATTTGGAAGTATCCTCTTCATATATATTTGGTTATGCTTTGCTGTAACCAGCAAACTCTTTCGTATTGTGAATATCATGCTCAGTGGGCTTGTTTGGTGCTTTGATTTCCTTTTTCTAGTGTTCTGTATGCACAGTGTGTTATTTTAATTATAAAATTTTGGAGGTCACTAAAACTAATGGGATCTCAAATAAAGCAAAAAAATACTTTTAACTTTTAATATCAGCAGAAGTAGCCTTCTTGCTTTCTTGAGTTTTGACATGAATACTCGTGGTAGGAAATGAAGAAGAAAAGAAGCCTTGTAGTTTGAAGGTTAGGGAGTTGAGCACTAACACCCATTATGTAACCTTAGCCTTTTGTATGTTGACCCAACTTCTATTTTTATTTATTTTATTTCCAAAATGCTGGATAACTTGCATTTACATTGAGGCAGGAGTCTGCTCTGTGTCTATGAGTATGAGAGATTAAAGCAGTAGAAGGCACTTGCTATCTTTTTTCCTGCCTCACCATACAATTGCTCCTAGCACACACTGAGAAAGCAGATTGAGCAGAGCTGTTTTGCACCCAGCCTGATTCCATAAATAGGTGGGAAAGATGTGATGTATGGGAAGAGCCTTGTCTGTCTTCCACCCCTGTACACCTGGGAGTCTGGTTGCACTGACACACTGAGATGCGTAAGCTCTGCGGGGCAGAGACGCTGCTGCTGACTATGTCCCTGCTACATTGCCCTTAGCCTTGAGCAGATTGCAAGCTGACAACCGACCATGAATAATTGAAACAAATGCAGGCTGTTTGTTTCAGTGTATGGACATACTGTTTATTAGTTTTGTGTGACATACTCATTCTTCTAGAAAAGCTTTTGTTCTGTTACATCTTTTCCAGACTTGTCAAAGCAATATATTCATGATTAAGGGCAGCTCACGTGGCAATTTGCAGCTTGTTGAAAATGGTTTGAATCTTTCCAGCATAAAATATGTATGTGAAAAGATTTCCTTCAACTTTGGAAATTATATTGCTGTTTATCAATGTTAGACAGAAGTGCAGCACTCGTAAATATTTCTGAAGCGTTCACACATCAAGGTAAAGAGAGAAGGTTGTCTTAAAAAAAATTATGTTATACATCAGAAGAATGCTGAAATGCCCATCTTGAAACATGCATTAACAAGGACTCCCAAGTCCAACAACAGGAGAACATTCTTTGCCATATATGAAATGCAATATTCCTTAAATTAAAGCTCAGTCCATGATGAGTTTGGGGGGCGTTTTTGAACATGTGTATATAGGTACTGAAGCTGGTAACAGCAGTAAAATGTATCTTACAGTGTTTTATTTAGATTGACTTCACCAATCGAAAGACCCTTTGGACATCCAGGAAGCTGTCAAGAGTCATGTCAGCTGTGTACTGCTGACAAGGCATAGCATTATTCATGGGGGGGGGAAGCGTAAGAAGTGGAAAGTGTGGGAAGGATGAATATGGGAACCATTTTTCTATTCCTTTGAAGAGCCTTTGAGCTGTAACAGAATCAAGACAGAGCATGTGAGATTGATTGTTTTTCATAGGTTTCACAGATACAACCCACAACATAGATGTTCCTATATCTTTTAGTATAAAGCTTTTTTTTATAGGTTGATTTAACTGTCTCTTCATGCAAAATAAAGGTATTCATATACTGAAATAAGAGATATTTTTTTTTGGCTGTATCTCTATCAGTTTAAATTCAATCTCTTTAAGTTATACTGGAAATTTAAAACATGGTTTTAACAACAAAGCAATCAGAAAGGAAGGGAGGAAGATAAAATTGCAGCAGCTAGGTGGGGGTGGAACTTCATATTTAACCAAGATTTCTTGCCTGGGTTTGAAACCTCACCAGTGCCCTTGTCCTGGCCTGAGCTCTTATTTGTTGCTCTTCTTTGTATATCTGTTAGCTCTTCATCAAGACTTTCTGATTTTTATTTCCCCAGTTTAAATCCTGACAATAATATCACTACAGCAGGGCTATAGTGATTAGCTTATGTGGGATCGAGAAGAAGACCATAATTAGCAAATTCACGTTGTTTCATTTGATCACCCTGAAGCTCAGAACTGAAGATGATCATAAACAAAAGTCTTTGCTGATACATTGCGAGGATACTGTCACCTGGATATTTCTTCAGGTGACAGTTGTTTGGGTTTTTAATTAGCTTTTATTAGCTTTAAAGAACATTATGGTGGATTATTAAGAGGAAGTCACATACAAAAGACTTTCAATACTGCAAACACAGCTTGTACTATTCTTTGAATTGTTTTCACTGTTGAAAAGAGATTCTTACATTCCTGTGTTTGTGGAGACAACTGAATTAAATTGCTTGCAGAGCTGCTGTGTAAAAACAAATCAGTGAAATTACCTGTAATCACAAAACTTTCCTTCTCTGATCTCCACTCCAAGGGAAAATAAAATCAGAGCAGTTCACTATTTCTGTTTATTGAAGGGCGCTGAAACTGTGGTGCAAGACAAGAAGAATAAAGTTGGGTTTGTTGCTAGAGAAGGAGGACTGTATATTGGGCTTAACACCTTTCATTGCTCTTGAATCTGGTGAAGGAAGCTAGGGAAGAAAAAAGTGGATTTCCTTGACTATATGCTGCAACTTTCCTGGGTTTTTTTTGCATCCCAGCTGTCTGCACAGACCCTCCCAAAAACTGGAGACACTCTTAGTTATTTCTGTGGTGTGTGCATAGGGGGCACACTTGACATTGGGAGGAAGGAGAGTCACACTTTGCATCAATATTTGACTTATATTTCTATATTAATCTGCTACATTTTTTTCCCCCTTAAAGGCCCATCATAGGTCCTGCATTACCACCTGGCTTTAAGAGACCTTCAGAGGACACCAGGAGTAGCAAATGTTTCATAGGACCATCTGTTTCATCAGAACTCAGTCCTCAGGTTTGTAAAAACAGAAGCCTTTTGTTTAGTAATGGTTAAACAAGTTGCATCCTGAAAAAAGACTACTAGACATACTTACCAGGATGACAGTTTAATTTGGGACCAGGAAGTGTCTGGAATATTTTTGCCTTAGTCAAATACTGAAGCATAACAAAGCCTTAAAAACAAAAAGACTGGTCTGGTTTGTTGTGCTTTTGCTGTTAGATAGATGGTGCACTCACTGAACACGAGCCATCTAGACATCCTAAACTGCAGTCACAATAATTCTTCCTAATATTTTTCCATTATTTCTTTTGTTGTGCCATCCTTAACAAGTGAACATCCTGGAAAAGTTCAGAGTTTTAAAGGCATTAAAGAAGTAATGAAACCTATTAGAATGAAAGTATTTCTCTGTAGTTCCAGCTTCTACTCCTTTGCTGATGGGAGAGCAAAATGATCGAATGTTTCACAAATCTTCACCTCCTTAAAGATGTTTATTAGTAGCTTCATTAAGTAAGTTTATCTAGAAGAATACAGTCAATAATGATGTTATAGTGTCACTATTTGTTCTTATCAATAGCAAGATAATACCTGTAACTGGGCCTGAGGTGGTGCAGGACAGTGACACTGACACAACTTTCTGGTTTGTCTTTTTTGACTGTTCCATCAGATTAGGTAAAACTTCTACCTAGGTAGAAGTTTTGTAGTCTAATACCTAGGGAAGAAAAAAGTGGATTTCCTTGACTATATGCTGCAACTTTCCTGGGATTTTTTTGCATCCCAGCTGTCTGCACAGACCCTCCCAAAAACTGGAGACACTCTTAGTTATTTCTGTGGTGTGTGCATAGGGGGCACACTTGACATTGGGAGGAAATACAGAATAAAGCATGTGCTACTAAAGAACATTCAGGACTAAGATATGTGATAAAATGCAACTAGAAGTATGGGGAAAATTCAGCGCCCTGGATGTGGGCCTCCAGTACCATTCTGAGGGATCCGAATTGTCTATGGAAGGGGCTGGCAGACAGGGAGTAGCACTCCAGAGAAGATTGCACCCTTCTTGAGCAGCACCTCTGGCAGGATACCCTAAGACACCAAAAATGGTGCTGGATACCAGTGCTTGGGCAATTGAATCTCTCTCATGCTATGATAAAGTGAATAGTAATTCCTTGTGAGAACTCACCGTTATTTTGTTTCATTTCAAAATACTTATATTTTTACATTTAACTCCCAGAAACTGTGGGAGATGCTAGGAAGCAAGGATGCAAAGGCTGCTCTGAAACTTCACTTTTTTGGTTAGTAGTTGCAAAGCATATAATTTTCCAGCCTCCTACAGCGAATGCTGTCGTAATCTATCACGAAGAAAGATTATCTGACATTTCTGAGATACTCATCATCTTATAACTCCAAATAACAATTAAGCAATTTATCATAGTGACAAATCTCTTGAGGCAGGGATGTCAAAACTGGTCTGCTTATATATTTTGCAAACAAAAAAGTCTCTTTTCTTATAAATACATCCTCTAGCATCAGCTTTTTTGCATCTATTACAGAACTCACCTTTTTTCTCTTCCTAATAATGATCTTTTTCTTACCTCTTCCTAATAATACTCTTTTTAAAATTTTTCAATTTGAGCAATTTTTGTTGGTTTTTTTTTAATTTATTTAATTATTTTATATTGTAGTACATCTTTAGAGGCAATCTACTTCATGCTGACTCTTCACTTTGTATTAGTGAATATAATGAATTGCCACTTATGTATTCTCAAGTAATGCTTTGTGCTTCCTGACTACACAGCCTTGTCATGCCTATTCCCATTGCTTTATCACCCACATTCTGACTGTGGCTAAATATTTGCTCTTTTATAGATATTGGGCACCTGAGCTTTGCTTCCAGGGCACTGTGGCATCACCATTTTCTGTCTAGTTTTGCCTCCATCCACATCTGTATTGTTTGAACTTGGAGGGAGGGACCTGTGAGCTTTCTGTACAATCCCTGGCAACTACAAAGATTCTTATTAATCTCTAGTCCCTTACAAACTTAGTTTTTTGAGCCCTTCTCCAAATAATTGCTTAGAACGCAATGCCAGAATCACAGAGTCATTAAGGGTGGAAAAGACCTCCAAGATCATCAAGTCCAACCTCTGACTGATCACTTGTCAACTAGACCATGGCACTAAGTGCCACATTCAGTCACTTCTTGAACACTTCCAGGAATCGTGACTCCACCACCTCCTTGGGCAGCCCGTTCCAATGTTTGACAACCCTTTCAGTGAACAAATTCTTCCTGAAGGGATCCTGAAGGGATTGAAGAAGCAAATGACAGAACCAAGAGATAAGACTGGCAGATGCTACATATCCAGGAGTGTAGTACCGTGCATGCCACTGTTACCCTACCTTCCATTGGAAATCTTTCTATCATCCTTACAGAATCTAAGCTCGAGACAGTTCTTGCAGTGTGAAATTGCGATCCTTATTATGGAGATGCATCCATATATTGCTAGTGGTGATAAAGCCCAAAGTATCGAAGATGTATCCTTGTGTGTTTCAAATCTGCCTGCGACCACAGAGGCTGTGTGGCTGCGTGCAGAGCAATGTAAAGCAGCAGGACTTTGTGTACTGCACTGTCCTTACCAGCCGTCTTGTCTCAGACAAGAGATGGTGCTTTTGGCAAAATGGAGACTAAGCATCCACGTTGAAGGGCTAGAACAAGTCTCATCTGGAGTTTTAATCCAGATTTTTGTTGTCTGACAGATGCATTGCATTGGGTTTATATGTTCTTCTAGACAAAATCATTCTAATCCTGTAAAGCTATAGTGTTTCTTGATGCTCTCAGCACTATGGTTGAGAAAAATGTTTTATTTTTGGAAGGTAACAGATAGTAGCGAGGAAGAAGACAATCTTATAGGCCCAATGCCTGCAAAAGGACCGGTGGAGTCTGATGTGACTGAAGAGTTTGAACGCAGAGCTCAGAGAATGAAAGAAAAACTTACTTCAGCAGACAGCGTAAGTTGGATTTCTTAATGTCTAATAATTTGCTGGATTGTATTTGTCTTTTTCTTTGCCTGTTTCTCTGTGAACCCAGTTGCAGTTCTGCTGGAGATGCTGAGTGTTTGCAGTTGTTAACACAAAGAAAAATCCATGATTTCTGCTGGAAGCTAAGAGATTTAGACAGTAATTTTTGATTTTGCTTTTTTTATTTCCCTCTGCCCCTATGTCTTTCACAAAGAATGAACCTAAGCAAGTTACCAGGGAATCATGGATGACAGAGCTTCCACCTGAGTTGAAAAGTTTTGGATTTGGCCCAAGAACATTCAAGAGACGAGCTGATGACACATCAGGCGATAGATCTATTTGGACAGATACTCCAGCTGACAGAGAGAGAAAAGCCAAGGTGAGCATTTTTTCATTACTCAAATACACCTGCAGGCAATATGTATGTTGTTGATGTTCTGTGAAAACCAAATAAAGATACCCTGGGCTGTTACATGAAATTTTATTTCCCAGATTTTTCTTTGTTATCAAAATTTACTAATTTAGGCTGAAAGGTAAAGGCACTGAAAGAATAGTATTAAGTATAATTGATGTTCATTTATTCCTACTCCCTTTTGGAGTAGTCAGATACTCTGTATCAACTCATTGAATTTCCAATTAGCGTGTCCAGTTTCTTCTTCTGTCAAGCTGAGCAAAATATATCTAGTGGGCTCTATCTTGAGCTCTACCCTTCGGAATTGATTAAAGTAGATATAGGCTTCCTTGCTTTTTACTTCAGACGTTCTGATTATTATAGTGTGTGATTTGCTTCTACTCATCAGGAAAGAGAAGAGGCAAAAAAGTCAACCAGTAAGGATAAGGAAGAAATAGTTTTATCTGGGAGGGACAAGAGACTCATTGAGCAAGTGACTTCATACAATGTAAGTGTAATTGCAAAATACTTCCTCTTCCTGTATTTTCTTTAGTTCTTTACTCTTTTCTTCTGGTTCTCATTTCTAGTGCTACTGGTTCCCATGGCGATGCCACCACAGTTTTCCCTTTTAGTGCCCAAACCTACTGCTGTTTTAAGTCATTAGAACATTTACCATTGACTTCAAAAAGAGCAGGATTGAGTCCTCTCCAAAGTGACAGAATTTGGGTTTGTATATATTGTCTCAGTTTTAGATGGTGCTTTCCTTAAATCACCCTCATGTCAGGACATGGTGGCTGGGAATAGGCAACCTTAATTTAAATATTAGCTTACTTCAACACATTAACAGCATCCCAAGAATAAAACAATGGTGGAGGTTTAACTTGTAGGACAAATATGCATTAACCTAAAAGAGGCTTGGTAGGCCAAGCAGATCAATGTGTCAATTACACTACGTCATTAATTACATTAACTGCTCATTACAGCAACTTCATTACATGTAATTTTTCTCAATCTCTACATGTGCAGATAATTTTCACAGACAGATGTTGATTACTAGAAATCTGAACTCCATGTCAAATTTTCTCTCACTTTTCTGTCTACCAGCCCTGTCCACTGGAGTGTATAGACTGTTGCCTGCCTTACAGCTGTTAGTTGCAGTTCTTCCCTGATGTACAGCCTGAACTCTTATGGAAGGCAGTCTGGTCTCTTGAGAGTATAATTAACTTGAGAATCACAGCCTTGGCGTATTTTACATGAATTATGTTTATCTGGCTCTTCTAATGATTTATTTGTAGTTCATTAATTCACATGTCCCTCTTGACTTAGAGACTTGCAAATCCGGTGCTATTAGCATTCTGCCTTAAATTTCTTCTTTACTGTTTGTTTCTACTGTCACTATGAATATAGTAGAATAATTTTTGTGTAAAACTTGGGGTTTGCTCTCTACCATTGGCAGAATAAAACATATACAGGCCTTTACTGTCTCTAAGGTTAATGGAATTTTCTCAAAAAAACTGGAAGGCATCTTGTTTAAGGACAGTGTTTCTTGGGTTGTTTTGCTGGGGGGTTTTGTTTGTTTGTCTTTGGTTGTTTTGGTTTTGTTTTTGTTTTTCTAATTAACTCTTCTGATTTTTAGGTGGTTTGTTATGGGCTTTGTGTTTTACAGTTTTTTCCTCTATTCTTTCCTATTTCTGACATTTACCAAGGCTACTTTCCTAGAACAGGAGCTTTCATTCTTAGAATAGTTTCTTACAGTTTATTCTCTCAATGTTACATACATTTTCTGGTGCGATTCTGTCAACACTGACACAGTTATACCTTGAATAAGTATTGTCCATTTTCTGTTTTCCATGAGAATCATTTCTTATGTCATGTATGAACCATTATTTGTATGTGTGATGAAGTTAAGTGTTTGCACAGGAAGTAAAGGAAAATGAACCTTTGGAATAAAAATCACGAGAAAAGAGAGCTGCTCATCTTTTGCACTTTTGGATGAAAGAATTGGTTTGGATACACAAATGCACTGTATCTGAGTACAGGATGGACCACATGGTGTTGTGAGGACTAATCCTGCTGCTGTGTGAAATCAGCAAAAGTTTTATGTTGTATTTGGGCTGGATCATGCTCTTTAAGAAATGGAACTTAAGCCCTTGGCTTGGCAAAACACATGCTCTAGCTCTAGCCTGTGACTTTGTCCTATGGGCTTTCAACAGATGATTCAAATTTGGGAGCATACATTAAAAAAACCACCGTAGTGCATGAAAGTAAGATCAAAAGGGTATCTAGCTTATTCCTGCCCCAAGCGGTGACCAAAACCAGGTGCTTAGGGGATGCATATAAGAAACTAGGCCTGTATGTTGAGATATTTCTCTTGATGTCTTCATTTTTCTCTGCTAATAATGGCAGAGCAACTCTTCTATTTCTTTTGCATTATTTTTATAATTTATCTCCATTGTCCATGGAGATTCAACAACATTCTGGGTATCTAACATCAGTGAATTATTAGTATTTTACTCAGCCTAGACAAGATTGCTCATATTTTCTGTTCCATGTGTGCTAAATTTATGATTCTATATCCAGTTACTAAGCTGTCTTTTTCTAGAATTTTTAGTCTTCCTCACTTCAATCTTTACATTCAGGTTTTCTATATGTTGTTCATATTCTGCAATAGTTTACTTCCTCTTCTTTCTTCTCATTATTTCCAGGAGTCAAAGAGGTCAGAATCTCTCATGGACATACATCAGAAAAAGCTGAAGAGCAAAGCTTCTGAAGAAAAGACCAAACCTCAAGAAAGAAGGCCATTTGACCGAGACCAGGATCTCAAAGTCAATCGATTTGATGAAGCACAGAAGAAAGCTCTTATAAGAAAATCCAGAGATCTGAATAGTAAATTTGAGCACAGTAAAGGCAATATGTTTTTATAAGATAAAAGCTTTTTTGAAGTCAATTAAACTTTGCATACTTAATTTTTGTAAGTATTTTTCTGTAAATATTTGTATGCAAAATAAATATCCTGATGTTTAACTATTTTTCCTTGTCTGTAAATATGCTGTTAGGGAGGATGACCTGTACTAAAACTAACCTAGTAAAGGAAAGTCTTGGTATAGAAAAAGATAATGTAAATTTGCTACTTTAAAACTTCGATATGTATATTTTTTTGTTGTTAGTATATACATAATTAATTAAAATAGGTGTTATTTTAAGGAGTGCTAGATTTGATCTTGAAATGCAATTGGCAGTTTTGCCTTTTCTCCTTCCGCACTTAAGATATTCTTGTTGAGCCTGACCTGGAGGCCATGGAAAAATCCCCCTTAGGCTTGTGGGCAGAACATTGCTTGCCTGGAGTTCCTGCTGGGGAGTATAAACTCAAATGGCAGCTTTTACATCTACCCAGTGTTTTTATTTATGTGAACGTCTGTCTGTACATAAATACAGGTTTATATATACAGTATAGTTTCTGTACTATATCAGGAAGAGCTAGTGGTAGCAGAAGTAGTAAAACCTTGAGGTTTTCAGATTTAGTTGTAAAATAGTATATGAGAAGACAAAATCTAATTTGAGTTCCAATTTTTAAGGCTTGTCAGCAGAAATCCATCTTTTTTTAAGCAAATGCAACAGGAAAATCAAAATTAAGCTGATTTTTTCAGTTAATTTGCAGAGCAGAACAGCTCTTCTGTATCAAAAAGGAAATAAATCTGACATTTAAAAAAGCTTACATTCATGCTTAGAGTTCTTTACCTCTTCTCTGTGTGAGCAGCGGAAAGGGTTGCTAAACATTGGAACAGGGCTGCCCAGGGAAGTTGTGGAGTCAGTACCCTGGAGGTGTTCAAGAAATGACTGGACATGGCACTTAGTGCCATGCTTTAGTTGACATCATCAATCTAAGGTTGGACTTGATGATCTCAGAGGTCTTTTCCAACCCAATTGATTTTGTGATTCTGTGTTACTCAAAATTAGACTTGTACTTTCACCCTTTTTGATTCGAACAATGCTTGGGGTCCTTTTTAAGGAGTTACTGAAAGTATTGATATGTGGAAATAATTTTATATATGAGATGCTGGTAACTTGTTTGGAAGTATTGAATACTGTGGGGTTTGCTGTAATTTAAAAAAAGGCTGCCCTGATAGATGGTGCCTGGGTTGGTTCACATTAATGGAGCAGTGGCCTAACAATCCCCTGAAAAGAATGGCTAAAAACTTGGTCTTATTTTATTGCACATGGGCCTGAGCCCAAGCCACAGGCTCTATGGGCTGAGAAGTCTTGGAGAGTTTCCAGTGTTGCAAATGAATGCTTACATAGAATGTATTTAGATACTGCTTTTTCTTTTTTAATAGACAATTTATTTTGCCTCTGAAAAATCTGCTACCTTCAGGAGGAAGAGAGACTAATTTCGTATTGTATCTGCTTTTTCTTTAATCCATTTTCGGTTTTTGAGCCTTTTGTTCTGAGGTGAGAGGAGGGTTTAAACAAGGGCTATTTATTTTTCCTCTCCTAATACAGACTTCTCTTAGTGCCTCTTACTTTTTTAACTCAGCCAGCAAGACCTCATTAGATTTCTACTTTCTGAGCAAATATAGATTTCTTAATTGGAAAAGCAGTATTAGAAATGTTTGGGGTTTTCTCAGGAACTGAAGTGATGACAGGGTAAGCATGATGTGACTAGCTAAATCTTCACAGTTGACAGAAGATTATTTCATGAGCACGTTGTGCAATCCTCACTTAGACAAGTCTGGAGCAGGGATGAGGGCTGCTTGTATGAAGATTTTGTTGTTGTTATGTGCTTTGTTTTCATTTTTGTTCCTTGGTTCCTCCTCCTCCAAACTGAGGATCGGTCATCAGATGTCACAGGTGGCTAGACCTTGCCATCCAACTGGCTTCCTGCTGTTTGCTCTCTGCCCTCCCCAGCTCCATTACGGTCTCCAGGGATATGTTTGAGTGGAGGCTCTGCAATGTTGCTCAAGAGGAGAGCTCTTGTAAGAGGAGTGCAGGCAGGCCCTTTGCAGTCCTACATTATACCTCTTGTATGTGGGACGTGTGGTTCTAATTAATGAAGCCTTGATGAGAACTGGAAACTTGTTTTCAGTCATCTGCTGAATCTTTTCTTCCCCGCTCTCAGGCAGCCTCTCAAAGACTTGATGAAATCCATGTTACAAACTTGGGAGAAAGTGGAATTGTTGAGAGCTCAAGTTAAGCTTTTCATTACTTTGTGTAAATTGAGTGAACCTTTGAATTGCCTTAATACACAGACTCATCTCCTCTTACCCATGTGAAGCCATTCCCTCAAATAGCCATTAGAACAAGCAGTAACTCAGTAAATTACAAGCTTTATAAGCTTTTGTGGGAAAAGATGAGGCGTCCTCTACAATTTGGACAAGTTGTAAAGCATTTCGGCAGAAATTTTAGGGGGTGATTTTTCAGAATCTCATTTGAAAAACCAGAATCTATTTCATAGAAAATCCTCTCCATAATTACTATGTAACATCTCTGGTAACCAGCTCCCAACACAGATTTAATATATGCTATTACTATTCTGCAGTGTCAGCCTGTGTCTCAGCATATTGACTCCAGGCATATCAGGAAACCTTGTTTTGTAAAAACAATGGCAGGGAGATGTGAAGAGTCTACCAGCCTAGATTTTAAAGTGCTTGCCTTTGGTTTGTGCTACCATAGACATCCTTTTTAATACTGATGTTGAAAATTTCTGCTCAAGAGTAGGATCCCCCTCCTTCTGAAATGTTAATAGGTGTGTAATTCATAGTGTGGTCAATAAAAAGAAGGCTTTTGTGGAAGGCATATGATAAATTGGAAGCTTAAAAGTAATTTTAAGGAACATTATCTGTTAATAACAAAAAAGGAAGAAAAGAAAGAAAACCAACCCTTGTTGAGTCTGCTGTTACCAAGGAACAATTAAAAGCAATAAAGGCATTTCAAGAAAATTTACTGACTTCTTTACATCTACCATGATGTTTGAGCTGGAAAATTTTGTTAGAATATGATATAGTAATACCTGAGTAAAATCCCTATCTCTGCTCTTTTGATGTAAACACCTATTTGTGGAGACTTATTTTTTGCTTCTGCTGTTGGTGTTGCTGGATGCCCTGTGCATGCTGGCTTTTCTGGATGACCTGCATTTCCTAAATAATAAACAGCAATAACAATGCATTTTATTGATGGCTGTGATGGCATCATGTTGTTGGCAGCAAAGTGGCATTGGTAAAATTGCTTTCTTCTAGAAACATTGAGATGAAACATTGATATGTTTCTGTCCACAAGGAAAGGGGGTTTTATGAATAAAAGAAGTTTTTAAATGCTCTAGAGGACTCCAAGAGTTCAGAGCTAATTGAGCCTGGGGACTTGTTTTGTTTCTGAAATGAAAACCTATTGTTATTTTTGTCCAGCCAATTATGAATCATATGTTTATTTAAGAGTAATATAGCATTAAAAATCAGAATCTGTGAACATGCATCCTTAACTTCTGCCACCCTACCTGCATACAGTGCATATAGTTGCTAATTGTGTGATTACCTAATTCTCAAATAAAACACATGCATGTGATTTTCTGTCCTTATGAATTGTGTGCAGTGGCTTATATGCTAGGGAAAAAAACCCCAACAAGTTATGCAGTGTCTTTCAGCCAACATCTTTAGATTTTTCTCATGTGCTTACAAATGAAATGGTGTCTTTTTACATAAGGAATGCAATGGCAGCTCCCAGTCGTCGTGCATCTGTGAAATGCATCTTCCTTATGCTCCCAGCTCTGGCAGATGAATGGGAAGTGGTGACCCTCAACAGTAAGTCACCCAAGTGTGGCATTTCTGTCCTTTCCAAATGTGACATGGAGGCTGAGGCATTACCTGTGCAGAGCTGATTTTTTTCATAGCAGCCACTTCTGGGTCCTCCCAAAGTGACCATCACTGCAACAGGCAAAAGGCCTTTCTTCATCATCCCATCTTCATTTCTTGTGGTTTCAGTCATCTGTTTCCTTACACTGGTCTTTAAACCAGTAATAAATCCCATTGCTCTTAGAAATTATACCATTTTGAATCAGCATGGCAAATCAAGCCTTATTTTTAAAAAACAAAGTCTTCCTTTTAGAGTGGGAACTTAAGTCTCCAGGAGACAGCAGCACAGACTGTCATTTCAGCAGGAGCAGCTGCAGCTGTGACTTCTTCCAAATAAGTATTCCAAACATAAATATTCAGAAAGAATTCTCATAAGCAGACTTTAGAGGAAGGGGGAGGAAAGAAGTGGCTGGGCCAGGCTGCTTAACATAGCAACCACTTGTTTCACTTCATAGGGCTGTAGTCACTTGTCCTTGCACATGAACACCTGGCCAGGGGTTTGACTCTCTTGGAGAGCCTCTCTCCCTGCCTTTGCTAATACCCGAGCTGCTGCAAAACACTTTGTGTACATCAACAAATACTTTTTGCTACATCTTAAGTTGTGTGAACCCTGGAAGAGCCCTCGCAGCTCTCCCCATCACTGGTCCTGGAACAAGCCAGTTGCAGAGTTCTGTGGCTACTGCTTTGTGTTTCCTAGGATATGCCTTTAGATCTTGTGGGTTTGTACAGGCTTGCCCCCCGTCAGCTTAGATCAGGAAGGAATTTGTCTGAGCCCAGACACGATGGGGAGAGGA
Source organism: Corapipo altera (assembly GCF_003945725.1). Lineage (NCBI taxonomy): Eukaryota > Metazoa > Chordata > Aves > Passeriformes > Pipridae > Corapipo > Corapipo altera. The sequence continues at coordinate 57,871,245 of NW_020884872.1, read as the reverse complement.
GAAGCACTGTTACATCAGCTACAGCTCAAGGAAGAGAAGATCCTTTGCCCACTGGAGCTTGGTAGATGGGTTTATGGTAGAGCAGCAGAACTGTGACACAATCCTGACCCTGTCAGCTGCTCTGGTTGAGTCCTGCAAGCCAGACTTTTGTTCAAACAGCAGAAATTCTGGAGCAGGAGAGCCCCACGGGTACGTCTGCCTTCCTTACCTTGAGCAGCAGCCCTATTGCTCAGCAGGACCCATTTCTTCATTAGCCATGCCCCTTCCTAAATAAACATCTTGAAGACACTTCTATTTAGTGTCTGGCCAGACAGCCTAGGGGGGCTCACACAGCACTATTGGGCTGGATCCATCCTGGCCGCTTGGCTCATATCTCTGTGGCATCTTACAATCTACACAGCATAAGTTGGCTTAGGTCCACCACGACTTCTTTTTATTAATTTTTTAAGCATTTAAGTCTCCAAAGTGAATGCTCTGAATCTGGCTTGGTTTATGTTACAGAGCCACACTGCTTTGGCTTGGAGTTTGGGGCTGAGGAGGGAACTAAAAGTCCTCTGAAGACACCTGGGTTGTCTCCCTGGTGAGGATGAAGGGAGACACACGAGCGCATGTGTCCACCCAGCCAATGCTAAAAACCAACCACCTCCCCTCCCCCTTAGCACATCAGTACTGGGGATGGGAGGACGTCCCTGGGGGAACCTAGGCCTCCCCTACCAAAGGGACACCCCCAGCTGTGTCCTCCCCATTGGTCCCAGGGAGGTCTCATGGTGCTGCCTTGCCAGTCACCACCTTGAATTGCCACAGCACAAGCTGCCCCACAGAGCCAACCTCCTTCTCTTCCTAATAGTATTAGGAGATGTTGCAGACACAACCATGTAGTATCGTAAACTCTGCCTTCAAAGGAAATTCTGGTGTGGCTCCTCTTTCTTGTCCATGTTGGTTATAAATAAATCAGAAAACTCTGCTGTCCAAACTGCACTGGTTGTACACGTGGTTAGGACATCAAATTTCAAGCCCATTAGGTGCATTTCTGCATGGCTTTCATTTCCATCACTGGCGACATACTTTAATTAATGTTTTCCAGAGGTCATTGTCCCTGGAAGAGGCCAGAAGCCTAAAGGAGCTGGAGAGATGTAAGCGTGAAGAAACAAACAGACCCTGTGGCCTGCAGCCCTGGAAGTGATGTCCTTGTAAGCATTTATTTGCTATTAAGAAGCATACCCTTGGAAACTGAAGAGGTTTTCCTTTTTTCTGCTCACTTGACCAAAAAAAAAAAAGCTCCTGTAACTTAATCATTTCCTTTTGACAAGAAAATGTTTGTGAGGGCTTAACACATCTTCCCATAATCTGCACTATGACAGTGCAGCTGCAGTGCCAGGCCTTGGCTGAAGCTAAAAAGGCTGTTGCAGAACAGGAATATAGTGATTGTAATTCTCCCCAGTCCAGCCTCTAAATGAAATGACAGCCTCTGGGACCACACTCAGGCTGCTGCTGCTCCGACCTGCAGCTACTTGCAATTCTCTGCAGCGATGTCAAACATTTTCTGTTTGCATATAACATATATGGTATATTCCATGGAATATATGTAGCTCTAATACCGCACAAAGTTAAAAACTATTCCCTAAAGGGTTACTTCAGAAATATAAAAATTTTCACTGTTTTCTCTTCTCTGCAGTTTAGTCTAAAACTTATTTCACATGAGTCTGCAAGACTGCCTTCTAAAGATTGCATTTGAGGTGTCTTGTAAAGCTTTGCAATGTGGCTTCATCTTGAACTTCATCATGGCAGAGCATCAAATATAGGTAGGCTTTCTTTGGGTGATACTTTGCAAAAACTAAAACTATCACATTGTTTCTAATTGAGGAAGATAATATATGAAGGATATCCAGCACTACTTTGAAAGTGTTCCTTACAAATACAGCAGAAGGAATTCAAAAATTGAGGATGGCCACCCCTCTATCTGACAGTTAGTGGTGCAGCCCTTGGCAGCCCAGTGGACTGTTGGCTTCTGAGCCTTGTGGAATTCCCATGCTTTAACATCCCCTCCTGATTCACTCTTTTGATTAACATTACCTTCTAGTGATGGATGATCTTTATCGGGAAACAAGCATGGCCTTCTTGTGTCTCTGTTCCAACCTGTAGATCTGATTGTACCTCTTTCACATTAGTGCAATCCATACATTTTGTGACGAACCTGTGTCTCCACAGAGCACTCAAGAGCCCAGAGAAAGAAAAGCCTAAGGGCTTTGAAAGGAAAAATTCTTGCCTTTGGAGTTGTGATGAATTTAAGGGTCCAGATCTGTCCTGCTGTGCTGACAATTGCTTCTTCCCAGCAGGCTGGTCTCCCCACCTGCCAGAGAAGCCTGCTGCCCCATTCTCTTCTTCCCTGACATCTGGTTAGTGTTGAAGACCATTAATGGTATGTGGACATGTACATTCACACACAGAGGCAGCTGTCCTTGGACACAGTATCCTGTAGCTGCTTCCTGATCCCCTGCTCTGCTAGCCTCTAGCTGGTACCTGGACGTGCAAGCCCCTGGCTCGCAGCCCTGCTGCTGCAGTGTTCAGCCCTCTGCCACTGCTCACCAATCAGTCCAGGATCACGCTTGCTGTGCTCACACCCCCCCATTCAGACAGAAAGCACAATCTGGTTTCACAAGACAAAAATAGGTTTTAATGGGAATACAGAACAGATTGGAGTGATCGCATGCAGGCAGGGCTCAGGAGAGCATACTGACCTGCCCTTTCTATACTCTTTTTTTTCTGACACTCACTCCTTTCCAATCCACCTCAATTCCATCCTTTCCCCACTTTTAATCCATCCCCCAACATCCTGAACTAAGTCCTATATGTTCCCATAGCTCTCAAAAAATATCCCAAAGCATGCTTTTCCCACAACATCTCACAATGAGTCTTGTACACACCATCTTGTTGTAAGTACCTTTAGGTGTTTCTCCATGACCCACAAGAAAGTCACGTGTCTGGTCTGCAGGGCCTCACACAGGGTTGTCCACAGAAACAAGAAAGATGATAATAGTGGGAGATCCTGAATGCCATTCATCATTCAGAAGGGGACTCTCATTGTGTAATTTTTGGGAGTTATATATATGTTTGGGAATAGGATCTCCAGAACTCCAGTAGAGGCTGGTGTTGGAAAAGGAACTAGGCTCCTTGTAAGAAACAATTTTCATAGGACAGGACAGAAGCTGATTCTTCCCCTCCTGGCCATTCCATACCCCATGTCTGCCATTTACTGTGATTTTGAGTTATATTTGTTGGCATCTTCCTCTTCTGCCTGACTTTCTCCTCTTTCCATTGCACAATACAGGATGGAGTTGTGGATGGCACATTGGCCTCATGGACAAGAAGGACACAACAAGGTCAAATGTGTGAGCCATATGCTAAGCCATGGGAGCAGAATCTTGTTGCAGCAGTGGGAGGTCTGGTTCCATTTTAGTGGCCATCATGGACAATCGCTGCACAGTGCTTAGGAAGCATGATGAGGAGTGAGGACTCTCCACCTTACACAGAAGCTGAGAGAATTGACACTGAGGCCACAGAAGACTAATGATCCTTTCCACTTTTTAGAGCTTGCTTTTTTCTATTCAGCTGCTTTATACTTCTCCTTGAAGGTTTGGCTGGACTTAGAGGTACAACTGAGCTCTGTGAAAGCAAGCCAGCCCACTTTCCCACTGCCGCTTCCCAGTGCAGCACACCGCCCCACGTCTAGTGCCCCACAGCACCAGGAGACTCCACAGTGGTGGGTTCCCATCTGGGGAGAAAAGGCATGATGGAAAAACAGCAATTTACAAAAAGGAAACCAGCCTGCTGCTGGTGTGTACAAAGCCCAGAGCCTCGCGGAAGCTGTCCAGAAGCCATCAAGGTCTTGTTGCGGTTTCCAAGGCAACTTCCATCTTCCACCACCCAGGTGAGGCTCAGCTTTTATCATCATGTGAGTAGAATACAAATAGTGGATCTGAGGTGGAAAACAAAATGCACACAAAATGTCATGTGTTACCCCAGCTGCTCTGCTAGTAGTTTCTCATCTTCCACTGTTCCACGTCTGTCCACTGAGGAAAAGTGCCAGGAACAAGGAATCCATCTACCGAAGCTGAACCTCCATGACTCATTTGCTGCCAGAGGGAAGTCAGGTAATTCAAAATTACCTTAGGTGGCTTCCCAACTGGAGTTGTGACTCAAGAGCCCAGGGACCTCATTAATGGACAGCTCCTTGATGCCCACAACACATGGATCTGACCTTCCATATGTGCTCACCTGAGAGGATCAATGAGTCCTCTCAGCTGGCATTAGCACTAGCTGGGCTTGACTGTTGCCTCAAGGCCATCTCAGGATCTTCCAGGGACATAAAAGAGTGAAGGCCTCTCAGACTTCATCTCCATGGCAACCATGGGAGACATGGGCTACTGTCACAGAACTGAGTAGCTCCTCATGCATACAGTCACACAGGTCAGTTGCTATTCACCTCTGGACCATCTGTGACAAAAGCAACTGGGTTTTAATTGCCTCTTCAGCGTGAGAGAGGAAAATAAGAGAAGTGAGAGGATGCGGTCACAGACACGTGCCATACTTTAATTCTTTGATGTACTCATTATTGTCCACAAAAAGAGCAAAGAAACCAAGGCCATCGCCAAAGACTTTGGGCAGTTCTTCCTGTCATTATCATGGTGTGCACAGACAGGGAACTCACACCAAAAATGCCAGCTTTCCATAGAGCCCATGAACACACTCCTGGATTGTGATACTGTTCCTTCCCTCCAACACCTTTTCACAACACAGACCTTGCCTCAGAGAGGGATGCAGGTGCCAGACAGAGCCTATTAGGGTAGAATCCAGCACAAAAACACCAACTCAGTGCTGAGGGTTATGGGGGATGCTCTTGAGGAGGTTTCTGCTCAGTATTGATGCTCTGGCAGGAATGAGTGCATGGCCAGGAACCAGAAAGGTACCTAGCAATGACATGTAATGCAAACGTTGCCTGAAAAACTGCCAGCGAGAAGCCCTCTTTTCCAGGTATTCACAGCTTTCCTGGAATGTCCTGTCAGCTGGCATTACCTATTCCAGGTGTCAGCTCTGAACCACCCACAAGACTCCGCATCACTTTTCTTTTTCAAGTATTTCAGAGCATAAACTTCAGTAGCACTGCGAATATTAAAGCGTTCCTAGCTCTGTGTTGTTAAGAAGCTTTGGCTTGGAATACGGACTTAAATTTGGGAGAGGCAAATTTGGGAGTCTCACCAGAATGAGGAGTATTTTTTTACTTTTTAGCAAATTGACCCCACCTACAAGTCTTGGACCATCTCGAGTCCCAAATGCTGAGAAGAGATGGGCTGGAGCCTGAGGAGCAGCTCCCTGAGACCTCAGGTGATTCTGTATCCCTAGACAAGGGGGCTGTCTGAGATCTGCTTCCCCAGCCAGGGGCTGCAGCAATGCCGGGGTGAGTGGATCTGTGAGCAGTGAGACTGTCCACTCCACAAGATCAGGCTTCTCCATTTATGTGGCTGGGCTGGCCTGCAGAAACCAGGTGGTCTTGTCCATTCCTGGGATAAAATGATGAATCATCATCAGCTGAGGCAACCAGTGAAATTTCTGTCCCATCCCCATTTGTCAAATTCTGCTCATCAAGGTCCTGGAAAACTGGGTGTGGAAGGAGCTACTCAGTCATCTACCAGTTGGGAATAATTTTCACTAACACTGGGAGATGGGTACAGCCTAACAGATTGATACCTCCTGGGACATGGACAAGTGAATAGTCTATTGCACATTTCTACAGCAGGAGAGGACTTGAATCTCTTCCCCTTGAAGCCAGGCATCCTGACTGGGAGCTTCAAAGATGGCTTACCCTGTGTTTGCAAAGCTCTCATGCTTTTGTGGCAGCAGCTGCCACAGCAGATCCCATGGAGAAGGAGTATTGCTCATGGAAGGCAGTGGGCAGGGCAGAGGCTGAGGGACTCCCCATAGCGTGGGCCAAGCCAGTGTTGCCGCACTGCCCCCATGGGAAGCGCTGACTGTGTGGGTGTGGGCTGTGCAAAGAAGCAAGGAGCTCTGGGACCAGCGGGTACCCAGTCTTCAGTGTCACCATGATACGTATTTATCCTGTTTAAAGAACCATCAGAGGAGTAAACTTCGACTGTGCCCAAGTTTTTAATAAAGCATGGAGATCAGCTGAGGCTTTTCTCATACCTGGAGTATTTTAAGCATCTTCTCCCTCAGGCTGCTCTGTTAGCTCTGAAGGGCTGGGTTTATACTTCTCTTGCTCTCTCTTACCAGATCGCTAGCAGGATGTCTTTCCTCAATTGGACCTCTAATTTCCATATATTTATGGCAGTATAGTATCTTTGGGATTTAGCTGAAACTGGTGGGTGGTTTCAAAATCTATGGAGGGAACGACTGTCAAGTAGGCACACACCTACACAGACAGCATGACCCCAGGGGCCTCCTTCTCGTAGAAAAACAAGCTAAATGCTATGTAGTCATGACATTCAAGGCTCTATTGCAAAGCTGAAACATAGAAATACAGAAATAATGGCGCGTGAGCAGCCTAAATTTTGGCCTCTTTTGTTTGGCTTCTTGACTTTGCAATTTTAATGACTCTTTTAAGGAAGCATTTTTTATATGCAATGCAGCACTTCATGCAATGGCACATTGATAGACTGTGTTTAGGTGGGGGAAGATCCCTTTTAAATTTCTGGTGATTTTCATCTTATTTGCATTTTTCCCCACACACACTCTTGCCCGCTAAGAGTAGATTCTCAAACTCATGCAAAAATACACAGAGGATCAGCAATGCAAAAGCTGTCCACATCTTTGTCCCATGCCACAGATGATGGGAGGCCAATGAGTCTGATCCTTGCACAGACAGGCCTATTGAACTTGACAGCACCACTTGTGTGCAGAGAGATGACTCACTTGAGCAGAGGCTGTGGGATCTGCCCCTAGTTGTGGAGACACTTTCTTAGCAAATTTGCTACTCTATAGCAAATACTGGCTGTTCAAACAACACTCATGTTTCTATTTTCTGTCACTGTTTACAAGTACAGACTAACAACTGTGGAAGAATGGAAATCTGCTACCAGCCAGTGGTCTCCCAGAGCTCTCAAAAGCAGTTGACAGAAGCTACATTATTGGTCAGAATGGACAGTTGCTTTAAATACCTTAAAAAGAGATGTAATTAGCTACCAGAGATATCACATTTCCTAAGAGGAAGGTAAGTATCTGGCACTTTCTCTAGCAGGTTAGAGCAGTAATTATTAGTGTGGAGACTTAGATACTGACTCTTATCTTTGACAGGTTGTCAACGATTTCTGAGACTAGGGAAGTATCACAGGTTTTCAAAATATCAGCAAATTTTCTAGTGAAGAGCTGCACAGTTATGGGTGCTTAACTGAAGCACCTCTTAATGGCTATCAGATATAATTTGCACTGTCTCTCAGCAGAGGCAATGGATGGTTTAACATCCAGGCCTTTTGTTCTGTACAGACATATCAGCTAAACACTCATCAGGCCCAAGGGAAGTTGCTACCCATTCTTTTTACATTTGCTTCTCTTGGTGTGAAATCTCCTGCTACTCCAACAGCCATTTCAAAGTCCCTCATCAAAATCGTAATGGTGGTTCAATCAACGATGTTTTACAGGAGAGAAAATCACTTGATCCACAAGTACTCAAAATGGAGTTCATGCCAAACTTACAACTTACCAAAGCATGAGGGCATTTCACATGATCTGCCTTGATCTTCAAAAGCTGAGTTTTATTGAGCAGTCATCTTAATGATTTTGTGTTGTCCACCTTTCTAATATAACAGTGGGCTCCTTTTTTTAAAGGATTCTGTATGCCTAGAAAGACACTTTCTATGTCTGTGTTTTCTTCAGCAAAAGCATGGTTGTATGTCACTGAGATCAGAACAAAAAGACAAGGAAAGCAAGTCACAGAAATTTAATCTCGGGTCTGGTACTCGTCTCTCCATATGGTAAGGAAATCCTTAAATATTTCCCTTTTTCAATTTCAACCATCTAGATGTTGAAAAGTATTGCACAGTTGTTAATGTAGTATTAATATTTAAGATTAATGATGACAGAAAAGCCTGTTTGAGCCAAAGGAAAGACTCCAAGTCAGTCAAATGAGATTTAAGTGGAAGACAAATCAGACTTCATTATTCCTAGCATGGTCAGAAAGATGTCTTCTCTCTCACCCTAGATGTTCTTCATATGAACAAAGAAAGTTCAGGTAATGTAACCATCACGCTGTTAGGGAGTTGTTATTGCCTAGTACAACATGCCAGCAAGTGAGGATAAAGTCTATGGCTGACTTCAAGTCATTGCTGCCTCCACTCCTAATCAAAAGGGTTAGGATCTTCAGTGGTAGCCAGGGCCATCAGAGGTGCCAGTGATGCACAGCAGGGACAGTGAAATGAGTGAGAAGCTCAGCTGGGTCCAGAGTTCTTTTTGGTGTTTTTTTATAAGATGGCTGAGTCAGATCAGCAATGATAGCAAATCTATAACAGCAAATCAGTAAATTAGAGGCAGAGGTGTTGAAGGCAGGAAACGTGGTGGTTCATATTGAAGTGTTTCTAAAAGGATTATGTTCCTTTTGTTCTCTAAGAAATAACTAGCTAATGTGCCAAGCAGACATGAACCAGATCCATGGGGCAAGGCAAGGCAGGCAGAGAGGAAATACTTTTTCTCAAAGAACAGTGTAGAAAAGCAAGACTGGTAATTTGCTGAGGGATTCTGAGCCCCAAACTAAGGACAGGCAGATTAGGCAAATGCTCTGATAATAAGAAACCGAAAGGATAACCTTACATGTGTTTGGTGTAGCACTGGTGCTGCAATACAGGAAAGGGTTTTAAGAAGGTATATGATAAGAATAAGAATATAATGGTAAGGCCCTGAAAAAGCTGTAACAACCAGAAAGGTTATCTGAGTGAGGAAAACTATCCCTACTAAAAAGAAGGGCAACTAAGTAACATGGTAAAATGAGGCCAAGAGCTTGAATTCACAGAACAGTGATAGCCACTGTAAGCCAAAGGGTGAAAGGAGGAAAGGTCCTGTGAGCCATAAGGGCAGGGAGAAGTAATGGGATTAGGTTTACAAAGCTAGTGAAAATACTGCAGGCTTGGAAAGGAAATCTCAGTGCAGACAGAAAAGGTCTATTGTTATTTAAGTTTTTTTCTTCTGGTAACTTTAAGAGTTTAGCATTCAGCTTTGTTACATAAAGCTTCAGTGACTCAACCTCAGGAGTACATGAAGCAAAGAGTTGACCTGACCACGTCAGGACTCCAGAAATGACACTTGCATGTGAAACAGCGTGTGAGCTTCTGGAGGGAGGCGGACATATCCTGCAAGCTGCAAGTGCTAATTTGAGGGCTGCTACTGCCAAATGCTCAATCTCCAGAAGAAATTGTTCTCAGTGATAAGCCTGAGGTTTTCAGCAAGAAGTAGACTGAGGAAATGGCCTCTGATAATAAATAATCCCAGAAACATCATATTTCTTTCTCCCAGCCCCATGTGTCATTTGCCAGAAGATAAAATGAAGCAACATGAGGCCATCAGGGTTGGCTGCGGTCTCTGCCCCTCTCACACTGTTTGACACATGTTCTCATTGGATCTTCTTGTCCTCACTGGTCTTATTTTCTGTTTTCCTTAGTCCTTTTCTGCTTATTTTCCTCCCACTGACTGAAATGCCATTTTTTTTTAATGTTTAACTCATAATAATTAACTAGAAGGTAAAATTTCAGACCTTATTTAACCTTATCCATCAACAGAAATCCAGTAAAATGTGATCCAGTTGTAGCTCTGTAACACTTTCTACTCATTCCAGTTTATTAATTTCAATTAACTGGGAAAGCCATTCTTTCTGGTAAAGAGAATGTATTTTGCTCTGGTCTGTAGTAGCACTGTTAGCTTATGAAGTGAGGAGACAAACCACTCTTGCGTAATCATATTTATTAGATCATTAGCACTGTTTTAGAGAAGTGCCAACAATCAGCACCTAGGGAAAAAAGAAAGTTGACAGCAAAGGCCATTAGGTGAAAAGGCTTTGGAAAGAACCTGCAGGCAGTACACAGCAGTAATGAAGCAGACCTGTCAGATGTCTCCAGTTAATTATATTATTGAGAGCTTGTTGCGAGGCACTGCTGTGGCTTAGCTGCAACCAGGTGCAAGGGTGGGATACCAGGTTGGATGTACACATAATCTCAAAATTATATACACCTGCCTATGCTTTCAGCTGTGGGCAGCTGCAGAAGGTTGTCAGACAGTCAGTCCAGCTCAGTGTGACCCCTATAGAGCTTGGCTTCCCAACAGCAAGGTCTTGTTTTTCTTTAGTAGCCATGTAGATTTGTTCTTCTAGTCACTAATGTTGTTTTTGCTCAGCTTAGTCACACAGCCTTCTCCTAGTCTCATTGGGAAGCTCCCTCTGCAAAACAATAGTCTGTTAGAATATAACAATAACATACTCTGGTGACTGTGCATTGTCTATACCTACATAATAATGGGAATATCAGTGGCATATAATCAGGTTTGTTTAATTATAACACAAGGGAAATAAATCCAATGCAAACTATTTTTTTTTGGTAGCTGAGCAGAAAATGCCTTGCTCTTCAACAAGTCATTTGTGCATTCAGCAAGTCCAGGAGACAAATGAATGTAGATACCACTGACCTTTCATGCTGAAGTAGTACGTCACCAGAAAAAAGGCTCAGAAAAAAAGGTAAAGGAGTGGAGAACTGGAAAACGGGTAGCACTGAGTTCTATATAACATCTACACACCTACAGTGAAAAGGCACTTTAGAAAGCAACAAGTTGCTCAGAGCTCATATTACCTTCGTACAATTACTGAATTGAAAATGTTGATGCTTTAAAATCTTTCTTGAGAGACACTGGTGAAAAATACTAGATAATACTTTTTTATGCAGAGAGAGGCAAAACGTAGCTTGAGTTAAAGAGACAATGTCAATTTTATGGTCATTTTTAAAGAAATTATTTTAAATGAGGTTCAACAATATTCTCTTAAATTCTCTGACAAGCGTTTTCTTCCTTTAAAAAAAAAATGCAGCTGCATCTTTCAATTCTCTCTTCTTTTTTCTTTCTTTCCTTGATATGGTGAAAATCCAAACAAACTAGAGACCAAGATGCCTACAGTCAAATTCACTGCACACTGTTAACATGATGGAAGACATAGTATGGGTGAAACTGTAAGCAAGCTGCAGTGCCACTACCCTGAAAATTAAGTGTTCTCCTATGCATAGCAAAGATAAATATGTGTGGCTGTAAACATATAGAAAGAATTAAAAATGATTAATTAATGAATGAAGATTGCCCTCTGATCAGAACTGGGGGTTTGTGTTCTGTTTTCAGGCAGAAGTGCCATGTTTAAGATTTGATACTGCCTAGCATTGTATTGAAATGGGCGCTCTGCCACGATCTTGATGCTTTCGCACCCTCCGCCACAGAACAGCTTGGGGTGAACAAGTCTGTTATTAACGTGTTGCTCAAAAGCAGTTTGAAAACACAATGGCTACAACATATATTTTGGCCTTAAAGAGACACTGAGAATCCTTTGTTGCCTCAGGAAATAGATAGGCAGAGTGGCCCATGCCCTGTTTTGGGAATAAACAACATAGACTTTCTTTTCTCCTATTCCAAAATAAATGATCATGATCCCCCCAGATGTTTTTTGCCTCTCTGTAGATTATTTCCTCTCTTTTTTCCAGCTTACACAGACCACTTGCAGCGCAGGCAAGCAAATGATACATCATGGGTGAAGATGGCAAAAGTTTGCCTTCTGCTTACCCTGGTAGTTCAAGCATTAACGGTAGTTTCAAGATTTAATTCTTGCACCCTTGCATCTTTGCTGGCCGAAAAATCAGATATTCAGGCTATAGGAGAGATCCTCACTGGACAGCAGAGCTCTGCTGATGCTGTGTGGAACTTGTAATGGAGTAGGACAAGCAGGCCTGTAACAATCTCACTCCATTAGTTTTCCTCTTCCAAAGTGAGTTCCCTGCTCACCTTAATTTGTTAATGAGAAGGTTGGCTGACAGGAATGAAGGAAGTCAGAGCATTAGCTGATGGTAGAATAGTTTTCCTGGCTCAGTGCTCCCAAATCAAAGTCAGCTTCTGCAAGAGCTTCCCTCTGTGCCTGGCAGCAGACCTCAGCTCTAACTCCAGACTCAAATAATTTGACCCTGTGGTCGCCTAGCATAGCTCCTGTGAACACAGCTGAACTGCTGAACTCCGGAATCCTTCAGATGTGGGCAGCACTCAGCTCCTCCAGCACCTAGACATGTTAGAAAACTAACTGGGGGGGTTACCTCATCCACAGAGGAGAGGAGAGGTGAAACTAGATTTCTGCAATATCACAGTCTTTACCTGTGAAATGCCTTCTCAAAACATGAGAACCAAGAGATGAGGAAAGATCACACACCTACCAGGAATCACTTGCAAACGCTAAGGGCTCCCATCAAATATGAAGTGTGTCTCAAGGAGATGGTGATCCTGCAACTTGCTCAGTGCCAGCAGCCAGAAAAGGAGATGAGTGGTCCAGCTGTCCCCCAGGAGACCTGCTCTGAGGAGGAGTGAGAAATCACCAAAGCAAGGTGTTCTAGCTGCATGAATCTAAGTGAACACTTTGGAGTATCTAAGCACAGCATCTGGGCTGTGAGATGGCCAAGCTGCATCTGGTCATAGCAAGGAAGTTGTGGCCTCTGGCTTTTAGGGTGCCCAGTTTTTTGGGCCAGTCGGGTGGCCAGCATGACCTGGGCAGCCTCGTTACCCATCTCAAACTCTTCCCATCCCTATGTGTCTCCAGCCACTCAAGTATTGTGATGGGATGGAAGCTTGCTGGCCGTGCTTCAACGCCTTTCACAGGAAGGGGAGACTGTGGCCCAGTGGTGTGGTTTATCTTGCTGGGAGAGCCCGTGGCTCAACTCTTGTGGCACATCTGGACTCTGAGTTCCAGAGTAGCAAAGCTGCTGCAGCAATTCAAGGTAGGAAGAGGCTTTCATGTGTTTCATGTGATTTCACAGGACCATAGCTAGGAGCTGTAGTCCCTCTCCTCTTTGCCTGTGCCAGACACAGTTCACCTCCTCATCCATCACGTGGAAAGTAATAAAGACAGGGAGTCTGCAAATGCATTGCTGGCAGAGCAGTGAAAAGGAGCCAAAGTCAGCCGTGACTGTTTTTCTGTCACTCAGGGCAATATCTTCTCTGTTGTCATGCATGTAGGGAAATTTTGTTCCTCTCGCTGAAATTCCATGCACTCTGCCTTGCTTAGAAACCGAAACACAGGTTGGGATCCACCTGCTTGATATAATTCAGTGCTTGTAGTTTAGTGTGATTAGAGTTGATTTGTTTAATCTGGTGTACAAAACTGTTTGTTGTCTGCTAGTCTATCCAAATTAGAATGGTTGGGGACATCTGCACAGAGTGCAAAACAGATCTCTGTGTTGTATTAGCTTATAATACGTTAATTATTTTGTGCCCTATTTTTTTTCTTTTCTACACCAACTTCCCCAGGTTTTTCTCTGCACCAGGAAAAATATATTAAAAATGTAGTTTTCATCAAGACCTCTGATGTTTCTAAAACAGTATCATCCCATAGTTTCTTCCTGACAGGCAGGGAATAAGAACCGTGTTGAAGTACTGCGTGCAGTTTTGAGCACCACAAGATAAAAAAGACATTAAGCTCTTAGAGCACATCCAAAGGAGGGTCATGAGGATGGTGAAAAGGTCCGGAGAGGAAGCCATATGAGCAGTGGCTGAGGTCACTTGGTCTGTTCAGACTGCAGGAGACTACGGAGAGACCTCATTGCGGTCTTCAACATTGTCACAAGGGAAAGCAGAGGGGTAAGTAACAATCTCTTCTCTCTGGTGACCAGTGACAGGACTTGAGGAAACAGCATGAAGCTGAGTTGGAGGAGGTTTAGGTTGGATATCAGGAAAAACTTTTTCACCCAGAGGGTGGTTGGGCACAGGAACAGGCTCCCCAGGAAAGTGATCACACCACCAAGCCTATCTGAGTTCAAGAAGTGTTTGGACAATGCTCTCAGGCACATGGTGTGACTCTTGGAGTGTCCCAGTCTGGGCCAGGAGTTGGGCTTTATGATCCTGATGGGTCCCTTCCAACTCAGCATATTCTATGATTCTATGACTCTATGAATCATCTTGCAACTAAAACCAGTGAAGCTGGAGCAAAGGAATCCTGACATCTTCAAGAGCTGTCTTTGTGGGGGTTCCTCTGTTTGGTGCTATTAGGGAGGCTCAGGAAAAGAAAGCCTCCAGGGGTTGCTGGCCAGCTCTCTACCTGTATATCCAGATCTCCTTTCCTCCAGTGGGAACCAGTGAGTCACAAAGCAGTGACTAGTGTGTGCATGAGTGTTGTCCCTGGTGACACCCTTGGGAAGATGAGCTGAAGAGACTTCCCAGGTGTCCTGCTTTAGTGTTACCTAGCTATAAAGCAGGCTTTCTCCACAGAGGATACAACTGAATGGTTCGAGCACTCTCTCATGGAAAAACCCAGCAGGTTTTTCCCCCCCTAAGAGCTTCATTTTATCGCTAAGAAGTGTTTTCAGTGGATCTTCTTTGATGGTGTCCATCACTGACATCTTAGATGGGAACACCAGCTTCCAGAAGCACATCTCCTCTCATTCTTGCCAGTTTTTGAGGAAAGCACATGAATTCCCCTTGGCAAAACTCCCGTCAGCTTCAACAGGACAGCATCAGGCCTTTCGCCTCTTCTGCTGTGCCGGTTTTCATCCAGCACCATCAGAATGCAGTGATTAGCCCGGTCCTAAAAATGATAAAGAGAAACTTTGTGCAATGCTGACGATGTTGCAGACTCTTTATCTCACCTCACTGGACAAGGGGAAAAAAAAGAGAGAAAGGTTGTGCAAGTCTGAATTTGGCCACCTCTCTCCTCAGGCATAACATCTGTTTCAATGCCTGCAAGAAGAAAATGGTTGATTAACTCACAACTCTGCTGCTCAGCAGCTGGCCCCTGGATCCTCCTCCATGGCACTAAATGTGTCCCTGGCAAACAGAAGGTTGAGATTTTAAATGATGAATTAATGAAAATGCACTCTTTTCCTGCTTGTTGTCCCTTCAAATTCAGTTTCCATGGAAACAGGTATGGAAAGGCTGCCTGGAGGAAGCGAGGAGAGATCTCTGCCTGGCTGCCTTCCCCTCTGGGTTGCCAGCTGAGCCACCCCGATTGCCAGGCTTTTACAGAGGTTTTTACTATTGTCTTTTCTGCATGGAATATGAATGATGACTCCTCACTGATTCCTTCTCCAAGGAGTCTGATGTGGTCAGCCGTGCTCCTGTCACCTGCCACTGAGCTGCTTGCAAGTGGAGCTCCTCTTCTTCCATGGCCCATCTGGTGGAGCACAGGTTCATCTGTACCCCCGTGACTCCACTTTGCTGTAAATGTCACTCCTGTTAGAAACATCCACTCCACTGTTTTTTCTTTTTGAAAAGTGGTGGCAGGTGTGATCTGAGCACACAGATTGAGCTGGGAGTGGCGGCAGAGGGACAATTTTGTTGTTAATTCAGTGTTTTTCCTGGGGGAATATTTGAGATCCCACCTGGGGTACTGCATCGAGCTCTGGGGTTCCCAGCACAAGGCAGACACAGACCTGTTGGAGCTGGTCCAGAGGAAGGATGCTAAAATGGTTAGAGGGCTGGAGCACCTCCTCTATGAAGACAGGCTGAGGGAGCTGGGGGCCTGGAGAAGCTTTAGGGAGACCTTATTGTGACCTTTCAGTACATAAAAGGGGCCTACAAGAAAGATGGAGAAACTTTTTACTCAGGGCCTGTAGTGAAAGAACAAGGTGCAAAAAGGGTAGGTTTAGATTGGACATAAGAAAGAAATGTTTTTAAATGAGGGTAGTCAGACTTTGGAACAAGTTGTCCAGAGAAGCTGTGGATCCCCCATCCCTAGAAATGTTCAAGGCCAGGTTGGATGGAGCCCTGAGCAACCTGGTCTAGTGGAAGGGCAAGGGATTTTGAACTAAATTATCTTTAAGGTTGCTTCTAACTCAAACTATTCTATGATTCTATGAGTAGGACCCAAAGCAGACTGCAAAATGATGGTGTTTGTCTGTGTAGATCCATCCTTTTTTTGGGTGAACAAAACCTAAGGGTCTTAGACCTACAACATTTGGAAGTAGAACAGTCCTAGGAATCGTGGCTGGTTTTACAACTGTTGAGATGCATCTGCTTCCATTTTTGTTAGCATTTAAAGAGATGATCTGGTATGTCTGTGAATGGTTGTCTTAATGAAATCTGAATTTCTAGTGAAAGCTGACTAATAATATTAAGCTCAACCCACCCACTCAGGTGAGTTCTGCAGACAAATACAGTTCCAATGTAAAAGCAAAAGTAATTTTTAATTTTAATTAATCTTAATCAGAATAGTTCAATGTTAGCTGTTATTTCTTCAGATATACATAAAAGCATTGCCCTCCTTGGTTACCTAGATGCTTGCCTATAAATAGAAAGGCAGACTATCATATCTGAGATGTAATACTGAGATAGTTTTCTGCAAGCTAGATGAGCAATTTCTTGCATATTGTACCAGAAGAACTCTCTGCTTGCTGCTGGTACAGCCTCAGATGGAGTACAATCTTCATATTGAGCAACCAGACTTCAAGGAGGATGTAAACCTGTACTGGGGGGGATTTCAGAGAACAATGGGCATGACCAGAGGTCTAGAAAATATGACCTATGAGGCAGAGCTGAACGAACTGGGGTTATTTACTATAAGTGGAGGCAAACCAAAGGGAAATATCTCAGTGAAGGGATAAAGTAAAACTGCAGAGAGGAAGGCAATAAAATGCTTTCTATGCCATAGAATCACGGGATCATAGAGTGGTTTTGGTTGGAAGGGACCTTAAAGATCATCTAGTTCCAACCTCTCTGACATGGGAAGGGATGCCACCCACTAGACGAAGTTGCTCAGGGCCCTGTCCAATCTGGCCTTGAACACTGCCAGGGATGGGGCATCCACAGCTTCTCTGGGCAACGTGAGAACCAACCAAGGTCCATGCCTTTCTTGTGAACACAATGGATAGAAGAGAAATAACAAGTTCAAATTGCAAAGAGGAAAACTTCCCCATACATAGGGACAGTCATAAAGTAAGGACTTAGAGAGGTTTTTCTAAGCCAAATACGCCCCACCTCAAAGCAGGATGGGCAGGCACTTGCTCTCTCCTGATACAGAACATTTTCAGTGTTCGAGACACTATCCAACCTTCAAACACCCTGTTCCAACACTAGACCATGAGTTCCTTTTGTGGAAAGCTAAGCTTAATTCCTTACTTTTTATCCATAGAAAGCAATTCACCAACTGTGTTTTCCTGACTTTTGTGACCTTTGGGCACACCATGATGCTCTGACCCCTTTCCTGGGAGCTGGTCCTCTACCGGCCATTTCCCTTTCACACAGAAGAGTACTGTCATGGCCATGCCTCCTCTCTCCAGGCTGCTCCTCCAGTTCCCCTAGATCATTTTGCATGCTGCTGTTGTTCTTCAGTGTGCTTGGATAACTTTTCCTGTACAGGGAGAGAATAACTTCCCACTCTACCCTGTACTGGGGCAGCCTCATCTTTAATCTGGGTGGAGTTTTGGGAACCACAAGATAATGGTATAAAGCTACTCGGGAGTGTCCAAAGGAGGGCTACTGAGGTGATGGAGCGCCTAGAGGGGAAGCTGTATAAGGAGCAGGTGAGGTCACTTGGTGTGTTCAGCCTGGAGAAGAAGAGACTGAGGGGAGACCTCATTGCAGTCTACAACTTCCTCATGAGAGGAAGCGGAGGGGCAGGCACTGATCTCTTCTCTGTGGTGAGCTCTAGTAGGACCAGACGGAATGGCCTGAAACTGAGTTAGTGGAGATTTAGGTTGGATACTGCGACAGGTTTTTCAGCCAGAAGGTGGCTGGGCACTGGAACAGGCTCCCCAGGGAAGTGGTCACAGCACCAAGCCTGACAGAGTTCAAGAAGTGTTTGGACAACACTCTCAGGCACATGGTGGGATTCCTGGGGATGTCCTGTGCAGGGCCAGGAGTTGGACTCGATCATCCTTGAGGGTCCCTCCCAACTCAGAATATTCTGTGATTGCGTGATTCTGCAACTTCCTGCGGCCGCCACCGGAACCGCCCCTCCTCGCGGCCCCGCCAGGGCGGGGACTCGAACCCGTGGCCCGGACGGACACAGTGAGGGCCCGCCCCGCCGCGTAGTGCGAGAGGAGGAGGTTTGTCCGCCGCGGGCCGCCGTTTGCCGGGTGTGCTCTGCTGCCGCCTCTCTCGCTGCCGGATCGGCCCGCGCTGTGCCCGCCCGGCCCCGCCATGAGCGACAGGGCCGAGCTAGACCTCACCGGCGCCAAGCAGAACACGGGCATGTGGCTGGTGAAGGTGAGGAGCCGCCGGCGCGCCCGCGGGCCCGGCCCAGCGCGGCCTGTGACGGCCGGGCCCCTCCGTTCGTCCCCGCCCCACTGTGCTCAGGGTGGCTGCCGGCGGGTCCCGCAGCCTGAGACCGGGGCTGCCCGCGTCAGGCTTGCCCTGTGCCCCGGGGCAGCCGCCCCCTCCCGGTGCCTTTTCTCGAGGACAGCGCGGGACTGGGCCCGGATACGTGCTGAGTGAAGGAAGCACCGCAGGGAAAGTTGGGTACCGGGGGCCGTCATAGAATCGTGGAATGTGAAGGGGTTGGGATGGGCTTTAACGGTTATCTGGCCCAACCCCCCCCCAACCCACCCCCTTCCCCCGCCATGGGCAGGAATATCTGTCTCTAGACCAGGTTGCTGAGGGCCACATCGAGCCTGGCATTGAACACTTCCAGGGATGGGACAGCCACAAACCTTCCTGGGCAACCTGTGCCAGTGTGTCACCGCCGTCACAGTAAAAAATCTCGTCCTTGTCCTTGGCTGGTGCTTTGTTACAAGTAACAAACATGGCAACGTAACTTTATTTCCCCAAAACTCTGAGGCTTGAGGAGAGTTTGAGTGTGCCCAAAAAAACCCAAAAAACCCCCAAAAACCAGTAAGGAAAGTGAATGTCAGTATCTTGTCACTACAGCTCCCTTTGGCGCTGGAGAAGTACAGCTGTAGTGAAGGGGCTATGAAAAGATACTGAGATCATCAAATCAAACCTGTCTGATGCAGGGCCACACATCTGGTGCTTCCTCTCCTTCCTCCTTTAGGAACAGGCTCAGACCATCCACTTCAAAGAACCTGTGGGGACAGGGTGGTACCCAAATACTGGTCCTGGGTGGTGAGGGGGGCGTGACATCATCATACTTCAGCTACCAAAGTATCTTATTATGGCCCTTATAAATGATGGGGAATTTCAGACTTGATTTGCTGAATTTTTGGTGGGCAGATCACTGCCTCTGTCTCCCTCTTTTGTAATGACACTTGAGTCTCTGGTGTGTCTTGTCCTGCCACCTGAGTGTCATGAAACCACAATAAATGCTGCATAGTGCTATAATTGTAATAGCTATCCAAGGCAGTATCAAGGAAAGCTGACAGGAGAAAGCTGCAGAAGTATATCATGATACACCGAGTGACAGGATGATAAAATGGCAGATAGAGTTGAAAAATCTAATCCTACGTGCAGAGAGAAACATTATCCTAGTTATACATACACAGCAGTTTGGTCTCGGCTGGTTGTTGTCATTCAAGAAGAAATTTACGTTTTCAGTATATGTGGGTAACTCTAGGAATGTCATGTCAGATGAGCAGAGTGAACATTGGACGTGATTACAAAGGATACAGAAAACAAAAGAGAAAATGTTATTGCACCATCATGTTGCCTCTGTTTGGAATGCTCTATGTATTTGTGGTCTCGTCCTCCCCACTGTGGAAAGTGTACAGTGACCTAGAAACAGTACAGAGGAGAGTACCAGGGATGGTCTTGGAAACAAGGAATGATGGCTGTGGAGGGAGCTCCTAAATATGTTATTACCTTTCAGGTTGGCAAGTTTGGAGATCTTATAGAGATCTGAAGTAGTAAGTAATGTCATGTGTGGACAAGGAAGAAGTGAATAGGCAAAAATAAATAGGAAAGAGTAATTTTGAACACAAGAATTAGAGGTGTGTCAGATTAATTCAGCTGATGCGGCTTGGAGCAAACAAAGCAGGTACCATTTTGCACAATATCTAGTTAAATTTTGAAACGTGTTGCAATAAGAAGTTGTGAATTTCAAAATTGCAGAAGCTCAAATCAAGTTCAGGCAAGAAAATTGAATTGAGAGATTAAAAATAAATATGCTGCCATAACCCAAGTCTGCTAAAACATCCTAGAAATTAGAAGAACATGCTGGGGAAATATCTTTTCTTCGTATTTTCTCCTGGTATCTGCTGTTGGCTGCATTTGGAGACAGGACACTAAACTTGCTTGTCCTCTAGTCTGATACAGTTTGATGTTTCTTAAAGCAAGCCAGGAATTTTCAGGCACATGCCTGCTTACAGTTGGTACCACTCTGAGTAGAGAGTGCTGCCTGGTTTAATGAGAAAATGGGACTAAAACGAACGCTTAAAGATTACTCTTCCAAGTAAGTGTTAATGTAATCCTTCGAGTATGTGTTCTGAGCTTATAATTTGTCTGTCTTCTTGTATAATAGTGATAATAAAAAAATATTAAAATGTTGCTAACACTGATGGACCATAACAAGGGACATGCACGATTTTATCCTTTGATTTCCTTCAGACTTGAACTTCGAAACAATCATCCTTGTTAGTAGGATTTCTAAAACACTTAGAGGCACAGTACAGGTACTGTCTTCACTAGCTGGGATAATGAGGCTGAATTTATTCTTCCTTAGAGGGAGGGAGCAATCAGTTCTGATGGAATAAAAAACCTGACTTATTTGATTTCCTTTTAGCATGCATTGTGCTAGCATGGGAATTATTCCAGGGAGACTACTTAACAGGCAATAAAAATGCATTGATGAGTGTTTTAAAAACATGAGCAGTAAAAGGAGGTACCATAAAGAGAGCAAGTTGCTTTAGTACAAGTCCAGAAAGCAACTGGATTTTTTTCTGTGTTTCCAGTGAAAGCCAATATAGAGAAATACTATAAGAACTTTTAGTTATGTACTTGTGGTAAAGTGAAGCCCATTTAGTGTTAGCTGGTAGAATTGTCAATTTTTATTCCCTGTGTGTTGGTCAGGTTTTTTTTATTTAATGTGCTGCACTTATCTATAGTTAGAAAGATGATATCTTTATGTAATTATTTTTGTATGTTCAAAGGAAAATTGAAACATAGAACCTGACAGCAGCCTTACTCAGTTTCTGATGTACACACTGCATATGGATTGCTATATAGAGAAAGAGCTAATTTAGTTTCTTATAGAAAAGTGGAAGTAGTTTGTTACAGATAGGGGCTACTTTTGTGTTTTCTCTTGAAGGTGGATAGGAAGCTGTGAATAAGCTGAAAGATGTGTGAAGCAGCGGCCCTCATGTCATACACTGTCTGCAGGGTGCATTGTGTACTGGAGCCTGAGCGTGTTTGTGCAATGTGAGTAGCAAGAGGAAAGCAGCAGTGTGAAGAGGTCTTGAAGTGATGCTCCTTA
The DNA here is from genome assembly GCF_003945725.1 of Corapipo altera. Lineage (NCBI taxonomy): Eukaryota > Metazoa > Chordata > Aves > Passeriformes > Pipridae > Corapipo > Corapipo altera. Next base: position 57,849,665 of record NW_020884872.1, on the reverse strand, counting down.
GTACGTCAGATTTGTTCTAGTGATTAAAGTGTATATTTTTTTTGAGAGAAGAGTATTCTTACCAACAAACCTCAGAATAAAGGCCTCTTGTCTTGAAAACGTTCAGTAGCCTTAATCCTGTTGTGAGATCTTTGGAAATTCTGCTCTGTAAAAGCAGGTTGCTCTTGTTTTCCATATGCTCTTTCAGGAAGTGTTGAGTTTGAAAACTGACTTTTCTCCATAAGTTAAACTTTTATTATGCTGAAGTTAGGAAAAAGGGGCAAAATAAGATGTCGACAGCGTGTAAGACTTTATTTAATCTTTCCTGTAATTGTTCATGTCATTAGTGTGGTATTCCAGAGTTTATTATGTGGTTTTGTGAGTACTGTCTGGTTTTATCTGAAGTATCTGTGGATAGCTAGAAGTAATCCTTTGATCACAGTCCTTCATAACCCTTTGTCTTTCTGTGCATAGCCCTTGATTGCAGGTAGGCCAGCAGAAAGATGATTAAATGCACTCTTTGAGGCTGTTTCCCTTGCAACTGAAAAAAGCATGATTGATCTGCCACCTCTTAATCTGAATAAATTTCCTGTCTGAATATAGCAAGTCAGTGATTTTAACAGCATGACTGTCCTTTACTCCTTGTGCACTCACACTGAATGTGCGTCTGCCTTATTACCTGGCAGTATAACTTAAATACAGGTTAGGTGCAAGTACATAATAATATTTCTATTGAGTCAGCTTGAGCACATGTCATAGCATTTATCTTGGCCTTAGAAAAAGAATTATATCTGATCTGGTGTGGAATCTGCTGTAGGAAATTACTACTTTGAAAACTGTGAAAAATTATATATTAATAGATGGTGCCAGTTGATGGCTCTCTATTGTGCTTTTGTGGTATTTCTGACCCAGTGTCTGAACTTTATGGGAACCTGGACTGACATTCAGTTAGTCTGAACAGTTGGAGGACATCTGGATTTTCTAGTTATTCCACAGTACTTTATGGAGTGCTGTGAGTCTAAAGGAAAGTGCTAAACACCAGTTCCAGGATATCTTCTGGAGTTTTTGAAGAACAGGTAAATGCAAAGTTATTGTTAAATTAATTTGAGCTTTAGGAAGTTAGCAGGTTTCTTTTTGTCAACAAGTTCTTGGAACATCATCTTTGCCTTCTCAGCTCTGTTGTGAAACTTGGCTTAGTTTTATTCTATGCAAGACCAAAGTCAGACTTCAAAGTGCTTCTTTACTGCTTGAAACAGAAAATGCCACGCGCATAGCTTAGTGTGTCTCTCATTGGCTGTGCCTCACACCTTTTTTCTACGTAAGCACAGATGTTTTCAGTAGCTATGGACTGTGTGAGCCACAGTAAGCTTTGCTGTACAGTAAAGAACATTGCTGCAAAGTTCTGAAGAGCACGCTGCTTCCCAGAGGCCTTTATTGTCCATTATGAGCCCAGGTCAATCGATGCTGCAGATACCAAAATCTTTGTAACTGAAGGAATTTGTGTGTAGGTGATTTAACATCACTGGAACAGCTTTTAATTCTCGAATGTGTCACGTTAAGCAGGCCTCCTTATTCCTGTCCCTGCACTGACCTCTAATTTGTGCAACTGTTCAGGAAAATGGGTTGGGAAGCTCATTTGGTTGTTCCACCCACTAAATACAAAATCAGCACAGCTAAAACATGGAAGTCCCCCACATCTCCCAGCCAGATCGGTCTGTTTTCTGTATAATGACCAACTGCACAAAGACTTTTCCCCATACAGTGGAGGTGTGGGAATGAGTGATGGGAGGCAGATTTGCCTCAGGTAGTTCTGCTGTTGGCAAAATGGACATCTCGTAGAGTGGGGCTGTGATCTGCTGCTCAGCATTTCTGAGGTTTCCAAACTCTAAGCCTTCCCTTCAGAGGCACCTTTTGGTCTCTGACTTGTAATTCTCTAAATTCTCATCACTGTGATTGTTTGGTTCATGTTTTTTTTTTTTCCTGGAGAGATTATAAGTTCTAATAAATATTTAAAAGTATAGTTTTACCTCATAAAAAATAGAGACTACTTAGTTTAAAAATATGATGCCGATCTTTTTCTGCCTTTCATGATTGGATAATAGTATTTGAGATTCAAGTTATTATAAGATTTTTCCCTCATTTGGGACTCTATGCCAACCTTATTTTTGTTATACCCTTTGTCTCCCTAGCAGAACATATGTATATATATAACTGCTTGGGAAGTGGGCTCGTGTGAACCTCATGAAGTTCAACAAGGCCAACTGCAAGGCCCTGCACCTGGGTCAGGTCAATCCCCAGGATCAATACAGGCTGAGGGATGAAGGGATCGAGAGCAACCATACGGAGAAGAACTTTGGTTCTTCTGGACCAAAGGGGCTGGACATGACTCAGCAACGTGCACTTGCAGTCCAGAAGGCCAACTGTGTCCTGGGCTGCGTCAAAAGCAGCATGACCAGCAGGGCAAGGGAGGTGATTCTGCCCCTCTACTCTGGTGAAATCCCACCTGGAGCTCTAGGTCCCCCATCATAAGAAGGATGTGGACCTGTTGGATCAAGTACGGAGAAGGGCCACTAGAATGATTAGAGGACTGGAGCACCTCTTCTGTGAAGAAGGGGTAGAGGGGCTGGAGTTGTTCAGCCTGAAGGAGGGAAGGCTCCAGGGAGACCTTATAGCAGCCTTCAGGTACCTGAAGGGGCCTGGTAAGACAGATGGGGTCAGACTTTAGTAGTGCCTCTGGCAGTTGGACAAGGAATACTAGTTTTAAGTGAAAGGAAGGTAGATTTAGACTACATGTAAGGAAGAAATGTTTTATGATGGGGCTAGTGAAACACAGGCAGAGGTTGCCCAGAGAAGTTGTGGAAACATTCAAGGTCAGGTTGGATGAGGCTTTGAGCAACCTGATCTGGTTGCAGATGTCCCTGCTCATTGCAGGAAGATTGGGCTTAGATGACTATTAAGGCCCTTTCCAACCCAAACCATTCTATGACTCTATATTATCTACTACATTTACCTCATACTTCGTTCTGAAGTGGTCAGGGTAAAAGCATTTGAAGAATATACACATACACAACTAATACAGAATTTTAAAATCTGCTTTTTGTGAAATCTGTCTTCTTTGATTAGGTCCCCAAATACCTGTCACAACAGTGGAATAAAGCTTCAGGAAGAGGTGAAGTGGGAAAACTAAGGATTGTCAAGTAAGCCTTTACTATACCTTTACTAGTTGAATTTCTTAGAAGAAGTTACCTGCAACAATAGTTGCAGCTATTGTAATACGTAATCCAGTTTCTTGCCAACAATGTACCTATTTCTCTGATACCTGAATGGTACTTGCTCGTGTATGATTAGGAATATAAATTGTACAAAACTATGCTAGGGAGTCACTGTATCCCATTACATGATGTTTGGTTTCTTAAACCTAAGAAATGTAACTGGAGAATTTTCTTTAACTTACATGTGCTGTTTTGCTGCTTCTGTTCTCATGTGCTGACTTTTCACGTGTATTCTTGGGCACCAGAATAAAAAAAATGTTGAGCAGCTCAGGAGTGAAGATGAGTAACAAAACTAGAATTTGAATTTTCTTTTTTATCGGGAAAGCTAAACTTGAGGAATTAGGTTATGGAAACGTTGTTAAATATTTTAAATATTTATATACTTATTAAATATTTAAATATTTTCTTTTGCAGAAATCAAGGAAGAACGGAAGTGAGTATTTACTAATTAAAAAGACTATAAATGTTTATATTTTGAATTCTAAAAATTGTTTAGAACATGTTGGTTTCTAATGTCACATATTTTTTGTTACACCTGTACATAGAATCAGGAGGAGAGAATTCTGCTAGTAGTTCTGCCTGTAGACTTACTGTGGGACTTCCATCTGGTCTGTCAGTTCCCTCAGTTTGTTTACCCATCTGTAAGCAGCAGTCATAGTGATGACATTCTTTCTTTCTAAACGTTTTGAGATGTGTTAGTGCTAAAGGCTAAGTTGAATGCACAGGAGAAGCACACAGTGCTGGTCTGAAAAATCCCTCTTCAAGTTTCTTTCTGTGACCTGTGATTCTGGTTACCCAGCCCCCCACTCCTTAGCAAAGGAGCCATGTTTAAATCTCTTCCAGGCTGTATGAAATTCAGGAGTCCCAGGCTAATAACACTTGTTGTGATACTTGAGCACTTTTTCTGGAACTCAGCTGGCTGTGTGAAACATTTTTAAGCACTCATACTGAGCAATGGCTGAAAACTTATTATGCCTTACATTTTAATCAAATTGTTCTCTGACTTAAGGAGGAGGTAATTTACAATTTTTTAAAATTTGAGTAAATTTTATTAAGTACATGAAAGCTTTGAATTCTGTATTTCAACAAGAGATTAATGTAGGACTCTTATCCCACTTTTTATGTTTTTGAAATGGAAATGTGCTATGCTACTTGTATTTTCTCTCTTTTTGTTTCCCTGTAACTAGAAAAAACAGTGTAATTGAGTCTGTTTAGTAACACTCTGGCAATTGTGACTGTTAGGTGTCATTTACTTTGAATGAAGATCTTGCAAGCATCAATGATATTGGAGGAAAACCTGCTTCAGTCAGTGCACCAAGGGAACATCCATTTCTTTTGCAAAGTGTGGGAGGACAGACCTTAACTGTGTTCACAGAAACTCCAGTAGGTAAGTTAGAATTAAAGTTATTTGTTATGATTCCATTATTTATGATTTCAATAAACTCAATGCTGTAAAAGAAGAAGACTTGGAAGTAAGGTTTTGGCTCTGTTTTGTTGCTGTCTGCATACATAGCACTGTTGGATTTTTTTGTGTCTGCTGTCTCTTTTCTTCGTGTGGTTGAGCAACTGATTTATGTTCTTCACAAAGGGTTATCATGTACAGTTCAGCTGTGGGTCTGCTGAAGAGAACAGTGTGGAGTGCAATATAGAGTGCAGTACATTGTGTACATTCCCGTTTGGGGTTTTCACTGCAAAAAATGTTTCCGTGTTCCTATGTGTTTTTGAGATGAACTAGTATTTCTTTTTCTCCTTGAGTTGGTCTCTGCTGTGAATAGGGTTTTATAAGAATGCTGATTTTTCCTCTATCCAGTTGAACAGATGCATTTGAACAATAAACACATCTGTTCAGCACATTTTCTGGAAGTATATACATGGTTTAAGTGTATTAAAGCTTAATAAGGTCATAATAACCAAACAGTGCAGCAGTGAGGTTATAGTTTTTCTTACTGGATTTCAGATGCCTGCCTTAATTTCAGATCAGTAGCTGTATGAGTGATTAGGATATTCAAGGTTGTGTGCCCTAAACTGCATGTCAGACTTAAGAGACATGGTAGTGTTATACTGTACAGTAAGTTCAGCAGACTGCCTTGTATATAAGTCCCTTATGCGGAAAGGTTTTCTACTGGAATTACATGAGCAAGTTCTGGATGTTAGAGAGAGAAGGCAGGTGTCTGCAGAGCATATCTCATTGTCTGCAGAAGGTATCCCAGTTTCAGGAATGTAGGTTTCAGTGTTTCCAGAAGACAAATATACTAGTATTGTTTGTTACCTCTGTCTTCTGCAGAGCAGCAAACTACAGCGTGACCAGCTTCTGATTTTTTTGATGTTCATAGGCTGGCAAGTAATTGCTGTGATGTCAGTGTGATAAATAAATGAAGGAAGGAGAATTGTAACTCATAGGACAGACTTACAATACTTAGTAGGTTTGACCATCTCCTTTTAAAAATCTATTTTAAAGCTTTAATGACTGAGCAGTGAGATATTAAGGTACAAGTAGCTTGGCTGTCTCAGTTGTGTTTAGGTATAAAAGCACTTATGATACAACGTAGGGGCTTTTCATTTGTTATCCCTTTCTCTGAAATTAATGTGATGGTGTTATTGGTTTTTCACTTTAAAAAATTTGTATTTTTCTGTGTATGACTTGCAACTTTTTAAAAATGCTGGAGTTTGTAATTCATAGATTACAAATGCGGAAAGAGACAGGCAGCAAGTTTTCAAGAATTTTCCAAGCATTTTAGTAGTACCTCATCCTTTTTCCTTTCTCTATGCCTCAACCTTAGAATGCTTAACAAAAGAAAGAGATTTTAGGTTTGAAGATGTGTTTAGAATATACATTCAGTGACTTGTGCATGTTTGCTGCAAATCCCAAGACACTTTTGATACAAAATATTGCTTCAGAAACCTCTAACAGTAACTTAAACTGCAGTGAGTGCTGATGCTTACCTGGAATGTGGAGTATTTGTCATCAGTTGGAATGAAAGTCGTTATGTGGTAGTTAGAAGATGCCCATTTATCTCTGTTCTATCATCTGTTAATACCAGTGTCTCAAAACTTTTACATACTCAGAACCTGTCCAGTCTTTTTATTTAATCAGTTAAAAATTTTGCATTTCTCAGCAACCAGAAAATGTTATTCGAGGACTATGGATCTACTGAGTAGAAGTTATTATTTTAATTGAGAGCAAAGTGTAGTTAGTGACATGAGAAATGTTTGGAATGAAGCACTGAATAAGCATAGACCTTGTCAAAATTGGTTTTGCTTGAGATTAGCAAGCCTGACATACAGTCAGTGAGTTTTCATGGAACTGGTTTGGATGCAAAATGGCTAAAATCTCTTGCTCTTGTGTTTGAGTTGGTGTTGAGAGTGCAATCAGACATAAACTTTATTGTGCTTTTCTTGCCTGACTTCTTTTGCTTGTAAAAATGAATGTGGCACAAATATTCCAAATTCCATTCAGATTCCTTACTGACACTGTGTTTCCGCAGCCATACTTGTGTTTTTAAATGTGTATCACCAGTATGTTTTGAGCTCCATGACTAATTTCAACAAATTTCATAGTGAATTGTGACTAGTGTGAAAATAGGTGTCTGAAGAGTGGACTGAAACTGTATGGATATCCCAGCTGAAAGAAAGGCTGCTACCCTGTTTTCCATGCCACATGGAAAAACCCACTATATTTATATCAACCATGGAAAAACACTCAAAAAAACCTTACACATCTTTGCACATCAGTCAATCCACAGTAAGAGACAGTCATAGGAAGTTGAAGTTCATTAATTTGTAGGTTCACAGACTTAGTACTTGTCTTCATATTATAATTAGCACATTTTTTTCTGAAAAGCATTGGTGATCCTATTCCTCTTCCTTTTGTGAAGTGTACCATGTAACAGAAGCAATATGCTGGTTTGAACCGTGGGCCAGAGATTAAGCTGGTATGGAACTGCAGATGTCATGCATCTGGAAGGATGCATCTTGGAAATTAGGCAAATGAAATATGAATAAAAAAGTGCTTCATGCGCCATTGCTCTCAGTCCTTCTTGAGGACTGAATTTACCTAAAATGGAGCAAATGGCATAAAGCAGTTTGTTTTATTTTGCAGAGGGTGCGGTTTATTTGTGCATTTGTGTTTTATTCCCCCCCCACTCGTTTTTTTGAGCATATTGAATGCCTTAAGATCTATTCTGTGTACAGTCCTTTAATCCTGTGATCCTTATGTTGTAGTGTCTTTCTTATGGTCTTTCTGAAGTATGTTGTAATTTTGGAAGACGCTGCAGGGAGTTCACATATTCTGGATAATTCAGCACTTCACATCGACTCATCAGGTCATTTAGAGCAAGCAAAAAAGATCAAATTTGACAAGTAATTTAATATTTTCTGTATGATGTAATTTCTAGACTTCTGAATGGATATTCTATGAGTTTTGCTTTGCTCTGTCTTAACTGAGCTTGCTTCTAATACCTGTTTTACTGGAAGAAATCCTTTAGTTCTTTCACTGTAAACCTCTGCATGTCTGGGTGTCCTGTATTAGTTAATGGACAGCAGCAGACTTTTCTGAAGTGAAGTTTGGTATGTCCAACACCTAATGAATTGGTTTTTTGGTCTTCTGCAGTGTATGTACTAGATCTGAGCTAATATAAAGCTGGATAAAATGGCTCCCATCCCAGATACTATTAAAAATCTGGTCTATCCGCACATGCTGCACGTTCTGTTTGGAGTAACTCTGGGGTTTTCTCCCGTTTCTTTTCTTTTCCTGTTTTTGTATTTTGAAATAGCTCCAGTGAGTAATACAGAGTAGTACAATATAGTCTGAAAGTAGTAGTTCCTACTTCCTTTGCAAGGCTGTTTGCACGTGTGAGACATTGCATTGTCTTCGTTGCTGGGTCGATCACTAAGGCCTGCGGGATGGTGTTCCTGAGCATCAGGATAGCAAAGCTGGTGGGAAGTGTGGCTTCCTTCATGTCTGCAGAGGGATCTGAAGCACAGTCGTCTCTTACTGTCTAGGTCTTGCTGTCGAGGCTGGTTTCAGTATTATTTCTGCATTAAATATGAACTACATTCTGTTCCATAAACATGACCATATGTACATCAACAGTTGCTATGCAACAATGCTATTTGTGCTTCCAGTCATTTTATTTTTTCTTTGTCATCAGCTATCATAGCTGTAATTTTTGGGGTGGGTGGAAAGGAGAGCATCTTGCTTATATTTTAATGTATTGAATAAAAGGAATCTATCTTATGTATAGCTACAAATTATCTAGGGGCAATTCATGGGCCTGGTATATAGAGTATATTTGGTTAAAATTGTTTTCTGAGCTTCCTACTAGCAGACACCCTGGCATAAGGTAGTGCTATAATTTAACAGTTTCTTTCTTGGTTGAAGGAAGAGGAAGACTCTTTTGTTAAACATTTAACAGCAAACATTTCTGATTGTGATTTTAAATTAGTTCCCTTCCTGCTTTAATTGCCTGATGCTTAATTTTTCTGCCAGCATGTAGTTTAGGTTTGCAGGATCTAAATATAAATGAAAAATGCAGCTTTGTTAGAGATAATGATAAATGTTTCTTACTGACCTCTTTTTTGGAAAAATGTGCTACTAATGTGACTTGGGAAAACGCAGACCTTGGCAAGCAATTGCATCCCGAACTGTAAAGGACTGATAGGTGGAGAAGAAGATTTTACACTGTAGACACAAATAAAGTATAAGATATTTCTGTAAAGTTGGGTGAGATGATTCATTTTATTGAAATTTTGAATATATCTTCCCAACTCCCCCTTCATAAGTGGGATTGCCTTAATGTCTGTTTTTGTGTCTTTAAAGTCTTTCATGCTCTTTCAATCTTACTGAAAGTAAAACATGTTCAGAGAATTCCATTGACAGAATACCTGCCAGAGCTTTGCTTCTGAGCAGCATTCATGCATGGATTGTCTCAGTGTTTCATGCTTCGCAGAACATTTCTGTCTTTTAGCATTGTGTTTTTCTTCTGTTTTCTGAGTCTTCTCTTTCAGAAACTCAATTCATGACATTAGATTTTTTTCTTTTGTATTCTTGTTCAGTAAAACACATAACTCCACCTATATACCTTAGAACAGCTTCTTTATTCCCACATTCCTCGAAAATTCTCCCACTGTTTTGAATTGTTGTTTTTTTTCCCTTTATGCAGCTTCTCATATACAAAAGGACCTTTTCTGAGTTTGTACATGAATCACACCTGCCGTATAATGTACAATGTGCAATTGTATTCAGTGAAAATGGATATTCAGAGGTTTTTATTCTGTATTTTGTATATATGTATTTTTACGTATTGGATATATCCAGCCATTAAAGTAATGTGAAGGGAAGAAACACTAATGAAAATCTTTCATTCAAGCAGCTACTTCTTTAATTACACTTAATTATTTTCAGTAAAATACATAGTACTCAGAATCTTGATGCCTTGTAATACTACTTCCACTCTTGTTAGATAAATGTTTGAATTCTGAAGTTCCTCATCAAACTGTTACTTGGGAAATAAACACCCTCGCTGTTTCGCCATCTTAGCACAGCCTGCTGAGGGGTTTTGGTGTTTACCTGTCTACTATAACGGTACTTCCCAATTGTCTCTGTTCAGGCTGTCACTTAACCACATATTCCAGTCTGCAAAACACTTTGGGATCTTATTTAATGTTTCTTTGTTCCGTTGTGTACTTTAGTCTTTTGTGGACTGTTAGCAGAAACAGAAAACCTATCAGCAGCCTCACGATCAAAAGAAATAGAAATAACAGCAGCCTTTCAGATCTCTGGCATTTATGCAAACTTCTGAATATTTTTGAGGATCATAAAGGTGAAACCTGTGATCAGAAGAGAAGAATGTGTGACTCAAGCTAGTCTAATTACAGATATCATTTTGATGGCTCAAAATTTTGTGTGTATTATTGTGTCAAAAAGTCCATTTAGAAGACAATTGTAACTGCTTACATCATACCCCTTCTCCATGGCAAAAAAAGTGGAAGTTATATTTATTTAATTACTTTATATGCATGTTGGATGACTAAAAAATTACTGTAAAGGAGGCTCAGCTGGCTGGCAGGGATAAGCTAATCTTATTTTCATTTCTGTTATTAAAACTGCAGACTGTTAATTTCTACACAAATTTAAACAATTGAGGATATGACACACAAATTATATGGTATGTTAGAATGAGCTCACTGTGATGAGAATAGTCTTTCTGCCTGCTTTATTGACTTAAAATATCTTTGTTTTTTTCAGTTTCAGGGATGTGCATGTAAAAAACAATATCCCAACACCCTGTCACCACAACAACAGCAAAAACCCCCCAACAACAACCAAAAAACCCAACTAACCAACCCCAACCCGTTGACCTTTATCTGTGACAAGTACACTCTCCCTGTAGACATAATATACATTTATTGTTATTTGAATCAGAGATGCTATTAGCAATGTTTAAGTGTGATGTCTTTGGCTATAGTTTTGGCTAGGTGACTGATCTTCCATTGAAACAGAGTTAGAAATGAAACAGCTTTAAACCCAGCTGTATCTCACATCTCAGTCTAGACAGGTGTTCATATCTTGGTATGTTTGTATGTTCTTCATTAAATCCTCTTTGCATCTTGTGTACTGAATGTTTCCTTAATTAAGTTACCATTGAGTTAGGGTATTGGTTGGGTAATAACTTTATGATGTAATTGTGCTAAATACACACCAAAAATAGTGTCAACAAGAAAATGCAGGGTTTTCTGCAAACAGGCTATCCTGCATGTATATCTGAAAGTTATCAGGAATCTTTACTCACTTTATGAAGGCTCATAGCTCGGAGGAGACTATATAGTGATGGTTTCTGATTGAAAAAGCAGATGCCTTCAGTTGCTGAGACCAACAACAGCCACCTGGTATAAAGAAAGAGATTGGTGGCAGACTGGTTTTTAGATTTGCTAAAATTGATCTGCTAAGATTGTCAGCAATCTCAGTGAGAAAAGAGGGACATCAGACTTGAAAGCCAGCAAGAATCAGTGGCAAGAAAAAGATTTTTTAAAATATTTCTTGTTTTCAATTCTGTTAATACTCAGCCTATAAGTGGCAGAAATGATCAACCTAACTGAACTAAAAAATTAGTCTTTGAGTTAGAGCAGTAATTCAGTTTTGTCTGTAAGTAAATAGCTGTGACTTGTTTGAGTTGAAAGCCAAAGACAAGTATATTTTACCATTTTTAACTGTATTTTGGGTAGGTGAAAATGTTCTTTATATCCTCTGCCTTAGAAGATGTGTAAAAAGAAGAAATATAGGAGGAACAGTCAAGTATAAGCTTGACAAATTTATGTAGGGGTTTAATTTCATAGGACTGTGTAAGTGTTAGAACTCAGTTCACCAAAATACATCTACCGTCTGCCATTTCTTGAAATGTGGGATTGGAATTTGTTGCAGAAAACTGTTTCTGAATCTGACTCTGCCATTCACCTGAGTGATAATAGTTCAGCAAGTCACTCTGCAGCACTGTGTCTGTTTCTCCTTCTTACATACTTAAGATTCTCTGCTCTGTGGAAGAGGTGATGTTTCAGATTATGTGTATTTGGTGTACTTGACAAGTACAAATACTTGACAAACAGATAAAATGGGCTATAATGTGGTACCATTTGAGGACAAATGTTATAGGTTTGAAAAGAGAAACTCCCTTCATTTTTTACCGTGGAGCCACCATCGCTCTTGTGGCTGTGAGCAGTTGTTGAGCTGCCGGGAACAGCCCGTGGACAGCCCGTGAATCTCACAGGGAGCCACAGAGGCCACCACCTGGGAAAGCAGGACTTGTTTTGAAAGTTTTGATTGCACCACTGTTGCTTATTTGGATTTGTTATATATATGTTAATAAAGAGCTGTTATTTTTCTTTTCCACACCTTTCACCTGAAGCCTCTTAATTTCAAAGTTAGAATAACTTGGAGCAGTTTGGTTTCTTGTTTCTCCCTAACCTGCCCTCCTTTGCAAACATTTTTGTCTTTTTAAGCTAAGACAACAAACAACCAGAAAGGAGTAAGGTTGAAGAAATAAATTTTTGCGTGGTCTGTAAAAAGAGTAGAGAAAAGGTTGATCAAGTTCAAAAATCTACCTAGTGCCTATTAAGAGCATTCTTTTGCAAAACCTTGATTATTTTTTTAATATACAAAAATTATATTTGTTTTATCTAGGCTGACCAGTGAGATAGATTAATAATGTACTTCGCTTAAGCATAATCTTACTACTGATTTTGCATAAATATATAGCTTCATTCTTGCAGACCTCAGACGTGTAATAGAGTTCTTTCATTTCTCTCATTTTGAATTTGGGCACTAAAGGACTTCTTTTGTTGCTCCTAGTGGCAAATTATTCTTCAGAAGGTAAATTTGTAAATATTAATCAAGTCCAGTGATTATGATTTTGTCGTAATTTATCATTCTTTGCTTTGCAACCCACTTTTCAGATGTAATTTCGAATAAACAAAACAGAAACGTTGATTCCTTTTTTGTTTATTTTTTTTTTCAGAAAGCCAATCAGAAGAAAAATCGGAAAGTGGCAGTGCTGGTGAGTATGGACACTTTCTTTGAAGCACTTACAAAAATTACTTTTCAGTTTTACTTTAAAAAAAGATGGTAGATTAAAAAAAAAATTCTTTTTTTTAATATCTAGTGGAATACCATAAAATTGAAAAATAACTTGATAAACTGGTTATCTGCTGTGACCAAAAGCTTAAATTATTAACATTTTTTATTTAAACCAAGGGGAATAAAATGAGAAGGGAGAGGTTTAGAAATGTTCTTTGGATTGTTTTATTTATTTCTCAACTCTTTTACTTAGGTTCCTTGTATGTATTTTTTACTTTGAATTCTTTCTTTTTGATTGGAAAGTTTGTAGCAAACTTCCAGATGTTTTGTTATTCTGTTTCAATTGCATAAACTAAGCAGTCATAAAAGCAGTCCATAAAGATTAGGTTTTATCTCTGATGCACACATATTAAATAGTATTGGGAGTGGGATGGCACTCGAAAGTGCTAATTGCACAGATAGGAGATGGGTGGGAAGAATCTCACACCCCTACCTTTCTTAAAAGCAATTCCTAAATGTAAGACTAATGCTAGTGGGCGTTCAAAATGTCTTCTTGAAAGTACTGTTTTGGGCACTTAGAGATATCTGCTTTTTCCAATGTTTGACTTCTTTTGAATGGTATTTCAGGATCAAATGTTATCACAAGTGTATACTTTGTGTCTGGCTAGAAGTAGGGTTTGAGTTTTCTTTTCTCTTGTAGGGAATTCTTTGTAAAATTGAGATGCCTTTTATTACACTGGCTCAAGCATGTCAAAAGACTAGTGTTAGAAATGTTAAAGGCTTTAGACTTGTACTGAATCCAGGGTGTTTTTTATAGCTTGCAGTTTTTCTCAATTACTTGGTAAAACCTGTTCAGTCTGATTCTGTGTTAATTGTCGTGTGGTTTTAAGGTTATGAAGGGCTAGTTTCTAAAAATTAGTACTTTATACCACTTGGAAACAGACTCACTGCTATGTAATGACTCAGGTAAAATAGATATTGAACGTTTAACTGCTAAAATGAATCAGAATTTTGATACTTACATTTGGTTGTTTTGTAGTTTTAGGAATGCACCCTTGGTTTTGCTTGGGTTTTGTGGTTTGTTTATTCTGTTTCGGTTTGGTTTTGAATTATTGAATTGTCTGCTCTTTACTCTTGGTGCCTCGTCCTTGTTCTGTGAATATTGTGTAAGGTGGCCACGTGTTTAGTTGTTTTTTTTTTTGCTTCAGCCAGAAGAATGAATTACTGTGTGCTGTTTAAATATGCTGACAAGATGAGTACTAAACTCATTTGGTGGAATCAAGCTGGCTGTGGATTCAGCTTCTTAGTGATGGTAGTGGGTTACCCTGGGGCGTGTAAAGGATTCTTAACAGTCAGTTGTGATTATTTGCTTACTCACTTTTTTCCTCAAAATTGTTGTGGAACTCAGATGACCTTTACCAAACTACCTCTCAAGTAATTCAGATAATTGAGTACTCCGTTTTTCTGGTAATCTACTTTATCCTGGCCTACAACAAGTACTTCTGAGGCGAAGATGATGTCTTTCATGTATTTATGTAGCATTTTATTATATACTATATATATAATTTATTGGTATTTATGTTATATATTACATGTATATAAATATTAACATTAAACATTAAATTTATATGTAGTATATAATAAATAATTACATAAATAAAAGACAACAATAAATTATATGATAAATTAATATCATATGATACATATATTTAATATTTTAGAAACAAAACTTTTGGGTATTACTGTAATACAACTGTGTGAGGTTCATTTGTAGCTAGAAAGTAAAGGCAGTAAATGAGATTAATAACATTCAGAAGTTGTTTGATTTATATCCTTAAAAAAATTTCTTCACATTTTTACATTGTTAAACTTATGTCATAAATCATTAGTATTACGTATGATATTTTAAATCACATTTATTATTGGGATGGTTGTAAACCACTTATAAAAGGGAAGATAGTACCAGTGTTGCTACTTTACTTCATAAACATTTGGAGACAGGCAATGTAAAACCCACCTAGTCCAACCCCCTGTAGTGAGCAGGGGTCATCTTTGACTGGATCAGGTTGCTCAGATCCCTGTCCAACCTGACCTTAAATGTTTCCAGTGATGAGGCATATTACCACCTCTCTGGGCAATCTATTCCAGCTTCTTCCAGCCTTTAATGATTCACAGTTCAGAGAGAACCAGAGCTGGGGGTGATGGTGTATTATTTAACAGGGTCTCATGGATTTTCCCTCTGTGAAATGTTCCTCTTGATTGAGCCCATGTAAATTTTAGTATCCATAATATCTCAAATGATGCTATGGTTACAGTCAAAATATGCAAGAATCAAGATGTATGTGTAAGAAGTTTACTTAAACTAATGTTGAACTCCTTTTGCATATTATCATTTTAGATCACTTTTCCACACAGAAATCCTATTTGTTTAGTGCTTGTGATATAAACAGTGCTTGATGATTAAAGCAGTGTTGTTTAGTGCCTGAAGGCTGGTTTATGTTAAATGTGAAAGGAATGTAGCAAGCTACACATGTAGCTAAAGGAAAAGAGAATTAAGAATTGGCTTTGCTTGATCACGTATGATGATGAGCAAGTGATTTTAAATCCAAATATATGTATGTAGCTCTTGTTTGTTTATGGCGTTGCTTGCACCTACCTGTAAGTGCTGTCAGTGGTGACAGAAGCTGTGAAAACCAAGCATTTGTGCCAATATAAAGTGTGACCTGCTCCCTCCCCCCAATAAAAATACCCAAAAGCTGCTGCTCTGAGCCTGTACGGTCTGTTAGGAATGATACAGTAAAGGCATGCATTCTCATGTAACAGCAAATGTAAAGAGGTGCTGTCCTTGTGGAAGTGTGTTAAGTGGAAGTTGCTTGTGCAGGAACTGAGTATATAGTGTTGCCTAAGCTTTGAGCATGTAGACAGACAGTACAGTATGAACTTACTTATTGACTTATTTACAATAACTTATTTGTAATAACCTATTTATTTATAATGACTTATTTTTATTCACAATTTTACCAATTGTGAATGTACTTGTTTGTCTGCAGACAAAAATATACAACATTTGAATTGTCTGTAGATCACACTTACTTAATTTTTTGATGTAATAAAAAAAAAGGATTCATGTGTTGTTTATACATGTGTTGGAATATTTGAAACTCAGTGTAAGCACTATGATAGAACACTAAACTTCATGTGATAAAATCAGCAATTTTTTGTTAAAGGCACAGAGTTCTTATGTTATAACGTGGGGCTATATAAAGCTGCTCAATGTACATTTGAGTTTATCCTCTTTCAAGCAGTTAAAATACATTAATAATACTTCAAAAGTGAAACTCTAAATGAAAAATGATTGTCAAGAGGAGTAAAACAGTAATCCTTAATTTAACTACTAGCTTGAAACTCAGTGTTGAAGATAACTTAAATATGGATTCTGCCATTTTCAAGCCACAGGAACTGTTTGTGTCTTGGAAATATAACTGATTTTGTTGGCAGGTAAATACAACAAAACTTAAAATACAAGCTTTCCGGTACTTTTCCAGGAGTTGTAATCAGTGAGACTCCATTTGTAGCTGTTGAAACACAAGTAACAATTTCTGCTTTAAGGTATATCATACTGGTTATAATAAATGTTGTGGAGGAACAGGGAAGGTGCACTAGTACAACAACAAAAAGGATATGGATTTAATTTAGGTCAGCACTAACTGAAGTTAAATTTTATAAGAATTTGCATAAATATCCTTGGCGTCCTTAGAGTCTGGCTATTTGTTTCAGTATACTGTATGAATATTCCAACATTTATGTTTGTCTGAGCGAACTGATGTATTTGTTGTCATACAGTCGCCACCCTGAGAACAGGACCTGATACAAAACAGTGGGAGTTAATCCCACAATGCTGTTCTGTCCTTCAGTGATGTCCAAGTCGAGCTTGTTGAAGTACTGAACTAAGCAGAAGTGTGCTTTTGGCTCGTATCAGAGTTCTTGGTTTTCACTTATGGCTCTTGAGAAATCCCAGGAATGTCAGCCATGCCTGGCGTGGCAGACTGTGACTTCACAAATTGTGTTTGTCTTCTATGAGGGATTTTGCTGATTACTGCAGTTCACCCACCTACCAGCATGATCACATTGGATGGGTTCAGACCTTTGCAGTATTGCAAATTAGAGCCTTGAATGATGGATCAAAGGAGCAGAGAAACAAGACTGGCGAGTAGCAGTTGTCTCCTAGCAGGAGGCAATTTCAAAGTAAATAAAATGAGGTAGTTCTGCATGCAGAATGTAAGTGAGCAATTGAATTCCTTGACAGAAGATGTGGACATGAAGGTGGTATTTGCTAAAGGTGTACACAACCTTAGAGGAGACCAAAAAGATGTGTGAAAGAAGATCACAGAATGTTAAAATGGTTTGAGTTGGAAGGAACCTTGAAGATCATCAAGTTCCAATTCCCCTGTCAGGGGCAGGGACACCTTCCACTAGTCAAGGTTGCTCAAAGCCCTGTGCAGCCTGGTGTGGAACACTTCCAGGGATGTGGCATTCACAACTTCTCTGGGCAACCTGTCCCAATGTGTCATCACCCTGACAGTAAAGATATTCTTCCTAATATATATAAATCTACCCTCTTTCTGTTTAAAGCCTTTGCCTCTTGTCCTATCACTACATGCCCTTACAAAAAGTCCCTCTCCAGTTCTGTTGTAGCCTTCTTTAGGTACTCGAAGGCTACTCTAAGGTCTCCCTGGAGCCTTCTCTTCTCCAGGCTGAGCAACTGCATCTCCTTCAGTCTGTCTTCATAGAAGAGGGCTGCAGCTCTCTCAGCATTTTAATGGCCCTTCTCTGGGCTTGCTCCAACAGATCTATGTCCTTCTTATGTTGGGGCCACCAGGGCTGGAAGTAGTATTCCATCTGGGGTTTCAAGGGAGTGGAGAAGGGCAGAATTACCTCCATCGACCTGCTCATCGCCCCTCTTTTGATGCAGCTCAGGATACGGTTGGCTTTCTGGACTGTGAGTGCACATTGCTGGGTTACCTTGAGCTTCTTGTCAATTAAAGTCCACCAAATGGTACTAAGATTGAGAGGACGTTGGGTTTAAGAGACCTCGAGCCACAAAAGCCAGGTGGACACTGGGATGCATACCCAGTAGGTGAATCATACATGACTGCACTTCTTTGTGGATATTCAGTTGTGACCACTGTGCTGCTGGAGTCGTGATGTTGAGCAAAGCAGCAGGCATTTAGTCTGATACAGTTCTCTTACTCTCAGGCTCTTATTCTCCTGTCCCGTCCCTGCCCCCCTTCCACCTAGTTCTGTTCTGTTGTTACAGAAGTTCCAGTTCTTTCTTCTTTTTAACCATGGAAGTAGCTTTTCTGGGGGAAGGCAATGAAGGCAAAGGCAAGAACAGCTCTTCTAAGAGTCATTTATTTCTACCTTTGCTGACTGCAGCTACAAGAACACTGTAAGCTGTAGTGCAGTAGAATCTGAGCTTTCTGTATGTTTCAGCCTGGACACAGTCTGTCAGAGCTCATTGGTGCTCTTCCTGAGCTTATAAGGCCTTTTCAGCCCCAGTATCTTGCCGATATCAGGGGTGATACAGGAGCAGGAACAATGTGTAGCTGTGCTACTGCATATTGTCTTACTCATGCAGGTTGTCTTGCCCTGTACTGTGTCGGCAAACCTAGAAATCGTAATCTCTGCATGGCAGAAAAGTTATGGAGGTGGACTTCATATTAGAAGGCATAAAATAGCCTACATGTTACATTTCTTCCTGTTGGGAAAGAACTTTATTGCAGTTCATTTTAGAAAATGTGTTGGAAATATCACAAGACCTGGTAAATGCTGCAGGCCTTAGATAACATTAGTATTGATGAGACTCCTAACTTAAGAGCACGTTTTTCTCTGTTCATCTGACTCTTATCAACCTGCCTGGCAGGACCTTTAATTTGTCTCCTCTGAGATTACCAGTTTCAGCATTGAGAAAATGTACTGCTTTATCCCTAATACTTGCCAAAGGCTTTATTTAAGTAGTAGAGAGGCAATAAATGACTGGGTTTGGTGTTCACAGTTGTTTGTTCTGTTTACATTGTCTGATGCTTAGCCTTCATTGCTAGTTTGTGTGCTTATTTTTTTCTTCCTGATTGAGAAAGTCTGTACCCTCCTCTGACCTGTTCTTTTTTTTTCACTTCATCTGTTCCCTATGGTACAAAATCAAGAACCCCCTAGGAGCTAACAAGCAGCCTTCTATGGAGCTGCAGCAGTAGATTTGTAGCTCAAAGTTTTCTATTAACAAAGTTTTAAGAGTTAATTCCTCTGACTTCTGCTACAATACAGAAAATTGCCTCTTTGAAACCTGATATATGAAAAGTCAAAAGAGAATTTTTTAAAAACTTTTTTTCCCCGTTATTTATTTGTTAATTTCAGGATTATTAGACCTTACTTGTACAACCTCAGTGTTGCACTGTGTGGGTATCTGCCTTCTCCATAAACCCAAGACCCTCAGGTAACACCAGTTGCCTTCCTTTTCATCTAATGGTGCTCAGGTATTGTAGGCTCTCTCACCACACTACTCCCTCCCCATCCTCACAGCTCGGGGAGTCCAGCAGTGCAAACTTCACTGAGCATCAGACTCCAGACTCTAGCAAGTCCCTTGGACCTCATCTTTCTGGGGTGTTTCCCCAGCAAGCAGCCTTGGGTTTTTAAATTAGAATTCTCATCTCCTTGTTGCGCTTCTGCGACAGGTGAAGTGCCACCCCCTTACACACAATGCCAAATCTCTCTTCAGGAGATGTGAGTAAGAAAGTGTTATGCTGCCTTTTGGCTAGGCTTTCCATGCCTGGGACAAAGCTGCTGCTGAAAGCTTGGGGTGGGGCAGTGGCAAAGGCAAAAAAAAAAGATACATCCTGGAAAAGCATGGAGATCTAGCTTTTCACATAATTGAAATAATGCTTGGGGTGGAACTAGTGGAATGCCCCTTTAACGACCACAAGGATGGTGGCCTTCCTGAACTCTCTGTAAACCAAGGTTATGTCCCCCAAAGTCACACCGTTGGCAAAATTTGCAAACAAACAAGGCAATATTGTTGTAATTTTTAGCATTACCCGGAGAAGTTTACAGACATTCAGAATGACTCAATTTATAACAGTCATCTTCTAACTACTTGGTTTTGAAATCTTAACATGTTGAACTTGCATATCATTGTGTCATAATAGTGTTTTAAATTAGTAGATGCTGTTTACAGCTATATTTGTTGTACCAGCTCAGTTTTGTTTCTGAACTGGCAGAGCAGTATTCTTTTCTGAAGCTTAAAATGAACAAACATGGTGTTAAATGATAATGGCAATGATGTTCAACTGTTACCAGCGCCAGTAGAAACAGCTTCTTGGGAGACTGTTGCATTAGCTGTGTGTGATACTCCTACTATACACGTTTTTAGGAAAAGCAATCAACTGTTTAGTTCTACAGAATATTACACAATTTCTTGCAGAAAGAAAGGCAACTGCAGTTTCTTTTTCTGAGTGCTTGCTCATCCACATTCCTCAGGTATCATCATACATCTTCCTCCTAGCTTCCCCAGTCCTTGCCACACTGCTTGTTTTCTGGCATTTTGTTGTGAATGGTGATGATCTGCAGAGGCAGTGTTTTGAGACAATGTTCTCTGTGATATACCACTGCACAGGAGTTACAGAGTGTCTATTTCAAAAATAAACCCCATAATGTTATTTTTTCTGATCCTAAATTTCTTGTGTCTCATTTATTGATTTTGTTTCAACCCAGTGGATTATGCAAGCCTCTCTCTTCGTATAAAAATTCCTTCAGGTTTTTAACTATTAGTCACTTTCCTATGAATCTGCCCTGTGTTGCAGGGCAGGAGACAAAATTAGGATTATGTAATAGTTATTTAGCAAAGATGATCTAGCCTAGGAAAATAATATTTATTTTGTTATATACCCAAGTTAACATGTCCTCTTCATCCCCAATCCTGATTCTTGAATCAACAGAGTAAGGGCAACATGACCCTTCTACCCAAAATAGATAAGATGAGATACTGCTCTTATTAAATTGTATTATTTATTGCCTGCCATTATTCTGCTTGTATACTAATGGGGAGAGGAGAAGGAAGATAATTTTCTCAAACTGTTCTCATCTTACTGAATGGAAACCTTGCAATACTTTTAAAAGGTGAAAATAATAATACCACTGATTGCTGCAAATGATGATGTAATTTTTTTTCCGTTTATGATCTAGAGGGGCATTACCTACTGTAGAAAAGAAGAGACTAATTGTCACTTAAACAGTTGTAATAGGTACAAATAGAAAAAAAAAAGACATGAGTGTTTGAAAATGTCAATAGTGCAATTATGGTGCTGTGAAACTTTGGCCAGTGGGTGAGCTAGAGCTGGAGGTGCAGAGTTGGAGCTGCAATTGGACAGCCTGTGTATTTCACAGCATCAAGGCTCCTCCTAGAAACCAAATCTAACTCTAGAAGTCATTGGGCAGTATGTGTTTGGAGACTGAGGAAATACTTCAAGGGGGCATAACATATGTTTTTTCTAGTTTTATATTCTTTCCTAGGCATCCCTAGGAATGGTCTGGTGAAAGAAAAATGAAAAGTCGTTGTATGATGGGAGGAGAGAACAAGGGGAAGAGTCAAAGGATCAAAAATGGGGATTTCTGCCCAGAGATGGGAAAGCTCAGGGGTTAGAAACAGTTCACAATGACCAGGGGACACTGGGCTAAACAGACCTTAGTCTGGGGTAGTGCAGCCTCATAGTTTTGTCCTCATATAGAAATCCATGCAGTTGGTACCTATGCCAGTGTACTATCAAGTGTGATAAGGAGCCCTTGGCTTCTCCTCTACCAATGGGGAAAGATGGGCATCCAAGTGTCAGTATTTTGGTCAATTTGGCAACTATTAATATTTTTCTATGAGCAGTCATTCAAGGAATTCATAGGGGCAAGGATATTCTTTTTGCAGTGTATGGGGGTCAGTCCTACCTTCAACTGCCTCTGTCCTCTCTGCTTGGTGTCCCCTTTTCTCACCCAAGAAAATGGACAGGAGGCAAGTGGAGCTGACCAAGCCTGGCAGCAGGTTAAGTGCCTCCTTGGGGAGAGGGGAGGAAGTTCCTTTTTACTCATAGCCAAGCAGTTGAAGATCATTGGATAAATTTTGGTAATTGTCATTCCTTCCTGATACTTGCAGGAGAGTTCTGGTAAGTTCATTGTGATCCAAGTCTTAATGACAGAAAGAAAAATAGAAATACTTTGCATGCACATTGTGTCCTAAAGGATGTTGTTAGAAGAACTGTTGGTATTTCTAACTTAAGCACTTGATTTTGCAACTTTCCTATTGTTATGGTAGTTATTGAATTTGAAATTTCCAGCCTTAAAAAAAGACTGAAGAGATAACTGATGTATAACTGGGTACCTTTTCTGGCACACCCTACTATGGTGGAACACAAGTATCCACTGGACTGACACAACATATGCAAAATATATTTAAGTTTTATTTAATATCTTTATGGAGTAAAAAGGAAACAGTATTCACAGTATGGAGATTTTATGTGATCATTTTATTCATATATCAAAGCAAGACACGCCTCCACCCTGGTTTGAAAAATTACTCAAGTTTATAAGTACTTTGAAGTGTCTGTAGCTGATATGGCAGCTGATATATTCAATATGCTTGTGGATTTGTTCAATGTGAACAGGGAAAAGAACGAATTTTTTACTCTATGTTCCTTTCTGCTTTGTAATTCAAAGAGCTGAGTGAGGTGCCTCTGATCAGAGATGGTGTGTAAAAATTTCAAGCCCTGACACTTGCAGAAATGCATGAGTGCTCATGAAAATGGGAAAAGAAGACAACACTGTGTTACAGCAGATGTCTTCACATGTATGCCATAGATGTCAGTGTTATTTACACAGACATATAAAAAATCCATTTAAAAGTGTGTAACTTAATGAGTCACTGAATTAAAAAAAAAAAAGGCAACAAACCAACCAAACAACACAGGAGTTTATTTTTACTAATGATTAGAACTGTACATTTTTCACTTAAAAAAAAGGGTTTCAAGTTCTCTTTCACAGGTTAAGAGGGCAGTAGGTACTCTGAACCAAAAACCTGACAAATAAAGACTTTCTGTAAATCTTTTATGATAGACTATTGTATAGAATATTCTTAGAAAATGTGTCAGATGGTTTGCATTTTACCTGTGATTACCAGTTTATGAATAACTTTAATTAAAAAGGTATTTTCTACAACAAATGCAGACCTATCAAATTCTCTAATGGTTTTTCATGAGTGAAATCATGCTCTGATAAATACAGGTACTGCTTTCTGATATAAAGTGCTAATGATTGATTCCTTGATGTTTGGCATCCTAAGAGCCCAACTGAAAGGCAAACAACCACAACATATTTTAATTAACATATATTAATTGTTTGAAATCAAAATTGATTGGGGCTTTTTTTCTTTTCAACTGCAATGACATTTTAAATGTCAGTCAAAGATCCATTACAAATGAAGGTTATAACCACAAGCATTTAAGTGAAAATGGATGATTTGACATCCTAGGAGCAACAGCCTCCTCCACTTTGTGCTGATGCAGGCTGTGTATTTGACAGCACTGAGAGCATACTGCTTTAAAACTTGTAGATTCGTTATGGAGCTTTTTTAGACTGTCATGTCACTTTTTCTTGCTCATGTAGAGAATTGTGTCTACAAAGGCCTTTTCTTGTAATTGTTCTGTGTGATGGTGTTTCTTGATCTTGTCCTAGAAGATCAGCAGGATTTTGGATTTCTTTTAGGGGAGCTTTCACATTTATTTTCACAGAAGTTCTACAGATTCTTATAAGCACAAGATTAGTGGTTAATGAGGATTTTTTTTAATATATCAATTAGAAAAGAACTTGGAGGGGGAGGAGAGAAGGATGACACACTGATGGCATATGTAAAGAATAGTATTTTACTATATTATACCTTTTGTTTGTAGATAGTTAATGCATTTGGACAAATTCAGAAAAGTTTTGGGATACATGGACAGTTCTTCAGCTTGTATACCTGAAATGTAGAGTGATCTGATTTTTAGATAGTTGAGTTTGGAAAAGTTCCACTTAGAACCACAACTTTTATGAACTGTAAGTCTGTACTGTGGGGACTGGATTAGAAAACTTGATCATTTCTAGATAGTGGATTCATTCTGAGGGAGTATTCTGGAGAGGTGGAATTTTCCCATTTGATAAAATCATATTGGAATATGGTTCAGTCACTGCTGCCTGGTCTGGAGTTGTGGAGTCCCCGTCTTAGTTGATGTCTGGCAAGGAACCTAGTTAGCAACACTTGTTGTATGTTACAAGTGAAACAGTTTCATCTTGAAGGATAAATAGACCTTGCATTTATATTTGTAGTTGGTACTACTAAGGATTGATTTTTTTCCCTCTAAAATCCAAAACAAAACTGTTCTCAGCTTGTCTCGTGTTAGCTGTTTTTCTTGGCTGTTGCTTCTACTATAGATTGTACTGTGTTCTGTTGACATTCTTAGTATTTTTTCCTTTACAAAATTGATGTTTTGGGAGAACTACTTAGTTGGTTTTTTTATTTCATTTTTTTTTATTTATTATTATTTTATTTTTTTTTATTAGCATTTTACCTGAATTTTGGGTTCATATGAGCTGTGAATGATGATTGTGTTCAATGACAAACAAAGCTTAAACTTAGATTTAGTGAAGCTTTTTTTTTTGCCTTTTGTGATGATTTTTCAGTTTGCTTTTGTGAAGTGACTGCTTTGTAATGCCTGTGGTTAAATTAGTTACAGTTGTTCTATAGAAGCTATTACAACTTTGTTTAAAATATAAATGAAAATATTTGATAAATAGTGGAGATGAGGAGAATTAAGGTTTATTCACTCTATTACTTAGAGTGAATAATCTTAAATGCCAGCAGGTGGTCTATTCAAAACTGATAGTACTAGTTGCATTTAGTAAGCCACTGTGCAAAGCAAGGGCTCTGGTAATTGCCTGTCCTTATGAGCACAAATGATTGCTAGGAAATAGTGACTATAGCATTGTAGGATGTCATTACTGGAAACCTGTTACATTTAGCTTTATGTCAAATATTTTTATTAGCCATTTGATATGTATATATATTAGAAAATGTAGCATTCTGTGCAGATTGAACTCGTTTCTCATAATAGAATGAATCTCCCCCAGCATTATTTTGTTGGTTTACATCTTTTTGGCAATTGTTATTAGTGTAATAACATAGTATAAACTTGGTAGTGAGTTGAGAAATCATTTAAAATCAAGTTGATTAATTTTAAACTCTCTTTCAATCTTGTTTTTTGCAAATGTGGTACAATAGATTAGCATAAACACTAATGAACAGTCAAAATCATTTATTCCAGTTAAAATCCATTTTAAATTTGTTATAAGCAAAACATATTTTAAGCCTATTTATTATGTGAAAATACTGCCACTGCTGTTCAGCAGAGCAGTTAGGTGTATGCATGTTAGTCACACAGGTACACAAAAATTCAGCTAGACTCTGCTTGAAAGACAGCAGTGGAAAAACATATTACAAAAAGCATAAAGCATTCAATCTGTGTTTACAATGTTAACAGGTAATTTTTATTAAATTCAGACATAAAATTTTCATTCAGCTTAGGTAAGCCAGAGATAGATGTCATTATGAGATTTACATACCATTAGCTCACATCAGTTGATTAGCAGCTGAGCTCTGTGGTACAAGGCTAGTTAGATACATTATTTGTGATGCCAGGAGGCTGCAGCTGAAGGAGGTTTACTGGCTGCATGCTTGTGTCCTTTGCCTTTGTGATTACTTGATAAAATGCAGTGCATCACTGTGAACAATTGACCCTTTTGAGCAATCCAGACTGGTCAGCAGTCTAAATCCACATTTTAAAGCCGTCATTATAGCCTCAAACTTAAGAGTTTCCAAGGTGCAGACAAAGGTGTTATCCTCCTTCAGTACCAGTCGTGTACCATTTTCAGACTTTATGAAGTACTTGAATTGAATAATATTTGAAGATACTGAAAACTCTTCCGGAAATCCATCCAGCCTGCTTTTAGACACCAGTACAATTCTGGATTTTATTTTTGCAATGAAATCAGGAGCATTACAAAAGATTCTGAGTCCCTGTGAACGGTCGTGGCTGTCAGTTATTTCCAGGAAAGTAGTCTCTCGAGATGCTAGCTGCTCCTTCTCCCACCTTGATTTCACTGCATCCGAGAGTACCTTAAGCTGGAAAAATTCAGCTTCTTGTGCCAAAAGTTGATTTTCTCGAAACCCCTCCGGTAGAAGAAGTTCTCCATTTCGTAGGAAGTTGAGTATGTGTCTGAAAAGGAGTCCATCTCTGTCTATGAAGTAATGACCATCTGCATCAAATGGACACATTATTCTTCCGTTTATGATTCCTTCCAGAAACGAATCAGGATACTTGGTTAGTGTCTGTTTTTGTGTGATATATAGATAACCACCAACATTCAGAGTAATCAGAGACGTTTTATATTCCTTGTCTTGCTCAGAGCCTTCAGAGTTCCTGTTTTTTTCTTCGCATTCATTTTCTCTTCTGCTTGCTTTTTTCTCCATTATTGAAGCTGAGACAAAAAGCCAGCTATCCTGCTTTGTTCTTGTCAGCTTGTAAAGAGGGTGTTTCTTTTTAAAAAGCACCTTTATTCAGCTCCGGAACGATGTTGGAATGGAAATGCTGCTAGCATTGCTCTGACTGCCAGCTTGGGTTTGCAGTAGGTGGCGTATCAGCTGTGTGTGCAGGGTGATAGCAGGAATATGACTGTAAAGGAGAATTTGCATTTAACTGTATAAGGGAAGAAGGGTATAACAGCTGTTTGTCTCCTTCTTTCCTTTAAGTCTTAAGAAGTTTATGTAGCTTCTGGGCTTATCCACAGAAATGCATACTACTGTTCTAAATGACACCTTATCTTTAATGGTTGAGGATATATTTGTAGTATCAGCTAGCCAAATCATATTTAGTGCTTAAAGTGTTAAACAGATAGCTTTATTTATGTTTCAAGGATTTTAATTTTCACAAGGCCTCTTTTGACATTTTTTTTGGTAATGAGTATAGTATCTGACACATACAGCAGGACAGTACTGAAAGGAAAGGTGTCCCTGTCTGTACAAGGGGGCTGTCGTCTATGGAGTGTGTGCACATGCATGACACTCATTTATTGGACACGTACACAGCAGTGAGATGTTTCCACAGAAGATACTCTGGAGGTGATGCTTATGCTTAGGGCTCGTTGGTCTGACTGTTTTAAGTTTTTGGTGAAAGCTCTCATTTGCAGTCACAGGGAATATCCTCACCAACACAGGAGCTGCAGCCTGATTAGGTTTTGCTTACTGCCTTTCTGTGTGCCACAGACAAAAACTGTTTTAGAGGGGGTATTTACTATTTATATTTGTAATTGCTTTTAAGTCACCAAGACTGTCTAGCATCAGTTTGTTCTTTTTTGATAGAAAAACTGAGCTGCCCTGTGGAACAAAGGGTTAGTGTGCCTAGAGATAGCTTTGAACATCACATAACAACACTTAGCAACACTTGGGTGTGGGGAGGCGAAACATCGTTGGAATCGAATGGCTGTCTTCCCTCCTGTGCTTTAAGCCTCTCTCTCAGTTGCCTCTTAAAAAAAGGTTTCCCCTTTAAACATTTGCAGCTTGGAGCAGGAAAGGGAAAGCTCTCCACACATCTCTATGTTTCTTTCCTTGGGGAAGTGGACGGATGGGAGCCACATCATGCATTCCCCAGCACAGGTGGAAGCAAACGCTTACCTTGGGCTAGATCTGGAGAGGAGGTCCCATCTTTTTCAAGATGTATTTTTCACTTTACAGGTAGATGTGTCCTGTTTTGCCTGATTAGCAGTGGAAAGGCAATTATTCTTATGTAAATTCTTCTGCTCTATTTCTAAATATTTCTACTGCTCCCACTTTCTCTAAGGCTGTTTATTGATACTGCAGGGTAATTGCTATTATATTTTATTAATTAATAACTGAATCTAGCGCAAATAAATACACTTTTTTTTTACTCTCTATTCTTCTTGCCAGGGTATCTCTAGCACTTACACACTAAATTTTTCTGCTGCTGTATGTGATATATTAAGCAGATATTATTCATTAGGTTTGATTTATCAGGAATTAGTCATGGTTTTGTTTTTAACTCTTTGATATGATGGATATGTTCATCATAACTTCAGTTGAAGGAATTTCAACTAGTTTCTAATTTTTAAACATTTGGATTTTTTTTCAAAATTAAATCCTTTCATGGTTATTGAATTAATAATTGAGAAAATGAAAGAGCCAATTAGTTTCAAGTGTGATTTTCTTTTTCTGTTACAGGAGACATCCATTCAAATTTAGTTTATTGTCAAGTAATGGAAAATTTACTTAATGGGCTTACATCGGGCATAGCTACAGTATTAAACCATCTTATAGTCTGTTAAACTCTAAGAGAATGATTTCTGTGGTGCTTGCATCTTACACAGTGAACTTGAAATACTCTGAAGCTGAACTACGAGTGTCCTGGCACAGGTGAGCAGGAGTTTACAAGGAGAGCAGGGATTTGTAAAAGATAAGAAATTTTCCATGGCCAGTTAAGCTGTCTACACTTTAACAGACAGAAGTTAGAGAACAGTATCTGCTTACTTAAATTTTCATCATCTTCTCAGTGTTCTAACTCTTGCAGTTGAAATTTTCCACTTTGGTAAACGAGTAAGTATTCTTTGAAAGATCATGCAAAGTCGTTCTAGTAGTTTGTATGATACAATATTCAAAATGAATTTGATGTGGAAAATATACTCTGTGGAGTTCATGAATATTTACATTTAAACCTTTGAGACTTGAAAAATTTAGAGCTGCTGTAAAATTTTCATCACCACAAACCCATGTAACTTTATTTCACTTCAGCTGACAGTCATCTGTGATACAAAATTAAAGCCTGGCATTTCTTGGTGAAAATTTTCCACTTTCTGTGCCATACTACAAGACTTTTCAAAAAAACCCATGGTTATTCCTGTGCACTCAGTGATACATATGGTATTGTCGTGCCTGTAGTTTTAGTGGGGCGGTTTCACATAGCTCGTTGTTTTTTGAAGGTGTAGCTGTGCTGGATTTCCTTTTTTCTGTCTTTTTGTCCATGCACTGGAAGATCATCCAGAAGTTCATTTTGGCAAAGATATGGAAGTATTTCTTGCAGTCAAGTTCGAGACTTTGACCGTTTTTGTGCTTTGGGAATCTTTTTTTGTTGTGTACCGCTGTGACAGCTGAGATATGCTAAATGCATCCCAGATCTTCTTGCTTCCAGCTTCTATTGAGACAGAGTAACTTGTTGCTGGGTGCATTCCCTTGCTGTGAGTGAACTGTCTGTTTCTGCCCTATCCAGCTGAAGTGTCCCACTTGCCCATGTGGGTAGCTAGCAATCCTGAAATGACTGCTGCTTCACAGATTATCAATGTCACCTGTATGCTGGGATTGGCCATTCAAGTAAGGAGTAGTGCTGGAATCCAGCAATTGAAAGCATATTGTTTGGGTTCCATATTAAGCCAGAAAATATACTAAGCACCCTTACACACACTTAGGAGAGTGGCTGTAGTAGTACTCAGTTTCCAAGTTAGTCACCCTTTGGGTTGCACCAAAGGGCAACCCACAGAGCTTTTCGGTTTCTTCTCGGTCAGACAAACCATCCTGGAGACAGTGAAAATGCAGTGCTGGTATTTATCACTTACACAGAAAAAACAAAACCAAGGAGGAAGAGGCTAGCCTGCTGCTCCTCATTCTGCCCTACAAATTTCCTTTTGGAAAATAAGGTCACTCCCGCTCAGTTTCCACCCTCTTCCTGAACCTCCTGGTCTGGAAGCTTGAGCATGCCATGGAACTGAGAATTCACGTCCAGAGCACACCACAGAAAAGTTGGTGCTTTACTAATGTTTCAGCTTACCTATCCAAAGAGTACCAGCCTCACTGACAGTCTGCTGTCCAGTGAAAATAACCTGGGTTACAGAAAACAGCTACTTTTATTTATTACAGTGCAAAAGGATATGAGGAGAAAACTCAGCTATAAGATGGAGAGAATTTTAGATGTGTATTAGGAAGCCATGCTAATGGAATCCATTTGGGTTACTGAGGCAGCTTACTTGCCATTTAATGTCATAACTCAGAAAATTGGCCAGGTCATTGGACAATTAAACCATTCAGTAGCTCCTGTTTCACGATGTTGGTAGCACAGATATAACTGGAATGAGAATATCTCCAGATGTTGATTAACAGTCATTGAAGCTGTTACGTAGTAACAGCTCTATATAGTAATTAAAATTGAAGATTTTCAAATCAGCAAGTCTGAAAAATTTGCATTCAAGTGATGGCTTAAGGTCCATCTGTTTTTTTTTTATTTTTCTAATTTTTATAAGTTTTATAAGTAGTTATATACCAGAAGTAGGTTTTAGAAGCAGCAGCACTTATTCCCTTACCTTTATCTTAGTAACTACAACCCTTTTACCCCAATTCCCCATATCAAATATCCCCTGAATTCCATTAGAAAATGTTTAGTCTCTTGTCAAGGTAGGCCTATTCTGTTTAGAGAACACTTGTACTTTGGCCTAAACCACAGAGCACAGTCAAGGACTAGGTGACTATGTGCCCCCTGTACCCTGAGAAAGATGAAGAATGATGAAGAGAGGGTCTCAGAGACCCCAGGCCCAGTTCCCAAGAGGCGTGACTGAGGGTGGACCAGGGCAAAAGCCGGGGTGGAAAATCTGGGATTGGACAGGCAGTATTATAAATTGTAACATTTATAACAGAGAGGCATGCTCGCATCTTGTAGCTTTATGCCTAGGCACAAATTAAATCCTTTCCTTATCTCACCTTCAAAACTAAATTGTCTCGGAGTTTTTCTCCCTGAATTTTCTTTTAGGCATCAAAGAGTTTTCAAAGGGCTTTCTAAGAAACTATTCAGGTTGCTGTTGATATTTTTAATAATTTTTGAGCACTGCAGTGCTACAAGACTGGAAAAGCAAATGCTGTGCCAGTATTTGAAAGGTGAATTGGATGACACAGGTATTTAAATATGAAAAGGTACTGTACGAAAAACAATAAAACATCTGACTTGGAAATCAATCAGTTAAAAATTAAGGGAGAATAATATAATACTAATCAATATGGGTGGAGAGA
Organism: Corapipo altera; assembly: GCF_003945725.1. Taxonomy (NCBI): domain Eukaryota; kingdom Metazoa; phylum Chordata; class Aves; order Passeriformes; family Pipridae; genus Corapipo; species Corapipo altera. The sequence continues at coordinate 57,818,662 of NW_020884872.1, read as the reverse complement.
AAATAAGTGGTGCCAAATTTTTTTGCCCTCTTTTTTAGTTAGAATTTGTTCGGAACAGCAGATGATGATTTTTCTGTTAAATCTTGCAGTATGTTTCATTTGTCATTTTGTAGTAGAATGTATACCATATTAGTTTTCCTATAATTTAGCTATACAAAAATTGTCTGCAGGCTTCAAACTGGGAAATGTTAAGTAGAGAATTATCACTGAAATGTTCCTGTGATTTGGTTCTTGGTCCTATGTTTTTTAGTGAGCGATCAAGAAAGAGATAGTTAGTTACTGGTGATCTTGGAGATGATACTGATGAGAGTGTAATCAGTAAGGCAGTACACTGCTGATGCAGAACCATTTGGATTGTTGGTTGGGATAGTATTTTAACATCACCAAATATGAAGTTTATATGCCCAGGAATACACCCTAGACAGGGCTTGCAGTGTGTATTTTTGCAGGAGAGTTAGGGCAGAGGCTCTGATCTATATATAATGCATCACTGGCAACTGAACATAAGGTCATTTTTCTGTGCAGTGGTCAGTAAACAAATGTAGGATGCATCCTTGGATTCCTAAATAAGGGAATGCCAAGTGAAGACTGGGTGATCCTCTTCTCTAGTTGCATAGCTGCTAGGGAAGGGTGGTCTGAGAAGGGCACCAGCTTTGAGGCTGCCTTTTGAATGCAAGAGAGGTGCCATAAAATGCCTTTAGTCTGTAAGAGCAGAGCTTAGATCTAGTGTAGGAGGGGGCTATTCCATGTCCAGCCAACACATGTAGTAGCTGGGAAGCTGCACAGCAGTTTAAGTGAGCAGAATGGACTTCCAGGGCTTCCAACTTGGATGCTGGTGTGCTGCTTTTGGCTGGGGTAGAGTTAACTTTCTCCACAGTGGCTGTTATGAGGCTGTGTTTTGGATCTGTGCTGAACACAAGGTCGATGATATAGAGGGGGTTTTTTTATTGCTGAGCAGGGTTTACACAGAGCCAAGGCCTTTTGTGCTCTTCATACTGCCACACTGGCAAGGAAGTTGTGGATGCATGGGAGAAGACACAGCCAGGACATGTGACCCAAACTGACCAAGGGGATATTCCAGACCATATGACATCATCCTTATATATGTAAACTGTGGGAAAGAAGGAGGAAAGGGGCAACGTTTGGAGTGATGGTGTTTATCTTGCCAAGTAGCTGTTGTGTGTGATGGGGCCCTGCTCTCCTGGGGATGGCTGAACACCTGACTGCACATGGGAAGCAGCAAATTAGTTCCTTGTTTCACTTTGCTTGTATGTGTAGCTTTTGTTTTCCCTATGAAACTGTCTTTACCTCAACCCACAAGTTTCCTGTCTTTTACCCTTCCGATTCTGTCTCTAATCCTGCTGGTGGGGGAGTGAGTGAGTGGCTGCATGGGGCTTGGTTGCTGGCTGGGGTTAAACCATGGCAGTCCTTTTTGGTGCCTAATGTGAGGCTCAAAGGGTTTGAGACAATGACAAATTTGATGGGAATGTGCTGGATTGAATTTATCACTGTTAGTGGTGTTCAGCTAGAAATGAGCAGGCTCATGCTCAGTCTGTGGGGCTTGGTTGCTGACTGGGGTTAAACCATGACAGCTGGGAAGCAACAGCCCAGCTTCTACCAGTCAAGGAGCTGGAAGCACATGTGCCCATAGCCTGTCCTTACTGCACTTTCATCTGCTTTTTACCACTGCCTGAGAACCATGCATACTGAGTAAGGTATTCATCTCCTTCTTCCTTGGCACTGCCCACAAAGTGAAGGAGTTGGTAAAGGACCAGATCCTGTCCCACATGCTGTCAAGTCTGGCTGTGATAGACGTCGTCTCAGGAGAGACATTCATGAACTGAACTTTTTCAGGCCAATAAGAATGATTAAGAAGCTGAAAAATTGGCATAATGGAAGATTCAAGGAAACATGATTTATTTTTATTAGACTTGATAAAGGTGGAGAGTACATAAGTGCATGGATGGGCAGAAATGCTTTCCTAGCAGGCTCTTCAACCTAGCAGTCAATGGTCTAATAAGACAGTGGCTGGAAATTGGAGCTGAGTGCAGTCAAACAGATACATTAAAATCTCCAAGTCAGCCCATCTCTCTCTAAAAACTCCAACAATCGAATCCATATCAGACCATATTCTGCACAATTTCAGTAAATTTCTTTCATACCTGTTTGTGAAAATTGCCTTAAATGCTTTTACTGCATTCTGTTCATTTGATAATGATTGTCAGCAGGACTTGAAGCTGGAATCAGCATCTCCCCAGCATATCTCTCAATTGTCTCACTGAGACAACAGTTGAAATTACTTTATGACTTAGCACCAGGGCATTTGGGCAGGGAGGTCAGGGTGAGCGTGCAGTTGGCAGCTAACGATGAAGCTATGGGTCACGTAGACCAGCCTGTTGGGAGCTGCACTGACTGTGTATTTGTACCTGCCATCCCATTTAGGGCAACTGAGAGCATAAGACACTTGGGAAAATGTTTTATTTTCCCTTCTCATCACTGGTCTTAGCTAGTTTTCCAGACCTATTTATTTATCTTGTACTATCTGCATTAATTTGAGTAGGTATTTTTAACAGGGAATTGCCACTTTCATGCCTTATTCATCCGTTACCTTATAGGCTGATGTGACTATGGAAATACCAAGGCAGATGTGTAGCACTTTGGATGTTTTCCAGTGCAGCTGTGGTCCTGCAACAGGAGAAGACAGACTCAAGTCTCTGAATTTGAGTTTGGTGAATGAAGGCTGAGTGGGCTGCAAAGACACTAAAAACTGTATTCCGCCACTACAGTCTTGTATCAAGAGGTTTGCATGTGTCTTTGCAGATTTATTCTGCTAGACTCTCTGGGTATGTTAAAATCCTTAAGAGGGTCCAGGGAAAATGGGACATAAACCTTGGCTTTTGGACAGTGGTTGAGCTTAGACATCAGACAAGCTTAGCTGCAAGGCAGCGTTCTTGGAGACTGTGGACAACCTTGTACTGTGAGGCGATTGGAACATTTGATCTGGATTTGACTGCAGAAGTCAATCTGGATCAGTGGTAATTAAAAGAGGGTATTAGCCAAGACATCGAAGAGGACATATCCAGAGAAGTCGTGGATGCCACATCCCTGACAGTGTTCAAGGCCAGGTTAGATGTGGCTTTGAGCAACCTGGTCTAGTGGAAGATGTCCCTGCCCATGGCATTGGGGTCGGAACTAAGTGATTTTTAAGGTCCCTTCCAACCCAAACCATTTTGTGATTCTATGATAATGCTGAGAATAAACATGCTTAATTGGCAGGTTCATTTCCTAAATAGTTGGTATGGGGGAGCTCTCTGCTTTACCTATCCTAATCCTTAAAACTTAAAAATAATTCAAAAATTCTGCAAGGTGCAGGGAGATTGATGGTGACATGTCAGTGTTCAGGCAGCTGGCCTGGATGGCTCAAATGAATATAGGTTAGCAAGCCTTGAACCTGTGCCAGAGAAACTAGTGGAAAAATTGTTACCTAGTTCAAACAAACCTAATTTTGTTTATTTGTTTATTTTGAAGATTGTGAGTTGAAAGTAACAGCGTGTTTGCAGCCTGCTTAGCATTTCATATTGCACATAGAGTCTTGTGACATTCCAATTTATGTATAAAAAAAATCAGCAAACACAGAACAAGATGAAAAACTGACAGTTATCAGAAAGTAATTATGAATAGGAAGCCACTGGGGTTGTAGTTTGAAGGGCTTCCTCCAGGATTAGCGAGGAGGATAGTAGTGGTAAGTGAGAATCACTGCTTATAAAATGTCATGATTGACACAAATGGTGGTCAGACAGTGAATAGCTATGACAGGACTGTCATGGTGTGACTGGGATCGCTTAATTCACAGAATCTGTTTAAAGACAATGCATTTTAATGAAGCCAAAGGCAATTATACCCCTAGGAACTGGGAATGCAGAGCACATAAATGTGAGGTTAGAAAATACTCAAAGTAGTTGTGTTAGTAATATAATAGCCAGTCAGCTCCATAAACCCTCAGATCTTGATTTTTAGAGACAAACTGATCTTAACACAGTTTAGCCATCTAAACATGAAGTGGTCATGAGACACAGACACCACTGTCCTGCCCCACCCCCCCCAAAACCAAACCCCAAAAAACCACAACAAAAAAAATCCAACACAAGGCAGATCACTGAATTCTAAAAGAAGTAGGACCAATTTTCTTTCAGCAGTCTCCCTTCTTCCCTCTCTCAGCTGAATTCAGAGATTGAATTGAGATGTCTGAAGTGAGGTGAGAGAAATTCCATCTCCTGTATCTGTTATTTAACCTCCATGTATGTTTTTTGTAAGATCAGTACAATAGTATTGTATCTGGTTTCTGGTCTCTGTATTCAGCTTCATTTCAAGATTGAACAAGTTGCAAATAAGAAACTCAAAATTGATTTAAGTGTGCCATAAATGCTGTGTGATGAGATAATGCATGGGCTTAAATTACTTCATTTATTGAAAAGATGGTTGAGAAATGATTTGATTACTATGTATAAGTACTTTCAAAGGGAAAAAACACCAGGTACTGAAAGGCTCTTTATGAGAGTCATAAGAAGAACCAACTGCTAGAAGCTGGAGTCAAATTCTTATTAGAAATTAAGCAGCAATATTAGTACAACTAGCCACAAATAGTACGTACAAAATAGTATGTCCTAATAGTACAACTAGCCACAAGGTTCTGTAGAGAAGAAAGACAACAAAATTTTTCTATCTGTAATACATAGGAAGTCAGGCAAATTTACCAAGTTGTCTCTCCTGACCATAAACCTAGGAATCTACAAAACCAGAAGTGTTTTAATACAAATTTTCTTTCTTTCATTCAAAACTATCTGAAAAAAATATGGCATTCTTATTCCCTTCAAGGATTACCAAGAAATTTTAGATTAAGTCATTTTAAAATACATGATGTTGGAGTAATTGCTCTCTGCGTTATTCAGGGAGAGCAGACTTAGATTTGCAGATGTAGTAATATTTCAGTCTATAAGGTAGTAGAAAAATCAGAGGCGTCTCATAGTGCCTTGTGTTACTTGGCATCAGTACATCTAAGCATTTCTGTTATCTTTTGTGTTGCCAATTGAAAGTGACAATGGCAATGTGGTGCCCTACCCCAACAGCAAGACAAGGCTCTCTGTTGGAAAGACATTTTAAAGAGTGAGAGCTAATGAAGCCATTAAAGCTCATTGTTTGTTGTATGGCAAATCTGTTCCAGAGGTATCTGTTTTACACATATTGTACTGGCGATGTCCAAAAGAGAGGAACAAATTGACAGGCTCTCCCCTCCCCCCCCATCATTATGCATTAGAACACTGTAGTAGAGATGCAGGTGTTTGCCCACCATCACTTCTCTCTTCCTTTCTACATCAAGTTGCTTTTAATTTTTGGGCTTCCCCACCTTTATTGAGTAGGCTGTTACTGCTCTGTTAGTCATCATCGCTTTAGGCAAAAAGGTGGATTGGATAGCATTGGATAACAGCGACTGTCACGGAGGTGACTGTACAGAGACAAGTATTAGCTAGAATACATGTACGTGATGTCCTAGGTTATTAACTGAAAGTTTTTATTTCTTTTTCCTGAGTGTTAGCATATGTTGTTCCTTTAGTGAATTTTTTTTTTATATTGTAATAAGATGAAAATGTGTTACTCTTTTCCTGAGGATAGGAATGAAATTAACTTTTCATTTTACTGTCCACTAATTTTGGATACTTGATAATTGATTTTCTTTGTACATTATGTTTTTATAGTCACTGACTATATTCATTGCACGTTTCCAGAAAGCAGTTCCTAGATAATCGGAGCGCAACATCTAGAGAAAGGAGGTGCCACTTCTTACTTCAAATTTGATCTTTGTGATTCATTCTTAATATATAAAACATCTGAAGGCAAAATAAGGAAGTCTAGGGTATACCAACTGTGCAAACATGTTTTTCCTGCTTATTTCTTTGATGTCTAAATATCAGATATTTTAGAACTTTATTTGAGAACATATAATTACATTTTATTTAGTAAATTCTTACTTAGTGAAAAATAATTCAAATTTTGACCATGTTGGTGACACTCATTTTAATGTCCAGTTTTGTTTGTTTTTTTTTCATTTTAGATAAACTTGCCTTGGAAGGAATAGTGGTGCAACGTGCTGAATGCAGACCTGCAGCTAGTGAAAATTATATGAAGCTGAAAAGGTAGGAGTGCTTCATTAAAATGGATATGTGATATCCCACTTTGATGCTTTTATTATTGCCTTACTAGGGGTGGATGACTTCAGTATTATCATGGTCTTACTTCACATTTATACGGGATCGGAACTGGTCTTGCTTTTGGGGTGGATTTACAGTAGGGAGGGAATGAAGGCTTGTGTGGGACTTGTACCTCCCTCTGATTTTGTCTGGTGGGATGATGCAGACCTCTGTGTCCTATCATAGGCAAAACTCTTACTAGAGCACATGCTGTGCCTCTTCATACCTGAACATATGAATGTATGACTATATTCAACTATGATTGAAGCTGAATTTCCTGAAGACTTAAAGGTTTACATTGGTCTGTTCAGGACACACTTCTTGAGTATGGGTTTCGCTGTGGATCGTCCGAGTTTAATTCCACTTAATACTGTGCCATGTTAGACAAAAAGAATCTCTAAAAAGATAATTAAAATGCCCAGAATAGGAAAGAGTTTGTGGAGAAGTGCTCTAGCATGCTTGCTAGAAAAGGTAATGACTGAAAGTATCAGAAGTGGTATGGAAACCACAACACATAGATTTGAAAAAAAAAATCATTTAGTGACTTCTAAAAAGTTCAGCAGATATGTCTAGAGTTGTGATACGTGTGATTCATGTATCTTATGGATACATCTTTATGATGTTCTCTAGTAATAAATCAGATTTGGGATTGAAATGTGCATTGTATTAAGTGCTTCTTTATATATATTAAGCATGTGAGTTTTCATTAAATCACCCTTTTGTACTGGGAGTTTGTTGTAAATAGAGAAATTCAAAGCAGGACATTTCAGGAAGAGAATCACGTGTGACTAGTTTTAGAATTGTCAAAAGAAATGCAGAAAAGGCAAAGTGATGTTTTTCTCTAATTCCCGATCTGTTTTCTATGTATCATATACATTTTCAGTATCTTATGTTTTATTAACCTCCTCTGTCATCTAAATTGCTCCAGTATTTCCTTATTGCATTCATTCATTTTCGAGACTTTATGTTCTAGCTCTTGGCAAATCAGTACCATAAGTTTGTTCCTGTGCAGTGAACTGCTTCATTTCAGACTGAGTTTTGTGATTGCTATCATGGTTTTTGTCATCAGGGGGAAATGGAGTATGAGGCGAACGTGATGGTGGCAGAAAAGGACTCATTTCAATCTGGCAATTTTAAATATACATGAATATAATCTGTGGGATGTATTTGCTTCATAATTGTTCTAATTACAGGTTTCCCGATCCAAGTGCTTTTTTGCATTTTGCACATAGTTGATCAGATAAGCTGCTTCTGGTAAGGCCTCAGCAGGAGACTGAAACAGAACTGATAGCTTTAATTATGTGCTACCCAAACTTTGAATTTTTCAGCATTCTGCTTTCTGTCTCAGATGCATGCAGCCCCTCCTGGTATTCAATTTTGTCATATTCAACTCCTATAGGAGCAACAGAAGTACAAACATAAAGGCAGATTTTGTGTTTGGTATTGTTGTTTTTTCTTTCCTGCAGAAAAATTGTCAGGCTGTGTATACCTACTTTCTAGTTTTCCATGTTTGTAAAGATTTTTTGCCTTTTACCAAGAAGTTTAAAAAAAAGTAATCTGATCTGTTGGGAATCGGCATGAGATTTAGCAGATCTAGCAGTCACAGCTTCAGAAGAAATTGAGTTTTGTCCAAATACTGTGTCTGGTATTTGAGTAGTAGGATCAAATTTTTCACTCCCTTTACGCTCTCCCACCTTCAACATGCTGCAGTCTGTATTTGTGCATAAAAAAGGGTGACAGTATTAAAGATAAAACACATAAGTTACACAACCATGTTATATTAAACCATTTTATTCATTTTTCTGTTTACTGTTGTGCTTTATATGAGACAGACTCTCCAAAGATGAACTTTATAATATTGACAGAACAGCAAGTCTATTGTGTAGGCTTTAAGTGTTACAATATTAAGTTGAGTTGGGGAGGAAATAAAATTAAAAGATAAATACAGTTGCTTCAAACTTTTAAGATCTAGAAAATGAAGTTAAGCTGCATGCTCTCAACAACTGTAATCGTTTGTTTTCTGAGAGCTAGCAATGACCAAAAGAGATTATGTATCTCCTGGTATTAAATGCAGATATGGATCCTGTCTATTTTACCATCTGTATCTGGGTCAACAAGATCAGCTGATGGATGCATGGTATTTGATTTCCCTGCTGCTCAATAGAGTTTCAGTGAGAGGACAAAGCAATGGTCTTGTGATGCAGTTGCCAGCAGTTAGGTGGGAGATAAGTGTGACATGTAGGTTTGAGGATGAATAATGAAATCACAGAAATTGGTGAAACATGTGAGTGAAAGTGTTATCAAGTGTAGTAGCTGGGAGAGGTTTTTCCCCAAGAAGCAGCTTTTGATATGATTACAGGAAGGCTGTAGATGGCTGATGTTCACAACACTTTGAATACAAGGTACAAATGAGTGTCTAGGGACAACTAACTGGAAAGGTAAAATAAAGGTTGTGTGACCTTCACTTGGTGTTTTCTATTTTGGAAGTTTTGTTGTTGGCAGATTTATTTAATTTTTTTCAATTTTCCTGAACTTCAAGTTCTAGAAGGAGAACAAATACCATGAAACTCCTGCAATCCTGCACTAGTAAAGCTTTGTGCTGTTGAATTTCCTAGAAAATTTTTATTAGCAATGTATTTGTTCTTTGTAACAGCTTAATGATTAGTTGTACATTTGCAATTAGTGCTGCTGATGCTATTGAGGCTAGCTGGAAAATAATGTGTGGTTTCCAAGCACCTGTCCTGATTTCTGTCTTGTGGGAGTGGATCTCATGATCCCATTTAAAATATTTTAACTGTGTGGGGGGAAGAAATGAGCAGTCTATTCCCAGCTGCAGACAGTTTTACTGTGCCGTGGTCACAGAAAATACTGTGCCTACACTATACTTACTGTTTGATAGTTCCCCTCTTTACATCCTCTCTAGCCGGTCCCACCCAACCTAGACTATTTTCTTCATCTTACTTTCCACCATGAAGATGCATTATCTGTACCTTTATTTTTTCTTTCTGAGCGCAAGAGATTTTTTCTTCTATTACATTAATTTCATGATCCCAGTGTTTAACCACCTTGGGGTTAATGGCTCTTCAAAAAGAAAGATCTCCCAAGAGGCTTGTCTGCACTGGGAAAAATGGGGCACAGGGAGAGAGGAGTCCCCCAGACATTCAGGATCTCTTAGGCTCCAGATGATTTGAGAGGAGATGAGAATAAGATGTTGACACTCGCAAGGGGCTTTTGCTGTTCACAGAAGAGGGGAAATGGGGGACTGGCATGCACCCCATCTCAGATTCTTTCTGACAAATTACCTGTTTCTATCCTTCACTGGTCCTCATGTCTATTCTCTTCATCCCTCTGATCTTAGCAAACTCTCTTCTTCCCCAGTTCTTTCTCTGTCCCCCTTTCCCATTTTTGTTTGCTTCTGTTTCTCCATTTCCTCACAGGAAAAAAAATTTCAAAAATATTTGGAACACATTGGTATCATATACCTCAAACTACATTTCATTTTGAAGTAAAGTTGAGAAGAAAAAAAAAAAAATCTAAGAGCAACTTCTGCAAAGCTCCAATTCAAACTGATATTGTCAAGTTCAGTAGTTACAGAAAGTTCTAGAGGGCTGCTCAGGTCCTCTGCAATGTGATGGCCAGGCACCAGACTCACAGTTCTTGGGGGAGGTTTTGAAGGTGCATGAAACTGCAGCTCTGGCAGTTGTCAAATGCACTGTTTGATAGCGCTTCCCCAACAGCAGAGGATGGCAGGCAAAAACCGAGTTAAAATCATAGCCCTTGTTTTCATTCTCAAATGTGCTGCTGAAATACTGGTCACCTTTCAAAATGGATTTTGGAAGACTCTGATTCAATAACACCTAATCTGAACTACCAAACTGTCACAAAATGTACAAAATGAAGAAGATAAAAAAAAAAAAAGAGTCCCAGGATTACCTAAAGCCTGCAGGAGCCAACATTTAACACTGCAGTGAGGCTGGTAATGCCTACAGTTCTCTTAAGTAACTTAAAAATACATTTTGAAGTATGGTTAGTCTAAAGTGGTGATTGCCAATATGGCAGCTTGTAACAGGATTGCAAGAATTCTGTATATCTTTTTGCTTTTTCCTACAAGAGTTTTCTACAAAGAGTAGGATGAAAGTCCTTAGTATAAGCTAGTGGAAACATGCATGATAGGGTTTTAGGAAAAAATGAGTTGCAAAATGTTCTAGAATAGTTAAGGAACTTCCATGTTTGAAAAGTCACATCTTTACAACTACACCGTGGAGGCCTCTAGAAGTCCAGACATTTGGTGGTCTGTGTCAAGCAAGTGAAATTTATTAGTGCATATGAGTTGCTCACCTTCTCTAAAATACTGTGAGAGGATTGACTGACTGACAGTTTAGAATATTGCTGAAAATGAGCATTATACCAGTTCTTTTTTCACAAATAGCCCCTACTAGCAGAATAAGATTAATAACTTGACCAGCATGCTGTTTCATATATGTTCTTGTAGATATGCTTAGTTGGCTATGAATTCCTTTCCAGAATGAATATGTGTGCATACATTTGTGCATTTTCCACAAAAGCTGACACACTGCACAAAGGCTGCTCAGTTTGTTTGAGGTGGGAGGCCATTTTTATGCAAAGCTGAGACTGCATCTGCCTCTGAGTCAATACAACCTTGATTTTTCACATACCGAAGATCATTTTCTGTGGCTTGAAGTAGGATTCAGCATAGTACAAAAATACATTCCTCAGGATGATTTGAGTTACTCATCCCATACAAAAAATATAATTTTTTTCCATGTGCTAAAATGTTTCCAATCACAGTTTTTCTGGAGAATTTTGTGCAATTTGTGAAAAATTAAACATATCCATAAGGGTACTGTTAAAAGATGTATTTTATATTATTCTTGTGTTCCTGGACACCCACCAGGACCCACAAGTCAAGCAAATAGTTTTCTGATTGTGAACAATTGAACTGCAGAGTAGCAGCCACACTAGTACTGAAGTCTCTTTGTCCATTTTTAGTCCATTTTTCACATTTTTCGAAGAGACTAGTGGAGAGAAGCAAGTAAGAAAAATAAGGTTAAAGACAGATCAACTCGGCAGCACAGAGGAGTGGTTATTCCCCATTTAAGGGGTCAGGAGAGTTGCTTTTGTTGGTTTGCTATATATTTCTTTGTCATCTTAGGTTCTTTTCTCTGTCTCTCGTCCTTTTCATTTTGTCCGTCATGTTTTACTGTTCTGAGACTGGATTTTAATTGGTCTTTTATATTACCATGCTTTTTTGTTCAGTGATATGAAAAGGTCGTAATTTTGGTCTCTGCTTCCAACCATTATAATAATGCTAATAAATAAGGAATAGCTAATGTTGGTAATGCAGCAGGTATTTTGTCATATTCCTCTTAAATCTGCAGCTGAATGCAGAAGGTTAGCATGTTCTTTTTACCCCATTCTTGTCTTTAGCTTCTAGTAGCCAGATGTATATAGGCCAGTTGGGGGGCGGGGTGGGTTTTGTAGGGAAAAAAAAAGAGGTATGGTACATTCCCTCTTTTTTTGATACATTTTCTGGCATATGAATTATATTAGTTATGGAAACTGATACTTTCTTAAATTCTGGGAGAGACCGTTGATCTGATCACTGGATCTCAGTTTCCTTCCTTTTTGTAAATGCCTGGATACAAAAGATGAAAAGCATAGGCTTACTTGGTGGCTGACTTACCATTCTCCTTTCGTTTTAACTTAAAATGACTTTGTTACAGTGTGACATGAAATTTGCCTTCTTTCTGTTTTTTAAACATTATCGTTTCCAGGTTAGAGTCACAGAATCACAGTATAGTTGAGCTGGGAAGGGACCTCTGGAGGTCATCTAGTCCAAACACCCCTGCTCAAGCCAGGCCACCTAGAGTTGGTTGTCCAAGACTGTGTCCAGACTCCCCCTTATTTCTCTGGAATTGAAATAGTTTCTTAACAGTGAGCATAGTGAGTGTGTTCTGTGCCTTTTTAGAAAGGCATATTGCTGAGAGAAGCCTAGCATGAAGGTCATTTTCAGAAAGAAGAGAGATTGCATGTATCAGAGGGAAGGTACATATATAAGAATAGTTTATAGCAAATACTGCATGGATTTTTTTCCTTATACTTTGGGGAAGAAAATCAATAGTTGTGATTGGAGAGTTCTCATTGTTCTGGTTTTTTAACACCAGAGTTCATGAAACAGTATTTCTCTTCAGCTGGTTATACTGCTCCTTTTCCCCTGCCATCGGAGGCATTGCATTTAAGAACATACCTAATTTACTTTTATGGTAATTAGCAAAAAAGCATCCATTTCCTTTTTATCTGCTGAAAGGGTTGAGGCTAAAAATAGTCACACTGGAATATGTTCAGGCTTCAGTTGTAGCCAGCTTCTTCAGGCTGAAAAAAAGCCTCATTCAGTACCATTGCTCAGCACCAGAAGTTCTGGATATTTGTAATTCCAGTAAACCTATATTCCTGTCAGTGGCACACATTCCTTCTCTTGAAACCAATGTCTTTGGTGTCGTACAGTGCTGGAGGGCTTTTAACCTTACTGTTAACAGGACTACAATAATTATGAAGATGTCTCTGCTGCTAAGGTGGTTTGCAGATTTCAATGAGGGACTTGTTTAGTGCATAGGGACATCCTTCCTCTTCCCAGGGCAGACCAATTCCTTCTTTTCATCTCTTTTCCATCTGTAATATGAAAGTCACACTATAGTGGGTGAAAATCTGAAAGAGGGTTCGGTTTTAGCTGTCATGAGATATATGTTGTTACTAGACGTGTTAACCTTCTGTTCTTCTCATTTATCATCACGCTTGACCCTGCCAGGGAAAGTGGGATAGGCAGCTGATCTAAAAAAGGCCATTTCTGTATCGGTGTTAGCCTTTAGATGTAAATTTTCATTTTCTCTGTTGCAGAGCAGAGCTCTCTCAAGCTCATGGGTCTCTTCCTGGCTCCCATGCCAGATGCTATAGTCATGCTGAGTACTGCTGGTGTTCTGGGTTCTGCAAAGCTGCTTTGGCAACTACTAGGCTGATAAGTTTAAATTTTCACAATATGTAGAATGTCAGCACCATAGCACATCTTCTATTTTTAAGCAACTTTGCTCACATACTACTGATGATATTTAGAGTTTGTGACATACTACTGATGATATTTGGAGATCAGTAGACCAGTATCATCCAACAGTAACCCTGATGCCAAGGAGCTCCCAAAGTTATATGATATCACTGAATACTAAAAATTATCCTGGTGCGAAATCAAAGATTAGAATCAGGTGGCAAGTTCTGTCTGTGGCATAGTAATTTCCTGGCTTATTGAAGTATTTCTGGAACTGATGAAACTGAAGGAAGGCAGTGAAACAATGGCCTGAAAGATGACAGGGTACATGTCTGTCCATCCAAATAGCACTTGTTACTTGGGATGTCACAAAGTTCAAAAAAGTTCATAGATGACAAATCCTCTGGTTTCTGGTTCTTTTTCGAAGGAATGTCTGTCTGTAGGACTCCAGCGCTTCTCAAACTGGGGTTGCCTGTGATCAGTGGGTGATTTAATTCGTGAAGCCATGGCAAAACTCCAGCAGGAGCTTAACTCCCAGAGTGCCGCAGGACCAACTACACCATGGGGGAAGCAGTGGCAGTATCTCCGGTGCTCTTCAGAGACTCTGTGGGAGGAAAAAATGCCAGCTTTAGAAACTAATCACAGCATTACATTTTATGGAAGAATCGTTCATTCTCTAAATATCTCAGATATTAATACAAGATACTGAAGCACTGCAACCATCAGTTAATACTCAGACACAATCCTGAAATATTTTCCAAAGGAGTGGATACTGTGCAGCCACCTGCTAATACTTGAGTCTGGGATGTTTTTAAAATGGCTTAGGAGTTGAATTCAAATGAACAACATACCTGAGATTGAAATTAAATGTTTTTTTTCTAAATGCTTTTATGTACCCAACAGGAAAGCATAAAGAGTGCTTGTGGACTGCTGCTCAGTTCCTCCTTCCCTGTTGCCCAGGGTAGAAAGCTGGAACTAAGCAGCTTTCTGACAACTACCTGTGATCATTAAGGTTTAGGGTCAGTGTTATTTTACATTACATTGTTGTATATATTTGTTCTATAATATGGGTTCTGTAGAACGCATAGATATATGATAATGTACAAGGTCCTGTGCCTGGGGCAGGGCAATCCCCAGAATCAGTACAAACTGGGTAATGAGTTGACTGAGAGCAGCCTGGTAGAGAAGGACTTGAGAATACTGGTAGATGACAAATTGGGCATGAGCTGGCAATGTGCACTCACAGCCCAGAAAGGCTGTTGCACCGGAGTTGTGAAGATCTGTTTTGCCTTGGAGTGCCATGTTCTAGGTGACTGCTCTGTGCTTTCTCAGTGCCTAACAAAAAGCCTGAAATGTCCAAACACAAAGTTAAAATGGATAGTGCAGTACCTGGGAATTGTCAGCTTCTACTGTTTCAGGTGCTTGCAAGCCATGAGTTGGAAGCAAGGTATGACATAAAGTAGTGGAACTTAGAAATTGTATGCTGGTATTTGAAATTAAAGTTTCCAACAGAGTGTAATTAATATAGCAAAGCCACTAAATGGAAATAATTAAAGAAGAGAAGTATGCTTATCTTCACCTAAGTTGCTGACGCACCTCAACATTGATGATGTTATGTACTAAAAGTGATTCTGCATAACTGAATTAATATCTTGCTGATATCCATGTGTATCACATTGGTAGATACAATATATGTTACCTACTCTATTAAAATTTTTAAGTTTTCTTCTCTTTGGGATCCATTGTCTCTCCTAAGGTGGTGTAACATAGCTACCTAAAGCCACTTCTAGTTGGGCTGTGCCTGAACAATTTAGAAACCATGGTGTGCAAAGACCAGAATTTAGACTTAGAAGATAGAGGACAGGCAGTAGTGAAACCTGCAGCGGTGGACTGACTGGAGTTGGGATGTTTTGGAGGACAGACTGACTTTTTTCAGTTGATCAGAGTGTGTGTGTCTTTTTCCATCCTCCACCCTTCTCTCATCCAGCCTATTTTTCTCACTCAAACTTTAGGTGTGCTGAGTGCTCCTAGTATTGTCAAGCACTGTTGAATATTTGCTGATAGAAGATTATGGTGACCCTTTCTGACTCAGAAGGAATTGCAAGTGAATTTATCCGGGAGTTGTCTTTATCAGCAGTTTTAAAATATAAATCAATTTAAATCTGTGCTCAACTCCTGTGAGTTAATAAAATAATGAGTTAATTTTTAATAAAATACATCCTATGATGTATTTTATTAACAATTTGCATTTAATTTTCCAAATGCCTGAGGTAGCAAACCTCCAACTTTATTAATATATGAGTCCATTGTGACAGACAGTACATACAGTTAATTCTGCAAGTCCAAAAAGACCTGTCAGAAATTAACAGGTACAGCACTATCTTGCAAGTCCTACACACACTGAAACAATAACAGAGAAAAGTGTGAACAAACTGGGTCCTAACCAAAGTTAATGCCAATGGAATATCTTTGTTAGATCTTTGAACACGTCCGTGTTTTTGCAGGAATAACTGACTAACCTCTTTTTTAATGATAGTGGCAAAATCAGGAGGAACTGTACTCTATGGCTTGTAATAGAAATTTGAATTACTACCCTGCTGTTTCCTCTATGTGAGTGTGCTTGAGTGCTTACTGAGACCTTGCCAAGGAGGAAGATAAAGAAGAAATAGTAATGAATTAGGCAAAGAAACAGCTCACTGAAGAGCTTTCCTCTGCTCCTTCTGCTCTTGGACTGTATTCAGTTCTGAGGCTTTGTGCAGCACTCCCATTAATAGGCATGGGGAAGTTTGAGATTTTACAGGGTTCATTTCTGTGTGTAACATAAGGTTCTGAGTTCATGATTCCAGTCTGCAGGCGGTGGAGACACACGGGCGTCCGTCCTTCTTCAGAATTGGTGGAACTGAACACCCTGAAGGTGAAGAATCTGCGTGTAAAAAACTAGGGTAACACCAGTGCTTAACTCCTCCTGAACTCAGGCTCTTGTTAATCCTTAGACCATCATGACCATGACAATGCAATGGCTTCTGCTTTAAAAGCAGAGGGAGGTGAAAAAATCACTTTCAAAATGGTTCAGATTTAAAAAAAAAAAAAGGTGTTTAGTTGGGGCTAGAAGCAATGAGACACACATTCTGACTGCTAAGCTCATTTTTAAAAGTTCCTCTGTTATTTCTGAAAAGATCTTAGCTCTCCAACAGTGTTAACTATATCTGTTTCTGAGCTTAAAGAAAGCCCCGTGTTCAGAACTTGTTACAAGGTTGAATGTTATCTGTATTATAGTTCACTCCATTTTTTTTCTAACTGGAAAACAGACAGGAGAAACAGGAGCACAGAAATATCCATGGCCAGATTTCTTTATGTAAAAAAAGAAGAAAATCCCTGCATTCTGGGATGTACTTTGAATTGAGAAGTCACTTTGAAAGAGAAATTTCAGTGTATGTGAGTGTAGGCGGGAGTATAAAAATGTGATAAAAATAGCAGACTACATGGAAATCAACACTGATATGTGGATGCATACCTAAAGATGTTACATGATAACATCTGAGAGAGAATTATACTTTAGAACTGTATTTATATGATACATTCCAAAAAATTTAAAAATGCCCTTATATAATTTTCAAATTATATTTCAGATAATCTCTTTATTTTGAATTCTGATTTTGACTCAGACATTGGCTCCTGTTCTGATTTAGGGAACTGCTTAGAAAAAAAAAGTACTCTGTAGTTGGTGGCACATATTGACAAAGAACTTTTCAACAAAGTCCTTGGGAAGTAGGTACTCTTTCTCTGAAGTAAAATGCAGGGAATAAGTACTACATCCTGAAAGTTTGAAAATTATCAAAATGCTTAGAGCACATAGAAATTGCTATATTGCAGAAGTGACCACCCAGTTAACAAGAGGTTAATTGATCCAAATTGTGATTTTCAAAGTGAGTGTTTGTAGGCTCTCATAAAACACAATTATGGGTACAGCAAACTGAGAATTTTTTCATATGCAGTGTTTATAGTATTGGAAGCAAAAGATAAAAGTTTTGTCAATCTGCAAAGTATACTTCATGAGGTTAATTTGTTTGTACTGTATAAAATAAACTGCCTTTCAAGTTGATATGGTAAAGCAACTGGGAAAAAACATTTATACTTTTATTCAGCACTGTTTTTTTATTCTCTGACTGTACCTAATGCCATTGGAAAACCACCCTTCAGATGTGCTCTTAAGTATCAGTTTTCTTTGTTATTATCAGCATGATGCAGGAGCAGCATATGTCTCTGGGAATGCAATTTATGATAAAATACACCTAATTAAATCCCTTGAGGATTTATATTCACACATGCTGTGAAATCGAATCATATGAATACTTCCTATTAAATTGTAGCAGACTTGAAGCATCTGTTTTAATTTCTAACTGTGCACCTAAACCCTTTTCCCCTGTCTTTATACCACAAATGTAAACTAACATGAAATATGCTTTATTGCTGCAATATTGACCATGAGGTACTCAGGGCAACTTGGAGAGAAACACAGCATAGTTATGCTGCCTCATGTTAGAGTAGGAGGAGTAGTGTGGGTTTTGTAGATTGATGCCTAAATCACCCAATCGGAGTAGATCATTAAAGCTGTTTTTATTGCTGTTTCTTCTTTTAACTCTTTTAAGCTCACTTTTATATTAGAAGACAAATATGTGATTTAGTATCCACTCTAGGGGGGAAAAGTGCTTCCCACAAACTGGTACAGTTTGTGGTATCTTAGCAAGGACAAAGCTAGCAAATAGTTCTTCCAGATTTGATACATTTTATTACAATCATACACAGATATTTTTTCTCTCTTCTCTGTCCTGAACTCTAATATGTATGGTGTGGTACAGAAAGAATTGTCAGTTAATACATCCTTCTGCTGCTTTTAAAATAAAAAATAGTAACTTTGAATGTCACTTGGGTATTGGTTTGTGCTCTGTGGAGGATGTTTATTGTGTACCATTTAGATTTTTTTTAAAATTATTTCATTAGGCTGTATGTGAGGGAAATGTGAGGCTAGTAAATGATATGTTAGACTTAGTGAGCATACTGATTTTTGTTCCTGACCATGCCTAAGAACTAGTACTTGTGGAAAATGAGCTGTGGTTTTGTGTATTCAGTGAAGTATATTAGTTACTGCATAGCCTGTACTTAACATAACGAAATTTGGTAGAACATAGATTGGAATATGGCAGTTATTTGATTTAATTCCATTATAGGCTCTTAAAATTTAAGAACTTGTTTTCTATTTATACTCTACTTCATGTTTATAAATGTACATTATACAACTGAAAGAGGTATTTTACAGGCTTCAGTTACCTAAGCACAGCATTTGTGGAAGTCTAGAAACTGCTTAAATGGAGGACAGGATAAAGTTTTTTGGAAATAACTAGGACCTTATTTTTGTCTTCAGGGTATATACTGAGACTTCAGCTGTATGAAGGAAAGTAAGATTTGTGAAGGCTGCTTGAAAAGCAGCTGCATGATCTAAACGGGGCACAGTTGTTCATCTAAATTGATGAGAACAAATCATAAACTGATCTATTGTTACTATTTTCCAACAAGGATTTCAAACTGCCATTTCTTTAAATATAGTTTTAAAAAAATACTTTAAAATGGTATATAAGGAATCACAGGTAAAGCGTTACCAGCTTTAGTGAATCCAAGCTGATATGTTTTAGCGGTAAGTACACAAGTTGGGAAATAAAATGGCAGATGTGCTTTACTTATGGTTTTATTTCTCTGAAAGGGTCAGTAAATTCAAATGAGTTTATACACCTCAGGGACTTTTCAGTCTCTGAACATCTGGGTGATGAGCCTGGAACAAGGCCCTTGAAAACCATATCCTCACTTCTGGAGGAATAGAACCAAATGAAATGTATATAATTAGTGATATGTTCCAATCTATACATGGGCAGCTGTATGCTTGGTGCTGTGTAAATATTGCAGAGATAAACATGAGTAATGAAAATCAGGAAGTGCCTAATTATGCATGAAGTAATTTGAAGATTATGGGCAGATCCACTTCAGAAGCTACTGAGTGAAGCACAAGTGTCCTGTGTGTCATCCAGAGAAGATGAAGAGGATTTATAAACGTATTTGCCCACATGTCACATATGCCATTATTTTAATAAAAGAATAAACACTGAATTCAAGTCTACGATTTAGGAAATGTGTTGAGTGCAAAACAGAAGTAGTACATGGTATAGATGTCTGAAACTTGCTAAAAAGCAAGTGCATAAGCTCTTACTAAGTTCAGAAAGACCTGTGTCGTTTTTGGAAGCAAGGGAAACCATCTTGTTACATGGTCAACTTTGATGGTTACATGGGCCTTTTGATGTATTTCTCTGTATAAAAAATGACTTGATGCACAAGACATTTATTTAGCAAAATTTAAAGGGCAGAAATCAAACAATGTCGTGAATTCATGACACGCTACAGCAACCAAGTAGTTAGTAGGAGCTTCTAGGGTCTGATCCCTAAATCCTATCAAATCAAAGAGGAAGGCTTCCATTGGGTGTAGCAGTTATTAAATCCATCCCTTTAATGGTGGTGCAGAATCCATGTGTTAGCTATATTTTGTGGTCATATAATACTCAGTTTGCTTTTTCAATTTTTTTTTTTTCTCTTCTCGCGGGTCTGCTTCTACTGTGTAAGCAAAGAAGATGCTGCTGTAGCAGTGCTTTTTCCCCCTGGAATAAAATGCAGGGTGGAGACCACCCATTCTGCAATACTGCCTTCAAAATGATTAAGTGTTGTTTTGTCTCCCAAGTGCTCCTCGGATAACCTGGCTTCTCACAGTGGCTTGACAGTTGCAGCTCTTCTCTTTATTAATCACTATGAGCACAAGCAAGTGCTCTGGACCCAGTTAATGTCAGAATAAAATAAATTGAACCTGACTTTGTC
Organism: Corapipo altera; assembly: GCF_003945725.1. Taxonomy (NCBI): domain Eukaryota; kingdom Metazoa; phylum Chordata; class Aves; order Passeriformes; family Pipridae; genus Corapipo; species Corapipo altera. The sequence continues at coordinate 57,798,445 of NW_020884872.1, read as the reverse complement.
TTCAGTTTTGAGTGTGAATTGAAAGTCCCCTGTGAAAGAAATTGAGGCTAAAAAGGGTCATCTACTCTAAGTTCTCAGAGACCAGGCGATTAGCACACACTGCTTTTTTGCCTTCTATTAAGATAAATCAGTAGTTTCATTCGGAGTATAGGCATCTTCCTTACCTTGTAAAAAATAAGGTTTTGCTTTGGTTTTGTTCAGAAATTTTCTTAAGTTGAAGAAAAAAGATTGTTGAAGGTTTGGCAGGATGCAGAAGTACTTCCAGTTCATTGCAATTTTAATAAATAAGGGAAAGAAAAGTCAGTTTCAGAGGCTTTAAAAACCAGCTGACAAGATGATTCTTGTTCAGATACAGCTTCTTGCTGCAGTAGACAGGAGCTTTTTGGAAACAACTATGTCAAAGTAAATGACTCAAACCAAGTGTCTAGTAGCCCATCTTCAAGGAAGATGAAGGTCTGGGCATTAAAAAGAAAACAACCAAAAAACCACAAAACCCCTCTCAAGATTACAAGAAAGAAATACTTGATGCCATCAACAGTTCCTATTCCTCATTGAAATAGCCTTGAGGACGCCCTGTTTTAACTTCTGGATGGAGACTGAAGTGCAATAGTTCACTGTCTCTACCTACAAATGGATGTGTTTTTCCAAGAATCCCAAGTATTCAGACAAAATTCTGTCTGATGTCTCTAATTTCCTATGTGAACTACAGAAAATTAATTAGGAAGGCTGTTTGTGGGCCTCTCTTTTCTATTTGTTGGTTATCTTTTTTCCTCCCAGTTGTGCCTTTATTCCTTTTTGAAGAAATCCTCTTTTATTTATGTGATTGTGACTTCTTAGTTATTTAGAAAACTCTTCCAAAACCCTCCCAATTTTCTGTAGTGTGTTTCTGTCTACATTTTCATTCTTCATTTTCTCTATCTTTAGGGGATAGTCCTATCTGAATGTCTCCATGGGTGCATGGAGTTCCCTGCTTGAGGCTGTCCTCATCAGGTCAGGACTATGTTACTTCATCCTAAATAAATGTAGTAACTTGTAGATCTTTTTTTTTACTCTGTTTTATTTATTGTAGTTCTTTTCTATCATGGGTGTAAATGTCCAGCTTTGGTCATGTATGTGCATCTTGAGGTAATTTAATTTCTCTGCAGCTTCACTGGTCAGCAGGAGTAAGTGTTTCACTTTTTTCTTCTTCTGACTGTTTTTAGGTTAACTATTTACAGAATCACAGAATCACAGAATATGCTGAGTTGGAAGGAACCCACAAGGATCATCAAGTCCAACTTGGGCCCAGGATCATTTGCAAGAGTCATACCATGTACCTGAGAGTATCATCCAAACTCTCCTTGAACTCTGTCAGGCTTGGTGCTGTGACCACTGTCCTGGGGAGCCTGTTCCAGTGCCCAACCACCCTCTAGGTGAAGACCCTTTTTCTAATATGCAACCTAAACCTCCCCTGACACAACTTCAGGCCGTTCCCTTGGGTCCTGTCACTGGTCACCACAGAGAAGAGATCAGTACCTGCCCCTCCTCTTTCCCTCGTAAGGAAGTTGTAGACTACAATGAGGTCTCCCCTCAGTCTTCTCTTCTCCAGGTTGAACAGACCAAGTGACCTCAGCTGCTCCTCATTCAGCTTCCCCTCAAGGCCCTTCACCATCTTTGTTGCCCTCCTTTGGATGCTCTCTAAGAGCTTAATATCTTTCTTCTGTTGTGGTGCCCAAAACTGCACACAGAACTCAAGGTGAGACTGTCCCAGTGCAGAGCAGAGCAGGACAATCCCCTCCCTCGACCAGCTGGTGATGTGTTGCCTGATACCCCCCAGGACAGGTTGGCCCTCCTGGCTGCCAGGGCACTGCTGACTCATATTCAACTTGTCATCGACCAGGACCCCCAAGTCCCTTTCCACGGCACTGCTTTCCAGCATCTCATTCCCCAGTCTGTCCATACATCCAGGGTTGCCCTATCCCAGGTGCAGAATCTGGCACTTTCCTTTCCAGAACTTCATCTGGTTGGTGATTGTCCAGTCCTCTAGTTTGTTGAGGTCTCTCAGTTGGCTGATCAAACCTGGCAGCTGCTCCACTCTCATTTGGCCTATGAGTACTGTCTTCAGTCCTGGCAAGCCAGCAGCCCATTCACAACCATGTGGCTGTCATTAGTTGAATTCAATGTGTTTCACTATCAGGAGATATCATAGAATCGTAGAATCATAGCTTACGCATTATTCCAAAGTGGTACCACTGTGTTTATTCACATGTTCATGGCACAGCTCAGTGGGGTTTGTTAATAGTCCATGTAATATGCCTGTATCCAGGGGTCATGAAAGGCTTTGCATTTTGAATGGTCAATTTTATGCTGTTTTTTCAAGTGGGGAAACAGGCATATGGAGAAGCTGACTAGCCCAGCTTTGGTGAGTGAACTGATGGTGTTCTTCATGTCGTGACAGAAATTCTGTGCCATGGTCACTACCTAGCTTCAGGCAAAAAACAGGTTCATCTTATTTTCCTTTGTCTATATGGGTCATATGAGATGCTTCTGTCCCCCCAAGACTCTGAAGTCAAAGGCCTTGGCTTTGAAATAATACTCACTCAACTCAGAAAGTCCTCCTTTCCGTTTTTCTTCTCTCTCTTAGACTTATTTCTAGCAATAGGATTGCAGCAATATATGCCTTTGTGTCCTTGTATTGGATCCCATCCTTCTGCTAAGAGGTACCTTTGAGCAGAAGCTAATTAAATCTACACACGTTTAGGGTGACATTAAAATTCTTTTTTTTTCCTTACTTACTGTAGCTGCTTTATGAAATATGATTACTGGCCTAGTAATTAACATTTCTCAGCACTGTCATTTCAAGTGAGTGAGAAAAAATCCCAACAGTATCTGATATGTTTTCTCATTCTGGAGTGTCAGTTTTATTGAGCTGGAGCTGCACTGTAGTTACAAAGGGGAGATTCTGCAACAGCTCACTTTTGATACGTGGTAGAGGGCCGTGCCTCAGTGCCTCACTCTGCTCAAGGGAAGGACAGATTGCATTGTCTCTTCAGTTTTCCTGGTAAATCCAGCATGTTGTGCTTGTCCTGTGATACATGTAATGTTATATTTGATGCATATGACAAGTTTAATGCCTGAATTGAAGATTGTCTGCTGGGACAGGGCAAAAACTGTCTCACGGAATGTCTGAAAGAGTTACCAGTAATGGGTGGCTTAGAGAAAGAAGACTGTTGGAACAGGGTAGGCACCTGATGATCCTCTCTCAGCACAGTCCCTGAGTCTGCAGCAGCTCATATCTTAAGGACTGTTGGGTTGTCCTGGCGTTTACCAGTTGTCAATAAAGTTACTTTTTGGGAACTCATATGCAGTTTTAACATCCATAATATCCTGCATCAGGAAGTTCCATCATTTATTTACAAGTTGTGTGAAGAACTGCTTTCCTCTGTTTGCTTTGGATTTTCCTATGACTTAATGCCTGCTAGTTCTGGTATTCAAATCATACCGTTGTTCCCTATTTGTTGTCTTCCTGGACCGAAAGAATTTATAGACCTCAGTCATACTTTCATATCTCTTTTTTTTTCTTTTTCAGCCCTGAAGGGTCCTGCTCTTTATTTTCTTAGAGCCTAACTTGTTCCATACCTCTGTGCATTTATCCTGGGGCAGATTAGTGCCTTAATAGTTCTTGTTTCTTTTACTGTCCTTTCAAAGAAGAGAAGACCACAATTTTTAATGAAATACTATTTCATTAATTGTATCTTACTGGCCTGGAAATAATTGTCCTTGCTACTGAGGATGCATAAAATAATAATGGTGGAATCTCACTTGGGCTTCTCAAGCATTTATCTCAGGTTCATTTTTGCGATGCTGGTCAATCAATGCGTCACAAAATGTCACACTAGTATGCCAGCCTGACTTTTCAGCTGCTTATAAGAAGCGTTCTAGTCTGTGAAGTGTCAGCGGTTCTAAAGTCATCTGCCTGGTACTGGTGATGAGTGATGTGGGGAGCAGGCTGGCTTGGGAGTGCAGGGCTGTGGCGTTCCTGAGCAACTGGAGCTGGAGTCTAAGGTAGTTTTTGTCATTTTTGTCGCCACAGCGAGCCATGGAAATGGCAGTTGTGAAACAACAAGAAATACATTAATTTCAGTTAGCAGCTGCTGAGGATACTGGGAAAGCATATCTTGTTTTGGGAACATGATGTTTGGGTTTCCAAAACAAAATTTTGAAGGATTTCTGTTCCACGAAAACTTCAAATGTTGGCTTACCTCCTGATCTAAGGGGGTTTTTTTGTTGCTGTTGGTTTTGGTTTTGGCATTTTTTTTCCTTGAAAACACAAAACCCATGTAATAAAAATCCAGATTTCCAGCCAGCTCTACTTAGGCTTCAGTTGGAAGATTATTTCTCTTTTTTTCTACATGTTATTAGTAAGAAACTTTCTTGCACCTACGCCTTTTGCATTTGTATTTCTTTCATCACTGCAACAATTGTTAGTGTCCCAGTGTGCTGCTTAAATTTTCTTTTGCCTAATTTCACTTCGCTACTTCATTGCACAGCCTTCAATAATCCACCTACTTTTTTGTTTACACCCTTGACATTCTCAAATAACGATGCTTTTTAGTTATTCTGTAGCTAAACTATACCTATTTGTCTCAAAGTCTTCTGATTACAGAGTAAATATGCAGCTATAGAAAATACACATTTTCTAATGTATATTAGTAGAAGCAGATGGTGCAATCTGTTCATCGATGGAATTCAGTTTCTAAAACTGATTTAATCTGGTTTGCAGCAAATACCGTTCCAGTACCGTCTGTCATGGAACATGTGCAAAGGGAGACATCCCATTTCAGGTTGTTTGTATTTCATTGCAATAAGGTGTTTATTTCATGTGTTACATAGGGTATACCATAACAGAACACCTGCTGTAAAACCATGTTGTTTCAATGCACAAGACCACTTTGTTTGTTATTTGGTATTTTTATGTATTATTATTTTTCACTACCTTTTTTGCATTACAAAGCTGTGTACTGTTGGTCCCTTTGTAAACCTGATTTTCATGCAGTCATTAATAGAATTTACACTTGAGAAGAAACAATGGAGAACTATTTTCTTAATTTGTGAAGTGGAGAGGAATCTTAAATTAATTATAACAGCATTTTGTGTAAGTTGGTATTTTTCCCATTGTGAAAAAGTTTCTTCAGAACGGAGGATTTTCCAGAATTAGGAAGGCTGTATAAATTGTTTGCGTTCTGCTTCTGCTAAGCCAAATGTAGAAGAGAATACAGTGTGTAGTGTCTGTCTTGTTTAGCTGAGAGAAGTCCTGTAGTCTCTAAAGCAGGAACTACTTGGCCTGAAATGCTGAATTGCCATAGAAGTCTTGAAGCTCTGTATAGCTGGAGAAAAATGCTAGCAGAGAGAGTTTTCTTCTCCCCACTTACCACAGAATGTTTGCAGCTTTAGATACAGATTTTGCAAGTAATAAAGACAAGAAATTGGTAGGTAATTTCTATCTCATTTCCTTCTGCAGTGAAAGATGTGTGAATCCTTCAAAATCTTGCAGAGTTAATAAAGAGTGTAGCGGGGTAGAGCAGGTAGTACAAAAATTATTGCAGAAGTAGCATGATACAAAAGCATGTGTTTGGAAAAAAACCTGTTAGGCTTCTTGCCTTTTTGATTAATTGCTTGACTGTTTTCTGCATTTTGAGATTTAAATATTTGCTACAGCTACTTTTTTCTTTTAAATCATTCTGTTTTCCAGTTCTGTTCTCTAGAGTGTCTTCATCTCCTCTGGAGCTAGAATTCAAAAACTGATCTCCCACACAATTTAAACCCTGTCCATCAGCTCCAAAGCTGTCAAATGTCACAACTTTCACAAAAGGTGGTTTGTTTCCCAGGTCCCCTTAGAGCTGCTTATAACTTTATTTTTGTACAAAGCCAGTAAATAATAATGATAAAAATTAATATGGGTCTTTAAAGGTGATAATATTGTATAAACCAAGAGGAACTTAGTAGGAGATGTGTCAGTGGGGAAAATAAACTTCCTTTTTCATTGAATCATAGAATGGTTTGGGTTGGAAGGGACTTTAAGGTTCATCTGTGTCCAACCCCCTGACATAGGCAGGGACACCTTCCACTAGAAAGTGTAGTAAAGTAGTAAGTGTATATGATATACCGAGATGGTTCCTAGAAGTATGCACTGAAGAGACAGCACACGCCCAGCAGTTACATCGTTCTGAGCTGACCTGTATCTACTGCTGTTACTCTCTGCCAACACTAGTGTCTGTGTTGTTTCATCCCGAAAACTTCTCCTGCTGATGGTGATAGTTTTTAAAACATTTACAGCTCTAAATATCTCTAATACTAAGGTAACTTTTTATAATGTTAGTTTTTTTAGCATTTCTGAGTGTGGTGTGTAGCCTTGGCTGGCTGCCATACTCCCACCCAGCTGTTCTCTCACTCTCTCTCCTCATCAGGGCAGTGGAAAAAAGTAGTATGGAAACTATCATGGGTTAAGTTAAAGGCAGTTTAATGGAAGAAAGCAAAGGTTGTGTGTGGAAGCAAAGCAAAAAGATAGATTTATTCTCTACTTCCCATCAATAGACACTTTTTGGAGAGCAGGGCCCCAGTATGCTTAGCAGCTACTTTGGAAGACGAACACCTTAGTAAATGAATATCTCCTCCTCCTCCTTTCTTTTAACTTTTATTGCTGAGCATGACATTGTATAGTATAGGATATCCCTTTGAACATCTAGGTCAGCTGTCCTGGTTGTGTTGCCTCCCAACCTCTTGCCCACCCCCAGCCTACCAGCCCTTGGGGGTGTTGGAGAGACAGCCTTGGTTCTTGTGGGTGCTTGTGGGTGGGTTACCAACACCCTCCTAGACACTGATTGGGCTGCCGTGAGGAAGGTTCAGCCCATCCCATTCAGGTTCAATACAATGAGATGCAGTGTTTTACACTGCCATTTGATAAGTGTATGCACACTGAATTAAAAATTGTAGAAGGTTTTGGAAAGGTTTTCTCAGTAATAATGGTTTCACATTATATTATATTTCATGTTTGGATTACTGACTAACAAATTCAGTTCCATGCAAGTTAATGACAAACCAATGAAACTTCTGTGGAGCATTTCTTCCTGTATATATGTGGGTTTTTTTTTTTAAATTGCAGTCTTAGGTATAATTAAGAAAAGAGTTATGCAGAGCAAGCTTTAAAATACAATGGTCCTAGAACTTCTTTCAAGACTTTTTTTTTTTTCTGTGGAGGACTCAACAAAATTACACATGAATGGAGTCTCCTTGCACACAGATCTTATGGAGGACCTAGTTATCCAGCTTCCTCCTGGGGAAGCTAGACAATGTTTGTGCTTCAGCCATTAACTGGTTTTGGAATTTGTCATGCCAGACAAATCTATAATCAAATCTTTGGGGTTTTTTATTTAATAACAGACTAGGTATGACTTCACAAAGCCTGAGTAAGTTTCTTTGTATTCACAAATAACAGGAACTCTTCTGAAAATCTCTAATTAAGAGGAGAATATTAATGTAGCAGAGCTCAGAAGTGCATGGAGCTAAGTTTATTTCTTAACAAATAAGCTCTGTACAGAATGCTCAAAAGATAATGTTCTGAACTACTTGGATTATGATAGTTTTTTCTTCAAAGCAAAGACAAAGTTATTTATAAATTACATTTTTCAAATGCAAAATCAAATCTTACACCTTCTGGACTCACCTGAAAACCTAGACATATCCTTGTGCCTTGTGGTCATAGTGTGCTTTTCAAAGAAAGATATTTTGAAATAATTTTGAGGATTGTTGGTTTAAAGCTATAGAGGAGCTTAAAGCTCCAGACCCTGAATGTAGTTTCAATTTACTGAGTGAGAGCTCCTATCAGGGCTAATGGTGATACACCTGTAGCTCTGGTGAGCACCACTTTGAAGATGATGCACAGAAGCCAGTTAAGGCTTTTTAAGAAAATAACACTCACATTTGCCCTCTGCAGCAGTATTTCCAAGAGCAGACCTTGAGGAAGGTGACTCGGACCAAACTGTGATGCCGTGCTGGTATAAAACCATCCTTCACAGCTTGGCAAGCAGGAGCAGAGTCCTGTGGCAGGTGGCTCTGTGGTGGCTCTTCTTTCTCTATTGCCATCACCTCCCAGCTGCAGTGCAGCCCAACAGCTCCCACCCATATTCCTGCTTTCTGGGCTCCCTCTGCACAGCTGGTTTCTGCCTCTGGCTTTGCTACAGCCATGCACCCTCTTGCTCTGTTTCTGGTAGCACAGTTCCCACTTGAACAGGTGAGGAATATCTGGTAGTGATTTTCCACTGGAGGTGAGCACGTATATAATGTGTTGGAGAGGGAGCTGAGGGAGCACTTGTTTTGCAAAATAGGAGGTGGTAAAATATGGTTAAACTGTTTGAGCAAATACAGCAGAGCAGTAGTGCTGTACAATTGGCAAAGGAAATACAGTTGGCTGAAAGAAGGATCAAAGTTTTAAAAAAAACCAACTCACTTTTCTGATTTAACTGATACATCGGTTCATTGTGTTACATTTATTTTTTTTCCCATGTTTTGCAGGAGAAACTGGTAAGTTTTCCAGCTGGGGGTTGAGCAAGACTGCATTTTTGCATGGACTAATGAGGAAGGTTCTTTACTGTATTTGCTTTGGATTCCTAGGGTTGCTGAACCTACACAGCTCATCTTAACTTAATCCTGATTTTGTTTGGATTATGTGTGATTTCAGAGTTCAATTGAAACCAATTTCATTTTCTTTGCTTGCAGAAAAGAATGTTGAGTGGGTTAATTTGGCAGTTCAATGTGAGCTAATTCGGCAGTTTAGTGCAACCATATGTTTAAGTTATTGCACAGTAGCTGAACTGTGCAAGATTCCCTTTTAAGCTATCAGAGGCACTATGTAGTCATTAACACATGGTCATGCCCGATGTGTTTTCCCAGCAGCTTCCTTTCAGTACCCTTTGCAGCAGTCCCTTGTTGGTTGTTTCCAGATGTATTTTAATAGAAGGGAGGTGGAGGTCCTCAAAAAGGCATCTGCTATGCAGCATTTTAGGTCTGAATGCTAAGGAAGGAAGAGGCAGAGAAAATCCTCAAGGATTTGAGCCAGCTAGGTTTTTTAGGGAAGCAGTCCAAATGTTTCCCAGATTGCCACAAACTGTTCAATTGTTTACGGTAAATTTTAACTGGAAGATCCCCAATGGAGCCAGATGCCGTGGCTGTTTGCAGAGTGATTGGAGGAGTGGTGAAGTATTGGGAAGTGGAGTTTTAGAGATGGGAGCATGTAGTTGGAGGCAGAGTGCTGGCAGCTGTAACTTGATAAAGACATTTTGCAGAAGGGGAGGAGAGGTTCAGATTTAGATATAGCTGAGATGCTGTAGGGATTTTTATTTTCATTTGAGGACTTGTAGCCAAGAGGCTGCCTCTTTCTTTCCATCTCCTGTTTAGCTGTGAGCAGTTTCACTGCAGAGTGAATTGACTGAGCCTGTAAATCATCCATCCTTTTACCAGTAATTCAAGACCTAGGCCTTTCAGGGTGTGGTAAAGATGTACCTTTTCTGTCTAACAGACTACTTTTAAAATTCTCTTTCTTGTCCTCATTAGCAAAGTGTTGCAACATTTCTGGATCTGCAGGCTGACAAGAAGTTTGTGTTGCCTGGATTTAAAAACCCCTGTTATTTCTACCAGTGGTTTCAAAAGAGCAACAAGCGCAGCAAATTAGTTTTGGCAGGAAAATGAAGATTACGTCATTTTGAGACGTCTATTTGTTGTACTTTTAAAAATAATTAATAGTTGAGAATTTAAAATTCCTCTTCTAAAATCTAAATTGAAAATAATGTCTAACAAATGAATCCATTTGTTGTGGAGAAATTTGAGGACTGAGGAAACTGGGAGCAGGAAAGGAAACTGCATCTTTGAAAATAGAAGTTGGAAAGGAGACTTCATCTTTAGAAACATGATAAAAAGGTATAGACATGCAGTGTTTCTTAATAGTTTTTGGTTTTTTGCATCACGACAGGATGTTTTTCTATAAATGATTTGTGGCAAAATTGAAATTATATCACGGGATCCTCTTCAGTCGGTAGTATACAGAAGAAAAGATTAGATTATCGTTTCATAATTATAATGGTAATTTCTGTTCTTAACACATATAAATACCCGAAGGTAATTAATTTTTAAAGATCTGGTTTGACTTGTTTTTGTCTCTAAGATGTCAGATTTTTTTTTTCTCTGTTACCTCCTCAGGCACCAAAGCATAATATTGCTGCTAATTGTTTTATGACATCAAAGAAAATATTCAGGTTGAAGTTCTTAAACAGGAAACAGTTTAGAGTTGTATATACAGGTGCACACACTTTTAAACACATTGTTTATTCATATGGGTAGAAGAGTGGGCAGCCAAACATCTGATTGAAAAGCAAGAAAAGGTCTTGAGCCAGATCAGGGGAGATAAAAGTATTCCTTGCACTTTTGCCTTAAAAATAAGAAGTACATTTCTTAATATGTTTTTGCATGTTTTTAAGCTAACTTGTATATTTTCAAGAAGTCTGTGCCCTTTTCCAAAACCATGCAGTCTTCTGGTTTTTTTCCAACTTGCCTTCAAAACCATCTAGTAGCATAAAAGAGGAAGAAGTGATGTTGTATAGTTGTTTCCTAAAGGTTCTTTTTTGATTAGGAGCAACTAAGATACGTATGCATGCATAATTAAAATTTTATGTGATTCTTTTGGAAAAAATACATCTGGCTTTAATTCAGGAGATAATCTTCGTGTTAAAATTAAAGGGCTGGGCTTTTTCTGTCCTGCTTAGGTTGCTAATGACTCAGTTTTCCTAGATCTTCAGTCTTTGCCTTCTGTAGTATTAGTAATGGGCTTGTGAGACTCCTGGTGCTTCCCCTGAAGCGAGGAACTGCTCTCTGTGGTTATTCATCCCTACTGATATTTAAGGTGCAGACACCTGTCTGCATTATATAGACTGCTGTACAGACAGTGTTGAATGGTTAGCTCAGAGGTAGCGATCTGTAGGTCTTCACACGTATGTCTCGGCCGAACAAACACAAAGGGAAACTAAGATTTTTCAACCCACTTTTCCCCCTTCCTTGCTGTTATTCAGGAGTATGTCCACCAGACTCCTACCTATCCAGCCATTCCCATTGTGTTGTGCTTCTCTTGCAGCCTCTGTGTTGCCTCTCTCTCTTTTGCCATATGGGACTGACATGGCTCTTCACAGCTCTCTCCAAAATTTCACCTGCATTCCCACTTTTTCTGGCATGCTGCTTAAATTTTTATGTTTGGTGTACCTTGTCACTCTGTCTCACGCCTCATCTCGTGCCTGTGGTTGAGGTACCTTACATGCTCTGGACAACATAAAAGGACATCCAGGTTTTACTTAACCCTAGTTTTAGACCTTTCTATCACTGGAATAAGCCACAAGTGTAAACACCCTGGTATAAATATGTACCATGTCCTGTAGTTTTATCCACTTAAAAATTAAGATGAAGTGCCCCACAGCAAGATACAGCATGTAACTGAGCATATGTGGATGGACTTAGTCCTCAGGGAAGACTGTCCCCTTTAGCTCTGCTTTTGTTCTTGCACTTAATCTTCTTGTTTGTGTTGGGCTGAAAGCTGAGCAGAGCAGAGATGTTCATGGTGTGTGTTAAATGTTAAAATGGTGTGAAAATGTTAAAAGTATGGCAGGAACCAATAATGGAGGGTTTGTTTCCCTTCTGGGCACTAACTGATTGAATATGACTGTAGGTTGGAAAGGACTGCAAAATCCTGACTTCTGTAACAACTGCAAAGCTGCAAAGTTCTCTGCTCCTCCAGAGTACATGAATTGTGATAAGGAAGTGTTGATTTCTTTGCAGTAATTGATAGGACAAGAGGAAACAGCCTCAAGCTATACCAGGGGGACTTAGATTGGATTTTAGCAACCATTTCTTCAGTGAAATGGATGTCAAGCACTGGAACAGGTTGCCAAGGGAAGTGACTGAGTCACCATCCCTGGAGGCATTTAAAAGATGTGTAGGGACTGTTAGGGACATGCTGTAGGGGTGGACTTGGCAGTGCTGGGTTAATAGTTAGAACTGATGATCTTAAAGGTCTTTTCTAACTTAAGTGGTTCTATGATTCTGTGGTTGGCTGTGCAAGACCTTTCCATCAAATCACAGCCTGAACAGTGCTGAAAGGGCCATTTTACTTGACAAGGTGGTGATGCTGTGACCCAAGTCCTACTGGAAGACCAAGGAGAGTGCAGAGGCTGCTTTGCTTCACAAAGGAAGATGGGAATCTGTGCCCTTAAGGATATCTTGTCAAGGATCCTTTTCAGTGCAAAAAAGGGTGCTGAGTAAATGGGGAAGCAACAAACCAAACATACAGAGACACAAACCTGGACAGACAAACCTAATGGAGGAAGAGACAAGAAACAAACTTTGTCAGCCACAGTAATTGATGGGCTACTTATAATCTCATTTAACAGTCACATTGCATAGAAGATATCTCTGAGTTATGATTCCTTTTTGAGCTTAGCCTTGGATAAAACACTTCCACCCACTCCCCAGTGTGGACCAGGTACTGCCAGAGCCTGACTTCATTGGTGTCAGAACGCTTCTGGAGGAAACATCTGTAGACACATGTGAGCTAGATTAAAAATATCTGTGATGTCAAGCAGATATTATAGTTTTCTTCATGCTAATTGCATTAGGGTATCACTTAATATGTTAAAAGTTGGGCATCAAGTAAATCGAGAAAATTATTCAATTATATCACACCTAGAATGCTGAAGTAGGTCTTATTTTATCTTTACATGATTTGTTCTCACAACCTCAGCGGAGAAGGTTTTAGTCATTTGCAATGCTAAATTCAGAGAGGAAAAATGGGAGTGGTTTTTATCAATTATTCACATCTTGTCGGTCCAGAAAACAGAATGCATAAGAAATTGTTACTTATTGTTGAATTGCCATTTATGTCATCTCATTTTCTGTACTGGAAAAAGATACGTAGAATTGGAGTCTTCAGTTGTGACTGTGATGCCTGTCTGAGTATTAGACATGAAATTATCATATATTCCTATGATTCACTGCTTAGCCTTCAGCATATATAGTTGAAGATGTCAACTTCAGAAAAATCTAATCTGTTTCCTGAACATATAATAATTGTAGCACTTTTCTTGAAATGTCAGGATTTCAGGACTTAAAATTAGTTATAAATCATATTCTCTATTAATAATCTGAAACATTTCATTGGCAAATGCACTTCTTAATGCCATTTCCATTCAGCTCATGCTCTTCTCTGTCTGCCTGTCTAGTCTTAATAAATGGGGACAGACTCACTTTACTTTGACTCTGTGTGTGTGTGTGCTGGAGTAACACGCAGCATCTCAAGAACAGTGGATTCATCTGTGCAACAGTGGAGTCATCCGCCTCCATTTAACGTGAGACAGTAAGACCTTGCAATGAAACCACAACATGCTGAATTTTCATGTTGCTAGTTCTTATGTTTCAGTATATATGACAAATTGTTTTGTGTAGCAACAGTTTGTAATTTTTATTACTATATAATGTGTATTTTTACCGGTGTGGCCATTCTGGTAGTTTCCTATGTTGTTTGTGCATGGGCATTGCCATGGGGTTGTTTTACCAGGATGTGCCCCACAGGGTGCTGAATTCCCTTAGTTCTCACAGAATTACAAAAACTTTTTAAGTTTCAGTATCTTCCAGGAGTGTTCATCTCTTTCCCATTTCACTTCTTACATTACTAATATTCTTACTTGGAAGAAAAGTCAAAAGAGATGCTACCTGAACCTCAGCAAGGTGCAGTAGTCCAAATGAATACAAGAGAAGTAACTGCAAGGCTATATTGTTATATTTATTGCATTAGTTTGTTTTGGATGAGGTTTTTCAGGATGTACCTACCTCTGTCATGTTTGGGATGCTTAGCAAAATCGGAAAGCAGAGAAAAAGCTTTGTGGCCCTTATCAAGTATTGTGAAGCTTCATGTCATGCAGCTGTCAATGTCTGGTTCAAGTACAGAATTACTGAGTACTGAAAGACTATGAGAGCGTTAGTCCTTGGCTTTCAATTCCCTGGTGTTGGGCTGGGAACTTCTGTGAGCAGTCAGAAAAAAAAGCTGCAAAACTGTGCAGAGCTGGAGAGTTTGTGTTTCTTCCCCTCCAAAGTTTGGGCAGTGGGTCTGCTCTTTTCCAGTGCATTTCTGCTGGTTGATACTGCGGAGAGAGAAGCAATCTAACTTTTCCTTTTTTGCAGCAGTAAGGCAAAGCTCCTTGCTTACATATAGCCAAGCATAAAAAGTATTGAAACTTTCTTCTCTTGTCTGTGGAATAATTTCTTTAGAAATGTAAAGAATTCAAGCCCTAGCAGTGTTTCTGATTAATACTTTAATGCTTCAAATCTTTGAAACATTTGTTTTGTGACAAAAGATTAATCACAGTAGATTATCAGTTCTAAAGGTCCTTGGTTTATTTTTTATTGCTGGAAATTACATTGATTTAAAAACAAATGAATATCTCCTCCTAGGAGTGTATGTACTGTCTTCATCTGTCTCCCTGTATGAGCCTGCTGCATGTCGACAAGTCCTATAGAATTATATCCAAATTGTTTGAGTGTTTTTTTCCTCCTATTCAACTGTAAGCATAATGACAAATCAGAGCTGCAGTATAAAATGTATTTTGCTGGGAAATGACTGTGATGAATTCAATGCCGTGCTGGTTACTTGCTGTATTTCAAGGCAGAAGAGCTATATTTGATCTTGGGGGTGGAAGAGAAAACCACAGTGTGCAGGCTAGTGGCTGCTCTGTTTCTAATTTATTGGCAGTTTTGGGGGAAAAAGTCTGCATTCTCTTTTTATTTTTTTTTAGGCCAGATATTAGCATGAATTATGGCTCTAGCTATTTCAACAGGAGTTCAGTGGAAAATTTATTTCCTTGGAGAGTCTTCTGTAGTTCTGAGCCATAACTAAGTCTTTTAATTCCTGCAAATCATAATAAAGAGTAATTGGTAAAAAGCCACTGCTCCTTTAAATCAGTGTCACCAGTGACTCAGAATATCTATTGATTTTTTTCTTTATTCCTACCAGCAGTTTCAATTAAGATTCAGCAGGTCCACTCTGAGAAAACTGCATAAAACACTGCTTCATATTTTTGGTTAATACTGCTTTTTAAATTCTCTTTAAGAAGTGAAAAATTAAAAGTAATTATGTCTGTAACACATTAAAACATCAGTCTAAAAGGCTAGTATAATGCCCAATTCATAGCTTTTGGTGTGTATTTTTGATTGTATAATTACTGGAATGTATATATATATATACACACACACGTATTTGAACAAATTTTTTCAGACAACAGCTATACAAATTTATAAAGTCAGTTGTATTCACTGAGGCATATTACTTTCTGAATATGAGAGAACTGCAGCATGGTTTTGAAAAATAAAACCAAATGCTGTATTTTCCCTGCAAGTAGTGTCTGTATCAACAAATCATCTGGACAAAATGATTACAGGCTGTTTGTCTTTACCCTTTGTAATGCACTTAGCAAATTTCAGTGCTTCATCCACACGTGAACCATTTGATAATTTGGTGTTTATACCACATTTGTCAGTCCCTTTACTTGTATTCGTGCATTTTAGGGAAGCTAATTCCAGATGTGCAACAGCTGTTGTTCCACATAGGATTGTGTGACGATATTCTGCATGGAAACCTGGTGGAAGGAAGGTAACCTGAGGCTGTGTCATTCTCTATGAGATCTTGAAAGCTGCAGAAAAAGAAATGAGAAGGACAGCCATTAGGGAGAAGAGCAAGATGTATGTATAGAATAAACGATAGTAATAAAAAGGTTTCCCTCCTGGTTCACCACGCTTACCATATAAATTTCTATATTAGCATGTGTCCACTGCTGTAATTGTTTGCATTAAAAAGTAATACCAGGAATGTGGTATATTTTTAGCTCTCACTACAGCAGTTTGTCAACTAGAAACAAAAAAAAGGTCAACATTTTACTGTAAGATGGTTTTCTAAAGACCATCAAGATCTGTGAGATCTGTGAATCCTTGTAATTTGGAAACCTTTGGCAAGAAATCTCAAAGTACAACACAAACATCTCTGAAATTTTAGAGACATACATTTGTAGCTGATTAATTTGTTATTTGCTATATGTAGATCTTCCTGAAGTCTTCTGCCATTTCACAAACAACCTTAGATTATCCATTTCCATTTTTACTAGGTAGGCTTCCATTCTGTTTCCTAAGCAAGCAGTAAGTTTTTCTGTGCTTTCAAGGTTGTATACTGGGGCACTTCCCTTGTTAAATGTAACTTCACCGCCATCAGCCTTTGGAAGAAGGCCTTTGAGAAGTGTTTTAACTCTCCTACATGTTTGGGTTTCTGCTGGTTTGGAAACTGGCAGGTTAAAATAAAAGAGCTAAAATGCATATCCTGCATGATGAGTGAAAAATGTTAAGAAATATGTTACTGGTGTTCTTTTAAGCAAAGAAGGATTAATTTAAGGGAGCTGCACTGAAGTGGGGCTTGAAATGTCCTATCTTGTGATTTTAAAATGCCAGAACAGGAAGAGACCTTTAAGATTGAATGGTGTCTGATGTTCATGACTGATGATTCACCATTGAAGGGCTAATGTTCTTTGGCTGTTTACCTGAAGAAATGGAGGATGTTGTAAATTTACGTTGTAAAAAGTAATCAATATAAAGCCCAGTGCAAGGAGGATTAATCATGATGAAATGCCTCCATGGAATGCCCATCTCTCCCTGAAAATGTGACACCAACTGATGTATTTAGGTGTTGTTAGGGCCTTGTGCTGCAGCTGTAATGAGAAGGACTCTCAAACAATATCACAAATCAAATAACTAAATCTAGTGCACGTGAAGTTGGTGCACTGGCCTTGGAGGGGAGAAGAGTGACAAGAATTCCCAGTTTGTCTCAAGGACCCCCTGTTTCATGAACAGGAGCAGTATCAGTAAGCAGGTTGAGCAGAAAATCTCCTCTAAATTAAAACGTGGGGAGAAGTGAGATGAAAAATAGCTAGAATAGGGGAGAGGGAGGACTGGAAAACTCCCCAGGTCAAAACAGTAGAAAACATGGTGAAGAACTGCAAAAAAAAAAAAAAAAGCCAAACTATTTAAAAATTTAAAAAGTCACTGAGACCAAAAACAAAAAAAAAGAAATGGAGAAGTGGAGAAAAAGACAGATTTGTAGAAAAGATATTGATTTAACTTTAGCCTTTGGCTCTTTGTGAAGCGTGAGTTTAGAAGACCTTTGGTAACCAGATCAATAAAATCTTTAAAATCATTTAATTAGATTGAAGGCCAAAAGATAAACCCTTGTGATAAGTGAAAAGTGTTCAGTGTTCATTTGCCTTCCAATTGATGTTCCTTCAAGCTAAGAAAGAAACATGCTACATTTGGATAGAAGGCAGCATTGATAGAGAAATGTAGAATACAAGGCAGTGGTTGCTTAGGGGTAGTTAAAACTATAGAACAAATGACAAGTCTGCCAAGATTCAAGAGGAAGCAGGTTTATATCTATGTATGAATCAAAACTGTTCCCACCTACTGTCCAGCAATATAGCTATGAAAGATGATTGGCTTTACATCTAGTTGCTAAAACTAGAGAAGAATTTAATATTTACTTCAAATTAATTTATTTAGGTTGTTCAGGTGTTAAATCAAAAGCACGCTGAATTTAAGCTTTAGCTTTTTCGGTGTACATTATATCTTTACAAAAGTAAATCAGTGATTTCAAACATTTATAAGGGTTTTTAAAGAACTGTTTTATCATTTTTATGTTTTACACTAGTAAACATGCAGTTATTATTTGAATTAATGTACCATATTAATTTTTGTTTGGAAAGAAGTAAGCATCACTGTACATTTATTGGGCTGTAAGTCTTGTGTTTAGTAAAAATTGACTGTTCTGCCTAGAAGATACACTTTTGGAATTAAAGAGCTTCACTGATGATGAACATATTAATTGTATGTGCCATAAAGCTATTTGTCTGAAGGGACCACATCCTGCACCTTTCTAGAGCTTGGTGTCTTGTGTCATTTCAAGTAGTAATTCTTGAGTGCTAAACCTGAAGTAAATGGAACACTCCCTCTACACCATCATAGATAAGTTTTAAATTATGTAGGGATGAGCTTGACAGGATACCTTCAATATCTGACCTTCTCAGAGTCTTTCCGACTGTAAGTCACCTATTGTTGTCTGTGTGATAGAGTCTTTATTGCACATTCGTTTGAAGTTGGGTGGATTTCTCTGGCTGCACATTTTTAAAAGTGCTCTTAAAACTATTGTTTGTGCTCTTAATGTACTGTAATGCCAAAAGAAAGGTCACAGAAATTTATGTTTTTACATTAAAATATATAAGAGAAGGTCATGGAGTCAGCAGAGATGAATGGAAAGCTTTTTCATCCCTCAGCTGAGTAAACTGTGAGATTCTGAGTTTATTTGGGTCGGGTTTGATTTTTTTTTCAACCTGAGCATTAGGCTTTTGGAATGAAATTGTGTTCAGACATTGGTTTTAGTATCTTCCCTTCACAGTTGCTTTGTTTTCAGTATTTCATTTATCTTCTGTAGCATATAGCACCCTAATAATTCAGTGCCCTCAAGCAAAAATAAAAACGAAAAAACCTAATTCAGAAGAATGCATCGGGTTTTGCCTTATGGTTTATTTGCAGCTGACCTTTGATAATGGCTGGTTCATACTTGCAGATCTTCAGAATTCATTTTGAGCATGCGCTTTTCTGAACTTTTTATTAATTATTTTTTTCTTTTCTTTTGCAGATTACAGATAGAAGAATCTTCTAAACCTCTAAGGCTATCACAACAGCTGGACAAAGCTGTAACCACGAACTATAAACCAGTGGCTAACCATCAATATAATGTAAGTAGCTTTTAGTATTTTCCCTTCTTCTCTTCAGGAGGAGTTTGGCTTAGGATTCCAGAATTGCTCTGCTGCAGTCCTGCAGCATTTTGCTCAGAGTTGGCCACTGTCTTTGGAAATGCTCCATGTTGTCTGGTTTTCTCCCTGAGTTTGTCTTCTGGGGATCTTTCTGTCTCATGACCAATATCACCCTTGGGGCTGAGGTCTGCCAATTGTAACTGTCTTGTGTTACCTGATGGAGGACAGACCATCTTCACCCAAGCCTTTTTAGTGGCTTTATTACATTTTTCCTCTAGTCTTTTTTTTTAAATGCAATTTTGAAGTTTGTGGGTAAAAAGCTGTTCTGGCTTTATGCTATGAGATGTGGAAGCACTGCTTAAAACCAAATAAAATATCATCTGGAGCAGGGTAAAGGACTTGAAAAGAATCATTAGTTTCCAGTCTTTTGGAGCAATTAACAAGTATAAAAGAATAACAGCTGATAATTTTTCACATTTCATACCTTCACAGTACATGTTATTGGCATCATTGGCTTTGTCAATATTACACCCACACTGCTGTTCCGGATCAGTTGATGTACATACAAACTATAATGTCCTTTTCCTTAAAGATCCTCTTTGAGTAATTTGTGCATATAGAATCACTGTTATTGTTGAATGTGAGAAATGTTAAATCATGCTTAAAATGAGTCACTGTGTTAGTCATTTAAACTTTTACACTTTTTATTAAGATTTTATTTACATAAAACAAATGACAATATACTAGATGATATTTAATCCTTATTATGAAAGTCAGTCCATTTCCACAGAACCAAAAATAATCGTTTCTCTCTCATGGGACTGTTTTGTAGTAGTTACTGTTGAAAGCCTGATCTATACATAGATGATCATACCAATATAACTATTGCAACTGAGGGAATGACATTTAACCAAAATAGTAACACTGGTATGTCCTGCTGTGGAGATGCAGTTTTGTGTGAGTATATTCTTTTATGATGCTACTGTTATTCCCCTTCTTTAATTCTGAAATAACCTTCAGTGATGTACAGCTTCTCTTTTTAGCGGGATGCTGTGCCATTTCCCTGACACTACCATAATTACAGCAGTATGACTTCAACCTGGAAACAATCTTAGTATCTTTATTCCAGTTGCAAACTGCAGTCATCATGTCATTACAGAAATTAAAGTCTCCTGTGAGCTTGAGGGGGTATAAATAGAACATAACTGGGACTCTTAGAAGTGATGATTCTCTTGTAAGGTTTTTATTGGTTATATATCTGTCTATGGTAATGGAAATTCATTAGCAGTGTGTTTACTTTTCATGTCTACCTTAAAGGTGTTCTGATAGGAAAATGCTAGTAAGACGTACTTGTACTTGAGTCACCCTTGACCTTGCCATGACTACCTTTCGAAAACATCTTTCTATTCATTAAGTCTTTTATTAAGGTACAAGTTAGATGGCTGGGAAAAAGTCCGTGAACTTTTTAAACCTCTTGTTCTCTTGTTTGAATTTGTCTGCTGTGTTCAAGCAGCAATCGCTTTCTTAAAACTTGCTGCACTGCTGGTAATCATATGACTGTTATGTTGGGGACAGGACTTCTCATAAGAAAGAAGAAAAAACTACCATATGCTGATACATTCAGTCATCATCTGGGCAGTTTCTGAGGATAGAATGAGTATCTACTAAATAAGAAAGAAAGGGTTAACATTTCCTGAAGGAGAAAATTTAAAATGGCGCTTAAGTGTGGCTGTTCCATGTACCTATAAATTTACATACAAGAAGAAGGAGGAGGGAAGTAAATTATATATGGATGGGAAATAGCAATAGCTTGTTTGAATTCAAGGACTGGTAAAGTGTTTAGGAGTTTTTTCACTAAATTATATTAAGCCTATCTTTTCTATTAGAAAAAATTGCAATTCCATTACAATATATGCTAAGACTGTGACTTAGCTTTTCTTCTCTGGGAAAGGGACCTTCATTTTCTGTATGTCTGTAAGTGTTACACGTGTTTGCAAGGTTAATATTTTTGCAGCTGGATTCTTTACATGATTGAATTGTAATACAGCAGAAAAGTTCTCTAGTGGTCCTGGTTACCTGTGCTGGTTTAAAGGTAAACCAGCAGGGGAAATGAACCCAACTCAAAAGAGAGATTATAAGTCAGAATAACAATTTAATAAAATAATACAATAAGTACAATTATACAGACAAACAATTGGTTTTAACCCACAAAACCCAAATGTATAACCCAGCACCCTGGGGCATGAACAGAGTGGTGTTCGTTGGGCCCCCTGAGTCCAGAGTAAAGGGAGAGGGGGAAAACCTGTTGCTGAGAGTGCTGTTGCAGTCTGGTCAAGAGTGGTGATTGCAGTCCAATTGAAAAGTGGTGGTTGCAGTCTGGTTGAGAGTGGTGGTCTGCAGTCTTCCTCTGGATCCCACGAGTGGTTAAAAAAGTCCCAAGACTCCAAGCTTATATATCCTCCAGTTCAGGCAGGAATGCCCAGTACCTCCCTCAGGGTGGGGAGTTCCACAATGGGTGTGAGGACACGAGCATCCTCCTGTCTCGCAGGCTTCTTAACACCTAGTTTATAGTCTGAGGAGTTAGGCATGCCATGGGCAGATGGTGTAAATGGTCTATTGATAACAGTTTCTGGGAAATGGCATGGAAGGCTATAGAATACCATCATCGTCATGGCTGGGCTTCCAGGACAAAGATTTGGGTTACACCCATACAGTGATGAACTGATCCCAGCTGTTCTAACTACGACATTACCCCTTCAAAGACTTCTTTGTGATCCCCTCTTCCCACTGTCCTGTACTGTAGAGGTTGGTATCCATGCTCCAGGAGATGGGAAAACCTTTGAGACTTCTTTCAAGCATCTTCAGATGAAACTTTAGATTTAAATTGCTTCTCTATCACCTTTGTATTATCTGTCTACTGAAGCAGCTACATCAGCTTCAGTGTTAATGGTACTTCAAGAAGGCAATTTTGACAGCTTTTCAGCAAGCTTAGCAACATCATGGGAAGGTAAACAAAGAGAAATTGATTTCAGTATGAAGTCTTGCAGGGATAAACTCACAACTTCTGTGCTAAACACTTTCTTCTAAGATGGTCTTTCCTTGAAGTAAAATCATATTTGAATGCTTTTTAAATTAAAAAACCACACAACTTTAAAACAAATCTAATTAGTTTACAGTGTTGGCACGTTCTATAATATGACTATTAAAAAGTGTTTTAAGCCTACTGCATAAAAGATTCCATTTGCAAAGAAAACAGGAAGGTAAAAAATGAAAGGCTGCATTGTAACTTGCTATGAGCAGTGTATTCACAAAACAAAAAAGAAGAAAACAGCAACAGAGATACCATTCTTTTTTTTTTCAGTAGCACTTCACAATGTGCTCTGTGTTTTTAGACAACTATGGGAGCTGTCGCTAAAGTTGGAGGGAAATGCTAGAGTGTTGCTAATTAAAATGTGGACAACTGGGACACCAGCTGCAAATAACTTTTCAGTAAAGGGATATTCAGTTTTCTGTGTGAGTTGATTTTATACATTAATGAATTAAGAATATTAGAATATTCACATTGCATTTGCCTAAGGAATACAAATACTCTTATCTGATTTACCTTAGCTCATCCAGAGAATGTAAAATAGAAGCTTCTACTGCAGAGAGTGTACTGAGGCACTAAAATAATAGAGAAAGAAGAGTACTGGGCAGTACAATTTACTACCAAAAAAAAGACTCTGCATTGGTTAATTGCTGTTAATTGCATCCTTGGGATTTTATACCCAGTCATGAAATAGTTGTCTCAGAGACCTAATATCAGTGAAGAATTTCCTTATTGTAACTTTGGGGTTTTGTGTAGGAAGCATAAATTTTTAAGCAAATATGTTTTTTTCTGCACATGGAAAGAGTTATAGTTGATAGCTAGTTGCTAGCTAAGCACATTTTCACTATATGTCATTTGAATTGTACAAACAGTACTGTGGATTTTTTGATGTTGTTCTTAGAGATTGCCTTGAGAGTCCCAGCAGCTTTTCCCGTTACAATCATGTTGCTTACCCATTATTTACATAGCTCTGCCTCATACAGAAGGAATAACCTCAGTGCTTTGCTCTTGTTCTTGCTCCTTAAAAACAAAACAAAAACCAGAACAGGAGGAAATCCGTTTCTTCCATCACTTCAGCTTAACCTTCCACCTGAGGAGGTTCCAGTTTGTTTCTGGTTTTCTTCTTGTTCATTTTGATTTTGCCAGTTGGGAAGGTAGAAGACTTCAGAAGGGTTAGTATAATAGCTGCTGGTGTGGCACAGGGATGCAGCCTGTGTCTTTGTCTTTTATGCCTCATCTTTCAACTGGTGCATTTTTGAGTCAGAGAAAAGCTGCTACCCTTAGAAACAAATGCATAAGTCTTTGCACTGAAAAGTGACCTCAGGTGTATGCAGGAACCCAGAACTCAAGCATTGCAAATAGAGATGCCATCTTCTCTCCTACCATCTTCTGAACTTCAGCTCTGAAGTGTTGGATGCTTTTCTGGCAACAAATTAAGGCTGGATAATCCATCTCTTCTTGTAAAATGTTAACATCTGCATGTATTCAAAAAGTGTTTAATGTACTTAGACCTAATTTCCCATAAACCAGTGTATCAAATGTAATAGGGCTCCAGTGAAAATCCAGTAGAGTGTATTTTACTGATATCAGCTGTGACCTGATCAGCAACTGCACAGAGAAACTGGAAAATTCTGTGCATCCCTAAGTCAGAAAAGGCTGAAAACTCGGGTTCAAGAAAGTCAGCTGCAGCTGATCGCAGTGACTAATTAGGAAACTGCTTCCAAGAGAATACAGTGTCAGTGTCTTGATTCCATGAAGTTGTAGGTGTACTTTCCTTCCCGTGTCGTACAGCATATCCTACAGGGCAATAATTCCAATGAACTACCAAGGGAAAGAATCTGGAGCAGTTTTCTAAGAGGACCAAAAATGTTTGTTCTATCCAACTAGATTAGGTTAGATTAGGTTAGATGATTTTTAAAAAGACCTCAACAAGTTGGAGAGATGGGCAGAGAAGAACCATCTGAAGTTCAACAAAGGCAAATGCAGGGTCCTGCACCTGGGGATGAATAACCCCAGGCACCACTAGAGGATGGGGGCTGACCTGCTGGGGAGCAGCTCTGTGGAGAAAGAGCTGGGGGTCCTGATAGACTACAAACTGTCCATGAGCCAGCAATGTGTCCTTGTGACCAGGAAGGCCAGTGGTATCCTGGGGTACATTAGGAAAAGCAATGCCAGTAGGTCGAAGGAGGTAATCCTGCTCCTCTACTCAACCCTAGTGAGGCTGCATCTGGAGTGCTGCATCCTGTTCTGGGCTCTTCAGTACAGGAGAGACAGGGAGCTCCTGGACCAGATCCAGTGGAGGGCTGCAGAGATGTTGAGGGGACTGGAGCATCCCTCTTATGAGGAAAGGCTGAGAGAGTTGGGCCTGTTCAGCCTCTAGAAGAGACAACTGAGAGGGAACCTCATCAATGTGCATATTAATGCCTTTTTGACACTAGAACTCTCACACATCTCATACTTCATCCTACATCTTGCACAACAAGGAGCCAGTCTCCTCCTACTCCCCACTCTTTGTGTCATTTCTTTAGGTGCTTCACAGAAACCCTTGTTCACATACCAGGACATGGATAATGCTGTAGTTATAGTAACTTTTAGATGAATGAGATTTATCCAGCTTCTTCAATAACTGCATGATGATGTAAACATACCCAGATAACTGGGCAACTGCTTTGTTGGTGGAGTTACAACCAACAGAGGCAGGTAACCCCTAGTGACCCTGGCCATACTGTTTGGTAAAGAATTCAACTCATGTCATGTTTTGGTGTGATAATTTTCTGTTGTATTAATGGATCCTGACAGTATTCAGGGTTTTTAGTTTTAAAGTATGTCAACTGAGTAGACTTGTTCATATATATATTTCAGTACCATTGCAGTTTTACTTCCTGTGTTTGTGACTAGGTGCAGTCTACGTGCATTGTCCTGCATGGTGAGATTGTACCAGTAGAGAAACAGAAATGCAATATACAACAGGACCTCCAAAGCTTGCAATTTAGACCTTTTCAAGGTCAACAGAAGCTCCTAATAATTGTCTCTTGGTGTTCAGAAGAAGCGAATGTTTTGACATACTATGGTTTATAGGAAGGCCAATGTGCTAGGTTTACATCCCTACTCTAGTGTCTGTGGTGTAGCAGTTCTACTGTAGGTCATGACAAGCAAGATGATGTACTGTGAAGTTGGTTTACTTGGTGTTACACTTTGCTATTGTTGCAAAGCTATTACTGTTTTAAAGATTTGTTCTTCTTTAAATGCAGAGACTAAAGAGTTAAATAATTACACAAACCTGTATTAGTGGATAAAAATCAATTGTGTGGTGGGTTTGTGTCATTAGATTGTAGCTTTTATAACACTGATATGCAGTTAGAAAAGCAGACAAGTATTTGGTTGTGCAAGCCCCTTTTAGGTTTAAAGCAGAAGAAACAGACTTCAAGCTACAGGTTGGGAACAATTGTTCTGCATTCAGTTACATCTGTTTCAGGATTTGAAAGATATTTGGCTGGCTGGAGATCTGTGAACTATGGCAAAGGTGGTAATAGTCTTAACCTGCTTTGGGACATCTACCAAGAGACAGGCTGTTTTCACTCTGAGACTAGGAGGGAGTTAGCTGGCAAGGAAACATAGGAAAAAAAAATAAATCGTGCCATAAAACCAATCTCTCTTCTTAAAAATAAGATTTTTAGTATCCAGTAGAACTGTGAATTTTCATTTCTAGGCTTTTTATCCAAAGGCCTTCCTTTTGAGGATCAGGTTTGAGACATCAGAAGCAGAATGACTCCCATAAAAAAATTATCCTAGCTTACGGCCAGGCATGTGTCCCTCATGGATCACATGAATCTTTTCTGCTGTACATTGTGCCGCTATGGATTCACCCACGCAGTTTGCCTGAAAGCACTTGATGATTACATGAGTTACATTACCTTCTGCATCACTTTTGTTGGTTCTGAGGAGCTTGGTGGTTTTCTGTTATCGGGGGCGGTATTGGGGGTGGATGGGGTGGTATGCTGGCAGGTGTTGTGGTTGGTGCTCTGTGGTAATTGGGGTTTGTTTGGGGTGTGATGGTCTGTGCAAATCATGCTTTTAATGATGAATCAGAGGAAGTATTTTTGGAAGTGATAAAAGTTTCTGCAAAAATACATGGTCATCTTGTGCAGATTATAATGGTTAAGCAATTTTTAATATGCAATTTGAAGTAGTATGATCTGTGGCAACAAGGGGCCTCTCCCTGCTTAGAAGGTTTGTGTTTTTGGGTGTAACTGTTGTAACTTTGGGTATACTACTGGGATTTGTCCTGAAGAGAAACCATCTGCATCCTCAAAGCATATCTTCCATTGCTGAAGACTGTATATTAACAGGGTGGATGCCCTGAGTGCTGTTTTTGGAGCAGATAAGGCAGTGTCCAAGGCCTGTCTGAGCATCCTTTGGGTTGTTATGATTGCAGATGTAGCCATGTTGGTCTGTGGATTTTCCCAAGTATGGCAATTTGTAAGTTATTTGACATTTGTCGTTATACTTCAGAAGCTGATATCAACAGAGGCGGATGGAGAATTCCATCTCAGTTTGGATTCCTGTCCTATTATTAATTTTCCCTCTAGGTTTGGGAACACCATTCAGGCTCTGTTTCTGCGGGTTTTTTCTGGTTAAAGCAGAAATACATATCTGAAAAGCTTATTGTGCTGAGGACAAAATGCTTAGTTTATGTTCGTAAAAGAACATTTGAATCTTCAAAAGAAAATTTTCCAGATGAAAACCACTGAGCCATTAAACAGTGTTTTATTAAATAGAAGAGGTTTTTTATATCTTGATGTTCACCACTGAGAATTACAGAGCATTACATATGAATGTCTTCAAAATGTGTTTTGTAACAGATTGAATATGAGAAGAAGAAGAAAGAAGATGGAAAACGAGCTCGAGCTGATAAACAACAGGTGTTGGACATGCTTTTTTCAGCCTTTGAGAAACATCAGTATTACAACATTAAAGACCTGGTGGACATAACCAAACAGCCCGTGGTATGTACTAGGAGTCTTGTAAATACAACCATTTTCAGTAGTTACTATTGTGTATATTTTACATATTTACATATTTTTACAGAAAATAGTTTAGTATATATTATATGCCTTTGAAACAGCTCTCTAAATATGTTTTACGATGGACTGAATTCATCAGTTTTAAGTTTGTTATTGTAGGACAGTGTAGGATACCAGTCATTGCAGTGAGTATGCTTTTTCTTGACAGAGATGGTTTAAATAACCTGAATGATCACTTTCTTATTTAGGTTTGCTTTAATACTGGGAACCAAATTCTGTTATGCTCTCATGTCTCCCCTGCTACTCTCCTCGGTGAAGCCTAATTCTTTTGGCTGTAGACAGCTTGTATAAGTGTGTGGTCAGTCCTTCCTTCAGCTTCTGAACTTTACCTTAGCAGAGCAACAGGGGTTGCTCTTTTTCTGTGGGTCTAGAAAACTGTGTTTCATGGAATTAGTATTAAATGCAGGCATTATCCACCTCAGGCATCATGTCAATGTTCCCAAAAGCACTGTATTTCCTTTACGAATAGAGTAATTTTTAGGATAAGAGTTTAGGTAGTTGATATTTAGGATTTATTTTGGGGTTTTTTTAAACACTGTTTTGATACACAAACAGGAAAAGCACAAAGGCATCTGCTTATGTGGTGGTTTTGTTGTCTTGCAGTGTCTGCCAGCCTCTTCATCTGTTTATCCTAACTTTCCAGTTCTTTCCCTTCTTCCCCTGTTCAAGCTTTCCTTGAGCAGACCAGTTGGGATGCAGAGGGAGATGATGACACGTGAAGTATCTTTGGTGTTTTTGATGTTTCTCACTGCCAACTTAAATATCTATCCTCAACCCAGCTGTATATTTCAAAAAACTTAAAGGGACTTAATTTTGAGTCTAAATGAAGCAACAATGTCACAAGAGCTAAAGCAGAAGAAAGAACAGCAACATCTGGATTATGGAAAAAATACTCCTATGTAAAAAAAAGGGGGGGAAATAAAGATGCTTACTAGTTTTGCTCACTTCACGTTTAGAATTAAGTATACCCATGTCAGAGCATTGGCATAAGGTGCACAATATAGTTAGAAGCTGCACAAAGATGTTACCCAACTCAAACCCATGTAGGTTCACTGTATTCTAGTACCTTAAAAGAAACTTAGTTGAGTAACATATTTGTGTCTTCCATTCCATTCATGTATCTCATGAGTCAATTCTTTATCTGTGTGGAGAAGGTGTGTGGATCATGGGAAATGAGAAGGAGGAAGGAATAGGAGGAAGATATGGAGGAAGTGACAAGAAAATTTTAAGTGTTTCTGTTTGTTTGTTTTGTGGTTTTCTGTTTTTGGTTTGTTTGGGTTTTTTTTGTTAGAAAGGTGTAACAATCACTGTCTTGATCACTTTGAATGTAAGTAGGTGCAGATTTATCCCATCTAGCATGACATCAACTAGCAATAGTCATCCACAATTCCCACTTAAACCACTAGAGAACTTGAAGTTACAAATAAGTAAGGGTATTTTTCTTACATAATGTTAAATGTAAATAGTAAATTAAACCCTTACTACAGAATATGTTGCATGTTACACAGGAAATTGCTGCCAATTTTATTTGTGATCATAAAATCACAAAGCAAGTCTGTTCTGAATACAAATATTATGGTAACCTGGGTTTATTTGTTTTCCATTTTAATGAAAAATAACAATTTGCACTAGTAGGCAAATCTATTGCCACCTACCCAAATGTAAGTACTGAGTGCTCCCTGGAAATACTACAGTAGTTCTAGATTTGGGCTACATGGTTGAGAACATAATACAATTTTCCGTGAGCAGTCAAATGTTTGTGAAGAATGGAACCAGTATGGAACCAGTGGTCTAAGATGAACTGTCTTTTTAAAAAATTACTTTTTAGCTTGAAGTAATGGTTGTCCTAAACACAGTGGGGTTTGTTTTCCCCTCAAGGTTTCAGAAGGATTTTCAGAGCTTGAAATTTCACTCCTCAGTAATTTTTATCCCATGATTCTTTAATAACATTTCACTTTTTATGAAAAAAAATCAAGAGGGAAGGTGGAACAGAGCAGGGGATGCCTTGAATGTAGAAACAGATCACGTACAAATGAG
The DNA here is from genome assembly GCF_003945725.1 of Corapipo altera. Lineage (NCBI taxonomy): Eukaryota > Metazoa > Chordata > Aves > Passeriformes > Pipridae > Corapipo > Corapipo altera. The sequence goes on along the minus strand of NW_020884872.1, from coordinate 57,769,322 downwards.
CTTCTGTATTAGAATTCTGTGTATATAAGCATACTGAATCCCTTTCTGAGAAAAGAATTGTGGGTCCCCAGTATTTGGCATTAGGGGGGGAAGTGTGGAGTTTCTCTCGATGGTATGGTGTCAGAGGAGTATGTTTCATGATGTATAGGCCAGCCTGGTGCAGTGCAGACCCAGATGGATAGTCCTGGTTTCTAGAAGGAGAACTGATGCACGTACAGTGATTTTTCAGGGCTAATGTTCTTAGCTACCCTCTCTAAAGCCACTGCTGCCTGGTTCTCCCCTGCACCAGAGATGGCAAATCATCAGTTGCTGCTGTTTCATTGGTTCCAGCTTGAAGTTCTGTTACTTGTGGCACTTGCTATTCAGTTTGGGTTGGTTTTGTTCCATTTTGTTATGCTGTTGAATCAAAACTCTTGGAAGTTTTGCCCTGAGAGAAGCAGAACTGCCTGGGGAGTTAGGTCTGAAAACTAGCTGAAATTAAAAGTAACCCTCATCTAGCTGGGTGGGCAGTTTTGAGTGAGTGAGCACCAGGAGCTTTGGAATGTGCAGCTGCAGTGGTTTTGCACTGCCTGAGCCCAGCAGCACCGTCACGCCTCATGACCTGGCTTCCCAGATACAGACCTGTCAGCCCAGGAAATGCATATGGATGTACTTCATGAGACTAAATGCAATTATAGGATTTTTTTCCCCAATTCTCTGTTCACGTGGTCTAGAGCAGAATTTAACCTTGCATCCAAGAGTTCCTTCCACCCTCTCTGCCATGTTTTGAAGTCTCTGTCAGTTGTATTACTGAAAGCTGCCTCGTGTGCCTGCACAGGGATTGCAATCAAGGCAGTGGATATGCAGCTTTACACATCTACCCATAACCCATGTAGAAATCTCTTTCTCACCTGCTTTCAGCACCTTCAAAAAAGTGCGTGGCACAAAGAGAGTGTCGTCCTACAAAAACGTTTGTGCACCGATTGCTGTTGTAGTGAGCGTGTTTGTCCTGCGTACCTGACTCTGGAATAATGACGGCATCTCTGCAATAGGCGAGATGCGGAAAGGTGTGCGAAGGGAGGTACAGCGATCTGCTGCTGCCACCTGCTGGGGCTGGCATCCTGCGCCCTCGAAGGCCAAGGAACCATCCTGGCAGTGCAAAATAAACTCTCTGCTCACAGCTCCTGTGCCCAGCCACTCCGCTCCAGGAGAAGACCCTAAGAAACTAGTTCTTATATGCAATCTGCTACGATCACCTTTCTTACTTGTGGGACCAACACCTCTCGTTGCTTTGAGATAGGTTTTTAAGAATAATTTTGCTAGATGAGTCCACATGAAGTGTCATCATTAGTGCGGGATCTGGATTTTTATTTTGCTTTGTATATTTTTGATGTGTACCTAGAAAGTAATGATTGGTTTCTCTAAAAGAGACATTTTTTTTTTCTGACTGAGAACATAGTTTTTATTTGTGTATTTCCCATCTTTTCCATTTAGCAAAAGGGAGAAGAGTGTAAGGAACAGACTGGGCCATCAGCATTTCTTTTTTTCTATCTCCTCAACAAATATTTGCTGGTTTTAATGAGTGGGAGTATATTGATATTTGTGCTTAGTGGAACTGTAGATGCAGAAAATACATGGGTTCCAATAACTCCAGTACAATATATGCACTCCAAGAAGATTAAATTGCTCAAACTAAAGCAATTATGAATTTAATGTGAGGATTCTTAAAGTGTGGTCTGTGGTTGCCATGGCAATCCATTCACATCAGTCCCAATTAATATTTAAACAAACAATCAAGAAAATGGCTGTTAAGAAAATTACTGGTGTTTATTATAAAGAGTAAAGCAGGGCAATATTAGTGAGCTGTGTTTTCTCAAAGGTTATACTGCTGGTATCATAGCTGTACTTGTTTGGGTTTTTTTTTCTTTCTCTTCCAAGTCTAAATAATGTATTAGAAAATCTTCTAACATCTACTCAGTTCTCCTCTAAAAATGAGGCCATAATAAAATGCTTAAAGCTTTTAAGCCAACATCTTGGGGCTTTGATAATCTGAATAAGGCAAGGAGTTTCAAGATAATCCCAACCCAAGCAAGAAGAAAGATCATGAGCTTTTAGCTCAAGTGGAGGAATTCCAGCAGGAGGATGTGTGAGATAACCTAAGCATCAGCTTCCCAGGAGGTTCTGGGAGCTTCATTTTGGCAGCCCATGGAGCATCCATCTTGCTAGTACTTGCCTTTCACAGGGGACTGTGTGGGAACCATCATCCCTGGGGCTCGGGTGCTCCCTGCTGCATCCCTGGGGCCTTGCAGCAGGTGTTACACCCGGGCTGCTCTAATCCCTGTTGGAGCCTGAGGGTTGAAGTCCATGGCAGAGCCGTTATTGCCAGCGCCAATCACCAGCCTTGCTGTCCACGCCTTGTGAACTGGGGGAATGCAATTGAGCAGATATGTAGGAACCCTGGCAATTGCCTGCCTGTGTAATATGAATTTGTGTTTTCTTTCAGATATACTTGAAAGAAATTTTGAGAGAAATAGGCATCTACAATGTGAAGGGGACCCACAAAAACACATGGGAGCTGAAGCCAGAATACAGACATTACCAAGGAGAAGAAAAGAGCGATTAACAAAAAAATTTCAAACCAAGAGAGAATTACAGTGATTGCACTGAGGGAACTGTGGTGGATTTGCAGACAGGACTGAGCACAGTGCAATTATGCAAGGATAAAGATAAATTAAAGCAACTGATACTTTGTCATTTTCTGTAGTTCTTTTCCCAAGGAATATTTCTTGTATGTTTCTATAACTGCGTTGTCTTTTGACAGGAAAAAAATGTTTATAGAATAAACTTGTATTAGATTTATCTTTATTAGAAATCTTTTGAGCTCTGAACTTACTTTTTCTTTGTAGCTTTGTGGCTTTTCCAAGCCTCAATGACTTTGAAAGAAAACGTGTCCTAGAGGAACCGAGGACTTTGTGGTTTTGCATTCCGGTATAACCAGGTTAATACCCTCAGTTCTGCTGGGATCTGCTAGGGCTTCGTCTGGAAGGCTGCAAGGGTACACAACCCTTTGTGCAGTGTTTGGGTGGAATGGACATGATGCTCCTATTAGGATCAGGCTTTAGGAAAAACAGCCACAACCATGGTGCTCATCACGGTCCTCAGACTCCGTGGGAACTAATCAATAGTTAAAAACCCGTAAAGCAAAGGCTGTTTGACACACAGATCAGTGGGACAAGGACAGTCCCCTCCAGGTGATTACTGAGAAAAAATTGAAATACCTGTTAGGTACAGCAAGGAGTGGTTTTATTTTTGTTTTCTTTTTATGCTGATACCTATGTTTTGTTCAAGCATATCAATAAAACATTATTTTAATTTGTACCACGCAATGTTCTACATTATTGACTGAACATGTGATTTAGGTGGCGTAGGTCTGAAGGGTGTTTTCAAACCAAGGGGTTTTTATTGCAGGCTTTGCCATTGGATTCCTCTGTGTTTTGGGAAAGATTGCTGAATTTATCTGTGTCTCTGTTTGCCCATTTTTCAAATGCATATTGCAAGGGTTGTCTGTTCAGCATCCTTTTGGGAGGGAACTATTTAATTATATTCTCAAAGCTTTTATGTTAAAGAAAGAGCAAAGAACACGCTGGAAAAAACCTTATTAGTATACCTGCAAGTGAAGCAGGTGAGGTTTGATAGCACAACTTTCACACTCCCTCAGGTCCTTCAGACTGTGTATCATTTCTGCCCACTCTAATGAAACAAGGTCTGTGTGAAAAGCTAACATCCCACTATTGGTCCACTTAGAAGCAATGAAAGGCTTGCAGGGGTGTCAAATGCCTTTGGAAGCTTGTAAAACTCTGACCCAAATTTTACTCATTTATTTTTTCTAGAGTTGTTTGTGTAGTTATCTCTGCACAGATACACTTCCTGCTGGTGCTCAGCTTCCTGTGGTGTGAAGTGTTCAGTTCCTAGGAGGTGATCTGCTGAGAGTTTTGAAGAGCAGATCACATTCCAGAGATATGTGTGTGCTTTCATAAATACTGCCATCGACTTGTGTCTCCTTGGGCTCTACAAGCAGGACCCAGCTTGCTAACAGTTGCAGGAGACATCTGAGGATGCTGAGGAACTCAGGAAGTCAGCCTTTGTGTCTTGCTGTGGTACATGATGTGCTCTCCAGCAATAGCCAGAGCCTGCACACATTGCTGTCCTCATTGGGCTGTTTGAGTCCTCCGTGGGCTTGTGCTCACTGACATATAGGATGAGAGCTCTTGTTTTTCATGAGCTGGGCTCCTCTGTTCGATTTGTGTCCTGTTTTAGCAGCTGAAGTACCTAGCAAGTCTAGATCAGCTTTTCCTTTGTGTTGCTCCTCACATGGTCCTTTAAAACCATGCAGGGGTATGCCATGCAGTCCTGATTTAGGAGTACTGTAATTCATTGTCACAGGTAAAAATGACCATGCTGTTTCAGAGGGCAGTGGTTACCTTTAGTGGGATCCACGGCAGGATTAGCTTAGCAGGAGAGTGTTTTGGATCTGCTTTATTTTTGGTATTATGAGCTGCTTCACAGTTAGACTTCAATTGAGGACATAGTCAGTGTAAAATGCCAGATGATTTAAGTAAAGGAGGTATTTTATTGATCTGTAGAATGCCTTGGACAGGGTAGATAAGCTCTATTCAGGTGTAATGGAAAGTGTACAGAGCTTTTTATGGGATTTATGGTTTTTACAAAAGACTGGGGTTTTTTTATGAGTATCACTAAAAACGTGGAGAGTGCTAGAAGTAAACAAGCAGTGGAGTTTTCAACTGATGAGCAACAGAGAGGTTGAGGAATGCCAAGGTGCACTGGTTTGCTTGCAGCCTTCTGTGTAATAGCACCAGTTATAAAAAATGAGGAACAGGACAGTGAGGAAACACCATTTAAAAAATTGAACTAGGAAATGCTATGCCAGGGTAAACTAAAAGATAACCAATGGGCAGTCCAGAAGCCAGGCAGCTTGTGAAGTACTTTTTTACCTCCTTCCTGCATGATTTTGAAGGCTTTCTGGCTTGCTAGGGTGCAATTGGAATTTTGGCCCCCAAAGCTGCCACAAAATCCAAGTGGCATGAGAGAAGGGATCCATGAGCCCACAGATATGCTGATGTGGAACGTGAAGAATGTGCCATGCATTCAAGGACTCTGCTGGCTCCTGCCTGCTAGGAGTGCACTAATTCTGCAAGAGGACCTTATGCAAGTGCTGTTAGCAGGATTGCCATCTGCCAGAAGAGAGGAGGAGGCTTGTAGGTGTTCAGGTCTGATTCCCTGCCCCCCACATTTGGATTAATTTAAACTCCAAACTCACAGCAGTGATAAACACTGATTCCCTGCTGGTCTTCCCATGTGCTGCTGTCTCTGCTCACTGCTGAACTCTGCTCATGCAGATGTTCTTGAATATTAGTGGTTGAAACACTGGTTGACAAGTGGGTCCCATAAGCACAAGCAGAAGTATCAATGTGCTAAATGCCATTAAATGAGATTAAAAACATGTCCACTCTAGCATTACTTCTCCCAAATGACTAGTTTGAGTCACTGGACATTTCATACTCAGTAAACCCAGCCAGTTACTAGCATGGACCTGAGCACACAGGAGGTGATGGTAATGCAGCTACCCTATTAGAGACACCTCCATGCCAGGGGGCTGGGAGTGGGCAAGAAGACACATGACTGGAGGCTGACACTGTAAACCGGGAAAGGCATGGATTCAAACCGAGAATGGGACGGGCTGGCCCCAGTGCTCTTGTGTTCCATTCCCTACCTGCCCACAGCTCTGCCTGCCTCATCCTCTGCTGCCCTGCCTGTAGCCAGCCAGGAAGCTGCTGGTGGGACAGCCCAGTGGGCATCAGGGTTGTATGAGGAATTGGAGCAGAAAACACCACATTAGTTTTGAGCCGACAGAAAGTTATATGGCTACAAGACCTGGTGCTGACACCACATCTTTGGCACAGGGCTTGGAGTGGGATCAGAGCTCACTAGCTGCTGTGATCCCAGTGGATGCTCACTAAAAGTTGTCCATGCTTTGAGTCACCTACATATTGCTTTCACCAGCTGCTTAGAGTTGGCTCCAGCTGAACATACCTCTTGCATGTCAGCTATGCCCACCCACATTCACATGTCCCTGTCGCCAGGATGGTATTTTCATTAGTCACTGTTTTTATGGACTCCTAACAAATTGTTTTTCTCACTAATGCAGTATCAGAGCTGAGCCATGGCTCCAGGCTCATCTGAAAGACAGCTCTGCATCTTGAGCTTTTTAAAGAGCTGTGGCTGGGTACAACCTGCCCCTTTTCTCATACCAATGGCAGGACTAGAAGACTCTTTCTTGGCTCTCCTAATCAAGGCTATGTGTGGCTACCAGGCTGCGGGGTCAGCCTTTCTCAGGGAGTATTTAATTATTCACACAAAGATGACAAATTCCAACACAAAAGATAAAAAAGGCACCTTTAAGCCAGAAGGGTCAATGAACGCCTCTGAGCCTCCCTTCGGGTAACTATACCTAGGGCTTGTGTTATAAGTGACAGTCAAGGACTTTACAATGGAGACCCCATTTTCCTGTCCAGCTCAGCAAACCTCGGCACAAGGAGCTGCTTGGGGCTAGTCTTATGAATACCTCAGCCAAAATGTGTTCCTTGGAGAAGGAATGCACCCCCAAGAGGGCTTTCTGCTCCTGATGGTGTTTAGGCTTTTGCAGGCACTATACTTGCAACTACAGGCAAATAAACAGGAGAAGCTGCAGTAGTTTGTTGTCAATCTTGAAAGGAAGAGAATGATAGTTTCTTTTCCTCTCTACTCCATTAACTGGTTTTACCTCTGGAGCTCATTCTTGAGATGGGACCTGTGCGCCTCCAGGAAGCAGGGAAGGTTTTCAGCAGCTGTGAGACAGATGACCAAGTACTGAGCACCAGAGGAACAGGTAAGGGTAAATTAAAATGATTAAAAGCAATGAACAAATCATGGAGAGTCCTTCCTCAGCCTCCTGGGCCTATGCATGCCCTTGCCCAGCTGCTTTGAGCAGTCTATGGGAGACTCACATAAGACACAGCATGGATTCCCAAAAAGCCTCCCTCTGCCACCTGGCCAAGCCCAGCCTTGGGAAGAAGCTATTTATACTCCAGCAATGAGAGAAGCTGCCAGCAGCAAGGGCTGTAACCACACAGGGTCCACCAGCCCAAGAGCCCCCCAGCCACAAGATTTTCCCTTTGCATGTCTTTCCTGCAGTGAGGTGGCCATGAACATGAAACCCTTCTACTTGTGGGCAGCTGCTATATTGCTCGTTTGGCTTAAAAATTAAGTGGGTTTATGGGAGTTAAAGCACTCTTAGGCCAACCACAACAGGTGTGTCACATGCTGCCAGGAAGTGGCTGCCGGGCTAGGGCATCTGAAGCTGATGTGAGAAGGGCTGCCCTGACTCCATGAAACCCCTTTTTGTGGGCAGTGTGAGGAAACACCAGCAGCTGCAGGCAGTTCTATGGCTGCAGCCTACAGCAACCACTCAGCTGCAGGGGCAGTGAATCATCCCTCCCTGCCTTGACTGGAGGGGCCTGGCTCATGTGTAGGTAGAGGAGATAGATCTCAGGCCTTGAACCAGACTATTGCAATAGCAAGTGGGGTTTTGCTGGCTAAGCATCCATGGTGAGCAGGGAGGGAACATCCAGCTTTACAGGGCTGTTTCTCAACTAGTCCGTAACAAAGATTTTGAGAAGCTAATCTTTAAAACCTTTCTGGGCATCTACTTTTATGGACATTCCGTATTAAAAAAAAAAAAAATAAACAGCTGCACGCTTTGGCAGGGCTGCCAGCATGCCAGCACCTAGCTGAAGATAGGAAGAAAGTGGGCTGCTCTCCAAAGTGCCAGTAGTGCTTCTTCCTTATGCTGCTGGCCACAGAAATGGGGAGGTGAATCCCTGCTGTTAGCTCCCAAGACAAAGGGAGGCCCGCAGAGGAACAATTGCTCAGCATTTTTATCACCATCCAGCTGCTGCCTCTGGCAAGGTTGGCATCACACAACCAAAATAGTCTTAAAAAGGCCTCCAAGGGTGTTTGGTTCCTTTCTGCTGAAGTGGAAGGCAATGAATGCAGCTCTAATGGATCAAAATAGCTCTGCCCATCCTCAACAGCATCCTGTGCATTCCTGCAGAACACACTTGCAGGACTGCCAGCATTTGCTGGCACCCAAAAAAAAGCTCCCTCTGGCCACCAGCCCTGGCCACAGCTACTTGGCTGCGATCTTTGCACAACAACTTCCAGCTGCAGCTTCAACCAAAAGGCAGCCAACACACAGGGCCTGCAAACCAGCACGGCTATTGGCATGCTCTTGGCAGTGGATTTTGTACTGTTCATGGCAAAAAACTTTCAGGCTTGGTTAGGAGCTTTTTTCCCCTCCCACCATGACATTTTTCTCTGAGCTAAATGAATACAGTGTTTAACCGCTGCTCTCCCACCGTGGGCTAGCAGCAACAGAGATTTCCTGGCTGGTTGAGCCAGGGCTAAACATCCCAGCTTTTAATTCCCTGGCCACAAGCCAGGGAAGTGGCTACAGAGCTGAAGCATAGATGGAGGTTCACAGGAGCAGAGGGAGGTGTCTTACCCGGTCCAAGCCAGCAGCAGCGTGTGAGAAAGCAGAACTATCTTGACACAGATACTATTGCTCTTAAATAAAAGCATCCTCCCTAAAGGGCTGTCACTGAAAACACCGCCAGGACTGCAGCAGGCTGGCAACAGCCAGAAACTTGCTAAGGGATAAAATGCAAATTACAGCTTTTTAATTTTTTCTTACCCATTTTTAAAAAAATTAGTCTAATTTTATTTCTCTGACAACAACCATGTTCTAAGCTTATGTTAATTCCCTCCTGGCCATGAACTAAACCAATTTAAAAAAAAATTCCACAAAAAAAGCCCCCCAAACCAAGGAAACCCCACGTTTCCTACTTACTTTCAGTTAAAATTTCCCTTTTGCGGGTTCTCCATCCTTGTTCTAAACTGAGGGCTGCACAAGGCTCCAGGACCATCACCCACTTAGGCTTTAGCATCCGCCCCCAGCCCATGCTGAGTGGGCAAAGCCAAGGGATGGAGTGGGGCTGGCTCAGCCCAAGAGGGGGCAATGGGGCCACCAGTGCCTCTTCCACACACCCAGATATTCCCTCCATTGCATGAACATCCCCAGGTATGCTGCACACTTTTCTCCTCAAAGCAGGCAGCCAAGGAGAAACAAGCTGCTGTAGCAGCATTCAGATATTAACATCATTGTTACTGTCTCATGGGAAATGTGGGTTTTTCTTTGCTTTCAGAGGGCAAAGAGAGTGGACTTGTAGATGGGGCAAGACCCAGATGGGACAGAACAACTGTGAGACAAAAGCAGGCACTGAGGGGGAACAGTGGGGTGGGAGGGCAAAAGGTGGGACACATGCCAAGCACAGCAGCTGCTTCCTCCAGCCCCAAGACATCACTCCCTTAACCAAGCACCACAAAACCATGAAAGTAAAAAGGGGAGTTTTTTTCCCCTCTTCATAAGCAATCAGCCTTTGTTCCCCTGTCAGCATCCAGCTCACAGTGGGTGCAGGAGACCTGAGCCAGCAGGGGAAAGGTTTCTATCTAGCTGCTTAAACTGCTCCATGAGGCACAGGGGAAAAGCTATTTGGATCCTTCCCAGTTCCACAGCCCTTCCAGCCACTGAAAATCTTTCCAGGAATGAAAGATACAACCCTGATAAGCACATTTTAAAATGAGACAGGCATATGTTTTAAAGCTGTCCTTCAGTTCAGGCTTGCGTTTAAGCAGCACCAGGGTAATTTGTAATCATTGGGGATTTTTAGCAATTAAATAACTCCAAAGCTGTTGTGTGAAGTATGAAGCTTTGTCTTCCCAAATCACCTCAGCTTTTCAGCCCCAGGAAACAGCTGCTTGAAATGAAGATGGGCCAGAAGAGGAACTGGGTTATGAGGAAATACACTGACTTCCTTTCCAACTCAGAGTTGCGTCACAGACTGTTGACAAGTGCATTTACCAGCCATGGACCTCCCACTTACCAGGATGTAGTGACTCCCAACCCTCCCTCACCCAGGCTCCACAGCAGGCAGCTGTGGCTGTGACAGCTGCTTGTTACCGCCACAGCTACTGGTCGTGGCCATGACCCTTCCCTGCCATTGATTGTGGTTTAACCTCTTCTCTTGGATGACTGACAGACTTGACACCGCACAACAGCAGGACTTGCCCTTTTCCCTGAGAAACTGAAGGCAGCAATACATTTTTGAGAAGTGCAGCAAGTGCAACAAGCAGCAAAACCACACCTCTTCCAGCTCACTGAAGAAAACAAACATAACCAAGTCCTTCATCTCCACAGCCTTTGAACTGACACTTCCTTACAGCAGGCTGGGAGGAGACTTTCCATCAGAGGCTGTGCTGTGCAGAAAAGCACACAAGACTGCTTGGAGCACAGAACCCTCTAGTCAGGTATGTTTGCCCACACCAGTTAAATATCCCAATTAGCCTGGAGGACAGATAGGATGATACACAATTTGCCATTCAACCAAACAGCAAGGCTGTGCTCGTCATGGTTTGAAGCACCTGCTTTTCAAAGCAGCACCTCAGCTGTACACAGGTGCCACGTAGCAATTTTCTCCGGGCTGGTGCCCAGGGCTCCCAGCCTCGGTATAACGAGCCAGGAAGGGGGAGGAGCAATTTCCCCTCCCATATATCAGCCCCTCACAGTTTTAAACTTATGATTCACCGGAAATGGGAGCCAGGGCTCTTAGGGGCTGCACAGCCATACCAGCACTGCCCTGCCCACACTAACTTCAGCTCAACTAAGCACCTGTTTCCTCTCTCTTTCCTTTAATCCTCCCAGTTTTTAACAAGGATGCAACAAGAAAGGTAAGATAACATCCTCACCTGGTCCCATTAAAGAAATCCTCTGCAAGGAAAGCAAGAGACAACCCAGTGATTTTATTTAGGCTTTGAACCTGCCTCCCTGCCTTTCAGCCCCATTGGGTGAAGGCAGGTTACAGCATAATTGTACCTCATCCAGAAGCTCAGCTGCCCCAAGATCCTTTCTTGGGAAAGCTAAAAAAAAAAAAAAAAAAAAAAAATTAAAAAAATTATGTTCCCACAGAACTAAAATAGGGTTTATTTAACCAGACAGGAACCTCAGAGATAACTAGGGCACACTCCACTCCCTCCTCCAGTCTCTCACTCCTCCCAGCCTGCTGCCACATCTATCTCACCTCTGCAGAAATGTACCTCCACCCTGCAGTACCAGGGGCCAAAAACTGACTCAAGATAGCGAAGATGCAAAAACTCACAGCTGGTGAGTGGGCTATGCCCTCCCCTTCCAGGCACCTTAACCTCCTATGCCTCTGCCATTGCTGCAGTAGGAAAAAAGTTAATCATTTGCAGTCCAAGGCAAAATCCCATGTCAGGCACACAGTCAGCAGTGACAGCTGGGGCTGTGAAGGCATTTGTGTTCCTTTATTCAATCCAAACTGCCACAGGGTTGGACAGGTAGAAAGCGCAAGGAACCTGTTACTGTTGCATCTCAGAAAGAACCAGAGAAGCAACGGCCGTTTGCTCCAGGTCTGTCAAACAGATGCATTTCCTAAGAAGGAACACAGCATGAACAGTACTTTATAAACACTCAGGTCTCAAGCACAGAGATGCACCTGGTTTGCAGGAAGTCTACACTAGGCCATTCCAACAGCTCTCTCCAGGAGGTCAAATACAGAAACCCCTCAAATCCTGCAACTTGACAGAGCTCCAGTTAACATGGTCCCTTCAACAGCTGTCAAATACAAAGGAGCCAGTACCACAGCCAGGCTGTGTTGGAAAACCTAGTAATTTCACCCTCTCCCCACAATGTTCCCGGTACCTAGACTCAGAGAGTGCTGGTGTTAAGACTCCTGCTCCCTCCAGTCATCCTCCTACCTTGATCTTGGAGCCATACCAGACCTGAGGACAAACTCGAGTATTCTTGTGTGACAAAGAAGTTCAGCCAGCACTCAGTTTGAATAGCACATATTCCATTCTGGGATTTTATTTTCTTTCTTTTTTTTTTTCCAGAGATAAGTCTGTGCAATCATGAAAGATGAAGGTGGTTCACTCCATTATGACATTTCTTGGACTTTGCCTTATTGACTTCTCTTGCACTCCAGAGCCACAGGCAAACTGTGAAATCTGTCTGGAAACAGTCCAGTTGTAGCACACTAGCACCAGGCTATGCTACTGATAGTACCAAATTCCTGGTGCAATTTCTCCTGTGAGTCACCTTAAGAAACACATCAGACCAAAAGACATTACCTAGAATGGGTTTAAATGAGTTTTATTTCAGACAACCTACATGATAGATGTTTTTTTCGTTTTTCAAAACAATGCCTCCACTCCAAATCAGGGTCAAAATAAGTGAATAAAGCTCAAGATGACATCAGTCCAATTGTTAGACATTGCCGATTCCTGGTGGTGTGCCGATGAAGAAGAAACAGCAGCCAGCTATGAAGACAAGTGATCCAAAACCATACTGTTTGATTTGTTACTGAAACAAGAGTAGCAAGTGTTAGCTCAAGGGTCACGACAGTCACAGTAAATTCCTACAACTTGTGTTTTCCCTAATTCAATCTGGGCTGCCACAGTCAGGCAGGCAGAAAGCGCAAGGAAATTGTTTTTGCATCTTAGTGCAAACCAGAGAGCAACAGGAAAACTGCCCATGGTCTATCAGAGGATGCTGATCACTTTTACAGTCATACAGAGCACCTGGCACCAATCAGCTGCTGAGCAAGCTGGACAGAATACTCATTCACACCCTTTCCTAAACAAGTACCAAAGCATACAATCTACTCTCTTAGGAAACTGGAATACCCCATTGATATTCTTTTACTCCATCTTGAAGCAGACATAGGTTACCCAAATTGCACATCCAAAAGGTGTGCCCCTGTAGAGAAGATGCACACAAGCTCCTGCTCCCAAGGATGTGCCTTCCACGTCTGGCCTGTTCTAGGGCCCAGGACAGACATCACCATTCCATCAGGCTGCAGGAGGTGCCAGGTCTGTTTTGGCCAATAAAAGCATTCCTTAGTTTGCCTACTGCTCCACACTACAAACTGGCTCATCTTTACATGATTTGCATACCAGAAAGTTTTTAAGAGGCTTTACAGATAAATTTAGCTGGCTATTAACAGACTTCATAAGTCCACAATGACTGGGGAAAGCAACTGGTGATCCTACACGGCACTTAATTCCACAGCTCTCCCAATAAGCAAAAGAAACGAGTGTTGGGATCCAAATACTGTTCTGTTGCAACCACATTCCAATACAGAGTAGTTAAAGCAGACCACAGGAGCTGTCTTGAGCTCAGGTAGCTGGAGATTCCAGAGAGAATAAGGTTAAATACTTGGTCAAGTATTACTGTGTTCCAAAATTTAGGGCAACATTTAAACTGACAGTTCTTGCATAAAAGAATATGGGCATCAGATTAAGTGAAAGAAGATGGAACGTGACCGCGCAAAGCAGTGCACAATTAAACCCCACCAGAGGGATCTGAACTACAAGTGCTTCATTTCAGAGCACATTGTCTTTCATCTTATAGTTTAAAACCATTCCCAATTACACACATCTTGCCAGGACAATTCCTTCTGCATTCCTTAGCCATTAAGTCACCATGAATCACTGCTGTGACACTACATCCCCGTTTAGCACAAGTTAATAGCATTCAAGGGAAGTTCCAGGCATTTTGCATAATATGAAGCACCAAATAGGCTGTACTTACACAGACTTCTAAGTTTTTAAACTGACAGCTACTGTTCAACTTACACAGGGACAAGAGAGAACAAGTGCTGCACTGAAGGAACTCATCACGTAGTTAGGCACATTCACCCAATGCAGTACTTACACACTTCTCGATTTCTAAGCCGTCCTTAAAGAAAATCATATATGGGGTTACACCATCCTCACGGAAGTCCAGGAGAGCCACCATACCATCTGGATTCATGTTCTCTCCTACAAAGAACTTCAAAGCAATGTGTTACTGAGACATTTAATCAGCCGTTACCAGGAAAGAATGCATTTTTACACAAGAACAATACAAAGGCACCAAGTTCAGGTTAAAAGTCTCCCTGACCAGCTGCAGGGATTTTGCTCTCCACAGCTTGCCCATTTTAGTACCACAGGAGGGAAAGGATGCTATCCAAAGGAACAGGCTTGAGAGGTGAGCTCATAGGAACCACATCAAGTTCAACAATGCCAAGTGCACGGTCGTACACCTGGGTCAGGGCAATCCTGAGCACAAACACAGGCTGGGCAGAGAATGGACTGACAGAAGCTCTGAGGAGAAAGACCTGGGGTACTGCTGACAGAAAGCTCAACATGATCCAGCAATATGCACTTACAGCCCAGGAATTCAACTGTATCCTGGGCTGCACCAAAAGGAGTATGGTTAGCAGGTTGAAGGAAGTGATTCTGCCCCTCTGCTCCGGTGAGACCCCAGCTGGAGTGCTGCATCCAGCTCTGGAGCTGGGATCTCAAGGTAAGAAGGATGTGGACTTGTTGGAGCAAGTCGAGGATGGCCACAAAGATGAAGGTTGGAGCACCACTCCTGTGAAGACAGGCTAACAGAACTGGGGTTGTTCAGCCTGGAGAAGAGAAGGTTCCAGGCAGACTTTAGAGCAGCATTCCAGTACCCTAAAGGGGGCTACAGAAAGTCTGAAGAAGGACTTTTTACAAAGCCACATTGCAAGAGGACAAGGGACAATGGCTTTAAACTGAAAGAGGACAAATTTAGATCATATATTACAAAGAAATTTTTAAGTATAAGGTGGGAGGCATAGACCCAGGTTGTCCAGAGAAGCTGTGGATGCCCCATCCCTGGAAATGTTCAAGGGCAGGCTGGATGGGGTTATGAGCAACCTAATCTAGGGAAAGGTGTCCCTGCCCATGGCATGGGGACTGGAATTAGATGATCCTTTGCAACTCAAACCATTCTGTGATTCTGTAATTTTACCACAGTGCTATGAACAGTGTAAGACTCAGCAAGGGCCAAAGTGATCCACATTTCAAGTCTTTTAACTCCAAAATCCCTAAACCACAATAACAACAAATGCAGCTAACTACAAGCACTATGAGCTGAAATGAGATCCCCAAACACCTAACACCCTTTTGCTGTTTCTCCTCCCTAAGTCTCAGAGAAGAGCAAGTTAGACATCCTCACAACAGGAGAACTCAAAATTCTCAACAAGCCACTTCAGTAGGTGAACCAGCTTGTAACACTGCAATACTACGGTAAGGAGATGCAAGTTACCTGGTAGTTTTTGAAGTTGGCAAGGATGTGTTTGATTTGTTCTGCAGCCCCTGTCATGAAAGGCTTTACTCTCTCTGGCTTGTGTTCCTCAAGTCTGGCTTTGATTCTGGAGGGGGGAAAAAAAATATCAAAACTCTGAAAACATGTTCTAGTTTAACTTCACTGTGTAAAGTCACATCATAGCAGAAACAGTTACTATCAAACTTTAATTCTGCTTTCCCCCCACTCCCTTTCAAAGCCCCCACGTTTTAATTTAATTTTGCTAGTGAAATAGCAGAACAGTGCCTGCCACTCATATCAGGGTCATTTTACTGCTAGGCTAGCGGTAGACAAAAATCAGCAAGTCATTTCCACAGCACCAAGAGTACTTTCTATCAGTGTCACAAAGCGTTTTCACCTTTAGTAGCAATCCACTGAACAGAGATCAACAGAAAGTACATCTTGAATTAGCAAAAAGTCCCATTCACACACATTTGTTAGATATTTGCCAACTTAGAAAAGCTTCAGAAAGCTTTTCTTTACCACCTCACTCCCATCCACAGGAAGGTTTGGCATAAAAAAAATACAGAAGAAAACAGCAAGGTTACAAACTAGATCTAAAGCACGTGATCAGGTCCTCTACCTCAGCCAAGATAAACATAGATATTCCAGTATCAACCTCTGGAGCTCCAGTTCTGCCAAGTATTCAGACGTTGCTGAAGTTTACAGCCAGTTTCACACCTGTATCAGAACTAACACCTACTAGGAATATGTCCAATGCTGTTTTTAAATCTCAATCATGCAAAAACTCTGCAATCCCATTCAAAGGAAAAGCCTATCAACACTTACGCTTTCATGTAATCCTTGATGTACTTCTTGTAGGATTCTTTTGTGAAGCTGGTCTCCTGAAGGTGGTGGTTAATTACTATATCAACACCAGTTATGACCGTGGCTTCTGTTCCATCTCCCTCTGGACCTTCAGCAGAGGCATTGCCACCAATTAGAGAGTCATCAATTTGACCCTCTGTCCTGGTGACCATCTGGATTTAGAGACATCAAAAAACTTAACGGCTCTGCAAAAAACCTTAATGCTACCACTCTTACACACCTACGACTTGAGAGCAGGACATTACTCCAGAGCCACAGATCAGTGCAAGGAACCTGACTGCAGCCTAAGCACTAATTTCCCAGTGACAGGAGAAGGGGGAACAGGTTCAAATTGAAAGACAGGTTTAGATTAGACACTAGGAAGAAATTCTTTACTGTGAGGGTGGCAAGGCACTGATACAGGTTGCCCACAGAAGCTATGAATGCCTCATCCCCAGAAGTGTTCGAGGCCAGGTTGGATGGCGCTTTGAGCAACCTGGTCGAGCAAAAGGTGTCCCTGCCCATGGCAGGGGGGTGGAACCAGATGGTCCTTAACGTCCTTTCCAACCCAACACATTCTATGATTCTGTGACTGCCATGCCGGGTGCCTCTCCTGGTGCCTGACCCAGACTCCATTACACTCCAGCCTGGTTGACCCGGGCTCTCTCAGGCACCACCCGGGGGAGCAGCCAGCCTTGCCCCGGCACAGGCACCGGGCCGTGGTGGGTCACCCCTCCCTCGGGCCCCTCGCAGGGACGCCAGCCCCGCTCCCCACCGGCCCTGAGTCACCGCAGCATCCCTGCCCCGCTCCCTCCCTTCCTCCCTCCCTCGGGGCGGGCGGACACTCACCTTCCCCTCCACTTCCAGGCACAGGCCGTCCGCCACCTCCCGGATCTTGTAGATGTCCGAGAACATCTCGTCCTCTGCGGGGACACGCAGACATGCACACACAGGGTCAGCCCCCGCCTGCCCGCACCCCCGCCCGCCCCGCCCCCCCCCCCCCCCCCCCCCCCCCCCCCGCCTGGCCCCGCATCGCACATGCGCGGCGGCACCGCCAGGCCCGGCGCCCGGGCCCGGCCCGCTCTCCCCACCCCCCCCACCCCGCGCACCCGCCCGGCCGCCGCTCCAGGCCGCGCCGCGCCCCTCCCGCCCCCCTCCCCGCGCCCTTACGGCTGATGCAGTCCCGGTAGATGATCATGGCGGCGGCGGGGGGCGGCGGGGGCGCGGGGTCTCAGCGCAGCGACCCGGGCGCGGGGCGGGAGCGGGGCGGAAAAGGCCGAGTCAGCGCCTGCTGGGGCTCATATAGCGGGCACGGCCCCGCGCGTCACCGCGCACGCGCACTGCGCATGGCCCCGCCCCCGCCACGGGCGGCGCCCCCGCGCGGCCGCTCCCGGGACCGCCCTGGGAGGGGGACACGGCCCCGAGCGCTCCCGCAGCGCCGGCCGGGAGAGCTCCGCGACACCCAGCTCGCCCGCTCCTCCGCAGCGCCTCCGCTCCACAGGGGAGGCTGGTGTGGGATTCCCCACCTCTGCTTCGTGCCGCCCAGGGGAGCTCCGAATCCTTCGCCGCGTCTTGCGGTGGTGGAGCAGGTGAGGACCCTTCCAAAAAGGGCTGACGTGCCTGGCAGGGTGTGCCCAGGAGGGCAGGGAGTTCTGTGAGACCTCATCGCAAAAAATCATAGAATTACAAGATATGCTAAGTTGGAAGGGACCCATCAGGATCGTCGGAGTCCAACCCTTAGCCCTGCACAGGACCATCCCCAAGAATCCCACCATGTGCCTGAGAGCATTGTCCAAATGCTTCTTGAACTCTCAGGCTTGATGCTGTGATCACTTCCCTGAGGAGCCTGTTCCAGTGCCCAACTACCCTCTGGGTGAAGAACCTTTTTTCTAATATCCAACCTAAACCTCCCGTGACACAAGGCCATTCCCTCGGATCCTGTCACTGGTCACCACAGAGAAGAGATCAGTGCCTGCCCCTCCTCTTCCCCTCGCGAGGAAGTTGTAGACTGCAGTGAGGTCTCCCCTCGGTCTCCTCCAGGCTGAACAGACCAAGTGACCTCAGCCGCTCCTCATTCGGTTTCCCCTCAAGGCCCTTCACCATCCTCATTGCCCTCTTTTGGACCCTCTGTAACAGCCTAATATCTTTCTTACATTGTAGTGCCCAAAACTGCACATAATATTAAAGGTGAGACTGTCCCAATGCAGAGCAGAGTGGGACAATCCCCTCCCTGATGCTTTGCCTGATGCCCCCCAGGACATGGTTGGCCCTCCTGGCTGCCAAGGCACTGCTGACTCATATTCAACTTGCAAAATGGGAAAGAGGGTTTCATCCTTCCAAAGTCAGAAGGGGTCAGGGCTGGCAGGGACCTCCGGAGAGCAGCCAGTCCTGCACCGTGCCAGAGCAGGGCTGGTGCCTCTCCCTCATCACCTGTCCTTGCATTTCATGGGTTTCAACACCAATTTTCCTCTTTCTTCTAATTTTTTAACCTCTCAGTAACACTTTTATTTTGTCTAGCTTCTTGTGATGTTTCTGGGATGTCTCATCCCTGGCCCATTTCTCATTACACAGTCACTGAGCTGGGCCGATCACATTTACATTTTCTTTTTGCCAGTTGGTGCAGGATGGAAACAGCTTTTGGGCATATCTATGCATCCGCTCTTTTTCCTCAATTTTTTTTTCCAGGGAGAGAATTACTCTCTTTTCTTTCTGTGGTATTATAAAACATCTTTGCACCCCCATGTTCCAAACCAGTTTCTCATTTTACATAGGCATGCTCATAAATACTGTAAGGTAAAACAAGAATGCCAAGGCAGTGGAAGGATTAAAAAAAGGTTTATTTCAGATGCAAGGATCACTTCTTAACGATGTTGCACATACCGGGCCCCCAGGGAAAAAGGCAATGCCCCGCCTTCTCCAAGGCTTTTTGTATCTTTTCTCTCTCCTCCCCCACCCTCTCTGGCCCGAGGAGGCCTTGTACATGTCTGCAAAGGTGTTATCTCTCTGCATACCAGGGAAAGAGAGAGATTGCTCACAGCTTATCCCTGCAACTTTCTCTGAAATGCAGAAGGAAGGAAAAAAAAACCACATCTAACCCGTTTGAGAAGGCATTTTACAGTCTTCCTAAGTGAAATCAAGTTCTAGCTTTCCATCACAAATTCTTCCGAAATGGTACCTATCCCTACAAATACACGCATTGACTTTCCAAGGAGAAGCACTCCCAGTCTTTCCCAGACACCCTGGGGAAGGGCTGCTGCCCGTGTCCCACCAGCGCCTGGGTGTCACCTCCATAGGCAGCCTGGCAGGTGTGTGTGGGGGGGGGCGGTGTTGGCTGTCCTGGCCACCTCCAGCTGCTGCCTCCTCCTCATGATCTCCATCATCTGGACAGACTGCCACAATGTGAGCCCTGCTCACACACTGCTAAGGGGCTGCAGACCTCTTACAAGGGCAGTGACACTGGGACATGGACATTCATTAGCTGTACTGGGTGCTGCACCTTCTCCAAATAAGTGATGCTTTTCAAATGGGCAAATAATTAAGAAGCCATTAGACTCTTTCAGTTATTACTCCCTCAGGTAAATCAAGTTGGGTATGTTCAGAGATACCACTTCTGCACTTGTGAAAGGGGTGGTTAATTTTTGGGGCAGGTATATTTTTCCAAGAATAAGTGAGATTTAGCCCAGCAGTCAGGGTCGAGATGAAAGGCAGAAGGACAGTAATTCCTAGACCTTTTTTCCCCCTTTGGACATACTTTTCTGCAGCAGCCCGTCACAGTTGAAATAAATCCAGACCTCACTTGAACCCTGATTCTTCGGGGACATTGCTAAAATACCTTCAAAAGACATCATGGGACCTAAAACGCTTAGTGCTGCTAATGATCCTGGACTTGACAGAGACACCAGAGCACAGGATACAATTCCCAGTCCCTCACCATCCTCAGGCAGTAAATTACTCATTGCTTTCTTTGTGTGTGCCAGAAGAGCTCCTGTTTTATCTCCTCCCCTGCTCTTCCTTCCTTTGCTCCAGATATCAGTGCCCTTTTTTTTTTCAGATGGTCTACCTGCTTACATAATCTAATGAAATATATAAGTCATTCTCTGCTGTTTTTTGCCTTCAAGAATACTGCTGCTATTTCAGGCCTGAAGAAGGGGCTTCTGCCCAAAAGCTTATCTGTCTTTTTTTTCCTCAATGACATCTGGCCTGATAAAAGATAACCCCTCTTTTTACAAACCACAGTAGAAAAAGAGCATCTTACGTCTTTAGCAGTGGGTTGAGTGACAGGGGAACATTTGGCTCCTTCTACATAGTGTAATGTGCAGCTAAAAACATCCAGTTAGTAGGTGTGCTTCAATTTGGTTTTATTTTGAAGAGACTGTTCTAGAAAAATGAATATTTCTAGTTTGGAAACCTCTTACAAATTCATCATTTCACCCTTACTGGAGTCAGGGCAGAAATCCTTTAGCACAATGTGAAGGTAGATGGACCTTCAGGTTGTTCTGCCTGTAGGTCTATGTTAAGAGTTGCAATTGTGAAACGTGAGATATTATTTAAAAATGCACCTGCTAAATAGACTCCTGTGTGAACACCAGTTTGATGTGGAGTTAAGCTACATCAGTATCAAGCTCAACAAGCTTTAAATGAGACTAGGAGTGTTGTAAAGGTTTTGCATCCTTTTCACTTGAGTTTCTTCTAAAACTGATTTAAACTCAGACAACTGAATAAATCCCAGGACTAAGTTAGCAATATTTTAGTTGGCTTTCTGTGCAGGCAGCCTCTTCAAGCACTTCTTACATCTAGCTAGAGTTAATATGTTCCAGAGTGATAGGTTAAAATGATGATACCTCCCTTCCTCCAACTTTTTAGGTGCTGACTGACATCCAAAATGATGTGACAGGTTTTCCTGACAGCGCACCTCATCTTTGGGGATGTGTAAGTCCCCAAGGACTGATGGAAATCCTGTGCTTTTATAGATGAGTCTTTTAATAGTGTTTGAGGAGGATTTTCTGGGCAGGTGTGTGCAGAGTCTCATGAGAAGCCTTTCTCATGGAAGCCACACCTCAGCTAGTTGTGAATTATTGCAGTGTTACTTTCATCAAGTATTAGCATCATCTGGATATGACTGTGCTCAACTAATTGTGTCTTGGATTAAAATGCCAGATGACAGCTGACACTATGCCATTCTTTCCCTAAGTAAACAGTACATTTTCAGCCCACTGTGGCAACTCCCATCGAGCTGTAAGAAAAGGGAGGAGATCATGCCTGCAGCTAAGTCTCCTGCAAAATGCGACCAGTGGAAATAAATGAGAAGTGAGGCTGGAGGAAGAGCGGTGATGCTGGGCTATGATATAAGGGGTGGCACCAATGTGTTCTTCTAACCCTTGTAATTCCTGGCTGGAATTTAGGACTTAAACAGGGGCTGTAATTTTGTATCCCTTGTACTATCCACACAGGTGGAAACAGGCGTTTTAACTGGTTTTGATCAAGTTCTTTCCCCAGTGTATTTCAGGGCAATAAAGATTGATCACTAGGTGTTAAAATTTCTTATTAATTGGGAATTGAACTCCAAAAACGATGCCATCAGTCTGATTCTTTCAGGTGAGTCTAGGTTACGCAATATAGCCAGCCTTTCAGTTCTTGGCAATCCTTGGAGTGTTTTGGATCTCGAGCCAAAATTCATACTTAAGATCTTAGTATACTTAAGATCTACACAGTGTACAAAGCCAGAAACCCAGATGCCAAGATTAGTATTTGAAAGAGTTGAGTTTTTATCATCAGCGTAGCTTATCTGGTGTGATCTATTCACAAATTACAGACTATGTTAGACTGGACTAGATAGATGAAGATACCCCAAACAAAGGCATCACTTTTTAGAATATACGAAAGGTCTTCGGTTCAGCAACAACCCCTCTTGCACTTTTACTCTTTTTCAATATTTACAATTCCTCCTGTTGCAGCTGAGTCTCTGAAAATCCTTGGCATCTGCCTTGGCTGTACACCCACAGCTCTGTTTCACTTGATGGCTGCTGCACTTCTTCGAACGGACACAGAGGTCACTGTGCAGTCACAAACCCCTTTTATCTGTGACATTACATGCACCAGGTCAGCTCACCTAAACCCTGCCCTGGGGATGTGTGAGGATGTCAGCTGGCACTGCAACTACTGCATTTTTAGGAAAAGCAGAACTGCAATTGCCAAGATAATACTTTGAAGCAAGCTGCTGCTCACCTACAATTTTAGACTTGGTAACCTTATAAACACCCCCATGAGTCAAGAGCTGTGGAGAAAGGCCTGCACCTGCTCCTTGAGTCTGCTTACTAGTCAGTGTCTCACTAATGTGCTGATTGATGGAATAGAGGGTGCATTCATTAAAGTTGCAGATAACATTAGATTGGGAAGGACCCCAAGTGTATTGGAGATTAAGATTAGAATTAAAATTGATCTTGACACGCTGGACAAAAGGCCTGAATTGTTAGACAGTACTTGGACAAGGCCAACAGGACAATGAGCAGTCAAACAGATTTACTAAAGGAAAATCTATCAAAGCTTTTTAAATACATGGATGCAACACAACATTCAAGCAAGCTCTGAGCCATACACTGTGAGGAACTGAGAGAGTGCATGGGCAAAGTGCTGCCTTGTCCTGGCCCTGGTCCTCTGCTCTGCTGTAGGCTTCTGCCACTGGCACATGCCAGGGGATACTGAGATGATGATGTTCTCTGTATGCATGCCCTGTGTCGTGCTCTGGTGTGCAGAGAAGAAATGATCAGCTACAGACAGGACAGAGAATTGGGCAGCAGTTCTGGAGAAAAGATCTGGGATGCTGGTGGGTCCAAAGCTGAACCAGAATCATAGAAGCATAGAAACATTTAATCTGAAAAAGGCTACTAAGATCATCGAGTTCAACTGTATACCCAGTACTGCCAAGTCCACCACTAAAGCATATCCCTGAATGCCATATATATATGTCTTTTAAATACTTCCAGGGATGGTGACTCAAACACTTCTCTGTTCTGATGCTTGACTACCCTTTTGGTGAAAAAAAATTTCCTAATGTCTCTTTTACCTGTTTTGAGAAAAGCCCACATCATATTGGAGTAGATAAGTGATGATGTCATGTGTAAGAAACCTCTTCTGTTGTATGAGGTGAGAAGATGAGCTCTGTTTGGTGCTGCTAGTATCTCCTAGAGCACTGACTTAAACTTTAACAACACATTTTTAAAAAGGTATAGACTGATCAACAAGGGTTCAGAAGAGCAGAAGGAGTGAGTAGAAGAAATATGAGTTAGGTTTTTTTGCTGTGAGGGAGTTTTAGATTAGGCTAAATGCTTTCCAGTACAGCCAATAGAGAAGCAAGGAATAGCCTGTCTACCTACTTCCAGAGTTGGACTCGATGATCCTTGTGGATCCCTTCCAACTCAGCATATTCTATGAGTCTCTATCCCTGCAGGTTTTTGACAATAGTCTAGAAACCTGCTCATGTGAGATCAGAAAGCATGTTAAATCCATCATTAATGATGGATTAATGTGGGGCAGTTGATTCTGCCCCACAATAGACAGACAGGCTGCCTCTAGTTCCTTTCTAGCTCTATTCTTCACCCAGTGATTTTTAGGTGAACTATGTGCTGTCATTTACACCTGTTTAGACTGGTTACACAATTGCGATAAAAATAATATCCTCATATCCCTATCCAGAATGAACAAGAGAGTTTGGAAAAGGGACGTTATGAGAGAGGAATGTGTTTGTTGTCCTGCATGGCAAGGTGGGTCTGCTTAGAAATCACATGTGCTCAGAGGGAGAAGCATTCAGGTTCTACAGTGCCGAGAGCTTTAATCCTAGTGAGTCCCTACTGTAGTCCTATTTAAATTCCATGTGGTACAGTCCTTTGACTCAGATCAGAGGTATGCTTCAGAAGGGGCTCCCTCCATGCCAAACCTAAGGGAAAGATGAGCAGGGATTTAACTAGTTGTGCTTGGTGGGACTTTGCTTAATCTGCGAGCAGTAAGCCTGGCTCTCTCTCTGCAGAGAGACCTGCTCTTACACCAGAGTGGAAAATTTCTAAATTCATCCACAGAAAAAAAAAATCAGTGCATGCCTGCCCACTTCAATTGTTTTGCAAAGAATGGGAGAGGAATTTATCCTATTTAACCTCCACATCAGAGATAGCTTACCACTAGATCCCTTTGTTAAGGGAGCGCAAGCTGACTTCCCATGGAGCAGCTGGGCCTACTACATAAGAGAAGGGGAGCTGGGAGTGTGAGTGGTGGTGAGGCGGGCAGGGCAAGTGTCCCCCTCAACAAGGGCTCACCCCACGGTGCCCCAGCCAGGCCAGCAGCGTGAGATCAGGATCTGAAGTGAAGCCAGGGCTGGTATGAGCAAGGCACAGGGTCAGACCCAGCCTGGCTGCAGCACAGCACAGGCAGGGAGTGAGGGAGAGGCCGGAGCCCAAACACAGCGGCTGAGCCATGGGAGAAGAGGGTCCCAGTGAGGCAGCTCACGGCTCCATCCCACATCACAGCTTGTTTTACTGCAACATGAGCCAAGGTTACAAATTCTATCTGCAGGCACTGCTCCGAAGTTAACCCTTTTTTTTTTCTAAGGCAAATGCCTCTGCCTAGTTTTCCACCCTGAAGACACTGAGCTGAACTGTATCCTCAGTTAACTTAGCAATCCCCATCGAGAAGACTCAAAGAAGACTTCCCGCTGCTAGGTCTCTGTGTTTTCACGCCAGATGTAGAACTGTTTGAGTGCCTGTGATATATGGAGACACCCCACTAGATGGCAGGACAGGAGCCGGTGGATGGCAAGCAGGGCTCTGCTCACCTTGGTAGGAGACCAGAGCTTTTTCCATGGGTGTCGTTCCCATGTCACCTGAAATGCCCCAGGACCAGCACAAGTAAAATTCAGTCTTGGGCCTGTAAATGATACAGCCCCTCTGGGCTCCTGGCCAGCTGGGTGCTGCACACAGATACTATTCTCTCCAGATAATTAGTGTCCACACGTGATGAGCTGGAGTCTCTTGAGTTTTTAACCATTAGAGGCACTAATCCTGCTGTGCTAAACTCAGCTGCCATTTTTCAAAATGTCGTTTGCCTCAGAAATGTTTTAAAGCCTGAAATTGAGTTCTGCCATTTTGACCCATCACTGTGTGCTCTTTAGGTCATTGTTATATGGCGTGAGCTCTCGGTCTTGTCAATAGAGAAATAATCATCAGAGCACACAGAACGTTAATGGTGTTATCCCTAAAATTCTGACACTACCAGCAGGTAATAAATAAGGAACAGAGTTACATTTAGAAAGCAAACTTTGCTGCAGATGCTCCAGCAGAATGGCAGGACTTGATACTCATTATAAAGAAATGAATAGATGAACCTTTTGGTGTCTCAGTTGTGCAAAGCATCACTCTAAAATACTGTAGGGGAAAGCAGGCAACAGGACTAAAAGACTGCATTTTGGAAAACAGCTTCTTAAACAGAAATCCATTAACTTGAGGTCATAACACTCGTCAGCTTCAAATACAAAACTGCTGTCATTTTCAAAGATCCCAAGACTGATTTGTTATTTATTATTTTCTGATAAGGATTTTGTGTCCACTATATTCCTCCCTTCTGTAAAAATCAAAAAGAGACGTGAGCAACAAAAGATATATTGGAGGATTAGGAGTTATCTCCCATTTTTCTGAGTGATTTTGAATTGCTCTGGTTTCTATTGTTTTAGGAAGGTAAGGCAGTGCTGTAAGAGCCATTATGAAATGGGGAATTTTAATGGAAGGGTGGTAGAAGAAACTGTGTACAAATTGTCCCTGCAAATGTGCTTTGAGGAAAGAGGGGCCAATCTATTTATCTATCTGTGAGATGGCTGATAACCTAAAGCACTTCAAGGTAAGGGTAGGAAAGGACCTTGAGAGTTCAATAAGCCAGTCTTCTTTCATCAGAGGGTTAGTTAGACATGCACTTCTCTGGGGAGATGTTTGCCTACCTTGTTTTTCAGATTTCCTGGTATTGGAGATTTCCATCCTCCTCTGCAGAACAAACATTTACTGAAAAGGGGCGTGGACCCTCCTGTTAAGCTCAGCTGGTTAGAGCCTGGTGCTAATAACACCGAGGGCATGGGTTTGATCCCTGTATGGGCCATTTACTTAAGAGTTGGACTCAATGATCCTTGTGGGTCTCTTCCAACTCAGAGAATTCTGCAATTCTCCTGTGAGTGTTGTAAATATAGAATGGATCATAACCTGCATTAATGTGGATTTAGAGGTCTGTTTGATGCTCAGATCCTTATGAAGCTCAGTGTGCCTCATTCTACATGGACATTTGGCTACATGGTTTCCATATTTATTTAAAACCCCCCAACTGTATTATTTGTCACTACTTTCACACAGGATGAACCAGTGTGTTCCTCATTGTTTAGTTCCTCCACTGGGCCAGTGGGAACATGGAAGTCTATCTGCATAGCTGTGATACTGTAGGGAGAGACGAAAAATGGAAGAACAAACCCATCTTTTGTATTTCTAAAGGAGCTTTACATATAAAAAGTCACTTAGCTAATGAATACAATTCAGGGCAGAGTTGCCTGAACTGATAATAGATACTTCTGTGAAAACATAAGAGCTGTTCTCAGTGCTGCTCAGAAGACTAAAGTGTTAATGAAATTTTAAGAAAGGAATAGAAAATAAAACCAAAAACATCCCTGTCATATATATGTCTGTATACACACACACACACACACACACACACACACACACACACACACACTCTGAGTAAATATATATATATATAATTTTTTTTTTGTATATAACTGCTGTATGCTCAAATGTCAAATGCCATGTGCAGCCTGGCCTCTCCATGTCAAAAAGGTATGATAAAAGTAGGACTGGCACCAAGAAGAGAGGCAAGAAGCCAAATATTAATCCAGAATAGAACACATCAAATTTAAAAAGAGATATTTGGGGTGGTAGGTGGGATGGCAGTCTTTGAAATTAACAGCGGCACTGAGAAAGTTAAAAGAAATCAATTATTCCCTACCTCTCAGCATATGGGAACTATAGGAACATCAATAAAATGATGAGGTGATAGGTTCAGAAGACTTTAAAAAAGGCTACTTTTAACACCCTATGTATAGTTATACTGCTTGAGGATGCTGTGGATGCCAAAAGTTTCAAATATTGCAAAAGCAATTAGGAAAAAATGCAGACATGGATATCAAGTACTCCTGGCTCAGGAAGAAACCCTTCAGCTAAGGACTGCCGGAGGTCAGGAAATTTAGCACTGAGATGTTACCTTCCTCTGCATAGATTTGTAGGTTTTGCAGAGAGGGGTTTGGAAATGATCTCCTGTATACTTGAATCCCCTTTATTAACTTGTCAATCACGTGCAGCCTTCAGGGAAGGACATTTCTAGAAAGGATGAGGGAGCAAGGAAATCATAAGGAGGCTAGGGAATCATCTCTGGCTGTTTCTCTGGCCTGAAATAACCTTTGGAGAACTGTGGGACTGTGCTGAGGTGAGTTAGGACCACTGCCCATTCTGCCTCATCAGTCCCCAGCTATGCCAAGTACATTAGCTGCTGCCCTGAGGATTTCTCCTGGTCTAATTTTGCTGTCTCATAGTTCTGACCTGGTTTTGGCATTTGAAAGAGCAAGTAAAACCCTTCTCACATGTGTCAGGTCCTTCAGCTGCCATCAGTTTCCTTAGTGTTTAATGACTGTCCTCAAATGCCCAGCCAAGGAGGTGTTGGATATCCCTGAGTAAGCAAAGGATTACAGAGGTGCCCTGAGGACAGGCTACTTTGTTTCAGCTGTGCCAAGAAATCACGTCCATGCTCCGCTGTCTTTTGGGCAGCCAGAGGCCCCCCTCCTTGTGTCTTATTTTTGAGTTGTTCTGCAATATGGTCTAGTCCTGCATTCCTTCAGCTGTGGCTCCTTGGGCATTAAATCCCAGCAGATTTTCCATCTGGGACATTCTGCCATATGTGGACACCTCAACCCACAGACAGTTACATGTGTACAAGCACACAAAGTGCATCAGGAGGTAGAAAAGACATATATACACATCTAAAGTTGAGCATACATACTTTTCTTTTGAAAATAAAAACTTCTGTGGCCATGATGCATACAGTGCCTGTTAGGTTTGGTTTTGTTGTTACTCCTAAAAGGTCATGCTGTCCTTCAATTTTGAGAAGCTCAACAGTGTGGGTGGAAGCACAGAACGCATCTGGGAGGCAAGAGAGAAATTCTGTGCATCAAAACTGGTGTTTACAGCCACTCTTCTCTGTGATGGCAGTCCGTACTTAACCCTCCAGTCTCATATTCTCCATGCATGAGGCTAGTAATAAGGCTAGTAATGTTTATCCACCCACTGAGAGGCTTGATAGAACAAATCATTACTACTCTATGGGGATATGGAACCAGGAAGAAATCTCAGTGAAATAATTAATACATACAGGAGGAAGTGAACACAGGGAAAAGAGGGAGCTCTGGGAGTGTATGCTCTTATAGCACAAAGCAAATGATTCCCCACTGAGAATGGCATGAATACGGAAACCATGCAACAGATGCACTGTGCTGAACAGCAAATACATGTAAATTATTCTGCTTGTCTTTTTGGTGCATTTCCTCACTATTCACGAATGGGTTTGTGCTGACCATCCAAGAGAGAAGCTGAGAAGCTGCTTTTGGGTACAGTGGGTGTTACACACACAGTGAGAGTATGCAGGGTATTGTGTACTGGTGCTGCCCAGAGCTGTGGTTGGCCCCTAACTAGCAGGATAGAAATTGGCTTGTGCTTTCAAACTCCTCTGAGGCAAGGCAAAGGATCGAGCTCCAGCCAGGCACTTAAGAGCAATGACATGGAAGTGGGGACAATTTTTCTTTCTTTCCATTAACCTAAGTTTATTATCTGCTCTGGATTTCTCCTGGTCTCCAGTGCTATTTAAAGACTTGGCTTTCATCCAAGGCCTGCACTCACGTGCTTCATATGAGAAACACAGACAGAAAAATAGCAATTTCTCCATTAGTTCATTGAACAGTTCTGCTGCTGCTGAACACAAAAGGCACCATTTCAGTTTATGCATGCAATCCCGACTTATAAGCAAGCTGCTTCTCTGAGGGTCAGCTTTGCCAGAGGAACAACCTGACCACTTGTATGTCTCTACTACCTGCAGTTTGACCTAGGCAGACAGAGGCTCAGGGCAGTGATTTTTACTTATAATTCTTCTTTTTTTTAAAAAAGGATTTCACATAAAAAGTACAAACACAAAGGCTGGGTCTTCTGATTGTTGAATTTTAATTAAGGGCCAGGAAAATTCTTTTTCAGAATATCCTTGATTTCTGATTATATTCTCCATTCCCGAAAACAACCATGATGATTGGAAGATACATTGATCAAATATGTTTGTTCATTCATAGCTTCTCTTCTGATGTAATGCAGTTTCAGAATCACAGAATATTCCCACAAGGATTCTGACAAATTATTATGTTATTCACATAGGTAGGGAAACAAAACTATGGAGATCATGGATATTCAAGATGGACAGTGAGAACCTGAGATCTTGCCATGATAATAGTATTTCAGTGATGCTGATGCAGTGGTTTGGTCTTTGAAGAGCTAAAAGGTTTGTTTTCACAGTGTGGCATTTGGCCTAAGTTACAAAATGTTAACTTTGACAGAGAAGCATGAAAAAGGGCTGGGTTTTGGACTGACAGTCAGGAGGTCCCATGTCCCAGCCCTGCTGGAGCCACACTGCTTTCTAGGGTGTTCAGGGCTAAACCTGCACATCTGTATTTAGGAATCAAAGTAATTTTCTGATTTTCAGCAGAAGTGGAAGCTTCCTGTGATGCTTAGGTCTTGCTTTTGGCATTCAATTCAAGTTTCCATCTTTTGGTTTTAGTCCCTTTATTCATGACATGTACCTGTGTGCAGTAACAGACCACACAGAAATACCCTGAAGAGTCATTGCTAACAGCTCAGAAGTGCAGTCTATGGGATGAGATCCTTTTAAAGCCTCGAGGAAGAAGGCTATTACAAAGCATTGCACCTGCTGCTCAAGCCCAGCTGCAGAGATGTGAACAGCAGCAGGCACTATTACATCCTTTTTTCACTATCAATGCAATTTCAGTTGTATTCAGAATTTTGAAGTACTTTATTTGCCCTTTTATATCATAAATATGAAAGACTTACTAGCTTAAAAACTGTAACTAGAAATAGCTGTGAATTTACTGGAAGGCACAAAGAGGAGAAAGACAGACTTGTGTTATCCTCACAATATTTCAACAATATGTAACCATCCTTACAGCTATGTCCAAGAATAAAAATTATATAAATATGCATATAATGTTAACTACTGTTAGCTAATATAATAAATAATTTTTATATGAAAAATATGAAAGCTACAGACTGTGTATACTGCACACCTGGACTTGCATATTTAAGTCATGGAGAAAGTACTTTAGTCTTTTAATGCAAATGTCCAGTAGACATCTGAGAGCTAAAGACTGTTGAATACATGTGTTTAGGTTTTGTCTGGTGTGTGATACAGGAGTAATATTAAGATGACTGTAGTTGGTGTTTTTTTTAATCACATAGTTTGCAAGACAAGAGCTGTGATTTCAACTCAGTGTTTTATTTTTTGTGCTCTGGCAAGTGACACCATGACTTTATTTTTACTTAGTTCAAACACAAATTCTTGTGTTTGTCTTACTATACATTATGTTAATACTGTATAGTAAGAGGAAATGAAACCAAACAATGAAGATTTGCAAAACTTTAGAAAAATTCTTTTATGATTTTCAGTTTATTTTTCAGTGCTTGCTCTGCAAGGAAGTACATTTGAGCATTTTTAAACTAAGAACAGTCTGTGTATGAACAGAGTTGGCATAATATTTTAGCTGATGCATCATCATTATTACCACTGTTGTTATTAATTAACATGTTGAATGTCTTGAATGTATTAAGGCATGTAATTTTGTATTCTGTAAGTAAGTTTGTTTTCTGTAGACAAGATTTATGTTAACAAATGTTTGTGATTAATTTACAGTAGGTATAAAATACAGTACTATATTACTGAAAGTGATGAGAAATTTGCTACAGGACCTTATGCATTCTGTACAAATACATAAACAGCTTTAGTTTGCACTACTTTTCCTAATATTCTTGTGATCACACATTTATTTTACAAGTGCTGTATTTTTTCTCTTCATATTGCTTGCAGGAACTTAGCCATGAATCCATTAATGCAACTACAGAAGCACATGGCAGAAAGCAAAAGACTTATTTTTTAATATGTGGGTGCAGACTCATCCCACAGCAAGGTCACACTGCCTACACTTGTCTATGGTCAGGAGAAGTCTCTTGGAGCTGGTTTTGGAACCTGGCACAAACTTGCTCTATGCCACGTGGGGAAAAGTTCAGACATTCAAATCTGGGCTCAAAATAGAGGCAGCAAGAACTAAGATGCAATTGTGACAGAGGAGATTTATTGTAATTTTTTACCTGTCCCACAGAGCTCCTGAGTGCCCTTTTGGCTGTACTTCTTAAAGTTCATGTTTGCAAGTGGGGTGGAGAGTATCTATATCTGTGTATGTGGCTTTCCATGACAGAAAACATTTCAGTCTACACTTCAGAAGATTTTAAAATTGACACATACTGGAGCCAAGGTGGACCAGTGCATTAGTACGAATAAAACCAGCCAATCTGAGTCATCAAAAATTCAGAGTGACTGTTATTGTGCCTTGCCACCACTGACTCCTCATTGTAACAGCCACAGTCGATTAGAATCAGCAGAGCAAAGCCTCTATGAGCTCAGAGCAATGTTGGAACACACACCTCTGTATTTACAGTGCATTACCTAAAGTCAGTGTCATGGCATGTCTTTAGGTGTACCCTAAAAAGGTCATGTACTTTTTACATTCAGCTGCACCTTTTGCAGCAGCACCTTAAGTGCTAGTGCACATTACTGTGTCTAACCTAATGTTTGAAGGCCAGACCCTTGGTTTAGTCATGAGCAGTCACTGGCCTCCTGGAAAGAATATTTTGCTCTTGATTTCATTCAAGACTTTTCCCCCTGTTTTGCTACCAAAAGTTATGGCCTGAGAACATTACAAAATAATAATTAGCCTCCCACCACCACTCTCTAGAATCAAACTTCTGGCTTTCCAAGAATTTTCATAGTACATTGCTCACAAGGCTAAAAGAATCAGCTAAAACTTGGAGGCAAACCTAGGTCCATTTAATGAGCCTGTAATTCATTAACATTTACATGGCCAGTTCTTTCAGTGCATTTGAAGTAAACAAAACAGGGAAAATGAAGGAGAAAGAACTGAATGTCAGTGAAAAGCTCTAGCGCCTGATACTTGTCAGCATTTGTCAGCAGATGGCAAATATCTCCGAACCTGGCAAATGCACTCTAGGGTTGCTGAAATTGTTGAGAGAGAGACTACTGTATGGGAGGAAAACTGTTGTGGCCTGTCTGAACAATTGTTTTTCAGAGAACTGATGTATTTTGCGGTGGATTTAGAAGAATTAATAAGACAAAAATAAAAAGCTGAGCTTTCCGAGTAAACCGATTTTGACCAAGAATGCCATTTATGAAAATGCAAAAATGTTGCTCATTGTTTCTAATGCAAAACAAAAAAATCTGAGGCACAGTCAGAACAGCTTTCATTGTAAGAATCCTGATTCCGATCTCCTGCTATAAGAAGTGCTGCACCTGTGAAAGCATGCCAAATATTCCATTCTTAATGCTGTCCCCCTGCAATGTGTAAAGGAAGTTTTGAAGGTGTCAGTGCTTCTGCAGCTCTGTCTCCTATCACAGTTGGTAGAGGATCACAGCACAGTGTAGAGCTCAAGTAAATTCTTAGAACCATTTCTGGGCAGGTATCCAGGAGCCAGTGTCTGGCGAAGTTTAGAGGGCTTTTCAGCCCTCTAATGTGATACTTGAAACCCTGGAAGTTAGGTGTGTTAACATTTAGATTGAAAAGACTGACATATTCCGATGTGCTAACATGGTCAGATGAGCTCGGTTTGGGAGCTAATTCCTTCTGCAGTGGTGACGCAGGCAGTGGTTAAACTAAGATCTTTTTTGCTGATTAGAGACTTGCTGAGCTAATTGAATGAGCTCTGGTCAGATAAACCAGGTGGAGCTGCAGGAGTCTGCACACCACTGTGATTTCTCCCACCTAGTCTTTAACCACACCATTTAAATGACTCTATGATGTCCTGGATAGTATGGAGTGAGTAAGATCATCTATACTGCACACTTCATTGCTCACTCTTTCACCTCTTCCATTCCTTTCAGATGCTGTACACTTACTGATCAAAAGCCATCTTCCGGGGTTCCCCTACTTCTGGAACTGCTTCTGTGCTCCAAGGTTTTAGAAGTACAGAGCACCCTGCTTGTAATCTCCAAAATTCAATGT
This sequence comes from Corapipo altera, assembly GCF_003945725.1. Lineage (NCBI taxonomy): Eukaryota > Metazoa > Chordata > Aves > Passeriformes > Pipridae > Corapipo > Corapipo altera. Next base: position 57,735,777 of record NW_020884872.1, on the reverse strand, counting down.
TACAATGGAGTCTGCAGTGACAATCAACATCAAAAAAAAGTGCTGTCATTTGCATATTACTGAGATACATTTAGAAAAAAAGTTGTGGAGCTTCTATAGTTGCCTCATTTTCATACACATACAAATACACATATAGAAACCTTTCAGGTAGGGACTGTATAAAAATATAAAAGATATAAAAATAATAAAAACAATCGATGTATGTCTTTTGGAATCACATAAAATCCAGGATGTCTCAGAACTACAAAAGCTGGCCTAGTTTCCTATAAAATTTACAGACGCACAAAGATATTACAAACGCACAAACTTTAATTCCATCCAGGGGGAAGTATGTAATCTACTCCTAAGTTCCTGCTTTCTAAGCAGCCTGGAAGGATGGCCACGCTGTGTCTCCTGGGATGTGACTGCACAGTGCTGTGACCGTCCAAGATCCCTCAAGACCTCTTCCAGGAAATTCAACTCAGTCTCTAGTCACTTTTCTTGGAACATTTAGGCTCTCAGACTGCTGAAAGAGTCAGAAGTAGCTTTTACCAGTAGTGCGTTCCTTTGGAACAAGCTTCCTAAATGTCTTAATCCTCACGGCAACTATTACAGAACTGGCAGACCATCTGTTTTCGAAAGATCACTTATTCTTTTCACTTACAAAAAAACCTCTCATCATTTCAGACAGTCTAGCACCAGTAAAAGCTTCTGCACAATTTGTATATGCCTGTTCTCCTCATGTCTCTTGTCTCAGTCTTCATTTCCACTATTTCCTCTTGTTCATCTCTGTTACTCTTAAGTACTTTTTTGTCTCTCTTCTCCCTGTCTTCTTCCTGGCTTTGCATTTGAAATGAAAAGCAAGGAAATCTGTAGGCTTGTTCTTTGATTCAACAGGACTGGAATCCCCATGGCCTTAAATCTGAAACAAGGCCAACCCACCTCTGGCATGAATTAATCTCTGCATTTTTAGCTGTACTGTAGGAGTCCATCCAAAGTCCTTGGATGAGGTTTTACACATGGTCCAGCTGGCAGTCAGGCCCTTGTCTCAGTTCTCTGACCTTGAAGAAGATTAGAAAAACTTGTTAGCAAAGTCCGGGGATTAATGCCACCTCTTGCTCTCACTGCAAACCACACAGGAGGCCATTAGGATGGGGTGTTAAAGGCAGGATGAATATCGCAACCCCTCAAACATTTTTGCTGTGCCAGGTACTTGTGGCTAAGTCCTCTGAGATGTTGAGACATCCTAATATTTTGATGCTTACAAACAGGCTGAACACACTGCAAGTCATGCACTCCTGCTGCTTCTGTTACATTGGTGCTGGTCTCAGTGTGAGGCCAATTCAGCTCCATGAGCTGGCAGAAGCTTGTGTTTTGATGGGTGCATTCTGTAAATTCAGTGATTTCATGATTCAGATAAGAGTCATCACAGGCCTGAGCAAAGAGCCAGAACTGCGTCTGGGAATGAGAGGGAAACGCCGATAGGGAAGGAAGCAGCCTAGGGAGCTGCAACATCAACCATTTTGCAGAATTCCCTTGTTACTGCTATGAGGCCACATTGCTGTGCTTGCTGGTGCTGCCACCCAAGTCATGAGTGACTCCAGAAGTTGGCATCCACTGAATCCTCTGTAGGGAAGGATGACTGTAAAATGGAGGGAGGTGTTTGAACATGTCAGCTGCCATGTTTCTCAGAAGGCCAGGGTCTCTATCACTGCAGTCTACACCTCTTCAGCCCCTGACAGAAAACAGTTAGAATCATAGAATCATCACTAAAGATATTAAACATAACTGTGCCCAACGCTGATCCCTGGGGGACACCACTAGTGACTGGCTGCCAACTGGATGCAGCCCCGTTCACCACCACTCTCTGGGCCCAGCCCTCCAGCCAGTTCCTAACCCAGCACAGGGTGCCCCTGTCCAAGCCATGGGATGCCAGCTTTTTCAGGAGTATGCTGTGGGAGACAGTGTCAAAGGCAGAGTTTCCCACTCTGCCAGGCTTTGTTACCAGGAGTCAGTGGAGATGTGAGTTCCTACCTGTGACTGCTGCTTTGCAGCATCAGCAAGGAATCCCACTGCAAACTAAAGATCCTGAGTGACTTGTTCAAGATGTATTTTTCATGACAGATGACTACCTTAAGGACAAAATCCTACAGCTGTTTTCCCCTGCTGTGCAGAATAACCCCTGTTGCTCAAGGTTAACAGCAATCATCTTGGTCAAACACAGTGTTAGTTCTGGTGTTGTCATGCTTTGGATTAGCAGGCCTGCAAAGCAAGAAAGTACTCTCTCAGAAAGCATCCTGCATTTTCAGAACTTTTAATTTCAAAAAAATTGTGATGTTGCTTAAATGCATCATTTAACAAAAATTTGTAAACTACATTTTTAAATTTAAAAAGAAGGAAATGGTATTCAAATTCTGATAGCAAAAGCTGTGTTACCCAAAGCCAGACTGTGGTAAACAGAAGAAAAGTTGGATTATTTGGGCAATGATTTAATGCAAAGTATTCTGCAGATGCTATGGGAAAACTTGGGAATCGGGAAAGAGAATAGTGAGGCTCCTTTAAAAAGTAACAGCACTACAAGTTTGAAATTTTCCTACATAGGGAGTTATGTGTTCTGACCAACCTAAATCCTGCACTGTGAAGGACATGTCTTGGGGTCACCTGCCACCACATTTCATTGTCCATTGTATCGTATAAGTCACATTTCTGTTACTGTAGAACTACTTCAATTGCAACTCCTCTTCCACAGGATAGTTAAGTGCAAATATATATTTCCCCCACCAGATACTTCAACAAATACGTGTTTCCCCAGCAGATGCTTCCTACTACCCCTGGATATTGAGTACGGCCAAGTAAGGTAAGTACCTAAAATGGCAGAAAATGTACCATATGTAAAATGTTATTTGGTGTCACATCAACCCCTCTGTCCTTCAACATTGAATCATCTCCCTCATGGAAAAGGTTAGGCTGTATCTTACACCATGTTCTGCCTGTTTAGTAGGATGTAGAAAAATGTTTGCTTTTCTTTGTGTGGCATCTACCAGAATTCAAATTGGCATTGTTTCTTCTAGTTACTACTTGTTTAGCTGCAGTGCCATGTTGGACAAAAACCTCTGTGAACCAACTGTGACTGATCTTTATTTAGCAAGGATCCAGAGGACAACAGATGACCTGTTAAGGTTGGAAATTATTTTATAGTAGTGAAAAGCCTTCTATAGTGCTTTCCTATCTGAGAAACTTTAACAGCTTTTCATTTGCCTCATGCAAATAACATCAAATCTAACACTGTAACATACACAGAAATTATTATCTCTGTAAGGAGTCTCAGAATACAGGATAAATCAATGTCCCAGGACCTATTGAAAGATTGCAACACTTTCAGAAAATTTTTTATGGTTTGCAGATTCACATTTACTAGAATTGCCTTATGCTGTATGACTCTCTTGTCCACCTAAAGCCCAGAACTATCCTCAGTTTCTTTACCCTCAAAGGCTGGAACTGCCCTCTGCTCCTTCACCTTTTACCCATTAAAAACAAATAACATGATATATCCACAAAACAACGATACCATAAAGACCTTTGGCTCTTGCTAATGGCAGAGCCCAAATCAGAGTATTAAAAAAAAAGAAAAAAATTTAAAAAGGCTACAAAATAACACTTACCACTACTGCTTTCACTTTCCTTTCTCCTTGAATTCTGCACAGCAGAGTTGAAGTTAGAAACTTGTGTTGTCATTGTATGCCTATATGACTTATGTTAGTAGCAGGAGGAGGAAATGTCATTGAATAATTACAGAAAAATGGCCTGGAAAGATCCTTGGGAGTCCATCCCAATGCTTGGGTTGCATCACCCAGACTGAAACTACATCTGAAACACAACTGCTTAACAGTTTTTAAAAGCTTGTGATTATGAAGGCACTGCAAGCTCCACAGACAGTCTCATCTAGCACTGTCCATACTACTAGAAAGTCTGTTCTAATGTCTAATATAAGTGGTGGAGAACAGATAATTAATTTCCTCTTTATGGATAACTTTCAGTCTTGAAGTTTATGTTATCCTTTTTTTTTTTTAATAAATAAGTCTATTTCTTTCAATCTTTCCTTGTAGATTGTGTTTTGTATCCCTACCCTTATCCTCCTCTTTACAGCCCTCCTGAAATGCACCACACAGCTGGATGTGGTACTCCAGCTGAGGCTTTGCCCCCGACAAACACAATAGAAGGACTATTTAACATCTTTTATTTTTACACATGCCCATAGCACATCGAGTGTTTATTTTTCCAAGTCATCTGCTGTATGACTGAGAGTATGATGAACTCTTTCTCAGACAGAAAGTGCAAACACTGAAAATGAAAAGGCTGTGCCAGGGCAAAGAGCTGTTGATTCCCATATCCTAGACTTGCTTTCAACACACAGCCAGTGGGACACAAAAAAACAAGTGGATTATGTAACTTATAATTGTGAAAGTTTCCAAGAGACAAAGGAAACTCTCCAGTGGTTACAACTAGTGACAAAATGACAAGGAGTTTGAACAATGCCCATAACCTTCTGTCACTTCACTAACCAGTAGGACACCAGGCAAAACTGTCTTCATCACTGCAGAGACCAGAAGAGAAATGATTTTCAGTTGTAAGTAGCAATGTAAACAGTGAAACAGGAATCAGCGCACAAAAAGCAGAACTCTCTGGTAGAATTGTTTGAGCAATTTAAGCAATTCTTTTGCTTAAAAAAGAAACATAAAAAATGTGTAAGGAAATTCAGGAGCAGTAAGGTTAGGGGTCTGGGAATTATTTAATTAAATCCTAGCTCTACACAGCCCATTGGGAAAGAACTGGCTTTTTAAGAGTATGTAATCAGTAGCACACGGATTGTTCAGAGACGTGAAAAGATGCTGAGCACCAAAGTCAACTACTGATATGACGCAGGTATGAGGCTTAGGGCAGCTTGCCAAAAAATAGTCTACTGGCTGTTGATAAAAGCATTACGTATCTCATAGTATGAACTGGGTTGAGAATACAAGAAAAGACGTTACTCAGAGGACCCATGCAAAAGTCAGTAGCAGTAACAAAAGTTAACGTGAATTTCTCTGTATTCAGAAGTACGCTGTTGAGAACTAGCAGGTACTTAGGAAATGTGATAGAGTGCAAGCTGTAATGTGTGAACAGGAACTGGTTTGCATCAGAAATAATAAAACCCAGCTGCCTGTGGAAGGAGCTGGCCAAACTCCAGGAACAATTTAAGGTCAAACTGGAATTAAAGCCTTTCTTAAAAGGAGACAGAAATTTGAGAAGTCAGAAAACTGAAGTGGCTGCACAAAACCACAAAATCACTAAGTGTTAGAATTGGTCCAAATGATGGGCAAAAAGAAAGAAAGGAGCCATTTAAACTTTACCTCAAGTAAGATCCTACCTGTTGTACATATAAAACCTGGAAAGTACTTGATAGTTACTAGGAGTTTCAGGAGGGGGTCTGAACGGGGATACCAGTTCTGAGGTGAGTTTGTAGCTACCTTCTGAGGCCTACCTTTTGCAACACTGTGATTGGAACATGAGTTCTGCCTTAACAATTGAAATGTAAAATTTTTGGAAGGTCTGTAATAGACTTGAATGGTTATAGAGAACTATTTTCATTGTATGAAGCACTTACAGCATAGTGGAACACAAATTTTGGATTCTTTATGTTTTATTGAGGGTTGCACACGAGGCCACATTCAGCTTCTTAGTGAGAGGTGAATGGGTATTATCACCTTTCTCCAGTAGCCAGTAAGCTTAAATAAAGTTTCTCAGCTGCCAGTCTTGCCCTGAGATTAGTTGCCTTATTATTGCTCCCCTCAGGGAGCAATACTACAGGATGCTTTGACCTTTCAGGGGGTAGGAATGCCATCTACTTGCAAGGCAGCAGAGTGACAGCGGCAGCAGGGCTGCACCGTGGGGGTAGGTACTACAAGCACTCCTGGTAGCTCTTCAGTCAGAAATAGAAAGCACCGAGTTGCCAGAGCACTCTGCCTTTGGAGGCAGCAAAAGAACTGATTCCAACTGTTTCTAGGAAGTCCTGGGCTCAGAACCAGACCAGTTCTGGCTCTTGTCCAGTCTTCATCGGCTGGTCACTGCCACCTACACAGCGGCTGAGACCCACCCTTTTGGATAGCCCCTGTGTTCCTTCTGGACAGGCACTGGATTTGTACTTACAAAACAATGTAAAGCTTATGTACTGAATGCATAATTTCAGTATTGGTAATGCAAAGAAATATGGTTAGAATTGGACAAAACTAAAAAATAATAAAATAACAATAATAATAATAAAATAATAAAATAATAATAAAATAATAATAATATCACCTGTCTATCTGCTTTGTCAAAAACATTCAGCAGGGTATTTTAGAGAGGAAAGTAGCTCTTTAAGCCCACCTTGTTCCTTTCTGTTCCTCTACACAGCAGGTAGCTAAAGGTTCCTTTGCCGACTCAGGGAAGCTGCGGGGTCGCTGGCAGCACGGGCGCCCATACGACCGTAAACCGAGGGGCAAAATCAGTGCCCTTGTAGTTAATGCTGAGGAGAAACCCTAAGGGGCGAGTGACCTGCTAGTTAATCGGGAGCGCTGAAATACCTGACACAGCCGCTCCAGGCTCCGGGGCAGGAACGCTAGCGGAAAACGCTACCCTGTCCCGCCAGCCCAGCAGCCTCCCAAAGCCAGCGGCTAGGGGAGACGTCTGACTGCAAGGTCAGGGTGGTTAATCTTTTCCCAAGTTTGTTTACAGGTAGGCTCAGCATCCCCTTCTAGCCCACTACGCCCTTCCACGCAACCCTTCCTTCCCCCCTCCCGGCCAGCTCGGCTTCTCGGGAGAGCCCGCCCCGGGGCGGAGCTCCGCGTTCCCCAAAAGCCGCCTCGGAAGCAGGGAGCGGGATCGGGGTTTGGATCAGGATTTGGGAGCTGCAGGGATCGGCACGGCAGGACGCGGCGGTGGAGGAGACCTCAGTGGTGAGTAGGGAGGCGGCAGCTGCTGCCCCTCAGGTCGTGGTGGGGTGGGAGACCATCTTTTGTGTGTAGTTATTTCTGCAGTCCTTGTTGCCTCTCTAGAGCCGAATCCATTTTAAGTAGCTAAAACTACTGTAAGCTGAAGTACACCGTGCGCTTAATACGGTGACGATGTTTTTAACCAATGTATAATTCGATACGTGGCTTTTCAAGCTTGTTCCCCAACAGGGGAATCTCGAGCTATTTAAGCAATGCATTCGTTTATGTAACCTCGGGTTTTGGTTTTATTACGGTCACGCTGTGGTTAAATGCAAGCAGACTTGTTTATGACACTTTTGCAGAAAGCACATGGATGAATCTCTGTATTAATTCAACCCAGCAAGTATCGTTCTGTCATCACTGAAGTTCAGGGAACAACAATATATGTTTGATAAGGACAATATCTTTTTGTAAAACTGAAGACTTTAATTTTTTCTGTAATGATGGCTGGTTTCCCTTTTTTTTAACTAGTTTGCCACTCACCTGATATGGAATTCTTCTAAGGAGATACTTATTGTTTTTATTGGTATAGGGAAGAAATTCTGAGTAAGAAGCAAACCAAGAATTCGGAAAATGAACGGAAAATGAAACAGCTGAGGTCATGGGACGAAATTACTGGCTGGTGTGTTTTTTGTGTTTTTGTTTTCCTCTGTGATCAGCTCTGCCTCTTTGCTTTAATTTCTCCTTCTTCTTCCTACTTCTTTCTAAATTAAGGAAAGCTAGAAGGAAGGATGTAGGATAGAAGTGGAAAGACTCATATAGTTTGTTTTCCATACTGGCAGAGGAGGAGACTAGTAGCCTTTCAGAGGTACAGACCTTGACCTTCACCTTGGGATACGTCAAATAAGAGTGCCCTGTAAAATTTCTGCATTAGGGTATCCTATGTGGATATTGAAGCTTCAACTAATATTAGTAAATATATTTACAAATTGAAAACTTTATTTGGCAGTGCACAGCATTACATAGAAAAAGTGAGTAACCTTCACTGCCTAGACAGAGTGAAATACAAAACAAACAGAAAAAGGATATATTTTACTTTTATCAGTGTTGTGTATTTGTGATAGATGAAACTTTGTTTTAGTATATTGGGGCGGAGGGAGTTAACTGCCAGTTTTGACAAGTTTCTCAGAAGCAAAGATCAGTGTGTGGCTGATAGTGGGAAAACCAAGTTTGGCTTTGTCTCTGTTAATTAAATGATCTGTCTTTAATCATGGCAGAACAGGAATATGAAGATCTTGGAGCTAGAACCGGCTCTCTTCTATACAGTGCCATCCACATGTGGCTCTGCTCCATTTGTATGGAAAAGCTGGCATAGTCTGTGCCTGTGGTCCTGACCTCTGTACTGCACTTTTTTTTGGCAGTATGGAAGGGTGTCCTTAGTTGCCTTTTGCTTGTTTATCTGTTTTTTACATCAGCAGTGTTCTTTGCAGTGGTCTAAAGAGTAAGATGGGTTTCTGTGCACGTAGGTGTTGAGTATTTGAAATTGTGTGCTTTGGAGTTTCATCGTACTGTGTGTCAGAAGACCCAGGCAACTCTTCATGAAGTAAAGAATGATAAAAGGAAAACCAGGGCTGCAGAAACTGCTCAGGCATGCTGAGTGTCTGCAACTTCTGAATCTTCATTTAGATACTGGGTTATTGGCACTTCTAGAGGAAGTGACTAAAGAAGGTTCAACTGTACAAAAGGCTAACAAAAAGTAACTGGTGTATTTGTGATATTTTCCAGCTGGGCTGTACAGGTGAATAAACAAAATAACAGGGAATGTAAGTGCCAAGGGAAGTACTTTCAAGTACAAATTTCCCATAAAATTAATTGGTAAAAGATAACTATAGAATCCAATGTTTAGGAAGATATTGTAGAAAATGGGAAAGTATTTATATTATGAGGAAGGGGAAAAATAAGCTGTGGACAGACCTGCTTGGTTTTGGGAAAGGCAGTCTTGTATTGGCTGGACTAGTTCTTCTATTTTTTCTAAGATAATTTAACATCTTGCAGAGCATATGCCATAGTTAATTATGATTTGTAGTCACATTGTCAAATTTACTGAACTGACCTCTAAGTTAGAACAGCCTTTTTTATGTACAATGCTTTATATACCTGATTACAGTATTTTCATGTAATGTTCACAAGAACAAATATTGTCAACACCAGTAGCAGAAATAGGTCTTAATGGAAGCAAAATGGCATGTGCACCCTTATTTCTGTCCCAGTGTACCAGCTCAGCTCATGTTAGTGCTGATAACTGAAAAGAAGGAAGTTTTGTCATGACTGTCTTAAAAGTTCCATTTGATTGCAGGATATAGTCAAACTAGTTCAGCTTGGTAAAAATGCTTGGAGGCTATTCACTGCAGTGCTCCTTAACATCATGCCTTAGGAGACAAACTGCTTTAACCTTTCATGGTAAGGAGAGTGGTGGCCTAAGTACATAGTAGACATTGATTTGAACCTAGATGCCTTTGTACAGTATTCCTGACTTTCTTCTGATTGTCAATCGTATTACATATTTTTTACCCTTAATAGGTTTGAAAGGCCCATTTTAAATGGAGCAGGCACAAAATTTTATTAAGTGTTAGGATGTATGAGATGTACTTACAGAAGCATAAAATCGTCTTATTTCACAGAAAGAGGAACCTATAATGCCAGCACTAAACTGGAAGCCCTTTATCTATGGAGGTTTAGCATCAATCACTGCAGAATGTGGTAAGCATTTCCTTTACCTGTTCACATTACTTTTTTTATTCAGATAGCATGGAACCAAGCTTGTTTTAAGTAGAGACTATCAGTGACAGTAGTATATGGTGGTCTACAGCACAGGAGGTTTTTTGTGTAACACTGACTGAAGATTTGCTGTGATCTGTGTTACCATGTGAGAATACTTGTGTCTGTAAACCCTCATCCCTTGTGAGTCTTGTTTTTATAAAAATTTTGCCTTTACATTTTATTATTTGGTGTTTGTTTGATCTGTTCGTAGTGGTCATGAGTAAATACAGCTTTTGCTTTGCTACAATAGACAAGCTAGATTTGAACAATTAAATTCAGTTTGTGAGCAACATAGAATAATTGCTGTAGTGAGACAGTGCATCTGATGTTTTAGGCCTGCTCTAAAGACTGACCTAAAATATCTACATCCTTATAAAGTCATATCTGAAATGTATGTACATGAAAATGAAGGAAATGTGGATTTTCATAGAAATATGAAAATATAGTTGGGCATGTGGTTGACTTTCATGGGAAGTCTGTCAAGTAAAGTAGATGCAATATAAAATTACACATAAAACTACTATTTTTTTTTTTTCATAGAATCATAGAATAGTTTGGGTTGGAAGGTCCTCTAGTCCAACCTCCCTGTGCTGAGCAGAGATATCTTTAACTATATCAGGTTGCTCAGAGCCTTGTCCAGTTTGACTTTGAATGTTTCCAGGGAAGGGAAGGATTTCTACTTTCTCTTATGAAACTTGTGCAACCTTGAGTTTGAAACTTCTCTTATTTGACTTGACTGAACATGGCCAATAATACTAAAAGCTTTGTAAGGAAGACATACAATTCACAAAAGCTTTGTGTGTCTGGTAAACCTTGTTAGAACAGATGTAGTTAATCCTGATTCCTGTTAGTGCTTAGGTCAGTATTGAATGTTGAGGTGGTCCTTTTCCTAAAGATGAGCTCTGGAAGGACTTCTGAACCCTTTCATAAAGGAAGCATGAAGAGTGTGAACTGAAACGTAGCTGTAGGAAAGCAATAACAGAAATAGGTACTGCTGCTCTTGCTTGCTTTTTTTTTTTTTTTAGAATCTGTATAACGTGTCCTGTGGAATTTATTTGCTTTCAATGATGTGCTTTTCAAAGGTGTTGGTAGAATGCACATGCAAACTCTGTACTTGATCGTGATTGTAGTGTCCTATTCAGTGTAGCTGTTTACAACCGGGCAATACCATGTTGCCTGAAAGTAGAGTGAATGGAGAATGTAAACACAGGGAGTAGGTAAGGCCTCTTACAAACTTTTAGAAGAAACAAGGTGATACAGCATGAACCACTTGTTTAAAAGAAAGTCTTGTTAAGAGACTTCTTTCCCATGGGAGTATTTTTTATATATTTTGGTATATAAGAAAGGTTACTGTTTCATATATGATGTTCTTTGCTTTCTTTTGTTAGGTAAGTACTTAATTAATTTTCTCTCTGATTTTTCTTCCAGGTACTTTCCCCATCGATCTGACCAAAACACGTCTCCAGGTTCAAGGTCAGGTTAATGATGCCAAATATAAAGAGATCCGCTACCGTGGAATGATGCATGCACTTGTCAGAATATGCAGAGAAGAAGGACTGAAAGCCTTATACTCTGGGTAAAATTAACTGACTTGCAGCAATGGCTTATGAACAGTCTGTTGATAAGTATAAGCCCACAGTGTGTGAATTTTTTGATTTTAGAATTAGAAGGTATTTGGTTAACCTTAATCCGGAAGTTGAAAGACCAAGCTAAGATCACTTCAGTGTTTGCACTCTGCAGTAGAATTTTGTATTTTAAAAAACTCGTCAAACAAACAACAAAACCTACTTGGAAAAAAATAGCTAAGCATACAGTTATTCTCTACAGTGCTGCTATGGTTGGTCCGTCTTGCAGAAGAAAAATTGAATTAACCTTTGTATATAGATGAGCATACTTTTCTTTAAAACACGTAGGATGGTGGGGGAATTACCTTTCAGACATGCCTGCCAGCTATTTTATAGATCACAAGTTGAGGCATATGGTCTAATAGTAATCCGTACACAGTTCATTCCTGTTCTTGCAGGCTTTATTTAAAACAAACAAACAAACAAACTCCAAAGATTGTTTTGTCTATAGCGAGTTTAAATTGTCTATTTAAATGAACCATCCTTTCTCTGGTAGGTATCTTGTGTTCAGTCTCTCCTGCTCTAGAAAGTGTCTGCTGATCAGTTTTTTCCATCTTGAGCATAAACATTATTGCTGTTTGTTTGTTTTTACAGGATTGCACCTGCAATGCTACGGCAAGCTTCATATGGAACTATAAAAATAGGGACTTATCAGAGCTTAAAAAGAATGTTTGTTGAGCGTCCAGAAGGTGAGTGATTATTTTCCATTTCATTGAGGACTGACTTGCTTGAAGCTGGTTGTTTCCATTTGGTATCTTACTGTAGCAGTTTGAACAAGTCTACTGAGAAGACATTCCTGGTACTAGTTACAACAAAATGAGTCGGCAAGGATAACTTGTCAGAGCAGTTTTTAAGGCTTCTGTAACTGGCACTCTCTGGTTACAGGAGGGGAGGCATCATCCTGCCCTGATGCATCTTAAGATTTGTAAATCTGCAGCTAAACTCTTTTTCTTTGTTTGCAAAATAGATGAAACCCTGATGATAAATGTTCTGTGTGGCATTCTTTCTGGAGTAATCTCATCGTCTATTGCCAACCCTACAGATGTCTTAAAGGTAATTATATACAGTTTGTCCTTAGTTTTTGTTTTCTCCTTGAGGAAATGCAGAATCTCCTGATGAATATAGGATTTGTTTTGTAGCCCTATTTATTCTCATCTTTTAACTTTTAAAAAATCAGTAACATCCTGAATTCTTGGAACCTCCTTCTAGTCCATACTAATTATTTGGAATTATGCACGAGGAAACTGAAGGCTGGGGAGGTAGTTGGATGCACATAACTTTTTGTGAGAGAATAATACACGATAATTCTTTTTGACTTTCATACTGTAGTGTTTGTGTGGAAGCTACACTACCTATTTCATCTGTACTTCTTGGTAACACTGTTTTACAGTAGGATGTTTCTAACGCTCAAAATAGGTGAAGATCAATTTAGAGGGAAGAGTTCCTGTGAGTGCTACTTGGACTGTGTGATTCTTTAACTCTGTAGAGAGGCTTTGCAATCCTATATTCCATGGAAATAGTGTTCCAGCATCAGTCATTTAAAGCGAATTGGTGAAATGACCATGTCTTTAAAAATCTGTCAGTTTAGTTCAGTTGGTCAGAGCATTGTGATATAACACCAAGGGTATGGGTCTGATCTCTGCATGGGCCATTCACTTAAGAGTTGGACTCGATGATCCTTGTGGGCCCCTTCCAACTCAGAATAATCTGTGAAGTAATGCCAGTCAGTTACTTGAAACGGTTGATTGTATTTATCTTACAAAACTGGGGCTTGTGACTTAAATAGCTGCTTAAAAAAAAAAAAGTCAAGAAAACTTTGTTCTCCTGAAACTACTAGAAAACTTAACCCTTCATAGTGCTATTGTGGTTATGTAGTGGCATTTCAAATATAAGCTTGTATTTCAAGTATGGCTTCAATTAGTTATATCCCAAAATTTTGTCCACTTACCAAGTTGCTTGTTGCCAACTTGTACTTGGCAGGTTTCTAAGGGCTTTCTTAGAAATTGATAGGGTCAAAGACCATGGTTCTCACTGGCTGAAACATTAACATTTTAACCTTTCATTTCAACGTGTTCCTGTGAGAACACTGTAAAGGGCATCCTGCAAAACCCATCTGTCAGTCTAATCTAAATGAAGTGTACCCATACAGAAATAGAAGTGACTTCATGCAGCTAAGAATTCTACCACATACTTGTTCAAAATTAGCAGCTGCATTTGGGTAGTTAAAGCAAAAGACTATGTTATGGTTATGATAATGACAGCTCTTAATTTATATTCAAAAGAAATTTGACTTTACTACTTAAAATTGTGACTTAATAACAAAACTGTATTAAGCTATTTTCTTGGTTGTATGTTTGAAAAATGTTTACCTTTTAATTTTGTCTTCAAATGAATCTCAGATCAGAATGCAAGCCCAAGGTAGTGTGATTCAAGGAGGAATGATGGGCAACTTCATACAGATCTACCAAAAGGAAGGCACTAAAGGATTATGGAAGGCAAGTTTGTTTTTTTTTCTTTTAACTTTATCTTACACTTTAAGTACACTTTCTTGCTCAGTTGAATTTTGTGTATTTCTACAGCGTTCTCAGCTAAATTATGGAGGAGCTAATATGTATGTCATTTGTCATGACTGCTTCACTGCTGGTGTCCCAGTGCTTTTAGATGAAGGGTTACTGCCAGCCTTGTGTTCAAGGATTAGCTGCCACTAAGAAAAGGGAAAACAATTGTAGGGTGACTGGCTCTAGGACTAGTTCAACAACTTTTTGCATGACACCTGTATGTTCTGTCTGTTTTAAAACATATACTGAAGAACACTGGAAGCAGAGGTACTAATGAACGTTCCCTCTATCTCAGGATTCTCATATTCAGTTCATAGATTGCTCTTGTGCCAATTACAGTAAATGACTATAAAACAACTGAAGACACAAAATAGACAATTGTTCTGAAATAGCTGGAAATAGAAATGTTTTTTCTGTTAGTGTGTTTTTCTCTGCAAAGTTTCATGATCTCTCGTTTTCTGTTCGTCTTCCTTGCTTCGTCAGTTTTTCAGTTAGCAGCAAAGGAACGCAGTTTTGGGGGTTTTAGCTGACTGTGGATGCAAGAATTGAGATACTATTTTCTAAGAGATAGAAAATAGCATAAAGAAAATGAAATCACCATTCCTTGTGGGAAAATGATTTATCTGTTAGTTCATATTTGTGGGTTTGGAGCACACGCATCTAAGATTTGTATTAATTAACCTTATTTGAATGAATCATGTCCTTCACACATTTATGGTGTTGTTTTGTATTATAAGGGCTCAACTTTTCTGATAGTGCACAAAGGTTGACTTCAAACTTCAACTATATCCTTTCTTTTGCCAGGGAGTATCACTGACAGCACAGAGAGCTGCTATTGTTGTTGGAGTGGAACTGCCTGTGTATGACCTTATGAAGAAGCACATAATTATGTCTGGATTTATGGGAGACACAGTATATACTCACTTCCTGTAAGTTTGTGTAACTGTTTGTGTAGTTCATCATTGGTTAATTCTTGTTATGGGGATGAGTATTTTGATTTATCTGTCATCAGTCTTGATGTAAATACACTTCTGATGTGTATAACTTTTAATATAATAACATCTCAAAGGGCAGCATGTAGCATGGAAGCTAATTTTATTTAGGACTTGGATTTAACTTTCTTTCAAAATATGGAAATTTATTTTGTGAGTGGTCTGAATCATTCAGCTGTGCAAACTGAGGTTAGAATTTGCTAGCAAAGTTCCAGTTAGATATTATTCACAGGGGCACAACATCTGTTCAAGCATACTGTATAAGTGCTGTATAGCAGGTCTTCAAAAAACCACTTTTTATAGTCAATGAAAAGTAATTTTTCATATCCATTAGCTGATGTAACTTTTAACTGAAAGGATTAAACAGCTATTACTACTGCATGTTTCCTGAGGAACGGGAATTCTTGTGCATCTTTTAAATGTGGTAGATTGAATGTCATTAAACCTTTCTTTTATTAGCTCAAGTTTTGCTTGTGGATTAGCTGGAGCCCTTGCATCCAACCCAGTTGATGTTGTAAGAACACGCATGATGAATCAGAGAAGCCAACATGGGGGACACTCAAGCTACAAGGGCACTTTGGATTGCTTGTTACAAGTAAGTAATTCATTATCAACATAAATACTGCTGCCATCAATCAATGATTTTGGAGTAGAGCTCAATTTTTCCAATTCCCTAGAAATTAATCCTCGTAACTTAGATATGCTTTTTGCCATAATTCTCGAAGGGAATATACTGGCAGTAATGCACTTGGTGTGGAAAGTATCTACTGTTGACAGAAAGACAGGAAAAAAGTTAGTGTCTGCTACAACCCTTACTTCCTTTTGGTGCTTGGATGAGGAGACTAAGGCTCTCAGCAGCACTCTGTCTTACTAAACTTTGTACTATGCCAGGCTGATAGGAAATGATAATTTTCAGTTCTTGAAGAACAAGATCTGGGACAGATGGTTGTTGTTTTTTTCTCTGTTGCGTACTGCATGATGGAAAACCTAGTTAAGCCAGAGGCAAGGTCAGTCTCTGATCTTGATTTCTTTGATATGGTTTCTTAAATCTCTAAATTTGGTACGAGGTGGGAGCATGGTGGGTTTTTACATGGAGAAGAATGGATAGTAAGATATTGCTGTCCAGCTGTTGACTGAACAGTCCAAGTCTCACTGTCCAGCGAAATTTTTTGAAGTCCATAAAGCAAACAGAAAAATTTCAAGGGAATGCCTAATGTGAGCTGCAGGCTTACATGCAGAACTCTGCAAGGCTTTTTCTTTTTTGGGTGGAAGTCCAGGAGCGCAACTTGGATAATTTGTGTTGGGTACTGAGTTACATAGACTGCAACTTTACCTACCAGGTAATGCTGCAGGCATTACTAATCTTGGTTTTATCTAGTGAAATTTTTCTTTGTTCCATCATACAATATGTTTAAATGAAGGTTACAGGACTAAGCCCTTCTCTTTTCTGGTATAGCCCTGTTAGCTGAGATGCTGTCTAGATTTCTCACTAATAAAGAATTACATAAGTATGTTCTTATTCTGTTGTTATGGTTGTTTGTTTGTTTGTTTGTTTTTTCCCTAGACATGGAAGAATGAAGGCTTTTTTGCTCTATATAAAGGGTTTTGGCCAAACTGGTTAAGACTTGGTCCTTGGAATATCATTGTATCCTTTTTCAAAGGTGTGCCAGACTATGAAGTTAGCCATACAACAACAAGTATTGTTTTTCACAGAATACTCAGTGTGAAAAGTGTCCTGTCAGCACAGATATTCCCTTTTTATGAATAGGAAGTTGTGTAGTTGACAGGGGTTTTTTTGTCAACTGCTGCTGGTCAGTTTCACACAGAGTGAATATTGAAATGTAATCTTGCAAAATAATTCTCTGTTATTCCAATGTCACATCTGTCCATTCCCTTAGTTTGGAGCCTCATTTTAAATAAAATTGACCAGATGAGTTAGGAATGGGGACTATTTCCAGAATTGGGGAAACTGTTGGCAATTACTAATGCAGTCTTTTTTTTTTATCTTAGTCTCGCACAATTTTGGTTTTATTTCAAGAGCCAGGTGATCAGAGCCCTGGGAGGTGGGTTGGTATTAATGTTACTTTGCCATGAACGAACCTCCCATAGCCCCTCAAAGCTAAGATAGGAAAGACTCACAAAAGCCCCTCTAGGGGCTTTTGCAGTATTCTCCTTCATCCTCAGTCCTGTGGAATAGAGATAGGAAAGTAATTGGCATCACCAGCCTTAAAGCAAGTTTCATTGTTTTGCCTAGTATTGGGTAAAAAAGTGGCCAACCCGCAGCATGGCATAGGAGGGAAAAAAGTGTGGAACACAGTTTGACACAGACACAGCTATCCTTTAATAAAGTGACCATTTTGTACTGCATGAACAGGAAACAGTTTTCCTCAATCAGCTGTCCCAGTTCTTCCTGACATATGAACAGCTGAAGAAATTGGATGCCTGACATGCTGAGCTGCATACTGAATTCTGTTAATGTACTGTCTGACTTTAGAGCAATGTCCAAGTTGTCTTGTGTATTTGCTCTTTATTGTCTGAACTGCTGGCCAAAGGAAGAGGTCACTGCAAGACTGTTGAGTGAAAAGAACCTGTAAGTGATTTCAAGGCAAACTGGCTCCTGTAACCATGGCTTGTGTGATTCAGTGGATGATGTGCACTATTTTCTAGACTGAACCAAACATGGTGGAATACTCTCTGTCAACTGTTTCAGTGTTCTTGAATGAGAAGATCTGTAACACAACTTGATGCTTTTGAGACTCATGCACAGTTTTTTTTATAAGAGGCAAAGAACAGGTTTTTTTCTTCTGTATTTATGTAAGGAAAGGAAAAAGATTTCTGAAAAGAAAAAATTATTTTTCTTAGAGATAGGCAGTACCAAGGAGCTGGGCTTTTCCTGCTTTCAAAAATGTATACGATTTGAGTGTAAAAGCTTAAAGCTTCTAATTAATTGGAAGTGTCACAAGACATCTTTGCAGGCTTTCAGGTCAGCAAAATACCTACTGCAGTGCAAAATCTGCTTCTGATTTTGGAGCTTTTGTGTGTTCTAAATCCTTAGATGTCTGTGTAATCTGCTGGGATAATCCAGCTTCATTTGCAAGTGTGGTTGCTACAGTTGTCAGTTTTGCATAGCTTGAAGAAAGTTTTTTTTTTTCCGATGTATCATGATGATTTTCAGCATAAGCGATTCTTCAAGATATTCCTACTTGCAATTTACATGTGAATAAAGTTCAAACAAGTTCATGCCCATCTGCTGATCTTGCAGCGAAACTTTCCATGCCTCTTTTGTTGGGAAGAACTACTTGTACTGGTTACTGGCTGTTACCTGTCATCTGAAAGGTGCACCGAGCAGTTCAGGCTGTGTCATGTAGGTGTTTATGTGAAAAGAACTAACCCCTCCAAAGTAGATCTACTATAAAGACTGCTTTCCTTCTTTAAAAAGACACCCAAACCCAGAACTACTGAGTGCTTTCATATACCAAAGAGGCTCAAGTTGCTGTTACATGCAGGGAAACACTTTATGCAGAAATCAACCACAACTTTTATAAAACATTACCTTTAGGCTCAAGTGTGTATCAAAACTTCAGGCCCTTTAAAGAGTTACATTCTTATTAAATGCTGCTGTTTGATTCCAGGAAAGGGAATGATGAGATGCAACTCATATGATGAACCTTCTATGTTTACAGCAGGTAGCAAAGCAAGGTGCATAGGTTTGGATTTTTTGTGGCATTGTGTTAATCTTTTACATGTTTTTCATAGAATCCTGCATTCCACTTCAAGAACTTTCATTGTGCTTTCAAAACTATCATAATCACTTAAAATTACTAATTTTGAATTCACAAGTGGATTTTTAAATGCACAAGGCACTTTCTTTCCAAAGGTACAATGTTTTCTATATATATGAGTATGCTGATGTGCAGTGATTTTCCTTACAACTGTTTCTGTACTTTCTGCGCTTTAATAGAAACACTTGTAAATATTTTTATACACCATATAAGCAAAGAGTATGTTTGACATTTTTAAACTTATTAAAAGTGTTAAAATCATTATGTAATGACTCTGAGCTGCTTTCAGTTTCTGCGTTTCAAATGGTAGGGGGGTGGAGTGGGGCTCAAATACTTCAGGGTGATTAACAAGGGAAAGCTGTTGCTGGTATCGAACTGTTTGGTGCTATTGGTTATTTAGCCAAGGCAGACTAAAGCTGCTGTTCCTCTCACTTACTGGCTCAACAACATCCATTAACTATAGGTTTTCACTGTTCTTCGCCATATGTTAAATTGCAACAACATTTCCCACTCTATTATGAAAACTGCATGGTCTGGAACAGGTCAATCAGCTTCATTTTGTGTAGCAACAGAATAAATTTATTACACTTCTTACCAAAATGCATTTCTAGAGTTCAAGTGTGGTAGGACAAATGTGATGGACCAGTTCCGAGAGGCTGAGGAATATCCCAGTTTGGAGTGACAGGGTAGGAGTGCATTGTATCAGGTAATCTGTGGGACAACTGGACAAGATGGACTGAAATTAATTGCATAGCACCAAAGGAATACAAACAGTGAAAGAGGAGTTCAGGATCTCAGCTGAAGGTGACTACTGCAGTGAAGACCACAAGCTATTTTCAAGATCTTTAATTCTGATGTACCTTAGGATTTAGTGTGTAATGATAAAAACACTTAAGTTTACGAAAGCTAACAGCAAACCAAGGATAAGGGAAGATGTTTCTGAAGTTAATTGAATTCTGCAGGCATGCATGTTCTGGTACATAATGGAGAAAGCACCTCTGGTTATGGGGTGATGCAGAAAATGAGTCTCATAATCAGGAAGTTGGGTGGTGATGTGTGTGTGCACTGTCAAAAGGGAGGGCTGTCTGTCTTCACCTACCCCCCCTGTACTGCCTCAGTGCTGTCCTGACTCTTAAGGGAGAGCCACTAGTGTGGGAAAGGGTGTGATGGTTCCTTGTTGTAGGCTAGGAAAGTGCTGGAGCTCATGGAAGGGACGGGCAGACACAGGGGTGTCCTCTTGGTGGCAGACAGTGGTTTGGCACCAGTCGAGACAAATCTGACGGTGGAGGACATGTCAGGAGGCCTTTAGTTGCCATGTTAGATTAAACTGCATCACTGGTACAGCTGCAGCAGCCAGACCCAGCTGTTAATATCAGGGAGGCATTGTGACTTCCAGGGTTGTCCTGTGGGCTCTCTGCCTCTGCTGCCTTGGGAAAGAAGACTCCAGGAAATGCAGGGAATGAGTCACCTGCCAGACTGCCCATGGGTATCCCTGGTAGAGCCATGGACATGGTCCCTGCCCAGGAGCACCACAGGGCTGCCTGTGCCCAGAGGTTCAACAAGATCAAAGGCCAGGTCCTGCACTTTGGCCACCACAACCCCATGCAGTGCTACAGGCTGGGGACAGAGTGGCTGGAAAGTGGCACAGTAGAAAAGGACCTGGGGGTGCTGGTTGACAGCTGCTGAATATGAGCCAGCAGTGTGCTCAGATGACCAAGAAGGCCAGTGGCATTCTGGCCTGTATCAGAAACAGTGTGGTCAGCAGGACCAGGGAAGTGATTCTTCTCCTGTGCTTGGCACTGTTGAGGCCACACCTGGAGTACTGTGTCCAGTTCTGGGCCCCTCAGTTCGGGAAGGATATTGAAGTTCAGCAGTGCGTTCAGAGAAGGACAACAGAGCTGGTGAAGTGTCTGGAGCACGAGTCGTATTAGGAGAGGCTGAGGGAGCTGGGGTTGTTTAGCCTGGAGAAGAGGAGGCTCATGGGAGACCTCATTGCTCTCTACAACTACCTGAAAGGAGGTTGTAGCCAGTGGGGTGCTGGTCTCTTCTCCCAGGCAACAGGATGAGATGACAGTGTCTTAAGCTGCGCCAGGGGAGATTTAGGTTGGACATTAGGAAGAATTTCCTCAGAGAAAGGGTGATTAGACATTGGAATGGGCTCCCCAGGGAGGTGGTGGAGTCACCATCCTTGCAGGTGTTTAAGGAAAGACTGGACGTGGCACTTATTGCCATGGTCTGGTTGACACGGTGATGTTCGGCCCTAGGTTGGACTCGATGACCTCAGAGGGCTTTTCCAACACTTTTTGTGATCCTATGATCCTGCGGATCGACCCCGGGCGCGTGGTGATGCTGCAGCCGCCCCCCGTCATCCCCGCCGCCAGGGGGCGCCATCCCGGCCGCCCGCCCCTCCCTGACTCACTTCTTCCGCCGTTAATGACGCCACTGCCGCGCGACGCCGCGCGTCGGCGCCGAGCCTCCCCCGGAAGCGCCGCCCCGCTCCCGGCGTTCCGCCCCGCTCCCGGCCCGGCCCGGCCCCGCCGCCGGAGGCAGCGGCAGCAGTAGCGGCAGCGGCAGCAGCAGCAGCAGCGTCATCATCATCATCATCATGTTGGAGCCGCCGCCCGCGGAGCCGCCGCCCGCGGGCAGGGACGTGCGGGACCTCCTCAGCCTGTGGGACCGCCGCCCGCAGCCCACCGCGCCGCTCAGCGACCGCCAGACCGACTCGGTGCTGGAGCTGAAGGCGGCGGCCGAGAACCTGCCGGTGCCGCCCGAGGTGAGGCGGCGGCGCCGGCCGGCCCGGGGGGATGGCGGGAGGGCGGGAGCGGCCGCGGTGCCACGTCGCCAGGCGGGCGGCGGTGACGGCCCTGCCCGGCCCGACCGGCTGGGCCTGCAGGGCCGCCGCTCCCCGAGGTTCAGGGGCTCAGCAGCGCTTTGCGTTCTGGATTGTCCCGGCAATTGCAATGGCCTCCTCCCTCCCTCCCTCGGGAGGGCTTGCTCTTCCTGCTGCCTTCCCGAGGCGCCTCGTGCCTACTGCCCGCCCTGGCTTGCAGGGTTTGTAGGCAGCGGTGGCAGCTTTCCCCTGAGCATCCCTGAGCCTGCCCTCGCTGCTTCCCTCACTTCATCGAAATTTCTCCTCTTGAAATTGAGAGCTTTAGTTGTGGAGCTACGTTCTTTTGGTCCTCTTAGTTTGATCCTCATTAATACATAGCTGCTGGCGCCAGTGTTATTTCCTGGTACAACTTGCAGATGATCCAATGAGGGTGTAAAGCCAAGAAAAGTGGCAAAAAGCGTAATAATTTGTCAATACCATAGAGGACGCGGTCTCCCACTCAGTTATAGAATACCGAACTCTGACAAAGTGATTATTTGTGAATACTCCTTTGTCTCAAAGGGAAGTGGAACAGAATGTTTGCATTCCTTAGCTGCACTTTTCATGAGAGGCTTTGTATTTGATACTTTTGATACATCATTACGATGTGAGCAGGATCGTAGCACAAGATGCGGTGCCATAAAATCAAGAAAGTTGGCTCTCGGCAAGTGTCAGAAAGCTCAAAATAGCAAGGGGCGAGTGTAAAGCAATTCCTTCCAGAAATGCAGCTCTTTCATTTCATTCTTCCTGGTTTCTTTTCTTGTGTAAATATGTGCAAAAAGTAAATACTGGCAGGCATCCAAAATGATTGTAGCAGGATATGCTGCTGTCATAGGATGTTCTTAAGGATCTAAACCAGCTTCGCAACAGGGCAGGTACTGTATTTGCCAGTCAGGACAATGGCAATGCCAAGACATTTTGTTCTTCAGTGGACTGGGACAGTGGCATCTCAGCTGTTCTGGAAAATCAGGGTCTGATGGACTTGTCTATTTCTCAGTAGTAGACATGAGAGAAATCCTGCCTGTTTTAGAAAGCAGGGAAGAAAAGTGTATGGAAGTTGAACAACATACAGCAATCTGTCATTTCTCAAATAGTTGAAATCGTGATTGTTCTTTCTTTGTTGCACAAATATTGCCAGGAAGTGAATATTTTGCTAAGCAAGTAGTTTTTTAGAGGGATACCAATTTGTATTTTAAGTAGTGTTTTCTGTTTTTACATTACTGATGTTCTCAGCAATTGAAAACATCCAGCTCATCATGTTATTTAAAGAGGCTATTACATTAAATAAGCGTATATAACAATATTTGTCTTCTTGAATTTCTTTCATGTAAGCTAATTAACAGACTCTGGTCATAATTAAATACAATTTATCTCAAGTTACTTTTTTTTCCATATTTTTCTCATTTAAACAAAATAATTGTGGCTGAAAAATAATTCCCATTCAGCAGAGCTATTCCTTGTCTTCTGAATGAATTCTGGCAGTGTTAAGTCTTGAATTTTCCTTGAGTAAAAAACTCTGACAATTCCTGTGCAATGGTGCTGACAGGTACCATGGACAATAAGTTTGGTGTTTTTTTTTTTTTACTTCTGTGTCAGTTCTGAGTTCTTATGCTCTCAGATACTTTTCTAGTGCATCTCTCTGGGTTAGAACCACTTATACTGGAAAATAAAGTGTAGCTTATCAGTGTCAGATACATGTACCTTCGGTTTCTGTTCTTACACAAACATGTACTTACATAAAATGCTGTACAGTGTTTTCTGACTTTAACTTAAAATTGTCAGGTGTTTCTGAATGAATAGGTGGTCTAGTTGTTACTGTAATGATTGGACTTGATAATCTTAGAGATCTTTTCTAGCCTTACTGATTCTATGACAATCATGTTGATAGATAAATGTCCATTTGTTTCTTTAAAAGTAAATGCCAGTAATTTTCTCATCTTGTTGCTTTGGATTGTGTTGTAGTTGAGCTGCATATACTAATTCTCTGTGAGTTCTCTAACTAAAGCTTTTGGGGTTTTGTGAGCAGCTTCCAATTGAGGATTTGTGCAGCCTGACTTCCCAGTCTCTACCTGTTATGCTGTCAGCTGCGGTGCCAGAATCTACAGAGGATGTCCTTTTGAAAGGATTTGCAGCACTGGGGATGGAGGATGAAAGAATTGAAACAGCACAGCAGGTGAGTGATGCTGAATAACCTCCAAGATGCTGTAATCTGCAGAGAATTATGTTAGTTTCTGTGTCTCTCACCTAGCTTTTGGTGGGTTTGCTAAATTTTAGGGCTGTTTTCAAGAACATAAGGGGGAACGTGGGGGGGGGGAAATTGCTAAAGTCTCAGCTTTTAAGTGACAGGTACTTTTCCCATTTGGAGTGGAGTCCTATGTGAGAGTAAGGCACCCCTTCAATAAGGTGGTGTTGCTCTTAATGTAGAAGAACGTCCTGCCCCTTCCCCACTTTCTAGTGTGACATCCTTGTTCTTGTGCAAATAAAACCAGATGAAATTCAATCTTTCCCATTTTAATTTAGTGAAAGAATAGAATAGAATGTTTCAGTTAGAAGGGACCTACATTGAGGAATTTGTTTACTTTATTAATAATTGAGTTCTGAAACAGCTCTGTTTTTAACAAAAGGTCATCTTCATTTCATAGATCATAGATTGGATTTTTTTTTAAAATTGATTGCATGTGATATCTATATTGTTCACACCATGAAATCTCTTCTAGTTCTTCTCCTGGTTTGCTCAGGTGCAAACTCAGATGGATCAAGATGATGGTGCCAAGTATAGGTACGTGTTCTTCCTCAGTTCCTTTCACTATAAGCCGTTCAAACCTTGAAGGACTTCATCTTGTCCATTAATGTTAGCACGTGTTCAGATTCAGCTGGTGGGGAATGGGGGAATGTGTTGGAGCAGCTGAAACTTTCCAAGGCAGTGTGCCTCACTCCCATCCTGAAGGCCATTGCCCTTGTGGCAGAGTAGTTAAAGGGGACGCAGATTTCCTTCTGAACTGCCCAGTATATTAAGACAGGTGGAAATTAGTTTTGGCTTATAGACAGAGCTGTAGACAAACACAATCTTAAGAGTTTTCCTGTGCTTTTTCAACTGCTGCTGCCATTGGAATGGCATCCTCTGAGGGTGAGACTGTGTAAGCAGATGTGGCTGGTAGTCATTTCTGTTCTCACCATTTGTCTCACCAGTGACTATGGCTGTGATCCTGTATCTGCATTCTCTGCATTCCTTGCCACTTCGCTCAACTCCAGTTTGGAAGCTTGTCATTCTCATCTGTTTTTGCCTAACTGACTTCCCCATCAGGCTCAGAAGAACCCCTTCCCCCTGACTTTGACATTTACTCCTTGAGAGTCTGAAGTACAACTGAATGGCTTAGCTACATCTGCTGATGGCTTTTTTGGAAACTGGCTTGTGTTTTGAGACTTTACAAACTTGCCCTTGGCTGCAAAGAGGTGCTCCTTTATTTCCTCTTCTGATTTTCTCTGCTTTTCTTTGGGCTGTTTCTTCTTCTTTTGCTCTGACATTTGAGGACACATGACTTCCCTTAAAAGCAGAGGGTTAGGCATGTACTAAGCCCATGATTAGATCATGAAGAACCTAAAAAGAGTAGCAGCCTTGCACTTTGACAGTTGACACGTTCTTAGTAGGGCACATGAGTGCGTAGGTTTGCCATGGGTGCACAGTGGTTTGTAGGATGGTCAACATGTAACCGCAGGAGGCCAGGGGGGCAGGAGTAAAGCAAGTTCTTTGCCTGTTGTACACTAAAGGGATACATAGTAAAAGGATACATGGATACAGAGAATTGTTTTACTTGCTGTTTTGTATGGGGTAATGTAGAGGTCAGAATTTTTAGCTGACATCCAGG
The DNA here is from genome assembly GCF_003945725.1 of Corapipo altera. NCBI lineage: Eukaryota > Metazoa > Chordata > Aves > Passeriformes > Pipridae > Corapipo > Corapipo altera. The sequence continues at coordinate 57,710,336 of NW_020884872.1, read as the reverse complement.
AGTAACTCACTTTAAATGATGCTTTAGTTAAGCTGAATGCTTCACCTGGTATTTAGTGATCGTCTAGAATTTTTGTCTGCATTGAGCCTTAGACAAATTGGTGACATTAGACACCAGATCTGTTTCATCTAAGCCTCTTTCAGTCCTCACAGTAAGTTTTGAATCCTCTGGATAATTTCACCTACTTTAAGAGAGAAAAAGTAATTTCTAAATGGAAACTGAAAATTGTGTAGAATAAGAGACCCAAATTAACACCCCTGTTGGAAGTAAGGCAGGTAGGATTTGGCTGCTAACAGTAGCTTGCACTACTGTGCAAACAACTGTGTTTGTGTTGTCCACTTAGACAGTATTCACATTGCTGTGGTGCAAGCTGCTGCTTTCTAGGTAGACTTGCTGTAAGGAGTGTCAGGGAAATGAAGTTACTACGGTGGCTATTCCAAACCCTTTAGCTCTGTTGTTTCTGTGGTTCATGAAACATCTGCTTATTGTCCACTCTTGTTTGATGCAAGTGATCTTTTATTCCTAGAGAGGGAAAGGTGGTGACAGTGTCCCTGCAGGCAGCTGGATTTGCAAATACAGAAAGGGAAATTTTACTTCTGTTATCTATTGATTCTCTTTTTCTAGACAGATGAGGGATTACTTGTCTGGCTTTCAGGAGCAGTGTGATGCTATCTTGGACGATGTGAACAGTGCCCTTCAGCACCTGGAGTCACTGCAAAAACAGTATCTTTTTGTGTCCACAAAGACAGGAACACTGCATGAGGCCTGTGAGCAGCTTTTGAAAGAGCAGGTAATCTTTGATGGGAGGATTACTGAGAACTTAAAAGACACCTTAAACAAAAGTTTCTTTTTCTCAGGCTGATAAAACTTGTGAGATGTGGTTACAATCCTTCCATCTGCTTTGGACCTCATTTTTTGTGTGTGCTTCACCTGTAGCTAGGGTGTCAGGCTCTGCAGCAGAATGTTCAGTATGTGTCAGTATATGCTTTAATCAAAAAAGATAGCTAGCTGAGGGCAGCTTTTTTAACTGATGCCTGACAAGTGTGAACTGTATTGAGATTAACAATTCATATCACTTACAGAAGTATTTTGAGATGGTTATCACAAGGACAAAAATCTTTTAAAGTTGTGAGCTTATATCCCAAATACTTTCTTTCTCGTCATGAACTGCTCCAACAGTGATATAATGAACGTGTGTTTTTAGTAAGACTGGATAAGTGAGAACATTTTTTAAGACTCCAATCCTGAAATGTAGGATTTCTACTATTCTCTTTAATACTGATGGCAGCATTGCTCTTTATATGCAGTAGTGCCTGTGGAATATTGACAAACCTGTAGAATATATTTTTTTAAATACACTACTGAGAGTAGTGTGTCATTCTCTGGTAAGAGAGAGCAAGAGAGCACTGCTGTATTCTGCATCTTTTGTTGTACTTAATTAGTTGCAAGTTATCTTGGACTGTTTAACAGTGGTGTGTGCTAAGAGCTGAAAGGGAGGTTGAGTAATTTTACATGTATATTTTGACATATATAAAAATATATATTTAAGCTACTTGCTAGGATGCTGATATTCTTTTATTTATTGTTTTTTAATAGTCAGAACTTGTTGACCTGGCTGAAAACATTCAGCAGAAACTTTCTTACTTTAATGAGCTGGAAAACATAAACACTGTAAGTAATATTTTGCTGTTAATCATCTTAGAAAATGAAAGCGTACCGATCTTTTGAACTTTGTCTCTAACAATAAGGATTATTACAGTGACACTTTGTCTTGTTTTCCACAGAAATTGAATTCCCCTACGCTGTCTGTGAACAGTGAAGGATTCATTCCCATGCTGGCTAAGCTTGATGATTGTATTGCATATATTTCATCGCATGTAAGTCATTCTCTACTAGTTTGAGCTAAATCTTCAAAACTGTGTGTTCATACTATTTTTGTGGGGTTTTTCCTATAAAAAATTCTCTTTGCCAAATACCCTAAGAAGTCAAATATGATGATTTATAAACTTATGAAATTTTTACTGAATATGCTTATTATGGCATTTAATTTTTATAAAATATTGCTTTTAGTTGGTACAATCTAGCATTTCTAGCTAGTTATAAGAGTGTATGGAGTTTTGATAAATTTTTGACTCTTACTGTTTCTATTTAAAACTGTTTCATTTCTTTCAGCCAAATTTTAAAGACTATCCTGTGTATTTGAACAAGTTTAAACAATGCCTTTCTAAAGCTATGCACCTTATCAAGACATACACTGTGAATACACTACAGAACCTCACAAGCCAGTTAATGAAAAGGGTAAGAGTGAATCAGGAATGGTAACTTGAGCTGTACTAAAATGTGTATTGTAACACTATACAGTTTTCTTCTTGTTTTAAAATTTTTTTGGGGGGGTGGAAGGTGTCAACAGGTTTTTGTGAAAATAGGTCAGTGCTACAGTGTTTGTGTAGGTTGTCCAATTTTCAGCCGAAAATAACCAAGACCTGGTGATCCAAAAGATTTCAAAATAGTAATAATTAAAAGATCATGGAATTTGAAGGTGAAGTAGCTGAATTGAGGTAGGTGAGCAGTAACCTTAGTGAAGGCCAGGGATGGATAAATGGCTGTGTTAGAGCAGCAGCAGCCAGGTGGCCAGACAGTTTGCTTCCCTGGACCAGCTTGTTCACTGTAGCTCTGAATCAGCTGAAGTGCACGTTGATGTCTGTGTTTCCAAATGAGGAGGGTGCACAAGAGAAATTGGGGACTGTGGGGGTGTGTTTTGGAGATGAATTGCTTTGGAGACAGAGAGAGGTTGCAGAGAATACTTGGAGAAAGTATACAGGAGCTGGGTGCTGTAGGATGAGAATTGTTCAAGCACAACTCTGAGTTTGTGCCATGACCGTTTCAGTGTTATATTCCAGTAATTTTTTTGGGTGCTCTTGGTTATCTAAATATTTCTTTTTTTCTGCAGTGGTTTGTGTAGCTGCAGGGAACAACTGTGACAGGTTCCTACTAGTTTTGCCAGTGTCTTTTGTTTTGCTTTAAAATGTTGACAGTGATACTAGAGTGTTCTAGGGAAAAGTTAGGTATTTTCTCACTCACTCCGGTGAGATTTAGGCATAAAGGTGAGTTGGGAGGTTTTTTGGTCTCATTAAAGTGTTGGTAGTTGTGTACTACAATATTTCGGCAGAGGGGAAAGGAGAGAGGAGTGTCTCTTTCTACCCACTTCGATTCTTCAAATAACTGTTGTGTTCCTTGTGCTCAGTCCTATTACAGGCAAACTTGGTGTCCTGAGGGATAACCAGTGACATTGAAAGATGCTAGAATTGAGAACTGACAGACCTGGAAGAAGGGGATTTTAGACAGTGTTCATGCAAACTTGCGAAAGAATACTCCTGGAGTGAAGATCTTTGTTAACGAGCATTGAACATCTTTCATGTTTGGTACAAAACTAGGTTTTATTATGAAAAAAGGTATCACAGCTTGGTTTGATGCCAATGGATTGCTGTGACTGAGCTGAATTTAAAGAGAATTGAACATCTCTCATAAGAAGCATGTTTACAGAAAGAAACGTGTAACTGGATTTCTGGATTTGAATTGCCGCTTAGGAGTTTTAAGTCAGGAAGGATATCTCTTGTAGGAGTCAGATCACCTCTTTCTTCCCACATAGATAGGGATTTTGTGGATGTTCTGCATATTTCTCTGAAGCATCTAGTGCCTGCTTCTGCTAGAAGTGCAGTACTGAAACTGGTTTTTAGTTGAGATTTCGTGTTGCAACAAAACAAGAGGCCTTGTCAGGACTGGAAAGGGACTGATGAGATCTGGATGTTCTTTGTTGTTACTCACACGTGAGTGTTTGGGGATTTTGGTCTGTGTTTGTAAATGGGTGCTCAGGTTGCTCGCAGGGATGACAGTAGGAGGTGGGAAAGGTGGAAGCATTTTCCCGTCCCCACCATGTTTCAAAAGGCAGCCGTGTGCTTTTCTCTATGTCATCAGTAGGGATTAGGGGAAGAACACTTCTTCTTTAGTGGCTAAATTGGGTCTCTGCTCTGCTTCATTAGTGCTAAAATTTGTCTAAGTTCAAGCTCTGCCCAGCTGAGCTGGGGACCTGCAGGGAGCTGCCTCAACACTTGATATTCTAGTTGGAGCTTGAATGCAAGCTGAAACTTAGCTTCTCTGCCCTGGGACTGGGAGGTAAAAGGGAAATTCTGTTCCACTGTAGTACTACAGAGTAAGGACCAACAATTAGTGCTACTGTGGCAGGTCCAGAGACAATTGTTGTCTCTAGTGGAGAATATCATAATTACTGAAAATGTTACTTTTGCTGTAGAGGCTGTTGGTTGAAACTTTTGTTTTGGGTTTTGTTCTTCCATCTGACTTTGAGTTCTGAAGCCAGCATGCCTTTCTTGGTGGGAGGTGGCAAAGAGCTGTTCCACTGGCAGTATAAGCATAAAGAACCAAGACCCTGTTTTAGAGCCTAATTATCTTGGCCATTATATACTAGAAGCCAAATATAGTAGTTTGCTGTCTAACCAATTACTCATTTCTTCTTTCAGGATCCTTCAGCTGTGCCAAATTCTGACAATGCCTTCACGCTATTTTATGTAAAATTCAGAGCAGCTGCTCCCAAAGTCAGAGTAAGTAGGCTGGTAACTAACTTTTGAAAAGGAACTTATGAAAATGGAGCTAGAATTTATTAGTGCGAATGCTAGGATTGCATATTGTGCGAGTGTGAATATCCAAAGATTGTATAATTTGTCCATGGAAAAATACTGCATGCAGTTTTCCAATTATTACAGAAAAATAATGTACTAATAATACTTTTTCCTTTTTTTTTTGAGTAGACTCTAATTGAACAAGTAGAGCAAAGATCTGAAAAAATGCCAGAGTGAGTATGTCTACATAATTTGTCTTCAACAATTTTAAGTTTGGAAAATATTTACTTTTAAGTACTGTTTAACACAATATTCATTTAAAAGAAAGTTTCAAAAATCAAAATTATGTAGACTTCAAAGAGGGTATTAGAATTCATTTTATGTGTACCAGAAAATGATCTTCAGGATGCATCTACTGTTCTAATTTCTTGGACAGGTATCAACAAGTTCTCAATGAAATCCATCAATGTTACCTTGACCAGAGGGAGCTCTTGCTTGGTCCAAGTATCGCTAGCACTGTTACAGAACTAACCAGTCAGAACAACAGAGATCATTGTGCTCTGGTAGGTAAAGTAGTCTTGTGTTAGTGGTTTTTGTTATATTTTAATCACCTCTACCCCAAGTAAAATGTACTTATTTAATTCAGTCATTTACATGCAAAATTGTTGCTGTTGTCTGTGGTTTTGAATCATTAAAATTTTACTAATATTTTCAAGCAATACATGGTTTGTTTCTGTACAAACTCCATCCTGTTACAAACCTCACAAAGGGGGGAGGATTAAAAAAAAAGGCATAAAATGTGGGTACTTACATTTCAGAAACAAAAAGGGACAGAAGTTGTACAGTGAGCTTTTATTTGTCTTGTAGCATCTTTTCAGTCCGTAGTTTTAGAGTTCATCTCATTAATTTTGAATCTTACAAAACTTCAATTTAATCATAGCTATTATAATAATAATATGTGATATATAGTTATAGTATGTGTAATATCTCTTGTAATACTGATGCAAGAAAAATAATTTATTAATCAAGTATTGGTATTTCTGTGAATACAGGTACGAAGTGGTTGTGCCTTTATGGTCCATGTATGCCAGGATGAACACCAGCTTTACAATGAGTTCTTCACAAAACCAACACCAAAACTGGAGTAGGTGGTACATGCTGGTTTTGTTTTACTACATGTGGTATTTATTTAGAATGCTGTGATTGATCCTTGTATGGACCATTCACTGAAGAGCTGGACTTGATGATCCTTGTGGATCCCTTCCAACTCAGAGTATTCTGTGAAATCTGTGAATATGGCAGAGAATATTATATGGCAGATAGGGCTGTGTTGCAGTGGTTTGGTAAGAACCAGCAAGGAAAAAACCCAACTTAATTCACTTTATGCATCAGAAGTTTGTTTCCTTTTTCTTCAAGCAAAGCTAATAGTTTACACTCTCCATAAATAATCTGTGCAAGTGCTCTGTAGATGGTCTGAAAGAGATAAAGACACTCAGCTACTTTGAAAATAGCTATGGAAGTTAACGGTGCTACAGCTCTCAGCTTTTTTTGTACATCCTCTGTGCCAATGGTTTGCACAGCCAGTTGCAGAAGTGCTTTTATTTGCTTCAGTGCAAAATTTAAGCTGATGAACTCCAGCTATTTTTCATCAAGGATTTAGTTAGTGAGCTGCCCTTACTGTCAGAGAGTATTTGCATGTTGCCTGTGTATGGGCTGAATTGAAGGCTGGGTAGTGAATACCTGACTAGAGCAGTATCTGTGTCTGCTCTGCCTAGATCTAGAAGAGGGATAGGTTGTTGCTACACATAGTAATTGCATTATAAAAGTATTGTAAGTTTTTTTACAACACACCTGCAATATTAGAGCAATTGAATAGATTACACCCCTTCTGCAATTTGCTGGTATTTTTTAATAATGATACTTAATTTTGAAATCTGTGTTGGTCATGTTCCCTTACTGTGAATTTAATAAATAATGTATTTCTATTAATATAACCAAGACACTGGTTTTGAGTGTTATAATGTCTTAAATTGAGTGCAGTTTGAGTTGAATAAGTGTGTAACCTGGAAAAAATATTTCCCATTACCCTACCCATCCTCTAAAGGTAAAGGAAAACCAAACCACATAAAGCCTCACTAGAGATAAGCCTCAATGCCAGAGTAGTACCAGTCTTTCCTGAGAAATTAGTCTCATGTGGGACATGCTCAGAAGTTGAGTTGACCTAACTAAACTGGCTTGAGAGTTTAGCTCTCTCAGTCCAAATCCTGGAGTAAATATCCCTAATTGAAATTAGTGTAAAATGTTCAGACAGAAATTTCATCACTAGTGCTGTACGAGAACAGACTTCTGATTATTTTTGAATCTTGGTGGAAAGTAGTTACCTCATTTCCTAAGAACTTGTTTTCCCTTTTTTGCCTACTTCTAAAGTACTTTAAGAAAAACATTTCAAATAGTAACTACTTAATTAGGTTTCACTTAGCATAACAAATAGCCTCCTTGTTTTTTTCGGAAGTTTTGAGGTGCTCTGAAAACATAACAGCCAGGTGTCTGTATACAGATAAGAGTTTACCAAAAATCTAGCCAAGACTAGAGATCTGAGATTGAGTGTTGTATTTAATAATAAGGCTGGTGAAACTTTCTCCTTTATTTCTGCTTTTAACATGGAGAGTTACTGTTTTACCAAGTTGCTTGTAATGCTATGGGATGCAAAGGAAGAGACATTCAAAATGTTTCTTCTGTGAGTATTCTTTTGTGAGCGTTTTTGTTCCCTCTCTGAGAGGAACAGAAGTGTCCTTGTCCTATTGACAGACATTCTTTGTGAATTAAAAAAAAAAGTTAAATAAAGTCAACATCTTTATCACACATTTAAATGCTCTTGATGTTTATATTTGCAAATCTAACTGGGGATTTACTTGAATTTTCAGCCACTGCCAATTGCATTATTGCATAATCTGTGATTAGTGAAGGGAGCATTGAGAATAGCAAAAATGTCTAGAGTGGGTGCTACTTGTTTTTTAACCAAGAGATGCATCACTTTGGACATGAAAGAAAAAAAATAAAGTGGGATTTCTGATGTTTCATATTGCACTGATATCATAACTTCCATTAGATTGAAAGTGTGTGTACTGGTTGGTAGTTGTTACAGAAAACATTACCAAGCTCTCCTCCTGCATCCCTTTTTCATGTCCTCCTGGTTCTGATAAACTATTGAGTGCTTGGAATCTGATGAATCTTTTCTCAAGGGGAAATTGGGCTTAGGATTCTGAGCTCAGCAGGAGCATTTATTCACACAGAAGCAAAGTAAACCAGTTTGCAGTATCTTCCCTTTGTGACAGGTTGAGTTGTTGGTTGGTGTGGGGGGGGTTTTATTTGTCTATTTGGTTTTTTTTAATTTTATTTTAAAATTAATTAAAATACGTATCACCATTTTTAAGCAGTTGTTATCCTGTGTATTTTAAAAGACTTTGTAGAAAATAATGGGTTCGTGTTTTAAACAGTCCTTTCTAAAATCTTCTATGGCACTGTGTTGCTTTGTTTTCTCGCCCTCCTTTCAAAAATCTTTGCCACAAAATAGTCCGTGCTTGTGATAAAATTTTGTTTTGGTATTGGGGGGTCCTGAAAGTATTTTGTATTGTTTTATTTTTACTTCATAGTGAACTCTTGGAAAAGTTGTGTCTTTCATTGTACGATGTCCTGAGGCCAATGATCATCCATGTCATTCACTTGGAGACGCTTTCTGAACTCTGCGGGATTCTCAAAAATGAGATGCTTGAAGATCATGTACAGAACAATGGTAACTCACAGATGGAAGCTGACTGTTTTTAAGTGTCTTCTTAACTGATAAAATTACTTAATTGCATTGGCAAAAAAATTCCTAGATGTTTTTTTCTTTCTAGTGTATCTTAACATTACCTCATCTTTGACATGTTTATGTGAAATGAATTATATTTTTTCATTTGTAATAAAGGTCTGTATTTAGGGAGTCTGTATAGCATCATTTAAATTATTATACTGATGTTAGTCCTGTTTGCTCTAGATTGTACAAATGCAAGGAAGCATCCACCCAGTGCATATGCAGAATTGATTTAAATTAACTTTTCAAACTAATGAATTGCTTTGCTTGGCCCTGCTAATCCATCATCCATGCAGAGCTTTCTGCATAATGATGATAAAACAAAGGAATGCAAACTGATTTGTTTTTAAATTTTCCTTGATGTCATGTTTCCTGGGGTAGAAATTGTAACTTCAGCAGAGGAGTTAAGTAGCAGGTATAGATTTTGGAGCTGTGTACGTGTTCAGAGCTTAAAGTCTCATAGGCGTGACCTTACCTGGTATTAATATGACCAGTGCATAATGGAAACCTTTCACAGTCTTAAATTTGCACCTGGCAATAAACAGAAATCATACTGATATATCACACAGTGTTGCTGAAGCTGTGCCAATAATCATGAAGAACTGCTTACTTTCCTGAAAGTATAATTGTAACACTGTTGGGAACGAGGAAAAACTTGCTGGCATAATCTTTTGGCTAATCTTAAGAACTGTCTTCATACTGCTTAAATTTGGGCTTCTACAATAATTCTTAAGTTGTATGTGAACTGCTTTGAATTATCTGTTCTGGTAGGTAGAAGAGTTATCAACTCCCAACAGTCACACCACAGGCATTGGCTGTGATAGAACCAAAGACACCTTGCTTTGTTTTTCTCACTGAAATGCCAGTTAGTATACCCACATCTCAAATAATTAGAATGCTTAATTCTGAGAAGGCCTTTGATGTAATCAGCGTGAGGTTGAATTTTCACAGTCTAATGAAAATTTGGGGAGCTAAAGGAACTGCATCATGGAGTTCAGTAATTCCTTGTTTGTCACAAATTTGTCTGGATGCTGCTGTTCCAAAAATAGTCTGACTTCATCTGCAGCAAGCAGGTTTTTGACATTTCTATACGTGATACTTCAGAGTTTTGTTTCTATTAGCTGGTTTTGTAATTAACAAATTTGTGCCTTTCTTCACCTTTGTCAGCTGAACAACTGGGTGCATTTGCAGCTGGTGTCAAGCAGATGTTAGAAGATGTACAAGAGCGTCTTGTCTATAGGACACACATTTACATTCAGACTGATATCATAGGCTACAAACCTGCTCCGGGCGATCTCGCTTATCCTGACAAGTTGGAAATGATGGAGGTATAGCATCAGCTTTTTTATTGTCCTTGACTGGTTTTCTTTTTATGTGCAGTGTACACAGTTCTGCAGTATGCTGCTTTGCAGCTAGGGTTTTCCAGTTCCTAGGTGTATTTAGTATTACTAGCATTATCAAATTGGCACCTGCTGATTAAATTATGACCCTAAATTTTTTTATTTACATTAATAACTAGTAGGTATTACCAATGTATTTTCTAGTTGAGCTGGAGTTGAAGAGTAGCTTTAGACAGTCACAGCTGCAAGTTTGTTTTCAGAAGTACTGGTCTGCTAGTGTTTGGTAGGCATCTGTGCACGCTTGTTCAGGCAGTGTAAGGGGAGACTTGCTTGCAACTTCAGATAATTTAACATGTCAGCAACAATTTCCAGTAGCCTTTTTCAGGTTCTTATCAGTATTAACCATTTTTGTAGTCATTCCAAGAGCTTTGAGTCAATGTTTCTGTTTAAATGGATCAAACTAATTATTCTTACTTAAAAAAGTTAATACTATATTGATGAAAGATTTCAAAATGAACTAACTCACAGAAATAAAAAAGTGGCCAGTGAGAAAGTTGAAATTAGTTTTTGACTAGAGCAAATGCATTTGATATGCAACTGAAGGATAGCATTGCATGGAAGCAATAAAGCATAGTAAAGATTCCCCCCTCAGGTAACAGTTACCCTTCACTTTATAACGAGAGGCCCAAGCTGTCAAAGGATTGAGTTAACTGAGAACGGCAATTCCAACATGGACTGGCAAGATCCAGATTTTATTACTCTATTCTGTTTTCCATCTAACTACCAGAATAGGTGGTGGCACTTAGAAAATTGTAGGACTTATTTCTAGCTGACCAGTTGGTAGAGAAGCTGTTGTTTGACTTCAGAATCAGAGCATTACTTATCTAAACACAGAAGCTTTATATATATAACTGTAAAGCTGTGCGCTGAAAGAAATGAATGTTGTACTTACTGTGCTCAGTTCTTGAGAGAACTTCTTGGCAGTGAACTTAACATTGCTATGACATTGTCTTTATACATGTCTAAAGCTTTTATTATGGTACAGTTTATGCTTTGGTGATTACAAGGGACATGCATGGCGTTGTAGGAAAGCATTTACAAACCCTAAAGCTAGTGACTTTGTTGAATACATGCTCTTTTGTACTGAAAGTTTAAGGACTAATAAGCATTTGAAGACAGAGCAAAAATAGTAACTGAGAAGTCCACCACACAAAATGTCATTAAATGGGATCCCTCCATTCAGAACAACTAGTGATCAGAAGATTTACCAGTGTAACTGTTAGGAGTACAGGTTTGTTTGGTTGGTTTGGGGTCTTTTATTATTTATTTATTGTGTTGCTAAAATTGTGTGTATAGAATTGGATTGAAAAATTATTGTGAGACCTTCTTCATGTTAGCTATAATTTCTTTAGGCAAGTAATGCAGCTGCTTGGTCCATATGGGGCCTTATTGTCCGACATGGGTCCTATGGTCCTTCAGTTAGAAAGTTCATTCCAAATTGAGAAATTATGCTACTCTTCATATGTCCTCATAAGACTCCAGTTTTTGCCTGGTTTGAGATTCATTTTGCTACTTGATTGCTTTTAAACCTCAAAACCTTGCTATTCAGAGAGACCTTCTGTCTTAGTAAATTAATTATTAAAATGTTAAAAGCACAAGGCAGAAATATTTCTTGTGCTGTTCTACTCAAATATTAATGCAGTTCTTTGCCCATTCTTGCTGCCTATCGTTGCTTTGAAGCAGACCAAGTAGTGAAAAATATTGAAGTGTGGAAATGTTGAGTAATGTTAGAGGAGGACTTTTGGCTGAACTCCTGCAGGGAATAAGCTAGAGAGTACTTTCAGGCCATCTGCACATATCGTTTATGGGAATAAAACCATCACAAAAATTATCCGTATAAAATCCAAGTGAATGTTGAATTGAGTTCCCCAATTTGAGCTTCTCTTTCTAGGTAGCTTCATAGGTTATTATTATTTAGAGATCAGTAAAAAAGGAAAAATGGAAGGAACAGTGCTTTACACAGATCTGTGTTGTTTTTGTGAATCTTAATTGACATTTCAGTGTTTCTGCCGCTGTTTTGGAAACATCTGTCTGTTTCTTCTAAATGTCTTTGAAACACTGGGAGCTGAGTGTAGCTGACTCCTTTTGCAATTTAGTATGCTTTTCTCTGTTGTAACCAAAGCAGTGTAAGGCTGCTTGAATAAAGGAGAAAAAATATTATAATGTTATTGTGTATCTTTCTTTGCAGCAAATTGCACAGAGTTTAAAAGAGGAACAGAAGAAGCTGCCATCTGAAGCTTCATTTTCAGATGTTCAGCTAGAAGATCCCAAGAGCTGCAGTTTAGTTAAATCTGGTATGAAATACATCTTAGATTAATGCATAAAGCTCGTGGGGAGTGAACATTAACCTGAACCATTTGTGAGAAACCTGCATGTATCTTAAAGGGTTATTTTCCTAGAGAAATTCGTAAGAGATTTTGAGAGGTAAACTTGTCTCAAAGTTGTTAGCTTTGTATTTTTTATGAGAAACAGCTTAATCTTGTTCTTTTGGTGGCAGTCCATTATGTGAAGCAGCTACTTTTGCAGCCAACAGCATCTATTATACTTTTTATGAAACCGAGCTTTTGTGTTTTCCATTGCAAAGTAGCCCTGCCATCAAGATGTGTACTTCGGGATGCTTCTGACTTTTAGCTTTAGCTGTGCTCTGTGACCCATGTGTCTGTAAATTACAGTTCACTGGAATCAAATTCCATGAAATATGGTGGTTTTGATGCCAGTCATTTGAGTGTTACAGATTTTTAAATTATTGTCTAAGATCTATTAAGAATTTCTCCTTTTTTTTTAACTGTTGTTCAGAATGGTACAACATCATTTTTACCAGCAGCATCTTTGTCATCTCTTTATCAGTTGTTTTTCAAATAGTTTTTGGTTATGTGGTATTTTCTTGCTTTTGGCTTGGAAGGCCTGCAAGGGTCTTTCTGGCTGTTTCTGGCTGAACTCCACAAAACCTATTGAGAAAAGAGTTCATCTTACTTCAAGCCAGGTGTATGGAATTTGCAAGTCCTGGTAATCTCGTGCATTCAGGAAATGGAAGGAACCTATAAGGTGTAACTTGAAGATATGTGTCTAAGATAATTGGGATTATTTGCCCTTCAAAGGTGCCTCCTTCCCATTTCAGTGCCTGCAGGAGTAGTTGAAGTGACTAATAAATAGCCTAGGAAGCTCAAACTGGCAACTAAGATCTTACAGGCTTTCCAATTAAGGTGACAATAAATTTATAGTTGCAAAAGGTAGAAAGATATTGCTGAATTATTTCAGACAATTTTCACACTGATCACATAAACACTTCACAAGTGTTTTTTCCATCATCATGTAAAACTTTAAACATTTTACTTTTTTCTAATGGTTGCTAATTGAAATCCGAGTTCTGATGCTATTGACTCAACTGTTTCCCAGCTTGATTTAAGGAGAAAATGAAAATAATACAGACTTCTGTCTGTCAGGTGTTGCGAAAATCCATTTTGAGCATACAGAATTATTACGAAAGTTATTCAGGAGGAACACTTTTTTATGTTTGCAACAACCTCATGACAAAATTGGGTTTTTGCCATTATTTTTGCAGTTATTAACATGATGTTTAGACCCTGTATTTTCTGCAACTGTTTAATCAATGTAGGATTATCCCCAGCAGAACAGAAAGTAGAAAGTAAAATTAATGGAAGTTTTTTTCCCCTGAACATTTCCTGTAATTCTCTGATCTCTACCCATTTTTTTCAGTAATTGATCATTTCAGCTGTTCAACTGAGTGGGAAGTGCCTGTCATTGGAGACATGCCTGTAAAAGTAACTCTTTCAAAGTTATTGAGCTGAGCAAATTGATGTCTTTTACAGCCATGTGCTCTATTCACATCAGAAATCTAGTACTGACCTGCTCAGAAGGAAAAAAAATTACCTGGTTAGGTAAAATAAAATGTCTTATTACTGCTTATTATAGTCAATATATTACTACTTATTATATTCAGTATAAGTGCAGTGGATATTACAGTCTGCTTTGGTTGAAAGGACAGATGAGCAAGTTTTTCATGTGTGTATTTTGCTTTTAAACAGGTTCAGCTGAATCCCTTAATCCCAGGCACCAGACCACGATTTCACCAGCAGATCTGCATGGAATGTGGTATCCTACTGTCAGAAGGACTCTAGTGTGTCTCTCCAAACTGTATAGATGTATAGACGTATGCAAAAATTTCTTTATCTATTTTTTTTAAGTGAAGTTATGAAGTGTGTATAGCACCATGTCTAAATATTTTAATATAAATTAGGAATGGACAATTACAGGCCCCTTATCTCTTAGTCTTTTTGCTGCTATCTTTATGTAAAACAGGAGAACTGAAAAATGTAGGTCATCATTTTCAAGACAATTTTGTACTTGTAGAATTAGAAGAATGGCACTGATTTGTACATCTATTGCTTTTACTATTATAGAAATAATTCACTGTCTGATGTTCAAGATGCTGGTTGCACCAAAGTTGAGGAGTGAGTAGGACAAGAAAGAATAGAAAGTTCTGGGTCAATTACAGAGAATGATTTTATTGCTGAAATTACTGGGTGAATGTATTTCTTTGTACTTTGCAGGACATCAGACAAGGTGATGTTTCTGCTCTTAAAAATGGTGACTCTACTATTTCTATATTTTGGAAATGTTCTGAAATTTTTTTTGTGGCACATCTTTCAAGTTCCAAAATGTAGGGGACATTTCCATAGTTTAAGACAGTAGAAATCTTCATGTCTAACAGAAACAAAAGCAGTGTTTACTTAACAGATATTTTGAGACTTGCCCATTAGAATCTGTTTTATTGTCTCTCACCTAATAGTATAAAAGGCTGATAAGCCTCTGAGGAAAATTTTCTGTATGCCTTGTATCTTTATTAGATACATACAGAGTGCATTTCAAAATACCTTTGATGGGTATTATTTGAGACTGCTACCAAGATGCTATTGCTTAAAAAGAAACTGGAAAATCTGAATGCTTTATTGCTTAAAATATCAATCTCATTAAAGATAGATGAGTATTTGCCTTTGTTGTCAGCTAGACCTTTGGAGATGAGGTCGGTTTTATGTTGTTTGCAAGGCTCATTTGTAGTGTGTCTGCACAGAGAATCATTTATTTTTCCCATGAGGTACTTTAGCAGAACTGGTACCCCTTGCCTGCACCCTGTAGATAGGAGAAGTCATGAATGAGTGGCACTGGCAAGTCTGGGGGCAGTCAGGGCTGTCATGTACTGCATTGCAGAGCTGGTGGAGGCGAGCTGTGTTCCTACAGCTGGTTCAGCCATAGGATGTAGATGCTACAGCTTAGTGAGTTACTCAGTGTCACCTGGGCCATCGCAGCTGTCATGTTTGTTTACTAACCTGTCGCAAATGTGAGGTAATTTGAGTTTGCTTGAGGTTAAACTCATGCGAATGATCTTGAGTCTGTTGCGGGTACACCTTGCACGCACAACACAGGTAGTTACCCTGGCACACAAAGTGTCTGGTCAGGTTACCCAGCAAACATCATTCGTGCTGGTAGCTCTCAGTGCGTGAGGTGTCATTCACCATGTCACTCCCCGGGTGCCGATTCAGAGCTAGAGGGTAAGCAGGGCATGCTCGAGAGTGCACCCGTATCCAACCCGAGTGCTTGTAGCAACCTTTTGTGTCACGCCATCCTGTCTTACTGCATGCAGACAATATGTTTGTAGCTTGTTGATCTGGAGGTTTATATGCTGGTAAGCACATCGTTCACAAACTGCAACTCTTTAAATTCTGCCTAAGCTTTGCTAACACCTTTTTTGTTGGTTTGATTTCCTCTTCCCCGCAGAGGGCAGTGTTTCAGGGATTATCACAAGAGGCCTTATCTGCCTGTATCCAGTCGCTGCTGGGAGCTGCTGATTCCATCAGCAAAAACAAGGTCAGAATCTGTGGTATGTTTTCAAAACCCTTCCCCTCCACTCTGTGTGTATCTAAAGTAATGAAGCAGTCTTTCAGAATTCTGTTGAAATCTTAGTCAAAGCATGTTGCTCTGCCCCCAGAGACCTGACGGATTTGCCAGTTCTTAGTTATGGTTAACGTATTGCCAAGCAAAGATAATGATTCACATGCAAGCCTATCTGAAAATGGGAAATACAGGTCGTAGCAATCACGTTTACAGGCTGCTCTAACTCATGGGAATACAATGAAGTGATGTCTAAAGAAAAATTTTTGCTAGAGGACTCTGCTCCCTATATTTATTTTCACCGTCTGTTACTCTTGTTCTCTGCCTTCATTGTTTGTTTGAATTTTCAAAAATCTTTCTAACTGTTATATTCACTGGGAAGATTTTCTAAGTATTCTTTGCTCAGAGCTATATTATCACAAGGTCTGATCTGTTATGTTGCTCAGAATTCAATGCAGATTCAACAAGTCGTTTTAACTTAAAGTGTTAGTTTAAGTAGTTGGAGTAAACTTTAGTTTTTCCTGTCACAATTCCTTTAAACAAATACTGTATTAATTTGATAATTCTTAACAGCCAGGAAGTGAATTTAAAAAAAAAAAAAAAAAAAGAAGTCCTAGTAGGCTAAAATTGTTGGATTTTTATAAGCAGTAAATACTTAGTAATGAAAAGTTTTAGTTGTGAAGAGGTGTTTTGAAGTATTTGACTGTCCTTTGAAAAATACCTGTTAAACAGTATCTTTAAAAAGAAATTCAAACTGTGTTTCCTTTAGTTTGAGCAGATAACTGTTGCCTAAGTAATTGATTCAGAATTCTGCAGTTAAATATCCATTCCAGCACTGTGTTCAGCATTAACTTAAAAGTATTACGGAGAATGAAACTTATCCTGCCGTGAACCTTAGATAGGTTGGCCCAGAACTAGGATCTGTACCACATTGTTATTGATGCATGTTAATTTAACATTATCTGGTGAAATCGTGGATGTAAGAATTAAAAAAACCAAAAAACCAAAATCAAACAATTCAAGAAGCCCTTCCACCACTTACTTTTAGTGAAATTTTTATTTGTTAAAATTGCATGTTTAAATCTGATTTCTTCTTTACTGTTTTATTTAACGTTATATCAAGGAAATTTCTCTTCCAGCTTGCAAAAGCAAATTTGATTTCTTGAGTCCTCCTCCTTTTACCTCAATGAGCCATGGACTTCAAAGATTAAAACCAGCATGCATTATAAACCACTTAGCTAAAATAACAAGCAGTGCAAAACATCCTCTGGGTGGTGTGAACTTGGCCTTGTTTTATTCTTTCTATCTTTGCTGTACTGCTTAGAAATTAACTAAGTTTTGTGTTTAATGACATGAGAAAAATGCCTTGTAAGACCTTTGCAGAATAGCACAGTTAATCAGGGTTATTACAGGAACATTAGCTGTTTGTCTTTTTTTTAAGTCATCATAGTGATTAAAACAAATTTAGAACCTTATGTTTTTCAACTATAAATTACATGAATTACATTAAATAATTCCTGGCTCTTAAGAAGAATAAGTTTGTATCTTTCAAATAGTGGATACCTGTACTTAATGGGGACATTTAGTAATATGGCTATATAATCTAATTCTTCTAAGAGATGTGAATAAAGTCTGTTTCTGTAGTGCAGTGTATTAGGAATAATACAGAAGTGGGATTTGTTGATCCCAGAGCGTAGTTAATGGCACTACAGACTAATGGAAAAAGCTTGTTAACTAATAAAAGCAGAAATGTTGAAACTTTGCTCTTCATGTAATTGTTTGGGGATTTTTTTACATGTAATGCATGTTCTTTCTCTTCTGCTGTAGACCCAGGTTGATGGACAACTTTTCTTAATAAAACACCTTTTGATTCTTCGTGAACAAATTGCTCCTTTCCACACTGATTTCACCATTAAGGAAATTTCCCTGGACCTTAAGAAAACTAGAGGTACTGAACAGTTGCTGGCTACAGAATGGAGTGGGATTGTCCTCCCTTAATGTGCCAGCAAAAGTTCTGGGTTTATTTTATGTTCACTTGCAATGACCTGTATGCTTTTTCTAATCTCTTGCTTTGTTCTTAGCTTCTCCGAAAAAAAACCAAAACCATTCTCTTACTCAGGACAATTCAAGATTTATCTAACAAATTCTTTATTTTTGTATGAAATGTGTTTGTCTGCTTTTTGCTGCTGGCCTAACTTATTTATCCAGTCCTTTTTAAGAACAGCTAAGTAACCAACATTTCTATTGCACAGAGATGTCTTTTCCCTTTTCTGACCCTTTAAAGGAATATCTTTTGCTGCTGCTGTTTAGCAGGTGAACTTAACAATACATAGTCAACTTTCCTAGAACAAATCAAGATTTCCTAGACATTTCTGTGAGGTTTTTGTTTTGAAAAGGTTTTCTTCTTTTACAAGTTCAGTAAACAGTATTGTTGAATGGTATTATGTAGCAAGTGTGTTTGTTTTAGGAAGTGAAAATAAGAATAGTGGCCATGATCATGGTTTTGAAATTGTACTATGGTTCCTGTGTAAAATGCAGGAAAAAAGCTCTCAATACAAAAGTGAACTGTTGTGCACTTTCCAATTTTATAAAGATAATGGGAAAAATTACTGGAAGCATGTCAAATTTCTCTCTTTCCATTCCAGAAGAGACAACTGAAATAACTTCTCTCTCCTGCTATCTAATAAGCTGCTCTCTTAACTCTGAAGCAAGCAATTCTTACACTAACTATTTCACTTGTTGCACTTGAACATCAATGAAACCTCTTACCTGTTGAGTAGTTTCTAGTTGACTAGAGGTTAAAGGGCAAATATATCCTTTTGGTGTTTTGTCCTGGCTGACACACAAGTTTGTTCTCCATTTTCATTTAATGGAATAAATTTTTGTGCCAGCCAATGCTTTGCAGATGGTAGTGGTAAGTAATGGAAAACACTTTCTTTATATTGGGTGGTGGCAGTGGTGTTGAAACGATGTACATTGTGCTTAATTCTTAATGTGGTGTAGCATGGAACAGTAGGGCTTTTATATTTGGGATGAGTTGTAGAAGAAAAATAACGAATTAGCTAATGGGCTAACAGGTTTACTGTGTTCTAGCCAAACTTTCTGCACATAGATTTAAGATTTAATTTGGGATTTATAGACAAAGGAATACTGCTTAATGTAAAAGTCATGCTTTCACCCAATTTTTTTTGAAGTAGTATAAATGTAAGGTTCATATAACTGAAATATGCAGTGGGAAAAGGGACTTTCTCACTTACTGGCTTATAGACTTTTAATCAAGAGCTTGGGCTGTCTTTGGAATTTGTGAAGTTTCTGGGGAATAATTCAGACAACAAAAATAATGTTTCTCTGTGGTTTCCCTTAACTGCAAGGAGTGCAGATTCTTAGTTCAGTGCTAAACCTACATGCCTATGTATTTGGTATTCCCTCTTGATTTAATGCCCTGTACAGCACTTCTTTAGCTCTTATGTCTTGTTTCCCTCACATTGTTTTATACAGCAAGAAGGACACAGAATTGCTTTTGAAAAAAATAAAAAAGCAGATGGATGTGTAGGATGATAAATGAATGACACTAGGGCAGTAGGCTGTACTGAAACTACTGATAATTTTCTTTTTCCCAATTTGACTAGATTTCAGGTTGACGACATCCTGTTAGCACTATAGGAGTAATTTCAGTATCTTGCGTTAATTACAGACATTGTTGCTTTTTCTTCTGGGGACTTCTGTAGAGAACATAAATATGAGTGTCTATCAACCTTGGTGTTTTGTTATTTAGTTCTAACTCAAACAGTTAAGCACAGAGGAAGAAAGCACCAGTTCTAAGTTATTTCATGCAACTGTACTTGGTTTTCCCAGGCAACTGTGCAGAATTCTGCATATTGTTTGTAAATACTTAACTACATAGCTTACGTAAAAGTCTCTCACTTGTAGATACAGTAACAAGGAGAGCTTGCACACTTTACATCCTCTTAGCAGTGCAGTTAATATCAGTAACTTGTTAGTTTCTTGTAATGTATTTATCTGTTTAGACTGTGCAACTATTGGATTCAGGTTTACCGTAGGTACAGTTAAAAAATAGAAGATTAAGCTTTGTGTTCTTCTGTGCATGTGCACTTGTGCATCCACTCCTAGCAATACTGGAATCATTAATGTCACCGTTGTAATCATTTAGACTGGATGATTAGAGTTTGTAAGTCCTGGAGATGAATCACATTGACGTACGGTATGAGTGACTTTCTCATTCACAGATGCAGCATTTAAAATCCTGAATCCCAAGACAGTTTCAAGATTTTTTAGACTAAACAGCAACAACGCCTTGATACAGTTCTTACTGGAGGTAATATGGAGTCTTATTTCATTAGGAAAAATTGTGTCATTTAAGTGTTTGGTGATCTCTGGCAAATAAAAAGAATTGTTGTCCTCTGTTCAAGGGTACTCCAGAAATCAGAGAACATTATATCGACTCTAAGAAAGATGTAGATCGTCATCTGAAATCAGCTTGTGAGCAGTTTATTCAGCAGCAAACCAAACAATTTATAGAACAACTGGAGGAGTTCATGACAAAGGTACAAATGTGTTGTATGTTTGTTAACCTAACTGAAGTACTGTTAGCACCAGGGAATTAGCATTTAAATTGGGTATAGGAGAAGCTGCTAGTTCTGTCTGATTAGCTGAAGATGATGTGTTTTCCTTTAAATTCCAAAAACAATTTTCCAGGCATTTTTTGAGATTAATGCATTAAAGGTACATGACATAGTTTGTTTTTAAAAGCAACCCTTGTGCTCTTAGATCAAGAAGCTTTAATGTTCCATTGAGTTGAAACAGGTTTGTGAAGGTTGGCAGGAACTTTTCTGTTTGCTGGAAAATTCCTACCTTGACTGCATTTGTAGGCCTTCAAAAACGATGTTGGGTCATGTGTGTTCTTGAGGGAGGTCTTAGGGTATGGCTATGAAGTGTGTTAAAATTTTCTGTTTTCAGTGTATTTTACACCAGTGAGGTGTTTGATGAGCAGGACTTTCTTTATAAGTTCTGCTTGGGACAGAAATTCCTGATAAAAGTTGGTCAGAAAGATGAAGCATCTTAGGGGATAGAAACAAAAAAGATATCTTTTTACAATACATCTCTTTCTAGAACCTGCTCTAGAGCTCAGGATTTCTAGGTATGTTGAGCACAACCATGCAGGAGAATCTATTCTGAAAAATGAAGAGTGATGTGGATCCTGATGTGCTGAGAATAAGTGACATGACCTCTCAGAAACTGGGGCTACAGCATTGCATGGACAGCAGATATCCCAGCTGCTGATTTTTGAGAATTTGGAAGATTACAGTATTAAATTTACTGATGCCTGTCATGCTGGGGTAGGGGTCAGTGGCATGCCTAAAATATAGATGGGTAACTGGAGAGACTGATAAATTGTCTGAGTGATCCCAGTGATTCATTGAGAATCTGGGGAGTTTGACTAAGCTGCTTAAATGTAAATCTTTTTTGAGGTTTTGTATCCTTTGGTGCCTAAGCGTCTTTGTAAATTTAATCCCATTTTGAATTTTACTTTCAAGAATTCATCACAGTTGTAATTTTGAATTGCATTTCTGTCACACTGCTTCCCTTGTGTGTTGTTAAGCCAGGTCATAGAAGAGAAAGAGCAGGGGAGATTCCGTACACTACGGTATCTGAGAGACTTGTGCAATTTTCACTTGGTCGCTTTGTTGTGAATTCAACTGGAAGAAACATAATTTTGTTGATTTTACTTTTTTTAGGTAGCTGCTTTAAAAACAATGGCCACTCAAGGAGGTCCCAATTACAGCCTATCACAGCAACCTTGGGCACAACCAGGTATTTGCTTTGGTTTACATTTATGTTACTATTAGGAACCTGAAAAAGTGGCCAGAATAACTTGGACTGTGAGGCGTGCTAGTTTAAATGTCTAAAGCCACCTCTAAATCAAAA
Organism: Corapipo altera; assembly: GCF_003945725.1. NCBI lineage: Eukaryota > Metazoa > Chordata > Aves > Passeriformes > Pipridae > Corapipo > Corapipo altera. The sequence continues at coordinate 57,688,593 of NW_020884872.1, read as the reverse complement.
ACTGACAAACTTTAGAATATGTATTTAATTGGTGCAGTAGATGAATGCCTCGAGTATTTCTCAAGCTGTGACTGTTCTTGCATGTAAACAGCATTTCTGCAACTGCATACGGAATCTGCTTAAGGAATTATTTGATTATATTATGATAAAGCTTTTACTTTTGTACAAAAGAATGAATCCACCCTGTAGCTTTTATTGTCTGTACATTTGGTACCTACTTTCTTTACAGTTTCCCTGTCACTATGCAAAAATGGAATCTGGCTTTGTTTTCCTGTTCTTAAGGATTGAAATGTGAATGCTTCATAGGAACATTTGGAACAGTTTTAGATGTTCCTGGGTTGTTTTGCTCTTCACATTACAAAGTTGTGCTTCTGGGTCAAAAATCTGATTATTCCAATTCATACATTGGAACCTTCTGTTGCATCATGTTCTTAAGATGCAAATCCAGCCATATTCATACGTAATTCAGTGCTGCTCCATGGGTCAGACACTCAAGGTCTAACTTGAGCTTCTACTTAATATCTCCTGCTTCTTCAAGAGTATTTTTAATGTTTGTTTGGAGATAATTATGTGTGTAGAAGCAGATCTAAGCAGAGCTTCTGCTGTATCTTGGAGTCATTTGTCTGGGAAGCAGAATTAGGCAAAAAATTTAGATACGGCAGAAATTGAGGGTATTAACTTCAGTACTTTAAAACTGCAAAATATATTTTTCCCCTGGCATTTAAGCAATGATTTTGTAAAATTATTAAAATTCCTAGCAATAAAGAAAGAAGGTCTTGTCTGAGAGAGGATTCCTGTCTGGTTGTTTCAAAATCCAGGTGTCTGTGCAGACATTTCTTCTTGCAGATGTGGCCTGTGGTCAGTAAGGTGAATTTGTGATATTCTATTCTCTTTACTACCATTGTTTATTTCCAGGTAGGTTTTCTAGGGGGGAAGCCTGTGTAGAACTTTGTTGCTAGTGGAAGGCTGTGACTTCAGGTATCTCAGGAGGATGTGGTAGCTTGCAGAAATGGGTTGGATGCATTTTCTGCAGTGTCTGGCATGCTGTGGTCATGTGATGGGTTTGATACTGCACAGTTGAGCCGCCTCCTCTCTCTCTTTCACCCAAACCTGTGGTAATGGTCAGCCCCAGTAAAATGGAGTTGATTTTCTGGAGTCTAGGTTTCAGCTAGCAGAACTCAATTTTAACCTATTAAGCATATTTTCTTTTATTTCCAGCAAAGATCAATGATCTGGTCTCTTCCACTTATAAGACAATAAAAACAAAGCTGCCGTCAACATTACGAAGCATGTCCTTGTACTTGTCCAATAAAGATACAGAATTAATTTTGTTTAAGCCAGTCAGGGTGAGTATTGCTGGTATGTTTTTCTGTAGGTGTTTCATGATGATATCTTTAGCTTAAAAAAAAAACCCAAACCCAAACAGCTGTCCTGCTCTCTGTTGTACTCAGCCTATGTAACACACACACTACAGGGAAGTAACTGGTCCTGTTTATTTTGCACATCTGCCACTTGGCATCCTATGAGCTACTGTAAAGAAAATTAACACTGTCCCAGCCCAAACCAGTTCAGTTTGGTCAGTTATGCCTGGGCAGAAGCACCAGAGGCAGAGAAGATAATACAGATTTAATGAAAAACCTACCATAAACTACCAGAAGAACCAAACTTGAGTTTTAGGCTTCCAGGTTAAGTCTTTAGGACTCAGTGTTTCAGTTTAGCACATCTTGGCTGAAATTTTTTATCTCACAGCCAACATGGATTCCTTGTAGCTGTTCCCAAAACAACTTGTTTTAGAAGAAAAGTTCTTAAAGCTTGACTACTTCTCCTTGCCTGGTCATATAAGTAGCTATTCCATGTACATTGTGCTTATTATGGTTCATGTTTGAGATGAGTGTTGTGTTTTTTAATAATGAGTTTTTTCTTTTTTCATTTAAAAGAATAACATTCAGCAAATGTTCCAGAAACTCCATGCTTTGTTAAAGGAAGAATTTAGTAATGAAGATCTGCAAATCATAGCTTGTCCTTCAATGGAACAGGTATATATTGAAACTTTATGTTTTATCAGTTGCTCCTTCATGTGAATTACTTTTCTAAACATTGATTTTTTTCATTTTTAGTATTTCCAGTGTTCAGAATCTTTATTTATTTATTATCCCCCCTAATCCTGGATGATTAAACTCAGGGCATTATCTGAACTTTAGACTCTCAGCTAGAAAAGGGCTTTGTTTGGGTTTTTTTTTAAAGACTATCTAATAGATTTTCTTACCAAAGTGATAATTGGTGTTGCTGGGACTGAGTTGTACAACATTGTAGAAGAGTTTTTATGTTTCTAGGGATTGTCTTTTCAGAGAGATATCAAAGCCAATGAATGCACCTTAAAAAAGCCTGTGCATTTGAAGGCAGTCTTGCTTTTGGCAAATATAAAAAGCAGCAACTTCTGCATTCAGGAAGCACGAGAAAGAATTACTAGGGTGCATTTCAAGTAAATTGCGTTGGGAAAATGTGCAATTGTTATGGAAGTGTAACCCTACGTGGTAGGAAAAGTCTTTAGTCTCAGAGATCGTTTGATTTAAGAATTCTCTCTGTTAGGATTTTCTGGCAGAAACCAAGTAGGTTTTGAAAATGTCACTTTGACCTTAGTGGTCTAGGGAAAGTGGGTAGAATCTTGATTATCACAGGATGCTAATATTGAAACAGGTTAACTAGTTTGTGGATTAGAGGATGTTTCCTGCAGTGAATGTGGCCACAGGAATGTGTGATAACTGTCTTGGAGCACAGAGTGGGACTGATGCACCATAAGGAGGTGGGGTTATCCTAGAGGAGATGGCTTCCTCTAATCGTTTATCTGTTAAACCTTAGGATCACTTATCCTACAAACTGAATTGGATGGGAAACCATATTGTAATCTGTAGGAAACAAGTATTGCATAGGATCCCAAATGTATTTCAGATATCTGAGATGAATGTTACCATTTTTTGCCAGTGTGCCTGTTTTTTGGAATTTCTTGACAACACATGAAGTCATCTTAGAAAATTTGACACAGTAGCTTGTGACTGGTGAAATAAAGTAGTCAGTATGGTCAACAACTGCATTTTAAAAAACCTACGAGTAGGCACTTGACTGGAAATTTTGGCTGGTTGTTTTGTAGCTGTCTTCTCCTGACTAATGTGCTTCCTAGCAATCCTGTTTAAAGATTAAAATATAACACATCAGTTCTGAAACTTAGCTGTTCTGTCTAACATAGACTTTCCCTTTGTCTTTCAGGTGAACTTATTATTATCGATGTCTAAGTAACCCAGCAATGAGACTGCTTGAAATAAGCTTCAGCTGAATGCCAGGCAGTGAAGGAAACACAAAGACATTTACTTGAAGTAGACGAAGGATCCCACTGTGCAGTCCAGTCTGCATCAAAACTTCTAAGGGAAAAAAAAGAAAAAAACCCCAAGGTTTTTCTGTTCATAGGCTTGAGAATTGGGCAGAAGAAAACAAAACAAAAAAGCCTTTGCTGATCACTCTTATGGAAGCTCAGCTACTGCCTTATCCAGATGTTTTCAAAGTTGAAGCCTCTTGTTTTTTGCTTTTTAATGAAAAAACCGTTTTTGCTTTCCCTTAATAAGCTGATGTATGCAATGGAAAGTCGCACTTTCAAAGACGCTCTGGAAATAAAGTGCAGGGAATCAAATGAGAGCAGTAAGAGATATCTGCAAGACTTGGGAGATAAGCACATTGGTATGACAATTTGACTTAAGCAGGCATGCCCTGAGTTTTTCTTTAACTGCCATGAAAATCCTCGTAATCCACCGTGTGCTTGAACATAATTCAGAGGTTCTTAGTTGGGAAAACTTTTTATTTCCCACATGTGAAGTGTTTCTTGAAACACTGGATGTGCTGTTTTTCTTATACTGTTGTGGTTGGGAACTGTGAGGTCTGACCTGAAGTTTCACTAACCTTCCTCTGTAAAGGGTCTCACCTTCCTCCGTAAAGGGACTCAGATCCTTGGAATTTGCAATAGAAAGCTGTGCAATATAAGTTCTGTTGTTTCTAGGGAACTGCGTGCTTTCACATGCTTTACAGCAAAGCTTAGCATTGAGGTTTTCAGGTACTTAGTTTTAGGGTAGAGTTGGATTTTTGCCTTTCCCAAGATCAAATGGTGGTTTCATATTGTTTAAAGCAGGATCCGAGACTGGAACTTGCACAGCCTTTGTGCCATGGAGTAAGGGGGAGTGGGGATGCCTGAAATTGAATATGCAAGGCTGTCAAATCAGCATTGTAAACAGAGGATAGGTGCTTGATACCTGTTAAACAATGCACGCTGTTCAGTGTGCATTTATTGGTCAGTAGTGCAGAAAGCTGAATGCTAAACGCCTGGGCATTAATAGATTGAAACACTTCAAGCAGCTTCAGGGTGTGTCAGTGTGTAAATCCTTATTGGTCAGCACTGCAAAACAGAAATGTAGTGAGAAACACGGCAGATTTTTTATTTATTTATAAAACCTGTTCTGTACTTCTAAATATGAAGAAATTTCCAGGCACATTGGTGGTATTTTGATTTAATAATTTTCCTATTACAAGTTACATGAATGGAGAACAAGATGGTAGGATTTGAAACTACCACAAGAAGTGTTGCAGCAGTTGTGCTGAGGTACATCAATGGTACTCCTAGGACCTTATATGACCCCTTAAAAATTAACTAACAAGGAAGAAAACTTGCCCTTTCTTTTTACTTATGTAGAAATACAGGCTGTAAAATAATGTCCAGTGCATTGTAATATATGTATATTTGTTTTTTATGAAGTTTTTCAGAAGGACTGCATGGTCACTGTACAGACTTATGACTGACTTGATACAGACATTGTACAGAAAAGACATGAAGGCTAAACCATGGCAGTAGTCACTTTTGTGGTTGGGATCTTTTTCTCTCTTGGAGTACCCAGACAGCTGGTGGAAAGATTAGAAGAGCAATCAGTTTATACAGCCTGTTTGCTAAGTGAACATTTGTTTAAACATGTACAGTTTCAGATATTTACGTTTACAAATAGTGTAAATACTTTCAAAAGATTAATTTAAGATGCTTTATATTATCTGACTAGAAACTTGCTGTTTTTAATTTTTTTAAATAAAAATGTTGCCTCCTATTTTGGTCCAAGAGTAAAACTTTATTCTGTATCCTGAGGTCTGTCTGTCAAGATAACTGTAATACAGAGACAATAAACATCCTGTAAGCACAGGCAAGTGTATTGCTGAGAAGCGTTCTTTTTTTAGCAGTAAGAGAACTGGGTTTATTTGGCACACATACATACCTGAGTGCTGAATATACAGCTAATTGTTAAATTAATGCCTCTTTATGGTTATAATAAAAGTAAATTTATATTTTCTTTACTGACAAGCAATCTTGTGTGACTGATTGGTCTCTTTCCTTACAATTTTGTTCAGGGGAAGAAACCACAACTGTAATACAAAAACATATTTTAGCTATTGGCTTTTACTAAGAGAAAGCTTGGGAACTGGTGGCAGAAAACACAAGTATTACTGTATTTGATAACTGTTCTTACCTGGCTACTCACTTCCCATAGTTCCTCATTGCCACAGTGTTCTTCTGGCCCTTGGTATTGTATCATCCAGAGACTTGTGGTTTGTCTTCTGTAATGTCATCATGAAGCTTCCCTTCACCCTCTGTCTTTGACAACATCATTTGAATGAACTAACCTAAGTAGAAACCCTCCTGTGGAAGTCAGCTTCTGTCTGACAGGTGTGAGGCAGTGATATGTGACAAGCTTCCTAGAGGCTTGGAGCCTCCTAAAGAGCTTTGGCCCTTTGGATTGCATCTCATAAATGAGGTGAATGCCAAAGCAGCTGGCCGGGCATCCACCCTTCTTTTTGTACAACAGTGATGCCTGAGGCATAACCTTACACCGTGGCATGTGTTTTTCAAGCAAAACGGCATGTTTGGTATTGACAAAGTGATGTGGGTACGAAAAGGGGAAATGGAAACGTCTGTGCTGCTGAAGCAACTGCATGTTGGTGACTGCGGATAGATCCAACTCTGTCCACAATTGCTGTTTTCTCCTGCTCTCATGCATTTTCATCCTCACTGGGTCCTAGACCCAAGCCAACACTGTGGAGCAAATCAGATCTTTGATGTAAAGAGCTCTAAATAGAACAAAAAGAAATCAGTTGATCCCTTTCTGAGGTGCCCAACCCTGCCACTAAGCCATGGGAGGTGCCACCTACCATGAACTGGAGCCTGGAAACCCCAGAGACACCTCATCTTTCCTCTCTTGGGTTGCCCTTGGTCCCTGTACCTAAGCTGCTGGTTGCCATCCCCTCTCCACCAGCCCAGGTATCTCTGGCTGAGAGCCAAAGCAGGCTCATCAGTCACATTTGGTACAACCAGTTCCCAAAATTACCAGTTTGTTGGCTGTAGGACGGAAGCCATCTGCTTCAGAGTACCGCACATTCGCTGTGTAACCCCACTGATCAGACTGTGATCCATCAAATGCTGTCAGCTGAAAGAAACTTGGTGCTACAAGGACTCGATGTACAGATAGGCACTGTGAGCTTGAAAAAAGGAACTTTATTTTCATCGCAAAGTGGCTGTTACCACCTTGATGAAGGAAGAGTTGATCTGATATGCTGATGTAACTGCTTGCTGTGAGGACAGATACCTTCATTTCAGTATTTCATGCAGATACAGAAGATGATGAAACACAAGGAGTGATATCAGTAAGAAAGGGATTGCCAAAAGTATTGCAACATTGTCTGATTTTTGGACAGCAGGCTCCTGAGCTGAATCTTTTTATACTGAAGGATGAGCTCGTCTTTGCTTTCTGGCCACTTCAGTAGGTGACTTTTTTCTGGGTCTTTCAGCTGCAAAGAGAAGTCCATGCGAAGTGAAAAGTGTTAATGCTAAACTCTTTGAGGGGAGGCCAAGTGGGAGAGTATCCTGCATCTCTTGTAACCCAGCCTTTCTCACTTATCCATGTAATGTGTCATGGGTGCCCTTTCCTTTCATGGCCATGGAGCACACTAACCCTTACAGCTGCCCTTTGGAGCTGATCCTCTTCCAGTACATGTACAAAGGGACTGAGGAGCTAAACTCATGACATGAGCCTGCTCTGGTGGGAGTGGGCTGCCCAGAAGTAGTGGGGCAAGGAAGATGACCTCCTTACCTAACATGGCAATTGGTCCTGAGAAGTCTGAGTTTTGGGGGCCAAAGAGCAGTAGCCAGTGCTTTGTGGTCCTGTGTACTTGAGGCAGTGTGTAGTTGCCACCTTTCTGAACAGCTATGGCAGAGGCCTGTTTCCCTTGGTGATACATCTGTGGCCACGTACAGACTATTGCTGTGAGGACAGTCATCATTTGGTTTGTGCCTGCAGCAGGGAAGACAACTTAAGTCCTTTACCCTGAGGCCTCAGCCCCCAACCAAGCACTGTGTTTCAGTGGTGACCTGTTTTGTTTGCATCTAGTGAAGGACAGGATTACACACCAGTAGGCTGGGACTGTCACAGTGGCACCGAGCACAGCTGAGCCCTGACCAGAAGAGCATTTCCACCTCTGAGGAAGGGTCAGAGGTAGGAAACCTGAGTGACAACAAATACCAGAAGATTCTGGTGTTCCTCTCCCCAGATGCTTGTTTCATGTTAAGTGAAATGCTGTTTAGATAAAATCAGAGGCTTTGTGCTTGTATTGACATTTAATATTAATGCTTTGAAAAGAAATAGTGTTTCAAAATGAATTTGTGAGTCTTGTTGTTCTTACCCTTCAGCGACAGCATTTCAATCTCGTCTAAATGCTTTCCTGAGACGGAATTTCATTAAGAGTCACACAGGCAGGAAATTTGGTTTTGAAAGAAATAGTGATTTTTCCGCATGAAAATTTGTGACCAGTCCCAGACAACAGTCCCAAGCTTATCTCCACTGGGGGGTTTCCCAGCTGCTCTCTGAGGAGCTGGCAAACAGGAGCTGGCCAGACTGGGCTACCACAACAAGTGCTTGCCTTGAGCAGGGACCCCACATTGAAGCAGACACGATTGCTGTGGCTGGGGAACACTAAGTCAATTTCACCTTAAGCCAGGGTTTTAATGGTGACCTGGCAGTTCAGTTTCGTGGTGATGGACTGCAAAGGAGGACTGTGAGAGTGGTGTCTGAAGTCATGCCACTTCCAGAGCTTCTGACTGGTCCTTGCCAAGTCCAGGTAGATCCCTGTACATGGGTCCAGGGTGGTCTTGGGGAGAAACACACAGATGAATTTAGACCCAACAACTACCTGGTCCCAAATGCTGTTTTTTGTCTGCAATTGGACCAAACTTCCAGTTTTCCATTCAAGAATCACTTCTGGGACCAACCCCTTCTGGGGCTGGTTTTTGGTGAGTTTTTGCATGCCACAGAGATTGGATGGCCCCTGGGAGAGCAATGAGTCCCTGAAGGGCAGAAAATATCCTTGGGCAGAGTGTGGGTTGTGTGTGTGTGTTCCCCTCCTTCTATTGCGTATCTACATCTTCTGAAAGTCCTTGGACATGGGAATTCCTTTTGCCCTGGCAGCCTTTATGCTAAAAATAGGTCTTCTGTGCACACATGTATGGTCGTGCATGTGGCTGGGTGAGGGAAATGGCCTTGCCAAACTACCAAGGAGAGAGAAAGACAGTGTGTGAGGGAAAACAGCCCATATTTATGCATACAAATACAAATCAATACTCCCTATCTCATGACAATCTGCGTAGATGATTCTGGGTGCTGGAGCATCCCCCTAGCAGTGGCACTTGGGGAATTTTTATCATTCACAGCATGTGTTACAATGAGTTTTTCCTGCCTAAGCATGAAGAAGTTGATTCTCACTGGACTGCAAAAGCAGCTTGGCCTCCCCCAGCATTACCTTGTGCTGCAACTTTGGAAAAACAGCAAGAAAAAAAAACAAATCTAACTTTGCTATGATGTGCTACAGTGTGCTTGCCATGGGCAAGCCTGAACCAGTCCATAAGTAGGACAGGCTGTTGGTTTTCTCTTTTCCTCTCATCAAAACTACAATATTCTCTTTACAAATATCAGAGTGGTCTCTTAGTATTGCCCTTTAGTGGTGGGGGAGGCTGGGTGGGTTGTAGCAGCCTGCCCCAGCTCAGTGGTGAGCCAGCAGCTGGTACATGGCTAACACTGATGGGAAGCCTGTGATCCTGTGAGGTCAGGAGAGACCCACAGCAGATCAGCAATGGCTTAGTGCTGCCAGGGATCGCCTTGGTGTCAGGCTGTAAAACCTGGCTGCTGTGTGATGGATGACCAACATGTCTGCAGGCAAATGGTAGGACCGCAGGAGTCTGATGGAAGCATTATTGCAAAAGCTATTTAAAATGATTTGCAATAGCCAGTTAGACATTTAGGATGTTCATTAATTAGCCTCAGCACAGGGCGGACTTGTAAAATTGAGATGGGATTTACTGATTCCCCCAGGCACTAGCTTTCTGAAGTGAAACTTTGGAGACTGGGAATGGAGTGTCAAAAATTAATATTTGATGGCTCAAACACTAGCCATTTTTACTAAAACCATCAGTCACTTCATATTACAACTTAGACTGCAAGAAGGAGACTCCTCTAGATAAACCTGCCTTGGCAGGGGGGGTTGGACTAAATGATCTCCAGGGGTCCCTTCCAACCGTAACGATTCTGTGATTCTGTGAAATTGGTCACCTAAGTCATTTTTAGTGAGAAGTACTCTCTGGAGATGTAAAACAAACCAGAAGCAATGCTAACCTCAAGCTAACTGACTGGCTATTTTGGATTCCCCTTGTGCAGATAGCAGGCCCATGTTTTTCCAACATGGTCACTTGGGGCTCCATGGGAAGCTGGTAAAGTAGATGCCAGGATCAATCCTCATGCCAGGGGATATGAGGTCATCTGTGGACAAATGTTACTGGCAATTGCGATGGGGCAATACCCAAGTGCCTTTGTGCTGTGCACCCTGCCTGCACTTGGAACCTTGGTGCACAACAGAAGAAACGACCACTCTAGTAGGCTGTACTCTTCATGAGCTTTCACATAGGAAAAAATAAAACTAGTGTAAAAAATTGAAGGTGCTTTTGGCATGCATTAAAGCCCTGGGATGCCACTGGGACTGTTTGGGTGTGAGCTGGGACCTGGTGTCCCCCAGGCTTGCAGTCACCAGAGGTGGCCATCAGGGTGGGAGCAGACCCTGTGACCATGGCTCCCAGAAGGAGTCCTCAGCCCTGGGTACCTGCAGTTCTGCATGCAATAGGTGAACAGGCCTTCCTTGGTGAATGTGATGAAAACAGCCTTGTTGCCCAATGTGTAGCTGACAAACAATCAAGGAAAGGTGAGCCCACAGAAAGCCCACATAAAGTAGGCTTTGGAAGAAAACTATCATGGGAGAGTGTCTAGGGGAAGTTACCCCAGCTTCCACCATCCTTAAGACAGCCACCCCGAGACAGCCAGCTCTGTAGACCTCATTTCCTTACAAGAGCAGCATGAGTTGCGTAGCCAGTCCAGGAGGCTGAGGGGAGTTATCTAAGGGAGGAGGGTCACAGTGACCCACCTGGAGGCAGGGCATTCCTGCAGGTGTTCCCCCACACAAGTGTTGTTGCTGCTGGATACTAAACCTGACCACTTCCATTCTGGAACAGGAGAAAAAAACATCTGTCCATCAGGATAACATTGTCTTCTGGGCTCAGAAGAATGGCAGTGCTGCAGGAGCAAAACCGAGGTGGTGAGAGGCAGGAAGGGGTGTGGGGAAAGTGTGGTAGGGTTGTCTGCCTGAACATAGAGGATGTGGATGCTATGCCCCAGGTTTTTTTTCCCTACACCGGTACCAGCCCTGGAACACTGCCAGACCATCACACTCTGTGCTTTCCACGTAGCCTGGGTTTAGGATTTTTTTTTATTTGTTTGTTTGCTTACTTTTTAATTAAACCCCTTCAAATAACTGAGAAAAATTCATCCTTCACTTCTGTGTTTTCACATTTCATATACAAAGCTCAAGTCTTCTTATGCTATGTTAGTAGCTGCTCTCTGAGGATATAATTTGCTAAGGGCCCTCTTTCCATCAGACACACAAGTAATTTATCCTGCAAGGTACCAACGAACAACATGGAAACATTTCTTTGCTACGGGTTAGCTCCCAGCGTTACAAGGGAGCTGGGTTTAACGCTGTCTAACAGGAATAAGCAGTGTTACCACCTGCTTCTCTGGGAAGAATGAAGAGCAACTAGGAGAGGGGAAAGCAAAGAGATCATCATTAATGCATCAGCTAATTTTTACGCGCAGAAAGGGACTGTGCTCAGGCTGTGTCTGTCTCAGGGACCCGAGAGACTTGTCTGCAGCGGCTCCCAGGTAGCTGCATTTCATACACATGAAGTGTATGACTCCAGCTGTAACTGTGGCATTAATTTGTATATAACCTGAAGATGTACATTTTGGCTCTGCAGAATAGCTGAGAATCTCCTTCCTGGTTGTAAGGGATAGAGTGGAACAAAAAAGCAACAAACCAGAGATTTGGTTTTGCTTTTATTTTTCAGGCTTTTTATGGGGCTAAAAAGACAAATAGTCCCAGGCAGGAGGATTTGCTACCCCTACCCTATACTTCAGTATGGGAGAGCAGTATAACATGCTTCTATATTGAAAATAAAAAAGCCAACAAAATCACTGATTGTGTGATAAATCACAGGTAATTTTCTTGCACACTGACAGAAACAGCAATGCTGTCTGGCTGAGGAGGGGAGAGGGGAGGCAGGGAGGGAAGAGAGTGCTGCAGGGGCCTGAGCTGTCAGGGGGATCCCATCCAGCCCCTGGCTGATGAGACAGAAATCCAGTCTTTGCTTACCCTCCCAGGGTCACCAGGGCTGGGACAACAAGCACTGGTGAGTTGCTTCTCTTGGCAGTTGGGTTGAGGGGACACTCCAGGACACACGATCCCTTGCTGGACACAGTGGTGATGTCCCTACTGATGAATTCAAGGCAGTTGTATCCTATAAAGCTTTTACCTGTGCTGTTAAACTCTTGGACTGGGGCTTGGCCTGGGACCAGGAGTACCTCCCCTCCTGATTTCTAGCTGAGCAGCCTGGATCTGACCCTGCTAGGCAGTTTGGATGGAGCAGCCTGGTTTGGAGGGTAAGAGAAGTGAATGGTATGGAAGTGAGTAGAGCCTGTTTTCCTGCCTTTAGGTCAAGTGGAGCTGCAGGTGATAGGGGAAGGCATGTGTATGCACTTCCATAGGTGAGGTGAGTCTCAGCTTTTGGGACATCCTGCTTACAGTTCATCACATGTGTGACTGGGAGTCCTGCCTTACCCCACCTGCATGTTGTGTCCCTGACTGCCACTCCAGTCTCTCAAGGCAAAACTCCGCTTGTGTGGCTGGTGGGACCAAGTGCTGCACACCACTTACATTGCTGATCCCTGCAGAGCCAGAAGACAGACCCTGCCCAAAGGGCTTAAAACAGAACCAACCTGGAGACCTGAGTTGCACTTGGACTTCATACTGCCTCTCAGAACTGGAGGCAAATTTCAGTGTGGACTGTTACTTCCATGAAGATATGATGGCACTTGCAAGTCCAACCCCAAAGGATCAAAATGATGGGAGAAAAGAGGAAACAGCAATAAAGCACGGATAACTCAGGTGATGCAGAAAATCTTCTGCCATCTGGGAAAGCATCCCCATTTCTAGGAGGAGAGGGAAACATTCTGTGTGAACCTGTGGCTCCAAGGTACACCACTGGACAGGGATGAGGAACCCTCCACCAGAGCAATTGACTTTCCCTCCTGTTTTTTCCCTAGGTGAATTAATTTCATACTCGCCTCTGGTGCTGGAGTGATGCTCAGTTGGACTCCTCTTGGCTACAAGTAGCAGCAGCAACTCTCCAGCCTCTTTCCCCAAACACGGATGCCCCCAGCAGAAAGAAGTGCCCCTTGTTGTTGCTCCCCAACAATGACCCCTGCACTGCTACAAGGTGCTGCTTACCGGGGAAAATACACCACTGAAAAAGTGCTCATCACTGGTGATCTCTGGGTACTCTTGCTAACTGACCAGCTGGGTCTCACCTTGCCTGTGCAGAGGGCAGTGACTCTCCATCATCGTCATGTTCTCCTCCCATGGATAGAGACTCCTCGCCTGACTCTGGCATTGAACTCCCTGGGGCAAGCTCAACAGACTCCCAGATCACTTTTTGCAAGGAAGAGTTGCCAGTTACCTCCTATTCATTCAACACAGCTTTGTGTGCAGGGGTTTTCTCAGAGAAAAGCTTTGTCATCCATTGCTTCCACTCTGCCTCTTTTTCTTCTGCACACCTCTTTGTCCTTGAGTCCATCTTCCACTGGTCTGGTGGGGGAAGACACACATCCCAGCAAGTGGTGTCACCCCCCCCCCCCCCCATCCTATCTGTGCAAGGGGAAAAGTAGTCGTGCTGGTTAGGCACAATGCCATTTATTCCCAGAAATGCCAGCTGTTCTCCAGTGACACAGCAAGAGCTTGGGAAACTGCATTTCTTCCTTCTCCTTGGGAGACATCACTTCAGATTTGAGAGAGGAAGCTGCTAAATGAGCCTAAACATTGTTCTATGCTCTCAAAATATTCATAAATAATCTCAAAATAGCAGCAAGCAGAGAGAGGAGAAGTTTGCTGATGACATTAAGAGTGGTTGAGGCAAACGGTTGACTGTGAATAGTTGCAGAAGGACCCACATGGCACTGAATAAAAGGGTAATAAAATCACAGATGAAATCTGATGTAGATAAATGTAAAGTGATGTACATGGGAAAAGACAATCCTAACTTTACATACAAAATAATGGGCTCTGAGCTGGCTATTTTCACTCGGGAGCAAAATCTTCAGGTTATAATAGATAACTCTATGCAAATGTCAGCTCAAGACTCAGTAGCAATCAAAAAAGCAAACAGAAAACTAGGAATTATTAGGAAAGGAGGAGAGAGCAAAACAGAGGAAATCATTATGCTACTGTATAAATCTGTGGACTTCCTCCTCTTGAATACCATTGTGCAGTCCTGATTCACTGATCTCAAATATGATACAGAAGAAATAGAAAAGTTATAGAGGAAGGCAATTGAAGATGATCAAAAGCACAAAAGGGCCTCCATTCAGGGAATGACTTAATAGATTAAGACTTTTTATCCTGGAAGATAAAATGACTGAAGAAGAAATACGACCGAGTTTTCTGAAAGGAAGAGCGATGTGACTGGGGAACAGCTGTTCATATTATTCAGTGCTCTTCAAAGGAAGAGAGTGAACATTAAAGAAAATTATCAAGTGACAAGTTCAAAATAAACAAAGGGGATTTTTAGCTGCTGCACTCCTTGCCATAGAGTACAGTGGATGTTTAAAATTTCTGTTGTTTCAATAGGGTGCAAGCTAATCAATGGAAGAGGAATCCATCAAGGGCTATTAAATGTAAAGCTGGCATCTACAGTTCAGGGTGTTCCTGAGTCACAGACCGCTAGGGAAATGGAGAGTATTCTGGGAAGTATAAACAAATGTTTGCTCTGTTTTTGTATTACTTCCTGAGCATCTGCTGGGTCTCATCCAGGGTAGAATACTGGGCCAGGTGTATCTTGAGGGCTAACCCTATGCAGTTATCCCTATGTCCTGCATTTCACACCAGACCATGTCTCCCACTAAGCCAAAATGGCCTGAGGTGTCTGGTGCTATTGCCTGTCACTGTTTCTGATTCAGCCCCCTGCATCACAGAGGTAGAGCTGCTTGGTGGCTCTTCAGCGACCAAGGCTCTACACCAGGACCAGTTTTCAGTGTTACAAGTCTTCCACCAAGACTCACAGGCAGATGCATCCCATTTTCCTTTATCTCCCAAAGCAAAAGCCTTCTCTTGCATGGACAAGTCTTCTCTGCAGGTCCTCAGCTGGAGGCCAAGTTGTTCTGGAATGCAACCTTGTGCTCCGTGCGGACCTCTCATATGCATCTCACTCTGAAGTGAAAATGTGACCTGTTAGTGGCTGTGTCTCAGAACAAGGATGTTCTATGGCAGTCAGCTCACATTCTTCCAGCCTGAGCTAGATCACCCTGGATTTATTGTTCCAAGGCATCATGGAAAGAGAATGCCTGGTTTTGAACAGCAGGAAATTGAGGGGAAAAGAAAATTCAGCAGTGGCTCTAATGGCCGGTCCAGACCTGAGTGATTCACTAAGATTTCCCCCAGTAAATTAAAAGCAAACACTTGAATGCTACACTGACACAGTATACAAGTGCCTCTTCTGGTTGAAACCTCACCACCGTAATGACAGAGACATTATTGTTCCTGTGCACTTTTCCAAGGTTGCCTTAAAAACCATGCCTTGACAGTTTACTGGCTAATGGACACAAACTAGGGTTAACCTCGCTCTGCACCTCTTTTACAGCTAGAAATGAGAATGAGGGATAGTGGCTATTATAAGGTAATCACACCCAGGGGGAAATTCCTGAGCTCAAGTATCTCTGTTCCCCAGATCAGGGTAATCTCATTGCATTTGGCTAGCCGTTGGCAAAGCTTGTCAAGCCAGGCTGGCTTGTCACTCTCAGCATTTAGGAGCCTGTCTCATTTCTGGAGGCTGTGGCATTGCCCAGCCATCCTTGTGTTGACATCACATGCTCAGTAATGTGGTGGTGAGGCTTCTTTTCTGAAAACCTACCATTTTCACCTATAAAGCCTAATTTAAAGTAAATTTAAGTTCAAATTCTATTCTTATTGATATTTGTGCTATTTTGCAGCAACTCTGAAGGAGTACTGATAATACACATTGAAACGGGAGGACGGTCAGACATCTGTCCTGACCATTGATCTGCAGGAGGGGGAGCACAAAAAGACCCATTAAACACGCGGAAGTAAATACTCTGATAGTGACTGTTATGGGAAAAAAAACCCCACCCACATTTCTTACCCCTAGATTTCTATTAGGAAGGAGGAATCCCTTCTCGGTTTGTCTCTAGAAGGAAGATGAGAGTCTTGGTTTTAAGTGGGAACTGCCAGTGAGCAAAGGCAGGAAACCCCAGGTCCTGACTGCAACCTGGGGAAACTGGGTGGCTTCCTCTTCCTCAGAGTGGCCCCAGCACCAGAGCCACAACGATGAACTAGAGCAAACCCCAGCCCAGTTCCCATCACGAGGGCTGGCACTGTCCAGCTCATGCTGGAGGGAGTTTATAGCCACAGAAAGGCAGAGCCCTGGCACTCCATGGCCATATGCTCTGTGCATGGGCTGTTGGTGCAGTATCGCTGGCACAGGCTCCTCACTCCTGCGATGGCCTCATTTTAATATATTTGTGCTGAATAATACATATTTCCTGCGAAGAGTGTATTTCTGTGCAGGGGGAACTTGGCAGCTCTGAATACTGAGCAGCCATTTCCTCAAAGCAGTAGGATTCAACCCCGTAATCAACCCCATTAGCATTAAAAGAACTGTCTAAATGTCAAGCCAAGTTCAATAAATAAGCACTAACACATTTAGAAATGGCTTAGAAAGGGGGATTAAAAGTTTTGTGCTAATTATGTTTCTTATTTTAGATTTTCTGTCAATTCTAGCTCTTCCATTCAAATGAGAAAAGCGTTTGCTGCCAAGGTGGAGGAAAAGAGATGACTTGAAAGTGGGCAAAGCTGTTCATCCATAATAGAGAGAGAACAGGGACCTCAGCTCCTCTTGCAAGCCTCTGGAAACGCAATAAGGATGGGGTCAGCAGACCTTTCAGTAAAGGTGTCTCCCAGTCTCCTGTTACAGTGAGTCCGAGATCCTCTGATACCTCTTGATTCCATCAGAGCCAAGAAATGCCAGAGTACAAAGGAGAGGAGGACAGACTCCTCTGATCAGCTGAAGGTACGAAGCCCAGGAGGTAGGCAAGAAGAAGCAGGGAGCACAGCTTGCTGGTGGCACATTTTATAAGCAGCTTCAGAAATCTGTGTCAGTTTTAAAGACCAACTCTGCTCCTCCAAACCCAGCCACCTCCAACCCTGTCTGGATGGAAGCAGCTCACCCATGTCTGGTACTTTGATGTGGTAATAACGTATAACTGATACTGATGGCAAAGGCTAATCCACTCTGCCCTGTAATGTTCCCAGTAAATCAGGCAATATTCTGTTATTGAAAAAACTAATTTTTGTCCCTCTGATGGTAATCAATGTATGCCCTGAAGCACGAGGCTTGATAGCCTGTGTAATTTGCAACCTAGCTAAGTGTAACTGCAGATGTTAATCCTATTTATACAAATGCCTGGCAAGCAAACGGAGGGTTGGAGGGACAAGCTGCAGGGCAGGGGAAGGCATAGAGCTGGATTTCCAGGAATTCTCCTGCAGATTTCAAGCTACTGTGCCCCAGTGATGGGAGACCAAGAGGTTTGGAGTGGGTAAGGGGAGATAGCACAGGCAGCAACTCTGTAGCTGTGTCACTCCAGTTGCCTGGCATTTCTTCTGGAAAATGCTGGAGCAGATGTCACCATGGTGCACATCCCCTGCTTCAGGCAACCACTCTCTACCTAACAAATGCAATCCATAGGGACCTTGACAGGCTTGAGAGGTTGGCCCCAGCAAATCTCATGAAGTACAACAAGGCCAGTGCAAGGTCCCACACATGGGTCAGGGCAACCCCAAGCACAAATACAGGCTGGACAGAGAATGGATTGATGGCACTACTGAGGACTTAGGGGTGTTGGTTGATGAGAAGCTCAACATGACACAGCAATGTGATCTCGCAGACCAGAAAGCCAGTTGCATCCTGTGTCAAGGCCCAAGGTCATTCCTCAGCTGAATTAGGGACCTAATATTGTCAGCAACAAGGAACAGATATCTCCAGCAAGCAAGTTGGAGTAGAAGGCACCTAGCTTGTGGGGAAAGAGATGTGGACACAGCTCTCTAGTTACATCCTCCCAAAACGGCAGGAAAAGACATTTCCTCACCTCACCAGAATGCAATGAGACCTGAATATGCTAAATGGCATATTCTAAGTAAACCGAGCCCTGAAGTGATGCTTGGCTTCACTACTCAGCTGCTCAGTACTGAAAACACCTTCCTAACTCCCTGGTGCAGGTGTAAACTGTGGGAGGAAAGGTTATGTATTCAGAGAGGCACTGAATCTGCTCCCACCACAGGTGGGTACTTAAAATAGACTTGCAGTAGTGATGCAATGATTCACTCCTGTGCCTCTGATGACTCACTCCACCTGTTTCACTAAAGAGAGGGAGGAAGGAGGTCACTGCTTTGCAACCACATGAAAGCCCCAATTTCCAGGAATTTATACCTTCAGGAGAAAACTCACCAAACAAGTCTCTCAGGCTTCAGAGAAGAGAAAGCTTTAATACTGCCAAGTTTGTGCTTTGCAGGAGCTGTGACTTGCCAATGACAATGGTCCCATTGGCATAGGTGAGACCCAGTGTCACAGGGACCCAGGAATCCAGCAGCATTTCCAGTCATGGATTTCTCTGGACTTGTTCCACTCCCAACAGTTCTGCAACACCCAGCACCTACATTTTGATGTGTTAGTGCTAGCACCTTGTCCTTCAGGATCAGTGAAATATCAGCATTTCCCTGGTCTTATTCCAGGTTTAGCTAACATAAACTGAAATCCAAAAATTCCCCAAACTAAGGAAAATTCAGCTCCATGACTATTCCATTAAGAATGATACCTCTGGAACACAATAGACTATATTGTGTTTGCTGTGCTTTGTTTTCCTGCTCTTCATCTCCAGGAATGTTTCCCACTTGGGCAAGAAACACTAGACATGCTAAGAGCACACATTTGGGGTTGCATGCAGCCCTTTATTGCACCAACATATCCTGTCTGTCTGGTGACACTGATCTGGTTTGCTTTTTAGAGCAAGCCTGCAACAACTTGGCCCTGTCACACGTTCCTATAACTGCAGGACCCCCAGTGGTGGCCAAAAGCCCCCACTTGCTGTGGTTTCAGCTGCAGGGTCTAAGGTGAGCAGCAAGGACGGGCTGGCAGGGGATGGTAATATATTTAATATCTATTAATATAGATGGAAAAGAATAGATGAGCATTTGGGCACATTTGTTTTCTTCCAGATCTGAGAAAGAGTTCGTACATCAAAGAACATGTTTTCCAACCCAACTGTATACTACAATTGGTCTAATAAAAATGTATTTCATTTGCCTACAAAAATCACTCTTCTGGGCACTTTACAGCCATAAAGGATGCTGTTTTCTATTCCTGGCTTCCTTTAAAGGCCAAGTCTTGCTGCTGTATTATTGAATTCACTAGAAACATGGTACAGCCCAGTGAGCACTGCTGTAGGAGTCTTCACGTTATAGTTCTCTAGGCTTGATCCTCCACGCACATAAATGGATTTTACACTCATGGTACTCCTGGGACACCAAGGCAGCTGCTTCAGGTTTTTACCAGTTTAAGTAAGATTAGTATTGGACCCAAGAGCTTGTGTGCCTTGCAACAGCCCACATGTTGCAGGCACTTAACCTTGATGAGTTCATATCTGTGTTTCCAGAGGACAAAGAGTAGGACTGGGATACCCAACTGGGATGCGTACAAACTGGTGGTTAATGGTGGGAATGGACAAGAAAACCTAGATGAAAACAGGCAAAACTGGTCTAGGATCTGGTTGTGATGCATGTGCCAGCGAGCAGCTTCTGGTCCTTTTGGCATCCCTGAGGCAATGTGTAAGGGATGGTTTGGTCAAAAATGATGTATTAAAACCAGAACCTCATGTCACTGCCACTGATCATCTGTGGGCTTAAGGCTGCTCCTGCCACCCGCTACCTCTGAGCTCTTATTCTCCTCTCCTGTTATTGAAACAGCCTAAACATCATGTTTTAGTTATAAAGTGAGTTTAGTGGATAGAAGGGTGGGAGGGAAGGGGGATTAAATTTACTGCTTCAGTGACTACAGATCTGAAATAAATCTCCGATTCAATGATAGATCAATAACATCAAGATTGGGTTTAAATTATTAATAAACTATGAGAAATGAGGATAATTATTCTATGAGTCACAGCTCTCTAATGCACTGCACATTTTTTCCCTGAGACATCTGCATTGAAGCACGACCTGGCTATCTTTTGGCAGAAAGCTGTAGCCAAGCAGTTAATGTTTTTTGTTTTGCTAGCTAAGCATTTCATGAACCCTAGACAGCCTAGTGACAGTGTGCTTCACTCATGGAGAAACCCTTAGGACAGGATCACCTAAAACACTGAGGTGTCTTATGAGTCCCTCGAAATCAATGTGATTGATTTGAATGCCTTTTGTGAATGGTTCAGAAAGCCCTCAAATGTCCTTTGAAACCTGCTGGCCTCGAAAAGTGGCCTTGGATGGTTGCAGAGGCCCATCTTACTGGTGGCAAGAAGGAGGGACAACCTGAGGACTGCTGGAGACAGGGAGGGGAGGAACAGTTTTTGCACATTGCTGGTAGACTGCAATGACAGCTCCATCAAACAGCTGGTGGATTTCAAGTGAATTAGCTGCCTCTTTTCAGGCAAAAAGAGAGGGAACTATCTGCCTGAGGAGGCCTGTTAAAATCAAGAAGTTCAAAACTAAAATATTCCTCCATTCTTGATCATGACCATCTCTGTTGAGTGAGACAGCTCACACTGACACAGTTAGGCTGGAGATCCTGAGAACATCTAGGCATCCTCCCACCTCAAGTAGCTGTCATCCCTCAGCTGTAGCATTATGTCTTAGGGTAGTGATGGATAGCAGCTTTTAAGGGGCAGGTCACTGCAAAATCAGCTTATACCTGCTCTTTGGCAGAGTGGGGTCAAATTGGTTCAGAACACTCTTGATGATGCTCGTTAGCTGTTGGGCTTTCAGGTGAGGTGCTCAGCACTGCCCTGGTTTACCAGGAGGGTACCTTACTTAAGAGGAGAGGAACAGAACAGACCTTAGGATATCAATAATGAAAGGTATATATATACATATATATCCCTGTGAAAGTTAGGTCTGCAGCACACAGAGGAGAGAGATGCACTCATGAAGGTAAGGACAGCGGAGCGGAGAGAGGTAACCGCCAGCCCACCAAAATGGACAAGGACTGTTGGTAGCAGCTGTGCACAAAGTCTTCTATGGTCTTACTGCTTTCCTTGCCTCTAGCTCACTGGATGAAACAAGGTTATATCAGTTCTAAAATCACTTTTCTGTTTATCTCAGTTTACACAGTTCTGCAAATGGCATTAGGTGACCCCCACTCAGCTGATGGTATGGTATCACTCCACACCCACATGGACTGGAGCTCTTCTGGGACATCCTTCCTTTACCATAGCACGTCCAGCAGCAACCGGGGCTTTCCATACACCCTCCCTCTGTCTCCTTTCACCTAAAGTTGCCAGTCAGGGTACGAAATCATTCTGAGCCTACAACACGGAACTATCAAGGTGTCCAGACACTTCTATCTGTGCAATGTAGAGATAATTTCTTATAGCCCCTGTGATATACTAATTTAAAGATGCCTGTGGCCTTGACAAATAAAAAAAATAAGAAAAACACAAAAAAATTAGGACGATATGATACCAAACAAACTGTGTTTGGGGCTCAACTGTATTCTGATTCAGGCTAAGGAGTGAAGGGCTTTTTTAATTTTTTTTTTTTTAATTTATCTTCATTAGTAATTCAACAAGGCCTTTACACATCACTGATTTCTTATTAGTTACCTATAAATTATAAAGTATGCTGGGCACAGCGCACACAAATTAATGCATCTGTGGATGAAAACTTTTGAGGAACAGGGGGAGTAGTGATGCTCTGGTGCCTCTATTGTGTGTTTGGTCTCCCGGCTCTGCTGAGTTAGTAAAATGCCATCATCACTGCCTTACACATGAGAAGCAGAGCCCAGTAAAGGGCCATGTCCAGGTTAACAGGGACCCGTATCAAGCCCAAATCTCATGTAAGCCCCTGTTCCTAGGACCAGGGGGTAGGTGAGAGACTCAAGACATTTCCACAGTGTTTGCTTGAGGATGAGATGCGATTATACCGAGCAAACTGCCTGCCCATTAAAGGTCAGGGTGCAACCTCAACAATGCATGGGCAGCTGGCTGCATGCACCCCAGATCACAGTCAGTCCCTTAAGGACAGGTCAGGCCAGGCCAGGACTGCTGGGAACTGGACTGCTGGGTCCTTTCTCACAAACCTCTCAGATGGAGGGAAAATCTCTTTTTTCTTTCATTTGTGTAGTGACTTTCTGTTAGCCAGAAAACTTTGACTGATTTCCCTTGATGTCACATCAAATGTTTTACCTCAGTCCATAGTATTTTCAAAATTTGGGGAAGAAATAGAGTCTGCACTCTTTCAGGCTGCCAGTTATGGATTTATAACATTTATTTCTAGAAGTATTAAACAATTATATATATATATATATAAAATTCATACCATATTTAAAATTTACATGAATAAAATTTATAAACTAAAATGAAAAAAACACCTTGCTGCATGTTCATGTAGCAATGCAACAGCCTTCCCTTAAACAGCTGCTTACATCTTTTTCCTTTGGTGCCAAGGTAACATCTGGTAACATCTTTAAAGAAAAAACTATAAAATTCCTCGGATATTCCTATAAAGATTGTTATCAGTGAACTGAGTGCCATTTAAAGTACATTGAAGAAGAATCTGGTCTTTGTCTCTTGAACAAGTGTCTCTATTCAATTTCTTTTCTTTGCCTTCTCTCTGCAAGGAAGATTAGATATGTCTGTATATTTATATTGGACAGACTAAAGGAGTGAGCTACATCTCCAGCTGGTGTAAATCTGTGTTGCTGCAGCAGTGTCGGTGGTGTGAAGGGTGGTATTATGCTGATTTATTGTGGCTGGAGAATCAGACCTCCTTTTCCTCCCCAGCCGGAAGAGCAGCCTGTAAAACAGAAGTCACACATCTCAGTTGATTTGAGAGATACTGCATGGGATTTTTTTGTCTAACAAAATTAAAAAAAAAAATTAAAAAACTCTCTGCAGAGGCTGGGAGCATCCCTTTTAATACAGCAAATGTAGAGGGGTCCAAAGACAACCACTCAGACAGACGTAACTTCCAGTTTATTAATAGCAGGGCTGCCAGGCTGTGAATGTCTCGGGCATACTGTAAATTTCCAGTTGTTAGGTGTTCCTGCTGCTCACCTGTGTATGGCATAAATACAG
The DNA here is from genome assembly GCF_003945725.1 of Corapipo altera. NCBI lineage: Eukaryota > Metazoa > Chordata > Aves > Passeriformes > Pipridae > Corapipo > Corapipo altera. Next base: position 57,665,521 of record NW_020884872.1, on the reverse strand, counting down.
CCTAATGTGATTGAATTATATAGAAAAATGTTACCAATTACTCTGCTTACTTGGATTCCTTCGGCACAGGTCCTGTGGGCTGAGCTGGCGGAGAATATGTTGCTGGTGCTGAAGGGGAGAGAGAGAGGGCTTTCTTTAAAAATAAAAAAAAATCCTCTTTTTGTGTAGAACAGCAGGGATTTTTTTCCTGCTTTGAGATTTCTTGCCATTTCATTATTTTGTATTTCAGATAAAACCTTCCCACCTTAACGAGGAACATTTTTCCCCATCGGTTTTAATGGTACAATAAATTGTGGGAGAGCAAAGAAAAAGCTCCTGAAAATGAGCCTTAAAAAAAGTTTCTGGACACTGAAGACAGGCTTTGCAGAGGAAGAGACAAGAGTTACAAGCTAATTTACTTTGCCTTTCTGTTCATGTTTCATTTGTAAACAGCTTGGGTTTCCTTATTTTACGGACTCTTTAGGAGGACATATTCCCATAGGTGTCTTCCCTGTGGCTGCACAGAAGCAATGGGGTGCAGGGGACTGTGGTTGCCCCTCTGTGGGAAGGTCATGATGCTACAAAAATGAGGAGGAAACGGCCAATTTTGGCCCAAAGAGCTCATACAGTCAGATGTGGTGCCCTGAGGGGTTTGCTGTCAGAGCAGCACCTTTCTCTTCTCCTCCAGGTTTGCATTAATTCAGTGGCCACAGGCTGCCTGTTTCCCTCTGTGCTGTGCACGACAGACCTGGGGTCTGTTACAGCCCTCATCTACCAGGTTAGTTGTACATCTCAGCTTGTCTCAAATGCTCTATCAGGTAAAACAGCTCTTATGCAACCTACCTCAGAAAGGGCAGATGGAAGAGATTTAGGGCAGGCATATGCAGAAGGTGATGGGAGAGAAGAGAGGCGCCTACGGACTGGGGAAAGAGGGTGAACAAGAAGGCACTTGGAGAGGGCAATAGGGTGGCAGGGGAGAAAAGAAAATGTAGGAGAGTAAAACACATAGAATAAAGGAGAGGTATGGCTATGACAGAGAGCTAGAAGAAACATCAAAAGCATTGAAGTGAAGGTTACTGCTCAGATTACATAAGCCACCCTTATGAAAGACAAAAAAACAATGAAAAGAGACAAAAAGAAGCAAAAAAAGCCCCAGTGAATCTCCATACTTTACAAATTCTTGAAGACATATTAAATGTTGACACTGGGTCCCTAATGAGGCATTCCCATATTTGATATTCTTTGGTAAATCTTCTTGTGTCTAAATACTAGCTCTCTACTGAAACAGTCTGAAACAAATTTCATATATCATCTGAATTTTAATTGTGATGTAGAAATCCAAGAAACGACTGTTTGAAATAGCACTGAGAGAGATTTTTGCATGCATTTGCTTCCTGTCTTTTGTGGCTGTTTCAGATCCTCAGCCTCTTCCCAGGACAGATTTGTCCCCAAGGATGCAGCTCACATGTATGCTTGATAAGAATACTTTATTTCCACATGGAAAGCTCTTAAAAAATAAACCTTACATGTGTGAACAGTTGATCTTTCTCCTTCTTAGGAGCTGGCAAATTTACCTTGAGAAAAATGTGACAGTGAGCAGAAAACACTTCTGTTGGTAAACCCCCAAGGAGGACCAATTCATGAATTCCTTAGGAAATAGGTAACCTTTTACTTCATGGAATAGCCTGTCTCTTTCATGCTGGCTGTGCATTTCTGTCTGTGCCAAAGCAGGCTGTGCTAGGGGCTCTTCCACAGCAGGTGAAATGCCTGCTTACAGCATGTTCAAAGAGAAATTATGGAAAAAGTTCAACCTTTCCTTCAAAAAAAATTGATTTCTACTTAGGATAAGGCCAAATTGTCCCACTTGGACCCCTGTTTGTGATCCAGACTCTCCTGCAGAAAGCCATACTTTCTCTATGTAGGCAACCCAGTTGCAGTTCCCCATGGCTGCTGTGTGGTCCCCTTCCAGTGGCTTTTGATGGAGTCACTTGTCCCTTTATTGCCCACTCGCAGGAGACAGCTGTGACCCTGTCCTGCATACAGCCACAAGCCACATCCTGACTTGCAAGCAGTGTCACCACAGGCAGCCAGAACTGAAATGGGACAAGTTCTTAAAGTCCTTAAAACAGGGGGTTGATCCCTATAACTTAGGGGGGTTTCCTTTCCATGGATTAACTGTATTTTTGTCCCTGCTAACTGCCTACAAACAGTGGCTGGATTACTCTATGAGCTGTAAAATATTATTAAAAGCAGGGATATATATATATATATATATGAAGTAAACATAGCTTAAGATATCTATTAAGGCAGATAAATGTCTAATATTAATTAGCTTGCATTTACATTCAACAGAGCAACTCTTATCCAGACAAAACTAAAATGGATGCTATCTAAAATGGATCAGAGGGTTCCGAGTTTAAACTTTGTGCTGGTTTCATTGTGATTATGTTGAAACTAGCTAACGGTAAAATCCCATTCCTCGCAGACTAGTACCTTGTACTTTTGATAAGCTCTCTCCACGGCTGGGATCCAAGTCTGGATGCTGGCACCACATACCATGTTCTCACAGCTCAATATTTTTTCCCAAAACATGCTACAAACCAGTCCAGCAGTCCACACAACTGCATCCTTCACTAGGAGGCAGGGAAGGGCAGGCCTACATTGCTCCTAAAAATCCATCACCATTTTAGGTGCACATGCATGGCACTCATATTTAACCATATGATGGAGTGACTGCAACACTCAACAAGGGAAGACTGACCAATGTCACCTACCTAGACTTCTGTAAGGACTTCAACATGGTCCCAGATAACTTTCTTATCTCCAAATTGGAGAAACACACTATTTGGTAGATAAGGAACTGGCTGGATGGATGCAGCCAGAGTTGTGGTCAACGGCTCTATGTTCAGATGGAAGCTGCTGACCAATGGTGTCCCCTCAGGGCTCTGTTTTCATAGAATCATAGAATCAGCTGGGTTGGAAGGGACCTCCAAGATCATCAAGTCCAACCCTTGATCCACTACCGTTTTGGGACTGATACTCTTTAATATCTTTATCAGTGACACAGACAGTGAGATTGAGTGCACCCTCAGCAAGTTTGCAGATGAGAACAAAGCTGAGTGGTGTAATCGATGCAACAGAAGGATGGGAGGCAATACAGAAGAACCCAGACAAGCTTGAGAAGTGAGCCCACAAGAGCTTCATGATGTTCAAGTTCGAGTGCAAGGTGCTGCACCTGGGTTGGGGCAGTCCCAGACATGAGTACAGACTGGGAGAAAAACTCATTCGGAGCAGCCCTGTGAAGAAGGGCTTGGGGGTTCTGGAGGATGCAAAGCCAGACATGATCTGGTGATGTACTCTTGCAGCCCAGAAAGCCAACCACATCCTGGGCTGCATCAAAAGAGGTATGATCAGCAGGTTGAGGGAGGTGATTTTGGCTCTCTAATCTGTCCTTGTGAGACCCCACCTGGAGTATTGTGTTCAGCTCTGGGGACCTTAGCACAAGAAAGACATGGACCTGTTGGAGTGGGTACAGAGGAGGGCCATAAAGATGATCAAAATGGTGGAGCACCTCTCCAGTGAAGACAGGCTAAGTGAGTTGGGGTTGTTCAGCCTGGAAAAGAGAAGGTACCAGGGAGATTTCAGTAGAGGCCTTTCAGCATTTAAAGGGGGCTTATAAAAAAGAGGGAGAGGGACTTTGTACATGGACAGATAGTGACAGAAGAAGGGGTAATGGTTTTAAATTGAAAGAGGGGAGATTTATATTGACCTTGACTCACAACACCAAGGCTGGGAGTTTGATCCCTGTACAGGCCATTCGCTTAACAGTTGAACTCAATGATCCTTGTGAGTCCCTTTCAACTCAGAATATTCTGTGATTCTTCTGTGATTAGATGTTTGGAGGAAATTCTTTACTGTGAGGGTGGTGAGACACCGGCACAGGTTGCTGAGAGAAACTGTGGATGCCCTATCCCTGGCAGTGCTCAAGGCCAGGTTGGGTGGAACTTTGAGCAACCTGGTCTAGTGAAAGGTGTCCCTCCCCATGGTAGGGAGGTTGGAACTAGATGATCTTCAAAGGTACCTTCCAACTCAAACCATTCTATGATGGTTCATTCTGTGATTCTATTATATGCAGACAGAAATGTAGAAAAGATCAAGGACAACTGACTTATTCTCTCTCCTTTCCTCTAAAAGATTACTAAAAAATACCTGTGTAATATATCTTTCCTTTCTTCGGGGATCTTTCAGGAACCTCAGTTGTAGTTTTTTCTTGTTTTGCAGGAGGGGATGAAGAGACTCCTTCAGGCTTTGCATCACAGACAAAATCTCTGTTGGTTCTCCTACTTGTCTCTTTGTCAAAGAGAGCAAGATCAGTCTCTTCAATGTAATCTTGTACTCTCTGCATTTTGAAGGCTTCTTTAGAAGCTGCATATTCCTCTTCCAGCCTTTTCAAATTTTCCTCTGTGAGAGCAGAACTGGAATCTGATGACCCAGTCCCAAGGGTAAATATTTTTGATTGGGACTGGTTATTGCAAGACCCTGACAGCTTGCTTCCATTAAACATATCTGCAATGCATTAAGGAGATGAGAATCTTTAGCAACAGGCAAGGTCAATTCATCATTCTTGTAACAAAGAAAGAAAGAAAAGAGAAATCCCATTAGTCATTTACTCCTGACGGGCATATTGATTGATGTAGTTAAAATGTTCACACTAAGATAACCTTATTAGATTGAAAATCACTTTCTTTTCAAGAGGATCTACTAGGCTCCAATTCAACAAAGCACTTAAACAAATACCTGATATTAAGGGCATGCCCAGGTCCTGTTGGTGGGATTTTCTTAAATAGTTCCCATCCAACATTTAAAGGCCAAAGCTTAAGATAGCTACAAAGGAAGGGCATAATGCCTTATCTGCATTTTAGATAGGACACACATCAGTGATTTCATTATTAACCTAGTTTGCTTTGGCTGTAAAATTCTGCACAGCTGAAACTTACTGTGTGCAGGCTGGAATAGAGTGCACTTTATATTCATTACTAGTACTCAGACAAATTATTTTGGACATTTTTGCTATATGCTGATGGAGAAAAAAATAAAAATGTACAGTGGAATCTGTTGAATCTGTTTAATTGGACCTGCTGGTGGCCATCTGACCATGCCAATTAAACAAAGATAAACAAAAGCAGCTCTCAGAGGACCTGTGGTGAATAAACCCAGGGTGAATACTGCATGATTTTTGCTATTGCATTATTCTATACAGTTGTGTGTCTGAAACATAAACTAGCCATAAAAAGTGACTCACCCTCCTGTTTGCAATATCTGCTTAATTGTGTCTCCATCTTCTGTTCACCCACTCAGTCTGTTTAATGTCAAAAGATAAAGGGGAGAAAAATGATAGGGTTAGTTTGGTAGAACTAGTGCTTTGCAACCTCTTCTTTCCCTGTCTGCCCCTCCCTATCAATTCCCATTGGGCATGATGCTCCCTGCTCTGTCTGACTGCAGACTAAGATGGCTGTTTTCACTTGTTTTATCAATGCAGAAAGCCCAAAACCCTGCAGTGCTCTGCATGTCAGCTTTGTGGCACCTATGAATCACCTCCAGACTTTGCAGACCCCTCTGTCCACATGAGCGGAGTGGTCTCCACCAGCACTGTGGGAGCCCACAGACATATTCTCACTCAGGCACTGCAGGTGTACCGGGAATCACTCAGCAGGACATGCTCTTCGCCCTTGGCTGGGTTTCCCTAGTGGAATAATTTCTGAGAAGAGAGTAGGCTAGGGCCAAGCAAGACCAGCACAGCACTGTTGAAGGTGAACACGCTGACTAGACAAGGTCCCAGCCAGCACTGTTTCTGAGGTGCTCTTGCAGTGGTCACCCCTTACCATTTGTGTGCTAAAGACCATAGGTGGTTAGCACATTTTAATCCACAAGGCTGAACTAGTTTACTTGCTTAGTACAAGTGTCTGACACAATGAACTCAAATGCTATGGAGAAGGATAGGTACAGGGTATCAGTATTTTCCCCTTGTCAATCACAGAGTCACAGAATATTCTGAGTTGGAAGGGACCCACAAGGATCATTGAGTTCAGCTTTTAAGTGAATGGCCTATATGGGGATCAAATCTGTGGCCTTAGTGTTATTAGCACCATGCTCTGACCAACTGAGCTAATCTCAGGCTCAAACTTATACATCTCATTAAAAGAAATCACTGAGTTGGTCTGGCAAAAGCCATATTCCCTAATTCTGAGCTGATTCACATTAAGGATGGTCTTTAATTCTCCTCTTATTCTTCTCCTGCAATATTTTTTTTGGTTTTCTGGAACTTTCCTTCTGATCGAGGTACTTATGAAAACCAATACATATGACCCATGTGACTACTCTTAGGTTTAGGTTGTCTGTCAACATCTGATTGTAAAGAACTTAGCTTTACTAGTGCCACTTTAACACTGCATCCTTCATTGCTGGGACACAAAGTTTCCCAAAATATCCCAAATAGCATATTATCATGTAAACTAACTACATCACTAATTTTAATCTCCTTGAAGAACTAGCTTGTGAAAAGTCTGTCACTTCTGCCTTTCATAAACAATTCTGTCAGTTCTCTTGTAACAAATCGTTAAGATTCCTTTGCTTCTTCATCATATTTAAAAACACCTCTCTGTCATTAGCTCTGCTGATCACTCTCTTGCTGTCATTCTGCTTTATTTGTCAAGTTTTCATGGTCACAGACCTAGAGAACAAGCCAGGCTGGAAGGTGTCTCTGGAGGTCACTGGGGTCCAGGACTTTCCTCAAAGCAAGTCAACTAGATCAGGGTCCTTGGGGTTTTGCCCAGTCAAATTTAAAATATTTCCAAAGGTCAAGATCCTATAGCCTTTCTGACTCTCATGTTTAACCACTCTCATGCTGAAAATATTTTTGCTAAGATTTAATTGGAATTTCCAATATTCCAGTGTGTGTCTGTTGCCCCTTATCTCACAGCGGTGCAGCTCTGAGACATCTGGCTGTCTCCTCTTCACCCTCTCATTTGGCAGCTCCAGGCAGCAATGGGTTGTACTTGAGTATTTTCTCCTCCAAGCTGAACAAATTTAATTCTCTTGAACCCCTCTTACATGTGTAGGCTCCAGCTTCTACATGTCTTGGTGACTTTTTCTCTAGTAGATCCATATCTATCACACTAGGAAGCTCCAAATTGGACACAGCATTCCAGATGTGCCTCATTAGTGCTGAGGAGAGGGTCACAATAACATCTGTCCATCTTGTGTTTGGAAGCCAAGTCTAACTGGGCTGTTTTGGTTGCTGCTTCCTCCAGCTCAGGGCTGCCTGCATTTCCCTGCTGTAATGCCCTGTAGTTGCCATTCGCCTTGGGTTGCAATGCATGCATGTGGGCAAGCTCAGAGAATGCCCTGAGGCAAACCAGTGCCATTTTCACAATGTCTGAATGGCAAGGGCTGTCCTGGCCTTTTGCCTATGCACAGCGTTTCACCTAGGTATGTCTGTGCACACCACCACTGCTTAACACTGACTGCTATCCTTGAACTCTTCCTCTTCCATGAACGTTTTAAAGGACGTTTTATAATGCATTATAAGTAAAGCTTTTAAAAAATTTCCTCTTTCAACCTTGAAAATAGGGAATTGGAATAAATAAAAGCACAACTGAGCTGCACATTTTTCAAACCCAGTGGAAGAGCACGAGCCATGAACCTGCAGGCTTAGCTCACTAACTGGCTCCATGCAGCAGCAGCAGCAGTGCCTAGGGGTAGGATCTCATTCTTCATATACAGTATGTCTATGTTGTCTTGTTTCACTTCCTATCCTGACTTCCTCCAAAACAAAAGAGAAAAATCACCTTATACAGCAGGTGTGGAGAACTACTCTTCCAGTGGTAGAAAAATGTTTTGAATGGATTTTCCCATTCTCCATATGCCACTCCACACAAAAACATATATCTGATGGTATGGAAATCATATATCGGGAGGGTAAAGCCTTCAGGACAGACAGTTTTTGGCTCTGTGCTTGTACTGTACCTGCCAGGCTGAGTTTCACTCTCATTGGGAAGGTCCTACAGAGTAATATGAATTACAGTAGCTTTTAGAGGACCCTCTCTTGGCACTTGGCACATCAAAGCTGCACAACTCATGGATCAGCAGTTTCTGCACAGTTTGAAGAAATGCAGTACTTGAATGTTCACGTTGAACTTTTCCAGGAAACTGAAGAGGATCAAATGAAGTGTTTTATTGAATTCTAAATACAGAGCATTTTTTTTGTCTGCATGCTTGTTTTCATCAGAAGAAATGTTAGAAAAAGAATCCCATGAGAAATTAAAGGGATGGAATGCCACATTTTGAAAGTGCCAGAATTAAATATTCCTGCTTTGGAAGTTTGCCTCTCCCTCTCCATCATGAGCCATTGTGGGATTTTGGTATCAAACCTATTTTTCACTTGACCTGATGCATATTTTCGTTACAAAGCCCAGTCTTTTTTTGCAAAATGCAAATAAACGTTTTGCTAATCTGACCAGAGAGGATCACCACACAAAGAAGAGTGCTCTTGCTTTTGTAAGCTTACAGTTAGTATTAAATAGAAAAATCAGTTACATCAAAATGTCAGGCTTAAAAATCTCATAGATAATGGTAAGCTGCCCATTATAATGTCACAGGAGCTTGTCCACTAAGTATTCACAAACACATCTGCAGCACCTCAACTCATTTTGTCCAAAGCCATATCTGTTCCTGATATCAGAACTCTCCATAAATAGCAAGAGAATTCAAAGCAATATTTACAGGCTATTTCTTCTGTGAAGCTTCTTCTATAGCTGTTCTCTTCTCATAATGATATGCTGAAACCTAGTCAGAATATCTGAATCTTAGAGAAACAAAACACAGCTGAAGTAGCTGGAAGGCAAAGGGCTCAGGAGGCAATTTCCTCTGATTCATCAGGAGACAAAAGCAGAGCAATGACTGTATTTGTGTTAATAACAGTGGAATTGCCTCCCTGGCGCTGTTACCCCCATATTTCTTTAGCTCTTGCTGTCATGCTCCATCTCGTAGCCCCCCACTCCTCTCAGTCACAGCCAGGCTCGATGAGTCCATGGACCTCCTACCATCCCCATCCTGGGGCACTGCCCTGAGCAAAGTGGGCTGGTGAACCAAGCTGTCAAGCCCCACGCAGGTATTCCCATCCCAAGTGCCAGCTTCACCATCAAAACCTAGTTTTCCTGACTCTGAGCTCTCCCATCATCCCCCATTAAAAATGAAGCTGACTTCACCCTTTCTTTGACAATGTCCACTTGGTTGGGATCCCCTGTTTGGTGGAATGATGGTCAGGAGAACACTGTCAAGCTCTTTCACTGAGAGCAATTGGTGGGACCCAGTATCCCAGGCAGCTGCACTGGGTGCTGCAAAAGAGATGACGCCTTCCCTGGAGGATTGTCCCAGGGAAGATGGTGTTCTTTGCACATCTGTAAGTCTCCAGGTAGAGTCAGAAGACAGAGAGAACAATGCCATCACATGAGGATTAAAATCTGTGCCGTATTGTAAAATGTCAACTAAATTAATTCCATCTATAAGCTCCCTGCACGTACCCCAAAAGGTAGAGGAGTGCTATGTACACAAAGCTAGAGAGGCTTTCATACACAGACATTGGAGTGGAATTTCCACATCACAGTAGGTCTGGAGAGAATACCATGTAAATATGAGTTTAGTCAGCCTCTGATTTCCTTTGCTATCTTCAAGATATTTGTGCTAGTACAGGAAATCTTTCCCTCTAAGCAATGCCTGCTTGATCCTACGGGATTTATAATCTTGTAGTTTACAGTCCACTGCAACAAAAGGCATCTGATGGCTTCTCAGCTTTGTTTAGATGTGACTTTTTGGTAGGACTTTGCAATGCAATAGCTGATCTCAGGAGCTGTCAGACCCACAGGCCAGGAGGGACTGTGGGCTCCAGTGAAGCATCCCTGCAGTCCCCACATTTTATTGGAGCAGGGGGGCTTACTGGCACCATGGGCACTGTGATACTCAGAGTTACAGCTTAACATCACCCACCAAGGGCAGATTGGGGTGCTGGACTCCACACTTCCTTAAATGCTAAAGAAGCAGCTGTGTTTGTGTATATATGCATATGCATATGCATACATGCATCTATTTACAGATCCAAGGAGAGTAGCTGACTACTTTCCTAATAGTGTACATATTATACACTTAGTACTATTATTATTATACACATTATATACCTTTATATATATATGTATATAAAACACAAAGCAATATTTTATATATATACATACATACATACATATATACATATATATATATATATGGAAAAAACATTCATGGGCTTTAATTGCCAAACAAGCCTATTGAAACGAACCAGGTTGTTTCACCTATTTCTGCCGTTGCAGCTGTGTCCAGACTAGGTCTCCAGATTCTGAGTTATAACCACTACTCTTGCAGAGAAAACAATCTCCTGAAATAACTCTGTTTCTGCACTTTGCACTTTCAAATATATTTGGAAAGTAATTGGTTTCTATAAGTCACACAGAAGACTCTTGAGTGGTCTTCTGTTGTGCAGGACTTATGCCTGTTGCATCCCACCTGTCCTGTAAGCATCAACAGAAGCCAGTAATACTCATCTCAGCAGTGTCTTACCATTTGAAGGGCTGCGTCCAAAAACCTGGATCTCACCAGAAGTGACACTGGCTCTAGCTGAGGGGCTGCCTACATCTCTGTAACATGCAGTGACCACTAGTAGGCTTAATAGAAATACAGAAAGATATGGCAAATATGTGATAATCCAGGCCCTAGAGAATTCCCTCAGCCTCAAGGTTAAAAGTACCATGCTAGTTTTGCAGGTGCAGGAATGAGAACCAACTGGCTCTGTTTGCAACCAGTAATGCTCCAAATTAAGAACTGAACCCACTTATTCTGGTAAATCAGAAAAATTGCATTTGCAATATGTAGGCATAAACAAGAGAGGTATGCAGGATCAGACTAACAACCTCTACTGTTGGGATTTAAAACCTGACTTTAGCAGGTGTCATTGTGGCCCAGAACACATGCTCTACACACAGTTGAGGAGATACAGTCTCTGAATGCTCTTCAGGAAGCCTGGCACTTTAAGAGCATAGCAATTGCACAACACAGTAAAACAAAGCAGCTCCAGCTATAAATCATGGTTGTTAAGTGAATGCTCTAGGATGTGCATCATGAGACACAAGAAGTGATCTGAAGTTAGACTCAAAGCACACAAATCCCAGATTAACACTGCCAGTGGTTCTGTCTCTTTCCTGCTCTGGAAGGATAAAGAACTCATCTGAAAGCAACATCAGGGATTTATTGAGTATGGCTGTGGGTAACACAGAGCTGAAGTTACTGCTGGCTGTGGTTTTGATTTCTAACACTGCAGCAAACTGCAGGTAGAAACATTTCGTGCTCATTTTGGCACTCAGGACCTGATCCTCTCATCCACACAAAGGCCTTTTGCCAAGATAGTCTCTCGTGTTTCATGTCCTGCAGTGCAAGAAGGAAGCCCAGGCACTGCTGCCTTTTGTCCTGGCCTCTGCAGAAGCCCAATATTTCAGTAGAGATCAGAATAGCATTTCTTAGAGGTGGCAAATAATGCATAGCTAATCCATTAGCCTTAAACACGGAACTAAAGGTCGCAGTCCCAACACACACAGTGAGACACCAGAGGTGTAAATTTGCAGTGATACTAAGTAACTACAATTTCTGTAGGTTTAGAGGAGAATAAATCACAGTTATATTGAGCCAGCTGTACTGAGAGAGAGCTGAGAAGCTCTCTGGTGTCTCCTCCTTCAACTGGCAGAATAACTTATCCTTATGCTCTTCAATTGAGCCTCTTATGCTGCACTCTCTGAAGCATGCATCTAGAAATCTAAATGTTATGGTAAGTCTAAGGAAAACATATATATAATCATAGAACTGTCTATTAAAACTAAAAGGTCTGAAGTAGAAATTTATGGCAGTGTAATCTGAAAAGAATAAAGAGATAAAGGAATGTGAATGTTGTTTATGAAGAGAACACAGAGAATGAGAAAGAAGCCAAGAGACAATGGTGTCAGCACTGACCCTGCTAAGCACAGTCCTACCGAATGCTCTAAAAACCTCTCGCCTGCACCCTATCTGTAGGCACCTTGTCAAGAGGCTTCATGCCAGGATGTGCTGTCCCCATTTGTAGGGTCTGCCAGCATGAGGGTCTGCACCAGGATCTGAGGTGGAGGGGAGGGGGGCAGAAGGGACACTCACTCCAGCTCTCACTAGAACTGGTTCAACAGAGGTTTGAGAAAGTTTTTCTTTAATTCCCTTTTTTACGTTTTATTTTTATTAAGGTATGTTATCATATGGTCTAGTCAATTGTTGCTCCTACATCTCAGGAAAGTCTGATCTCAGGGATGGCTGGGGGGCTGAAGGGGGAAACTGGCTCTGTGTCTCTCCTCCTCTGATTACCCATCCTTGTGTCTCTACCCTGGCCTGCTGCAGGGAAGGCAATGGCCTTCGGAGCATTCTGCAGGTACCTCCTCTTCCTTCCTCCCTAACTCCCATGTATGATGGGTTTTTTTCTGTCAGGGGTTTGGTTTTTGACAAAAGGTGTGAAAGGGAAAACAGGGAAGGAGAACAGCAAAAATCAGTTCAACAAGGAAACATAGGGGTAAATGGTAAAGCAGTATCTGACAGCCACACCAGGGCCCCAGAAAAGCTTCCTCCCCATCAAACCCTGAACAGGTGTCCCAGAACATGCTGAAATATCTTTGGGCTGAAATATCCAGGGGACCCCCTCCACAAGGAGCAGGCAGAGTTTTACTGGCAGGGAGGTACCTGGGATGCCATCTTGGTCCTCCATGTCCCTGGGTGTGGTTGCGACTATTCCCCTTGCTGTTCTGCTAGGCTGTTGTCCCCTCACATTCCACTGGGGATCCGTTAAGTTCTGTTGGGGTTCTGCTGGGGTTCTATTGCCATAGTTCCTGTATTGCCATACCACATATTGTCAGACAGGGAGGTGGGGGCTCCTGCCAGCTTGCAGCCCTTCCTGGACATTTTGAGGAGGCTATGGGAGCCTGGCCAGAGTGGGGGGATGGAGAGGATAGGGACTTGCTGTGGTGGAGAATGTGTGAGATCACATCCAGATAGGTGGGGCCAGCCTGGTATTCTGGAAGTGGGAGGCCAGTTTGTGAGCTTGTCTTGAGGAAGGATCAGTACTGCTTGCACCTGATGTACTCTGCCCCTAATAAGCCCTGAAGGAAGGCAGGTGAATTGCCCTCCCATGCTCCTCTAAAGAGAGAGCCTGGGCATCTCATCTTGCTTGATGAGGAGAGGTGCGCTCATCTGTGTAAGGCGTGGTGGATGGGTTCCAGCCAAGGCTCCCTTGCTGTTCTTTTTGCTGTGTGCTGCCTCTTGAGCCTTCCCTGTCATGAGCTGTCCCCATGGTCCCCAGCACACCATCATCCTCACCCAATCCAGCTGCCAGTGCTGGGACATGGAGTGCTTTTGTAACCCTTACTGTCCTCCAAAGAGCTCTCTAGCTTGTTGGGTTTGGGTCTTTTATACATGTGCCTTTTTTCCTCCCATCCAGAGGTCAAATAAGGTTGCTACTTATTCTGGCAGCTGAGTGTCTGAGCTGGAAGGGCTTGGTGAAGTTGCAAAGGCAAAAACTGCTTCTACTTTTCAGAGATTTCTTGAAAGGAAAGACAGGTTTGAAGGAATACGTGCTAGAGTCCAGCTGTGAGATGTACTAGTGTTGTTAGGAAGTTGTGGTTCCATCTCTTCAGCCTCCAGCTGTGCTTTACCCTCTGCAACCAGTTCCTTTAAATCCCTCTGTCAGACTCTGTGGGATATTTTCCACTCTGGTGGCTGTGTTCATTGTGGACCCAGGGACTGGCCTTACAAGATGCACAGAGAGGAATTTGCCTTGTGCAGGGTAGTGTCTTGGTGTTTTTTTTAATGTTATAAGGGAACAAAGGACAACGGGTGAAACAAAAAAACACGTGATTGGGTCAGCAGCCACCCAGCTAGGCTGCCTGCAGAGCCCTGTGCTTTGTGTTCCATTCAGCTCTATGCCATAGCCTGATTTTCCTTGTTGTGGGACAAGCCATAAAAACTGAACCAAAATGCCAGTGCATTTGTCACGTGGTCTTAGAAGTAACAACTGATTTGGTGGGACTGGAGGAGTTTTCCTCCTCCTGGCTTCTGCTGCAAAGGATGGAGAGAAAACACCAGATGATGGTCAAAGATGATGTCTGGGGCCAGGGGCAGTACTTGCCTCCTATTCAAACAGTTGTGATTTCAGTTTTCACCTTTTGTCCCTGATATTTCCCAAACAAAGTCCTAAGGGTGTAGAAGTTTCTCATGCAATGCTACTGTCATAGGTGGGCTGGGGCGCAGCTTCCCATTACAAAGCAATGAGTGGTTTTGTGGAGGTAGGGGACATTCCTTAATGTACAGTTATTTAAATCAAAATCATTTATTGTACAGTACATACCTCTAATATACTATAGATTTTATAATTGACTTTAATTTCTCAGTATAAAAAAGTCAATTCCTGCATGGCAGGGCAGCCAGAGGAAAGAATGCTTTAGTCTGCTCAGCAAATAGAAACCTATTTGTAATCCAAAGGCCCTCCGTTAGCTCTTACCTATTTAATGTAAAAACAGGATTTACTACACATACAACTTAATCCCCTTTTTATATTTGCATAGAGATCCTGGAGCATGTGTATGAATGGTTTTTGAGATAAGAGAGAGAAGGCCTCAGGAGTCAAAGTCATTGTTTTTGCATGAAGTATTTAATTCTAAACATAAATATTGAGAAGACTAAATTCCTGTGCACTTGCAGACTTCACTGTCATGCTCCTGAGGATTTTTGCTTTATTTCCGATTATTAAGAGCCTCATTGTAAGTGAATGAAAAAAGGAAGCTTTTACAGACGCTTACGGGGCTTCATTTTCAGGTTAAAAGGAGAGACAGGCTATAGACAAAACAGAAGCAAAGGTGGTGTACTTCTTATCTCCCTCCAAAGAGTGTGGCTAAGGAGTGGATGTGCCAGGCAGCAGAAACCAAGCCCTAGAAAAGGACTGTCTCCAGTGATGACCTCAAAGGGGATTGGGGCTGGAGTTCCTGTGGTGCACATTCATCAGCGCTGCTTATTGTAATTCACATGATTTATGTTCTCACAATCGTGATTAGGTGGTGAAAAAAAAAATGATCTACGTGCAGGTTGACTTCAGAAAGTGACATTCTTTGTTCATATCCAATCAAGCCCCACGGCAGGCAGTCCTTTTGATTCAGCATTAATTTTAATATGTGTGTCCCTGAAAATAACCCTCCCGGTTTTGGAAACCTCAGAGATGAAGGACTATTGGCTAAGTACTGGGCAGAAGATTATGTCTGAGAGCTGTCATTGCTTCCTCCAGAGGCAGTTTTGCTAGAGTGAAGAATGGGAGGCACTGGTATAAAATTCATTTTAAAATATAGTCAAAGACAACTTGGTGGGGAAATTTACTTCTCCAGACATAAAACAGGGACCAGAGGAACTCCACCATAATGTCTTTCAGAGTTGCTGTGATCTCAGTGGTGCAATGCAGTGAGCAGCAGGCTTTTGCCTTACTGTAGGCAACATAATTAGAATAATTTTATTCTCTTTTGCTTCTAAAGTCTATGATAAGACTAGGTAAATGCATCTTCCTTCAGGTGTAAAATCCCTCACTCACTTGATGTTGTGACTTTAATAGGCCAAGATTTTACACCAAGACCTCCTTGTTGCTACCTCTCAAAGCTTTCCAGGATAGTCCAGTAACAGTTTGATTCTTGCATGTTTACAATTTAGGCTCTTCATTTCAAGTCAAAGAACAGAAACTAGCAAACTGCATGGGTACTGCTCTCATTCTTACTCCTAAACCAGCCCTAGGCAGCATTTCTTCATCATCTTGCTTTATCAAACTTGAAAAGCAAATCTTGAATAATGAGCAGGAACAGTTTGTGGCCAGTCATCCAGGAAAACAGCTCCACATGTACGGGGAAGGAGGAAATCAGAAGAAATCTGTTACTTAAGTACTGCAGGCTGAGAAAATGAGCTTGAACCAAAAACTTGTGTGGGTTCACTCAGACAGACAAATGAACAGGAACATTTTTATTAGCATACTACATACCAAAATTAAGAAACTGTTCTCTTCTGTTTCTGAAACCATTAGCCAGACACACTATGCTGGTGACAGCTTCTGAGTGGTTCTCCCGCCCTATAATTTTTCTCCTATGAACAGAAATCTGTAGTGCTGCTTGCAAAGGACAGATACCTAATTATAGGGCTTGTTATTAGTAGAGTCTGGGAAATATAAAGTCTGCAGTTCATATGATGTAGAGAATGATGAAGCATTTTGAATCACTAATGTGACTCAAAGTAGGGTCTATTGGAATTTGCACATTTATTTTCCCTGTTAAATCTGTGGGAAAGCCCTTTTGCAACAAGATTTGGAATCCTTTGCAGTTCTTTTTCTTGACTTTTGTCAAAACTAAACTTTGAAGGTTTTCCTGACATCTTTATCCCATCAGTCTGTCAGTCAGTCTCACAATGCCCTTCATGCAAACCTATCAGGGCATTCTATAACCTAGTGTTTAATAGACGTCTTGAAGGCAAACAGTGTTTGACAACACCTCAAAGACTTGAGATCCTGCTACATGCAGGCACAACCCAGCAAGCTTCTGGGACGTGTTGTCTCTTTGCTACCCTTGGTGCATGCCCTTGACTGACCACAACATACCCAGCTTGTCCCCAGGTATGGATAACAGGGAACGATTTCAGGAAAGGATGAGAGCTGGGCTGTTTCCAGGTAGTACACATCTCTGTTCCTGCTAGCAGTCTGCTTCATTGGTGCACTCAAAACAGATACATTGTTTAGACTAAAATGACATCAGGGAGGGAAAAGAAAGCATTCAATAGCAAAGATGTGAAATGAGGGAAAACAGGCACTTCTTACTGTGTTGCTGAAGGGTTTGTAAAGATAACAAGCCATTAAAATTTATGACTGAGTTCTTGGGGTAGTACTGGTCCTGTTGTTTTTATGCTGCAGTTGCCTGCACAAATTTTGGACTGCTGCTGACATCTCTCCCCTGCTGCATTTTCCTCCCTTCCCTCTGCCACTTTCTGTGAGATATTTGGTCCTTTGAATAAATTGCACCTCTTCATTTTTCACGAGCTCATTGTCAAGTCCAGTGCCTGTCTCTAAAGGACAGTTCATCAGGTGGAGTCACCCTGTTTGGTGATAGCGTAAAGCACATCTCAGCTTGTCTCTTTCAGTGGACATTCCTGGAAATTTCCTGTGGTAGTACTCACTCAGTTAATGAGTGCTGTGTCTTCATGGCTTGAAAAACCCAACTGCAGAGTCCCTGTTATGTGATACATGGTATACATGGGGAGAAAACTTCATATTTCTTCACAGTTTTAATCTGGGAAAAAAATATGGAAGAAAAGGTCATTTCTAATTCCAGGCTTTTCAATTTTCACAAGAAAAAATACAGATTTTCCAACTCTTCTTCCTTCTCACACCCTCTTTTGTGACTAACATATCTTAGGCTAGTTCTAAATTTGAACCAAACCTCAGAAGAGACACAGCTCATAATCAACAAATTATGACCAGCCGGACACTGAGTTATCAAATGCAAAAGGGAATAACAATGAAAAACAAGGATAAGAAAGAAGAATGGTACATTCTTGAAATTGGATGAAAGACATTAGACAGTAAAGTAATGTGCAAATGCATGAAAGAATGCCAGAGCAATTTAGGTTAGAAGGATGTGATAGTTAAACCCACCTGAATAGTGGAAATCTTAGTCCTTATAAATTTGGGGGGAAACCCAGGGCAGGCTCTCAGAAGAATGGGATCTTTATGTTGCTAATGAGCTGGTGACTGTGGAATTCTGAAGCAGCTGCAAATGATATGAAGAATTTACTAGGGAAGTTGAATATGAGAAGAAAGCAGTAAATAGAGAGAGAGAGAGTGTGCATGATAAAATTATGTTTCAAGGATTCTGGTTCTCCTTGATATAACATGTCAAAGCTGGAAATATTCAGTCATGGGCTGGAAACAGCTTTGACAATCTGATTGATGTGTGCATTAACTGAATTCACGACAGAAAATATATGATCCTGCAACTGCTTATTTTTCCCCATGAAAATGATTACCACAAGCACTTTGCGCAGTGACATGTATGTGAACTTGTACCTGTGGTTTCTCAGACACAATACAAAAAGACCTCAGTATAATGAAGAGCCACTATCTCTTTCATTTATTTTATATGTATATGCAAATGACAAGGCATTTAAAACAACTATCTTTTTAATAAACTTTGTGTTCTGACCAGATATTTGTTCAACTTTTGTTACCCACATCTGCTGTCCTTTACTTATGAAGTTTTTCAGTTATTCTGTTGTTTGGGAGAAAAAAAAAAAAAGGTTTTGTGATGTTACTTCTCAGGTACTGATGTTTTACATGCATAATGCAGAGGGAATGCTGCTTCAGATTTCTGTGAGTGTCTATGCTTCCAGTGCTGTTTTCCTCTCTAAGAACACAGGTATCCTGAGAAAGATAATAGTTTCACCTGGTATTAACATTCACTTACATCTCAGAAGTGGTTTCTTTAGCAGACCTCCCAGGAGATCTGCAGCTCAGCCCTAATCATCACCCAGGTATGTCTGTGCATTGGTGGCGGTTGTGCATCAAAGATGATGTTTCAACAACATGGTAAGCAATTTCTGATCTCATTTGCTCAAGCACATTTATTGCATCTGAATTTTTACCTTTAAACAGTACTGCCTGGGGCTTTCTCAAAAGAGGAAATGAGGGTTATGTGTGGATGTAAATGGAGATGACTGGAGATAGTTTCTAAGGGCTCAGTGTTTGGTGGCATGGAGCCAGTGTAAAGAGAAGGAAATTGAGATATTGTCAGGTAACAGAACAGAGAGGACTGCAAGGTCTGCTAACAATCACACTAGTCAGAGGAGCAGAAGGTAGCTACTGTCGAGTCTGTCTGCTTTTTTCTTCTGAGGTGAAGTTGCAAGAAGTAGATGCTCATGGTGTAGTCTTTTACTTATACAACAAGTAAGCTCTTTCTGGGAAGAAAATTACAGAACAAAGGTAAATACGACAAAACAAAGATAAATAATTAGGCAGATGTCCCATTATTTGCAAGACAACATCCACTGTCATTAGAAAGAAAGTACCTTCTCCCAGGGGTAAGAAGGAAATTTAACCTCTATAAAGATCCTGAATCCAGAAGTGAACAAGGGAGAATGCCCCTTTTTATTTTAATTTTAGTTTTAGCAAGCTTTATGATTTCTGAAGGCTTGGGGTTAGCAAGGCTGCACCTAGTCAATGAGACTGTGGAGTACAGCAGATAATGGTATCTTCGATCAATCAGGCAAAGCAGATAAAGATGCACTGCAAAAAGTTGGCCCGCAAGCCACAGAAATACCTTTTTTCTGTCATTCATCAATTCTTGGGATGAGACTTGTAGAAACTAATCAACATTGAGGTGAAAGGTGAGGGAGATATAGGCTGATGACATGTCTGTAAGATGATGACAGGCTTTGGTTTAGTCATTTCATATGAGGCTTCCCAGGTCACTGGGCTTCCCCTTTCTGCCTCCAAAAGGTGGTTTCGGGATGCAGTCTTCCTATTAGTGTCAGGTAGAAATCTTTGCAAGAAACAGGAGTGCACTCTCCAGGTACCTTGTTAGATACAGAAGATCTGAAAATCACAGCAGCAAATAATACAAAGCATTTCATAGCTCTGGAAAAACTTGACTGTCTCATAAAAGAAGGGCTGACAGAGATTCATCAGCCAGAACAACTGTTCTTTTCCACGCAGTTCAAACTTGTGAATAAACATACAATCAGGCACTAATGACAACTTGGCTTTAAACAGGAACTATTTACACATTTCTGTCTTTCTATTGTAAGTACAGGAACCAGTGTCCTTGGTGTTTGTCCATTCAGCAATGAGTACCATGGTACTTGGTCTGTGATCACCTGGAATGCTCTGGCAAGCATGAACAGTAAATCAGATTCGTGATACTCTGTCTATGCAGAAAGTGATTTTGGTAAGAGAAGAGGAAGAGTAATATCAGCACAATGTGTAACCTCAGTGTTTGTGCTATGCAAAACGGTGTTAGTTAATGACTATCACAAATTGTATGTTTATTTTGTACAGAAAGTTTAGATGGATTATGGTCTCTACCACAATTTTCAGGTTAAATACCATGCAAAATATTTTAATAGGCATCACATTTTTCTGCCAACTCATCCCTGTATACAGGTGGAAAGAAAAGAGCTATCTTTCTCCTAAGCAGAAGCAGCTTAACTTTGCTTCTTATACAGCCAACTCTGCTCAGACCAGGAGGGACACCTGACATGGCTAGCAGCTCAATCATATAACAAGACATGCTGTAAGAGACACCTTGCAGAAGAGACAGTGTCCCTTACACTGGAAATCAGAGATCCAAAGCTTATGTATATGTGACCTCGTTGGACACCACATCAGAAACCTTGCACAAGGGGCAGTTGCATTGGCTGGAGAAGAACCGATTTAAAAAGGCCACTGAAGGAGAACCAAGGACATGTGAAAGCTAGTAGCACACAGCTAATGTCCAGCTGCATGGTCACAGACCTGTCACACTTAACCACAGAAGAAGGGTCACTTTCACCTTCACTCTTCCCATCAGCAATCTGACTGTAGTTCACATTTAGCAATGCAGAACAAGGTTGCACATTTTTTTGAAGAGTGTCTCTCCCCATCTCAATACACAACTTGCCCCACATAAGCCTTTTTCTCAGACTTTACTCACTGAATCACTGATATTACTGCAATGGGAACATCTTCATGGAGTTTGTCCCTTCACCTAGGTGAGATCTGTTCTTTGATAGAGATGTTATTACACTTTTTAAGCCAGATTTTAAACCAGAAACTGCCCAGAGCAGTTACATTTTATTTAAGACTTTTTGAAAGCGTTTTGGTTCATTATAATCTCGAATTAGCATCCGGAGAAAGAGTCACATACTCTTCTCTAAGAGAAATTCTTTTAATTTAGTAAGAAAAATATGATATTTTGGTAAAAGATTTTACAGGAGTAAAATACAACCAAGAAAAAATGTTTCACTAAAACACTCAGCAGAAAGAGCCATTACACCCACTGCAAACAATCAGTATACCAGCTTTAGTAAAACTCAACTCATTGGTTTTAAGTTACCCATAAGAGAAGGAAAAGAGTAAAAGAAGAAAATAGATTAAAAGGTTAGAGAGAGAAGAAAGAGAGAAGCAGAGAGAGGAAAGGAAAAATGGTTAATGACAAGATTCGATGATTCACATGGTGTGGGCAGCAAAAGAAAAGAGAGAGAGAGAGAAAAGAAAAATGGTTATCGACAAGATCTGATGGTTCACATGGTTCATGTTGCAGGAGAGAAGAGAGAGAGAGAGCTCATATGGAGTCTCATGTATTTATAGAGTTCAGTTTTCCCTCCCAGGCAGGATATCTGGTCAGTGTCTTCCAGGCCAGAGTGAGTTATGCTGCAGTGGTGTGGTGTAGGCAGGCTACCAGGCAGGTCTGCCTTGACTGACAGCCTGGGTGTAGGGCCTTCAGTGATGCCATGTGCTCTGCATGGGCTCAGCCATGTCCGCTGCAGGACCTTTCGACTCTGCCATGTGCTCTCAGCAGGCCTTATGTGATAAGGCAGCCTTACCTCCGACCCATATCAATAATTCAGTGAGATTCGGATCCAGTATCTCACAGATGTGTGGGTTTTTCCTTGTGGGTGGTTAAGAGTGAAAGCTCTACACCAAGTAAGGAACAACAATAGTAATAAAAGGTAGTGTAATATTTTTTAAAGCTCAATAATTCTACACTTGCTTCTGCTGAGATACACCTTGCTATGAAGCTTATGCCACTCATGGGGCTGTTCATTTGAGCAAGGCAGAGCAGCAGGGACATTATAATTAACAATGCTTAGCAGGAAACAAGTTATTGTGCTTGGGGCAGAAGGGCAAAAACTGTTCTCTATTATTTTTTGAAGAGTTAATTGGTAGTAGGCAAAGATTTGCTGCGTTGAGCCAGCAGGTGCTGCTTTATGACTACATTAATGTTAATGATATCCTCCAGACACATATGAAGACAGGTTAACCTGTTTCTTTCTCTTTTCATTTCTCTAAGTGGATGTGTGTTCTGGTTCCAGTTATTTTTCAAGTTCCACCACAGAGCATTTGGACAGACAATGACCCCAAATTTGCACAGATGTTTGCAGGCAGTTTTGAAAAACTTTTGTAACCTCTATTCACCCGATGACAGATTGTAGATTAAAAGATGAGGGAAATGGGTAAGAGGGGCTGCTTCTGTGGCATAAAATCATTCCTAGGGGTTGCATAACACTTCTACAATTGCCTGTTTAACTGTTCCTAGGTGTGCTTAACAATAGTACCTGGGATCTAACTGTTTATTCTCTTTTTTCATCACTGAAACATCTATTCTTTAGGCATACCATTAAAAGAGTACTCTGGCAGCAATTTAAATCCTGAGATGAGCAGGTGTTAAAACTGTGTTCCTCTAAGTAAAGTGTGCCATGGCCCATCAAAGCATGATACATGCTAGAAAAGGTAAACCAGTGGCTCCACAGAGCTTGAAATGGTCTTCTTTCAGTGCCATTCTACATCTGAAGTTTAGTTATGAGCCTATATTTTCTTTTTTTTTTTCTTCATGTGCTTTTTGAATATCTAGTTTGGCAAAAGTGCACTGTCCGGTATTAAGCTTCAGAGATCCTTCAAGGTATTTTTATTTTTCCTAGGATGCTTGCTTTGCACAAGCCCATCAGCTTCAGTAAAAATCCAGATGCCATGGCAGGCAAAAATGCTGTGGAAGGATAGTCCTTGAAGCTGGGTGTAGAGCTTTTCGAAAAACTCAGGTGACAGAGCTACCATTTGAGAAACCCACCAGGCAGAGACTGATTCTGAATGACAAATCTGATTTTTAATAAGATTACTGGGTGGGTTCTGTGCCTTGTTAGAAGTCTGCTTCTGCAGACCTAGTGATAACGTAATGGGAGAACAAATTTTGCATGCACATAAAGACTGAGAGAGTTGTACTGAGCAGTGTTTGCCTGTCAGAACATGGGTACAAGAGCAAGTAAGCTATTTCAGAATTTCTTGGAAAATGAAACATGAGTAATCAGAAAGGAGGAGAAGAGTTTGTATAAAATCTTAGGAGTGACTGTTGGACCTTACACACTCATAATTTTTAGAAATGGTATCTCTGGTGTACAGCGCTCCTCTAAGATGCTCGGGCCTCCTGGTCAAGGGGAAGGGATTTGAAAGGGCCAGTTGATTTTGAAGAATCAACAAATGGTTACAACACTGGTGCCACAGCCAGAGGTTTGGCTACTTAGGTCATGGGACTCACTTTGAGAAACCTGGTCTACTGGGAGCTGATGGGGTTTGTCTGTCAGAGAAGGGGAAGAGCGCCTTTGGTCATAGGCTTGACAAGCTGGTGAGGGGGGCTTTAAACTAATGTTACCAGAGGAGGGAAACCTCAATCTATCCACTTCTACCAGTTTGATGCCAGTGCCAGCCAGAGATGCTCAGAAGCTGGAGAGGGATCCCAGGTCAGCAGGAGAGCACCTGAAGAGCAGCACAGTGTGATTCTGGCCACTCCAGCCAGTAAGTCAGCTTAATGGGAGACCCAACTTAAATGTCTCTATCAAAAGCATGGGGAATGAAAAAAAGGAATTATAGAAGTATGCATGCCTGCAGGGCTGTGATCTTATTGGCTTCCTGGAGATGTGATGGGATGGCTTCTGTGACTGGAGTGTTGGAATGAAGGGATACAGGCTCTTCAGGGAGGACAGGATGTGGAGATGAGAAGGGAGTGTGTCAGCCTCTATGTCAATGACCAGCTAGAGTGCATGGAGCTCTGCCTAGGAATGGATGAGGAACCAACTGGGAGCTTATGGGCTAGGATTAAAGGGAGAGCAGGGATAAGTGACATTATAGTGGGGGTCTACTCCAGGCTGCCTGACCAGGAAGACTGAGTGGATGAGTTGTTCTGTAGACAGGTAGGAGTGGCCTCATGTTCACAAGCCATGGTCCTTAGGAGGAACTTCCTCCAATGTTATATCTGTTGGAGGAACAACACAGCAGGACATTAACGATCCAGGATGTTCCTGGCATGCACTGATAATAAATTCCTTCTCCAAATGATAGAGAAGCCAACGAGGAAAGTTGGTTATTAATCAAGGATCACCTCCTCCAAAGCTCAGGAGCAATACATCCCAACAAAGAGGACGTCAGGCAAAAATGCCAGAAGGTCCGCGTGGATGAATAAGGAGCTCTGGAGAAACTTAAACACAAGGTCTGGGTTTTCAGGTTCCTTGATAATTCCTTGGATTAGTGTCTGAATGGAATTTTTATGTTGGTTTCATGATTCTTCATGTAGCATTTTTTACAGTATAGTGTCTCTTAAGTCCTAATAGGATACTACTTTTTAAAGGTGTTTTTTTCCTCTTTCGTACTGCTTTTAAGATAAAATGAAATGGTTAGACTTCAGTTAAATAGATCCTTATTAAAGTCGGAGCTAGTCTGATAATGACTTAATTGGTGCGACGTGGACATCACATGTTATTTGATAACCATTCCGTTATAATTAAGAAGTGGCTAATAGACAATTAATATACAGGATTACACACTTAGCTAATTAGATGATTTTAATTTTTTTTTTTTAGATTAAAATGTACAGGACCCCATAAATCACTATTAGAGATTATTTAATGAGCTTGAACTCTCAATTTTCTCCCTGTCAATCAGGAATGGAACCACTGACTTTCCCTCTCGCCCAGAGATACTTGTCATGTAGAAGAACTACTGTGTCCAGCATGAGCTGAAATGCCCTCAACTCCCAAATCTTGCATGTTTGCAGGACATCACAGCTCAGTGTTCTGTTCTACTCACCAAGACTCACAGCTCCTGCCTCTGCATGTGAAATGTAATGTTCCCCCTGTTCCCACAATTTTAGCAGTGTCTTGCTTGGTGCCCATGAGAGACAGGAATTTTGCACATAGTTTTTTAAATCCTTGTCAAGAAGAGACAGTTCTTTTCTGTTCTGCAAAGCTGATCCCATTTAGGTGTCCCAGGCCATGTAGCAGTTGTTGGCTCGGCAACACCTTCCCTTATAGGGTGCATGTGTGAGCCAAGCTGAGCTGGAGCTCTCTACTGGGGTGTGAGGCTCTGTTTTAACCACCTTAACTGAGGAGGCTAACAACTGCAGACTCCTCAGCACTCACTGCAGGGAGAGACAGCTATGCCTTTAAGAAGTGGCACATCATATCCAAAAACACTGAGGGCCAGGAAGAATTCATCTCCAAACTGTAGACAGCTACTTTGAGATGTCTACATGTAATACCTACAGGACAGTAAAGTGTTTAAGCTCTACTGCAGTCAGCAGAGAAGTAATCAGTGCAGTAATGAGGGCCCAAGCATCACTTGGCTGACAAATCATGAAGGGCTCAAGTCTGCTGCCTGAACACCACTGCCTATTGCTGTTTGGGGTTTGTGAGTATCAGAGGTCAGGGACAGTGTGTTCAGCACATCCTGGTGGCAGGCCTGCCTCTCAGAGTGTCACTTGCAGGCCATGTGGGATACCTCCTGATCATGTGTGGCACATTGAGGTGACTGTACCAATCCAAATTTTCCCTGTGTACAGAAAGACCAAGGAACTCCTCTGGGTGCAATGTTAGCTCTGCCCCTCCATCCGTTGTGGTGAGCGTGCCTCTGCCCGCAGAACTGAAAAAAGTGCACCAATGATAATTTCTTCTAGTATTTAATCAACAATAAACTACTAATGGGCTGTCCCAGCAGCACAGAGTGCTCTGTAAATTTTGATCTGATCAGGCAGAACTAGGAGAGTGATACAACTGTTCGGCTGTGTTTTGTTGGCAAGGCTCACAAGCAGTATATCACAGAGACACAGCACAAAGGAATAGTGTTGACAGACGATGGCTTAGAGTTGACCAAGAGACTGCACATGGTTTTGATGAAATTTTTGAAATATTCATAGCTAAAATAGAAAGAAAGCAAAGTGGGAATGAGATCTAAGGCGGAACAACACAAAGCCTGACATGTCTGTAAGATGTCACTTACTAGCAAAAGTTAAATGTTTTGCTTCACCTTGTAAAGAATGTGTGTATTACAATCATGGATATAAATAAAAGTAGCATGTAGGGCTTCTTTACTGTCATACTTTCATGTTCAAGGCACTTTAAAAGTAAAAATGAATTTCTCTTGACAGCTTGCATCAGAAAGTCAGTATCCCAAACTCTCTGAGAACCTGAGGAAATGGGGGTATGGGAACAGATGACTTGCCCAATATCTAAAATGAAATTAGAATCAGAGAGAAGGTATGAAAGTAGATATTTCTACCTTTTGTTTCAGCTCTCAACTGACCCAGTGTTGACAGGAATGTGCAGAGTTTGGTGTTTGCATGGCATTGGATGCGTGAGGGTTATACCAAGGCAAACGCAGCTTTGTGATGGTGTCACTGGAAGGACAATTAGTCTAAATAGAGGTTGACATAGGTGTGTCCCTCAAACCATTTATCTGTCTGAAAAAAAACCGATCTGGAGTTTTTCATTACTGATTTTTACACTGCTGACAAAGTGCACTCATCTCTCCCTGGGAAAAATACTATGCTAAGATATCACCATGTCTCCCTCCAGACACTTCACTGCCTCAAAAACTAAGAAAACATAATTTTTACTCCCTATCTAGTTATTGAGGTCAGGAGATGATTCAAGAGCACTCAAGTATGCAAGAGGCTTTTTAGTGACTAGGTGGGATTTGCATCCAGGCTTAATGCACTGGAGAACAGTGAATGAGTGTGTGGTGAGACCAGACTGCATTGACATGAACAGAGGCCGCCATTTCAGAAGAACAAATGTGTTTGGGATGGTAAAAAGTGGCAGCACATGCCTTTGGTTTCATCAAATAAATATTTGGGAATATAGCATATTTATGAGAATAGAAAAAGACAGAAGATGCTCAAAATTCAAAGAAACATTATACTCTTACTAAAAAAAACCCCAAAAGATTATTATTAGTGCAAGCACTTTGACAGATCTTCTAACTCAAACTCAAAGAAAGGAAAGGGATGAATTTTACTGCAGGTACATGCCACCATTTCCACTAGGAGGGAGGCTAGTATGGGGTCTACAGGGTCTTGCAAGATCTTCATGGCAGCAGTTCAGACCTCACTCTTCCCCCTTGCTTTCAACCCACCACTGGATGACCTCTTGCACCCCAGCATGGAACATGGAGAATTATATAAGTGTGTCTGGGGTCATACACTCTCTCCCACTGAATGCTTTATAAAACCAGATAACTTCCAAGAAGAAGGACAACAAAGTCAGCTGAACAGCCTGATATGAGGTGTGCGGGTGGGATGGGAAATATGGCTTTGATTCCAATTAATATTTAATTCTTTGTATAGTGAAACATCTTTTGGAAATTGAGTAGTTTGAAGCTCTGGACAAAGCACTCAGCTGGGAAGTCAGGTCAAACCCTTCTTACAGAGCAGAAGTTGCTTGTCTCTTGGCAGGGAGGGGAACACACTCAGCATTGTTTCTGCCTTTATAATCTTGTGAATGACATCTCAGTCCTTTTGAGAGTCCAGCTCAGAAATCAGTGTAGCTGCTACAAAAAATTCTTCAGTGAGCTGTTGCAGCATTTCCAATTCTTACGTGTGCATAAACATATTTCATGATATTCACTAAATTTGATTTAAATGTATTGGCATTTGAATTCATAATTTTCAGCAAATAAATGACTTGCCAGAAGAACTTTACACAACTTTAAGGAAAATACTGCATAAGAAAAGGCAAAGATACACTACCAACTTAGTTCTCCATGGTTTTTGATTAAGCAGGTTTTCTCTGCTGATCAGTCTTATGCTGCACTTGTCTCTATTTAAAGTCAGTTTCTAGTCAGCTCTAAGACTTCTAAATGTTCATCTGAGGTCACTTTCAGTGCCCACAGTCTCAGTTCTCCAGAAGTTCAGACTGACCATTTCAGTCACCTCTCTTGAAAACTGGTTGCACAGGGTAGTGCCCTTAAATTCCCTCTGATGGCAGGCCAAGCATAAGCACCCCATGTTGAAATCTTTTCCTTTCACTTTTGAGGACGTTTTTCTGTTTTCCTGTACAAGATCCTGGAGCTCAAATAAAGAAGAATGCTCCCTGGGGAGTTGCCATAGTAATCTGTGATTTTTTTTTTTTGTTGTCTAAGATTAAATATAAGCAAGGGAGAAATTACAGAGAAGAATTTTATACCTCAGTTTATAATTTTCATATAACACCAAAGCTGAACTGTACCTCCAAGTTCCTAAAGCAATAACAGTCACCTTGAGGCTGATGTCACCATGGTAATTTTCACTGGAAAAGAAATTAACTGCTGTATTTATTATTCAAGAACTCTGATTAGAAAAAAAAATTCCGCATCTGAAAAATGTAGCAAATAAGAAAGACAATGAGATCATTAGAAATGTAAAGACATGGAAGTGGGAATAGCTGCTACAAATAATATCTAAACTTGCAATGCATGTATGCCCTGCATATTCTACTTTCTTCTTAATAGGGTTTAGTGATAATCTGCTCTTAAACGTATAGTCAAAGAAGAACTTCAAACCACCATTGTTCTTGGAAAATAACTTCGATTCTCATAGCTCATACAAGGACGTGATTTTTGAATGTATCAGTATCAGTCCAGCAACAAATATAATTTGGAGATTCAAAATACAAACAAAATTTGTTTTAAGCAGGTGTGATGGAGAAAGAATCCATCCAAATGCCTCTCAGTTATGAGCATCAAAGGCAGATCAGGAAGTCTGGGATCAGGAAAGGGCATGGGAGCCGAGCTAGCAGAAAGGTCGTTTCCATGAGAAATAACCCAAAAGAGCAATGCTGGGAAAAATCAAAGACAATCTTGAGATGACAGTAGGGAAGAAGTGTAGAAGTGGGTTGTGCAAGGAGGGCGTGCAGGAGCTCCCAGCCCCTGGTGGGGGGGCAGGTGGCTGCATCTGGGCAAGGTCTCTGCTAGTGCTCACATCACTGTCAGTCCCCACTGTCCCTTGCTGTGCGCTCTCTCTGCCCTTGGACACTCTGCAGCAGCAGGACCTCAGACTGGGATGCTTGGCTGTACCATGGGGAGAAGGGAAGAGCCCTGGCTTCAGTGAGAAGGTGAGTATGTGCTGGGTGTGCAATTTAGCGCAATCAAATTGCCCAGCCTGTCTTGACTTTGTGCGGCTTTCCTGCAACTGGCTACCTTGCCCATCCACCCCAGCTCCCAGCATTTCCCTGGGTTATTCAGAGATGGGGGAAAAATTATACGGGAGGCGGGGCAACTTGAAGTCTCTCTCTGAAGCTTGGGTTGATGTGTCCCCTGTAGTGCAAAAGAGCTGACAGAGCCACTGTCAGGTTTAATTGTCCCCAAGATAATGTCCTTCAAGGTCGTATATATTATACATTTCTGTTTATCCTGAAAATATGCTGTCTAAACACTTTAACCAAAAGTGACTTTAACAACTCTAGCTGCTGGCCCATCATACACAGTGGCAGGTGGGTCTGGGCTTATGATACTGTATGTTTTCTGCATCTCCTCTGGATATTTAGGGGTCTTTTCCCCATATGACTGATTTGCCCTCTGCCCCTGTCTTTGAGCTGTTGGGGGAAACAGAATCACAGAATATTCTGAGTTGGAAGGAACCCACAAGGATCATCGAGTTCAACTCTTAAGCGAATGGCTCAATGGGATGGGCACCCCAATGGAATGGGATAGGTCAGAAAGGCTACAGTGGAAAGGGTGCAAGGGAGGGAGCAATATATGGGTCTGAACGTATGTGGTGTAAGTGAAAACAAAACCGCTAAAAAAGAGATTTTAGGGAAATCACTTTTAGAAGAGGAATGATACTATGATGTATGATTAAGCAGCCAGTGATGTGGAAGACAACCCTGAAAGTCAGATGTAAACCCTATTTCAATAAAATCAAGTGTTACTGCAACCATACCTATATTGCAATAGCCCTCTCCTATATTAAGGACTTTTGAATTTCAAATGAAGCAATAATTTTATGAGCATTTGTACAAGCTTAGTAAGGGGGTGAAGGATGCATCTATCAATATTTGCTCTCGAAAGTAACCTGGAGGAGCCTGGAGATGCAGTGCTGTTTTGTGGAAATGACAGGGAAAGGGGGGAAGCAGATTTTGAAAAGGAGAGGGCAAAAATAGGACACAGCACAACGGGATGGTAGAGCTGGAGGCTAGGAGGAGATTGTGTGTGGTGGTCACCCCGTGCTTAATGCCTGGAGTAGAGACATGAGGGCAAGATTCATGAAGGTAAAACTCTCCTCATGGGCAAAAAGGCAGAACAAGGCTTTCCAAGGGACAGAAGGGCAACTGGGGAGAAGACTAGACCCGAGTGAAATTTGACAACTAACTTCTTTCTTATTTTTTTAACCAGAAAAAAGCACATTTGCTCTGTTAGAAACATTGTGCAGAAACCCTAAGAATTCCAACAATTTGGTTATAAAAACAGTTCAACCTCAGTTCAAATAATTTCATCATGAAAATCACACTAATTTAATTTTGGTTAAAACTGCAGAAAATAAGCTTTTCTTTGGCACAAAACATTTTTGATTATTTGGTGGGTTGCTTTTTTTTTTCATGTAAAAGACTGAAGTCCTTCATTTGCCTTGGTTTACTCCTGACTAGAAGGTGATTCAAGCTGCAACATTTTGGGTAGAGGAAAGGGGGGGAATAGTGTTCAGCTGAGGTTTCTGTGACTGAAATGAGAAGCATTGAAGGTGAGGCCCTGCAGTATGGATTTTAGAGATGAGTTTTCTGATGATGTGAAAAAGAGGCAGATGGACTGTAGGAAAAAGATAAGCAATCACTATTGCAGGGTTAGAAAGCAAGAAAAATAACAGAACTATCAAGGGATATAAAGAAAAGAGTGACAGGAGAAATGAGAAAGAAAGATGGAGAATTATCTATGGGTTGTGACAGTGTTTGGACCCTGGTGATGGGAGCTTGTCAAAAAACATGCAAAGAGCAACAGAGCTGTCTTGGTCTTGATGTCCCAGGGCTGTGGTTTGGAGTTTTAAATTGTCTGTGCATAGTGTATCACTTCATGCTCTTCCTGTTTGCAGTTCTGTGGATTTTAAGATCAAAACTGCCAATGCATTTTTGTGGTGTCCAGTTAACACAGGCTACTCAACATCAACAAGAAAATCCTTCTCTCAAGGCCAGTTTGCTCTATGATCCTTTAAAAATGTTTTATTTTGTAAAGTTGTTTCAGCCTCATAACAATTTTTAATTTGTTTGTCTGTCAGTCATTTGGGAACAGGTTATTCTGAGGCAAAAGATATTCTTGCATTTTACTCTCTTATAGGTCCGTAAAAATGCGGTAGAGAGACAAAGGAAATGTCCAAGGTTTTATCAACAGCTTGTAGTGCTGCCATAGGGGTGCTTTATCTACCAATGCCAATTTTCTCAGCTTCTATAAATTAAGTATCTGGTGTATTCCTTACCTTCCAGCATCAAAGGGGCAACATGGTCAACTGTGAGAACTGATTTATTTGCTCGTTCCTATTATTAATGTAGTCTGATTCTGATCTGGAATTTTGGCAGTAAGTCTATGCATTTGTGTTCCCTGTTCTTTCAGTCCTAATCAAGCTTCTCCAGTCCCAGTGTGTCACCTACTCCTTGACAGTGGACAGTGGCCTCTTGCAGAAGTCCTGGAAAAAGCCTTTTCACACAGCCCTCCTCAATTTACTAAAGAAAGGCGATGTCTGCATTTGATTTGAGGAACCAGAGTATGCAGTGTACAGAGCCTGAGACTAACTATATCACCCCTCGGATGAAACCAAGCGATCAGATGTTTGTCTTCATTGATGGTAAATGGGTGAATGAGATCTACTGCCAACCACCCTTTCCTTCTCACCGGAAACCCTTTAGCAAGAAGACACAGAATGAGTGGAGCACCTGGGAGGAGAACAGAGCACTCTGGCAGGAAAACCAAGTCCTTTGCATCAAAACCAGGATGCTCTGGGAAGAAAACAAAGCTCTACAATGCCTCCAGTCACAGAAAAAAGCTGTCCGGGTTATTTACGCTGATGCTATTCAGCAAAGCCTCCAGAACGAAAACAAGTCATTTCCATTCTTCCAAGACTTTCAGTTCAGCCCAGGCAAAAAAGCTCTCCAAGCAGTCCAGAAAAAGAATAAAGTCTTTGAGGATTTCCAGCAGGAGAATAAAGCAGTTCCTGTTACCTGGAAAGACCAAAAAGCAATCACAGTCCATAAAGAGAGCAAAGATGCCCCCTCAGATCTTCAGAAGAACACTGACACTATCACAGCTGTGGAAAAAGGTAACACTGGTCCAGTCCCCCAGCAGAAGCATGAAGGTAAAAAGAAGAGCACTACTCCAACCCAGAATAAGACCAAATCTGCCACAACTACACCAGGTAAGCATGAAATCCTCTGGGTTGTCCCAGACCTATGTGAGCTCCACCACAACTTCCTGAAAATGAACCATCTCCCTGGGGAGAAACAGAGTTGTCACAGTCTCTATGACATGGATGGATCCTTCCAAGAAGATTACAATAAATTGAAGATGCAGCTGAATGCTGTGAAAAACACTGTGTCAGACATTATGGCTCAAATGGAAATGCTGGAAAAGGAGATCATTGCCATCACTTCCCCAGTGTATGAAGAAGCAGGACAGAAGCTGTCAACTAAGCATCAGCTTGGGGACACATGAAGCTTTGTTCTAGGACCTGTTAGTTCAATTCCTGGAAAGCTTTTCTCCTTTTTTTTTTTTTGTGAAACCTAATAAAATTCCAGTAGAGCTTGAAAACATCTGGGGAAATTGTGTTATTCTGAAACTTCCTTGTACTACTTAGATATATTTCACCTTCTGGTTATACAGTGTGGGTGACTGCCATGAATTTGCCTAGAGTCAAGAATCATGTTTTTCAGCTTTTTTTTTTTCAAAGTTTCTGATAATAAGGCCTAGATCTTCAAAATAGAATTCATGCTTGAGGATACCAGCTATGAGCTGAATTCAAGTCTCTGGTGGTCACTTACTTTCTTACAAATGGCCAAGTTCAATGGCTGAAGTGTATCTTCTGCCATGCACCAGCATTCTATCTTTCATACAGGGTAAGCAGTGGATTATGGAAAATGTAGCCTTCCGGATGTCACGGACCCATGAAAGAAAATGGGACACAGAAAAACACATTATATGTGCCACATTCTTTCTGGGTAAGCCCCAATATCTTCACCAGCCCTGCTCTATCATCCAGTCTCAGTTGTGTGACCAGAGCAGCTGGAAACACATTTTCCTCTGTCTTGGACATCCCGGATGCAGTGCAATTTGTCACAATCTTTCAGGCAGAATATAGG
Source organism: Corapipo altera (assembly GCF_003945725.1). Classification (NCBI taxonomy): domain Eukaryota; kingdom Metazoa; phylum Chordata; class Aves; order Passeriformes; family Pipridae; genus Corapipo; species Corapipo altera. The sequence goes on along the minus strand of NW_020884872.1, from coordinate 57,632,053 downwards.
AGCCTTTAGGTAATCTAAGAAGACAGGCATAAGGAGACTTCTGCAGAGCAATTGTAGGGGCTTTATTGTAAAACAAAGGAAAGGTTATGGTAAGGTTTATCTCTTGCAACAGGACTCCAAAACCGGGTTGTCACTCTAGTTTATAGGTCTCTAAGTGATTTGGCACCAAATTACCTAAACCATGAATTATCTTTCACCTTGTATTTCACTTGGACAACACCATGCCAAGTACCAGTGATGACTGTTTACTTCAGAGGCTTAAAGAAAGCGGAATTTTCTTCTTCTGTTAGGGCTTCAAGATGCTCAGGAAAATCTCTCATGGTTGAAGGTAAAGGGCTGGCTCTCAGTGGTGCAGAGAGGGCTGTATGTGTAAGGATCAGGTGAGAAGAGGAGCAATGTTCATTAACAGGTAGATGTGCTGACAGCAAGTTGCTACAGTTTAATGACTGGATCACAGCTATAAATAGCTAAATACCTCAGCCCCATGCTGGGGAACACGTTCATGCTTCTGTGCCTTCAAACATGCTACTTTTCTCTTAACCGTCTCCTTCACCATGTTTGAATGTTTTTTAAGGGTGAGAAAGAACTATGAAGACTCTAATGCAGAGCTCCAGAGGAGGGTAGCATTCCTTAAAGGTTTCTCAAGTCTGTCATGTGCTGAGATGACAATGCCCATAATGACTGTCCGTCACTTAGTCTTGCAGAGGACTGTGTGATAAGCAAACTCTCATAATCCCAGAAGGCACCAAACCTCCGAACTGTGCTTATTTGGTTACAAACCAGACAGAATTAGTGACAACAGTGGAGGATAATTTGTGGGTGGTACTAGAAAGGCAGATGATCATGAGTATTGCTTAGTCCACCTGAGTATTGCTCAGTCTGATAATGTTGAGGGCACAGATGGTGAGATTTGACTGAGTTGCCTGCAGAGTGCCACAGGACTGTATAGGGACAGTCCTAAGCACTGTCCATTCTCTGCCTTGTTCTGTGTCCCCAGCCAGTGTCATTAATCACTTCAGTGGGGGCCATCATAGTATCCTACAGGTCTCCATCCAGAGTGTGTGGTGGTGAGATGGGCTGGACTCACAGCTTTTGCACCCTATTTAAAGTACAAATGAAGGAAAAATGCAACAGCAGCTATTTCTACAAAAAACTGGTTAATTATACTAAAATTTAGGCAGGTTTGGGGAAAAATGGGGTAAGCTCAATAATTTTTCCTAGTATGTTCACTGATTTACAAATTCCTGGAAACTGATAGCTATTTTGTCTTGAAATGGATGGATGTCATTTTTATAGTGCGTAATTTACCTTTTGCAGAGAGACAAACTTTCTGTCTCTCTCCTTCTTATTGTTGCTGATTAGCCCCTTATTTTTGCACTATTCATTTCTCAGTACTATTTTTGGAAAGCTGGGATTTTGGCAAGGTCACCATCAGCCTCTTACTTCCCTGTAAATTGGATTATTGCCTGTAGCTGGGCTCTGTGTAAATGCTGACTTTCCTGTTCTCATTTCTTATTAGACAGCCTAATACAGCTGGGTTTGTGCTGTCTTCATAGAACACCTACCCTGGCCTTTTGTGCTTGTCTTAGCAGCCCAACCACATCGTCCCATCCCTAAATTGCAAGTTAGGGTTTTTTTCAAAGTATTTTGAGCTTCCCTGAGCCCTGGTTTGTTCTTGTTAACTGCTGAAGACAGTTTTCCCAGAGTTTTGCTTGTGATTTCATGAAATTGAGGATGTGCTACAAAACCTGTTGTCCTGGCACCACCATGCTTCCCATGGTGGTGCAGGTTATTTGTTGGTGTTCTCAGAAGGTGCAGGTCTTTTCCTGCTGACTGCAGAGAGTGGCCAAGGTTAGGTAGGAAGAGCCAAGGCCTGAGAGATGGTCACATCCCTTAATGAAATGCTTCAGCTGAAACTAAGGAAAAAAAAGGAGAGTTTATGACTTTTGGAAGGCTAAGGACAATCCTTTAGTGGATGAGGAGGAAAACATAGTGACAAAGGACGAGAAGAAGATTTTAGGTACTTAATGCTTTCTTTGCCTCAGGCTAAAATAGTAAAACTAGTGGTTCTCCAGGTACCCAGGCCCATGAGCTTGAGGATAGGGAGGAAAATGAAGCCCCCATAATCCAAGAGAAAATGGTCAGTGACCTACCTTACCACTTAGACACACACAAACCTACGGGGCCAGATGAGATTCACATATGGACACCAAGGCAATTGGTGGAAGTGCTCACCAAGTCACTCTCTATGATTTACCAGTAGTTCTGGCTAACCAGGGAGTCAACTGTTTAACATCCAGTCAGCTCAGATGTTGACAAATGTGATGTTCATCTACAGAACAGCTGGAAGGAGGATCCGGGGAGCTACAGGCCTGTCAACCTGACCTTGGTACCAGGGAAGATTATGGAACAGATCACCTGGAGTGCAATCACATGACACACACAGAACAATGAGGGGATCAGGCCCAGCCAGCATGGGTTTGTGAAAGACAGGTCCTGCTTGACCAACCTGATCTCCTTCTGTGACAAGGTGACCTGCCTAATGGATGAGAAAAGGCTGTGGATGTTGTCTACCTGGACTTTAGTAAAACCTTTGACACAGTTTTCCGCAGCATTCTCCTGGAGAAACTGGCTGCTTATGGCTTGGATGGGTGCTGAGTTAAAAAGTGCCAGCATGGCCAGACCCTGAGAGTGCTGGTTAATGGAGTTACATCCACCTGGCAACTGGTCACTAGAGGCGTTCCCCAGGGCTCAGTGTTGGGGCCAATTCTGTTTAATATCTTTATCAACAATCTGGACTAGGGGATTGAGTGCACCCTCAGCCAGTTTGTAGACAACACCAAATTGGGTGAGAGTGTTGATCTGCTGGAGGGCAGGAGGGCTCTACAGAGGAATCTGAGTTGGCTGGGGCCAGCTGTACGAGGTTCAACAAGGCAAAGTGGTGGGTCCTGCACTTGGATTAGAACAACCCCATGCAGTTCTACAGCCATTCCTGTAGCTGCTCAGAGTCAGGGATTAGGCACTGAGCACATATTCAGCATTGCCTCTGAGGGCTCTGCCCTGTGCCTCTTGAAGCCTGTGGCAAAACTCCAGCTGAGCTGAGCATCAGCAGGATGGAAGATGATAGTGCAAAAACAGCACAAACAAATCTCACCAAACTCATTGTTAACATATACATTTTGGTTTTTCAGCCTGGTTTCATCAATCTATGCCTCTGGTTTTTTTAAATGTTTTTGGTGCAAAAGATAAAATTGCAGAACTTTCAAATTTTCAGAAAAATATAATTGGTAGAAATATTTTCTAAATGCAAATCAATCATCTTCCTTTTGATCGTGGGCTATGCCAAAGCTCTAACAGACATCTTTGATCTTATGGCAGTGTCTGGAGAAATTATGAGATTCTAATATGGAATAATAGATTCACATCAAGACTTTTAGCTTTAGGAAATTGTTTAATCTTCATTCTCAGTGGCTGTTTCTTTGATGCAGCTGTGACTGAAGGGACCCAAGTGCTGGAAAAACAGCTCACCAGCTCAGAACAAAGCTGATTATGTAAATTGTGCATTAAGATTCAGCTTCAATTTAATTTTATGCTGTAAATAAATATCCCATTAACATCCATATGTTAAAAGTCAGGTAAAACATTTTCAAAACCTCCATTGCTATGGCAGATGTGACTGTACCATAAATAGTGATGGGGTGGTGGTATGAGGATGTCAAAGTATAAACTGTGAAGCACATTTTAAGAAGTAAGGAAGGTGATTACCTTTAATTATAACAAAAGGGACCTTGTCTGATTGTTTGAGACAGACAGTGCTTCCATTTGTGTTGTTCTCTTTGCATTATGCAAAATGCTTTTTCTGATCACCATCTCCAAGATAACTAATAATTATAGCTCATTAGTTCACTTAAAATACAAAACCATTTCAGCTGATGAAGATTGTTACTGAATTATGTCCAAGCCTTTTGCTTAATACCTTTTTTGTTTCAACAGCTTACTCGAGAGTAGTCATCTTCCCTTGGTCTAGCTGGTACTTCACCACCCACAATGTAATAGGTTATACTGATAGGGAACAGAATGATGAACCCTGTCAGGTTTTCTAAATTAGACTTCAAAGAGCATGAAAAGGTTCAAGTGCTCTTAACCCATAGCTATTTTTAACTATTTTAAATAATCAGAGATTTCATATGCACTGCAAAAGAGCACTCGACTCGGAAGCAACCAGGGGATTGGAGCAGACTGTGCTTATACTGGAAGTATAAAACTGTGTGTGTCTGTCAGCTGGAGATCAGAAACAGGTTCCTTATATATTCTTTAACATCCTGAAGAGGAATTGTAACACTGCTAATTGAATTCCACAAGGGAATACAAAATTATTTTCTATGGGACACACTGTAGGGAATGGATAGAGGTAGTGCATTGCTGTATGCCTCTGAGATGGAACAATCAAGGAGAAATCACAATTCTTCAAGGTACTATCAGGCTTGAACACAACCTTCCAGTGCTCTGTTATTCCACCTAAGCTCCTTGATTATAGAAATCCTCACCGTCTGTGCAAACCCTTACTGCTTGGTGGAAGATAGCCTTAGGCACAAAATCACATGCCTGTAAATACCTAATTGTTGATACAACAAAATGCCATATGCCATGCTAAAGCTGACAGTCTAATTCCTGGTAAAAGCAGTGTACATTACACGTTGCCTATCCTGAATGAAAATCTTTTTAAAAGGGGATTTTTAGAAGACACATGTTATTCTAATCAGATGCCTCTGTGATCTTTGCAGCAGAGAGGCCAGGGACTGTTGGCAAGCTTTATTGAGTATGACTTAAATGCATTAGATTAGAAAGCACTCAGTTTAGCTGGTTGTTTTTCCTGATTTGCTTGGCTACTCAAACCATCTCCCCCTCCTGTTCCTTTATTGTGATGGAAATACCATGAGGCTGGCATGCAGAAAAGATTTCATGTCAGCATATTCAGGGTCCTAAAGGCAAGATGCATCTATGACTGCATAGCACAATGATGAACAGAATTCCAGGGCTTCCTAATTAACCTATCTAATTTATCTTCCATCTCTATTGTAAATCACAAGTTAAATAAAAGAGAGGGGTATTTCAAAGCCTCATTTTCAGAAGGTCAGACTTACAATTTGCATGGACTCTTTCCACCTGGGGTTGAAAAGCAAGCCCAAATAAAACTGTGCTCCCCTTCAGCTATTTGCTGGAATAAATGGGAAGAGATGCAAGTATACATGGAAGTGTTTTGCAAGTGTAAACATAGAGAGGCAAACTTTACAGGCAAAAAATGTCATCAGGTAAAAGTGAGGGCCAAGCTTGAAATGTTTCCTTTTAATAAATTAGCTTTGAGATTTCTACCATTACAACTTGTAGAAAATCTTTAGGGTGAGTGCAGCCATAGGGCTGTCGCTATACTCAGTGGGACAGATGTAGTTCAGAAGTGCATAGATGTAAGGGCTGTGCTATGTTAGTAAGACCTGCTACCTTCTTTTAAACCTCCATAGTTCCCAGCAGGACGTACTTGCTCAGACATGAAGCTGTACTAATTTTTCTGAATAGATGTTTAAGAGAGCAAGGTATGATGGAAGTCCCTTGCGTTTGTCTGACCCAGCCAAGTTCTCCATGAAAAGGGAGGTGTCATATCAGAAAAAATTGTATCTTGTGATCCAGCATGGGTTGCAAGGGGTCTTTTCCCCTGAAGCCAAAAGACATGTTAGTTTTGGCCCTGCAAGTAGCAGTTTGCAGGATGTGTGAGGGAGGAGGAAGTTAGGTGAAGGAACTGACAACAAGGCCCTTTTCCAGGATGTGCACCTTCTTGCATGCCAACCCTCAGACTTAAAACATTTACCTCATCCAATCCCCCCTTTTAGACCCTGAGCATCCAACTGTACAAGCACCCAGTAACAGCTCTGTGCTGCTCCACTACTTTGCTGAAGGGGAACATAGAGTTTTCAACAGAGAAAGAAGGCAAAGAAAGGGAGAGGCACAGTGAAGGAACTGTTGGCCACCCCCAGAACTTCATTCCATTTCGGTGGCTATCGCAGAGGGGCAGGCAGCCCCTCTTTTCTCTGGGAGAGATGGGGTAAAGGCAGAGAACAAAAGGCAGCTGTCTGGTTTTTTTTTGTTTGTTTTGGTTTTTTAACAGTGGTTTAATAAAAGATATTCCCAGTAACAGTCTCCAGGAAAGGGATTCAAATATATGCAAAACAGTCTGAGGAGCTATTCATTTTACCTTGACATACCCTGGAAGAGAACCAGGCTCCTTGACAACTTCTTGGTCTGCAGAAAGGGCCTTAGCTCCCTGCTGCACCCAGCCTTGGGGAAATGAGTCTTGGGGCTTGGAGCCTCACCCAGAGCTTGACAATTGCTTGGAATGACCCTGTTTACTAGTGGATTGTTCATCTACAGTAATGGCTTTCCTTTCTGCCTGGGCTCAGAGACTCCTGCTACTAAGCTAACTAGTATGTGTGCCTGGTAAATATCCCAGGAAACACTATGGTTGGAGATTTCCCAGTCGTTCAGGGAGACAGAAGCCCTCTTGCTTTCTCAGCACCATAACTTCATCCCAAATCTGTTTTAACAGGGTGAATTGTCACTAATACAGGCAGCAACAGTGGAAAAAGGCACTCATTCAAATACACATATCAGAGGTAAAATGAAGGTGAAGAGGCACAGTTCATGACTGGTTAAATCTTTCTGGATCATCTGTTTCCAATATAATTCCAAGTTATTACAAATAAATATATAAAAAATAGATAAGCCATAAATACATATGTATGTGCGCACACATGCACATACACACACACACAAATATGTATATGAAATTCATTATAATTCATTTCTGGATCCTTTAAAGGTGCCCGGGAATACATAAATAAATAAATAAGTAATACCCCTACAAGCTGGGTTTTGTGGATGTTTACAAAGGATAGAAATACGCTCAAGTATGCAGCAATAAGACTAGTAATGAATAGTATTGAAAACACAGTCCCAATAATACTTACACGGCACTTTGAAGCCTAAGAGTGGGCTGAAAACACAAATAAATCCCATGAGCTGAACAGCTTGGTAGCACTACCTGCCTCTTTCAAATGGATTATGAAGCAAGAAATGCTGCCATTATCTGCAACTGGCTTCATTTTTTTCACCAAAGAAAAATATCAATGACTTGAGCTCAAAGCTGAAAATATGTGGTTTTCAAGTTTCAAGGAAAAAGTAGGCTTACCCTTGAGGAAGGCTGTGGCATCCATCCTGGCTGCCGTGAAGGTCCCCAGCGTGGGTGCAGGAGGTCTCCTGTCACCGCTACCTGCACAGAGGACCTGAGGTAGAACCCCACAAGTGCTTATTTCCTTAGATGTAAAGGAAACAATTGCCTTAGATGTAAACATCTACATTTAAAACTATAAAGCTGAGTGAGAGATCTCTGATTCCTTGTGCTTGAAGATTTGCTGCTGTAAAGTCCAACCTTCTGCATTAAAAGAAGTTAACAACACAAAAAATTGAAGAGGTTCCACACTACCGTTCGTTTCCCTTCACTATAGGAAGAGATATCTTTAGCACAGATACAGTCTTCTAACCTGAAAGTGTTTACAAGCCATTCTACTAATAACCCATTGAATAGTAAATGCATGTTTATATACACTGCTGAAACAGGACCTGAAGCAAACAAGTCCACAGAAGATTCAGCTGGTGAAACCAAAGTGAAAAAGAAAAATGACTAATCTGTTTTTGTGTTGTCTATGACAATGACTAAAATGAAACTCCATGGGACAGCATTTCACTAATACAAAACTTGCAGGAGACCTAGCAAGAAAACAGTCATGAGTCAGTGTCACACACTGCTTGATCTCTTTTGGCTCCATCTGCATTGACAAGCAAGAGCTCTGCACAACCCCACAGTTACCCTGTGCTTCTGGGACTGGTGCTACTGCTGATGTTGAAAAGTGTTTCTGCATGATCTGTGTTTGCAGTGTTATTTCCTAATATACAATTTGCTTTTAGGTAGAAACTGTTGGAGAAATTAAGTTGTGAGCAGCCAAGCTTGAAGCAATACTGCAAATGGCACTAAAGGTTTCTTGCAGTATTGTACACATTTCAGAGCAATATACTCTAGTTTAAAGGGCAAATGACAAAAATATCTTTACTGAGTTTTTCCCTTCTTCTTTAGCACTTTTAGATAAATTATAACATCTCTTGCACTCCCTTCTCCTCAGAGTAGAGCTTTAATTTTAAATTTTATGGTGTGCTGGAAAATAAAAAAAAACAAAACAGAAACAACTGACAGAATAAACCTACTGGGGAGAATGAAATGATGGAGAGTCCCTCCAGTGACTTCTGAATGTCAGAGGTGTCCACTTGTTTTCATGGGTAATACAGTTTCGAAGTGGTTAGAGCTACCTTGCTGTATTACAGCCACTGCAGTTCAGGCATGAAGGTTTGGCTTCCAATTTTCACTTTAAGCTTTTTGAATCCAGAATAAAATAAAATAAAAAAATTCTTCTATTAAAAAAAAGAAGAAAAGCACGGTAATAACATATTTCCTGGACTTCAGCCTGCCAAAACACACAGCCCGTGTTGGAGGCTCACACACTGTTTGAGTTAGCAGTAACAATGGGGACAGAGCACTGAGCATAAAATTAGCAAATCATTTCAGTCTGACAGAGTCGAAGTTTACTTTTTAAGCAAAGCGTGACCAGTACTAAGAAAAAAGGCACTATAACTGACAATCTTTGTGGATACCTTTTTTTCTCTCTGGTGACCTTGGAAAGTAATTGGTGTTGTCCTAAAGTACATGCCACAGTCAGCAAGAAGTTTTGAGGTCAGTCTCAGACTACTGAGTGAAATCGATGGCCATTAATTCTGTCAAGGAGCTCAGACTAGGCAATTAGTTCCCTCCTTGCCCAAAAATTTCTGAATTTTGGACTAGCAGTGGCTGGCACCAGGAGTTTTAAGTTTTTGTCACAGGGGATTTCTTCCCTGGCTAACTACCATGATCCAGCTCTTTATGGGGGACCAGAGACAATTTGCCTTATAGAAATTGCTCCATAATAACAGCAGAAGTGAGAAAAGGTGAGAGGATATTCTAGATGTCAGACTCCAGGAACAGAAAATGCCTCTTTGAGGCTATGTCCTTTAAGAAGTATACAGATTTAACCATACTACTCAGATAGAGTTTCTCAAAAATGCACCAAAGACAAAGCTATTCAGGCTAGTCAAATCAAGGGAATAATCATTACTTGCAAAATTACTGCAAGCTGATTTTCTCATTAAAATTTCATTAATGTCTTTTTTTTCCCCTGACTGTGCTACATCCCACACTTTTAAAAGCACCTCATTCTATTATATTTCCATTAACACCAGCCACCATATTAATAGCCTGAAAATACAGGTTGGTACATTTGTGCTGCTAATGAGCGTTGCCCTCCCCTTCTTAAAACATAGTTATGTTGTGAAAAATAAATATTACAGCTAATGCTTTGTATTCCTCCCATGGACATGTTTTAAAGACATCAGCAGGGTTTCCAGTTGATTGCAAAGGTCTCATCTGTGTTTGGTTTGGAAACCAAACCACATGGAGTTATTACTGTCTCCATTTGAGCACAGTCACAGCCCTGCTAACAAAAAGAAAGTGTCACATTAATATAGGCTGCTACTTTGTCATCTTTTCCAGCCTTTGTGAAGGGTTGTTTCCCAGGCAGAGACTCATCCTGGTGCCCCTCAGCAGGGCTTGCTGACCCCTCCAGTGGCATGGTTTTCTGCAGCGAGTCCCCTGCCCTGTGGTGACTGCACTTCTCCAGGAGGAGTCTGCTCCACTTTGTACTTCAAAACTGGCCTTTTCCTGCTGAAAGCTAGCAGCCCCATATGGAGGCAGTGGTGAGCACAGTGGCTTGAAAAATTAAGTGAAGGAAAGTCATCAAGGATATGCACACTCTGAAAAGGAAGTGTTGATACCAGTGGGAGCTGGAAAAAGCTCCTCTGGTCCTTCCCTGTTGGTTGCCTTGCATGTCTGCCTCTTCTCTTGCTAGGGTGTCAGCCAGGAGAAAATGTATGAGGGTCGTGCTGGAAAAAAGGATGATGGAGGATGCCAGAGAGTGTTTCACCATGTACTGTTGTTGAGCATCTTTCAAATGCTTAACCCCACTGGCTGCCGGCTGTATTGCATGGCTTCTCAGTCCCCATCCCCACAGGACATCAGCTCCCTCAGGCTCTGGCTGTGGGCTGTAAGCTTCTTATTATAAAACACATAATCACATTCCTCCAGTGTGCTGGTGAGAAAGCAACATTCATGGTCTGTCCTGCTGACATTAAAGGCAGCTTTTAGAGACGTGAAGATTTGACTGGATCAGGAGTCTCAGAGACTATGCAGATCATGCAGAGTATAATCCCAACAAAAAAGTTGCTCCTAATGACCAGAGAACCAAGTGGGCAGAGGGGCTGAGACGCCCTGGCACGCTGGTGTTCTCCCTAACAATACACCCGCTTGCTGCTGAGTCACACCAGTGTACATGGGAGCAAAAGATCATGGATTGATTCAGCAATGTGTCTTGCAAAACACCATATAACCTGCAAGGACTGCAAAAAGCCCCCTCCAGTCAGACTTCCCTGATGGCGTGGTAATGGAGCAATCAGAGAGCACAGAGGCAGCCTGCTCTGCTATGCCAGTCACTGTGCAAGCAGTACTGTTTACTTTCTTACGGTTTTCTAATTAGGGGGAGAGAAAAAGCAATATCCATGCCCACTGTCTCCTGGGAAGAGATTGAATTTTAACACGTAACTTAAGGAAAAGATAGAGTTATCTTTTTCAGGACCCAGGCTAATCTCCCATTTCCACAGGGAGGATTAGGGTTAGGATGGTAGGATTTGTGGTTTTAATCAGGGGAGTCTTGACAACTTTCATTGTCTGCTCCAGATTATTCTGGTATCTCCATATCCTCCCATCCCTCTGAATAATGAGGAGCCATGGACTGAATCTTATCTTACTGATACTGCTGGACTTCTGTGGCTTTATGAAAATTGGCAGTAACTTAGACTGTCGCCTTTCTTTTCAGAGAAAAATCAAAGTTTTGTTGGCATTGAGCTCTTGCAGTGCTCCCTTCGGAGGGGAAGGGAGGGGAAGGGAGAGGAGGAGAGGGGAGGGGAAGTGAGGGGAGGGAAGGGGAGGGGAGGAATCTCAGAAGTGAAGTTTGTCTCTGATCTCACTATGGGTTTAAGCCTACAACCTCAGGAAGCCCAAAAAAATTAATTCTTCAGGACTGGATGATTCAACAAAATTGTTTTGGTTTATGTGCAATAGTAATGTTGTTAGTAAAGGGGGAGAAATATCGAAAGACCTGAAAGCCCTTAACTTTTCAAGAGACCTTTTCAATCTGCTTTGACATAATCCTCTGCTGTGAAAACCATCAGAAGCTATGGGATTTCTTCTATATGGCAAAATTAAAGCAGATTTCAGAACTTCAAAAGTTATCGTGACACCAAAGTGACTTTCCACCCTCCTGCTGCCCCTTATGCCTTACACAGCCAGGTGCTTCAATCTGGCCTTGAGTCTTAACTCACCTGCTGGCCACCACTTAGCACCCTCATGAGAACTTCAGCTCATGTGTGACAGTTCTGTCCCAAAGATGCCAATAAGCATCCCCAGAAGAGGGTTGAAAAGAAGAGGTAGGGGATGCCTCTGTGTGGAAAGTAGTGTGTGGGGGGCAAAGAGCTTTGCGTTAGGCTTTTGGAGGCAGGACATATGCAGATATGCAGTAGGATCCAGCAGCTGAGGAAACTCATGGGTCCAGTTATCTAGATGTAGGCATGGTAAATAAATGACCCTTTCACTGTGAACTGCATGTGAGGGCACCTGGTGTACCACATCCTGCTTGCTAGGGAAAATAGCCCTGAATGATTTCTCAGGAGCAGCAGCGATCCAGAAAGGAAGAAAGCACGTGCATAGAAGGTTTTCTTAGTAAAAAAAAAAATAAAAAAATTACTCCCTCAGCATTGGTATATTTATATTGATTGCACACAGATGTGATTATGTTTGAAGTTGGAAACTCTCAGCCTAGGGATATGAAAATCTCCACTGACTGGTGCATGGAGCCTGCTCTGTATTCCCTAGAGTGTCCTGATATGGCCAAAAAGGGTCCTAAGACCTTGATACTATACTTCCTCTGAGAAAACACCAAAATTTGCACAAGAGACTCCTGTAATAGTTTTGGATTAATCTTAGTCATGTCAGTGATCCTGCCAGCATGATAACTGACCTTTTTCCAATTTCACCTGTATTGCTTGATACAGGACTGATCGGCTTTAAGTCAAAGCTGATATTTTTATAAACAAATCTGGAAGCAAATTGAGTTTGCATTCAGTCTGTCTACAATGTAGTTTTCATTGATGCAATACATTTGCAGAATTAATTTCTTCTGAGAGTCTTTATTATATTTTTTAACAAGAGCAAGGCTATTCCAGTGGAGCATTTCTACCACAGTATTTTAAATACAAAGATGTTTTAATCTCTCAGATGCTCTCATTAAACTCAGTGTCTTAAAATATGTGAGTCTGTGTGGACATGACAGGCATGAAGAATTTATCATTTGTTCAAAAACACTCATATCTTTCCTGAATCCACCCTTGGTTTGCCTGCAGCTCTGGGAAAACCAATTTTTTTTTTTATAGATATCTGCAGCCTCCTGCATTACCCTGTCACTTCCAGAAAATAGGATTTCTCACCTACAGATGGTGAGAAGAGAGGAGGGTAGCCGTGAACATTAGGTTGAAATTACTTGTCAAGTTTGATCAATTCACAGAAAGACAAAAATCCCTTTTGAAAAGGCACAGTTGATTTTTGAAGATTAGTAGCAATGTCCTCGCAGCTCCTTTGTTTGGGTAAATTATACAAGAGTGCAGTTTATTACCTAAATGAAAGATACATTTGCATGTAGATGGTACATAAATTATTTAATTCTGTGCAGGATGGTGCAATAAACAACCCCTCTCCTACACACATGCGCGCACAAATACGCACATGCATTCACCTACTCAGGACTTATGATAGAGGGGTTGGTTCTTTCCTTTTGCTAGCTTGTAAGCATTATTATTTGACAAAGCACTAGGGAAGGAGTACATGAATCTATTAAAGATAACAAAGCTCGATTGTGACCCCAAAGTCATGAAAGCAAGACAAATAAATCTTTCATAATGTGGAATAGCTGGTCTCTAGCTCTTCAAGGAAAGAAGGAGGAGTTGCTCTTGAAATGAACACTAATCTGAATCCTGCTGTTCTTAGGGTGACTTCTTGTTGCAGCAATTTCTTCTTACAATTTAGTCATGTCATGATGCATTAATTATCAGCTGTGTTCTCTGTTTTATGGGAGCATTAAGAGATAATACCTGTTTTGTTATCTTCCAGAGTAGTAATCATTCCTATAAATAAGGAAGATGAGTGAGTGTGTGAGATGAGTGTGCATGCCAGAAAAAAATTCCTGATCTGCTGCTTGCTTTATGGTACACCAACATAAACTGCTAACAGGCAGGTAGTCGTCTTTCTCTGACAGGAAAAAAGATACTTTTCATAAAAACTTAGCTTCCTGCTCTGATTTTTAGCCTAGTTTCCTTTGGAGATGTAGTTTACACAGGCCCGCATCATTCAATGCCCCATCATGCCCAAACCATTGGGCAATTTCACCTGAGCGCATCAGAGCTGCGGATGGCTCAGCCTCACCACCAGCAGTTTATATCTAAGCCTGGATTTGATTTCTGCCATGCCCATGCTCCTTGTAGATGTGAGCAAGCCCTCTCCTCTGCCCCATCTCTCTCCCGGCATTATGGGTTGTCTCATCCTCAGGGGAAGTTTAAGTGTGAGATATATGGGCAGCTAGGGAATCAGGTGTCCCACAAAAGCAAGTTGTCCAGGCTAACCTGGAGCTTCCAGATGGGTTTCAGGAGTATAGGTGACCAAGCTGAAGACAGGGAGCTCCCAGTCATGCCTGCAACAGGGTACAGGCTGCATCATGTGTTCACTCCCGAGAGACAGTGTAGAGCCTGGGAAAGGGATGTGAGAATGCAGAAATATCCTAGGCTTGTGGAAAATCCAGCTGGAACTCACAGTTTACCCGTTGCATAAGCCACATGTTTAAGCTTTGGACTGGAATTAAAAAATGTGTGGGCGCTTCAGCCCCCTGTGCTTACAAACTGGGGAAAAATCAAAGTTCTTCTGTGTAAGAAATATCCTGATCCCCCATCTAGGGCTGCATGGAAATCCACCTGAAATATTAACAAAACCTGTTCTAACCCACTTTGTTTGCTGATCACGTGTGAGCAGCCTCAGGAAAAATAAAGCAACTCTTGCTTCTAGCTGTTTTTTTCCTTTGTCCATTACCATTTCATTTTCTTAAGATTAAGGAGAAAAAATTGAAGACCCAAACAGCCTCATGTTTCTGAACACTTTGCAGCAGCAGAAAGAAACAAAATGAAACAACCCCTTAAATTATTACATTTTCAAAAAGAATCATCATCTCATTGTACAGATGGTGTGCGCCAGGCTCTCATTAGCATCCTGCTCTATTTTTAGTCCCTCTTCTTGCTGCACATGAAATCTGGCTGCTTTAAAGGAGATATCATGCTGCCTTCCCCAAACATCATTTTGGTCCACAAAAAGCTCTCCTCCTCTCTGCCTTATGTTTTAAGGCACAGTTGCCTTCTCTGCAAACTCGAGACTGCTCTGCAACCACCAGGGTATTTGTTCACAGGGAAGTGGAGGAAAATCACCTGTCACATCTCCTTCCTTCCATCATCAACAATTTTTTGTGTGTCTGCTGTGAAGAAAGTTGTTAATTCTGAAAGAGGTAGAGTTCTCCACTTTAGACCTTGTTGAAACAGAGGCTAAGATTGTGCTGGCATGCCAGAGAAAACTAGGACAAGGGAAATTAAATTCTCTGTTTGCTTCTGAACTGGAGACCTATGCTAACCCTCAGCCTCGGATTCCCCTTTGGTAGCTTTTTGTTATTGCCAGTTGGTAAATCAATGCTCTTCCTGGGCAATTTTAATATGTTGGACGAATGCAGGCACAAGGTAACCTTGCTCCTAGCCTGCAGTGTTTGAGATAGGTTTTTTCCTGGAGATTTGAGCCCCCTAAAGAGTGGAGATTGATATGAGCAGTGTAAGGACTTTATTCCTTGCCTCACAAAGTACATGTCTAAATATCTGAAATGGATCACATCCTCAAAGTACCCTACCTTCACCCCCCAACAAGGGAAACTACTGCTGACTTGTGCAGATGCAGGCATCTATCTTCCAGATATTCAAAATCAGAGGGGGTAACATCCATTCTTCATGTCCAAGGGGAGAACCTGGTTCTTGTAGATTCTTGTAGTCCTTTCAAGTCCACTTCCATTTGCAGATACATCAGGGAATTTCAGGTGCCTTCACTCTGGATCAGATACCGTTCTCTTTCACACTTTTGCTGAATTACTTAGCATGAGCTTGATGTCCCTTGCAGCTAGGTTCCAGAGGAATGAATGGTAATGAGGCAGTAATTTGTATGAGAGACAACAGGTCAGCTGAAGATACCCTGCTCTGAGAAGAGGGTGGAGATTGCTTCAATAAAGCATGAATATTCATCTTGCATGTCTGGTCAGTTTTGATCACTCAGCTCTTTTCAAGGCAATTTCTATCAAGCTCTATGAGTGCCTGAAAGAGGTTTTGGCAATAAGAAAGTAAAGAAAAAAATTGATGTTAAAAGGAATTGACAGGCAATAGGGTTAGAGATCCTGCCCCAAATCTGATCTTGTGAATAACCAACCTGAAATTAAACAGTTAATCTGCGAAGATCCTTGACAACTTATGTGGTAATGCTAAAAAATATTCTCTGTTAAATATCCAGAAGAAAAAAAACAAGCAGACAAAAATCAATGCCCAAAGCCTACAAGAAATGAGGAGCAGACTTGTGTTATTTCCATTTAGTGAAATGCCAGAAAGATTAGAATTCCCAAGAACACCTTTCTTTCTTTTCCCACATGACCAGTTTTAGGCTGCACACAGGACCAAAGCTCTGATTCCTATGTGGATTTTCAAGTTCCTGTCTCAAAATGCAGCAGTGCTGAATCCAGCTTATGAGGGCAAGTGGGGACAATCCAAGCTGGGATATCTCGGACCTGTGTTTTGCCTTTGGTGAGAGTGACACTTTTCAAACTGATTCTGACTGTAGAAGATTAAAGGTAAGCAATAACAAATTGTAAGGCAAGCTTTAGCAGGCAGTGCACTTTGGCAATAGTTTTTTTTCTTCCTAATATTTCATTTCTATTCTCTCGTGATGCAATACCCTCTTCATTAAAGTAGCGCTCTAATGCAAGTAGGTGATACAAGCTGAGAATGCCAAATACGATTTTCATGGCAGACATTGTGAAATGTTTTACAGATACTAATAGAAAGGTTTATTGCTGCTCTTTCATGTAACACATCATCATAAAAATGTCTAGAAAATTATATACATTGGTCCAGATTAAGAAATTTTCTCTGAGGTACCATTACATGTTAAATTAAAGTACTTCATACAGTGTAACATGCTAAGTTGATGAAAAATATTTGGGGGGACAGTGGAATATGAACAATAGCAAATACAAATACATGTCAAAATATGTGTGAAAAAACCCACTGCTTAGGTACTATGCCACTTTCTTTACTTAAATTCCGATCTAGCATACCTCACCTGAATTCAGATAGGTTATCTGTGCCTGTCTTCAAGTCTGTGCTAGGCCAATGGCATCCTGGCCTGTATCAGTAATAGAGTGGCAGCAGGACTAGGGAGGTGATTGTTTGCCTGTACTTGGCACTGGTGAGGTTGCACCTCTAATCCTGATTCTGGGCCTCTCACAAGAGAAAGACATGGAGGTGCTTGAGCAAGTCCAGAGAAGGGCAAGGGAGCTGGTGAAGGGTCTGGAGCATAAGTCTTATGAGCAGCGGCTGAAGGAGCTGGGAGTGTTTAGGCTGATGAAAAGGAGGCTCAGGGGGAACCTTATCACTCTCTGCAACTACCTGAAAGGAGGGTGTAGCAAGATGGGAGACAGCCTCTTCTCCCAGGCAACTAGTGACAGGATAAGAGGACAAAGCCTCAAGCTGCACCAGGGGAGGTTTAGTTTGGGCTTCAGGAAGAAGTTCTTCATGGATTCTAGAAAGATCTCAAGTGTCACAGCCTTGCACTGCTCATCCAAAAAAAAAGAACAATTTGTGTTTCTAGAGGGATTAATTTTCTTGAGGTATTAGCACAGTGATACTGCTTGAATTTTAAAAGATGAAATGGGCTTTTGACAATTCTGACATTGATGCTCACAGATGGACACTTTGCAGCACCTCAGAGGTTAATCTAAGCATTTGCATTAAGCGACCTGAACTGTAATTAATCATGGAATAGTCTTGTTCCAGAAACTCCTCCATAGTCCTCTGCTGAGCTTCAGGGGTGTCCAGCTTGCACTCCTTGATACTTCTTTCTAAGTGAAACTGGAAGGATGTCTAACAGTCTCTTACTGGTTTTTTGCCTGCTGCATGCTTTGCAATGCCTTGTACTCGTTTGCCTTAAGGTTAAATGTGTCTATCCTGGGAAATGACACTCTGTTATGATATGTGGCATCTAACACAAGGTTGAAATGAAAGCCGGGATCCTCTAACCCTTTGGGAATATGAATACTTGTGCAATTGTGTTGACATAATACAGAAACAGTTTGGGTTCACTTTTTCAGCTGGAAAATTTTCATTTTAGAGATATTAAAGTGAGGGCCTTTAAGCATTACAAGGCTATTCCTGTGGAGTAGTAAGGATAGTTTTGTGGAGTGTTTGGGCTGGGGGCAAAGCTGCTTGCCTGTGAAGGAGACTGCTCTGGGGTGTAGCGATGAGGGGGCAGCCAGCTCTTCTGCCTTGGGGGTGGTGACCCCATACCCCATGACAGTGCCTGAGCTGGAGCTGCAGCCTGAAGGGTGTGGTCTGAGGGACTGAGGACCACACTCAGAATCATGCATCACCATGACCACAATCAAAATCTGCCCCAGATGAAGTGATCTGAATGCAGTTATCACCACTGGATGAGAAGAGAGTAGAAAGCCATAGGTATTTTAGTGATAATAAAAATGCTTCCCAGCATCACCACTGTTATTTCTGCCTTTCTCTAGAGGACCTCAACCCAAAAATGGCTGTCTCCATTTTCTGGCAATCCAACAGAGGAGCCGTGCGGAGGCTTACTAGAGGAGACTGGATAAATCACCTTGGCAGCTCTCACACTGGTCAGATCACACCATTCAGTGGATGTTTATACTCTTTTTCTGCAACTCTGATTAAGTATTTCTCTGTCAAAATTCTGGAGCAGTGACTGTGGCTGTGGCAGTGGCTGTGACATGCCGAAGTTCAACCCACTCTGCCTACTGGAATTCCTTTTCCAAGGACGCATGCCACAAGAAACAGCTGCCCATAGGCAACACCAATATGTTTCTGTTTCACTCAGGACTCCTGTAGCTGATTTTTTTTTTCAGTTCAGCATTTCTTTGAGTAATCAGGGTAACCCTGAGACTGTCACTCTTCTGGATATCTTCTTCCACATCTCAATAAGGCAAAAACACAGGCCTCCCCTGAAGCTCATCTGCTT
The DNA here is from genome assembly GCF_003945725.1 of Corapipo altera. Lineage (NCBI taxonomy): Eukaryota > Metazoa > Chordata > Aves > Passeriformes > Pipridae > Corapipo > Corapipo altera. The sequence continues at coordinate 57,613,425 of NW_020884872.1, read as the reverse complement.
ATAAGTATCATCTGCTACTTATAAAGATGTTATCAACTCTCACTGTGTTATTATTTTATGTTAGCATATTATACGATTATTCATTTATATTACTGTAGTTCCCAGAGACCTCTCTCTGGATCAGGACCTTACTGTGGAAGTTGCAGTAGCACCTGGCCATGTTTTGTAGTCTACTGTCATTGTCAGAAGCCAGAGAGGAATCTGTATTTCAAAACAGGAACCATCTGATAGATATACGAATGGGCCTCATGTTTCTGTGCAAGATACTGTTTTAATTCTCAAAACTAAGGGAGGAACTCACACTGATTTTGGCTGGTGTTGGACTGAACACCTCTGGAAGTGGTAGCATCCAGTTCTGTGGTTCAGCCATTTGCATGGTTTGTTAGGAAGAACCCAGACTGATCTCTGTGGGTGTATCTAGTGGTCCTGCTGTGAAAGGCAGAGGCAAAGATGTAAGGCTTGCCTGAATCCCTTCCATGCACTCACATCAATGACTCTCATGGAGCCACGGTGAAGCCTTGCTGTCTCATGCCCTTAAACCTTCTCAGCCTAAAAGTGGATATTAGTAAATAGTCTCAAAGCCATCAAAGGGTTCAAGCTAGCTGCCTGACAGCTGTTATCTTCAATGGTTGAAGCAGGGATTGCAACATGAAGAAAATGTCTACATGGTCTGTTTTTGCAAATCTGGTTTCACCCTGAACAGGTAGGAGATGTAGCGCTCTCTGCACACTCTGCTGGTCAGGCAGTCTGGTCTGAAAAAAAGATCCTTTACAAACTTGTTTCATACATAACACTATTTGTTTTACTTTTTAAAGTGTCTCCCTTAGTAGAGAAACGAAGATTATCTGAGCGTTTTTGAATTCAAGCTAATAGGACCTGTCTGGCAGTGAAACATCTCTTGCTACGCAGACATCCAGTCCCAGCAACAAGAAAAGTGCTTTAAATATCACCTGAAAACTTTGTCCTAGATCTCACATTTGCATTTGAATAAGTTTGTTTCTTTGTCTAAAAGCTCTGATTTTTCAGACTGCACTACGAGGATATTGAAGCAGTTCATCACTGTTGCTATGAAAGTTCAAAGCCATTTATCTTCAATAAGGTTACTTGATACAATTTCTAACAGCAAGAACCTCTCTGTCCTGGAGCTTTCCACAAGATTAAGTGATGTATTCAGATAAGGAATGTCTCAGGAGGATTTTCAGTACCTGGAAGACGTAAAGCTCATTCTAGTTGAGGAATGGGAGGTTTTGCAATTTTCCTACCAATAAGCTTTGTTAGTCTCTTTCTCGGAGCCTGGCATCCTTTTGTGAAAGTACTGCAAGAAGAGCCATCTTTGCAATGAAAGTTAGTTCTCATCCTTCTCTTGAAGATTATTACTGCCTGCTAATCCTTCATGTGCATGTTCTGGAGTGGCAGAGCCCAAAGGGAGAAAAAAAGCTCTTCATTTGTCTTTTGCCTTTGTGGAGAGAGAAAGAATGAGTGCTTGTAGTCCTAACCAAGGGTATGAGATATAGGTTTAATGTGATATTCTGCCAAGGACTTTTTGCATTGTTTTCAACAAATGCGTTCCTGTCTTGGTGGGAACTATGCACATGAAAGACAGCAAAACTGTCCTGTGTCAGGACTTGGAGGAATCACTAGCAGCTGCAGGTAGCTGAGTACCCACCAAAACCAAAGGAGCTCTTGGGCAGGATGGGACTGGGTGTTTGCACTCACTATGCAGCGCCATTGTGCAGAACCGTTTACATGCAGACCCAGCTGATCTGCTCATCTGCACTGCTCCAAAAGACAGGGCTCCCAGCCGATGAGAGGCCCTTTTCCTGGGTGGAAGGTGCTGATGTGAAGAGGCACAGAGTTTAACTCAGGAGGTCTGATTATCTTCCTGGCAGCCTGTGCTGTGACCTCACTGCAAGTGTTTTCTGTTGGGCAACTTTTCCGTGCAGGGATTGAGCTCTGCCCTCAGCTCTGTGTGAACACCTCTGGAGCCTGTAGGTGCTGCCGTGTCCTACCCTGCTGTTAAACCCCCTTGTTTTCCGCAGGGCCATCTCTGCGAAAGATGAATCATCTTTCTGAGTGAACAGTTCTCATGATGACACATGGCAATCTTTGTTTTCTGCCCTTCACTCTGATGGTGTGAGTGTGCAGAGTTAATTGCATTAAAAAAAAAAGAGATTAAAAACCTATGCTTGTGTCTGAACAGTTCAGAATCTGGAGCTCTTCCATGTGAGAAGGTGTTTCTGATCCAGTTGGAGAAGAAGTACATCTGAATCTATTCTGACAGATTCTTCTCTGATGAGTGTTTTTCAGGTCTATGTTGGGCTAGAAAAACAGATAAATCACCTATACTACAGTACTGTCAATTGCTGATGCACAAAAAAGAGAGTCATGCAGCAGTATCCAGCAAGTTATTGTAAATGAGTCATTTTGTTATAGCCCTTTTATTGTCCAGGATTTACCATCTCTCCTTTCTTCAGTAGTTTACTGGCCTGTATTCATAAAGGATGGTACAAAGGAGAAGATGTGATATCAAGTCCAGTGAGGACTACTGCCCTACTTCTGAACAAACCCTACAGCTGCCACTGGCACTGCAAGATCCTTTGTCATCTTCAGGATGATGAGACTGAGGATGCTTCAGCTGATTTATAAGGAGTCATGGATATATGATGTGAGCTTAATTCATAATAGGATTGAGCTGAAAGCACTAATGGTGTTTTACTGCAGATCTGACATTAACATTCACACAGTGTCTGATGGATAGTGCAGAAGAACCAAAGTAGGTTTTGTAGTGGATCTGGTAGCAATCCATCTTGCTCAGCCTGATGAAATTATTGTTGCAATTTACTAAACCAAGCAAATGAAAATCCACCCATGAACAGAGATATGGAAAAAGCTTAAAAAACCCAATGAACAAAACCAAACCCAAACCCAATATCTTGCCTACGTAAAAAAAAAAAAAAAAAAAAAAAGAAAGGAACACCACTCTTAAATCAGGTAGGTAGGAAAATAGAACCTCATTTTCTCCTGCACCAAATGAAGGGTACTTCCTTACTTCAAAGACATGTAAGGTTGTGTTCTTCACAGGAAGGAAGGAATTAAGAGAGATTTGTTTTAATACATTATAAAGACGCAAAATACTAGAGTACAAAATGAATTCTAGAAGCCCTGATTACAGCCAAATTTAGGAATCAAACTACCTTTCAGCCATAAGAAGAGAGCTGTAAAAAGTGCTATATTATGGGCACTGAAAGAGTGTGTTCAAATTGAACTTCACTGTTGATCCTATTTCCAGCATTTTGGATTTATGTCCTACCATGCAGAATATTTGCTTCACCTTTGCTTTATAACAGTATAAGGTTACTCATAGGCTTTGAATTACAACAGAATTAGAATGTCTTCTGTGGTAGAAAGTCCTTAAATATATCCTTAAACATTTGAGTTTTATGTCGAGATGCTTACAAAGGCTGGTTTTAGCACCCATCTCTCATTTCTGCCTGAAATGTGTCCTTGTTTTGTTTCCTGGGAATCTCACTGGACAGATTTTCATCAGTACTCCAATGTAGTGTAGTACTCTAATGTAGTACTCCAATCTGGATTTCTGAAATCCCTGCCGGAGTTGGGTCTTTGCAGATGTGGAGAAAGCCAAGACAAGCAAGGAGGTTACTTAGTTGGGTTCACAAAGCAGATATTTCAAATACAAAAGGTGCCAACTAACAAGAAATAAATAGTCTGGAAAAAGTAAATAACCAAGAAATATACCTCCCCTTAGAACTTCTTGTGATCAGGCAACAAAAGCATCATTACATTTGGTCTCTACCCCAGTGTACAAAGATCTCAGAAAGTTTAAGCTAGAGGAACTGTTTTTCTTGGGGTCTTATTGCTTTTACTTTGTTTTATTTTTACTGGAGGAGCTGGAGAAGCCAGTTTCAGTCCACAGAAGCACCAATGATTTATTTATTGCTATCGGTTAAGGCAAGGGCAGGATTTAGTGGTTCTGAATATTTAACATCGCAGGGAAAAAGCAAGTTGCTCTGAAGCCTGTGTGTTCCAGTGAAGCACTGCAAATCAGTATGTCCCTCCCTGGCCTTCTGAATTCAGAGGTGGGAGAAATGTGTAGCTGTGCTCCAGTGTATTCTTATAAGGACTGAAACTTCTTTGGACCTCAGCTTGCATGGTCATGAGCAGCCTGTTGAAGAGACCCTAGCTCCTCTCTGACCTGCTATGAAAGTCCAGGTAAGGAGGTGACCTACTTCTATGCCTCAGAAGACATTGCCTGCATGGTATTCATCTCAGGAAAAATTCAATTCATTTCACGTCATGCATAATTTATAATAATTCTCAGGAGAGCAACAGATGGGAGAGATCAGCATCAATAGTCTTGTCTACCTGAAGTTAGCTACAGCGAGATGTGTTTTGAAGAACTGAAGGACTATTCTCAGCTTGCTTCTCCCCTTCCTTGGCTTTCCAAGGAACTCAAGCTATGAGCCTCAGTCTCTCTAGCTACTAACTGACCCAATCGACCAGATGTTTCTTGACAAAGCGTTCGGAAGCAGCCAGACCAAAGCCAAACACAGGCAGAAGGGAAAACAGGAAAAGGCAGTTTCCCATGCTTCTCATGTGTCACAATCCCTGTGGAGGCCCCTCCTTCAACATGTCACCTACTGCAGTGGGATTTCTCTGTTGTTGTTAGCTATGGAGGAAACAGGCCTGACTGCAGATGGAACCGAGTTGCCAGATCCTGCCTCCAACTCTCCCCAAGGAGCCATCCAAGGAAGATGCTCTTAGAGCAGCCCGTGTCTTTTTATGATCATTGCTGTTTGTAAAACACCCTCAACAGAAGAAGGGGACCATCATTCTTTCCCTGTCCCCAAAATGTATGGAAGGAAGAAAAGAGTTTGGTTTTTTTTAAAGGAATGTATTTTAAATCTCACGTCTATATTGTTTTAAATCAATATTTAGCAGCACAAACTGTGGGTTTAAGGGGTACAGAATTCCATAGGAAGATCAGTGCTGAGCTTAGGACCGTCCTTATACTTTATTTTCTGAAAAGTGTTTTTTAGATGCTTAAGGAAATAGCAGCTAAGAAGATGAATGCCCCAATGACTGGTTATGGATATATCACACCTGTAGCCAGACCATCTAGCAACCTCTCACTGCCCTGTATGATACAACAGTGATATTTAATCCTGCTCACTGTGACCACCAACTAGCTGTCCTAAATTGAATGCAGGATGAGGGTTTCCAGGCCCCTGCTCAGCAGAGGTGGTGACTTCTTCTGAAGCTTTCAGTGTTTGAATGGGGAAGTTGTTCCCTCAGAAGCTGAAGGGAGCTGTGAAACTGCAGGCTCCTGCAGGGCTTGGTTGTGACCACAGTATAAGAGTTAAATCACTGTTGCTAATATGGAAACCTGGGTGCTCTTGTCCCTTAGTGGAATACTTGACCTTTCATCAGGCACAGGGGCCTCCAGTCAATTAGGCAGGCAATGAAGGAAATATATTTGCATAGCATTCTCAGAGCAAAGGTTTCTGTGAGTCACTCTGGGTGCACAACAACATATGTTGTTTTCAGTGTTGCTGGAGGGCTACAATAAATTGATTAGCCTCTTTAAAATTTATCATAAAATTGTATTAACAAAATGGTAAATACATTACACAGAGACTGTAATCACGGGATGTTTACATAATGCCCACTGTGGACAAGTACTAAATACCATAAAAGACCTGAGACCCCCCCGAAAAGTCTGCAAGTTCTGGCTCTCACAAGGCAGCTAGAGCACCACTGTTGTTGCTGTTTCTCCTCCTGCTCCTCTTCCCCCTCACATTTCAGCTTCGGAGTTGTGAACTTTGCTGGTCGTTATTGCAATTCCTATCGCTAGGCTTCCATTGTCAGAAAAGAGTTGAGCCAGGGAAGTGTTCAGCACAAGGCAATCCCCGTCGGAAATGACAGAGTCCACACACTCCAGTACCGACCTGGGGGTTGCCTCCCACTTAAGGCGCCTCTGGTTCCTGTTGAGCTCCAGCCGGTAGGTGAAGTTGTCAGCTTGGGTCGGTGTGCCAATCAGCATCATCGTGGCAAAGAACTGCGGGTGGCCTTCATACTTCTCCTGCTTCCTGAGTACCAGCAAAAACTGGTGGCCAAGGCAAGAGTGCATGATGATCCAGTCTGTGGGTGCGGGCAGGTGCATGTCCGTGGCCAGGAAGACAATCTCTGCACCCTGAAGGATGTTGATGTGATGGGTCTGCCTCAGGTGGGACACCACCACCTCCAGGTGCCCTTCCCATGGGCAGGAGAAGAGCGGGCACATGCAGGGAACCAGCTGGGGGTCATGTACTGCTTCATGATGATGGCAGGGAGGAAGGATGCCTCGCTCCGTGGACGTCTGCGCAGCTGCACAGAGGGTTGGCGCATACTACAAGAAGAGAGAAATTACATTTGATAGCAGGTGGACCAAGAATCAGTGTAGATATGCAAGGTGTAGCCCCTGCAGATATCAATCACCTAGCACTCCACCTAAAACAGCACTAGTGGGATTGCAGGGAACTCAGCACTCTGGAGATCAGAGGCAATTCTGACCTGGATCTGCACAACAAAAGGTGCCTCATTCTCCAGGAGAAGAGAGAAACTGTTTGAGTCATGGTAAATAACTTAAAATGAAAATGATGTATGTGTTTAAAGAGCAATTTCGTTAGTTTAGGGGGAAAAATCTGATTAAAAGAAGAAAAAACAACAAAGCAAGAACAGCATGGGGCATTTTATATAGTTAAGGCTTTTGCTGCTCAGAACAAGGAAATGAAATATGTATGGCATTATTATTCTTTAAGGAAACATACATGCAAATACAGGCATTTTTCCTGAAACAATAAGCTTTATAACATCCATAATTTGTGAAATAAAAGCCAGGTTTTTATTGTATACAATACCTTCATTATTTTTTTTTTTTGGTCAATATATTTGTGCCTAATAGATGCACTTACCTCTATAAATCTTAAATTGCTCTCAAAGGTGAATGGATGGCAAATTTAGAGCATTTTTGCAATAAAGTAAATTTGGATTAAGGTAGGGCTGCTCACTAAAAAGGCAGTAGCTCTTGCAGAAGGTTTCCACATGAGGACTAGAAAGCAAATTGCTCTGCCTCTGTCAAGTGGATGTTGTTGAAGAGAAATAAGTCTTATTCAACCAAAAGTGTATTCACAAGTAATGCTATTCAGGAAGAGTAATGGCTTTCCACAATAACTCTGTGCATAGACAAACCCTAAAGCACAGGCATGCTGGTCATGATTCATTCTACCCGATTTTAAACATTTACTTCAGCATTTACTTCAGCCAACCAAGCCACCTTGGACTGCCTCTGCAGTCTGTAGGGTGTGGCAGCCCTTACAGCGGAGGATGCAGACCTCAGGTGGAGTAATTCACATTCTAAAGGTGACATCAGCTGATGCCAGACAGACTGAAATCCAGTCTGTCTAGTTGTACCTAATTTTTGGCTGTTTAATAAGTTTTTGTCTTTGAACCCCTCTTCTAAGAGCATGTCTCATATATCCATTAATGTCTCTTATAAGAGTACCTACACATATATGAACATTTCGCTTAAACATATGTTTTTGGAAGATTCGTGTAATTCCCTGAATACTGCCCCATTTTAATATATGTATATGCCACTCATTTTAATATATGTACTCAAAATTTCAGGAACTACGTCATAGTTCTAACATCTAACAGTTGTTCTCTTCCATACCATATCCAAGACATAGCAGATTTGGGATTTATTCGGTTATTTTTTGGGCAGAGACTTGTTTTAATCAGGGGCAAGCATAATCCCATAAAATGGGTGCTAAATTTGTTGCAAATGGTGTATTTCTCATCTCTTTATGGATATCATGGTGCCTTTCATTACAGCCTTGCTGTAAGCAGTTTTGCTTTCCAGGTTGTTCTGGAAGGCAATTTCTTGGGTGAATTGTCCTAACTCTCACATGACCAAGGCTTCCTTGCCAACCAGGATGACAAGTCCTGGATCTCTGTTCTCACTTTGTCAGTAGCTGCCCAGGAATGTGATGGGCAGAGCAAAGTTGTGATTGCTGCTGCTGTGAAATTCATGTTTCCTCCCAAGGTACTGGATGTCAAAGGGAGCTGTTTCTTCTTCCTCTGGCATTTGATGTGAAGAATAATTGACTAATTAAGCCCTATTATTGAAACTTCCTTTTTCTTTGGAGAATTATTACTTCAATAGTACAGTTCTACTTTTCCCTTCCTCATTTTTTATTTGTTTTGTTGTGTAAAATTCAAGAATATAAACTTTCCAGGAACATAATGAATTGAGGACAGATAAATGACTATCATTGTCTGGGAAATAAAACAGGTCATTATAAACTAATCAAGGTTTGTGGCATTAGCTGCCTGCTTATCGCAGTGGGATTACTGGTTCACACTTAATTCTGCATTAATTTTTACATCCCATTAGGATGAAAGTTATGGTTAATTTAAACTCTTTTTGGTGAAGGAGGGTATTGCAATGGCAGATCATAAAAGCCTTAAAAAAAAAAAAATCCCTGAAATGCTAATTGCCTCATAAAATGAATTCTAATCTCCCAATCTAATACAGTGGGTGTGAGCAATTACTTTCTCTCACCAAACTGTTAATGTAACATTAGTGATTATACTAATTAAAACTAATGAACTCGTACTCACATGCTGATAAACCTCTCAACCACTCAACAAGTTCCAGCCTTCTATCAGTTTTATTTAACTCCCCTTTTGGAAGATGAATCTTAAATTAACCTCTTGAATAACATTTAAAATTAGGTTTTGAAATGTGAAGCTTTATAGACTGTGTATAATTCTTCTCCAAAGATTACCAGAGTCAGAGAAACCATTTCCACTGAGGATTTAATTGAATTTAGAAATGCATTCTCCTAATTTGATAAGCATGGAGACCAACGGTAGCTCATCCATCTAAACTGCATCCAAGGTAAGAAAATAGAAATATCTTCAAAAAATCTCTTTATGACGAACACATTTCTATGGCTTAGGAATTAGGAATATAAATTACAATGAGCAATTTATTCAATGTATCTTTCTTCTTTCCTTAATTTGTGATTTTGTGTGTATGTGCACAAATAATTGTGAATTCTCTTTCACATCTCATATTTCTGAAACATTCTCAAAACCTTTCCATGAACCACTTCAGCAAAAGATTTCTGGTCTGACTTTGTTCGTTTCAGGTTTACTGAAAATTCTGAAATCCAGGAGAAACCACATTATCTATTTTTATTCTCTAACTAGGTGAGAACCATCTTTAAAATCTGATTTCTGAATTATTCAACATTCCTGTTTCTAAACTCTAAATTTGCAGTATTTTTAAATAAACATTTAATAATTCTCTGTCACTGTAAAAAAAAGTCTCAGAGGAAACTATTATTTTACTCTTACTTTTGAGGTATGAATGTAACTATTGGGGTGTCTCTGCCCTTGTTGGTGATTCATATGACTGTGAATTGAAACACTAAAATTGAAATGCAAAATGGGCATAAAACGGTCACCTTGAGTGTATTTAAATGCTTGAATAAATATTTATGAACATTTTTTCTCATGTTTAATCTTCTCCAGTATTTACTTTCCATCATTTATTGCCTGATTACCTAATAAAATTAGGTTTATTATATTGTTGTGTCAGTCTAATATTATTCTCAATTATCTTTTAGCCTGTTGGCCAATTTTAGTCAAACTGAATTGTGGGATAGAAATCTCAAATGCTTTAATTTTCAATCATTTTTATGAGAAGAGGCATCAGGGTAGAGAAGTATGACCCTTGCACGTCTCCAGGGAGAAACAGTTTGCCACATGTGCAGTATTACATTGGCAGACAAGAGAGAACCTAAACAATGGCAGTTTGATCCCAAATGTATTATAGACACCAGCGAACCCACATGAGACAGTGTCTTTGTGAACAGGAGAAAAGGCTTCAGCCAGAGTGCTCCTCATTAGACGCAACATAATCCCACCATGAGGCACCAAACCGCAGGAAACCAGGCTCTGCTGCTCACAGAAAAATTTCTTTTTAATGATGCAGCTTATTACGGTGTAATTCTTTTTAAGAACAAATAATTTGGCAAGGAGCAATTTATAAACACATGGTGCTTTTCTCATGGAAAAAAAAAAACACACCATGATTATACTTGGACCTGGGACACAGGCTTTCTGCTAAAAATTCAACAAACCACACTAGGTGTGATTCAGTTGTTTTACCTTTGATGTCTAAGGAGTGGGTGGCTAACTCTGAAGAATATCAGTTCCTTTTACAGCAGAGCCCATGGAGAATGCAATTCACTTGATCCCAAGAGGTGCCAAAGGAACATCCCTCTGGACACCGCTCTCTACATGCAGCCAGGACCAAACACATCCTCAGTGCAGTTTTACCAGTTTCTAGACAAAGAGCATAAGGGCAACACTATTTTAGCCAGGGAAGAGCTGTACCACCATGGGCTTCTCCTACTGCATTGGGGACAATACAGCCCATGGAGAGAGAAGTGGATGCCTATTCACATAAGGGTGTAAATCCTTGGTTCCCTACCACTGCTACACTACTCAAGTCACCTCTAGTGACTTGGTAGAAGTCCCCTGACATTCAGGGGAAGTATGAAGAGTAGATCCAAGAGTTAGAGATCTCCAAGATCTCCAAGAGGTAAAAAAGCCACTAGTACATTTCTGACTCCGCAGCTGCAAAGGTGAGGCACCCACCTGGGAGAAAGGTCTTTGGTATTTCTCCTTGTGCTCTGAGAGACCTTTTGTATTTGAACTAACAAAGTTTTTAGGTCAACTGTAGTACAAATAGTGGAAACAGAGGCAGCAACCCCCACTGCACGTCTTCTGGCTGAGCTCATGGTCCTGTGGGATGCAGACACTGGCTACACCACCATCCCTCTAGCCCTGCTTTCCTGCTCCACATCGGCACAGTTTCAATAGGGACAGCAAGTGTGGCTGCTTCCCTGAGCAGCCAAATGCCTTGCCATTAAAGTTCTGACTTGAAAATGGTGAATTTACTCAAGATAAACTCTGCAGGGTAAGGAAGGGTTGAAACTGGTCCTCCCATCCCACAGGAGAGGGCCCAGACACTGATGACCTGCAGTATATGGAGAGTGAGTAGCACCACCACATTGTAAAAGAATAAACAGGCTCAGGTCTTCAGTGAGAAAGGTTAAGTGTCACCTTTCCACACTTTCCAGCGTTCACCAGTGTTATATTGGGAGTCTGGATGCCTCATTCATACTTACTGTAGTGCACATAATGTGCAAAAATCAGCCTGTGAACAGTACCAGTGTGTGCTGAGAATATCCTAAGGAGGGAGGACAAGGACTAGTTCACTGCGCAGTGAATAAGGGTTTCTGACAGCAGAACAGGTGCTGCAAATAATCATCCTTTTCCAGATGCTTCATGCCTGTGCAACTGTATTTTCTCCAGTGATCACACATGCTTTGCAAACACTCATTAATTCACCCTTGTGCTGGGCTATTTGCTTGGGGAAGTCAGTGGTGTAGTCTGAAGGCCATCATTGTAGGGCTACTGAGGAGGGTCACATAGAAAACAGCAAAGATGAAAATAAAGCCACTGGACATGCCAGCCAATGCAAAATAGAAGACAGCGCTCCCACTCTACCCCAGTCCCACTGCAACCTAATCCTCCTCCCAAGAAGGAACTGCTCCTTCCATGTATCCAAACTCTTTCCTCTTCATCCTCAGCTTTCTTGGCTGGATTACAGGAGAGATGGTAGGAGCTGTATATGTTCATGGCAGCTGTGACTCTTGGCAGGAGCCAGGGGTTGAGAGGGGCTGTGCTAACACCCCTTTTTACAAACCCACCAACTGTGCTGAGGCTGCCTCCTGCTATGGTCAACTCCACTATGAGATATAGTTTCTTATTGTGTATAACTTTGTAAAACTTACATTGTTTGGGGAAATACCTGATTCAGGCTGACTTTAAAATACATATTAAATCACATATACACTTGCATTAACATACATACACATATTTATATATAGATTCATAACACATATCCATTTCAAAACTTTCTGAGAATAACGCAGTGGGAGAAAACACACTTTTGTCCAGGTTAGACTATTCTGATACCTTTTTTGTTTAAAAAATAGTGGGATCTGGGGGGATGGAAGCCTATGCATCTTGATGATGAACTTCTCTTATAAATTTTATTTTATTATTTCTCCCTATGAAAACTGTCCCAAATTTTAGAATGCATATTTTTTATTAAACCTTCTTCTGAGAGGGGTGCTTTTTGCTGTGTAATTTTTTCTTCTATGAGTCTCATTGCTATGTCTGTCTCTGTGCATAACAGTCACCTGTCAGCTGATACCCTTGATGTTGAATTGAAGAACAACAGCAGTATTTTTTTTCTCACTGTTGGGTCAAGGAATTTAGGCATGGAGGGATTAAAGATCCAAGTGTTGTGACCGTATTTTTTTTGTCCAGCTTATATCAACCAGCCCCTGATTTTTCGTAGTAGAATTGCCTCTGAGAGCACTTGATATTTTCTAAATCCAGCCTCCATTAACCTCAGATGCAGCTACAAGTGATTAAACTATCTGCAGATCAGGTCCAAGACTTTGGCAATGTGGATTTCCTCACAGCTACAGGAACTCCTTAATAACATGTCATTATTTACCTCATCTTCTCCACTGCCCTGAGTGTGACAAGAAACAACAAGAGATGCAGTCACCCTATAGATAGGTAAGCAGCCTAGAAATGAGCCTTGAGAACTCAGTGGATTTTTTACTGTGTCCTAAAGGTTTCCACAGACAAGGAGAGACCCAGGCCTGCAGCTGTGAGATGCTTTGAGTGAGCAGCTTTCAGGGTTTTCAACAGCTTTAAGCAACCATGGCAACTTTCAGGGTTTCGGTTGAAACAAATCGGCAATTTCTTTGCTGGAGAAATGTACCATTTATTCAGTTTTCTTACTGTCTTCCTCCTCTTTCTGGGCTTCTCAGGGTCTGATTGCTTCTTCTCATCTGTATGGAAACTGCCTCCAATAATTTTCTAATTCTCAGCTTCTTTCTGCCTCACAAAAGCCTTGCCACCCACTAACATCCACCTCCACGTTACTTACACCCAGTGCCTAGGGACAGATGCTCAAAAGAACTATAAAGGTGACATGAAGAAAGTAGTGAGTCTTTTAATCCTGGTCTCCATTTAATTTATCTCCTGCTCTTTTTTAATATGCTAATAAGACTTTTTAAATCTCTCAGATGAAAGAAAAGAGAAGAAAAAAACCCAACCCCCTGAACCTATTTTGTCAAAAGCTATACTTTCATATCTGAAATTAAGAAATCCAAGCCAGGGCTTATGTTGGGGATTTATTTAAAATTTTAATTACACAAAATCTTGTTCATTATGAATGCATCAGTTGAATTTCTTAAGTACTGAATATTAGTTGCAGCTTTGGCTGTGGGAGGATTTGTTTTTCCTACTTTCAAATGAAAGCGAGAGGACAACTTCAAGCTTATTTTGCTAATCTCACTTTGTAACATAATCAGGTGGGATTTGGTGACACAGCATAGGAGATGTGTTAATGGCTGTCCTCATGCTAATTACAAACCTCTGAGCATGCAGAAATACCTACAACTTTAGTACACGTCCACACTGTAGCACACACAGGCAACCCTGAATTTTAGATGAAGTCACATCTAGAAGTATTTTGGGGAAAAAAAAGTGTTTTCTTGGTAGATATAGCAAGACTATGATACAGCATTTTAAATGTATCCCAGATAGAAAGAAAGACATTATTCCCATATTAAATCCCCCTGGGTTTTTTTTTCAAAAATAAGTTTTTTCAGCATAAACTGCCATGAAGTCTTGAAGTACAAGCAAAAGAATTGAAGAAACTTGACATTCTGCAATATATTGAAAACAATGTAATGATAATGAAATATAAACAGTATTCATACTAAAGCATTTCAGTTCCACAGATGCTTTCTGAGAGACACTTGGGTAGACATGGGCAGGGTGGAGCAAAGTCATGCTCTTCAGCTCTTCTGCTTTGAAAAAAAGTTGGATGAACCCTTCCCAGCCCAGATGGGAGGAGACTGAAACTTCTTGTGTTTCAAACCGAATGGAGACACACCATCTTGCCTTCTCTCAGCCAAAGCTGCAGCTGAGTCAGGGACGTCCAGGCAAATGGTCCTGGTTTAGCTGCTGCATTTGATGGATCTCACTTGACATCACTTCCTGTGCTCTCTTTGAGGAATAAAATACACTGAGTAGATATAAGCAAACCACGTGCATGGGCAATTTCTGTGGAGCATCTGGCAAGTTATTTGCTAGACAAAATAAATGAAAAGCATGGAGATGAAATAGGTGAAATGGAAACATCTGCACCTGTGGAGATCTGGCAGGTTGGCAAGCTGATACACATCACCTACTCTGAGATGATTGCCCTATGCACGCTCTAAGGGCTTGACTAAGGATGAAGCTGTAACAACAGGAAAAAAAAGGCATCCTGGTTTTGGGTAAAGACAGTATGAGACCATGACTCTGGGAACAAATGGGACCAGATATGTTCATAGCGCTCAGAGAGCATCCCTGCTCAGTGCAAGGTGCTGCACCCATGCTCACTACCCTCTCCTGCATTTCCTTTCTGCTACTTGAAATTCCTTGATGGAAAAGTGGCTTTTTAGGCATTTTGAAGAGCTTTTCATATGAATTGGAACAATAGAGGACAATAAACTACTCCTGTTCCTCAAGAAGAAGCCCACTAATGTGCTCTTGCTGGTACAATTTAAGCCCTTTACAGAGGCACCCAAAAGAGGAGCTGAACTGAAGCTGTTGAGGTGGAGCAGGAGCTGATGCATAACATGGAGAGAGCGGAGACAGACTCTGCCCCTGTCATGAGGAGATTCCCTGAAGGGTAAATGGTTACTGGGGATGAATCTAGATCCTGGATCCTGAGCTACAGCTACTGTCAGCAATAGAGGTGGAAAGCGTGGACAGCGACAGGTCAGAAACAGTTTTCCTCCTCTGTTGGTAGTTTGGAGATAATTTCCATCTCTGGTTCATATCTGGGAGCACCTGAGCACCCTCCTGGCAGAGTTCCCAGGATTGCTGAAAGGCTGAAACCATTAAAGATTGCAAAAAGCCAGGCTAGAGGGTGAGACACGCCCTTGGGACCTCATTTGCAACTTGTATGCTCTGTGCTGCATTTTAGGACTGGATACAATGCAGTGATAATAAGCCATAGTGCAGTATATTTGATGCTACATTGCAACTGTTGATGCACTGGGGCATGGAGATGTTTACCCTCTTCTCTTTGGACTAGAAGAAGATTTTATACCTTGTTTTAAGAAAGGGTGATGCCTCTAAACGCCATCCCCTTTGGCCACACAAGGCAAGAATCGAAGCCAAGACACACGCTATCAGCTCTTTCTCCAGAAGGGCAGGGTGCAACCATTGTTTATCACCAGACTGCTCATGAGGCATTGCTGACTGTGGCTCTGGGTGATGTAGTGAACAGCCTGCATATGTAAAAAGAGATAATAAAAAATGCAGAATTATCTGCAGATTCACTTCATCTTTTATCCACTTTGTATTTTGGATAAAGCCTGTTAATAAAGTGCAAAACCATTATAGGCTTTAATTAAAAGCAAAATGATAAAGTATTTCCAAGCTGCATCTGCTCTGTCTGATAGGGAAGGCAGAGTTCATAAGAGCCCTGTATCTGACCTGTTGATTTTTTGATTTACATTCACACTGAGAAAGAAATTAATATGGAAAAGAGTTTAAATAAAAAAAAGGAAGAAGAAATGATTGCCCACTGTGCTGATAAACTTACCAGTTCAGACTGCCTCTAAATAACTCATCATCTGATATTCATTTACAAGTTACTACAGTAACAGCGTGTCTCCAAGAAAGCAGATTTGCTTAAGTCATCTGAGATAATTAGACCAAATCCACCCTGAGACAATCGAAATTCTTCCCTTCCACCAGACAACCTCCAGCTATCACAATTATATGACACATAAATCCATTAACTGCTCTTTCAGAAACGCACCCTGGGAGTGCCAAAGGATGGCACAAAGGAAGGAGGTAAGGGATGAGATAGTGATTGTTAAGCAAGCCCACAGACTCTCTTGGTAGGACCAATGTCTCCAATCCCATGTACATAGCCCTTCTGGCCAAGGATCTGCTCTGTGGTCTATGTCACATTGGTCTTGCAACCGTCACAAGGTAATGTGCCACCAAACCTGCACCAGGCAGGTCACAGCTGAGTGCAGATGCTATGCTGGGGCCATGTAAGTGGGGTGACGAGGGAGCACAGGGCTCACAATGGTGCCAACCCTGTTTCCCTGTCCTGTCTCATAGCTTGTGCCTGTGCCTATGTCTCTGTAACAATCACTGAGCAATGTATGAGCCATAAGAGACTCCTCATTTTTGGTTAAGATCTCCTAAGAGCTGTGTCTCAGGAAATACAAGAGTGGTTGAATATCATGCCTGTCTCCCTCTTGCTGAGGCATTGCTAGTACCAGCAAGCGATGAGCATCTCAAACCCATCCACAATGGCCTGGTATGGTGGGGTCATGCTCAGGTTTCAGGAACACTAGGAAGAGAAGAAAGGAAAACAGATTGTTCTGGGCTCAGGGTTAACTCTCCATTCCCCTACACATCTCTGCCCCTTCTCCACTACTGACATTCAGCTTGCCCTTGCTCTGGGTACCTGCAATGTGAGTGTGGCATTGAATGAAGAAGTCTACCTGTTACAAGACAACCTAAAAGTCATGATTATTCTACTGTCAGCTGAAAGTGTGTCGTGAGTTTGTGCAGTCAGGCTTAAGAAAGGGGAAAAAAACACAAAACACAAAACAACCCAGAAAACTTCTGTGAGCCGTTAGCTTTGGGCATGAAAAACAAACTTCAAGTCTAGGTAAATTTATTTAGTTTCTGTAACGTATGCAGATGTTTCAATGATATATTCTTTGCAGTAAGGAAAGGGAAATTTCTCTGGGAACATTTGGCTTGTGTCACAAATACTTCTTTTAATTTTGTGCAAATCATAGGCTGTTTCTTCTTTTTCTTTCCCTTCAAATTTTTCAAGATAGTTCTTCTAGAAGTTTTATTCACATGGGGAGGATGCAGGTGTAAAGAAAGAACAAAAAAGGAGGCTCAGCTTAGCCAGAGAAGACGATGTTCCAGCCCTATTAATAGCGTGAAAATTTAAAGGATTTTGTTGAAGGAAAAAAGCCCCAAAAATCCACAACAATGTTCTAGGTTAAAATTTCTGCTTACAGAAAGTTACTGTCTATCCTATCCAGGAGGGGTTGAATCAGTCTCCCTGCTGTGCCTCCTTGCAGCACTGCCCTTTTGGGGAGGGAATCCCCTGGCATCCTCTAGCCTGCTGGCACCTCCCCTCTGACCTCGTGTGCCACCCTCAAGAGAATCACAGAAGGTTTGGGGTTAGAAGGGACCTTTGAAGATCATCAAGTCCAACTGCTCTACCAGGTTGCTCAAAGCCCCATCCAAGCTAGCCTTGAACACTTCCAGGGATGGAGCATCCACAAGTTCTCTGGGCAACCTGTTCCTCTGTCTCACTGTCCTCATAGTAAAGAGTTTCTTCATTATGCCTAATCTAAACCTGCCCTCTTTCAGTTTAAAACTATTACTCTTTGTCCTGTTACTACAGGCGCTGGTGAAAAGTGTCTCTGTCTTTTTTATCAGCTCTTTATGAACTGAAAAGTTGCAATGAGATCTTCCTGGAAACTTCTCCCACCCCAACTCTCTCAGCCTGTTTTCATAGGAGAAATGCTCCAGCCCTCTGATCACCTTCATGGCCCTCCTTTGAATCTACTCTAAGAGGTTCACATCATTCTTATGTTGGGGACCCCCAGAGCTGGATGCACTATTCCAGATAAGGTCTCACAAGAGGGAAGTAGACAGGCAGAATCATCTCTTCTGATCTGCTGGTCACATTTATTCTTATACAGACCAGGATATGGTTGCCTTTCTGGGCTGCAAGCACCTATTGCCAAGTCATATCTGATTTTATATGGACGTGTACCTCCAAGTACAAGTCTCCACAGGACTACTCCATATCCATTCACCACTCAGCCTGTATTGATATCAGGGATTGACCTGACCCAAGTGCAGGGCCTTGCACTTGGCCTTATTGAACTTCATGAGATTCATGAGGCCCTACTCCTCAAGTCTGCCAAGGTCTCTTTGGATGGCATCCCTTCCCTCGAGTGAATCAGCTGCACCCTCAGCTTGATGTCATCTGCGAACTTGCTGAGGGTGCACTCAATCCCACTGTCTATGTCTTTCATGAAGATTTTAAGCAGTATTGGTCCCATTATGGACCCTTGTGGAACACACCACTCATTACTGGTTTCTACTTGGATACCAAGCCATTGACTGTAGTTCTTTGGATGCTGCCATCCATCCAGTCAATTCCTTATCCATCTAACAGTCCATCCATCAAACCCATCTCTCTCCAATTTAGAGGTAAGAATATTGTGGGGGGTTGTATCAAAGGCCTTACAGAAGTTGATGACATCTGTAGCTCTTGTCCAATGATGCAGTCACTACATTGAAGAAGGCTACTAAAATAGTCAGGTATGATTTGTCCTTGGTGAAACCATGTAAGCTGTCTCTAATCACATCCCCATCTTCCTCATGTTTTGACATCTTCCAGGAGGATCTGCTCCAGGATATTACCAGACACTGAGGTGAGGCTGACTGATTGGATTTTACCAGGGGATGATGTTGTTGTTCATGGGTAAAACATGAACAATCAGAGGTGAGAGACCCATCACGCCGTAGAGCTGCAGTCCCTAGAGTCTAGTTGTATTTAAAGTTGGAAATCCACTGGCATAGACTGTGCAGCTTGCAGCACCATAGGCTCTTTCTATCAGCTCTGGTCTCCCTGGTTCTCTGTTTTAAAATTTCCTATTTCAGTGTAAGAGTAGCACTGGAGAAAGGGGGAAGAGGGGCCACATATCTTATTCAAAGCCATTCTCACACTTTAGTGTCCCTCCTCACAACTTCACTTGTCTTATGGGAAGGTTTTATGTTTTAAACTTCAGTCAGGTCCTCCCCATGCAGGCAACTTAACACGTGTCCCTATAAACTTGTCTGGCTGTACAATACTGCATAACTTGCACATCATAAAAGTGAATAATTTTACAACTGTTCTGATACACTTATGGGTTTTGAGGATTTGAGAGTGAAGTAGATTTTCTAAATTTATTTTCAGCTTTCTATAGAGAGCTTTTTATACAGCTTTCTGTGTGATGTTATTGAACAAGATGACAGACCACTCATTTTATCACATCAAAGGTGTTCCCAGGACAAACTCTTTTCCTTCTTCCCAAAGGGCTGCAAGGAGGAAGAGTGGCATCTAAGGGATGAGAGACTGAGGGAAGATCTTCTTCCTGTCTCTCACACTGCAGTGCTGCCTACCTGCCCCCTGGGCAGGGTGCACCATGTTAGAGAGGGAAACAGCCTCATTGCCCTCTGAGGATGCCCTCAGTCCACAGAGATTCCTGCTACAGTACCTGCTCCATGTTGGGCTATGATTCTGGGGTGAAGAGCATGGGTTTGCTACAAGGAACTGTCCACCCCTGTGACAACCTGAGTAAGTCAGGGTGGGCATTACACCACCTTCTGGTTTCATAAAGGGCTAGGAGAGCTCAGGGAAGCCCTTTGGGATCAGGCGTAACAAACAGGAATGTCTATGTAATGTTTTATGCAGCCTGCCATGCCAAAGGCACGAATCACGTGTGAAGTTACTGCAAGAGAGACACACGTTCTCCCAAGGGGAACAACTCAAGTGTTGCTTCAGCTTCACCAGCAGCTACTTGCTCAGTGAAGGCTGTTAGGCACCTTCATGCCCCTGTCAACATAGCTTCCATCTGTCTTTAAAAGCCTTCATTTCCTTCTTTTCCACCCTATAAGCATGCAGTAATGGCTTACTCCAAATTTCCAAATCCACAGCTAGTCCATGGTAATTCAGGATAACATCTTTTAGATGAGGGGGCTTGCAAAGACTTTGAGGATAAAGATAACATTACTTGGCAGAATAAACACCTGTGACACACAACTGGATAAATTTTGGGTGGGATTTGTCTTGTCTAAGTGTATTTATCTAAAAGATAGACATGTTCAAATCCGACCTACTCATGAAGCTTAATCTCCTTAATAATGGCGATAAGATGTACCTCCAAAAATTTATTCATCGTCCTTGTGTTGAACATGTCCATCTTCAGGGAGAGATGAAATTACTGAGAGCACCTGCAGGAGATGTTCATTTCTCTTCCTTGTCTAGAAGTGGAGTTGGGGTCACTGGCCCAGCACTGGACATCAGACTTGAGAAGTTTCCCCATGTTCACTATATCAGGAGAATCACAACTCTGAGTAGCAAGGGTGTCAGGACACAACCACTGTGACTGTTTAATGGATGATTATGACCTGCCTATTTGCCTAATGGAGAAAATCCCTGGAGCTGTCACGTTTTCTTCTCAGCTAAGGGCTGGTCATCCTAATTTTCAGTCCTCTAGATTTAACAATGAAATAAAACTAATTTACAGCTCTTTCTATTAGGAGGACAAATTTTCATCTCTGTCCTTTGGGTGAGAGGCCCTATAACAAATGAATGATTACTTATCCATGATACCTATTAGAGATTGCAGTTGAGTCATCTCATTTGTTGTTTGAACACAAGGAATTAAGAGCCCTAGCAGGGCTGTCACAAAAATTGAATTGATAATGAGATGAACACTGCTTTTACCAGAGGTTCTTTCTAGAATTAAATATGGGAAAAGCTCAGTGATGACAGGACCTTAAGCTGTGGACCTGAATCATAGAGCCTAGTAGGACTTTCCACTTGCACAGGCTTCCTCCCATTGCTACCTGGAATTGCAATCTAGCTGCCACACGGTAGAATTCACAGAGACAAAGGAGCAGTTAGCCATGTACTTGCTTGGCCCTTTTCCCTCCGTCATTATCTGCAGCTAAATAGCCCACCAAAGGGACAGTTTACTCCGAACAGCAGCCACCCTGACAGATTCCTGTGTACTTAGTCTAATGCTGATTGAAGACCAGTCCCTGCTGCCAGGTAACAAAGCTGATCTCCTTCAAAAGCATCCTCAGTGCAGGGAAACAAATAGCTTTGAAGTTTTAGGAGAAATGTTCAAGAATGGCACGGATAACCTGACTTTGAGCTGTGTGAAGGCGAAATTATACCCTAGTAGTTCTGCAGAGTCTCAAGCTCAAGACACACATATTTGGCTTCTGCTCAGATCCTTCTGCCCCTAGACTGTGGAACCATCACACCTGTGCACCTCAGCACCACAGCGCCTGTCCACTCTGGATAAACCTTCCCCGACCCAGCAACATTTCTCTCCTCCCTGCAACCTGCCCTGACTCACCAGGCTTTCCCCATCGTGCAACACAGTGCCCTGGCATTGTCTCATATATTGAAGGAAAGAAAATTGTAATAATTGACTGCCATTTATTAAACTACAAGCTAGCCATTAGTTAAGTCATTGTTCTTGTTTGTCCCAGTCATAAGATGGAAAACTGACCCGTTTTCTTTCACTCATAGAAGTCTGTCCACATTCTGTTACAGAGTGTATCCACAGAGAAAGTACCCAGAGCAGTATTCTACTCTTACCGTGTCCATTAAGGATCTTTCCTCTCTAAACTGGGGTTGCAGCTTGGCACTGGATGGAAGGAAATCTGAACTGTAACTCTTTTTTCTACAGCAGAGCAGGAGAGCTGACTGCCCTGTTTTTGTGGGCTCAAGAAAGCACAAACGGGAGGCTCTGCAAGGTTATGGTGGGAAGCTATATGGCAAGACCTGCTTCAAATTTAGACTAGAAGATAAATGATCAGTGAAAGACCTCACTGTTTTCCTCCATCCACAGCCACTTATGTCAGTTCACTCCAGCACAGAACAGAGCTGTATGAACATAGATCCCCCACCACTACAAACCAGAGAAACCCAGTACTCAGCAGCATGAAATGAAGATCGTTAACTTCATCCCTGCTTAGCCTCATTCCTGCTTGGAGTCTTGTCACACAGGTGAGAGCAGCTAACTTCAAGGCAGGTAGTGGAGAACCTTTTTCCACAGAAAGTGCTGATGCAGTTATAATGGGAAACCTCCCACCCCCTCTGTTGCTGCAGTCCCAACTTGAGGATCACAAATGCTCTTTCCCTAGAGATGCTTTGTGTCTCTGGTGGACTTGAGGAAGTGACATCAGCATTGTAAAGGCAGACCTGCAAGTCTCATCTCTGTTTTCCACATGAGCTTTCTCCTCATTTATTTCTGCTGCCTGTTTTACATGAAGATCTGCTTTAGCTTTGGGGCTTGCTCCAGCACAATTTGCTAAAATTATATCAAGTATTGATTGGTCACAAATATATTACAGGGCAATGCTATTGAGAATACATTAAGTAAATGGAGGAACAGGCCCATGCTGCTTTTCTTCTTTTATCAGAATGGTAGTCAGCAGCAGCAGAGTTGTACAAAATCTGAAACTGGCCAGAGATTGTCCAAATTATTAGACTATGGAGAAGACTAGGTGTTGTGTTAAATGCCGTGGGCCTGGTACTGCCCTTGGGTACAGAGTAGTTACATAAAAGGTCTTGTGAAATGAGAATGGTTTAAGGAAAAGAAACCTTGCAATTCAAGACCCTCAGCACTGTGGTGATATGACATACTGATCTGTGTTTCATTTGCACTTATTATTGCTCAATATTTAATTTCATTTTTACTTAGAAAGGTGCCCTGGTGACAGTGACGGCTGGCGACTATATGTCAAGTCATGCAACTCGGGCAATCAAGAAAGGACAGTAAGAGAAGAGCAAAGAGGAGATACAGTTGCAACTCCAGGTGGTGGACATTAAGGTGACACTGGTAGAAGGTGAGAGGAAAGTGAAAGTTTCAGGATGAGAAACTGAGGTTAAAAAGAGTTTTAAGAAGAAATTTTTAATTAAAATATGGAGCAAGGTAAACTACAACTCTTTCTTAACAGTCAGATGTGAAAATGAGTATCACTGACAGCAGTATCAACCTAAAGTGACTTGCAAATGTCCTTTCGGTGGAGTTTCTTGCTACTAACCTTACAAAAGTGACTGCAGTTAAAGAAATGCAGGCTGGAAATTTAGAAAAGACTGTATTAAATAACATCAGGATTGAGTTAAACCATCTGAAGGTGCAGAGTGGCAGAGTTACAGATAAACTTACTTCCCAGTTTGGTCTGACATTGTCCTGATTCTGGTATTGCTTGGCTATTTTTCTCCACTGCCTGTAAGAGGAGTTGAGAGTGACTAAGCTGAGCTCAGATGCAGGTATCTGGTTTTTGGAGATGAATCCTACCTTGCTTCTGCCTCTGAGCTTCCTGGTCACCTTCAAGCCCTTTGAGTCTGTCTCTTCCTTATCCATCAGTCTGACCCCACACTGACTTGTCCCCATGTTGCCTCAAGTTTAAAGCATGGTGCTAATAGTGCCAAGGTCATGGGTTCAATCCCCGGTGAGGCCATTCACTTATGAGTTGGACTCAGTGATCCTTGTGGGTCCCTTCTGACTCAGAATACTCTGTGTAATGGGGTCCTATTGTTGTCTTTATACCCTTTTCTAGATCAGTGTTTTTATGAATTTAGGCTCTCCTGATAACATCACTGCTCTTCCTTGAACTGTGCCCTAACTGAGCCCTGACACATCAACATCCCACTCTAAACTTCGGCTGCTTTCAGGATCTCAGCTAGCCAGCTGGAATAACTCTGTGCCCTCTCTTTACCATGTGAAGATGTACATTGACACTAACCATCCAGGTGATAAATTCTGTTCCACCTGGTCCCTCACGAGAAAGACTCCCTGTGACAAAGCAAGCATCTATGTTTTCACCATGGCTTGTAGCCTTTAAAGGGCAATGGTATGCAGGTCTTATGTACAAAGCCTAAACTGCCAAATAAAGGAGTTCAAGGGACAAATCTTTGTCCCGAGTTCAGATGACACAACCTGGCTTACAGACATACCTTCATTGTGGGGAGACAGGGTAAGCTTGAAGCTATGCCATTTAAAAAGTTCTGCAGGTGATCAAGGTCCAGATCTCAAAACCAGACCTCATTCCTAACTTATAAACCTAGTCTACCCTTATATAGGTGAATAAAACAGGTCAGGAGTCATTCCTTGGCTCTGAGGACAAGTGGCACATCTTCTGTCCATGTGGTTTAACTTGCCTCTCACACAGAGTGGCTTCTGCATTGTGCTTGGTGGAAACAACCTCTAGTCTCTCCAAGGCAATTAGGGAAAATGTTTACTGGTATGAGGCAAATCCAGGGAGAATGCTGCCGATCACACTGCTGTGACCTTGGCCTGCTGTGGGTTGGTGGATAGAGCCATATACAAATTTCCCAGAGGTGGCTCAGCACATGCAGGCAAGAGGTAGAAATTCACATCAGGGAGTTCATGTGCTGCTTCCCAAGCCCTTGAAGGTTAATGGTTGCAAAGAGATTGTCAGCTTTAAGGGACATCTTTTGGCACCTTTCTTAAGCAATTGGTCATTTGAAAATGAAAATAATAAGCATTTTCCTGTGGAAGGCCTTTTCTTTTGACATCTTATGTCAAGATGCAGTTACATGTCAGGTACGTGTTTGTTTTCACAAGGCACGATGTAAAAAAACATCTCTTCCTTCAAGTGCACACTGTGTCAGCAGCTCTTTTGGACTGATTTCAACTCCTCAGCTGTACTGCAGCTCTTCTATGTCTAGAAAAGGGCATTCAGGCTTTACCTTCCCTGTCAGCTGAAGAGTCACACCACTTTGGAAAGTGCCCTTGAAATCAATGCGGGTGCTATATTAAAACTACTTAGCACATAAATTGTAGGACACAAGGCAGTGTGTGTAACAAGGCATGATAACCATGCAGCGAACCTGCTGTACAAGCTCATTTCAAAATCTAGCACAGACTCCTCGCTCTTCTGCTTGCTTGGTTCAGAGCTTTAAGGAAGAGTGTGCTTATGAGGGTACATGGCTAACCCCATCCAAGCTCCAATAAGTCAGAAATGAGACTGAACTTTCTCACATATCATAATTTTTTTTGCTGCTGATATGCCCACACTGTAGGCTTGATGTTAAAATGAGCTTTCCCACCTAATTTGTGCTTTTTTGGCTGAATCTGAGGATGTTACTGGATGGACAGTGGTGAAAGAACAATAAAACAGGAATGGAAGTGTCATAGCCACATTTCAGTAGGTGCCTCCACAGGGCTTGATCGTGTACACAGTAATAAAAAAATTATAAATGGGCACCTTACCCTGGAGTAGTGAGACAGTGAGGGAAAGAATAGGAACTATCTCTGCAAGTTTACATATGCCTAGGCATTTGACCATGGAAAGGATGCATTTAGAATGTGGTTTTATTTCCAAGCCTGCCAAGGGGAGATAGATCTATGCATGTAATTATTAAAGTGTATCTTCAGCTTCACAAACCTGAGCCTGTAAAAAGCTAAACTCATGCGCTGGTGAAAGACTTTCTGTGTGCAAAACTTAAAGGCTCCTTGGATGTGCCAAATTGATTTCTTTATCTTCAAGTATGAATATCAATTAAGCAGAGGTTACATCCTAGCTTAAAAACAGAGTGAGATTTATGTGAACAATCAGTTTCAGTTACAAGGAATTAATTTTAGGTATATACTATGACCACAGGAGTACATTATTTGCTTTCATGTCATTTGTTTCCTGATACTGGCACTCTGGAGCAAGGGTATCTCAAGTAAATTTGGCTTCTCATTATACATCCAAATCCCAACCACACAACTACAGACACCTGTTGAAGGGTCACACTCAGTTGAACATGATTAGCTGTGTACATCCCGATTCAGTGGAGGCACCTCAAGGTTTTGCTAATAGAGGAGCCATGGCTCCAGGGAGAAGAGCAGATGCTGAGTGGTCAGAATGAGACTCATTTGCACTGGAGTAGTGCATTTCTCACTTTGCTGCTTTACCATTGTGCAACCTTCATTACTTCTGCTATTTCTTTTTCTCCAGCACTGAACATAACAAGTACCTTGAAAAAGCACCATACAGAAAGGGTGAACCACTGTAAATCCAAATTCTTAGCTGAACAAAGCCAACACAACTCCAGTGCAGCCATTCCACTGCCACTACAGCTAGGAGCAGGGAGACACGGGGACAGCAGAGGCTTTCACAGTTTGCATGCCGATGTGAAGGAAGATAAATTTAGGATCCAGTCCTAGTTTCTGTGGATTGTTTTACAAGAGACATTATCTAAAAGAAACCAGGATGTGGTTTACTCTTTGCACAAGAGACATAAATATAGAATCATATTTCTTCTGTGCCAAGATGCTTATGTTTTTGCCTGCATGATGGCCTTGCTTCAACAGAAAGAGTGGAGGGTGATCCCTACTCCAATCCATTCCACCATTAGGGCACTTGTGTGGGAAGTAGTAGATGTGGCTCCCTCCTTTTTGAGAGAGACTTCTTGTTTGCTAGGTTGCTCTGCAAGCAGTAGATGAAACATAGACTGAAAGCTGCTGCTAGGGAGTTGTGTCTTCTCCTGCCCTGTGTACTGTCAGTTTGCGTAGGGTACACTCGCAAAATAAATACAGAATCTAGTCCATTGGGCAGCATAGGACTATCTGATTTTCCACCCAGAGTAGTACAAGTGAAAGACGTAGAGCTGAACAAGATAGTCCAAAGACATCAGCCCTTTGAGGGCGAGGAGATACACTAGGTACATTAACACATTTTCAGTGGCAGCTTTGGTATATAGAAATTCTTATTGTGTCAAAGCGATTTGGAGTTAGAGAACAAATGGTGCCTAACTGTATTTTAGGAGCTGGATCCTGCCCCGAGTCCCCAGCAGGTCATGTTCATGAACAGGTAAAGGAAATGGCACAATTTTCTCCTACACTGGCTCAGCCACCATCTATCATGGGAATTTGTCCATCCCCTACTTGCTGGGGCACCATTGAAAACCTGGGGTATCTCAGTCCATTGACTGCAGAGAGTTTACTCTGATCTGTGGGGGCAGGTAGATAGGTAGCAACTCCAGGATTCAAGAAGAAAAACACAAGCATGGGAAGATATAAAATCCTAGACAGCAACATACAGAGTTGGAAACTGGAAACTCAACAGCACTGAGAACCTGTTACAAGCACAGTAGAAAGCAAACCCTCCTCATCTAATGGCTGATTGCTTGCCCAGCAAGGACTCTTCAGGTGTCTTGTGGGGGACACCGAGCATTCTGATGCTTAGCCTGGCAACACATTAAATCCTAGCTATCTCTTGTCTGTGTCAACCAATAAAAAACTGTGTTATACTTCAAAGTTGTGTATATCCTGCTTACAGAATCTCTTTGTGCCTAGCAAAAGGTGCCTGAACAAAGTGACCTAGAAAAGGAGGGTTCCAGTTTCCTCTCTCCAATTTATAAAGCCAGCATGACCAATAGAATAAAATCCAGTTTCTTTGTTCTTGTTCTCCCTTTTAATCTTTGTTATCCCTGCAGGTAATGAGAATGACACACTTTTATCGTTATTTGTTGGTGTTGGGGGTTACCACAGAGGCATAGGGGTAAAATATGCAGCCAAAATTGTAGTTCCACCTCTACACAAGTAGAAAGTGGTGTATATAATATATCATGGTGTTAACTCTTTAGGGACAAAAGAGTTGTCTTTAAGGACAAAAATTCAGATTTTAGAAAGAACCACAAAACAAAATACTTTTGAAGATGTGGGCCATTTAGGTAGTGGAAGGTGAGGGTCTGCTGGGCTAGAGTGTCTACGATCTCAAAAAGAGAAATTTAGTTAAAGTTTTGTGCTTGATCTCAAAGTTTTGAGATCACTGGATGGTTTCAAAACCAAAAAGTTTGGTTTACTTTACCTAACATCTGAGGTTCACAGACATCTGTATATGATCTAGTCAATATAAGATCTCTCAAAAATCAATGAAAATAGCATGGACTCACCTCATGATCTGCTTTTGCATCTACCCTAGCCATGCCTATTTCCCTCCAATTGGTAAAATGACATTCTTCATTTAGTCAGGTATCTTTTATAGCTGGCACCAGAAAAGAACAATATGAAAGAAGGCAGGAGTCACAGAGGGTGTGGAGTGAAATAAAATAAGGAGCACTGGGGCTGGCTTGGATGGAACTAACTTTTTAACAGAAGCCCACATGGTGCTGGACTTTGGATTTGTGACCAGAATGGTGTTGATAAAACATGAATGTTTCAGTTATTGTTGAGAAGAGCTTGCACAACATCAAGGTCTCTGTTTCTCACTCTGCCCATCCCCCCGCAAGTTTATTGAAGAATGGCCAAGAACTTTGGAAGGGACATAGCTGGGACAGATGACCTCAACTGATCAAATGTATATTTTGAAATGTCATGTTCATCAATAAATTGGGGGAGGGGTGTGGATATTCTTTCAAAAGTAGTGTTTGCCTGGAGATCAGCTGACATTGGTCTGTGACTGCATTTGCATCACTTGTTCTTTATTTTCTCTCTTTTCTTCACTTACCTGCATCTTAAGATCTAACTTTTTCTCACTATTGCTTCTCTGATTCTTTCCCCCATCCTGCTTGTGGGGAGTGAGCAAGGTGGACAGGAATAACCCACCACAAAGGGCAAAAGGGGCAAGAAATTTTAATGAAGATTGAAGGGAAAGGAAACTAGAAAATGGATGTTCGCATAAAATAAACCATGCATCAGGATGACCAGAAAAGAAGTGCATAAGAAATGAGAGGTCAGGGCAGCCAAGACTGGCTTGCTAGTTTTGTCCAAGGAGGCCTGCCAGAAAATGGACCGAGCTGGTAGTGAAGACTAGTCACATGGTCTTCAGCCCCTGCAGACGAAGGTTAACCTGCACTGTAATAGCCTGCTCATTTCAGGTGTGATGGCAAAGACAGCAGCTGAGCAGCTGCTGTAGGAATAGGGTAACACCATCTTTTGAAAATTTGTTTGTCTGTGATGCCTGGTAGGGAACTACAAAGGAGGGAAGTGGTAATTTACACCCCAGGGCTGGATGAGAATGCCCATTTGAAATCTTAACAGTGTTTCTCTCCACCCAGGCCTGACGTAGGTAAATGCAGAAGGGGAGAAGTGATCTCTTTAATCTTTCCATATACCTTCTTGGTGTGAGGCTGTCTCAAAACACAGTGCAGATGTGGCCTGACCACTGGCACACTCAGCATCATGTATAATTATGTGCCTCTCCCCTGATGGTCTTCACCGTACAGCTCTGTCCTTCCTTCCCTGCTGCCCCGTCCCCACTCTGTGGCACATAGCTCTGAAATTAGCATGACCTCCACAGCCCACCCTGATCCTCCAGTCTGCAACTTGCTGCCCATGGTGCTCCCCATGCTTGTAGCCAAATCTTGGCCCATTGGCCAACATTGCAGCAACATGTCTTTAGGACTTTCTCCCTGTTTCAGTTACTTACTATTTGACACAGGCTGCTCGTGGTTTGGGGGCATCTCGGTATTTTCTGACCTTAAGCTAAACTCCCTTATCGTTGCTTTAATTTCTGGTCTGGTTGTGTATGATATGAAATGCTTAGGAGCTCTGGCAACCAAACATGTTGTGCCAACACTTTGGCAGCTTTCTCCCAATGCACTGAGCTTCTTGTGGTCCTCACAGCACTGAGGTAAAGCTGTGATAAGTCAGACATTATGGGTGCAACTACAATGACCAGGTTCGGAAGCCTCTTTTTGTATAAAGTGCACTTGTGGAAATGTGGAAGTTTATTGCTTCCAGATAAATAAGAAATGACTGAAGTGGGTTGCTCTCCCCTGCCTTTGGATGTGATGAAGGACACTGCATTAACAAGTCTCCTAGCTGCCATGATAACATTTCTGAGCACGGAGCCAGCACTGGCACCCTCAATGTCTCCTTTCCCTGCCTCCTCTGAGACAAATTGACCCTGCCTAAGTAAGAAAGGACTTTCCTAATCACATTAGGATCAGTTTAGATGGCAGAGAGAGTAAGAAAATTAGAGCTTTTAAACCATTATCTCTTCTTAATGAACATCTGCGTTGATACAAGCCCATGGAGAGTTAAGGAAAGCTGAGCTATGTCTGATCTCATTATAGCTTTAAAAAACAAAGTATGTGATGGAAAGCTGGTCCATGGCTGTAAGAAAACCAGAAGTCTTTTTGTAAGAGGCAAGAAAAGGTTCTGCTCAAGCCCAGAGTGGCTATATTCTGATTCTTGATTTAAAAAATAAAATTATCTTCAATTCCTCAAATCTCTTCCTAGGCCCCATATGCCAACTAATATATAGATATGTACCTAGTCATGTAATGTGTCTATAATTTCATATTATATGTGTTACACCATAGTGTTTTAATTGTGTTGTCTGCATCTTGTTTGAAGCAATCAATTATTGTAATATTTTACATAACCAGAATTAATATATTGTATGAAGATGCTACAGAGCGTGTCTGATCTGCTTGCTGTGACAGCAATAACTGAAATGATATTGTTATTGTACTAGGAGAGAAACACAAGCTCTGCAGAAAAACTAAACTGGATGAAACAGGAAATAGGACTGGATTTTGGCTGATGTAAAGTAGACACTATATGGCAGATGATAAAGTGGTCAGGAGTTTTACTGTGCAATATATTTTTCTTAAAAGCAATAAATGGGAACTGTTCACATATTTCTTAGAATCACAGAATCTTTTAGATTGGAAAAGATCTCTAAGATCATTGAGTCCAACCATTAACCCAGCATTGCTAAAACTACCACTGAACTCTGTCGCTGAATACCACATCTCCATATCTTTTAAATACCCTCAGAGATGATGACTCAACCACTTCCCTGGGCAGCCTGTTCCAATGCTTTACAACCCTTTTAGGGAAAAAAAAAATTCCTATTTTCCAATCTAAACATCCCCTGGTGCAACTTGAGGCCCCTTTCTCTCATTCTGTCACTTGTTGCCTGGGAGAAGAGATCAATCTCCACCTTGCTACAACCCCCTTTCAGGTTTTTGTAGAGAGTGATAAGGCCCCCTGAGCCTCCTCTTCTCCAGAACACCTCCAGCTCCCTCAGCTGCCCCTCACAGGACTTGTGCTCCACACCCTTCCCCAGGTTCACTGCCCTTCTCTGGACTCGCTCCAGCACCATGATGTTTTTCTTGTAGCGAGCAGCCCAAAACTGAACACAGGATGTGAGGTGCTGTCTCACCAGTGCCAAGTATAGGGGATGATCACATCTTAACATAAATTAGGAAGGAATCAGGACTTCCAGTTAACTTATCAAAGTATAATTTACTGTTACAAAAATCCCCTCCTTTTATTCATATATTTACACATAAAAATAAAACTAAGATTGGAAAAAAATAAAATAACACTATCTTGAATTCGATTACATGAGACAAATGGGCCCAAAACACAAAGCTGGTATCTGGAGCTGGCTATATCCATCAAAAGAAGACCAAGTACTGAACCCGAGTACTGGAATTCTGGTCGTCCACATGCCTGAACAATCATCTCACTCCCTGGCTCTCTTCACACCACCCTCACTACATCTCTCCAAGGTGAAATTGTTGTAGGAAAAGCTAACCCTAACCTGAAACTGAAGAAGTCATTTGCATGTAGCTTCAGGAAAGAGATTACTTCTCATCCCTCTTTTATTTAACAGTATAGATATAATCCACCAGTCTTAGATGTTTGTACTGGATTTCCTCTGTGCTAACATGTCTGATGGAATAGTGGGAATGGGGGAGACCTCCAGGCTTTAGGCTGCTAGCCCATTACCTGCGAGGTGAATGCCCTTCCCCCCGCCCCAGCACGTGGCCCTGCGACCCCGCAAGGAGCACACAGAACACCAGGGAGGGACGGACGAAAGAGAAAGTTTATTGTGGGGTAGGGGTTTATAAGGCTTTCAGGAGGGTCAAAAGGGGACCAATCACAAGTTCAGGGTCACATAGAAAAAACCATCAAGTGAAGGGTCAACAGCCAATAGAAAGGGGTTAACAAAGACCAGTGGGAAACATCTCAGGACACCTTCCCAGGACACCTTGTGTGGGAGCACAGGGGATGTTGGGAAGAAGATCAGTGACTCTGCAAAAAGGTAAAAGCCATTTTAAAACCTGTTTAAACCACCTTAAAAACTTCAGTTTCTGTAACATTTGAACTGTTTTCATTTTCTTCACTAATCCATCTCTGACAAGACTTCTTCCATCCTGCATATGGCAAATCCATTGCCACAAACATGACTTCTGCAGTGCGCTTATGTTGATGTGTGTAAGTGCACATGTGCTGCACACACACACACGCACATCTCCTTTGTTCCAATTTGGCAGAAACATGAGCTTAATTTTGAAATGCCACATCTAAAATGTAATCTCCCAAAAGAGTTTGCAATGCAGATCACTTCAGCAGTCTGGTTCGTGGCACAGCTCTAAAACAAGTAATAATGGTAACAGACTGAGCTGAGAGAGAAAAAACTTTTTAAGCCAGCTTCGTCACCAAAGTCTATTATGAAACTATTCTCTCCATCTGCAGACATTTAATTGCTACCTGGCTTTTGACCTCATTAAATTCCAGATAATTAATCCCCAAGCACTAGATTTTCACTGCCCCAAGACACTTTGAAAGGTTTTCTTAGCAGTGGCCCTGAAATGATCATTTCCTGCTCTCAGTGCTGAACATGCTGCGTCAAGCATTTTGATCCATGTCCATTAATAGCAGACCACTTGGTTATACCAAGAGGAAGAGTAAAGACAGGAGAAAAGTGCAAGCCTTGCATTATCATAATTTTTGGTGTGAATTTGAGTGATGAGAAAAATGTAGATTTGTCTACTTGCCGGACAATTACCCTGTTGCTCTCCAGGGAGCTCAGTTGGCAGAATGGCCAAAGAGCCAGGCTGAACTTCAGAGCTGCTGCTAGCAGTGTGCTGCCGTGCACCTCTCCTGCCTTGGGATTGTCACCTGCCCATCCAGAGGGAAGATACCAAAACCCAGTCCCCATGTTTTGGCATTGAAACCATCTCCTACTTTGACTCTCCATTCTCCAGTTCTGGTTCAACGGTGGATGGAAAAACTCTAGGAAACGAGGACAATACGCTCCCGGTTGTAGATTAGGGGCATAAAAACATCGCCACAATTTATTGCTAAGTGAATTCTACCACAGATTTAATTTAGTTAAAACTTCCCTCTTCCTCTTAAATAATCAGCAGAAGGCATTTGCTGTAGGTCTCCCCGCCACTGACCACCACCAGCAGAGGCATGGCTGGAAGGCAGCATCCCACAGGCGCTGCCCAAACAATACCCTTGGGGACAAACAGAAGGCATCTTGCATGAATTCTGCACTTTTGCCCCTGAGAACTCAACAGTGTCTTCATTTTTTTCTATGATTTGTATAACAAGTTTAGTATAATCTTGAGACAATGCAGTGCAGACTTGAAAGTAACTTTCTTAACTAATTTTCTGGACTGTTGAAGGTAGCACAGCAGCCCTGCCAGGAGCTGAGATGTTCTCACAAAGCTCATGTACTTTAGGGTGAGATAAGAAATATCATCTGTCCTTCAACAGGCACCTTTTCTCAACTATAGCTCAAATGCTATCAGTTTACATTTACTTTTCTTTTTTTTGTTTTTTTTGAACTGCATTTCTGCTGTTGTACGTGACAGGTGCCTGGACTGATTATCTCCAAAACCAGCAAAATTAATGGCTTTCTGTAACTTCAAAATCAAATGTATTTTGATCAGCTTCAAAAAAAAGCCTTTCTTTCTGCTGATGGGAGGTGTGAACCTGTAAGTGCTGAGCCCATGAGACTTTCCCTGACTTCAGAAGTTCCACCTCTCATTTAACAAAATTACTGAGAATGGCATTTAATGAAAAGGGAAGAGACTGAAGCTTTCTCCTTTCTGTGCCACAGACCTTGCCTTAACCTCAGAAAGACCTTGATTTCTTCAGCTCTAAAACATGGGTGACAGTATTTATAAGCAGACTGGGAGTTTCTACTTGAGGAACATTTTATGAAAGCCTGGCTATTTTCCGAAGACAAGTGTGATATTTTCCAGACCAATGAGCCATGGACTCTCTACTGCAGATATAAAAAAAAGGTACAAGAATATCTAATCCCCTGAAACAGGAGTTTCAATACTTAATTAGAACAGAAGTAGCATTAAGGCATTTTAACAATGCCAGGCTGGTAATGTCAAGGCTAAGGGAGCAGAAAGCCCACAGCTGATCCCCCTGATGTGGGATGACCAGGGCTGCTTCAGGAGCCTGCAGAAGCAGATGCTCTGTGGGGAGTGTGTTCTCTACCTGCTCCTTGATGTTGAAACTAGCTGGATTGATCAGGACGTGACTGAAGGAAAAGTAAAGGAGCAATCTGGCAAAATGGGGCGGGGGAGGATGCTGCAGCTACTGTGGGAAAGCAGTGGAGAGAGCTGGGACTCTGCTGTTGGGGGATAAGTGGTGTGTGCAAATATTGCTGGCTTTTACAGAGTGCTGAAGCACCAGTCAGTGGTTTTACAAGCTGGGGTGACTTTCACAAAGCCTTGGAGGGCAGAAAGTGCTGATCTAGCAGCCAAGAAGAGCTGTAACTGCACCTACAAAAGCTGATGGAGGAGCACAGGGAAAAGGTGCTGTGGAGGGAGCAGGCTCACGTGGTAATCACCGAGGGAATGTAAGCCTACTGCAAAACTATCCTGGGGAAGGGGAATCTCACCAAATTGATGCAACCTCTATTTTCAATCAGCTGTAATCTGTTTTTCTGGGGTTATTTCATTGTCTCCCTTCCAGCCTCTAGCAAAGTTACTCTATTTTTACAACAGACACAGTGTTTTGGCAGGGATATCAAAGTTCTCCCAAGCAGGAGGGAGGGGATAATTCCTGGGTTTTGTGGGGGATCTCGAGCTGGTGCTATTTTGTTAACATTCAGGAAAAAGAAAACACTGAACAATGTCTTCCCAGCTTCCCTAGATCCTTCCAAGGTAATCAAATGTAGCCTTCTTTTTTTTCTGCTGATAGTACCATTTCTAAAAATACCATATTTTGTCCATAGACATGCCATCTTTATTGATGAAAGTCATTGTGTCCAAACTAGAGGTCTTTCTGAAGGACATCTGGCAGCTGAAGTTATTGTCTTAAGCTCCTGAGAAAGGACCTTGGGTTTCGATTTATGCAGCTGGTCTGGTTAGGTTGCCATAAGAGACTCTTCTAGCTTTAAAGGACATGAATTAATGTCTGCGAGGCAAGAAAATTTCACTGTACCTTCACCAAAGCTTCACCCTGTATTATGTCAGTGATGTTTCAAATGGGATCCCTCCTTTTGCCTGTCCCTGATGTCAGCTTCGCAGGGTCCCTCCAGATGCTTGTTATCAGAGATGGATGAATGTGCTGTGAGTAGACAAAATCTGACAAGCAGGGGAAAATCCTCAGCCTTGTGCTCACTCTTCATTTAGGCCAAAGAAGACAGGAGCGTAATGCCCTGTGGTTCCTGGGGTTGGTGGCTGAGAGACAGTTCAGTGATCCTAGGAGACATTGGTATAACCCTAATTTAAGGGACCAGTGCTGCACTTCCCAAAACTATATCCTAAGTACAAGGCAGAAGTGGAAGAGGCATTTAGCTTGGCAATTTCCATGTTATCTAGGGATTTACAGCAGATGGAACCCTTGAAGGACCACACTGTTGCTAGGTCCTGACAGGTACAAATTCCCTTCCTAATTAATATTTGTTAGCATGTGTGTATCACTTAACCCAGATCTGATATACAGAAATGTGTTGTTCATGGTAACCACCTCATCTTCTTTGATCATGACAGGCCAGCAGCTTTATGAAAGCTTTTGGTACCTGCTATGTCTACAGATGAGTTGATTTATGGTTCGCTTAATGAATATTGTTCTATTACATATTGATTTTCTGTGTGGCTAATAGCTTAACTTTAAAATGATGTGAAGGCCATAACTATGGTAAGTCCATATGAGCAGCAAAACACCTCAACATAATAAAGCAAAAATCATTGCGGACCTGCAGCTGGTGCATCCTCTCTATGAGAACCTGCTTAAGCATCATAGCTAACGTTCTCTGAAATAGTATTTCTCAGAGGTGAGCTCATAAGCAAGTTAATTAAATACCAAATTGGTTATTGTGAGTGCATTTGCTGGGCATGGAGAAGTGATGCATCTCTAACATTTCCATCTGTAAATATGTTTTAAATAAGTCGTTGGTAGTTAATTACCATACTGTAAAATTAAGGCAAATAGATGTATTTTGGATGCAATAAGGCATCTGCTGTATGGTAATTAAATAAAATCAATGGATTATTCTTAGAATAAAAATTTTGGAAAAGCAAGAACATCACATAAAGATATGGCATTTATTGCTTTCCTGGGCATAGCTTCTGGATTAGACGAGGCGCAGAAGATACATTCACATTAGCAACGAGGGCAGCAGAGAGCAGGAAGGAGGGGGCTGATTTGCAGCAAGATGACCTGTCCACACCCCCTGTTTCCTGGCATGAAGTCTGGGGTGGTTGCCAATACTGCAGTACACCACAAGTCGCTTTGCACCAGGAGACCATCCATGTGTGAGCCACAGAGCACAGATGCAGGCTTGAGACCTCAGGGGGCCCTGCACCCCTGCTGTTCTTGTCCAAAGAAGGATTTACCCCCTTGAGCTCGCTCTTCAGCTTTGGGACTGGGTTTGAGAGGCAAGCCCACCAAAACAAGCAGCTTCCTGCTCTTGCTCCTTTCTTTGCTTTCCAGCTAGGGCAGCCACCTCCAGCTGATGTGATTTGAGCCTTTTTGCAGATTTGGCCATGACACCATATTGCATCCCAGATGCAATTCAGCTGGTCACATAGCCTTAGCCTTATCTCTCACCCTGGAAGACAATATGTGGGGAAAAAAATAATAATTTGGAACTGTGACAGCCTCAGTGCTCATTTCCTATGGTGACAGATATCTGGAAAATCAAGTTCCTTGCTAGGACAAAGGAAGACCTTGCCTTTGATTACACAGTACATAATCATCTACTAATGCCTGACGTGCCCCTCCATTCTCATTTTGCCCTTTCCTGAGGCAGTGCACAGTACACCCTTGAATTTTATGCCAATTAAGAACCTCCTGAATATCACTAAGCTGACAAGTTTTTATTATTTTCCACTTGACATTTGGACATTTTGTATGAGAATTAACTCCCCCTCCCAGAATTAAGGCCCAGAAGCTTTCTGGTGGCTGTGCCACAGACATGGAGATTTCTGCCTCTGCTGGAAACTCACCATACTTGGGACTGGATGAGGCACAGTCTTATCACTGTTGTGCATGGGGAACCACCAAGAAAACTTAAAGTGACGAAGAGCATTTTTATTTATCAGTGAAGGTAAGGGTAGTGAATACTACCACAGATTTATTTTTTTTTTGTCAGGTCATTGGTGTGGTGAAGCCTAGATGATTTATGATTGCCCTCCCAAGGCTTTTGCATTTGCCGGGGAGAAGCACAGAGGTTGCTGCATTGACACACACTTCTAAAACACTGCCTTCAACCTTGACCTAGGTGGCTGAATTTTACTCTGGTTGGAAGCTGAAAGAAAAATGTGCCGACTTTGCTATCTTTGTTAGGGAAAAACTTAGGATGTTGGCACAGATCTGCCCCGAAACCTTAATGCAGAATGACAAGGGAGGTTAGGGGGCTGTTCAATGCCTTGTATTGTCTATCTCAAACCATCATTTTCTGTCCACCTCTGCCTCCTCCCACAGTCCCAGGCTAAGCAGACATCCTCTGCTTCCCTCCTGAAGCCAGGAGGCAATAGCGTACTCTGTAATTCTGAGGTGGCATGATTGCTTCATTCCCTCTTAGTGGTGGCTGCATATTAACTGTGGATTAGTGAGCCCTCTAAGTATTACTTAGTGCTCCTAAAATGCTTTATATTTTCTACTTACAATATAATCATCATTAAGGGATTAAGATTAAAAAAAAATTTAAATTTAGGTGGCTACAGTTAAGCTTCAGCATCCTCATTTTATTTCTTACCTATTTACAGTGGTGAGAGCAGAAGAGCATATCTTTCCAGCCTTACTGACACCAAAAAATTGGCAGCTTTACGCTATTTATGGCAGTGCACCAGTTTTGCAGACGGGTCCTTCACACACATACAGAAGATTAACCTACACCAGGAGATTTAAGTATTTTGGTATCCACCCCAAACCACTTAACTGATGTCAGAGAACACTGTCCCTCACCTAATTTAAAGAGAGAGAAACCAAAGGCATAGATGCCTGCAGAGCATCCCAGCCTAGATGATGCCCCCTGTAGCTCTGGCAGCACAATGGATTGCTGCAGCACCTGGATATGCCCATCAGGCTTGGAGGCAGACAGACTACAAGGCCTTGGCAGGATGCTGTATTGAATGGATCCTGCTTCCTGCAGGGCTTATTAGTTCAGGCACAGCAGCCGCCTAATGCATCTATTTATTCCCTAGGCTCAGCCTGGCTCATATCCAGCCTTGGCTGCATCTCAGTTCGTCCATTCTTGCACCCCAGGTCCAGGGTCAAGGGGGGCAGGAGACGAACAGCCTGCTGAGGCTGTTGGTGTACTCAAAGGCTCTGTTTGTACATGGAGGGAAAAGGTAGTTTGGGTACAGAGGTAAGCATAGCAAACGCTGTCATCGTTAGCTGTAGCCTGGGCTCAGAGCATTGGGTCAGTCAACCCGGAGTGCTCTCCAAAGAGGTCAGTCTGATTTTACCCATGAACTCAGGAACAGATGGATGATACCCACCAAGATGTAGGGTTGCTCCCTATGAGGGAAAAAAATTATCCACAAAACCAGACTTAGGCTGCAGAACTTGGTTGCAAAGGGCTGGACTAGATTCTTGCTCAACTTCCAACACTTAGCTATTTGCAAGCACCAGGTGGCACAGACCTTACTGGAGCACTGGAGCTGTTAATTTTGGGTCATCTGGAACTGGAGGTAGCTGCAACCCACTGTGTGACTTGCCTGTAGAAAGTATCAAGGTCCTTTTCCATGAAAAACAGTTCAGAAGCTACTTGATCTGCAAGTTTCTTCTATGTTGTGAAAGTCAAGAAGCAAAAGTTACTATTACAGAAAATGCTGAAAGGCTGCTTTTGGCACATTTTCCCTGTGAGTGAGTAATGAAAAGGTTTTCCCTTCCACAACATCTGCTTCGTCAGACTGAGTTCTCTTGCAACCGGCTGGTGATTGGCCTCTGGCAAATTAAAATTGCTTTAGTTAAAGCAGAAAGTAAGCAGAATACCCAGACACAGCCTGGATTTATCTGTGAACTGGGATGTTCTTTCCTAATCACTAGCTTATTACTGAAAAATCATTAGAAGCTTAAAAATTGTTATGAGATACCTCACCAGTATGCTCGTGTTTAGCTGCAAGTCTAAATTATCTCCAGTCGCCTTGTGAAGCTTCTGGAGATTAAGCTGGTCTCAGATCTGTTTTCTGATAGTGCCTTCATCTTTTACCAACAGCCTGAAAGAAAATTCAGTCTTTATAATCAGTTATTTACAAATCAGTGGTCATGTTTGTGCAACCATTCATGACCCTAACATTTTTGAGTCTCTTTTTTGAAATATTTTCTATGGCAGAAGAAACTCAGTAAAAGTTTAGTTTTCTTTTTAAGTTATATCATTTACTGTATGATTTAGACCCTTGAGATTCCAGGCAGGAATTGTAATTGGACAAAGGGGTCCAGTTTGGCTGTATAGGGGGAACCAGAAGAAGCGATGGTGAATTACTGCAAACATTTGCATCTGTTTTCCTGCCACAGTTTAAATCTTGACCTGGGCATAGCTGTGAATTGTCTGCAAGTAGACACATGCCAGTTTGTAATGAATGTGCTCCTGCTGCATTGCTGCCTTCTTTGAGTTTGCACTCTGCCAAGGTCAGCATGTGCCTGTGGAAAACTTGTATGACTCCCTGAAGTGCAAATATTAAGTTTAAACCTGGGTTCATGTCTTGAGGAAAATATTTATATGGGATACTGCTTGACTGAACAGGGATAAAGACATCTCAAAAAAACATTTTCCAGAGTGATGGCAGAGAGGAAACTGAATGAGTCAGACAAGCCCCTGACCACATCACAACTATTTTGTAAGAATATGAGGAGAGAAAATAAAATATGAGCATATCCCCAAAGCCAACAAACCTTAAACACAAGATTTTTCAAGGACCTGTGTCTTGGGCTCCTGTCAGATATCCTATGGTGAAGCCTAGGCCATTCCTGATTCCGGGGCCTGCAGAGCCACTGCCAAGGCATCAAAGGAGAACATGTGCCTGCATTTCAGTTGCCTTTTTAGTCTGACATACTAATGCAAACTATTTTAATAAACCCATAAAGGCCTGTGAAGTGGGTTGGGGCTGGCATAAGGACCAAGCTTTGTCTCCCCCTCTGTTGCTGCTGCACCAGGACTGTGATACCTTTTAAGGGACTAAAAAAATCATGGGGGATGGCAGTATTTTAAGATCTCCCAAGAAAATACAGATCACTCACAGACTTCCATACTGCAAACCATAAGCTGGATGAAAATGGCATTTCCTCACCTGCAGTGATGCTATCTCATCCTAAATTACCAAAATCTGTGTAACGCCTCTGGCTTTCAGTGATCAAAGAAACAGAAAGAGACTCTCAGAGCCTGTGAGCAGACACAGAATCCAGGCACGGAACAAAAACAACACTACCTAAGTAACATCTCTGCTTTGTGCCTCTTTGCACAGCTAATTAACACAACTTGCATGTCCAAAAGCGGATCTGAAGCATTAGGGATCCTGCCATAGGGGGGAAGTAATCATGAAGCAGTTAATTGAATAAGCCCAGGAAAAGTTTGTTCTGCCAGCAGCTATCCCATAAGGAGAATGAAAGGCAGATTTGCCCAAGTGGATTATTTTCTCCTTGTGACTTGCTCTGCTCAGCACTCTTTAGGAACATGTTTACACTTGTGCCACAGTGCAAAGTCTTTTCTGATAGATGTTGAACATCTGTCCTCTACCCTTCAGAGTTTATTTAGTATTGCTTGCAATTACCAATAAGAGTGCTTATCCCAAAGCATATTTTGGAGTATGTCTTGCTCTCTTTTACCATCCCTCATCTGCCACAGTGACCTCCTTTCCAATCTGGACTGATTTAATTAGCTGGTAATATCCCTGGGCTTTGGACCACCCATGAGGATTTGCATTTCTGATGAGTTTAAATTACCAGATACTTGTATAACTCATATAGCTCCATACTTTTTCACTGGTGTCAGTCCCCTGTGCTGATCCTTGGATTCCCAAGTGTGTCCCACATGACCTTCTGTCTGCCTTCTTCATTCTTTTCAGATATGTTTTTCTGGTATTACTTTGGTTTGGTCATTGTTGAGGCAAATGTTTGAAGATTGCTGTTGACACCTTCAGACTGCTGTACCCCTCTGTACACATCACATTCTGTTTTTATACTGTATTGCAGCATCAGAAATCTCCTTGAAAGTTTCCTTTTTGGGAGTGGAAAGAAGATTGTGTTACCTGAACCTGTGTAAAATAGTAATGAATACTTGGTGGTACTGTGACCAACCTTTCTGGCTTTATATTAAGGAGACAATTATCATACTTGGTTTTTCTTTTGCATAAGTCAAAGGAACTGTACAGTATCAGTGGAGTTTATTTAATTTAACTTCAGTTAGACAAAAATGATGTATCCATTCCAAGCTAGTCTCCTGCCTCCCTTGATTGTTGGTGGCAAGAAAAACAGTATGTCTTTGAGAACAATGAATCTCACTAATTGTAGATTCGAAAGGATGTTGCACACAGAGGGATCCTCAGGTCTCAGGTAGGACAAATAGGGAATTCACAGTACTGCCTCACAAGCAAAGCCTGGCTCCACTAGCCTGTGATGTGCCTTTTCATACCATGGGAGTCCATCCAGCATGCAAGTATCTCTGCTTGCAACGAAGTATCCTCAGGTGATACTGCTGTCCTCGCAATGCAGCAGTCAGACATTCCTATTGAAGAGGAGGATGTCTTTGGGCTTCCCTCTTCAAAAGAAATGGTTAAGTTTGCTGAAGTCCATCAGGTTTTCCATATGGTGTTTTGCTGAATCAAGTTTGATAATTTCCAGAATGTCTGACTAAAGGTCTGCTCCTGAAAACATCCATTTTTTTCTGTCTGTGCACATGCTTGACACTGAATCCTGAGTGTTCTTGCTGAGGTCGAGGTACTGCCATGATCACCCCACTTGCCACCATCCTGCTGTTCCCATTTCACCCTCTCATTTTTGCAAAGCCTGAAGGTGACCATAACTCTCCCCTTATCTCAGCTGCCTTATGTAATCATTGTGTGGTGGTCATTTACTCCATTTTCACGCTTATTACTTTGCTTATTTTCCACATGGCAGTTCCTAAGAGTGGAAGAACATTTCCATCCTCTGCTGATGTGGTTTTCTGGTCTGTAGTATCCGCCTCCTTGCTCATCTATAGCATTTGTTTTCTGCACAAGGAGACATTACCAATTTAATCTTTTTCTGTCTTATTTATGCTCCATTTCTCTGTTTCGTTTTACATTTCAGCTGGCATTTGATGAAAAAGAGTGTGTGATCTTGTGTTTAAGATATTCACAAGGACACGTGTCTCTTCTCCACTATGCATTTACTAGGGGTTGATGGGCAATTCACCAGCCACTCTGGAGCTTAATATTTCAGTGTGTAAAATACTGATGCCTAAGGTGTCAATACCAATAATATCACTAAAGCTCTTCAAATGATTTTTTTTTTTTTTTTACTGGGGAGGTCAATCTGGAAGTGAAAAAGAGTTTCAGTTTGGATCAGTTCAGAATGAAATTGCTATGGAAGAAAAGGCTAGAACTGAAAGCATTTCATCTGATATGGAAATAGCTGGTTAATATCTTCACAAAGTTGTTTCAAACATTTCTGCCTTTTAAAAAAACCCACCAAAATAAACACACAGAGTACTCGGAGGTCTCTGCTGTTCTCCTACAGGGATGCTTTCATGGTATTGAGGAGACTAAAGGAGAGAGCTAAAGATAAATCCATTAATGTTATATAAGATGCTCAGAAGTGCCTCTAAATAAATAAAAGTGCTTCTAATTGTACACTGTGTATGTGTACAATTTATTGGCAGTGCCAGGATGCACTTCCCTCTTTGGAGAATGCTGTAGGAGAGCTGAGCAGGAGTGTTGCAGGTGGTTATTAGCAGCAGGTCACCCTGGAGATTTTCAGATCTGCAGAAGCAACTGAAATTTTTCCATTCAGCACAGCCCTCAATAATCCCAATGGGTAAGAGCCTTGTGGGAGGTTCTGAAAAACAGCTGAGGCCACTCCCCTGCCCAGCTGCTTGCTCCTGCTGCATTGAAGAATTCTGAAGGGATGTGTGCCTACTTTGGCAGTGCACACGACAGACTGCCAGCTTAAATCCACACTGAAAGTGGATTTGCTGTGCCACACCAAAGCAGAGGGAAGATATTCTTTTTTACCAGATGGTGTGATCATTATCATGGCTCACTATATTGGGTGGACAGCAAGTGCTGTGGCTCCTTCAGTTGGACCTGCTTGCTCGAGCCCTAGTCCAGTGCATAATGGCAACTAGGTTTTGTAGGCATGTAAAACACTTGAGTTCCTTGCTTGAGCTACATCCACAAGTGGTG
Source organism: Corapipo altera (assembly GCF_003945725.1). NCBI lineage: Eukaryota > Metazoa > Chordata > Aves > Passeriformes > Pipridae > Corapipo > Corapipo altera. The sequence goes on along the minus strand of NW_020884872.1, from coordinate 57,569,801 downwards.
ACAGCAATGGTTTGCTGCCTTTTGTAGCTTTCCTTATCTTGCCAATAACTGTTTTAAAGTGGGACTTTATCTGTCAGTGGGGAAATTGGTGGCACCAAACAAGCTGAAGATTGAATGATTGTAATTTCTTCTGAAAGAGCGCACAGGAAAATAAGAGTTCCAAAGTTGCAGTGAAGTTAGTGATGCTTTCCTTTCAGCAGGAGCAGAAAAGCCCCAAATTAGGGTATTGAACAACAGATGAGGACAATCTTTTGCTTTGAGGCTTTGGTACAGCAAGGAATGGGAAGCATGAGAAGGAACAATAACACAGAAGAAAAGGTGCTTAACCTGAAGAGGCAAGCTATGGAAAGAAAGAAAAATAATGCAGTCTGATAAGGTGGTTGTCTGAACATCCATGCTTTCCATTTCCAAATACACCATGCATATGTAGGTGGGCTGGGAAGTTGCTGTCATGTTCAGCCATACCCAAGTGGAAACTTCAGGCTCTACCCAGCTCCACCAGAAGCTGAACATGGTGGCTCAGCTCTGCCCACTTCTATTGCAAAAATCACAACAGAGGCATGTCCAGCATATTGCCTCCAAAGGACAAGTATTATGGCTTTTAAACAGCATAGGAAAGCCAAAACCCTGGGAAGATAGGACACAGACACAGTAGCTCCTTTCCCTCATTTTGCCAGAGCTCTTTGGGATCTGATGTGCTTCTTTAAACACAGTTGCTTGGATTAGTTAAGAACCTCAGATTTTTTCTGAGAAAAAAATTAAATTTCTGTGTCCCTCACCTAAGTGTGCTGTGAGTTCTTTGATACCAGGAGAGAATCCTAATGGTTAAACAAAAAATTATACTCTCTTTAAATTCTGACTTTGAGGCAAAATCCATGGTAGCTGGGAACCTGGACTAGGACTTTATAGGACTTGAGGGTTTGTGGGAATGTCCAGGGGTGACTTCCATCTGCTGGGAAGCAGATTGAGACCTTACCACTGATTTCATGTAATCAAGGCTTAAATTAAAACACACCTCTTTTCTCTGCACCCTCTGTGTTAGCCATAGCAATTCATTTGGGGCAGTATTTCTCCTGAGGGAGTTATTTGGGCCATTATGTCTAACCCAGAGGGCTGCACTGAGAAATTCCTGATATACTGAGCCATATCAGAGTGGGTGGATTACAGAATGATATTTGGCAGTGTCTGATGGCTACTTCTCACCCTGCTGTCAAACATCCTGTCAAAGGGAGAGAGATTTCTCTAATATTAAAATAACGGCACCGTCTTCCATTGATAACATCTGACTTCAAAAGTCCTGCATCCAGGTGGGGTTTATTATCTAGTCATAGAATCCTAGAATAGTTGAGTTGGAAGGTGCCTTCTGAAGGTCGTCTAGTTCAACCCCACTGCAATGAGCAGGGATGTCTTTGACTAGGTCAGGCTGCTCAGAACCTTGTCCAGCTTGACCTTGAATGTTTCCAGGGATGGGGTATCCACTACCTCTCTGGGAAAACTGCCAGTGTTTCACCACCCTTATAGTAAAAAAACTTCTTTCTTACATCTAATCTAAATTGATCATTCTTCAGTTTAGAACCATTAGCCCTTGTGCTATTGCCTCAAATTCACCCCCAAAATCAAATGTGGGTAGGAAAGGACTCAATGCTTACGCAGTGTATCCCTTCTCCAGAGCTGCAGCATAACAGGCAGGACCAGTTAACAGTGGTAATTAATTTTTGGCAGTGGGTTTGGGGTGGGAGGTGAGAGAAGGAAGCCAGAGCCTATTAACACAGAAGCTTCTGAAGAGGGAGCTCTTTCCGTCCCTCTCCCAAGGAGACATTGTAGTTGATATTCTGTGACACCACACTGAAGCTCAGAGCTGTCCTGCTTTGCAGCATGCTTGGAGTAACGTCCATGTTGCCCTGTGTTGTAGTCCCATGGGTTGTGCAGGTGCAGGGATCTGCAGGCTTAAGGTTAATGGTTTACTGGAGAGAAGAGTTCCTGGGACCAGGTAGCAGCAGCGAATGGAGAGTCCCTGAGGAGAGCTGCCAGAGCATGCTATGCCTCACATCTGCAGAGCACCATTATGGTCACATCTGTGGGACAGACTGAGGCTTCTAGAGTGCTCGTGGCCAACTCAAGTTCCAGTTTTGCCTGCTGAAAGCCTTTCAAACAGAGACAGGGCTGAAGGAGGGCTGTCAAAGCACTACCTGCTGCTATTCACATCCCTACAAAAGGATTTAAAAGTCTGAGGTGCCCAGTGCTTACACAGCCTGTCCTACAGCCAGGATGGGACATAGGCACCTTGCCAGGAGCCCAGGTTTGCAGGCAGCAGTGGGTGTTGCAGGTCCTCTCAACACAACTGTCACAGCCTTGCTGGACACTGGCTCCAAATGCCACTTAGTCCCCAAATCATAGCCCTACAGGGGAGATTTGAGGGTGTTTGGGCTGAGATGGTGGCAGAGGACATCTGGGGGTTGTTAGCAACAGGTTTCGAAGTCCCCCTCCTCCCTCCAAACAAATAAATCTCATGGGGGTGTAATGCATCATAGCACTTTAATCCTACTGGGGATAAAGTGGATTACAATGTTATTTAGCTGGTCACTGCATGCAGAGCCAAACTGTTGTAACATGATTCAAATCCCTTCCCTAAGTCAGAGCAGATTTGCTTTTTGATTTAAAAAATTGCTAAATGACATCTTGGCCCAATAAACCATGTTACGATCCTTTTCAAATATGGTTGAACTATTTATGCCCTCATTTGAATATGCTTCTTTTGTAATTCAGCAAGTTCTTTGAAGTTCTACAGAGGTGCAGATCAGTGTTTTTTACAAGAGCTTTGTAAACACACATTTTTACTTTTTATAAGACCATTTTTCACACTCCCCGAAGAGTTAAAGTTGTGTGTAAAAAGCCAGTAACTCCTTGAATGACGATCTGTTTTACCCAGCCATATGCAGCATCTTGCCAAGCATCGGCACCTGGCTGAGCTGTGATTGCACTGCAGTCCCCTGCTGTGTACGGCTGGTTTTGGGGACAGGAATTGTTGCCAGCTAAGGAGTGAGGACAACCTCCCATACCTTCAGCTTCTTTGCAGGGTGCAATTAGCAGTGCTGGGGAGCATTGCTATTAACAAAGGGGGAAGTGTGCAGGAATTCATTAAGCCTCATTTCTGCAGGATCAGCAAACCCTGCTCATTTTTTCCATGCACATGGAACACCTTAAAACTTTCCCTGCACATTGGGACCTGCAGCCAGTGGCATAATCGGTGTTCTTTCAATTAATATGGCCTTGGAGGGAGCAGCCACTTGGCTGAGGAGCTCTATTGCCTGACTGTGTCTCTCCAAGGGGAGATGTCAGGTTGACCACACGCTTGAATAGGGACAGGTTACACGGTAATGCGTATAATATGACTGCGGACGAAGGTGACCTATGGAAGTGCGGTAAATAAGTGGTTTTCTCTGCTTGGCAAGTGAATTTTGATCCCAGTGTAGTATTGTGCTGTAAGATGCTGCTGCTGTGTCTGGGAAACCTCATGGGAGGACAAAGAGCAGAAAGCAGCAAGAAGGACAAAGAGGCTCTGGAATACCTCCCCCCCTCATTCATACTCCTGACAAACCATCGAAACAGTGGGAGACATTTGCAAAATAGTCTTTCCTGTGTCAGGAATTGTCTTAGCCTGTGTCAGGCTGTTGTGCACAGGGAAAACAGCAGCAGATCAATAGAGGTGTCTGTGCTGACACTTCTACCGTCTTGCCCTTTAAAAAACACTGAAACGCTCATCAGCCTTCCCAATTAATGAGCCTTTCAGTGGGAAGAAATACATGGGTTTCTTTCTAAGTGTGTGTTTCTCTACCAACCTCTGGACCTCTCCTAAAAGAAGAGGTAAGTGATGGGCTCTGGTCATGGTCAGGGGTCCAGGCTGTGATTATGATCTCAGCTTGCTGGTATAACTTTACAAGAGAGTCCCCTTGGTCCAGCTGTGGGTCTGTGACAGCAGAAGCTAGTGCAACCTTTCCCTGGAGGGTACCCTGCCCTCTGCTGCTCATCGAATGCTTTACGTAATGACAAGTCTCTAACACACACACATATGTGACCACCAACCACGGATCCTCCAGAGTGGGCTGGATCCCACTATCATCCCTGAACACTCCCTTGGAAGTGGAAGGAGCAAGAATGGAGGTCCTGCTGCAATTTGACTTTAATGGAGTTATGTGCGTTGGCACTGATTGAAGACCTGACCTGCGTGAAGGATGTCAATGAGCATAATCACAGCAGAGTATGATGCCTGTCATTTATCATTTGCACCAATCAACCAGGAGCCCCCTTGCTCCAGTGTTGTGGAGATACAGAATAAAATAATCCCTTTGCAAAGAGCTTACAGTTTTGGAGTTAGCACAAACATTTAAGCCTTGAAGAGAAGGGAGAGAAATGACATTGCTTCTGGCCCTTGTTTACTAGCAGGCTTGTATTCATCGACCGCAAACCTTAATACAGATTTCACTCCACTTGTCAATTGTTAAGATAGATTTGGGGGCTGTCAACAAAATGTTAGAGTTGAAATGACCCAGGTAGAAATAATAGACTATGAAACATACAGCCATAATACTGTAAAGCAGCACAGAGGAATATATTTGGCCCTTTCATGTTTAATGGTCCCTCAGGCGTCATTTGAGAGCAATCACAGCCTCCCTGTGTATCCCTGGGGGAGAAGTGGGCACCCCGAGAAGCTGGCTCATCTGGCTTGTGTCTGACACCAGGTTTTGGACAAGATGCCTTGCTTACTCGGAGCCAGCTGGTGCTGGCCCACAGGCTGCTTTGGATGGGAACTGATACTGTCACGCTGGGCACAAAGGGGTTCAATCCACCCGTCTCCTCTGGGTCCTGGCACGAAGTGATGATTCATTCCTTACAGAGCTCATGGGAAACCAAATTGAACACTTGGGGAGTAGATCAGAGCTAAAGCCCACTGTATTTATGTGGCTTGATGTGAGCTAGGTAACTTGGGAGTACTTTCAAAGCATGTTTCTCTTTACAGAGAGAAGGGTTTTCCAGAGCAGAGAGCTTTCTTGTCAACTTGTCTATCTATATGGTGTCTCAACAGGCTCCTGTGAAGAAACACTAGCTGTAGGGTTCCTAATGTAACTTTATCAGGAAAGCAGTTGCTGCCCAGGTCAAGATAATACTTACTGGGGCTTTGCTGACACATCAGACCTTTTCCTAGAGGGTCTTTTTTGTTTCCAGGAGAGTTTTGTGTCCAATGTCTGCATTCAAATTATTCAAATCCAAGGCAGTATCAGGATTATTCATCTCTCTACTGGGCTCTGGGTCTGAGCAGTGAAGAGCTTGGCCATGGCGGATTTTAGTAAACTGAAATGCCCCATAAGTTTAACACAGAGTAACAGTCACCAACTTTTTTTGATATGCTCAAAGATAAAATGCTGCAGCTCCTACAATATGAAATCTGCAACTCAGGAGGACCTAAAATGATAAACTCAGGTCTAGTCTTAGATACCAGTGGAGCAGTAGTCACCCCTCAGTGTGCTTATGGTGTCTCATCAGACAGTTCCACTGGCACTAAAACTGTGTTGTGACCTTCAATAACCTTTTTTTCTGCTCAAAAATTTTTTTTATTAATTAAAATTATAGATGAAAGTAGCAGGAGACAGTCACATAAATGGAGTTGAGCACAGAAGCATTGACTTGCAAAATCTCCCCATGCACTTAGGAATGCAGTTATTTCTTTTATCCATTCAGACAGTCAGATTCTTTCAGATAATGAGAGGGCTGTGCAATTTTAACTCAGCTTGTGTTGACGAAGGAGTGCAATGCTGGGAGAGGAGTGCCTGCACTCAAGCAGTTCATCCCCTGTGAGTGCCTGCTCCAGCCGGCAGTGCTTAGAGCACAGCCTTGCAGGGAAATCCTCCTGGAGCTGGCACTCTGCTAGAAATGACCTCTTCCTGCCTGAGCGCAGCCTGAAACTGGAAATATAACTGTGGGAAACATGCCATTTTGGGGAAGCGATGCTGCTCTGAAAAGGGATTTACCCCATCAATAGACCTCCCATGGACTCGTAGCTCAGGAAAGATGCTCCTTGCAACCCCTCCAAGTACCTCACAGGGACCATAGCAGAGACAAAAATAAGTTGTCCTGAATTAAATTAATTTCTGAGCTTGTGTCAGGATAGCAGAGCTATCTCACAAGTCAGGACCACAAGGACTGACCACAAAAAAGAAACCACTTCATTAAAGTTGGTCATTCACTACAGTGATAAAGTAATTAAAGCCTCCTGATTGCTTTCTCCCCCTGCTGCTCCTTCTCTACTACAAACATGAAGGCTCTGGTATAGATGGAGCTGTTGACACTTTGTCAGTGGAAATCCAGAGCTGTCTGAGTAAGAGAAATGTTTTATGGGAACTATAAATAGTTTTGCATTAAAGCAAATGTATTCTTCCACCTAAAATAGATTCACCTTGCAAACAGCTAAAGGACTCTTTCAGCGCCAGAGGAACACCTTCAGACTCCCCTCAGGAGACAGAAACAGCCTTTTTCCCCTGAAAGAGCAAACAACAGCAGTGGAAATGCCTCTGCTGCCACCTCCCCTCTTCCTGTTCCCCACTGCCTGGTAGCATCCCTCTGTGCTTAGGTGCCATCCTGGGAGACCACCCAGCATCATTTCACCAAAAAGGGATGTTAATTAATACAAGTAACTTTTCCAATAATTTTTTACTACATGCTTGCAACATGCCTGCTCATTATGTGGGTGAAAGGGATGAGAAAACTTTGGGGAGAGGGAGCAGCGACTTCCCACGATCACTCAGAGGAGTGGGTTGCTTCTCCTTTGCTCCAAAGGGAATCATGCATTCAGACAATGCAAACATCCTCTCTGCCAGGGCTGCAATGTGTTAACAACACTCTCCTCTTGCTACCAGAGCATAATTTCATTCCCTATGGAGAAACACGGGTGCTGGTGGTGGGGAAGACAAGGAGATGTTAGAAGAAAAGATATATTTTTAACTCACCTTGAGGCTATGTGTTGGGTTGACGACGCAGACAAGTTGCCCGGCAGCTGAGAAAACCCTCTTTGCCTTGTAGTGCTGAAACCGCAGGTGAATAAGATCTAACACAGCCCCAAAGCACTGGGTGAAGAAAAGCATCACAACTTTTGGCGTTGCTGCTGCTGCTGCTGCTGCTGCTGGCAGTGGGCAGGGGAAACAGTCAGGGAGCCCCTGAGTCCTTGAGCCCGGGGAGGGAGTGCAGTTGGAGAGAGCTACTCTCCAGCACAGCTTAGCATGCCTTCATATTCATCATCAAAATAAGACGGGAAGAGGCTTGCAGCAGCGGGGCGGCCAATGGAAAGGACAGAAATGTTATCCTTGAGGTCCGGAGACAGCCAATAACAAATGCCTCCCCTCCAGAAACTCCCTGATGAATTGAGCCTGGCGGAGAATGTATTATTGAACATTACCATACATCAGCACATTGCATTTATCTTATGATTACAGCCAGTCATACGTAAGGCTGTAGAGATATGCAGGCAAAATTGATTGCTTAACATCTCCATTTATTAATTGCCTTAATTTAACAAAGGAACAGTTGGATACCAAAGCTACATGTAAGGCATGAGGAAGAACCCCATCAGTGAAACTGTTAGAAAGTAGCAAAAATAGGTTAAGCAGACTATGTTTTACTGAGGGAGAGAAATCAAATATGCAAAGAGAGTCACAGTTCCTTGCAGCGGTTAAGCAGAAGTAGAGCTTGCTACATAAATAGATTCGCGTCTGTGCATTCACAGGCTTCAATTTGGATTTTCACCACTCTGAAGTTTTCTAAATTTTATATTCTGCTACTTCACAGGGGTTTCAGCACAAAAATAACATTTCCCCCATCACTAAAAATAGGAGAAGTCACATCTCTGCTCTGGTGCAACTTGGTATAACTACATTTAGAGTCAGTGATGTTTCCCTGATTTACACTTGCTGGTGTAAATCAGGTCTGATCAGGTCTGTTGGACACAAAACATGGTAATTACTGGATGCTGGAACTATGAGAGCATAAAAAGGCACAGAACATGCTTCTAAAAATAATGAAATACGTGATGCATGAGAGCACACAGAGACAAACTTGCACTGAGGGAAAAGTGACTTCTAAATCAACAGAATAATTAAACATGCAGAAGGCTTTTGCTTGTCATTCATCTGCATATCGGTGAGCAGGAAATTACAAATTAGCCATTAGATAGTCCAAGGCATTAAAAAGGAATTAGGGAAGTGTAACAAAAATAAACATGCTTTTACATATTATTACCAGTGCATATCTCTGTTCGTGGGCAGAGATCCCTCTCGAGCCATTGAGTCTCATTAAACTTGAGTCCCTGTAACTGGGTTTTCCAGGAGGTGACTGCAGCTGAGGGAGTCAGAAAGCACATTCATTTCATGGGACAATCCTGTGTGATATGTTGCTCTGCTTGTTAATAAATCAAAGAGAGTTAATTTAATTAGCTCTCTGCCAGAACTTCCTATCAGGGTGCTATTTAGGCTTGCTAGCTAAGTACTCAGATGGCTTATTTAGCCTTGGTAATCCTTTTTCCCTTCAAAGCAGAACAGAGAAGAGTAGCTTTTCTTCCATTTTTTTTTTTCTTTTTAAATGTGAGCCCCATGCTGGGGGCGACACTGCTGCTGAGGACAGAGGAGCCCCTGTAAAGTGCAGGAATTAGCCTGGGACTGTATTGTCACAACTGCCTCTTCCTAAATCAATACTGCAATTCTGGTTCTGCCAGACTGCAGAGAGCCTGTGCATTAAAAAAAAAAAAGGAGGCCTGAGTAGATAAATAAGTGAAAATTGTGAATGCTGGAACAGATGATTGCACAATCCCCCCAAAAACATTAAGGATGGAAGGAGTATGTATCTCTCAGTTCTTAACATTTGGTTGTAAATGAGAACTGGAGATAATTATTGCAGTGCTGAGTGACACTTTGAGAATATTTTCAGACAGACTTGAGGACAAGTGAGTGAATTGATTTGCTTAAATGTATTTTTTTTCCATTCCCAAAGTAACTGCGAGCATCCAGCTATTTATTATTTGTTTCTTCCTGATTTGTAGTTGGTAGCTGCACAAATACTTTATACTAGGAAATTTCAGTCTACAAGTTACCAGTGCAAGTATTCTGCCTTAAATGAGCAAAACGTCCTCGCTATTTACTCTGGTTATTGCCACCTGAATTCCTGAAGATTAATTCTGTTTGACTGATTGACTCAACTGAATGACTAGACTTGGGGGGCACCCCCATATCCATGGGCAGCAGAGATTGAACCCCTTATCCCTGCTGTCCAGATAGTCGCACGGCTCTGGCAGTTCCACAATCCAGCCCCCTTGAGACCCAGCTACCTTCTGGGGGTTGGCAGGAGAGGTGTCCCTGATCCCACAGGTGCTTAGGAGCATCTTCAATCTAAATATACATCCATGCCTCTGGGCTAGTATACAAAAGGGGTTGTTGTTCTTCAAAGCAAAGACTACCTTCAGGGATGGTGAGGGACTTTTGCAATGCCCAAATCCCTGTATACATCTGTGCCCATCTTGCTTGCTATATGTGACCTTCCAAGGAACAACTCTCCGACACCAATATTTGTGAAAAAGGATGAAAATGGGTGATCAGTACATCTGAAGGTAACTCCTGTTCAACGCATGAGTTCACATTCATGGGAGTACTTTCTGAAATTGTTTTACTGCCCATATTTTGTCCAGAGGCCTACACACTGCACCTGCTTACGGCATTTCAACACAGGATTTAGCACCTGCTTGACAAGGGACCCAACACCCACTCAGCCACAGTAGCTGTGCACACAGCTTCACTTGCAAACAAAAGCTCAGCAGTGTGGTCTCGCATGCATGTGTGGATCCAGTTCTTTCTTCTCCTTTTACACACAGAGGCTTATGACCAGCATAACTCCATTAGCCAGAGTACATGGTGGTCTCATCCAGGCTCATCCGGGCCGCCCCCAGAACGCGTGCTTTGCAGTGGCGCGGCCCGGCCCCGGGTGCTGGGACCCAGCCCTGGGTAAGAAAAGGAGCGAAAGAATGGGAGCTTTGCCTGTGAGACAGTGCCATCGTGGGAGTTGAGAGGGGAGCCCCAGAACACACAGAAGAGAAGGATAACTCTAAAACCAGGTAGATGGAGCTCGCTTAGCCCTGTAAGGCCATCCGTCTAAGAGAAGGTCACTCTAAACAAACCTACATCCTGAGGACCTCGCTGCTACCGTCCAAGCTCGCTCGGCCCCAGCAGATGAACCTTAGGATTAAAGGGCAGGCTTAGTTCAGCACATACTGTATCTCACCTAAAAAATCCACTGTGCAGGCTCGAAGGCCTTACCTACATTTGCAAAGCCCTGTATCACCAGCGCGCTTGTAACAAATGTGGGTAGAGACCTTTCCCAAATTTTCGTTCGTGAAGACTGGCCATGATCATCCAGGCTTGGGGATGCAAGGTCTGCTACCCTACCTGGCCTCAAACCTTGGAGCGCGTCCTTGATGGCATTATTGAGATGTATGGGGGCAGCCAGAGAGAGGAGGAATAAGTTCATTTGCAAGGGGCACGTGGTGAATCCCATTAAACTGCTGGTTACAAATTTCCAGTAACTGCAGCCATTATTTCCAAGATGGTTTATTCTGTAACAGACAAGTGTGAAGTGGCAGAAGTCCATGGGCTAAATCTCCATTAGGATCCAGATTTTGCCAAATTAGCAGCTCAAGTGGCATCACCATAATACACATGGGATTACAGTGCTCTAAGAGCTCAGCTGCTGCTGCGACTGCATAAGGTTTGCATGGTAATAGGATCAGCTAGACATAAAAACTAACTGCAGCGGCAATAGCTTTCCAGTTTTTCAGTTTTCCAGTTTTTCAGGTGAAAGGAAAATGCATGTGGAAACCCTCAAGTGTCTGAGCAGTGCGTAACTTGGCAGGATGATGCAATGCCTGAAAGATGCATTGCTCGGTCCAAATCCAGCATGAGATTTTGAGTTTCAATCAGTTTTTTAATCTTTCTGACTGGGCACTTGTAGGGGTGACCATTCTACATGATGCTCTTTCTCCCTTCCTGCTCTGCAAGACATTGCAGACATAGCAAACCCAAGCTCCTTTTCATCCTATCTGTATATTTTGCTGACACCCATGGGATGATTCCCATGCAGACGATACTAGGGTGCTCTCCATTACCAACAGCCATAGGAGAAATGTAACCTGCCTTGGACAACATCAGCACTAGTCATTATCCCAAGAACAGGAGAGGCAGATGCTGCTCAGGGTATCAGGCAGCTAACCAGCCTGCTTGTGTGTCCATGTTTCTGACTGCTGGTAGGACTTCTGGCAAGGCTGGTTGGTGTGGGATGTACTCTGGCTCCACTGTTTATATTTCCTTGGGAAAGGAGCCAGAACAATCTAACCGGCCGCTGCCCTCTAGCAGGGACAGCCTGCATGGGTGCCTTGGTGCAGGGAAGGACCCCTCTTACGTTTTCATCCTTGCCTTCTAGGGATGCTAACTGGGTGTTTAAATATGTCACTGCCTCCATCTAGCTAAGGTTCATTTTCTGTCTGGCCAGGGACTGGAGGAGCAGGATCCATGCCAATTGGGCACTGCTCCCTTGTGTGTCTTCATCTGAGTGCATCAGCCCAGCTCCTTTTATAGTCCTTTATAGTGGGGGGAATAGGGCACACTAAGGGTGCATTTCCTTTGACCTGACTGGGGCATCAGGCAATTTTCTGCATCCTTTGAATGCAAACAATGTACAAAGCTTCCTGTGGTCTCCCAGGTCTCACAGCAGGTTTTGAGGAGAGATGTTTGCACTGTTATCATTTTCCTCTGTTGTCTTTTAAGCAGGAACATAAGAAAAGTCTCACTAGTTCAGCACAATGATCCCTCCAGCCCAGCCCCCTGTCCCTAGCAGTGATTACAAGAGATGCTATTTTGAATTGGCTCATGGGCAGGGACCACCATCTGCTGTCCATTCTGCTGGTATTCCCTGAGCACTTACAACTGTCATCTTGCGGCATTAGAGGGCACATCTCTAGAGAAGCAGAACCTTTTGGAAGAAGAAGCAACTTTTAAAACTGGCAGAAGAGTTGCAGCCCTCCAGGCTACCCCCTGTAAAGTACACGTAACTTCATACTGACTGCTTTGTGCTTTGACTGGAGCCCATCCTTTCCAGAAAGCCTGGCTTTGAAGATTCCTTTGAAGGAGACCAGTGGTACCTCCTGCTAAGTTCTAAGTTCTTCCAAAGATTATTTATCTTCACCACTAGCATTTTTTTATCTTTTTTTTCCAGTCTGAATTATTTTCCCGCATGAGCTTCTGCCTTCATAAAGTCATTGTGCTTTCCCTCACTGAACTGGGGCAGCCTCTGTCGTCACAGACTTTCTCCATGTGAAGCCATAGTTTTGCCTAAAACCTCCATCAGCAAACCCAATAGACAGATAGGGTTTATTTGCAAAGCAGCTTTCTTGCCCAAGATCAGGTCACTCTTGCAGCTTCTCCATGCACGTTCTCTACGTCCTCCTCCGCTCTTGTCAAGGCTTGTCTGCTTCTCACCTCCAATGAGTACAGAAGCAAAAAGACCCATTTGGCTCACAGTGTCACCGCGCTTTGGTTACAGGTGTGACATGTCTGCTCCTTTGGGTCTCCATTCCCACGCTTCCACTTCACTTGCAGGGCAGATTTGACACCACTCAGTGCAGCCACAAGGGAGCTAGAGCTGCCTGTGGACAAGGAGGAGAACTGCAGATCTCCCTGGAAAATGCATCTTTTTTAGTGTCTATGATGATGAGAGGTGCGAACATCAGCAGATCTTTTTTCCTGTTTTTTAAAAATCAGCTGTTTTTTCAAAAGCACTGCCAAAAGTCGTTGGCTTTACCAAAATACTTTATCTGTGGTGAATTATTTTGCCACATAGGTTTTCAGAAATCTATTTTGACTGCATGCAGCAATATAAGCCATAGCTGTTCTGGAACTGTACACATGCACTGGAATTGTACACATCAGCAGAAACTGATCTTAAATGTCTCAACAGTTTTTGTTTTCTCCAAAGGACAGCTTTCATTGGACAAGAACTATGAAAAGCAATCTATGAAGCAGTTAAATAACATGCCAATTAAGATATCAGTGACAAATGCCACAGACAGTCTTATGAAACTATGGAGAAAATTGAATTTGCTGAACTCGAACCAATTTTGCAATTCAGAGGTTCTTCCCAGCATTTCCTGAGTGCTGCCTTCCTCCTCCCTCTGGACAGCTCGCTTTCAACCGTGTGTGGTCATCGCCCCCAGAGCTACTTTGCAACACTGCACATCCAACACCATGACTGGTATAACTGGGGATGCACGCTGCTGCTGTTCACACGCTTGGGCCATGTCTCCCCCATCTGTCACAGAGCAAAAGTCATTTCTACACCCTCTGGCCACCTGCAAAGCATCATCACTGCACAGCTGCTGAGCTGGGCTTTCCTGTTAATCTCCCTTTGGCAGAAACTTACATTTCCCTCTGGTATTGAAGGACACTAATGTGGTAAGAAGTGTTTTTCTTTTATTCCTTTCAAAGCCATCCTTCCTACGTTGATATTAGCAGTACATGAGTTTTCTACTTGCTGAGTCAGGGGAGGAATTCTTCATTTCTCCTTGAGGTACCTCTGCTGCCAAGAGAAAAAGGTTTCTGCCTCCACCTTCTTAATTTTGTCCCTTCACACGGGTGCATTAGGTATGCGCTGCCTTCCTCTGCTCGCTTATTAACGGGAAAGTTTATGGCAATATCTCATACCACTTCTCTGCAAATGTTATACCCGAGAGAGCATCTCCTTTAGCTCTCACTAGCAAGCCAGCAGCTCAATAAAGACACTTTACATTTTCATGCTGTTACTAGATAAAATAACTGCCATCATTTCCTATTCATAGTGGTTGTCTGGTGCCTAAATTACTATAAGGAACTATTGCGTTCAATTGCCAGCCTAACAGTGTCCACCAGAACTTCCTGATTCCCCAGACCATATCACCTGGGTGGATGGACCGTATCTGCCTCAGTTGCCTTGTGTTGGAGAGAAAAACCACCAGCAGCCAGAAGAAATGGATGGAGGAGGCTCCTTTTCTTGCTGAAAGCACAGGCAGTGGCTTGTTCAGAGGCAGCCTCTAATTCTGAGTAGGTTTTAAGGGATGGGGAGCTTTTCATTTGCTGGAAAGCCTGCCTGAGAGGCTGTCTCTGGCCCCTCTCTTTGCTCCCAGAGGGAATGCTCAGCCAAGGGAAGTGGCAGTGCAGTTGACACCCTTTTATCTCCTTAGTGTGCTCTAAGTTACACACGCTGGTTTATAATCAGGAGGCTGGGGGCCTCCCTAGGAGCTGCCACAGTCCCAGTGGGCTTTTTTTTTCAATCCAACTGCTTTAAAATAAACACAGAGACACACGCAAGGGGACATGCGAAGGACAGACAGGTAGCAGGAATGAGACAGACTTGCTGTGCTCATGTCAAAGGGTGAGAAACTTTTGGGAGTCCAAAGGAGCCCTGATGAACCAGGTACTGCTGTTCCTCACTTCCCCACCAAGGAGGAGGGTCTGGACAAAGCAGAGGTGGAGGGCTGTATCCAAATGACCCAGCAAGACAGAATGAAGTCTCTCCTCTTCAGGGTCACAAGAACGATAAATTATTCAGGCTGGGAACGGTTGAACAAGTGTTTTTATTTCAGACCCCTTTTCTAAACTTCCAGTCCCTTTTCATGAGAGTCCCTGGGACAGATTACAGCAATATTTTTCTGTGCAGTCCTGGTCCCTGGTGAAACCGGGGTCCACCATCACTATCTGAAGGTCTCACAAGCTCCTGCCATCTAAAGGCTTGCAGATCCCACTGATGACCACAGGCCAAGTGGGACATGTAGTCTTTCCAAATCTGTATTTAATAATTTGAAAAATGTGCCTGCCAATGCCAGTGTTTCTGAGGCATTTCTGCAAAGTTCAATTAGCTAATGGCACAGAGTTTCAGACTGATGTGGAATGAGAGGCAGTGTTCAGTGCCAAGTGCTGTTAAGAAGATTACTGTGTCCCAGTGTATCACCAGTGGCACCCATCCCACATGAGCTGCACCCAGTAACAGCTTGGAATGTGTCCTTTCCCATCTGCACATGTACCAAAGGCATCCTGGTAGCCAGCAGCATTTTTTCAGCCCACAGATAGCTAAGGTTGAGCCCACCTTGGTCAGCAATGGTGCAGGGACCCATCTGCCCAGAAAGTGCACACAAAAAAGGTTGCTCAGCAAGAAGGGCCTGGAGGACCAGATCCTCTTCCCATGTTCCCACATGGTGCTCCCATGACATCAGTGGCATTTATAGACAGGTATCTGATGGCAGAATTTTACTTAGACTATTTATTTTACCCCAAAAGATAATCTCAGGAGGGAAAAACAGAGGTGGCTCTCCTCTGTTTCAGTCCTCCCTGAAATGAATTTTTGGGCTGTCCTTCAGCTCAATATGCTCTTGTAATTATGCTGATGTCAGCAGAGACGAAGCAGACCAATGCCTGCCATTGCCATCTGTCCAGCGTGGTGAAAGCCACCCAGCTCCCTCTGGGCTACATTCTACAGTGACTATTTCTTTGCATCTGGACTAGTGTCTTGTGAGCCAGAGAGCCAGGCTGTGGTGTCCAGAATCCACATCACAGCCTATCTTGCCTTGGCTACCACGGCAAATACCAAGGCAAGAAATACTGGGGAGTGTTGTCCAAGTATGACCTCTTTTTACCTTCTCTTTGCATCACAGGTGGAAGAGTAATGCTGTGCAGTGCTTCAGCTGGAGGCATGGACAGGGCAGAGGATGCTGGTAGAGCAGTGGAGGGGGGTAGAAGGCAAGATTTAGGAGGTCAGAAGATGTTCCTATAAATATCGACCTGCCTTGTGTGGTAGAAGGAGGTATGTCTAGAGTTATAAACCCTTAATTCACTCTTTTCTTGGAGCAAGACAGCAAAACTTCCCTTCATGCTGGTGGGCATGTCACCCCACCAAGTCCCTCTGGGCAGATAGTTTCTCACCAGTATTGGTTTTCTACAGTGCTTGAAGTAAATTTATAATACATAGCACGGGAAATGACAACAACCAAATGAATATTTGCAGCCACATCACATTCTTCGTTCCCCTGAGGAGAGCAGTTTCAATACTGAGTGTTGCCTGTTTTGGGGCACAGCCACAGGACAGACCTTATTGCTTTTCTTCCTGTGATTGTAAATTTAACTAAATTAATTTGATTTATATAGCAAATAAACAGGTGATTCTTTCTCCTGGTCTGACACACAATTGTCAAATGGACTGCTCCTGCAGCCACCTCTCCACCAATAATAACAAAATCTTTCAGTGGAAAATAATCATTTGAAGGGACAACGGTCCTTATTGCATGATATCTTAATTTCGGCTCTGTTTTCCAGAGAATAACCAATGTTTTTCAAATGAGATCGGTTATCATCTCTGGGGATACAGCCACCTCCTTCCTGGAATGCTTTTCATGCCAGAGGATACACATTGAAACTGAGAGCAATATTGTCAGTGCAAATCCCAGCTGACACCACACGTTTCTGGCTGCGATACAGCCAGCTCCTGAGAGGCGAGCAGAGCCTGACCTTGGCGCAGCCAGCAAAGACCAAAGCTGAAAGCTTCCAGCCTGGGATATAGCTCTGCTGCTTTACACTGAAGGGAAAACTCCCAGAGCCTGGTCTCCAAGATTTTTCCAGCAAAGCGAATGCTTTGAGTTAAACATCTTGATGTGAAAACATCCCTCTGCTGGCAATAATAGCTGAGGGAGCATTCCCAGTGTGATTTGTGTGTAATAGCACTGGGACTAAAACTGCATGCGTTGCTCATCATGGCACATCAGTCAGGCAGTAATTCAGAGCCTTATTTCCTGTCTTTGGGAGCTCAGTGTTTCAATTGTTTTTTGACATTTTTTACCAAATATCTGAGCCTTCAGTAAAACTGAGCATCCAGTTTCATGAGATAGCTCATCATGAAACCCAAAAGCAAGCTATCAAGACCATTCTGACTATGTCTTGACCTATTATCAGAAAACAAACAACTCCTGCATATCTCTTGCCAGCAATTAGCTAGTGGATAGCAACCCACTCCTCCCCAAGCCCTTCCACCACTGCCTCCTACCCACCGAGCTGTCGCCCTCAATCAAGGAAAGCCCCACTGAGCAGATGAGCCCTGACCCGCGGCCTTGAGGCCACCGCACTCTGGCTCAGGGGGTCTCAGGAGGCTTCCTTCCCGAATGCACACTGGTTTATGTTTTAAATGGCAATTTATAAAACCATGATGCAGCTAATGTTGAAAACACGACTTGTTTGAAAGCAATCCCTGTCACACAGCATAACAATGGCATGCCTCAGGGTTTGCCTTGTGTTTTTTTAATGTTAGGATATCAAATGATCAGCTCACTCTCCTGGTGTTATTTCACCTCTCTGTATGAAGCAAGCTCATCGGACACAGTTTTCTTAATTTCTCAGCAATCCCACTGAGATTCATTTTTCTCCAGGGTTAAAATATTCCAGGCATTTAAAGTACAAACCAAATGATTGTATTAAGTTTGCCAGAAGGACTATCAACCCTTTATGGGTGTAAACAACCCTATTTGAATGATTTGGAAAGGTGGCTGTGATATATTTTTCACTTTTGTTATTTCCTTCGATAGCTTTATAAATGTGCTCTCTACTATCTACAAGCAGTGTACATCTCAATTATATATGACATGTTTGTTTTTAACTAAAAGCAAATCAATAAAGAGACTCCACTTTTTATTTAATGTTACTGTTGGATGTTTGTGCACAACAAAAAGCCCCCACAAATACTAGTTGAATCATAAAAATCCAAACAGTTGCTTAACAGAGCATAAAAAAATAGATGCCAAGCTTTTCTTTTTTGGAATTAGATTATAAACCATGCCCCTACATCTGAAATGCAAAGTAGCAGAGCTGGAGGATAAAGCATGAAGCAGCATCTTCACCCCTTTGCCTGTTGGCATGGTGGCTTTGATTTAAAGCTCAAGAGAAGTCATCCTGCCTCGGAGAACACCTACCACCCACCCTGGCCCATGGCCCATCAAAAGAAAGGAGGAACTGTGACAGATTGCAGTCACAAAGTTCAGATCAGGATATTTTTTTTTTTATTTTTTTTAATCCCTATTTCATTCAGTCCCTGATCCAGTGTGCTGCCCAGGCATCACCACCTCATCTGCATTTCTGCTGTGCCTGCTGAAAGTGAGATGCTCCAATGCACAAGCACAACTGGTACAAAGTAATAAAGGAGGACCTGACATCTTGGTTGCTAAATCCATTTCCCTCTAGCAAAGAAAATAAGCATGTTTTGGTTCCTCCGAAACATCAGTGAAGGAGGCTTGGCCACTCTGTGTCTCTTGGCCCTTTGGTCCCTGGCTGAGCCTGTATGGAATTGGAGCCATTTGGCAAGAGAGCAGAGGTGTCAGTTTGGGGACAGCACGGGCGTGTTCCTACAGCAAGACTGGGCACAGAGGGTGTCTGTGTGCTCTAGGGTGAGGCAGGGGTGGGAAGCACTCATGGCACCCTAATCTCAGCTGTAAGGATGCTCATACCACACATGGGTGTCCTCAAGCTCCCTGGGAAGCCCAGCCTTTCCCAGTCCATGCACTTTTCATTCTCACAGCCCCATTTATCTCCCACTGCCAGTCTTAGAGTGGTGATTCCTTGCCACCTGTGGCTTGTCTGGATGTGGACACATCCATGGATGAGATGGACTTTTCCACCTCAAAGGCCAGGGCAAGGAGAGTGGTGGAGGAAGAACACAGAACCCAGATTAATTTACACTTAGCAGCTATTGCTAATATTACTGGTTTCCATCATGAGAAAGGTGAGCAAATAAAAGAATTTAAATGGCTTTTTCTTCTTGTACATATGATTTTTCCACTGTTGGCAGATCCCTTCAATTAATTTCCCCTGGAGAAGAGAAACCCCTCCTTGACCATTTTCCAAGGCCTTGTAATTAATGTGATCATAGTCCTGATGGACGTCGATTTGTGTTGAGTGTCAGTCTCATTTACAGTTAATCTGGGACAGATCCACTCCACTTCACTTTGCTGGGCTGTAGCACAGAGTCAGATCTGTTCATGAGATGCACTTTATTACCAGCAGAGGTACCCTCAGGGCACTACATCAGTTTACAAGTACTTAGTCGATGCTTCCTCTTAACCCTCTGACCACCAGGATATTTGCATTTTATAAGTTAAATAAACTGCATTCAGTGGCTGACTGGGGCAAATAGCAATTTCTTTAGCTAGTGCCTTCTAACTAACAAGATGTGAATAAAGAAGACACACATATCCTAGGAATACTGCCATTGAACTATGATATTTCAGCTGGGAATCCCTGGGATCTTTATGTGACAGTACAGGGGACAGGGCAGTGGGGTGGATCAGCAGTGAGTATGAGAGTGTCTCTCTGCAGATGGATATGGGAGCAGAGCCTGCACAAGAAGTTTGGGCAGTGCCTGGAAGTTTCCCAGACTTCAGTGCACTGCTCCCCTTTCCAGCTCCAGCCTTCTACTTCCTAGAGTCAAAAGTAAATGGGTAATCCATTAGTCGGTTTCCTCCTGACACCAGAGCACCATAAAATCCCACTGGTTACCAGGATATTTAAACAATGTGCCTTCTACAGGAGCTGAGCCATGTAACGCTGACCCTTTGACCACACGCTCACCTTTAACCATGTGCTGACCCTTCAACCACAGCACCATCTCTGTGATGGAAGAGGGAGAGGCATAGTTGGGAAAAAGGAGGCAAAATAAACAGAAATGAAACAGTGTAAGAAAGGAGATAAGGCTCGGGTGTGACTAGATCTGCTAGACTGAGAAGAAAATTGCCCTGATGTTTACAAGTAAAAAAAAGCTTTTCCACTCAATAAACATTATCAAGAACATGATTGTTTCAATGATTTTCGATGGTCTGAAAAGTTTTCATTGCCAAGAAATTCCCAGATGTTTTCATTTTGTAAACTATGGGTTTCCCATGGAGAAACTTGAAAAAACATCAGCACAGACAACAAAGGTGCCTAATTCCTTGGGGAAAAAATTTTCCATCCTATTTGCGCAATTCACTGGCAAGGAAAAATTCTCCCTTGGTTAGGGCTGCAGAGCAGGCTTCCTCCTGCACCGTCACAAGAGGGAGTAGAGGTTACACCCTGTAACCTTTACACACAAGGAAGATGTCCTATGTCAAGGTCAGTCTTCTTCTAGACTCTTACAGAAAATATTGTGAGAGAAGAGAAATGGACACCCATTGTAGCAGCCTGTGAGCCATTTTTCTATTTGAATCACATTTTTGTCAGAAGTTGGGGCAGGAAAAGCCCAGAAGAGAGGGGCAGTAAAACCAGGATCTGTAGTAAATGCTAGCATTTCAAGAGGGTTTAAATGGACAGCTTACATCCAATGGAGTAAATGTGGTTGACACAAAGCATTTTAAAACTGATGGTAAATGACAACTGTGTGCCTTTGTACCTTATTATTAAATCGTGTTGGATTAATCTGGCATTAAGTGGTATTTCTGTCTCTCCTCTACCAAGCAGATGCATCATTCCTGTGAAACACTGTTTCACATGTGCCTCAACCAGCAGTGTGGGATCAGCTTCTGTTTGCAAAGGTAAGAAATGGATTCCTCTTCCCTACTGCTCTCATAGACTGTTTTCCTATATATTACAGGGGAAAAAGGAAGTCTACATGACTGGGACATTGACTGTTCAGGTTCAGCTTGGCTAGTTTTGTTCTTCCTAATCAAAATCTGACTGTCTGAGAGAAATTTTCTCCTTGTGAAAATTGCACTGTGCTATCATAAGACAAAATTCTGATGTTCTACCTTGGAGAAGACAGTTAGTAAGAGATGACCCTTAAGGACACATTTTCCTTAGGGGCTCTGGCTCGTCTTGGAGTGATGGGCCTCAGCTGCACACAGAAACAAAGAGATCCCTTAAGGAAGTTCACTTTTATTACAGTCACAGTGGAGAGTAAAAGGAATGACCCTGAGAGGTGTGTTTCTCCTGTGGAAGTGGCCCTAGGACTGTAAACAAAAAGTCATGGGTTCTCTACAAGATTTTCCACCAATCTCTCGGTCACTTGGACAATTTTCAATTATTCCCTTTTGGACCTCAAAGCTGAACTAAAAACAATAATACAGAAAGAAACCTAAAATAGCAGCAATTCCTGGAAATTCTCCTGAGCTTTCTGGTACAGTCCTGGTAACGTAACAGGAAGCAGAGTATGACTGCATAAAACATTTGGCATTGATTGAATATATAGATTGGTGGTGTCTCAACCCCTGTTTTAATCTTTCCATTACCTATGGTATTTTTTTACAAAGAAAGTCTTATTGTTTAGAAAACAATTTCTAGCAGCCTTCAAATAGATGAGAAGCTGCAGTATCTTAATGGAAGGCAAATTACTGGTGCTTTCACAGCTAGAGCCTCTCCCCGGTCTGATGGAAAGGTTAACCATTTACCACCTTCTCTGTCTGAACACCACTTTTCACAAATGAGAATTCAGCAGAATTTGTCACAGTACAGTCGATAGTAGGAAAAGCTTCTCCACATTTGCTGCAAGGGATAGTTACTCCATGCCAAAGGGGGATAAATTTCTAGCAGGGGGGAAATCCCATATGGGGAGAGAATGTGGCAGGGGAACAACTTGCAGGGAACCGATGACAGGCACTCCCAGGCTACCAGATGGGAGCTTTTCACCACCAGCGTGATTTAGGTGATCTGTCCCCACCTTCCTCCCCCAGAGCAAACGAGCAATCACACTTGAGGACCAAAATCGGTTTCCAGCTGAGGTGTCTAGGTGGGGAAGGCAATTCCTTTAATCCACTAAGCTACTTTAGTTCCTGGTCTTTATCTGAAACTCACAGACAGAAAATGTCACTGGGAACTTGATGGACTTAACTACTTAATGCAATCAGCATTCCTGGGTGCAAATTGGGGTTTCTTGGATACCTTGCTTAAAAGGGAAACAGAAAAAAAAAAATTCAACCACAAACAAACAACTCTATTATAACCTTGGATGAACCATTTTGGAACCAAATCGTCATCAGACAACCTGTACCAGTCAAAAAGAATCTCAGAAGAGGATGAGTACAGGAGTGGTATGGGATGTTTGGTCTGAAAATGGCTGCAAGCCTGAAAGTATATTTTTTAAAAGCCAAGCAAATTAAACGCAAACACTAAAAAGCATGGAACCAGTTAAATCTGTCAGACTGCCAGCAGACACTGTGTGACATGTTGATTTTCCTGTCTATCCCTGTTATTTTGCAAACCACAGAGGCTTCCCACACCTCCACATTGAATCCAGCTGTCAGAGATCCATAATTTAGGGTGGGCACTGGCATTGCAGCATTTGGATGACTGAAAGCAGCATGATACATAAGGAAAGTCGCTCTTGGTATCAGACTCTTAGAGCCCCCCCATCTATTTTTGTGCTTAGATTTTGATATGGGGGAACTTTTTTGCCAAGAGCAAATGCTAAAACCCACCTCTAGCTCTGCCTGTGAGTGGGCAGCAGGTGTGAGGCTTAGACAACCCTTACCTCCATCCTGCACCCTTGTACTGTCTCAGCTCCAGATTTGCATGCAGAAGTCACAGAGGCACTAGGGAGGATTTGGAAAAGGATGAGGAGCAGGCACTGATCGTGGGAGGCAGCTCTCAGGTGAAACTGCTGCAGAAGCAGGACCACAACCCTAGGGCTGAGCCTTGGGATGCCTTATTCCCATCCCAGGCCCCTTCTTAAAGGCTTCTCAAAACCTTGACCAAATCCCCAAAGCCCCCCTTTCCCACCCCCACCACACCAGTCAACTTGACACAACACTTAAAATGCTTCATTTACTCTTCACAAGGTTCTTAAAGGCAATGAAGTGGGGGACTCTGGGAGGGGAATTCTACTTCCAGTGCCACTAAAGCAGGAAGGGGTGTAATAGCTAAAAAACATGCCCTCTTACAGGCCTTTGAGAATCAAAGGCAGAGGCACCAAGAAGATTTGTTGTTATATTTGCCTTTATAGTCCACTCAGGCATTTTCTTCCATAAAGGGTCCATTCTATGTTTTGCTCTGACACCCTGACACATGCCAGGGCACCCCCTTTGCCCACTTCACTCCCTGGATCAGGAGATGACAGCTTTTTGGTAGCTTCACACTTGACTGTGTTTTACTGGGGAAAAGCATTCTACCCCTATGTCCATCGAGTTCATCTCCAAACAGCGGTTGTTACCCAGCATTTCCCTTCATTCATCCCTCCTTACTTCTTTTGCCATACACACTCAGTCCTGGGGTTTTTCTCTTACTATATACTCCCCTGCAAATTGAACATTTCTGGAATTTTTGGCTCCTCTCTCACCTTTGGGTCAGGTCTTCGTTCTTCCCTGCGTGACAGTTGCCAGCCTGGGACTTAGCAGGCTGGCAGAGGAGACAGGATAATGGTAACATGGTGAAGAGACCACAGTCTCTTGCAGAACAATTTTCTATTTGTGGAGCCCTGAGTCCTGCTTCAGGCTTGAGGACAGCACAGCTCTCCCTGTGTTTCTCTCGTCACTCTCAAAGGTGGCCTCCAACTGTTTTGTAACCTCATGGCTGTTACAAACGACCCCCCAAAACTGAGATGTACCATGATTTGGAGGGAATTTATTCCACAAGTCATCCCTGAGGATGCAGGGCACTGCTGACTTACAGTTAATGGCAATAGCCATGTGGATGAGAACCAGGAGTAAATTGAAGGCCACCTTGAAAACCAGGGAAACAGATGTTCAGAAAGCTCACACTCCTCATCGTTAACTTCAGAATGTAAATGCCTGATAATTTCTCATATTATTGCCCAGCGTCATGCTCAGTGTCAGAGAGAACAATCCTGCAAGTGTGATCTATATCTCAGCTCTGAAGGTCACAGTAGTGGTAGGAACACACCTAAACAGGAGATGGGAAAGGGGGTGGGGACAATGGATGGGCTGTGGTTGGGAACAAAAGAGTCTCCTGAGCAACCGTGATAAAATGAAATATCAGGAACTGACAGCAGAAGGAGGAAGGGGGAGACCTGTCCTGGACAAACAGGACTACTGGAGTTGAAGATTATCCTTAGCTGGATTCCTGATTGCTTTTGGTGTTCAGATTTTTATCAGTAAAAAGCCACAACATTTTTTTGCTTGGAAAGAATATTGTGAAAGACAAATCCCTGAATCCAACATGATTTTGTGGGGAGCTGAGTCTGTCCTGGAAAGCAAACGATTTTTTACTATGTAGTGCGGAGATAAAATCATAGAATCATAGAATCAACCGGGTTGGAAAAGACCTCCAAGATCATCAGGTCCAACCCTTGATCCAACACTGCCATGGTTACTAGACCACGGCACGAAGTACCCCATCCAGTCTCATCTTAAAAACCTCCAGGGGCGGCAAATCCACCACCTCCCTGGGCAGCCCATTCCAATGCCTGATTACTCTCTCCGTAAAAAATTTCTTCCTAATACCCAGCCTAAACTTCCCCTGTCAGAGCTTAAGATCGTGCCCTCTTGTCCTACTGCTTGTTGCCTGCGAGAAGAGACCAATGCCCACCTGGCTACAACCTCCCTTTGGGTAGTTGTAGAGAGCAATGAGATTTTTAACTACCTGATGAATAGAGATTTAACATATCCATTCTTTACTTTTCTCGCTCTTATGCTTCTTTTTTCAGGTATATATTTGTACTCTTTCCCCCTGCTTTTTCTTTTCAGCTTTCCTTCATGTTCTTCCCAAGCACTGTCACTGTTCAGACCCAGCTGATAGTGATCAGGACCACAGATGTGGTGGTGAGGTGGGAGAGGATGAGGTTTTGCACTCTTTGACATCGTCACTTAGTCTTCCACACTGAAGCTCACACTCCCTCGAGATCTAACTCTTTCTGTACAGAGAGGATCCTGCAAGAATAGCATTTGTAAGGTGATTTTACCAAGGACAACACATGGACAAGAGTGTGGTATTGCATCTGAGAGGTTCCTGCACTTACAGCAGCAGCTCAACTGGCCTCCACTGCAGCAGGAGGGACCTGGCTTTGCTCCTGGAAGAAGGTACAATGGAAAGCAAGAGCCTAGAAAACACAGGACATGGAATGGGTCCCACAATCCAGAGGAGTGGCTTACTGGACCTTGATGTACAGCAGGGAGCACTGGACCTTGATGCACAGCAGGGAGCGCTGCCGATAATAAAGCTGGATTTACAATGCAAACGCTTAACTAGCGAGCTGTATTTCCATGTAAATGGATTTCTATGAATGCATGTATGGAAAAACAGCAGCATGGAGGAGTGGAGTGGAGCTGAGGCAGGCAGGCGCATCCAGCATGAGCAATTTACTATGTTAGTTGGGAGACCAGTGGAACCTCCTCTGATGTTCTCCTAATGTCTAGAGTTTTGCTTAATAAGCAGAGAAAACACATACTTATTACAACCTTTAAAAGTGCATACCAAGCATAGGTCAAATATATATTTGAAGACAGCGTGACCACAGCAGTGTTCTTTGGGGATCTGAGTAATAGAAAGGCATCTCTAAGTTTTCCACTTAACAGACCTCTGTATATCATCATGGACACTTGTCCGCACTTGAAATGTGGCAGTTTAATAACCATGAAGCAACTGAAAATAATAAATGAGTAAATGTCTGCCGAGAGCGATATTAATTATTTGTAACAAAACCATCTAGCCAATATGCTGTTGTACACATAAGATTAGCTTTGGTTACTACATTAAAAGGTCAGCATGAAATGAGGGGTAGAAAAACAACATCTCTGGTTCGTGAACATGTGCTGTGGACAGTCAGGAGTGAGATGTTCCAGCCCTCATCCTGATGTTTAAAAAAAGCATGGGAATATGTTATTCTAATCACTCACATCCCATTTATGAATTTCAGGTCATACTCATCAAACAGAAATCACGAGAACATGTACAGACTATTTTTGATTAGCAGCTAAAGTCTATTCCTGAAAAGACCACAGGGACAAAGAGACTCTGCAGCTGTGCGTACAACCAGGATAACATCTTGGCCAGGAACAAACCTCCATTATCCTTGACAAATAAAATATGCACAGTAATCAGGCAAGGGAGATGTCCAATGTACAGTTAATTTTGGTGAGGCATATTGATCATTTTGCAGTATTAATGAAGTGAGGCAATATTTAGAGGTCTCCAAGGGTATGTTAATCACGAAGGTTTTGCCTTGCTGTTTCAATGTGATGCATTAGAGACAGTATGGACACCATAGAGAAACCAGTCAACAGACCACTAAGCGATGATCTGTGCTATGACCACATTCCCTAAGTGAAAGACTTATCAATATTCAAGTGTGCCTAGCAAAAGACCATGAAAGAAACCTGTGAGATGTCAAAGGCTAGTCACAGAGGAGTCAGGCAAATGAGGCTTTCACCTCATCTAGACATACCCAGGCTTTGGTAGGGGGGTGTGTGCAGTATATTAAAAGAGAATAAAGATAAAACCCAGACAAGATAAAACCCAAACATCAAAGACACACGTATGCATGAATGCATTTTTGTCATATTGCTACTTTCATTATAAATTTTTTGTCTAGTCTTTTTTGCTATAAATTTTTTGCCTAGTCTTTTCTGAGATTGTTTCGTACGAAATAAATGTAATTGCATATTGAGTATAATATTCAGAACATGGGATGTAAGCACACACAGAGTCAACAGCTCCAAGCTGGGTGTAAGGATGGAATTTGGTCTCATGAGGGACAGGGACTGGTGTGGAAGTGACTGTAGTGACAGAACAATATCCCTTCTGAATTACTAACACCAGACATTCAAGGGCAAATTATTCCTTTCCAGCCTGTCTTTTTATGGAGTCTTTCTCTTCTCCCAAAAGATGTAATATGTGTTAAAAGGGAGTTCAAGGCAGTAGGTAGCTTCTCGTGCAGGGAATTATAACACCTTCCAAAACAAATGTTTAATATAAAGTATGTGCCCTCTTGCTTCATGATTAACACCTGAATGTGCACTGCTAAAAATGCCATGAAGCACAAGGGCAATCTGGTCACACTGCCTTTTACTGGGGCATCAAGTTGTATCAAGCAGAAGGTTTATCCAGCTCATTAATACGAAGAGATTTTTGATCTTGTTTTTCTTTTTAGGATAAGCAGATTACATTAGAGTTTGCATCAGATTCTGCTTTCCTGATCAGTGGAACTTGCTTACTACAGATAAGTGTGACAAGTTTAATTTATGCTGGAACAGAACAGTGATGAAAAACACTGAATCTAAATAAGATTATTGATAAAGCTTTCTTACCGGGAGAGGAAAATGCACAGTAATTCATACACGCACGTACGCTCAGTCATATATACACAGCCACTGAATCTTATGACATTATTAATGGATTTGTTTGCCTTTGTTATTTTTAATGCCTAAAATACCTTTGTTGGATGGCTAACTTTAATGTCATATTGGCCTCAGATTTCCCCCTGAAGGAACTTGCAATCTGTATTAACAACCCAATTCAACAGAGAGGCCCATTTAACACTCTTATTAGCTCAGTACAAAGATTAATTAAGCAATGATCTCTTCCAAACAGCTCCTCATCAGTGGTTAATAACATGTTTGTTAGTTAACTTCCTAAGGCTAGATCTGTGATGGGAAATGTTCTGGTGAGCTGGTTAACTGTTTTAGCAATTGTTAAAGGTTTTATTGTCAATGTAAATTGTACTTCAGGATTTCTAACAGGACCAGTGTTCATAAATTGTTATCTGCCAAGAAAAAAAAAGAGTGAATTTATTCATGTAGACAGAAAATTAGTCATTTAAACAGTGGGGGTTTAGAACTCAATTAGAAACTAGGCCATGTTGAAGATAACTATATCTCTACAATGGTCTTTGCAATATTCTTTACAATGTATTTTTAAACACGCCTAACACTTCTGTTGGCTTTTTGAATGTTTTTATTTACAACAGCTTTCTATTGCCATCTAATAACCCTTCCGTGACTCCTTTTCCAGCAAGCTTTCTTGCAGCTGCCCACCCACAAACAGCACCACGTGCCAGCAGCAGAGGGATGGAGTGGGTCAGGGGTGACAGCTAAGAAATAATTGGGATCAGGCTATATATTTTTCTGTCCACCACTAATCTAGGTCAAAAGCTGCATAACATTTAATTTTGTAAGCATGGAAAGAAACTTTTGCAGGTCTTGATCGGTGAATCACAAAGCTACCCTAGTACAGAAGAAGGAAGAGGAGAAAACCCCCAATAATTCAAATTAATTTAGGGTTAGTTTGATTTCTCCTCCATTCCTTTATGGGACTGTGTCAGCATTTATCAGGTTAAAGTTGGTTATAATGTTTCTTTTGGAGCTGCAAACCCTGTACTTTTATGCCCTGCTTAAAAACCATGACATCATGTAAATCCTCCTAAAGATGCTGATTGCAAACATTTAGGACACCTCTGCCCATGGAAAGCCTGAGGTGTGACCAGCCCCATGTGGCCATGGCCAACATGTTGATGCTTCTCATCTGAGCTGCCCGGTCCCTAGCTTATGGCCAGGAGCAACACAAGAGACTACAGCAGAGGCACCTGACAGGCTTTTGCATGATGGCAGAAACTCTGCTGCCTGTGTCCCCTGGCCAGACCAGAACAATTACCCTCTGTAAACTGTAGTAAAAACATATATATGTGTATTTCAGTAATAATCAGGGACAAATCTAAGAAAACTCCTGGTTTTTAACTAACATTCCTTTTTTTTGATACAAAAAATAAATACAACAATGATTAGGTACTTTCAGAGCAACACAAAATATTTCTAAAGAAAAAACCCCCACCTGATAAATCCTCCTCTTCTGTTCTCGGGTAAAAAGCTGCAAACCAATTTCTACGGTTCAGAAGCAAGCAGGGAAGGAAAACATCTTTTCAGACATTTGATTTATCACTTTGGTAGTACATCAATTTTATCATGTCCTTCTCTTCACACTTCACATTGGTTTATACAGGTGAAAATTAGAGTTGAATCTCCCATACATAAATGTGATCTTTCCTTTCTGTCCAGATATGCATGGCTGAGCCGAGCCTAGAACTGATATATGTGTGTTGCCAGGAAAAAAAAGTCTGACTCTTAAATTCTCTATCCAGTTGCCTTATTTACTAACTACCCAATGCATTTTGCTATAAGCTTCAGCAATTTAAGCAAAATCAGGATGTTTTATGCTCTTATAATATTTGAGCAGTATTAAATCGCTTTTCCTAAAACAGTGCTGAAGTGGGACCCTATTTTGAGCAATTCCTTATAAGCGAGTCTTGTGGTTATGTAGCACTCCCATGATGACATTTCAATGTAGACGGTGATGTCATTGGTCTTATGTTTCAGGAAAAGGCTCACATGCCCATACAAACATGTACAATGAACAGAACAGCTCTGTTTTTTATGGGTTTAAAAATGTTTTTAAAGCAATGTTTATCACTCTTTTTTTTTTTTTTAAGCTTCAGATCTGCTAAGATTCCATGCTTCCACTTGGACCAGAGGCTGCCATGATTTATTAGACAGCACTCTCATTTTTTATGTGTAGTTATGAATGCAGTGTTAACTAGACCAAACAACAAGACAGAACTGTGCATCACACCCTGCCTGCACTTTAGATTCTACTGACAAATAGGCAAGGCCATCTTTGTAATTTGTGCACCAAAAAAGAAAAAAAGAGTGGGTTACACTGCAGTAATAAAAGTGGAAGTTAAAGGCATGAATACAGCATACAGATTATACTAACATTCCAGAGCAGATAGCAGTCACAGTTGCCCATTTATGTTTTGACAGTTCATGCATCAGATGAGATCTGCAAAGAGGGGTACCACTGCCTGGGGAAAGTGAAGAACAGAATAGTTGCTGCTAAGTGTGAATTTAACAGTGCATTTATTATTTGGGCAATTTGCTTTTGAATAAGCTGGCAAAAAAGACTTTTCCATAAAGAAAAAAAATAGAAATTCAGATCGTGCAGGAAAAATGTCACAGTCAGGCATGTTACCTGTCAGTTTATCTCTCTCTTACAGTGGTCCTAACCAGACACCTCAATGGGAAATTCAAAAGCCATCAGATAGAGTCTTCTATTTTCTACCAGAATTAGACACAGGCTGACATAGCCTGCTCAGCAGCTCTTACAGTCTCCAAGAGATGAGCAGTTTAAACCTACACATATGACACTCTGAAAGATTTACACATGCCCAGGAGGGTTCTGAAACACAGGAACGTGATTGTCCGAATCTGAATGACTGTGTGATGGAACCTGGCCCATCCTGATCTGAATTCTCCACAAGCAAATGCCCCATGTGATTTGGCAGCTGGGTCAGAGGCTTTTCCCAACAGGCAGCTATCCTATTGCAGGAGCTAGGACAGCTTGCTCACACAGAAACAAACTGCTGGGTACCAGAAGCTCACAATTCCTGACAGCCTTCCCCATTGTGTAAAAATTCATATAATATAAGCTGTCTTAGATGCAGACTTAGTTTACCTAGCAGGAACAGCTGTATATGCTCACAGCATGCTCAGTCCTTTTGAAAATGTTGGTAAGTTTTAACTTCTGCAATGTCCTATAACTTGAACTATAAGCCTAATCAGGCACTGTGAGGAAAACAGGAATTTCCATTTTATTATTTAGTTCTGTCACTTTTAATTTTACTGAATTACAACTGAGCTCTATAATAAGGAGCAGGAAAAAGTTACCTTCTGTTCTCCTTTTTCTGGACCACTATTTCACAAAATTTAATAATATCTACTATTGCTCCTTTCCATTCTAAGGACACAGTCCCAAGAATTTTAATTTCTTTGATATAGGATCTTCCATGCTTTCCCCAAGTTCTCACCTGCTTTGCGATAACCTTTCCCGCATTAGGAACCTACTCATAGTGCAGTTTCTACCTTTGTGTACATCATCTTTTCTGTGTATTCTTCTATTTTTGGCTTGATGCACATTTCTCTACATCAGGTTGAATTTTTCCATGAACTATAAGGTTCTTTCTGGCACTGATATTGCAAACGTATGGCAGGCACTATAAGGTATAGACATTGATTAAATTTTCTGCTTCAGTGACATGTTGATGTGGTGGATTGACCGTGGCTGGACATCAGGTGCCCACTAAAGCCACTCCATTCACTCCCCTCAGCTAGATAGGAGAGAGAAAACATAATGAAAAGCCTGTGGGTCAAGATAAGAACAGGGAAAGATCACTCACCAATTACTGTCATGAGCAAAACAGATTCAATTTGGGGAAAATTAATCTAACTTACTATCAATCAAGTCAGAGTAGAGTAACAAGAAATAAACCTCAAATCTCATAATGCCTTGCCCCCACCCCTCCCTTCTTCCTGGCTTAACTTTAATCTCAAATTCTCTACCTCCCCCACCCCTCCCTTCTTCCTGGTTTAACTTTAATCTCAAATTCTCTACCTCCCCCACCTCAGTGGCACCGGGGGTTGGGGAATGGGGGCTGCAGTCAGTTCATCAGCATTGTCTCTGGGGCTCCTTTCTCCTCTGGGGAAGGACTCACACTCTTCCCCTGCTCCAGTGTCTTCCCATGGAAGACAGCTCTCCTTGAACTTCTCCAATACCCGTCCTTCCCATGGGCTGCAGTTCTTCATGAATTACTCCACCGTGGGTTCCTTCCATTCCCCTGCTCCAGCGTGGGTTCTTCCATGGGCTGCAGGTAGATCTCTGCTCCCCTATGGACCTCCACAGGCTGCAGGAGCACAGCTGCCTCACTAAGTTCTGCACCACAGGCTGCAGGGGAATATCTGCTCTGGTGCCTGGAGCACCTCCTGCCCCTCCTTCTTCACTGGCCTTGGTTCCTGCAGGGCTGTTTCTCTTATGTATTCTCACTACTCTCTCCACCTGCAAAGGCACAGGTTTTTTTCTCCCCCTTCTTAACTCTGTTATCCCAGAGGTGCTACACCATTGCTGCTGGGCTCGGCCTTGGCCAGTGGTGAGTCCATCTTGAGCTGGCTGGCATTGGATTTGTTGGACATGGGGGAAGCTTCTGCTAGCTTCTCATGGAAGCCATTCCTGTAGCCCTCCCTGCTACCACACCCTTGCCATGCAAATCAAATAGAATCAATTTGGACATCTTGATGCTCACTGGCAGAAGGACTTGAAACGAGCCAAATGAATGGGCCACAAGGCAGCAAACACATCTCCTTGGGTTTTACTCCAGTTGTAACTGTAATTTGCAAATTTTCTCATCTTGCTTCTCAGTCAACTCCTTCCTACATCACACATGTACAGGAGGTCACCCACTGTGAGCTGTTTTTGATGAGATGTGATCATTTAATCCTCTGGTTTACCTTCTGTTTCCCAGTTAATTTTAAATTCATGTCATTTCTTCATTCTTCACTTGCTACAGCTTGATTTTTTTCTCGTAACCTTGTGTGAGACATTTCAAAAGTCATCTGAAACCTCTTGATAACACATTTTCTGTGAGCATGGAAGACACAGACAAAGGAATGATGTCTAAGATAGAATGAACTGCAGGTTTCTTGCTGGCACAAGGCACCTTTGCAACTCAGAGAGAAGGTAAATCTTGTGTGCATCTATTCAGGTCCTTAGGGGGCTACTGTCTTAAAAGTACATATGAGCAGCTTAGGCCCACCTGTTCTTTTGCTGACCTTGAGTTTTTTCTCCCCACTTCTCACTTCCTCAATTTTTCAGAAGACAGAATTCATATTCCATGCTTCTCGTTTTCAGGGCTCCTTGTGTCTGTGGGTTGAATCCAGCTTCTGTAAGCAGAGGGAAACAAACCAGGGCAGACCAGGTGAGAATTTGCAGGTACTACAGAGAGTAGTAAAACTACTCCTCTCCCTTCTAGAAACACCCATTTTGAACCATGTTATGGTTACACAGCCTGCTTCCAGAGTATTTCATCAGTGCACTGTATGCTCAGTTAGCATACCTACATCCTTTTGTCTCCATCATTCTGATGAGCGACCTCCTGGCTTCTAGGAGTGTGAAGCCACACTCCCTGGCTGACAACTACAACCTATGCTACTCAACTGTGCCCCAATTCTGTTATTCCCTTCCTCACATACTTTCCATGCAGTACCTCAAGCACTCCTCATACCCTTAATACGTTCAAACAACAAATTTAATCATGAAGTTAATGAGAAAGAGCATTTTTCGTTCCCCCTAAAGTTGCAAGCTTTCTTGAAATCCTCATCCAAATCCCATTTCTTCAATCATCCCTTGTTTAGGAACTGCAAGCTTGCAACCATCACAATCATCACAATCCTTTCACACATGAACATACACTTAAAATCTGGCAGCACACGGCTCTGTGCCACAGCAGTTTGTACCAGCATGTCTTCTGACACTTCAGTCTTCATAGATAATACCTCGACTTCATCACTAAGGAGAACAAGTAAGCCTGTGGCAGGTGCATCTCCATCAGTGAAAGCTGATATCAAGAAATTAAGCTTTCCCAGAATACATTTATCTTCCCTCTTTCATCGATTGATTCCTACTGATAGGGCAGAGGCAATAACACTGGTTGTTGAGTATAAAACCAGTCTTTTTCCATAGAAGTTCAGGCACTTGGCCATTGAATGCTATGCACTCGTCTCTCCCACACAACTGGTCTCCTTTATTGATTTTGATAGGACAAATTTCCAGATTCTCTGGAGGCTAGTAGTTTAAGAAACCCCTTGCATCTTTGCTGTTTGGTCAGATTGCTTTGAGTTTAGGGCTTTCTTTAGAACTTTTTATTAATATTTTAACAGTTCGTTTGCCATTCTCCATGTGTTACCTGAAAGTGCGTCCAAAAAACCTTGGATGCCCACGCTTCCCGCAATACCTTACTTACCTCCTATACAACATGGTGTACCAAACACAAGCATTTGGTACCATCTCCTCGGGCTTCCCCTTTGCCTTAAAGCAAAGACCTCTACAGTAAAAACAACTGTTTTGTAAAAAGACCCTTTGAAAAGCAAACTTTGACTGCTACTGCAAAACAGGAGGTTCCTGAACTCTTCTAGCTGGTAGCAACTGTTAGAATTGAACACACGTGCTGTGTCCTGCCTCATACAGGCACAACAGCTCCAGTCAGCTTGCTCCCTGCTGAAGGGCAACCCTTCAGAAAAGGGAGAGCACAACTGCGTTGAGGCAATTCAAATAAAAGCCTTAATTTAGTAAAATTGTTTAAACTCAGTCTTTTGAGTACACTGTGCAGATGACCCACTGTCAAAATCTGTATCTCCCTCCACTAGCTGAAGCGGTAATAGCCCTAAAGTACTATTTGAGATAATGAACATGACAATATCCCAAGATACAGGTCATAGTCCCATTCGTGTCTTGAGGCTCTAAAAATCTGCTCTGTCTGTGTATCTGTTGCGGCTGCAAGAGCTGGGCATAGCATTTCACCTGGGTGAAAGCCTGCTTCATCTTACCAGCACACACGGCAGCTTGTTGTTCTGCAGCGCCACGTTCCACACCGTACTTTAGGGATGCTTAAAACTAATTTATCATCCAACTAGGCACAGCATGGGCTGAGCGGCAGAAAGGACTGACATCTCTAATTTGGTACAGGGACCGCTTTTAAGTTGCTGCCACAGCCTAAAAGGAGAAACTGAGTGGGGAAGATGCTTCTCTCCACATTTTCAGACTTGGAGCTGGAGCACACAAGGGCACTGAAGGCACACGTTCAGCCCCGTCCATGGCCCACTGCCTGAAACATTACAGGCTCCTGTGTACCCTCCTGAAGCCTTGCAAAATGTGAAACAGAATAAAATTCTTCCATGTACTCTTTTCCACACAAAATCAAACTAGGGGAGAAATAGGGAGAAAGACAGGCAAGAGGCTAAAAGGGCGAGCGCACCCCATCAGAGAAATGAGGATCAACACAGGGAAGGGGATGAGAGGCTCTAAAGCAAGGTATGCAATTCAGACAATTTTCATGCCTTTTTCTGAAACTGGGATGTGGGCAATTCTACTTTTTAAAAGTTACTGTAAACAATTGTCCTTTTCTTAAAACTACTGTAAAATTACCTAATGACAGTTTTTAACTTATATTCCCTGCAAACTAAATATTATTTTTAGCGAAAATGACAGAGACTAAAATACTCATATACAGGAATTTCACACTTACTGGGATCTACCTGTACAGTGATTCCTGATAGGTGATGGAAAATTGCTTGAAAAAAAGCAAAAATCTTAGTGCTTCCCAGAGGAAAAGGCATGTTTTCTGCCAGTACTGTAACATACTTCTGCACTCATTCGGTGTTGCAAGCTGAATCAAAACAAAGGTGTTTTGATTTGTAAGAGGCAATTTCAGCACTGTTCTCTGTATAATCCCAACAAATGACGGTACAGATCAGCACTGGCTTTGATAGGACACTGTCACTTCAGGAGATACCCAAAGCAGCCCATCAAACCTACTTTATTCTCCATTTTCTAGGACAGTGTGAAATATTCTTCTGCAAACTAAGTGCATATTATACCTTGACTGTTTTACAGGAAGAGTGTTTAAAGTAAGCACAGTGTAATTAAATGCCACACCATGAATCTATGTACTAGATAAGGCTGTTTCTAGCTATCAAACATTTTTATGTCTTCTAGAGACAGAGATTAAAATAGGCCTTAACATAATTGGTAGCAATGATCTAATAATTTCAGCTTAAAGGTAGCATTATTGTAGCTATAAAACAGGTGAAAATGCATTTAAATGCTGAATAGAATTGGTTTGTTAACTCTTGCTCAGGTACTAGTGTGTTTAAGACACACTATTTTTTTAGAAGCATATATGAAACTACCAATGACATTAAAAATAATCGTTAGTAGGTTAAAAATGTCCAGCAAGCAAAAAACAGAAGATAAAGTTTTGCCCAAATCATATAGTTTAATAAGAATCAAACAAATGGTAGATTTTTTATGTAATTTATATTTTACACGAGTACTATACACTGGTGTGTGGGTACTTACAAAAATAGAAATAAAACCCCTCTCAGATCTTCTTTAACAATTCTTTAACCATTTTACTGAACATTTACGTACTAGGTGTTATAGAAAGCATTATAATAAGAAATCTTTGTATTTGAAGTGAATTGCTATTCATAGTTAGGCCTTTGCTTGAACCCAATACAACTGTCAATAATCACAAGAGATGTGAGACAGACCTGCTGTTCAACAGCACACTCAGCATCCCACTTCAACATGCTCGTTCCAAGTGAACAAAAAGGTTAAAAAAACTAATATAAACCAACTGTCAAAAAATTTAATGGTTCATAACTCATTTTCAACCTGAATGAGAAAAACAAAAGCAAGTTGCTTTGCAGCAAGCCAGTATCAAGGTATAACTATGGATTTTTTTTCCTCATCCTCTATGAGCAGAATTCAAAGCAACAGTTCAGGTTTAAATGCAGGAAAAGTATAGAATTGCATAGAGAGACGTAGTCTGAAGTTTTAGAAGTCTCAATTTCACATGGAGGACTCCAGAGATTACCTAAACACACTACTGGTATAATCCAAAGATCCCACACAAGATATTAACTTCTCAAACTGAAAACAATTCTTACAAAATTGAGCCAAGGCTTGATGAGTCTCTAATTAGGCCCATGAAATGGGCAAAAACATCATTGGTCACTGCCTTTACATCCAAAACCTCCTGAAACTCATCAACTGTAAAACACACCCCAGTTGCTGTATGGGATTGATCTGCCCTGAAAATTAACAGAATGTAAAATATATGATACAACCACAGAATATCCCAAGCTGGAAGGGACACACAGGGATCATCGAAGTCCAACTTCTAACCCTTCACAGGACCCCCAAGTATCACACCATGTGCCTCAGAATGTTGTCCAAATGCTTCTTGAATTCAGACATACTTGGTGCTGTGACCACTTCCCTGGGGAGCCTGTTCCAGTGCCTGATAACTCTCTGGGTAAGGAACTTTTTTTCTAATATCCAACCTAAACTTTCCCTGACTCAGCTTCAGGCTGTTCCATCATTCCTGTCACTAGTCACAGTGCCTCCTCTGTGCCTCCCCTCATGAGGAAGTTGTAATTGCAATGAGGTCTCCCCGCAATCTCATTTTTGGCTGAACAGACGAAGTGTCCTCAGCCACTCCTCATATGGTTTCCTCTTACGACCCTTCACCATCTTTGTTGCCCTCCTTTGAACACTAAGAGCTTAGTATCTTTCTTATATTGTGGTGCCCAAGACTGCACAAAGGACTCAAAGTGAGACTGCCCCAGTGCAGAGTAGAGCGGGACAATCCCCTCCCTTGACCAGCTGGCGATGCTGTGCCTGATGCCCCCCAGGACAGGTTGGCCCTCCTGGCTGCCAGGGCACTGCTGACTCATGTTCAACTTGCCATCAACCAGGACCCCCAAGTCCCTTTCCACAGCACTGCTCTCCACCCTCTTGTTCCCCAGCCTGTACATACATAGAGGGTTGACCCACCCCAGGTGCAGAATCCAGAACTTTCCTTTGTTAAACTTCATATGGTTGGTGACTGTCCAGCCCTCTTATTTGTCAAGGTCTCTCTGCAGAGACTCTATGCCCTCCAGAGACTCAACAGCTCCTCCCAATTTAGTAGCATCTGCAAACTTGCTTAGTATCCCTTCCAGTCCTGCATCCAAGTAATTTATGAAGATGTTGAAGAGCACAGGGCCCAAGATGGAGCCCTGTAGAACCCCACTAGTAACAGGTCACCAGTCTGATGTCACCCCATTCACTGTTACCCTCTGTGCTTGATGCGTGAGCCAACTGCTCACCCACCACATGATGTGTTTATCCAGCTGTGGGCTGGACATTTTGTCCAGAAGGATCCTGTCAGAGATTCTGAGTATCAAAAGCTTTACTGAAATCCAAAAAGATTACATCCATTGACTTCCCTTGATCAACTTGGTGGGTTACCTTGCCATAGAAAGAAATCAGGTTGGATAAGCAGGACTTTTACCTCAAAGTCATGCTGGCTGTGACCGATGACTGCGTTGTCCTTCAGCTGTTTTTCAAAATGCATGTGTTAGTCCTTTTTGTAAGCCACTAGCATTTCCAAAATGCAGTTAGTCTGCTAAATATAGGCACCTAAAACTGGTCCTAAATCATTTCCTAAAGTTTTTTGGGTTTTATACTTTCTTTCTTCATCAACAAGAAGGGGAGCCTTAACTGACTAGACTACATTTCTGTGTCCAGAAATTACAGTAAAGGAAACCTATGTTAAAGATGGAAAAGAGCTAGAGTTTGGCCCAAATCCATACCAGAGGCTACTGTGACAAGAAAGGGATTTGGAAAGTGAAGACAGACAGACTCCTAGGAAAGAGGCTACTTAAGAAATACCAGATATGTACTGAGGGACCAAGGTGGTAGTGGGAAAACCCATTAATAATAATAAAAAAGATACCCAGTTAGTTTTCTCCAGTTTAATATCAAGTGGTGTTATAAACTGCTAAACCCAGACATCTTCACATTATTACACTTGATGCACCATAAAACAGGTTTATGTTACAGTGTAAGATTCACTATTATAAAAGTTGCAGAGACCTTCACACACAAGTCTTTATTTTTTACTCCTCCTATTGGCATCCAAAGCCAGTAATTCTTATCTGTGTACAAACGGAGTATTTTCTTCTATCTTCTACAGTCACTTTCCAATCAACCAGTTCTAAACAGCAACATCAACACTGGTAGTGAGAAATCAACTAGTAAGTGCCACTGCAGTCATTTGCTCAAGTCACACACACTTCTTGCTGGATAGCTGGCTGTGGAATTTTACTGTCCTCTGTCTTTTCCTGCCCAGGAACCTGGCAGACAGTTTTCCGTTTGAATAACCGTAGACTTAACCGTAACAAGTCACTGTCCATTGCTGCAGAATTTGTGTAAGTTTGTTTTGTTGCACCCTGTTGAAAGGAAAAATGAAAAATAAAAAAAGAACTGAAAGCAATGGCTTTTAACATGCAAACTGAGAAATTACTCTCAAGTACTCTCAATAATTAGAGGTTAAATCATACATATCCACTAGAAAAGACTTTGAGAATTAATGATTTTTCTATTAGCATGAAAGATCATAAATTCCAATGCAGTCGCAAATATGGCTAAAGCAATTTTTCTTTCAATTTCAACCTGAATTCTTAAAATTCTTATAAAAGTATGCGGAATCTTAAGTAGGAGAATTATTCAACAATTGCCTTTGAAATTGTATTTTACCCAGTTACTTTTATTATGCATTCTCTAGATATAGAAAATGTATCTCCAGAATTTAAATCCCCAAATGAGAAGAAACAGCACTTACCTCTAGTCTCAAACTTAATCTCTCATTTTAAGTAAAAAATAAACACCCTACAACCTCTCTAAATAATAGTCTCTTAGTTATTTATAGGACTAGGTCTACTTCAGAACAACAAACACAAAAACTATCTCCCAAGAGAAACTCTGCTTAGTGGAATCCACACTTTGACCAAGCACTGTAAGCAAAGTACTTGCCTTTTCATTCTTCATCAGCTGCTTACGAATTGCAGAATCCCTCCGAAAGCACAGCGCTTTACAGCAAGGACCCAGATTACTGAGAAGACCTGCTCTCTCTTCCTTTCGTCGAAGTGCAGCCATGTTCAATGCCCCCAGTTCATGTTCAAAAAGGTTTTCTGCATCTAGAAAGAATTCATAGTTGCAGAGATTAACATATACATGGTATTTTTGAACGGCAATATACAGTTATATGAAATTCCCTAAAATTTTACTATTTGTATTTCTGCCTTCTAAAAAATACCGAGGTTTGGAAAAAAAAGGATGTTAGAGTTTATAAAATAGCATTAACAAATCCTTTGCCATTCAAAGGGAAGGATAGGTGTTCTTCTACTTAGCTTCAGCACTGGGAAGCAATTTTGAGACAGCAGTCACTGAGAAGCCTAAAAATCAAGTGACAGGTCTGGAAAGAAGACAGGGTATGACTTATGGTCAGACCTGTGTGATGGAAGAAAGGTGTTTACCACTTGCATTAATCATAAAGTAGTCTAATTTTCACTTCTCTGCCAGACATCAGATAACTGTACCAGTATCAACACAGGGTCTGTATGGTTAAACAGGAGTGAAATAGAACTATCTAGAATAATTCTTTCATATGTGGTGGATGAACTACCCCTTCCTACCATCTCACCTAATGCATTTGTTAACAATACTCAAAGTGACAGCCCCTCAGCACATTTACCAGGAGAAAAAGTGAGCAGATCAAACACTTCTACAAGAGATGGATCCTGAGGAGAATCTTGTCCTGCAACAAATCTGTTTCTATGAAATGCAGGCAAACCCAAAAAGAGTGGCTGGACCACAGCTCACTGATTTATAACTCTTTTACAATAAATAGGAAGATTATGATATAATAGAAAAAAAAAAAAAAGGTAACGTATGTGGCTAAGTCCAATCCAGCTGCATCTATACAGTAACTGGGTGTTCAGCAGGGAATTTAACACTTCACCAGAGATGCCAAGAAATCTGGGAAAAATATAGCATCTAACTGCTACAGCAGTTTGGCAGTATACATACAGAAGAGGACAAAGATGCATTTTTAAACCACTCAAAATTTGGATGAAGCTCAGTAAGACTAGTTTCTAAACAAGGTGAAAAGAAACAAAAAAGTTACATGCAATGAAGGGCAGGTTAAAGAGAATTGCACTGAAGTCATCAAGACAACCTCAATGGTCCATCAAAAAATGGAAATAAGTGACAATATACAAAAAGGTCACTTCGAAGGTAACACAGACAGCTTGCAGAGTCTTCCTGGGTGCCAGATGCTTGCTGAGCATATCTGGCAAGTAAGCCTGTCCATACCCTTAGAGGAAACAATTGAATATAATAGATAGAGGACAAGTCAGCTACAAATCTCAGTTCCATCATGTGCTACAGATCTTTGTTTCCAAAGAAAAAATAATTAAAGAAACCCACCCCTAAACAACCTATCATTTCCTTTCTTTCTGCATTTCAGAGCATTACCATAAACTTTTCATCCTCAACAAGAACAAAGAACAGCAAACTCAGGAGTAAGAGAGGGAAACAAATTATACCACCATGAAGAAGTCCAAAGTGAAAATGCTATGTTTTCACTGTAACACACGCTGAACGTATCCAGCTTGAATTAATGTACTTTTTAGGGCATCATATTTGTGCCTTTCTTTAGAATACACGTGCTGTGGTTGTGTAATCACTACATGAAGAACATTCACCTGGCAGGTTACAGAAGAAGTGCATACATTGAAAGCCTGCTGGCAATTCCACTTGTAGCAACTTCGATGCACGAGACACTGCACACACCAAAGGGGCATCAACAGAGGCACTTCAAATCCCCCTTCCTCTCCAGAACAAAGTTCTGCTGAATTTGAGTACACTTAGGACAGTCCAGAGGCAGTGCTGGAGA
Source organism: Corapipo altera (assembly GCF_003945725.1). NCBI lineage: Eukaryota > Metazoa > Chordata > Aves > Passeriformes > Pipridae > Corapipo > Corapipo altera. The sequence goes on along the minus strand of NW_020884872.1, from coordinate 57,528,410 downwards.
GCCTCCTATTATCACTAAGGACTTTGTTTATTTCTAGTGAAGTATGCAAGCATTGCTGAGATTATTTCGAGTATCATTTTAAACAGCCAGGTACAGTGATTCTGCAGTGCAGTGCAAGGAATCCCTGGTAAAAAGCATTCAATTATATAGCAAAATTAAAGCTTACAGGGAAAGAGACATAATCATACCTTTATTATATCAGTTTGTACCCTCAGGAAGACTCAATATTTATTGACTTGAGGAAAAAAAAAAGTAGAAGCACTAGCAACAGCCCAGGATTAACAGTTATAGAACTCAAATGGCTCAAACATGATGGAGATTAGCAGGACTAGGAGAAGTTTTGGATTAGGCTTTTTTTTTCCCACTTATCTGAGACTGTGAGGTTAACAAGACAACTGCATGAAGAATAATGTAAAGAATTGAAAAGTATTGTTTCAAATTAAGAACCAGAATATACAGAGTAAAAAAACCAAAAAGAACATGAGCTCCACAGATACTATTAGTTACAAGCCATAATTTTCTAAATTTTAAATCATGCAATAATTTGCACAGAGATCTTAGAGAAAGCAAATATTTCATAGCCCTAAAACAACCATTCTACCATGCAATTTGTCACAAGCATCTCAACTGTTTCCTGTGACGCAAAGAGAAAAATCAATATTCTTTCTCATGCAAAAGCCCTGCTTACACTACAGCATTGCAGTAAACAGCACTGATACAGTTCATGCCCATCCCATCTATTACGCATGTCTTATGACACACTTTGTCCAAATTCCAAACCTATGTATTGAACTTCCCACTTCTAGCAGAGGTATAATATAAAAATTTCACTTAGTGCCTTCATTGTGACCCCAAAACCCCTATCTATGAATTCTAGAGAGGATCCTCAGAATAAAAATAAGATGACGGGCAGTAGACCTTAAGAGAAAATAAGAAATCTTATCTCTTTTTTGCGACATTACTACTGAAAAAGATATTTAGCTCTCGAAAACACTACTGATACACTTTGGGCTGGAAAGCATAAATGGTCTCACAGAAAGAATATTCTGCTAAGATAAAATTTTTTTGTTTTGGTTATTAGTCTAGACCTCCTCATCACTGCTGGAATGAAAACACTAATTTGACTGACATGCTGCTGTATTACATCCCATAATTTTCACACAATACTCATTATACACTTTCTATAGTCTCTGAAACCTAAAATAATGAACATTTCATTAGGACTTTTTCACTAAGCACAAAAGACAGTTTAATCCCTGCAGAAATTACCTTTAGGTTTTTCTAACACTCTCTGGCAAGTCTCTTTTATTTTGGTGAAGAGCTCTGGTCCTGCCAATCGCTTGGAAATGCCAACTCTCAACATAACAGCACCTGGTGTAAATTTTAAGAGAGCAGCTCCAGGCTCACGTGGTTCTTTTGGCTGCTTTGGCATAAGACTGGACCAATCTACATCTATAACATCCACTGGATCTGCAAAGACATTGACAGAGAATAAGTTATCACATTTGATTAATTTCATACGCTGTGTACATCACTGCTTCCTAAAACAAATATATATTGGATGAACATTGTTTTAGTTCTCTTGGACTCTGAAGGTAAAAATGCCAAAACCCACTTAGGTGGAAAAAAGGAGTACAAAAATATAAAGCTTCGTGGATTAAAAAAACAAACCAAACCAACTACCACTAACATCTGCTTAATTTTTATTGTAATCCCTGTGCGAAAGGCTGCTCAGACCCTGCTTAGCTTGCAGATTTGGACATATCACTGACACATTCACAAAAGTTACAGTACAACTAAACATGCTAAAACAGACTGAAATTAAATGCTTAAAAAACTAGTTACTATTTCAACTCTGCATGCTGGATTTTTTTTTTTTTTTAAAGAAAAATATACTATTTATTGCGTTTCTCTAGCACATTTATCATAGAAAATACAAGCACTGATCATACAGCCCAGATTACCCAACTGAACTTAAGACAATTAGAAGATCCCATGCTTCCCAATCCATTTGGAAAACACTGAAGCACAGATAGAATCTGATCATAAACTGCACTCCTAATTCAGAAATACTGTCAACACCACAACAGCATTATATACGAACTGATCTATTCTTTATATTCAAATAATCATAAAGGGGGGTTGATATACTTTTACCAGGCATCTTCTCATCCTCCTGTTGATCCTCACGCTTTTCAGCATCACCTGCCAGAATTTCATCCAGTTCATCATCACTGATTGGCTCATATTCTCCAGCACCAGAACCCAGTGACTGTACATCATTAGTCTTTGTTTCATCCTCTCCTCCTACAGAGACAGATACATACTGTCACTTTAAAGCAATCATATTTGTTTTCTAAACACACTTTAAGCTGCCTGAAAACAAAAAACGTTTAGTAAACTAAACTGTTAGCTTTTAGGGACAAGTATATTCAACATAAAACCAGGCATTAACTCACAGAAGTTATTTCTCCCATACACAATGTGGCAGTTTGAATTTTATGTACATCAGTCATTTTTTTTTGGTGCAGTACTAGTCAAACTGCACACAGATGGCCATATTCACAAGAAACATGTTGATTAACTGGTATCTGACACATAATTTATAATACAAATCTAAGTTAGTGCCACAAAGTCTTTCAGGTGCTTTTGCACATTAATCTAAATTCAAGATTCAGTCCCAAGGCTCAAGGAGAAGTAACAAAACTCCAAACTACAAAAACGTAATAGATATCCTGAATGAAAAAGTCACGCACAGAGTTTTTAGACTCTTTGTGGCAGTCACAAAAAGAGCTTTTAAGCCCTGTCAGCTTCCTCTAGTTGTTGTTACCCTCCCATCCATCCAGACAGTATATGCGGATTACAGATACCAGTGCTGTATGTGGAAACATTTCTTAAGACTTGTGAACACAAGACACTCAAACATTGTATTTTGCATTTCACGAAAGGAACATCTGAAGGCATTCTGTCACCTCCAAGACTGAAAGATCTGACTCAAGCATTCAAAAATCCTATTGTTCTAAACTCAGGCTTTCTTATGGTTCTGCACCATGGTACTGGCAATGAGTTGTGCCACACAAACTGGACAGAAATTACGAGGATCCTCCCCTGTGGATGACTATTCTAATATCTTCCAGCTCCCTTACCCAGAAGGGAACCTGCTTCCATTTTAAGTTCCCCCCTCATTTTTTTTTTGGCTTGCCTTCATAAAAGCTACAGAGGGAGAAGAAAAAAATAAAATCACCTCAAATAACCTAAAAATCAGCATGGAAAAATCAAATAAAATACATGCTAGCAGAGCATAAATTAACTACTCAGACCACCTGGTAATGGTTTGGAGGACGCATATAGCATCTTACTCATTATTTAAGCCCACTCCTAGAGCAAACACATTAAGGTTCAAAACATTATAATAATTTTATTATATTCTGATGCATTTTGTTAGAATATATACTACAGTAATTCATCCAAGTAAATACCACATACCTCCTTAACATTATCAGACTTGGAAATTGTATTTAGTTTTCTAACAAGTTTTTCCTTTTTAGAAAGGAAAGTAAGGTGTTCTGCACCAGATTTCATTTTGTGTATTACAGTTTAAAATATTCACTGCCTGTATGATCCACCTTCTGCATCCACACTGATCTACCAGATACACCAGCTCACCAGTACTACCTGTTTGGACCCATTAAAAATTTTGGTGTATTAAGCAATTAAAAATAATAATTCATAATTGTAAAATACATAAAAATTTTAACTTTGAGTCAAAGTTTGATAATTTCTGGACTATAATCCTATCATTACCTTTACCACTGTTTTGTGGAGATATACTCTCATAATAATTCTGCATTAAACACTCAACACACTACTCAGCTAAAAGGAATGATGTAAACAGGAGTTACAAACTAATGAAAGACAGTGAAATACACTAAACCTTAGAAAATCATAAACATGCTATATATAGCATGCTTTAATAAAATAGAATGCCATCTCGTATTTTACAAGAGATATTTTTCTAAAAAAAAAAAAAAAAAATCCTAAATATACCATAACTTCCCACAGATGATAATTTTCAGAGAATTTAGAACACAATCTTTGAAAAACAGACAAAAGAATACACACTAAAACACTCAGAAGTCTGCTGAAAGGCTGAACCTAAGAACACATTTAACATCAACAGCCTGTTTAGTTACAGGTGCCCTCTTGGAAACAGGTAATGTATCTAAGAATAGCCTTTCATTATCTCTTTTCTGAAGCTACCATACTGTACTCTCAGATTTACTCATGCACTAGTCCTTTCCTCTAACTTAAAAATAATTGATCTGTCTATTATAGCAAGACAGAGCAGATCTTTCGAGGCTCACTCTAAACACAATCTTTGTCAAGTGCTTCCACTTCAGAGATAATCTCCATAAATGGAATTTTCTCTATTGTACTGGTCAACCCTAATGACCACTTTGTGAGTAAGCATAAAGGGGACACAAGTAACAAATACTTCTCATCATCCTCTTGAGACAGCATTTAACTGCCCAAATTAACAATTAACACTACAGATAATTCTTATTAAGAATGCAAACACAATGAGCATAACCATACCATATACCAGTTACTCTGGGTTTAGACTCATTTCTTTCTCCCTATCCACGCAAAGCTCAAGCTTCTAATGCACGTGACAAACTCTTAAAGTCTGTCAGTTGTTTGCCCCTTACTTACTTTATTTGTCAATCCTAAGCTCATCTTCCCTAGGATCAGTAGGGCCAGCAAACTGAAGCCACACTTACCTCAGGAAAGCTATTTTTGGACTGTTGTGCTATGCCATACATATGTTTCACCTACTAATCAGACAACCAATTCTATGATAATAGGGTTCTGCAGAAAAAAGCCCCAAAGAACAGTTCCAAGTCGACACTTTTTTTTTCCCCTTCACTCATTACCTATCACTTCCAAAATAAGAAATAGATCTTACAGTGACATAACCAGGCAATCAAATGTTCATGTTATCCTTTAGCAAACTGCCTATTCAGAAACATTACACCTTGGTGAAATTATATCTTAGATAACTTATGCTTCTTTTCCTCAAGACTTCTTTAGAAATTAACAGACAACACTAACAACAATTAACACTATGGAAGTGTTAATTGCTCATCAGATTTCTCTTATTGTGCCTGCTTCCACAGTAGAGAAGCTGGAGCCAACAAAACTTTGAGTAGAAAATTATTCTGATATAGCTCAGTTCAGCACAATGCTAACAGAGAAAGAATAAAATATTTGTCAGCCCGGGTTCTTTCCCAGAATATCTCACCTTCTAAACTCTCTACCTTTTCGGCCTCATTTCCATCTTCAAAACTTTGTAAAGGTCCTAAATCCTTGTCTGTTTTTTCCTTCTCTGAAGCTGCTGAATCCCGACAAACTCCATCAAACTCCTTTTCATGATCTCTGTCCAGTTTTGTTTCACTATGCTTTGTTGATTCCTTTTGAGAAGAGATGTCAAGAGTTCTCTCTCTCTCTCTTTCAGCAGTATCAGGTAGTTGTCTGTCTCTTTCTCTCTCCAGCTCCCGTCTTTTCTCCCTATCCCTCTCTCGCTCTCTGAGTCTCTCTCGTTCCCGGCTCCTTGGCCAGTCTTTGTCAACATCTCGGTCCCAGTCTCTCTGTCTTCCCTCTCTCCTGTCTCTCTCTCGTTCTCGATCATGGTCATGTCGATCTCGGTCCTGAAGCCTTTCCCTGCTATCAAAGGACCCAGATCTGGAATGGACCTGACGATCTGATTCAGGAGAACTTCTTCTTGAACTGTGGCTTCTTGAATCTTGACGATCTGGATAAAATATTTTAAATATAAGCATGACTATGACACATAAATGTAATTTTACTACCCAAAACATTTTAAATATTCAAGTATGAAAATACATTTCTCAAAAGCATCATCTTCAAATAAATAATGCCTTCAGACTGCCTATAGATTTAGAATCACTTAAACATGAGGTAACTTCTCCCAGTTCCAAAAATGAATTGTAGTGGCTACTTTTTACTATGACAGAAACCAAACTGAAGGTACACAATCTTAACTCAGAAATTTAGGCAAGAAAAAAAAAACCAAAAACCCTCAAAGTTCATATTTTTCAAAACATGTTTTCTAAAAGCTAAGAATGCTTTAGTTAGCAAATGATGAATTCAGAAAAATAATTTCAGGCATGTAACCATGAGGAGAACAGAGAGTAGAAATGCTTTAAGAGGAAGATATTTCCCTAGTGATGCTGTTTAAATTTTAAAATATTTTACCTATTTTTTTATACATGAAGTGCACAAATAAAACAAGTCAACTGTCATTATTTTGATTTGGAATAAAGATGATTTCCATGTGCATTGAAAGTATGCCTAACAAGAACCACAACAGATTTACCTAATTTTGCATAATTTCAGGAATTTCCATATAAAAAGTAATGCTAATAATGAATTTAAGTACATAATTTAGATGATTAAACTACCTCAGTGTTCTGTTAGCACAAGTATTTTCTCTTTCCATGAGGTTTTTTGTCCTACAAATTACTTTATTCCCCAGACAGAATGAACTGCATCTGAGTCAATGTTTTGGTATAAACAAAATGGTAATCCTGCCCGCTGAGGATCAGCTTCTCAAGTGTGGTAACACTTGCAGGACTCTTAATTCATTCAGTTTTACAGTGAATGGCACCTCCCTCTCCTGTCACGCTAATTAGAGCCATGCAGGACTCATTCGGGATTTGTACACAGAATGACAGTCAGTCTCACTAAAATGTATCTTTTTACCTGAAGATGTGCTGCGACTGGGTTCCCCTCGTTTCAACTGATCGATTCTGGACTTCCGTTCAGTGATTTCTAAGCTTTTCTTCTCTCTGTCCCTGTCCCTATCCCTGTCTCTAGAGCTACTGTGCAGGATCCTCTTCCGTCCAGTCTGGTCATCTCCACTGCGATGTGCTGACTCATTGGAAGGGGATCTAAGTCTGCTCGAGGCATGGCTCCGATTGCTACCAAGGCTGCTGCTGCGCTTCTGATCCACAGGTTTGCGGTGTGGTCCATCCTCTATAGTAACATGAGGGGCTTCCACCTTTTCTCCCCTCGTCCTGTGACTTTTTCTATGGGAATCATCAGTGCTTCTTTCTGGAACAACAATATCACCACGTTCAGGAACATCTTCATCTGACCAGTCACTAAATGTTGTATCTTCTCTTTTTGTGGGGACTTCTGCCACAGCTTTCTCAGGTGGTGCTTCAACCAATTCATCTTTAGTTACAGGAGGGGTTCTTGGGCCTTTTTTCTTTTTATGGTGTGGAACAATTTCTTCATCAGAAACTTCAGAATCACCCTTGGATCTCTTCCGCTTTTTCTCTACATTTTTCCTTTTTTGACCTTTCTTGGGTGAAAAGACCTGGCTTTCCTCAGTTGTCGATTCATTAGCGTACCTTTCCACCCCACTGTCATCATCTTTCTTCTTCTTTGTGGCCTTTTTCTGTACCTTAGACTTCTTCTTGCTGTCATCATGCATTCTATCAGAAGCATCCCTTTCTTCAGAGGGACGGTGTCCAAGATTTTCCTGAACCCTGGACCGGGAGCCTTCTGAAGCATCTGGTTGCTCTCTTTGCTTATCTGCTGAAGAAACCCTCTCTTTAAACTCTGGTTCTTCATAACGCCGGGAACTTTCCTTTCTGTCTGATTTTCGCTCTTCTTCTTTCCAGCGACTCTGCCGCTCTTCTGTAACATGAGAGGGGCTCAGTGACCGGGATTCCTGTGGCCGCACAACCTGGCTCAGCAGTCTGTGCTTTTCATCTACAAAATGTGAAAAAAAATGTACTTCTATTGTTTAGGAAGGAGAAAGTGTGAGCATTTGGTATCTTCTGCATGCAAAATAAAGTGTCAATTAAAACATATAATCCATTACTTCAGTTAGATTTCCTAAACTTTTTCTACTGCTGCAGCAGCAACAGGCTATTTCCATTTTGGTAAACATGCATCTTAAACAGCAGATGTGGAAGACACTATCACCTGACAGACACAACAAACAGTGACAAAATAAAAGACAAACAAGGATTCAGACAAATGGCAGTGCTCATAAAAAATATGGGGAGGACACTTACAAAAAATTTCCCCATGTTTTTCTATTTCAGATTGCAAGTTATTTTCCATAGACACAGGGAAAGCTGGATCCAGCTGCAGAGACAGCCCACTCCCACTTACTTTTATCATCTCCACTGTTGTAAGCATCACTATCAGGAGAGTGATCCCGGCGACGTTTGGGTGACTGACGAGGACTTGGACTGCTTTCGTTTCTGTGACGCTTCCTGCAGAACAAATATTTACCATCAAAGTTCTTCAGGAATCTCTGAATTTATCATCAATACAATCCCTGAAGTCTAAGTACCTCATACAGAACACAATACATTTAAAGATGCCAGGAAGTTTTGTAGTTTTTTAAGCTATTATTCCAAAACTGAAAGTATGATCAGTTTTTTGAGCACAGTGTAAGACACCTTAAACCAAAATTCAAAGATTTAAGGCAACTATCTTTTTGCCAAAAAGTTACAAAAGACTATAAAGGTCAATTTTTCCTGTGGCAATGATCCTTGCAGCAAGCTGACCCCAGCTGGAAACTAAGTCCCCACCCAGGTGCTTCCTTACTTCATCCCCCTGTGGAAAGAGGGAGAACCCGTATTACATTATTTATAAGAATCCACAATTCCCTCACACAAAAGCTACTACTTATTTCCAAGCAAAGCAATCACAAGGGCAACACTGTTTTGCTCATTACTAATGGAACAATGAGAATTTTATTGCACTAAATCAAAAAAATGCAAAAAGCAAATCAGTGCTACACACTTAAAGGAAGCACCACACATGAACCTGGGATATTGTTCAGGCCTTCACTGGTAGCCTTCTGGTATTGAAAATATAGTAGTGCAAAGCATAATGCATGTTCCACAGAAATTTGATGAATAAAGTCACGAACCCTGACCTAGTTAGCTGCTATTTGACTTTCAGGCTTCAAAAGGTACCACAGTCTTCTATTATGTTTCCAAGAATGCAAGCATTACTAGAGACAAGACCATGCAAGTAGACTTGGAAGGGAAAATGACATCGTTTGACACCATTGTTAGCTCCTGAGTAGCTCCATGATTCAGCACTAACAAAACATCAGATTAATTTCACCAGCATAGTACTGATTTGGGGGCCACCAGTATGTGTCACACAGATGCAGGGGAGACATGGTTCCAGACCAGGCCTCTGCATAAACAGGATGTTTTCTTCCTTATGATCCTCCCCTGTTTACTAATTTTAAGAATTCAACAGTAAAAGACTGTCCTTTTTTTTCTCCTTTGACTGAAGTAACGCTCAGATCCACTCACTTGGATTTTCTTTCCTCATGGACGTCTCTTGAGCTTCTTTCTTCTCGGATATCTTCTCTCTTATCCCTGCGGTCTTCCCTTCCTTTTTCCTTGTCATCCCAGTCTCTTTGGCGGTCTCTTTCTTTATCTCTGTCTCGACCTCTCTCCCTTTCGCGTTCCCGCTCCCGATCTCTTTCTCGTTCTCGCTCCCTTTCGCGTTCCTCACGCTCTCGCTCCCGCTCCTTCTCCCTCTCCCTCTCTCGTTCCCTTTCCCTGTCATGGTCCCTGTCTCGGTCCCGCTCGCGATCCCTGTCTTTGTCCCGCTCTCTCTCCCTCTCCCGTTCCCGAGCACGATCTCGTTCCAACTCTCTTTCTTTCTCCCTTTCTCTTTCCCGGTCTCTTTCTCTTTCCCTTTCTCGGTCCCTCTCCCTTTCTCGCTCTCTCTCTCGGGCCCTTTCATCTCTCCTATCATCAGACCGATCCACCCTTCGCTCTTCTCTTCTTTCATCCCGCTCGAGATCATCACTTCGTCCTTGATGTCGTACGGGTGAGCTTGCCCTCTGGTCTGTAAAGAGAAGCAGGTTGGATTACCAAGTGTTAAAGGGATACACACTGCTTCCACTACACTAATAAAAACACAAGAGCCTTTGTTTTGGCAATCTAGATATTGGTTTGCATAAACTCCCTGCAGAAACTTGAGAATTTCCTTTGAGGATGAAAGAAGACAAAAAGCAGAACTAATTTTCAAAGATATTTCAATATTTAGGGAATGAGCTTTCCTCTGATAGTTACCAAAAAAAGAATTTATTTTCTGCCAGATTTTTCTGGACAGCTTCAGAATATAAATATATGTTTAAGAGCCTAGCTATTACTACTGTATTACTCAGTGATTCCAAATCTGGTATAAGACCTCAAAAAGCTGTGAATGACATATATATGAAATGTTAAGACTTCTGCACAAAAATCTGACTTCCTAAACCTATCAGGAGTCATGTGCTTTACAAGTACTCAGACTATTTATAATACATAGTAAAAGCTTCTGCAAAATAAGAAATAATGGCCTATCTCATCATCGAAGGAGGTCCCTGCACAGAAATACACAACCAATCCCACAAGAAAGAGAGAAGCAAGGATGAGATATGGGAAGCAGAAATGCTAAAATTTTTCATACGTATTCACTGCAGAGTCTTAACAGCTTTAGAATCTTGAGTTTTTCATTTTTCAAACAGTAGATTAGAGTCAGAGGGAAAACTAAACAGATGTAGAAAATTACTGATCCAGAAGGACAGTGCAATCTAATTGTACTTACTCTCCACAGACTTACCTACATAGTATTAATTACATTTTGGATATTTTTTGAGTTTTTCTATAAGTTTTGCCCACTTCATAGTAATTTCTATGCTCATGTTAGTAGTATTTGAGCCACAACAAATCAATAAAACTATTTTCCTACAATATATATTAAGAGCACTTTACAAAAGAGAAAAAAATGGCATGAATGACGTTGGTATTTTTTGGTCCATTACTCTGAGGCTGAGAGTGCACTTTGCAGTAAACTGAGACAATGTCCACCAGGCAGGAGTAGGAGGAGTCTGGACAATACTAAATCAATACAGTGTGCATTTCCATCGGTGTAATCAATTTTCATCCCTGAGTGAATTAACAATGATTTAGTGCTCCCCTGTTACCAGGTAAAATTAAAAGCCAACTTGAGTGACATTTCTGCCATGGATATAACACTTCTTTTTTAAAAAGGGAAATCATCAATCCATGCAGTCGGTTTGTTGAACAGATTTCACATTCTTTTAATGGTGCCTATAACATTGTAATATGATTTACTGTGCATACTAAGTATTAGATTTTATAAAGAAGTCCTGTAACTCTTATTCATTATGTTAGTTTTGTTGAAAAAACATCTATATGAAAGTCTTATATGAATCAAATATTGCAAGTGTATTAGACAATTAGATGTGCATAGTCAGCACTTCTTACATGACTTCACTTTTTTAAGTGCTGTTTCAGTGGTTGTTTGGAACACTTACAAATATTTGCCCTAGTTGAAGAAAGACAGCTCAACTTTGCAAGCTTGCATTTTAAAATCACACTAAAAAGATTCTTTACATATCAGAGAACTAAGTACCAATTCCAAATCTATGTCAATTTTTCTCGGAATGACGAATGTTAGAACTGTGGTCTAATTATGGAAACTGTGTCTTGAACTGCAACTCTGTGAAGGATTTACTCTTACAGAAGTGGTCTAAATTTTTAAGGAAGAGGACAGTAAATTTTCAATTCAAGCTCTCTATATTTTTCCTCCCAAAGGGAAACACAACCCATTCAAAGCAATGAAATCCCTTGAAGAAGTATAGTTTGTTTAAAGACTACTTGGATGAATAAGCACAGACAGTTCCAAAATCCAGCCATCCGGAGAAAGGACACAGTATTCATGCACACATTGCCAATGGAAGATCTTACTACAGAAGTTAACTTATATCAAGAATAGGACTAGTGTCGGTGTATGCTGTCAAATGAGTTAGTTATGAATCAGTGATGTGGAGAAAGAACAAGAAAGGAAAAAGGAGGGAGAGAGAAACATACACATGCATACATATACATTTGACTACACATGTATGTGTAAAAATGTATATTAGAATACCTCTTTCTCTGTTGTCACGCCTATCCCTTTCACTATGTCTTCTTTCAAAGGAGGAATCCCTTGCTTGATCTCGACTGTCATAGCGATCCCGATCAGCATAGCTACTCCTTGATTCCCAGCTGTCATGGTAGTTTCCACTACTGCTGTGACCATCAACCTGGGATCCTCTAGTCCCTCGACTTCCTAATAGAGATGCAGCAACATAAAACATGAGCTTCCACATGTAAGGAAGTCCACTGATATTTATACCAACCAAAGTAATAATATCTAATAAACTTGAATTAGTAGTTCATGGACAGGGATTGTAGAGTCAAATTCTACTTAACCAAGAACTCAAATTTCACATTTTAATTGTAAAGTTCTTATTTTCAAACTGCAAAATCAAGACTTTCTAAATCACCAGCCCCTGGTCATAGTACAAAGTCTCCTGACTAGAAATATAACAGTCCAAAAGTCAGTTCACGTTTATTCTGAGTAGGATGTAAGCTTGCAGATAGCACAGTAAGAATAATCAGAGAAAGCAGAGATCCCTTTTCCTGTAAAAATTGCATGTCATCTCCCTCATGAAAATGTCACAATAAGCCTGAAAAAGCAAAATGTATTACAGAATGATTAAAAGGTGGTAAGTGAAACTATTTTTTAAAGTGCATCAGACTTGTAAAAATATTGCCAAAGATTAAAATCCCATTTTTCAGGGGATCAATCAAGAAGGGACGGAGGGGTGCGGCGGAGAGAGGTGGGTGCGTGTGAAAGATGGTTTTCAGGTATTAAGACATGTGGTTGCTTTTGAAAGAAGACAAAAACCTCACTACCCAGGGGAAAACCCAGGGTTGCAGAAACATTAGAGTGGTGTAAGGGTTAGGGTTTGTTTTAAAATGGCATGGCAGAAAATCCATGTTATGCTACTTTAATGAATGGAGAACACAGAAGTGCTATAATTTGAACAGTACTTTTAATTTAACAGCAATAGAACTAAACATAATTTTAAAAGCTTGAACTATCTGGTTTCTATAGCAAATATTAAAAAGGCAGTAAGAATGCAAATATTCAATCTCTAATGATAGGGACACGTGAGTTTTTTAAATTATACAATACCTTTGTCAGATAATTCTGGCCCTCTGCCTCGACTTCTGCCAGTTCTATCACTTCTGCTCTCATTTCTGGACTCACTTCTGGAATCATTCCTTGTTTCAGCACGAGAGCTCTCCTCTCTGCCATGGGATCTTCCATAGCTGCGCAAGTCCTCTTGATACTGGTCATCCTTCTTATGGGCATCACGACTCTCTCTGTCTCTGTAGTCATGGGAATCCCGTGTGGAGCGTGAGTCTCTCTGATCACGACTGTCTTTGGTATCTCTGCTATAATCCCTCGTATCTCTGGAGTCTCGAGTATCTCTGGATTCCCTTGGCTCCCTCCGATCTCTGTTGTCTCTTGTGTCCCTCCGATCTCTTCCATCACGAGACTCTCTATCATCTCTATGATCCCTGGAGGTACTCTGCTCTTGGTCATAATCGCGGTCATCTCTTGTTTCTCTTTCTTTTTCTCTTTTCCCTCTAGTTTCTGTAAAATGTTTAAAAGAATGTTATACATCTAGCTTGATCAGAGCAAGCAAAAATTTAGCACGCAACACTAAAATAATATAGAAAAAAATACTTATCACACACAGTGAATCAAAATTAATATGTAAATCAGAGAAGATTGTGTTGGAAATCTATCTACACATTCAGTAAGTTTTAAAGATCTTACTGTGAATACAAATCTCTACAAATATCTGACTGTTCAAAAGACAGTAAGTGTAATTAAAAAAAATTCAAACATACTAAAGAGTAAGCACATTTCAATAACTTTAAGGTAGGATCATTACTTTTCCAATCACAGGTTCCTCTCATTTTCTACACATGCTTCCAGAAAATTTGTGCTGTATTTAGACCACTTGCAAGGCCTCAATGCCCTGTTAAAGTTTGTTTGGTTTTTTGTAATTACATATTTGTAATATTACTACTACAGCAAGATAAGTTTAGAGCCAGTCTAAAATAAAGCTGACATATGTACTCTTTGTAATGTGTCTCCTGAGAGAAACAGTATGTTTGCTCATCACATATTGCTCCACCAGTTCTACAGATTTCTCGAGGGAATGACTGTTTCTTTGCACGCACCTCATTTAATGTCAATTAAAAAGACAATAGACAGAGCAATCAGTGAGGACTGTATTTGGGCACCTCACAGAAAAGAGTAATAGTTACTTATGAGTATCCTGCTGAGAAAACTACTTACTAAACTGACACCATTACTGCATTACATAAGAACGACCTAGATATATACCTACAGTATCTTTACAATCAGTCCAGCCTACATAAGCAGTCCTATCAGGAATACTCCTATGCACTGTCCCTGAAAACAGCACCAACAGCATAGGAAGAGTAAACACAGTTGGTATTTTCTTCACCCCTAGACATTGGAATGGGTGCAGGTAAATAATTTTCAATTATTTGAAAATCAAATTTCAAAATGCAATTTGCCAACAAACAAAAATTATTCTGAAGTGCCATTTTTTATTCATACCATCCCGCCTTTCGTGGCGCCTATCATGAGACTGTGAAGTCCGATCGCGATCATGTCTTCCTTTTTCTCTTCCAGGAGATCGGTGTCTTGAAGGACTTCGCTTCCTCTGAGGTGGGGAGGAAGAATGTGGGGGATAGGGAGAAGATGATCGCCTTGCAGGCGGGGAAGTTGTCCTTTGATAGGATGGGGAAGGAGTTCTTTTGCGGTGTGGGGAAGGAGAATGTCTTTGAACAGAGGAACCTGACTGTGATGAAGAGGAATGATGTCTGGAGGATATGGGAGAATGATGCTGACCTGACGGGGAAGCAGATCTGCAAGAAAGAGTTAGAACAGGCATGAGTGTAATAATTTGACTTGATAGGTTCTTAACATACCATATAAAAAAGCAATGAAAATAATTTGCCTATTCTCTACCCTCTGATGTTTCTACAAAACATCAAACCAGTTTTCCCTTTAGGTTGCCATGGATACACCTCCAAAATATGCTTATCTTTAAATGATTATTATTTAATATTCAAGAACAATTTGTCCAATCAAAAGTATGTTACATAGCTACCAGAATGCTTTCCTGGGGAAGAGAGGGAGGAGTCAGAAAAAACCAACATTATTCCCCTCCCCGTCCCCAAATCAAGAACCGCTGTTTTCTTCAATATCAAATGCTTTTCAGAGGTCATGGTAAAATTAGGCAGATAACTTTTACAGTGCTACTAGGAGGAATTTTTGTTTACAACAGCACTGAATTTTTTTCGAAAGCAACAGCAGTCTCCTTCTTACACACTTTTAACATCTTTTATTATATGCATCTATCTTTAACCAATTCAGACTTGGATCCAGAAAAAACATACACACAGCTACTTAAAATTTTAGCAAACGTGAATGTTTACTTGAACAGGGAAAACTCATATCTGATAGAATAAAATGTACATAGAATGTCTCTGATCTTCAAAATCCCATCACTTAATTAAATATCATTTACACAAGGGCAAACAAATTTCCTCATAATATGTTATCCCATGCACAGTCTAATGCGGACAAACACACGCTTCTAGTCTTTGGGCTCAGCAGTGCCTTTTTTTCCCCATATCAGCATCAAAGTAACTTGCAAGTATCTTTTTCTCATAAAATATGCATTGCCCTTAACTCCCAACTCCCTTCCACTTCACAAAAGTCCAGAGACCAAAAAGAGAAGAGCAGGAGTTAGAAAAGCCACATATGGAAAACACATTTCCAAAAATTCCACTTAATTTTAAGTCCCTGCTTTTGAATATCCTGTACAGTTTGGTAACTTCAAATAAACATCCAGATCCAAGGAGCAAAGCCTTGGGAACAGAATACCAAGTGAAATCAGTGGCAAACTGAGGTAGGAACTCAAGTCTGTAAGGATGTACTTTTTATGTAAAAGACAACACAGATTCCATTACAAAATCAGATATATTCACTAAAGAAAGCAACTTGACTTGATTGTTGAAGCATTTCAGACTTGTCAATTTAGAGAAGTCAAACAAAATTTTCCAAAGCAATCAGAGTAAAATTTTCTCAGGGTCAGTCATAACTGACAGAATCCAGCAGACTATCATGACTTACTGTCTTTACACTAAGACTACATTTGCTTTTCCCTGTGAAACCATTATTTTGAAACATGGGGTTACCAAGATTGGCTTGTATGGAAGGCTTTCAATGGTAAGAAGACAAAACATTTAAAATATCCTTTCCTGCTTCTAGTGGAAGGCCCATTTATCTTCCCTGTTTAACACTCCCTTGCACAACACTTGACAGAAGTAGGCAATGATGAGCAAAATACTGGATGTCATGGTTTAACCACAGCTGGCAACTAAGTACCAGATAGCTGCTCACTCACTCCCACCCCCAGCAGGACGGGGAGGAAAATTGGAAAAAAATTGAAAAAACCTATGGGTTGAGATAAGAACAGTTTAAAAACTGAAATAAAGTAAAACACAATAATGACGATAACAATAATAGCAATTTTACTGCTATTGGGGAGATAATAAAAAGAGAGAGAAGAACAAAATCCAAGACAAAATGTGATGCAAAATACATTTGCCCACCAGAACTGACGCCCAGTCCATCCCTGAACAGTGATTGGCACTGAGCAACTCCCTCCAGTTCATATACTGACCATGACACTCTATAGTAAGGAATATCATTTTGGTCAGTTCAGGTCAGCTGTCTTGGTCATGATCCCCACCAGCATTTTGTGCATCTGCTCACTGGCAGGGCATGGGGAACTGAAGAGTGAGCACTACTTAGCAACAAATAAAACATTGCTGTGTTTATTATTCTCATGCTAAATCCAAAGTACAGCACTGTAAGCAGCTACCAGGATGAAAATTAACTCTATCCCAGATGAAAACAGGACAGTGGAGTAAGCCAGTTAGACCCCGGAGTCAGCAAAAAAGCAGAGCAAAGAGTACTGAAGAGGTATTTTTCAGACTCTGTACTACTGCCAGTTGCAGGGGGAATGGGCTGCTCTACTGTCTTCCCTATAAAGAATCCAATTATAGAAAATGTCCATCAGTGACATCTAGCTTAAAACAACTCAGTGTTGTTCCAGCTGAATTGAGTCACCACAACAGCAAAAGAGCTTGCTTACAACTCTTTAGGATTGCTGAATGGATGGGTTTTATTTTGCTTGTTTTATCTGCACGCAGATATACAGGACATCTGGAGCTTCTCCCCCACCCTTCAACAGAAGTGCAGAAAGCAAGAATGTCTCCCTCTCTATTATTCAAACATAGGACTATAGTAGTATTTAGCATTGCCATTCTAAACCTAAGCTAACACTCTTTCAGACCAAAATAGGGAGCCTGCTCCATTCTTTTTATTGGGTGGTAAATAATTTTTTCTGAAGTCCCTAGAACTAGCAGCATGATATCTTCCTTAAAGCTTCCTGCAAGAAACTTCATATTGTACTGTCCAGCCAGTTGTGCCTGCTTCTCAAGAAATATATGAAGAGTCAGGGGGACAGTGCAGGGAAAAAAAAGTTCCCAAAAAATCACAGGCAGACTCTGTCTCATATCAGACTTCTGAGATTTTACCCGAAGACCAAACATTTGAGAGGAACTCATAAATAGAAGCCCACGCCATGGCTTGTGTTCTTGACATGACAGGTACCCTCAGCGTAGTAACTTGGCAAAAAAACCCTAGTCTCAGAGTTCAAGTGTTTGAGGCACAAACATATCCACAACAGACACGTATAAACAAGTAGTCAAACCAACAGAGGAAGTCCTCAAACTAGTACTAAGGGTAATAAAATCCATGCAATTGACCTCCCACCTGCGAGAGGGTGAGAAGTTATGTTTGTGAGTGGTTGACTTGGTTGGAGCTCGGGAGGTTTGCCTTCGCCTTGCAGCAGGTGGTGAATACTCCCTGGAAGGGGAAGAATTACTGCCAGAATGATCTGCAGGACTAGGAGAACGCTTCTGTCTACGGGAGCTTTCAGAGGGATCCCTGGGAAACATAAACAGCAGCTTGCTTAACAGGTGTAAGATGGCATTAGTACATTTCTGAGAAACTACAAACACCTCCAAGACAGAATCCGTGACTGCAGTATCAAGAACTATGTTATAGAATCATTTGTTCCATCTATAATTTCACATATGAAATTAACTTAAGCTAGTAAAACTCAAGAAGGCAAAATATGCACTAAATTTCTTGCTGTGCTGGACTGTGAAATATAAAACTAGAATATGGCAAAACCAAAAATATCTTCTTGTAATTTTACCTAATATTTCACGTGACAGTGAAATAGAACTTCCATCAATGGAGAAATATATTGCTACTTTATTTAAAAATTTCTGTAATATTGGAACTTTGAGAAGCCCCAACCTCACTCACACTTTTAAAGGCTAATCCCAGCTGCAAATGAATGAAAGCAATCTGTCAGAACCTTCAACTATTTCACTCACTGTACTTCAGGTAGATTTGACACTACTACTTCATTTTTATTATGGAGGGAAAAAAAAAGACAAGAATCCAATACTGAAACAAAAGGCTGTAGTCACCGCAGCAATACCTGATCATAGTACAGTGACAAGCCAAGCATTGTCTCAATCCTAGAATGTTCTTTTCTACTGTTTGCAACTTCCTTCCAGTAATGGAGTGTGTAAACATGAGGGAAATAATATAAAGTAAATATGGTATAATTTATTTAATCAATTAATAATACAAAATTCACTGTTCATCCACTCCTTAGTCTTTGCTATGTCAGTTACAAAGTAAGACTTACAAACATGTACCCTATTTTCATCAAGAAAACACAAGACTTAAAAATGCAGATTATTTATTTTTCACCTTAAGTGGATGCTTATGCTTCAGAAAATTATAGGAATAGTCATAGCAGTCCACCATTTTTGTTAATATATAAATATGTACATACGCAAAAGTGAAGCAATTCTAAAACCCCAGTAGTCTTTGACTACTTCAGGAATGCTTTAACCTACTGAAGATTACGGAGAGTTTAAACATACCACTGCCAATTTATAAAGATAATAGTCCTCTCAGATTTCAGAAAAGTAGGCAATCAGACAAGTGGATGACTTTGATAAAGATTTTGGCATGACCTGCTCCACTGGTGAAGGTCCAACTTCCTGAGAAGTAATGCATCTTTCAAAAGGGCATTTTACAAACTTACTGTGTTATGTAATTAAAATCTACCCATCTGTTAGTTATAGTCTATCAATTCATCTACATAATGCACTTAAAACACTTAGAGTACTAAAATGTTGTTGGCAAAACAGGTATAACTCCTGTATTATTCAGCGTTCTGTAAAAGATAGCTTTAAAAGCAAGGTCTACGTTACATTAAAAGCTAATAATGCAACATAACTTACCTCTGCTTCTCTTTTTTCTCTTTGTGCCTTTCGAAGTCACGCCCTCTCTCTTTCACCTCCCTTGCCTTTTCTTCTGAACGTTCTTTTGCTTTATGTTTTTCTTTGTGTTTTTTCCCTAGGGGAGTTTCCTCTTGTACTGGAGGAGGAGGGCTAGGGGTACGAGGACCTTTCTTTTTACTTTGGTTACTTTTAGAACTCCTAGAGATAAATTAACAGAGTGGGGGAGTTAAAAAATAAAGAACTGACAACTATTTCAAACAATGATTTCTCAGATGTTGGCAGGAAAGTTATAACATAAAAGGCCTTGAAGCTTTTGGATAGGATTCACCAACTCCATTAGCAAGCAGTGTTCAATAGCTGTACTTAACTGGAGAGTGAATAGTGATGGTAAAAATTTACGTTGACCTCTTTCCTTTATAGTCTTTACTTCTGAAGCAAGTGAACAAAAATAGGAATTGCTGAATTGCTCCCATTCAGACAGAACCCATTTTCAAAGACAAAATACCCTTACATGAACTGCACACATCAGAGAACAAAAACTCAGTAGACTACCTTGTCTGTTTAGTCTCCCATTTCTGCAATGCAATACCCCAACCACATAATACACGTTGTTCAAGTAATTTTGTGTTCAATTTAATGTCAACACAGGATAAAGCATCCAAATATTTTTGAATATGCATCTCACAATATGAAATAGTGTATATTTTTCATAAAATCTACCCCTAATATAAACCCTATCAACTAGGTCTCATTGCATACTGAATGTCAGCACCATACCAGCACATGCTATTACACTCCTGCAGCAGAAATAAAATTGTTTTGTCCCTATTTTAAAGGGAATTTTTTGCTTAGCAAATGCAGATGTCTGGTTATACTGCTTCAGTAATTTCTTTCCTATCTAAACGCTGCAAACAATGATCCAAAAGGTACTGTGGCCTTCCTAAGCAAGAACTTAAAAACAGGTTTTAGAGACTGATTTTGGCAGTACAGCACCCAGCTGAAATCCTGTGGTTTTTACATATCTTATCCTTAATTTTTCCCTCTCACACACCCCGATCACTTCTTATCCCCTCCTGAATTCTGAGAAATTCCCTGCCTTGGAAGTCAAACATTATTCTTGAACAGTAATATGCAATACCAACAGAATGTGCAGTTGTTAAAATTTTAAACATTTCATTTCAGTCTAGAGAGGCTGCAGCATTGCAAATGAAAGTGCTTCCCACTTTTTAATGGTTTATATTCATCACCTCCCTCACCTCCCAGAGACTCTGGACATTCAAAAAGAAAAAAATCTGCTTGTAAACCAAGAAATTAATCAAATGACAACAACATCCATGTAACAGTTTTCTGCATAAGATGATTCACAACACAAAATTAAGAGACCTTCCCCTAAAGTTATATAATCAAGGGCACTGAAAGCAAGGAAAATGGAAAACACATTGATTATGAAAATCCTGGTAATAATTATTAGTGTGGTTCTCTGTTCTCACTCTCTTGCAAGATGCATCTACATACTGACCTCTGCTGATCCAAAAGTGGTGAAGATACAGTAGATGCTTTCTTCTCTTTCTTACTAGTTGAAGAGGATGATTTGGGACTGGATCTTCGTTTTGGAGATTTGCTAGACTTTCGTGGTGATGGTGATAATTTAGACCTAACCACCTCTGGAGAAATCTTGAGGAAAAGAACATAATTAGGCAATAAGATATTGATGCTCCAAAGTGTAACTGTATGCCGATATATGTGTCAAATATACAAATACAGTAACAGTCTATATCTGAGATCTTAACCATGTACACCTCTACCTCAAATAAACTAACCACACTGTTTGCAAAAAAATACATAAAAGAAAGACAACAGATAAAGCGTGGAGGAAGAGAAGGTGATGCACTCTGCAATACATTACAAACACTGTAATTAAAACTTTAAAATCAGTATGCTTACAAGAAACACTCAAATTTACCTGAAAGACACCCTTAGAGGATTTTTTTTAACCTTTCCCAAAATTTTAGGGTTTCTAACACTTGCAGCTTTGTCTCCCTCTACTCTGTTACTACAAGGCATGATGGAAAAGAAGACTGGCAAATGCCTTGTGTTTTCTTTTACATGTCTTCTCTGTTTAAGGTCTTACTAGTTTTGTATTATTAAAATGCATTAAATCCTATGTATTTTTTAACAGTTGACTTCACAAAGAAGAAGACATGGTCATTGTGCTGAATGATTGACTAGATACTCACTACTAATACCTAAATCACCTACTAATTACACAGGTGCCAGTTATTTATTATCATGTAACACAAAAGCGCATTTGTAGCCCAGGAAGCTTAAGTCTTCCAGGAAACAGTTAGAAGTCTATGAAGTGGCTGATGACTTGTCCTTTTTATTTCACATTAACACAATACAAACCTCTTTTTTAATTACTATTTCCTCTCGTTTCTCCATGTTTTCTTGTTCCAATTTCATGAGTTCTCTCTGAATCTTTTGGCGCTTCATTTCCAAAGACAGCTCATGATCATAATCATAATTAACATCTCCATTATCAGAGTCTTTATTAAAAAAAAAAAGGAACAGATTAGCAAACAATTTCATTTGAAATAAATAAAAATATTAAGTATAAATACTAAATTTATACTTGGATGCCAAGTATAAACATTTCCATGACTTTTAAGCACTGCACAAATGGATCAATGCAGTAAAGTCACATCTCTTCTCCAATTATGTGTATAACTGAAACAACTTGAGTTAGTTCCATACAACCTGCAGGTAAACTCTTTAACTTCATTAAAAAGACCACTCCAACTTCTTTCATGGATGTTCATCCATTAAGAGGATGGTAGCAAGGTAAACATAGTAAACCACTTATTTATATTTAAATTACAAAAATCCCTAAACCGGTGTGTCTTCACAAAGACAAAAAATATGTAGAACACTACTTAACTGGGAAATCTTACATGAAAGAGATATAAATATTGATGCATGATACTAGAGGGTTTTATTTAATACAGTATCTTCAAATCAATTGATACACTTATTTAATTACATCACACATTGATTTTAAAATAAGGTCTGTATGAACTCTTTCATCGGATAAATATACACTGAAGAAGTTTGTATCTGGTTTTAAAACATTATCACTGTTTGGTTTTCACATCAAAAAACCCTCAAAAAATCTAATTTTTTCATTAAGTTGTGGCCGGTTAATATCATATGCTTTCAACCTTGCAACCGAAATATTACTGAAAATTGAGCTTACTCACTCTGTTGACATTTCTTGTTTTGGTTATGGCTATTTAAATCTAATGCTCAAAAAGCACTTAGCGAAAATGTGTCAAAAAAAATTACTTCATTAAAAAGTTATTAGCTTTCACTCCTTTCCTACACACAGGAATTATACAAAAGGTTTTGCAATAACTAAACTAAGTCTACAAATTCCCTTCATGTGTCATGAATGAACGGGAACAGTTTAGAGAAAGGTGCAGTTCCTAACAGCACAGGTTCTTTCCCAGTCCATCTGTCTTCTTATATAGCACCCACTAGAACTTAACAGACAGTAATTCTACTTCATTCATATACCAGTGATTGATCACTACTTTGAAAAAAAGCTTAATTCTCAAGCAGAAAGTCTTAGCGTTTAAGACTTAAGGCATTCATGTTATATGTTTATATAGAACTTCTTGTTTTTATGTTCCAAACTTTTTTGACTTTCCATGGAAACATGTCATAAATTAATTTTTATTAAATCATGCAAAAAAAAAATCTACAAAGGAGTGAAAATTTATTATGGCTTCTCTTCCATTGTTGTATTGTGCTCAAGACACAGTAAAAACTATTTGCAACACTTATAGCACAGAGTATTGAAAAGCTACCTAGTTAATGAAATTTACAGGGAGCTCCATCCTACAACTTGCAGTACACTTTATTGCAAATACATTCATTATATCTCAATTACCTTAGAAGGGAGCAGAACTGCCATCTTTTCTTGCAATACTGTAACTACTTGTGAAACACTGACACAAAACTACAGCAACATCACAATTTATTGAAAGCTGCTGTAACTTCATTGTGAGGTGAACTTGGACTCAAGTGAAACTTAGGAAAGAAGAAAACTGCTGACACAGTAAAGGGACGAGTACTATCAACAAGGACCACGAAATCACCTTGTAAGTATTAAAAAAAAACACCAAAACCCCACCAACCCATACAAAAGTGACCACAGAAGGAAATCCAAGACCCTTAGCATTTTTCAAGTGTTTTCAGAATATAAATAGTCCAATTGCTACCTTCAACTGTTGTTATTCTAATGGAGCCCTTGTTAATGAGACAGTTCATATCATTACAAATTATGCAAAAAAACCTACTGACTTCTGAATTCAAAGGAGTTACACTCTCCCATCAGACTGACCAGTTTCAAAATTACTTTGTACGCAACCTGGATTCAACTAGTGATCTAAATGTGAAAGATTCAGCCATGGAGAACCCAAATTTTTTTTTCGTCTGAGGAGTCAAAATAGCAAAATGAAAAAAAATACAAACATGTTTTTAAACTAAGGTGGTTTAACTATTGTAACTCTCCAACTCACATAACTTCTTTGCTCACCTCCAAAAAAATTTAAATTAATAATTAATGGCTGCTGCATGAAAGTATTCTGCTTAGAAACCAAATTTTTAAGCACTTTACATACAGCACAGTAATCTCATAGTTCTTTGAAGTGTCAGTAGTTAGTTTCCTTATACTTACCTTCTCTATTTGTTTCCCAATCCCCATTTTCCTCTTCACTTTCTGGTGTTCGCTCCTTTGTAATTTTGATATCCTCCTTTTCTCTATGTCTTCCTCGTGAAGACTCTTTCTAGAAAGGGAAAAATGCTGCATTAGAGTAAACGACTTTACTCTGAACGAAGTCTGAAGAAGCAGGTGTATTTTACATGGTATTTTGGCTGTTTCTTTTTCATAGTACAAAAAGCATTTCCCCTTTTAGCCTGTTGAACAAATACCTTCTTAAACAAGCAAAGACTCCACAGGCAACATGTTCTAATGCGATTTCATATAATCAGTATGCAAATAGCAGATGGGGAAAAGAGAAGAAAGTTTTCATAAAATAAGAAGGTTTAAAGTCAGGGCAAGAGTCGAGCACGTATCAGAGAATAAAGTTTAAAATAGGCTCTGAAGGAACAGATTAAGTTCTTACAACCAGAAGTTTAATGAACATTTAAAGAGTATAATTTTAACAGCTTGAGCAAGAGTTCTCAGCTGTAAATAAGAATATTTATATGCAAGGCAGATGAGACTCAGAAGCGGAACTATTTAACTCTCCAAAGGATAAAGAAAGTGTGTGTGGGGGAGACAATAAAATAAGAAAAAACTGAGACCCGCGGCGGGCAGAAGGGGAAAAAAAGTCTAAAGCAACACATTAGAATCAAGTTTTGTTGACAGTTTTGTGTTTGACTTTCACTGCCCCTGAGACAAGTCTAACTACTGCAGTAGCACCCATTTTCTAGGTGGTAGATGGTCCAGTGGACATCTAAGAAAGCCAGAGACTATCCTTACAGGAAAAAAGAATTTCAAAAGTCAACTGATGCTGTGCTGCTCTTACCCCCCTGATAAATTCCAGTAATAAAGCTGCAGTGTTGCATCACTGCATCTGCTGAAGTGACATTCTCTAAATAATCTACCTGGGCTCAAGTGGAATAGAGGAAACAGTTTCTTTGCTACTAGCAAAAAAAAGAACATTCAAGCTTAGAAGTATCTCAGGTTAATTTACTAAGTAGTAAATCAGAAGGAGTAAATAATGAAAGTCTGTCCTATATCCCTTTTGTTCTCACCTTCCATAGTGCCTTCTCTTTTCTGGGGGGATTCTTCCATATTGATATGTGGGAACCTTTGGTTTTATGCCAAGAAAATGAGATGCCTGAGAATTTCACTAGCTATTCCTTATTGGGACTTAGATCTTAATTTAAAACCTTACCATCACCTTAGAAACACAGGAAGGAAATAACATAACATTGTGGGTAATCACTTAGAAATGAGTAAAATTCAACTATTCCTTTTTATTCACTAAGTGTTAAAATCTTATCTCTAGTTCAATGACACAAATGTTCACAGAACAAGTACTGCATTTATTTTACCTACAGAACTAAACCAGATGTTTCAACACAGTTACCCTCGAGCCTCTCGACGCATTCAGTATATCACATTCAAAGCCTTAGAAAGGTTGGAAAAAACTGAGCATTCGCTACGTAACACTACAGAACATCACACCAAAGAACTAATTTGTTTCATGTTTAATTTAAAGCAGCTGGTAGAATAAGAAAAAAAAAAATTTCTCCATTTCATGACAGGATCTCTAAAATGGTGCAGAAGATCATAACCTATCGAGTCAAGCTGGTTGCTGATACCACCTGCACACAAGTCTACAACCACTAAGCCATCATCGCAACATGTACTAAAGGCATTTCAGTGTAAGAGCCAATACTGTACTATGCTCCAAAGCAAACTACTTCAAAAGAAAATGACTCTGATGAGATCTGAAAATCTGTAAGTATATCAACAAGCCTCCCCTGCAATCACTTTTTTTTCTTAAGACTGTTTTTTTTTCCTAGCCCGCCCTCCATGAAGGTTGCATCTGTTCTACTAAACTGTGTACTTCTGCTATACGCTTCAACTAATTTCTACAACATTAACTAACAAACCCATAACTCCCTAAATACAAATACTAGTTTCTATTAATTCAACACTACTTGTTACTAGCAAACCGAAATACGAATGTTAGGACAACCTCTCCACACTGATTTAAAAAAACTTCTCAAAGCCAACTCATCAAATAACTTGTCAGCAGAGAACATGCAGTAAGTCAGAATGCTTCAAGACCAATTTAATAACCCATGTTAAAAGTACTATACAACCTCCATGTATCATGCCTACCTCTTCAAACTTACAACCCAATATTGTAAGCATCTTGAAACAGCCTGTATTTTCTCCTTTCAGTGGAAAGATTCAGTAATCTTTCCACATTCATATTTCTACAATCATATTTCTACAGAAGAACTGAGAACAAAAACAGCTATCAAACTGAATTACTGAATATAGGGGAAGGGAATAGACTATTTTTATGCAAGCATGGTATTTTACACTAAATGCTATTTTAGTTGTCAGGAAAAAAGATTCTGGCAACATTGCATCTTGAAAAACAAATCTCAGTTCAGAAACTGAGTATATTTTTCCTGGGGCATAGAAACCAAGCATTTAAGTTATGATGGTTTAGAACATATACCTAAAATTTTCTCACCAAAAAGTCTTCAACATATTCCTTTTCTTTTACTTGTTACACTTATAACACATTCAGTTCCCTCATACTATGGAGATTAAATATTTTCTTCATATCCTTATAGACCTTCTTGTACTTTACATGTTTTTTCTCTCCCTTAACAAGCCAAGTTAAGCTCTTGAAAGCCAATAGCACGTCGTTCACTGGTACTTGGAAGATGCTGTACCCACTTCAGCCACACTTGTAAACTATTTCTCTGCAGACTCTGAAAAAATGCCATTTACTAGTCAAGAAACATTAAACTCTCATAATAATGTAATTATTTACTAAAAAAATACATCGTAGATTGTCCTAAGAATAAACAACTTAGTAGACTTTGTCTATGCTGTTTTCAGTATGTGCTTCCAGCTAAACTATTTACATGTGTTAAACAGATTATTGCAGTTTAATGCTGATGTTCAGGAGAAATGCCACATAAGAAAGGGAAAAAAAATATGACATTATGGCTGACTTCTGTGAGTTTTTATTTTAATTTAATGCTTACTTAACTTGAAGTTCCATACCCTATGCGATCAGCACTCTACAGCACAAGATTTGATGTCTACTTGAATAAATGTTCTCACTACCACCAGAAAAGCCTGGCCAAGCACAAAAGGACTCATCCAGTCTGTAAAGTCTATTTCTAGCCAAGAAGTGTTATTTGGCCAATACTGATGAAGAGAACAGAAGACTCTTACAACTAACAACTCTTATATGGCAGAAACTGGTTTCAGCCTTATCAGTACATGTACATGCAGCAGCAAAATAAACTAATTCAAAAGCACAGATTCCTTCCAATCTAGACTAAACTACATGTATTACAGCTAGAATCTTTTGGGTAAGCACAGTACTGTTTTCATCTAGGTATAGTACCTTTTTAGTGTTAACTACTACCATGCTACAGAAACACATAAGACAGTGAATCAGAAGTTCCCTTGACAGGAACAGGTATTGTTTCCATTTCAGAGACGGAAGACAAAAGTGACTTCCATTTCCAGTGGAAACAGTCAAAAGCCACAGTGACAAAAAGCACAGATATGAAATAAGTAATATACAACCCCTATAAAAACCTTTCCTAAATGTACATTAAGTTCCTCCCACTGTTTCTGCCAAATCACACACACCTTCCAGGTTAAGACTTTAAGTAATTATACTTGATACACACCAATGTAACTAACTTCTCACAATATGGAGAAAATTCAATACAAAAATTTCCAACTAAATACAGGAACAATACAGGAACCTTAACTAATTATTTGTATAATAGCTGATGCACTAACATACGGTGCTGAAATAATTCTGAACACAAATCGGAGAAACACAGACACAAGTGAGTTCAATGTAAGTATCCACATAACACAGCATATTTTCTCTGAAAATAATAGTACAAAGCATGAAGAAATAATAAGGGATGTAATCTGTAAGCTGTCCATATAGGAAGTTTCTTCCTAAATACATACAGATTGTACTACTTATGTATGTCTCCAAAGAACAAGAAATCTCTTCTAAAAAGGTTTTATACTCATTATAATGTCTTAACTTTTTGTGGAACTTATCCAGGGTTTTGACTGTATCTTCTGGTAAATTGTCATATATAAGGTAAACAGCATTTCCCCTTGTCACTTTCAAATTTGCCACCCTCTCTACTTGGATAAAGTATGAACATGACGCATCTAACTTACATTCTCCCAAACATACATTATATGCATTCACCCCATGATCTTTCTTCTCTTCAGTTTATTTCTCACCTCTTTGCCCACTTCAAGACCTTTGACCATAGTATTTTCTTGCATACAGATGATGACAATCGAACAGCATTTCAAATAAAACTGGACCACGAATTTCTACAGAGTAACACTGATCAATTTCTACTCCATTTTTATATACCTGAGTGTTTGCTTCTGAAACTGTGACTTCACTTTAAACAGATGGTTTCATTGAGCTGTCCACAATAACTTATTTTTGTACTGCATGGTTTCAGTTACTTTTAGAAAATTAATTCATGATTTATTGTTATACTTTCTTCATTGTGCATTACTTCGCACTTGCCAACATCAAGTTTCATCTGCCATTGTACTGCAAAAAACTATCTTCCCAAACTCCCATGGCACTCCTCAGACTTCAGTAAACTCAACTACTGTTTTCATATCTTCTGCAAAGTTCAACATTTGAGATGTCCAACATTTTTTCTACATTCTTTAAAGTTATAGCTCTTTAGATGAAGCACCACAGCATTCTCTGTAACTCAATTTCAAATTAATCTTCAAATTAATCTAAAATTTTCCCCTTAGCTAGATTCTAAACCTGACAATACTATGCTTGGTATTCTTTGACTATCTATACATATGCCTATGCCTCAAAAGCCTTATTTCAAAAGGAGTTATTTAAGGTTTTACCTGTGTCAGACAGTTCTCTCTTAACTACTAATCTTCAAAGTTTCACGGTAGTACTCTGGTGAAGCACAAATTTTGACTGTAGAACAGTGCTGCTCTTTTTTTTTTATTATTCCTTTTTAATCCACAATTATGAAACTTCTAAAAATGGAACAAGCTACCTTTCATTATTTCCAAGTTTTCTTATCCAGCTCCTCTGTTACCCCAAAAGCTTTAATAAGAAATGGAAACATCACATATTAGATCTCCACCATAACAGTAGCTCTAACGATGGAGCAAGATTTTTGTTAGCAGTTCAGTCACTCGAGTCTTCTGTTCTTTTAGATCTCCTGGTTCTTTGCAAAGCAACTCTTGACGATTGTCCCTTTCCATCTATTTTTTCCAGAATATTTTCTTTTGATATCCTGTATTTTGAGAGTTGCCTCCGTCTAATAATACAAAAGCTCAGTGTTTTCATCAGCCTTCTGTTTTATGAGATTGAAACAGAGTATTTCTTACTCTGCAGTGTGCTTAACCCGTAAATAATTCTTTGGTACTTTAACAGACCCACTAATTCTCCAATTCCTTTAGATGTTTGCTTCCAGTTCACTTTTACTTGGGGCTTAGTTGTTTAAAAGTATTTTATTATTACATTAATAGAACACTATAAAAAGCAAGGTTAACTAATCAAAAGTAAGAATTACATCAAAATTAGAGTTGCATCAGGACAGAAGTTACAGCAAATTTTTAATAACGGTTGGAAAAAACAATTTTCCCACTAACCATATACTCAATAACTGAACAGTTTATTCAAACTATTAGAAAATAAAAGAAACACACTTGGGAAAAAAGATTGAAAGCTTACACAAATTTACAGCAACTGAAAACATGATTGGAAGGTAAGCCATTCTGTTAATTTAATGATAGCAGCTGCTGTTTATTTATTTACAGCTGACATAAAAAAATTCATTTTACACAGCAAGTAGGAACAGACCAAGAGGAAATGATAGAATACTGTTAATACCTGCAGAAGCAAAACTGAGTTTTCACAAATAAAACCTTTTAATAATTATTCATCTGAAGATGGTCTTAAACATGATGCAGGAATACAGTGGTGCTACTGCTACACAGATACAGTGTCACACTACCAACTCTACCCCTATTTATTTGTAACATCAGGAACACATAACACAACTTAAAAATAACGAAGTTTTGATATTTGAGGGGCATACGGTTGCACAAAGATGATTACAAAATGAGAATAATAATGAATGAATTTTTTGCAAAATCCAAAGGTGAGCAGTTGGAAAGCCTGCTGAGTACATGAGGAGGAAGGCAAAATGAACCAGCACCACAGCAACCGCATGGTCTCATCAAAAGCAAATTTGAGATGAACAACTTAAGTCATGTAAACACTGGATATGAATGTGCTGGGGAAAAATAGTAGACCATTGGAACAATGGTTAATACACCTTCTTGGTAATAATCAATACTATTAAATATTTGGTTTTTATCAGTATTTATAACATATTTTAATCTGTGGGATTTATAAAATCTTTGGGAACCAGAAGATCAAAAAGTGCTATAAAATTGCAAAATAATACAATGGTTAAGACATTTCATAACAAAATATGCGATATGCTATGTACAAAACGAGCAGTTCATTAAAACATTTTAAATATTACAAGTCACCATGACTAAACATGATAAGGTTTCTAGGACACACTGCCTGATTGCTACCGAGGGATTCTGGAGTTCTGCAAACTCCACTCTTACCCTAACAGGAGAGGATGATTCCTCTGTACTTCGTTTCTGTGGTTCTGCCTCAATATCTTGACGTTTGTTCTTCATTCTTTCCCGAAGATCTCCAGTGGGTCTTTCTGGTGACCTGTATAATACAGAAACATAATATAACCAGTTCTATGGGACTATTTTTAAAGGAATATGATCTCTTTTAATTATTATTTTTATTAGTATATACAGAAAGATCTAAACCTCCCACGCTGAAGCAAAGTGGATGAGTAAGAAAATATTCTGTTCTAATGGGCTTAAACACTCTAAAAAAACCCCAACTCAGAATGTCAAGGAAGACTTGACTCTAAGAAGAAAAATTATTTGTATATATGGCATGACTCAGTTACTACTCTAGATCAGTTCAGGTGATCCTCTTCAGAACAAATAATCTTTTTCTGGACATCATACAAATGTGTTTCACAATCACTCCTACCATGTACTTCAAGATTTAGCCTTCTCCACATTTTGCACCAATTTTGGTAAGTATTATATATTATGTATGTTTTACATATACATATATTTTAAACCACAATTAATGAAGACCAGAACTACTGTAGACTAGCAATGACAGACACAGAGAAACACAACTCTGAATGCGAATGAAGTCTGCAAGCGGAGGTAACGCGACCTAGGTACCATCCTCCCATGGCCTCCGTGAGGCTGCCACACAGAAAAACACTGTTGCAAGACCATAAATCAGCAATTCACTCTTGGAGGCTGCCTCCATTATCTTTCAGTAATATAATTATTTCATTATTTAATTACAAAATATTGGATGAACTCTAATAGTCATGCAACTTTAAGATATATTTTCTGTAAAAGATATTACCATGGAGGAGGAACATTCTTACATTACTTTAATTTTGCCACCTCTTAGTATGAATTCACAAGCTCATTTATTCCCTACGGGTTAAAAGAGAACAACCCTTGCATTGGTGAGGCGTTGTCACAAGTTGCCCACAGAAGCTGTGGATGTCCCATCCCTGGAAGTGTTCAAGGCCAGGTTTGGTGGGGCTTTGAGCAACCTGGTCTACTGAAAGGTGTCTCTGCCCATGGCAGGGGGGTTGGAACTAGATGATCTTTACGGTCCCCTCCAACTCTCTAATTCAAACAAGTTCTAAGCTAATGGGATGAAGGAACTGTTTCAAATGATCTTTCAGTTCAAGAAAACAAATTTTCTCTTCATATACTTCTGGCTTGATACTGAGTTCACTACTTCTGTGATGGTTGTCAGCTGTAAATATAAATTCTTCCATGAAATGGTTGTATGAAAGTACTAGATCTGTGCCCATCAGTTTACACTAAAGAATCATAAAAAGATACGCTGTCTTATTTGATTAGAAGAGTTTTATGTAATATATGAATAACAAAATTTGCATTTCTTTTGTTTTTCAGACTGAATCAAAATTTCCACTTATAAAGGTGTTTCTCTCACTCTTCCTCTGTCGCATAATATGCAAAGGGTAAACTGTCTTTCACAGTATGCATACAAAAATCTAAATATATATAATTTCATTTCAAACCTGCACATATTTGAAGAACAGTAATTTTTTTTCACTTCTTCCTCAGCACTGTTATCTGTATTTAATTATTTAAATTGCATTATAAGGTTAAGGGTATGAAGATCTACAAAAAAAAGACCAGTGACTGCTCTCAGTTTTAAATGCATTTAATTCTCCATGAGTTGTAAATACAGGTCAACCTAGATCAGAGGTAATGTACAAAACAGTAGAGCCCTGCTTCTTCCATCACTAAGGATCAAATAATATCCAGCATACAAATATAAACAAGTTATCTTCTTTGCATGCATGACTATATAATTGTAAAGTGTCTCACTTTAGTAAAGGTTATGATTCGAAGTATTTTTTCCTTTCCCCTCATATTAGAAAGATAATCCCTTTGCATTATCAAAACTCTCTGAAGCATTCCAACCATCAGCTGCCTCAACAAATAAACTGTCTTTCAACATTACAGTGCAATTCAATGCCTTAATTTCTAATAACATTTAAGCTATGATACAAAGGATTTGGATTAGTGAAACTGAAAATTAAGTTAAAAGGCAGAGAGATAATCAATAGTGTACCAGCAATATTGTTCCTCAAGAGGAACACTTTCAGGAAAAATCCCAGTAGCTGAAGGAGAAAGCAAGAGAAACTTTGCAGAGTCACACTGATATTTTAATGCTTTTTCTTTAAAAGTTATAGGCTGGAATAAAAAATCCAAACCACGTCACTCTGAATAAATTTTTTTCTTCCCTCCCATAGTGAAAAAAGGTATTTTGCTAAAACATCATTGAAATATTATAAAAGTTATCTAAAAGCCCATAGAAATTTAAAAAGTTACATGTTCAGGGCTGGGGTTTGTTGGTCTTTTTTTTTGTTTTTGTGTTATTGAGTCAGCTTTTTTCAGCTTTAGGAGAACACCAACATAAAGTTATTGCAATAACCTTATCCCTTCCTTCCTCAAAAACATCATATCCCTCAAAAAATTTTAATAAAATATGACCAAGTTTGCCAAATTTTAAGAAATAATTACTCAGGAAGCCGTGACTATTTTCAGATGCCTTGGCTTAATGCACAGAAGAACAAGCTGGTCTAGTAGCTGACTTTTCTTTTATGCATACCACAGTTTTGATTTTTTACACAACGGCTTCTTTTCTACCTAACTTTCCACCAGCCCCCCTCAAAAGGGATCTTTGGTTAGTCCAGGTTATGCTCACTGCTGAGTTTCAACAGATCATGATAATTTACCTCTGCAGTTTAAGATGATGTGGCTAGACTGACACTCGTAGAACCTTTCACACAAAAAACATTATGTAATTTCTCTTTAATGGCTTAATATTTCGTGCTGGGCCCGTCTTTTAAGCAAGGCCTAAAATGCAGAATTTCCTCATTTCAAATTTTAAGCAGTGCAATTAAATGACTTTAAACTGCATTACTTCCTGCAACAGTTCAGTTCTCCATGTTCAACAGCATTTAGGAAATGCACATTCATAACTGTGCCTCCATTTCCTTCTGTACCTCTTACAGTGTCAGAAACAATTACCCAGGAATAGGCACATCCACCTGTGAGCATCCGTGTGTATGCACGTGAGAGCACACGTGTGTGTACAGGCAGATGACAATTACTGGTGTACCATGTACATATTATAAAATTGCTCATGAACCATTGTCCCGTTTTCCAGTTTCCCATACTACAATATTTGAACCTCGCAAAATCCATACAACATTCTTTCCTAATATTAGTGCTGGCTTGGTTTGGTTTTTAAATGCAGCATAACATTCCCGAATAAAGAATATCAGACAGACTAAGAGAGGGACCCTGCGATGGCACAGATCCTGACAATAGTATAAAGGAACCAGCAACTATCTACCTGCTAACCAACTATCTACCTGCTAACCAACTATCTACCAGTGCAGCAAGACAGCAAAATTCCTTGTGGAACAGCATGTTTACGCACAGCTCTTTCCTTGTTAGCTCTCCTTACTTGAGATGCCTAGAAAGACTGGCAGGTCTATTACTGAATTCTTAATATTATCATCAGGCAAGCTTTATATATAAACATGCTAGGTTTTATTTTCATAACAAGATTAAAATTCATGCTGTGAGAGGCAGCAATAATGCTGAAAGGGAAGAATCTTTTTCACACTGTAGAGCCAAGTTTTCCTACTGTCCGGTGATGTTCTGAACTATGGGATGCATTATAGTCAGATAAAACCATTAACAATGAGATTTATTGCAGACAGGTATGAAACAGAAGGAAAAACAGAGAAAGGCAGCAAGATATGCTTTGTCCTACCAAACTGCAGACAAGTGACTTCCCTGGCAGGCCTGGCTAAACACATGTAGACATGCTGCCACTATGTTATCCCACATACTTGAACAAGAGTATTGCTTTAACTGAACTGATGGGGAAGCAGCATTAGCTCAGCTTGCATGAAGCCAGTAAATTGCATTCAAAATGCCTGAATAACATTTGTGAAAATCTCTGTAATGTTAAATGGCATGAAAATGCCAATATTTTATTATGTACATAAACCAGCTTTTTCTATGCCTGGTCAAGAGATATCAGTAGAGATTTCTGAAGACAAGCAGGCTTCTTTCATTTGTCTGGTTTGGGGTGTGTGTAGGGGTGGTGGGCTTCCTTCCCCTTTTTACTTTTAAGAACACCTTTATTAAATGTTGAATGTGTCAGGCAAATAAGCAGGAGGATTTGTCCTTTGACTTTTTCATATAGTCCTAGTAAAAAAAGTCAGCAATAAAAAGCAGCAAATCAACGTTATTCTTAAATGTCAGTGGTGAGAGTGAAGCAGAAACACAGTTTTAATTATTAAAAGAAATGTCACCTTTCTTCAAATGACCAAGCAGAACTAAGCACTGAGTGTTCCAAATGCTGAAAGCAAGGAGAAAGTGGCATTCTATCAGTTTTAAAACTTAAATCTCTACCAGCAAATCACTTACTTCATCCATTTGGAACATTCAGTACAGAACAGAGTAAAACTGTTTACGCACCAAAAGAAATATTAAACTCAGTGATGTATTTTGTATCCCAGCAGTCATCACCCTAGAAGCAATGGAAGATCAAACAAGCAAAGTCAATATCATCCTGAGAGGATGCCAGAGGAATAGGAAAAAGAACTGGAAACGGAACCCTAAACTCATGCCAACACTTCCCATTGTTGCTTTACACTTCAATGCTTCAGTGTGCCCATCCATAATCTAGAGGTAGCATTGGCATTATTATAGCATTATGAAGGACAGTTCTTTGTAAAATGTGAAACCTTCAAGCAAAGAGGTACTATGTTAAAACCATAATAATTTTTGTCCTTTACAGCAAGAATATTATAAACTTACTGCCACATTCAGTTTCAGTTAAGCAAGGTGTTATGTCACATAAAGGACAGTTGAAAAAAAATTTAAACTGTAGCAACATATGAAGAGCAGATAATAAAAAAATATTCTCTTTTGAAAAGTAAGGTAACTCTGGATCTCCTTCTATGACACAGGATATTTTTTCTATATCTGACAGATAAAGTCACAAAACTATGTTTGAAGAGAAGTGTTTTCTCACAAGAGGAGAGAAAGGATAGACACCTTATTCATCAAACAACATAGCAAAGGCAGAAGGGCTGTGTGAGTACTGCTGTAAGCAACTGCAAACCAGCATTTTAGAAAAGGACAGACAAGTATACCAAAAAGCTGCAGTGACACTACGCCAAAAGAAAAAAGTATTAAGGTACTTGAACTTCCCATTTCAAGTAATATAAGTAGTTAATCTGCATCCAGTGGACTCTATTTTTTTAAAGCTGTATACAGACAAAAATCCTGCACGTTACCAAATAAATTGTTTTGAGCAGTTTCACAAGGCAATTGGTTATTGATAAAACATATGATTAGGCACACCACAGCATTTCACTTAAAAAAAAAAACCAAAACAAAACAAAAGACATAGTTGCAAAAGCTATTTTCCTACAGCATGTGAAGAATTCAAAGTGAGTTCTTGATTTACCTTCTATAACTGCTGCTATAGCCTTTACCTCGTGGTGAAGGGCCATGTACGAATCTACATGTGTTCCCATAGAGGCAGTTGCCAGTCTTCAGCCAGTTACGGCACTGTGTCTAAGAGACAGACATTACTGGGTGAATTTCACACTCGTTTCTGGAAATACCATTGGTGTGAGTGTGGCAGAACAAACAAATGACTCCACATTAACTCCCATTTATCTGTAATTTCTGTCCACCAGTAGTATAACTCATTAAAAAGAATAATCAGCAACGATCATCAGGTCTGGCAAAGAAAAATTTAGGTTGGTGGAAATACTATTAATATGTACAATACTACTGCTCCTCTCCAGAAGCTGGGACAACACATGTTATTTGAAAATTCTTGTATTAGTATCTTGAACATCCATGCGTTAAGGAGTTCTTTTCACCTTTACTTAACATCAGTGACATCTGAGTATTTGGTACTTGTGAGCTACTCTTTCCCACCACATAAATCCTGGAAAAGAAGATGATGGGGTGGGGAGAAAAAGAAGAACACTGTTACAACTCACCTCTGCAGTACTTCCAGTGCTGGGTCCAAGCCTTTCAAACACACTGGGTCTTCGGGATGTGCTATCGGATATGGTCTTGGTATTTTCCACTGTGACCTTCCTTCTAATTTTTGACATTTTGTACTACTTCAACCAAAAAAAAAAGCAAAACTGTAAAATCCTTCAGTTTGGGGCTATTGACACTGAACTCACATGAATAAAATAGCATGGATATACGTTGTAAGAGTTGCTGCAGAGGTGATGAAGAAAGAAAAAGAAGTCGTAAATGAGTGAAATGTATCTAATAACAAGGAATGCCTCTGATTTGAACTAGTCAGCTGAACACCAGTAATGACAATTTTTATTTTATGACCTGATTCGTATTCTTCAGCTTCCCCTTGGGAAAGATCACATGACATGTTATTCATTTGGGCAGCAACCACCACTCAGAACAGATGCTTTCTTTCATCATGTATTTTTGGGGCATGAACTCAAGTGACTTAAAGTGAATAGAACTTTTAATGTTATTGTACCAACCTCTCAGAAACCAGTTCCGACCACTAAAAATGGCTGCCATTTTTGAAACAAATTTCCAAAACTTAGAGCTCCATTTTTCCTCCTTTGTTGTGTATGACAACCTACTGAAAATCACCTTGATATCAAACACAGTCTGTGTTTGTTACTAGTTTGATTCCTACAACTATTTGGAACCACATGAGTTTAGGAAAAAAAACCAAAAAACTCCACAGCAGTGATACATTTCTTAAGTTTCTCAAAAACTAGCTCTTTTTCATTAAGAAAAACAGATTTTAAAGGAAATACAGCATAACTTCGATAAACAAGAAGTCACAATTTATCTTACCTGAGAAAAGGAGTTATTTATAGAAAGAAAAACATATTAAAAAAAAAAAAGGAAGATACACATTAAGCACTAGAAATAGGTTGTATAAAAAGGGTAGAATGGGCCCCAACATCTGTTGTCCATTCTTTACATGCTACTTGACCTACACAGAAATAAAATCAATTTGGGAACATCTGCCAGGTGCTGGACAATTTAGATACAGCTCAGAAAACCACCTCTTTGTTAAACTGCAAAGTGCCATCACTCTCATTAGTCAGCAGAGCATGATTAGCTAAACACTAATCCTCCCACCCTTCTGCTGCTGCCTCTTCTGCTCCTATCCATGCGTTACTGCATTTAGAACACACACACACACACACACACACACTCTTAAGCTAATTTCTCATACACTAACAGATTACAAATGTCAAGAAGTTCATCCATAGAGCCAGAATAATACAAAATTAAACTAACATCCACCAGAGTTGATTAATACACATTTTTACCATCTGATCAGCAATGTGTTCCCACAGTATTCAGACTGTAAGGTTACATTTCACAGAAAAAAAATATTATAATGCATAAACATGGACACTTCATTATCTGAACCCTACAGTTACTTCTATGACAATACTTCCTTAGGAGTCTGACACCTGTGCACTTTCTACATACAAAATGTTGTGCTGAAGCTCTTGCTAAGCACTTTAGTTCCTTTATAAACAACAGAAGAAAGCAAGCTTACACAATGTACTTGAGATTTCTCAGTAGAGCTCTACTCTACTGACTGCTTCTCCAAGCCTCTGATTATCTGAAGAATTTTGTCTCCTAAGTAAGGTTCAGATAACCAAGACATTAACCAAGATGCTCAGGGAAAGTGAAAGTTAACCATATGGTGTATACCAAACATTAAAAACAATGGTTAACATCAATTAGTGGAAGCAGACAGTCAAACAGTAGAATTTGCCTGTAGTATAAAATTATTTGGGTTAGTAAAAACTGTGGAGAACAGAAATTTCCAGAAAGATCTAACTGAGTTAGAGAATTGAGTAATACAACAGCAGATGAAATGCAAATAAATATAATGCAATGCACACAAGGAGAAATGATTTTATCTAAATATTTGATGAGATCAAATTAGTCCAGTCTTCCGAGAAAAATAATTAGAAGTCATTGTGGACAGCTCAATGTGCAGAAGTAGTTATAAAGTCTGACAGGATAAACCATTAAAGTTAGAAAGCAAAACAATACCATGTCTCACCTAGCTGAGCACCCTTCCATTTCAGGATTCTCACTGAATTTCAGGAAAAAACCTACTAAATTTCTATAGTTTCACACAGCCACACCCTTTAGTAGAAGATATAAAAATCAACTGACACATGCAAAAGCATTTTTAGTAAGACAATCATATAACAACTACTGAATTTGGTTTAAATATTTACAGTTAAAAGAGTCATATCTGAAATAAAAAGGGTTAGAAGAATGACACTAGCAATGGCATAAGGAGAGCATTCAACACAAGAAGGACAGATGAGTGCACCTAATATATAAGTACAGTACACGCTGACACGGTAGTAGTATACAGAAAAATTATATTCATTTTGCCTTTCCATTTGAATGTACTTTGATTTTCAAAGAAACAGAGGCAAAACCTTTGGTTTGACTGTTACTTTTTACTCAGCATATAGTTTCTTTTTGGAATTAACTTCTATAGGAAGTTATGATGATGACTAGGCTTAAAAGGATTGCTATAAGCATGAAGAGGATGAAGGGGGCAACATCATCATAACCGAACAGATAATTTAATTCCCACTGCACTCTTCCCTGTATTTGGGACAATAATTTCCCATAGGGAAATTAAGAAGAATACAGTCCAACCCTGAATCTTCTAAGCTTTGTAAAATCCCCTATTTAAAAAAAACCCAAACAAAACAAGACTTGAAACGAGAAATGAAAAAACATACTATTTCCGGTAGCATTGTGTCAATTCTATTCTTCTATTCTGGCTCATATCCACCAGTTTGCAGTTAACAACAGATATTTTATTAACAGAAGGGATATTTCATGATAGATTACTCCAAGCAAACAAAACCAGCATGCTGTGAGTGCACAGCATATTCACTTCTGTATGCACATATCACATCAGGATCTCACTCATGCAACAAGAACTGCAAGACATTTCACTGTTAAGTGAATATAACTGTTACCAAAGGCTGCAAGATTAGAGTCCAGACAGAGGCAAACTGAGGAATTTTTGCTATGTCAAACATTATATTGGAGAGATTGCATCTGAAAATGCAGATGCATTTTCATTCTTTGAAGACTGAGTTGAAAAAATAAATAGACTATTAAAACAATATTGAAAATTTCAGATGTATAATGACAGTTTTTGTGTTTCTGACAAGCTTTCTTGCTAACAAACAAGTACTGTGAGGTGAAAAAATTACATGTTTAATTTCCAAATTTCTCAGTGTGCACATCAATGGACAATCAAGAACACTTTAAATGGAACGTCCCATAAAGATTCCCATAACTCGCTCAGTTCTCACACATTTTCACCTTGTTTTAGCACTGATGATCACAGTCCTGCTATCAATCCCACACTGACAGCCAGCGCAATGACTTTCCATCAAATGTCTGCCTCTGGATTACCATCTCCTTATTAAACACTCACGTGGGTTAGACAGCACTGAGTATCAGTGTGGACTGAGCCTTGAGCATTTTCAACAGTTCAAATAATTACTACCACGATTTAAAAAAAAAAAAATAAAAAATTTCTAAGTCAAAAATTATGCACTTTAGGTACGTGATATTGCATTGCCAAATCTACTTCGGGGCACTGAAGTATCTGCAACTTCTGAAACAGCTTACTACCACTAAGTGAAATTAACTTCATCTTCCTAAAATAAATTCTATAACTAAGATTTTAACTGTAAAGTATCACTTTTCCACACATAGTTAAGATCCATGACAACCTGTAGCAATAAATTAGAAATATTATAACGCTATGATAACTTACACACAGATGGTCTATGTTACTCTTTAAAGGAAGTAACTTTCCCAGACTGAGAGAACCTGTTAATAACATTAATTATACTACCATTTGAAGGAAAATATATTTCAGAGTATTACTCACATGAATAAACCTAAAATGTAGACAGACTTGAGAGAAGTGAGTGCACCTAGTGGGCACTAACCAAGGAACTGAAATCAATGAAACGTGATGTAACTGACACAGTACTCACTGAAATGCTATATTTTTATTACTAGTACTCCTACATTTTGGTGTCAAGCATGCTTAAGATTTTTCTTCCATATTAGTGTGATACTGCATAAGCCACAATCAAGACACATCTGAAACACCTACTTTTCCATTAGAAAAACCTAATCTAGCCCTCTGAAAAAAATGAATCCTGAAGGATTCTATAAGAAAACTAAAAACTGAGATGTAACAGAACAAAAGCAAAATTAAAAAAAAGAGAGATAAAATCTCTTTAAGAAGTCCAAGACATCACTCATAAGCATGTCAATGTCTGTGCATGCACACATCACACAGAAGCTAAACATTATGTCACTTTAGAAAATCCTACCTGTGAAGAGATAAATAATATGACTTATAAAATAACAAGCAAAATTATTTTAAAGTCCTACAGAAGTTCAGATACAAGCTGATTATAACACTCTATGATAAACTAAATATGTGTTGAAAACTTAATAACAGCTTTGAGAATGGTTCCCTGCACTTTTCAAAATGAAGAGCTTTTACCTGACAAGGTTTTGGTTCCGATTACAATGTTAACATTTCCATGTCACAATATAAATAAAATAGTGATATTTAAAGGAACTCCACATGTTTACTGCCTAAAAGTAATACTAAAAATGGGAATTTGTGTTCGTATTGAACCTTCCAAAAAACCAGTCAAATACTCACACAAAGCCTGTTTGACAAAACAATAGCATTCTAAACTTACTTCAACAACTCCTTGCTGATAACCCATCACCATATTAACTTGAACCTGTTCCTCTAATTTAACATATTATATTTCTCCATTGGTAGAGACAAGCAAGTGCTAACTATGTTTGCAAAGCATACAATCATGGTTGGCTTTCTACGAGTGAATAAATAAAAATATTAGGTCCCAGTATCACATTAGGAAGTATATAGTGTTCCATGTCTAACAAAGTCCTCATACTCAAAGAAGATGTTTCTCCAGACAGAGAGAGAGTCTACGCACACTGGTGTGGACAGGTCCAAGTTCACTCAGCTTTCACGTGAAGCTTGCTGGATACGTGTTACCTCCAATCTGTGAGTTGGATCACCACATTAGCAAGCTGTCACTCTCAGCAAACACGCTGAGAAGCAGTGTGTATGATCTCGGGCACAGCCACACAGAGCCACAGTTTTCAGATACTTCGTTCATGGGCCGAGTCTGTCCACTCCCGTCTGCACAGAAGCACCGTGAGTGTTTCACCACCGGCCCAAGATCCCTCACGGTCCTGGCCGCTAACCCACTATATGCCAAACACCTGTTCCTCTTGCAGAAGGTTG
This sequence comes from Corapipo altera, assembly GCF_003945725.1. Taxonomy (NCBI): domain Eukaryota; kingdom Metazoa; phylum Chordata; class Aves; order Passeriformes; family Pipridae; genus Corapipo; species Corapipo altera. Next base: position 57,486,100 of record NW_020884872.1, on the reverse strand, counting down.
ACAAGATATCAACGGTAGAGTGAGAATCCATTGAGAAATCAAAGGTGAGGACCGAAGCAGACCATCCCTAACACACTAACCCAACACACCCAGGCTACTTCGGGAAGGGATGGGAGTTAGCCGTAGCCGCTACCTGAAAGAATGGTGATAGCAGAATTTATACGAGCGAAATTAGTAGTCCCTCTTGAGCGTAAAAAGCAGAAACTATTTTACTGCCAAAGAGCGGGAGAAGAGCCCTACTGCAGTGGGGAAAAAACCAAAACCCAAACCAAGCAAATCACGAACAGCGAAGATCCGAGCACGTGGGAAGGAGCCTGCAGCATGGCCCCGGCCGGCGGGACGGCACGCCGGGCACAGGGTGGCATGGCCCCGCCGGGCCCCGCCGCCGCTGCCGGGGAGCCCCCGGGCGGCCCGAGGCCACGCACGGCGCTGGGTGGGAGCGCGGCCCTTCCCCGCCGCCGCGCGTCGTGGGCCCAACGCCCCCGAGGCCCGGCGGCCCCGCGCCACGCCTGGCGGGAAAGGGGTGGGGGGCCCGTCCCGCCTCCCGGCCCCCACCTTCCGCGCCCGC